>NC_080676.1:159175432-160425432 GCF_030445035.2 Dasypus novemcinctus | reverse complement strand
TACTTCCTACATCACTGCTGAGATGTCTCTAGCATCCCAAACTCAGCATGTCCCAAACTGAGCTCCTCATATTCCCCCAAACCTGATCCTCTTAACGGTCTTACACACTCCAGTCACGCCATCCCTCAGTTGCCCAGGCCTTGGTGACCTCTTCTTTTCCTCACTCCCCGCGTTGTTTTCAGGCCACCCTCATCCCGTGCCTGGACCATTTCACTTGCCTACTAATTGGTCTCCCTGCTAATGTTTTTCCTCCTCACTTGAGCATCAACAGTCTTACACTTTTTCCATTTTTCTTTCTGTATTTCATATAAATAACTTAAAAAATGCTTATATTAATTTTACTGTTTCCATATATAAGGATACAGTATTTTAGTAGGTGTTTTGAGAATTGCAGCCTCTAAACCAGGTAGACAAGGCGAGCTAATACCTAAGCACCTTACTATTAAGCTAATAATTGAAAGATGCCCCTTAGCTTTCTTAGGTATAAATATGATCATTTTCCTTGAACAGAACTATGGAAAGGGCTTTGAAACTGACTATGTGGGAGAATAAAGTCCAGAGCTTTCTTCCAAGTGAGGAGTCACATAGGGAGTTAGGCTCTGTTCCATACTCTTCCTTTCTCCCTTCCTTCCTGCCTTCCCCAAAAGCAGCATATTTAAATGGAGACAAATGATGAACCCTAGGCTGGCTGATAGTACCCTAGTCAGTCACTGAGTGATGCGGTGGTCAGTGCAAAAGGCCTCTGCTCTCAGGAAGCTAGCGGCTCCCCCCCCCCCCCACCTGCCAGTCTTACACCCGGCCTTCCATCTTTTCTCCTCTTCCATTGGGTTAAATCCCAATTGGCCAGAGTAAAATAGTAGGATTGCTGCACCTTACTGAGGGTCTATAGGAAGTTGCAGATCATGAACCTCTACTTATTTAAATCTCATCTCTCACATCTCCATCCTACTATCACTTTATAGAAAACATAAAGCTCTCAGACAGGAATACATTCAATCTCCACCTACCAACACTGCAAGCCTTACCTATATCTATTCTGTCTTTTCTTGCTTCCCTCCTCCTGTCCCTACCTGTACTTTGGATCCCATCCCCTCCAACTGGTCAAAACCCTGTGCCATCCATTATCCATTCTCTCTCCTGTGTATTCACAGGTTCCAACTCACCTGGCTTTCAAACATGCTCAAATCTCCCATCACAAAAGAAAGAGAATGTATGAATGATATACATCAATAATTTTTTTTTTTTAATCTCTCTTGACCTCACATTTTCTCTCAGTTTCCAGTTATAGCCCAATCTCTCCTCCCCTTTCATGGGCAAACTTATTTAAAGTTTTAAATGCATCTCATTCCTCAACCCACTCGAGTCTGACCTCTACCATTATCACTATTTTAAAACAAAAACCACCAGTCACACAGACCTTTCCAGGCCCATCTTACCGTCTCTCAGCAGCATTTGGCACTGCTGACCCCTGCCCCAGCCTCAAAACACTCCTCGCCTTGGCCTCTGCACCCCACACTTCTGCTTTTCCTGTCCCCACTCTGGACCATCCTTCTCTCCTGGACTGTTTTAATACTGCAGTTCCTAAAAGCTCAGTTTTTCTTCTCACTGTTTTCTCCCCAGGTTTCCTATATTCTGACGTGCACAAATCCCACAACTTTAAGTGCCATCCATATGTCCTTGACTCCCAACTTCATCTCTCCACTTGGCCTTCTTTTCTGAGCTAGATTCCCTAAGTCCACCTAGCTGAACGACACTGCCTCATCGCAGCTCTCAGGCACCTCCACCTCCACAGGCACAAGGCCAGACAGTCTCCCTGCTGCCACCCCACCCCACCTGGGACCTCTTCCGCTGTAAACTAGGATATGTCCTTGACACCTCCCTTCCCCAAGCCCTGGTGATTTTGTTCCTGCTGTACATTTTTCACATCCCTTCATCCTCACTAGCACCTTGGTCCAAGCTCCCACTGTCCTTCATCAGACTCTGCAATACTCTACTGATTGCTTTCCCCTCTGGTCCCTGGCTTTTTTCCATTCTGATCCACGTGGCAGCCAGAGTAACTTCTACAGGAGGCAGAGCTGATGATGCCATCCCTCTCCCAGCCTCCCCCATTCGCTCACCACTGGCCTCCCGAAGCTTTTGGATTCACACCCAAATCAAGGTGCTGCAGCAGCTGCCTACCCACCTCTCCAGGCACATCCTGAACCACTTGGCCCTTCCACTGGGCGGCAGCCTCCTGGGCCTCCTTCCCCCACCAGGCCTTGGCCCAGCTCTTCTGGCTGCAGTGTTCTTTCTCCCTGAGACTCGCCCGCCTTGCCTGGTTAGCTTCCTCATGGCGTTTCATTTCTCAGCTCAGATGGCCTTCTGTAGGGATTGCCTCCAGACCACCCTAGATCAGCCTTCTTTGTCACAGCTCCTCACAGGGCTGTCTCTTTTTAACACTTAGCACATTCACTATGGCAATTAGTACCCACTCGTAAAAGCCACGAAAACAGAAACATTTTTGTATATATTCATCGTTTTATCCCCCACACCACATAGGGTCCCTGGCACAGAGTGCTTGAATATGCACCAAAAGAATGAACGACATTAGCGTTCTAATGTATAAGGGTGACATAAGCGTTTTAGCACCGTATTATTAGAATGGAAAGAAGGAAAACAAATTCTCATGAAAAATAAACACTGAAAATGGGGCAGTGGCGAGGAGGGAGACCGAAAAATTTACACCTGTAATGGTTTTTTAGCCCTTCTTAGAACTATTGTTAAGTTTCCCTTAGCATTTTGCAGTACATTGCATTTGCCACCACTTGGTGGAAGTAGAGAGACACGGTTTCTAATCCTGAAAGAGCTTCTTGGGGAAGCTCAGTCTGGGAATAAATTTAAGCTTTTTATCAAAAATAAATAAAATTTATAAAGTTGTTAAATGGCCTAAACCTGCAAAATTTAAGGATTTTAGTGCTGGAATGGACCTTTGAAGTCATAGAAAACAACCAGGTAATTTCATAGATAAGGCAATTGGGGCCAAACAGCAAACTGTATTGGCAAAGCTAGGGACGTCACAAGCCTTTTCTGTAGCATACTCCCTCCCGTCTTACCTACTGTTAATTCTTAAACTTACCATCTTCAGTGTTTAAAGTTACCAAATTCCTAAAGCAAAAAATTGGAAGTGGATAAAATATTAGAAAGAGTGGTCTTGAAAACCAGAAGATGAAATCCTCTTCCTTATAGAATATCATGGTTATAAGCTAAGGGAACAGCTTTTCTAGTCATCGAACATTCTGCTTAATGTTGTATCAAAAATAACCCCTCCTTTCCGCTCAGGCAACTTATCACTTCATGCCAGTCTTTTTTTTTTTTTTCATTTTTTATTACCTCTTTATTTTTAAATAGCTCAACCCTAGAGAAAAGTTGTAAGAACAGTACATAAAACATCCACATCCCCTTCTTCCGGATTCCTCAGCTACCCCAACAAGGCGCCTCTTCCTTCCTGTCCCAGGAGCCTATCCAGAACCCCCCAGTGCATCTCGTTGCCAGAGCTCATCAGTCTCCTCCAGTCTTACCCTCCCTTTCGTCCTTGTCAGTTTTTAAAAGTTCAAGTCTTTGTTCTTTCGGAAGACCTTCAGCCTGAGTCAGGCTGATGTCTCCTCATGACCCTACTCAGGAACCCCATTCTTGGCAGGACGCCCCTTGCCCAGTGGACCATGCTGGGAGGCACCTGACACCAACCTCTCCACCCACTGGTGATATGAACCTTGTTTACCTGGTCCAGTTGACCTCTGCCAGGTTTCTCCACTGTAAAGCCACCAGTTCTCCCTTTGTATTTCATTAGTATTTTATAGAGAGCCTGAAGCTAAATCCTGTTCCTTATCAGACTCATCATCATTGGCCCTTAACATCCATTGACAATTCCTGCCTGCCTACCTCACCTACGTCAATGATAATTGTCAAGTAGTGGTTCTCTGTTTCCACCATTCCTTGTACATTTAATAGTTGCCCTTATTCCGAAAGGAAGAGGTTTCCCTTGTCTCCCATTTATTATTTTTTTCACTTATTTATATGAGTATGGACTCATGGATTTTCTGACCTGGAAAAACTAGTTGGAGAAAACCACAGAGTTGTAATCCTGTATCCTCATTATTTATTTTGATGCTCAAATTGTCCTTGATAGGACCAGTGGGAAGTTGACTTTTGTGTCCTTTTGACACATACCAGCTTATCTTGTACTTTGCCTGCCCCAGCCCTGAAATCATCCATTTCTTCAAGAAGCCCTGATTCCTTTCAGTGGTGAATGGTATTTAGGACTAAGATCTGGATGCTTAGTTTGCTCATTGCTGCCCTCTCAGCAAAAAGAGTTAGGAAATCTATACATACATACCCATGCCCACATATATACATACACACACATCCTATTCATACACACATACGTTTTCATATCTACATAACTATTTCTCTATATACACACATACAACATATATTTGTTTAATTAAAAGATACTTTTTATTTTTCCTTCAAGAGAAGAGAGCCATAAGCATTAGCAAAGACTTAATTATCTCTGAAGTTTCTTTTTTTTTAAAAAAAATATTTTATTTATTTATTCCACTCCCCCCCTCCCCCCAGTTGTCTGTTTTCTGTGTCCTCTTCTGTGTCTGCTAGTATTCTCACTAGGCGGCTCCAGGAACCCATCCTGGGGCCTTCTGGAGTGGGAGAGAGGCAATCATTCTTTTGCGCTACCTCAGCTCCCTGTTCTGCTACATCTCTTATTTTCTCTGTGTGTCTCTTGTGCCTTATCTTGCTATGCCAGCTCTCTGCATTGGCCAGCACTCTCATGTGGGCCAGTTTGCCTTCGCCAGGAGGCCCTAGGCATCAAACCCTGGACCTGCTATATGATAGATGGGAGCCCAGCTGCTTGAGCCACATCCACTTCCTGAAGTTTCTTATGATAGAACCAGATTTGGCTCATACTGATGATGGTCCCTATGATAAGCTTGTTCCTTCTACATAATCTTCAGTTCAAGCTAAAATAACTAATTACTGGGAAACGGATGTGACTCAACCAACTGGGCTCCCGTCTACCATATAGGAGGTTCAGGGTTTGATGCCCAGGGCCTCCTAGTGAGGGCAAGCTGGCCCACAAGGAGTACTGGCCCATGTGGGAATGCCACCCCACATGGGAGTGTCACTGTAGCAGTTTGATAATTGATGAATTCCAAAAAGAAATATTGGATTATGTTTATAAACTGATCTTTTCCTCTGGGCATATTAGATTATATTGGATTTTATAGGTTTACTTGATTAAGTAATTACATAAACCTCTTATGCCAGTAGGGCATTGGTGGGTGGGGACTCACAGATAAAAGGCATGGCAAATGACTGAGTTAATGGTTCTTAATGTTGGAATTTTGATGTTGGAGTTTGATGCTGAAGCTGGAGCCCTGGGAAGTGAGGAACCCTAAACCCAGAGAGAAGTAAGATTATAGAAGGGAGGAACCCAGGAAGCCTGAACCCTTACAGATGTCAGCAGCATCTTGCTCCAACACATGAAAATAGACTTGGTGAGGGAAGTAACATGCTTTATGGCCTGGCATTTGTAAGCTCCTACCCCAACTAAATATCCTTCATAAAAACCAACTGATTTCTGGCTGCCTTTGGCTGACTAATACAGCCACCATGCATGGGAATGCCGCCCAGCGCAGGAAAGCTGCCCCCTACAGGAGTGCCGGCTGACACAGAAAGCTGGCACAGCAAGATGACACAACAAGAGACACAGAGGAGAGAAAATAAGAAGATGTAGCAGAACAGTGAGTTGAGGTGGCACAAGAGAGTAATAGCCTCTCTCCCACTCAAGAAGGTCCCAGGCTCGGTTCCTGGAGCTGCCTAATGAGAACACAGGCAGACACAGAAGAACACACAGCAAATGGACACAGAAAGCAAACAACGGTGGGGAAGAAGGGGGCGGGGAATAAATAAAATAACTCTTTAAAAAAATAACTTATTACTGAAAAGTCAGATTAATGAATTGAATTGTTTTCATAATAATACAGCAAGGTGAATATCTATGGAATACATAGAGTATCACTTGTACTCATGCATCATGTAATAAATGAATATTTAGAAATAGATTCAACACTGCAAGACTTAGAATAAATTCCAGGAGCTAGCTCTACATATTACATACATAAGAAAGTACTGGTCAGATTTATTTTAAATGGGAACAATTCCAAACATTGATTAAAACACATCAATTTGATAGAAAACCTGGAATTGGAATTGTGTGTGTATATATTTTTGTTTAACTCAATATTTCCAATTCCCAACCAACACCTTAGGGTTCTTTCTAATGTCTCCCCTTCCTTTGTACATAAAACCTTTCCAGGCAGTAAGAAACCTGGCTCCCGTGGTGCTAATTATATTGACTTATTCTCTCAATTAACTTATTTCTTTGTGTAGCTAATCGAACCTTGCTGGCCAGCTGCCCTCTTCTTCTGTCATCCCCTTGGCCTCACCTCCTCTTCCCCTGCCACCCCACTCTGTCTCCAGGTGCACCTCCACCAATCCCTCTGCACAAGTGCCAGGCTTCTTGCTTTTATCTCCCTCCTGAATGCTTATGAGAGAGTCTGTGGTTTTTTCCAACTGGTTTTTCCAGATCAGAAAATCCCACCAGCTCACAGGTTGGTAATCTTTTTCCCAGATATTGTCCAGATAGGGTAATGCAAAACAGTTTCCAGGAGCATCAAAATACCTTCCCAAATCTTTTGAACTCACCCTCTTTGGCTTCTTGAATGTTTAGTAGTACATTTCATTTACATTTTAATAGCCTGTTTCTGGTCTCATATTAATCCACGATGCTTTTTTCTAGGTATCTATATTAGTCTTTTATTGCTGATGTAATAAATTACCCACAAACCCAATGGCTTACAGTAATACAAAGTTCTGGAAGTCAGAAATCCAAGATGAGTGATACACGGCCAAAATCCAAGTGTTCAGCAAGGCTGGTTCCTTCTGAAGGCTTCAGGGAAATCTGTGTCCTTATCTTTTCTAACTTCTTGAAAAGATGGTGTTCTTTGGCTTGTGGCCCCATCCTCCATCTTCAAAGCCAGGAGCATAGCATCTTCTCTCTCTGACACTGCTTCTTTCTGTCAACTGGCCTTATTCTAACTCAGACTCCTCTTTCCTTCAACTTATAGGAGCCCTTGTGATTACATCAGGCCCACCAGGATAATACAGGATAATCTCCCGATCTCAAAATCCTTGATCACATCTGCAAATCCCTTTTGCTATATGAACTTCTTTGTAGGGCCATTGTTCAGCCTACCACAGTACCAAATGCAAGTCTTAAATCTTAAAAATGAGGGAGGCAGATGTATCTCAAGCAATTGGGCTCCCATCAACCATATAGGAGGTCCAGAGTTCGATACCCAGGGCCTCCTGATGAAGGCAAGCTGGCCCACTCAGAGCTCTGCCCTGTGCAAGGAGTGCTGCCCCACGTAGGAATGCTGCCCTTCACAGGAGTGCTGGCCCACACAGAGAGCTGATACAGCAAGATGACGCAACAAAAAGAGAGACAGAGGAGAGACAATAAGAGACACAACAGACCAGGTTGCTGAGGTGGTGCAAGAGAATGATCGCCTCTCTCCCATTCTGGAAGATCCCAGGATCAGTTCCCAGAGCTGCCTATTGAGAATACACAGGAGAACACACAGCGAATGGACACAGAGAGCAGACAATGGAGGGACAGGGAGAAATAAGTAAATCTTTAAAAAGATAACTTGGGAAGTGGATTTGTCCCACTAGATAGGGTGTCCACCTACCACATGGGAGGTCCAAGGTTTAAATCCAGAGCCTCCTGACCCGTGTGATGAGCTGGCCCACGTGCAGTGCTGATGCATGTAAGGAGTGCCGTGCCACATGGGTGTACCCCACATAGAGGAGCCCCATGCGCAAGGCATGCACTCCGTAAGGAGAGCCGCCCAGCATGAAAAAAGTGCAGCCTGCCCAGGAATGGCACCGCACACATGGAGGGCTGACACAGCAAGATGGCACAACAAAAAAAGACACAGATTCCCAGTGCCACTGACAAGAATATAAACGGACACAGAAAAACACAGCATATGGACACAGAAAGCAGACAACTGGGGAGGGGGGAGGGCGGGCACGGGGAAGGGGAGAGAAATAAAATTAAAAATAAATCTTTAAAAAATAAAAAATTTTTTAAAACTTAAAAATGAGATATTAATGCCTTTCATTATAGAGAGTAATGGGCACCATATAGACATTGGTTAGAAAATGAATGTCTTGGAAATCTTTCCATATCCACACATTCAGAGATATACATCATTTTATTTTTTAATATATGCTGGGGAGTGGATGTGGCTCAAACAATTGGGTACCTGCCTCCCACATGGGAGGTCCCAGGTTTGGTTCCCTGTGCCTCCTAAATCAAAAAAGCGGGCAGGGTGTGATAGAGTGGAACTGAGTTGTGACTCTATATGCATGCCTCTTCTGTCACTTTTACTGAACCTGTGGTTGGTGCGGGGGTTGGTGTATGCTCAGGAGACTTGAATCTCTAGGCTGTCCTTGTGCCAGCTGGGCCCTGAGCCTCAGCAGAGTTGTAACACCTACTCTCCAGTTCGTTGGACTTACTCAGGTCAGCTAACAGGGAGATGAGGATGGTCAACCACCACACCAGGGAACCGAGACAGTCTACAGCTGCAAACGAGAATCTCATCCATCATCCTTGTGGGATCTAAGCGCCCTCTCGATTAAGAGGTGAAGTGGACATTGCCATCCCAGTGTCTTCAGGATGGAGGAATAAAATATGGACTAAAGTGGATTTACTGGCATTCTACTACAGAAATATTGTGATTCTAGCAATGGAAGAAATTATATCATTGATGTGGAGACAGTGGCTGTGGAAGTTGCTGAAGGCAGGGAGAGGGAAAAGGAGGTGTGATATGGGGCATTTTTGGGACTTGGAGTTGTCCTGAATGATATTGCAGGGACAGATGCAGAACATTATATATCCTGCCATAACCCACTGAATGGACTGGGAGAGAGTGTAAACTACAATATAAACTATAATCCACGCTCTGTAGCAGTGCTCCAAAATGTACTCATCAAATGCAAATGAATGTACCACACTAATGAAAGAAGTTGTCAATGTGGAAGGAGTGAGGCGGGTGAGGAGTGGGGTATATGAGAGCCTCTTATATTTTTTAATGTAACATTTTGTGTGATCCATGTATCTTTAAAAAAAAAAAAGATTAAAAAAAGTAAAAAAATTTTAATAAGCAGGCAGACAATGAGCTTAAACAATGAGCAAAAACAGTGAGTAAACAGATGAGGGAAACATCTCGGGGGGGAGAACTTCCATTAAAAATATGTGTGTGTCAATATTATTAGCCATGCTTACAATAACAACAATCTGTTTCACTGAATTCTTTAGTTTTTACTACTTTGATGGGTGAAAAATGGAATCTAATTTTTCTTTTTTTGCATCTCATTAACTATGAGTATGCTTGAGTATCTCTTCATATATTTCTTCATCATCTGTATTTCTGTAATGTGCTTTTTCATATCCTTTACCCATTTAAAGGATTATCCATTTTCTTCATCGTTTCAAGAGTTCATTGTAAATTAAAGAAAGTAGCCATTTGTCATGTTTGAAAATAGTTGTCCATATTTGTGATGTGACTTTTAATTTTACTATTTTTTCCCAGAACTTTTAAATTTTTATGTAGTCATTCTTATCAGTGTTTCATTTATGATTTGTGGTTTTAGTCTTATTTTCTTTTAAGATTTCTTTTTAACATTTACATTTTTAATCCATCTAATATTTACTTTGGTGCAAGGAATGAAGCAAGGATATTCACTTTTATTTAGATTTCCAGATTTTCAGCCAGTTGTCCCAACCATCATTTGTTGAATAGTCCACTTTCCTCCATCTTTATCATTTTTTTAAAGATTTATTTTTATTTATTTCTCTCCACTTCCCTCCCAGCCCCTCACCCCCCACCCCCAGTTGTCTACTCTCTCTGTCCATTCACTGTGCGTTCTTCTGTGTCCACTTGTATTCTTGTCAGCAGCACTGGGAATCTGTGTCTCTTTTTGTTGCGTCATCTTGCTGTGTGAGCTCTGTGTGTGTGTGGCGCCACTCCTGGGCAGTCTGCACTTTTTCGTGTGGGGCGGCTCTCCTTATGAGGTGCACTCCTTGCACGTGGGGCTCCCCTACGCAGGGGACACCCCTGCGTGGCATGGCACTCCTTGCGCATATCAGCACTGCGTGTGGGCCAGCTCCACACGGGTCAGGAGGCCCTGGGTTTGAACCCTGGACCTCCCATGTGGTAGGTGGGTGCTCTATCAATTGAGCCAAGTCCACTTCCACATCTTTATCTTATACTAGGTTTCTGTATGTATTTCTATTGCTGAACTCAATTTCTTTTATTATTCTCTTAAGTACTAGTGTCAGTCTATTTTAATGACTATAGCTTTATATCTCAATTACCTGATAGAGATAGTCCTCATCTCTCTTTTTCAGAATCTAATGTATTCTCACATATTTATTTTTCCCTATAATTTGCTATCATTTTGTCAAATTTCAAAAAGATTTCTCTTGGCGTTTTGACTGGGAATGCTTTGATTGTGTATATTAAATTAGAGAGAATTTGCAGCCTTCTAATCCTGGTCCTTCTTATCTAAGAACATAATATGTCCTTCTACTTACATAAATTTTCATTTATTTCTTTCAAAAGAGTTTTAAAGTTTTTGTCATATGTTCACATTAAACTTACATCAGGTGTTTTAAATTTTTTGTTTATTTTTTAATTTTTATTTTTACAAGCAAACACTCCTCCTATATTTTTTGGCCTATATAGTAAGTGGGATATTTTCATGCATTTTCTCAGTCATCCTAATTTGCATATAGTAAAGATTGTTCTTTTAATTCATTTAGTAACCTATAGTTGAATTTTTTTTTAAGATTTATTTATTTATTTCTCTCTCTCTGTCCATTCGCTGTGTGTTCTTCTGTGACCACTTCTATCCTTATCAGCAGCACTGGGAATCTGTGTTTCTTTTTGTTGTGTCATCTTGTTGTGTCAGCTTTCCGTGTGTGCAGTGCCATTCTTGAGCAGGCTGCACTTTCTTTCGCACTGGGCATCTCTCCCTACAGGGCACACTCCTTGCGTGTGGGGCTCCCCTACACAGGTGACACCCCTGCGTGGCAGGGCACTCCTTGCGTGAATCAGCACTGTGCATGGGCCAGCTCCACACGGGTCAAGGAGGCCCGGTGTTTGAACCGCAGACCTTCCATATGGTAGGTGGACGCCCTATCCATTGGGCCAAGTCCGCTTCCCTAGAGCTGAACTGAATCCTTTTCATTCCATAGTCTTTTATAAAAGGTTATTGAGGTATAAGATCATGACATCTGTATATAATGACAAGTTTACCTCCTTTTCTAATATTTGTACCTCATTTCTTTATCATGCCCAATTTCATTGGCTAATCTTTCCAGAAAATGTTAATTAGTAGTAATGATAGGAGGCATGCTTTCCTTAATACTTAATGGTAACATAAAGTAGCTAATGTTTCACTGTTAAGCGTGAGGTGAACTTTTTACTTTGAGATGTGTATTTATTATATTGGAAAATGTTCCTTTGGGAATTGATGACTTTGGGTCAGCAGTAATGAGAAGTTTTGTCAGGAGTGATGGATACGGAGACAGCACTTATTATTTTTCAGGAAATCTTCTAGGCACTAGAGATACTGCAGTAGGCAAAACAATCAAAATTCCATGCCCACATAAAGCATATCATTCTTTGGGTAAGTCAGGCAATAAATAAGCCTGACTAATAAGTAAAATATATATTGTATTAGAAAGTGATATGTGCTAAGGAGAAAAATAAAGGGGGAAAGGAAATATAAAGTATTGAAAATGGAGAAGAAAAGAAGGAAAATGTGTGTATCAGGCTATTGTTTCTCATGAAGCAAGACTTATTAAGAGTATAGTTACCTACCCACAAAATAATTTGGGTTGAGAAACACAGTTGTAACCATTTGAACTCGGTAGTTCCTGTTAATTATAACTTCGTTACAGAAATATTTACCTTTAAGAATTAGTATTTTCTGGTTGCATGAAAAGCCCCGAATCTGATAATCTGTGAATCTGGTTGTTTAACCAAAAGAATGAATTTAAATATATAATTCTAGGTCTGCTCAATACCAGTGCTTCTCAAATAAGGTCCAATGCCCCCTGGCAGTACCAGGAAGGCCTTCCTGAAAAATAACACAGTCATTTTGTTAGTTGTGTTATTTCTGGGCAAATAACACATAATTCCAGAAACTCATGTTATTGTTGTTCAACTCTCCACTGGAAAGAAAACTAGGAAGATGAGCCACAGGATATATTGCTCTGCCTAAAAACTGTCGAAAGACACTGCTCCATATGGCTCCTCAAGTCCTGTTTCAGCATGACTGCATGATAACTACAACCAAGAATTTCCCGATCAACTGCCAATGGCTGCTTTACTGTGACAGATAAAAAGCCTCAGTGTTGGAGTAAACAGCAAACCCACAATGCAAATGAATAAATATAAACTAATTAAGACCAGGCAAATTTTTAAACTACTTCTTCTTGCATGAATATGTTTATTTGTGAGATCCTAACAGCTTCCTTTTGTGATTTCATTCTAGGTTTTTTGAAATATGTTCTTTCTGTAAAAAGAGACCAAAATATGTCAGAAAGACTACCCTGAAAATTCGCATAAATAACACAGTGTGAAGAACCTTCCACCCAGAACAACAATTGATTTTCAGACATCTTAGGGAAGTTTGATAAAGAATGATAGGTAAGCACTGATTCATTTTAAAACATTCCTGTGGGTATTTATGTTTTAAATCTGACTTGTTGCAAAAACAGGCTTGAAGACAACTGACTGCAGTGTTCAGGTGAAAAAGATGTATACCTTGATCTTGAACAGTTATGTTTAATTCTATAATTAGATGATCGCAATATAAAAAATTGCTGTTTTTTATAGGTAGCCATCCCTTTTCACTGTAGTACATTACAGGAAAACATGGCACAAAACACCACATTGTCCCATTGGAATAGTGTTTTTAATTGCAGTTCCTTAGTCATAAAAGCATAAAACTGCTGTAAACCTATAATGATAGGGACATAGTGAAATTATTTAATAAAATGGGCCCCATTATCCTGTAAACACCGGTTGTCCAAAATATAAATGCAGTGAAAATGAATCTGAATTATACACTACCATAAATTTGATGTATCAAATAGTGTACTAACTATAATAAACATTAATTATCTAATCACTAAGGAGATTTCTGGGGAAGATGGCAGAGTAGGGAGCCCTGGGACTCAGTGTTTCCACCACAACAACTATTAAATAGGCAAGAACTGTCTGAGACAACTATTTTGAAGCTCCAGAGGCCAGAAGAACACTGTACAGCATCCAGAGATGGGCGGGAGGAAGAAGCTCCTAAATTATAGTAAAGAATTGTAAATTTCTCTCTCTGCATGGCAGCTACTGGCACCCATGCCCCACTCTCGTGGCAGGTTGCCACAGGACCCAGCCACGGGCTGGCAGCTGCTGATGGAAAGGGACATAAAAATCCTCCTCCTCAAGAGCAAGGATGTGCATGGACAATTGCTGATCATGGCTTTTGATTAGCAGATTCAGATAGCTGAGGGCAGCTTATACTATTGTGATCCATTTTAACGATTACCTCAATAATGGATCATAGGCAAGCTGCCAAAGAGTGCCATTTGCTGGCAGACCAAGGAAGCGCGCATCAGAAAAATTAAGTAAGAGAGGCTTTTTCCAGCCTTTATAGCTTCCCCCACAAGGCCCTAGGAAACTAGTTGCCCAGTTTTGAGCAACTAGCAGGGACAATCCTAACAATCCAAGTCAAGCCAAAAATCAAAAAGCAATGGTAATACACAGCCTTCCACCACTAAATCTCTGCAAAAGAGAAAGAAATTGAGCATCTGAGTAAACTACATCCTAATCGGATGCCTAGACATCAGCAAAAAACTACGAGCCATACTAAGAAAATGGAAGACATAGCCCAAGAAAAGGAATATATCAAAGCCCCAGAAGAGATCTAAGGAGGAAATAAGGGGGGAAATTCCATTTACAATAGCAACAAAAAGACTCAGATACCTAGGAATTAACTTAACCAAAGAAGTACAGAACCCGTATGCAGAAAACTGCAAAACCATGTTAAAGAAATTTTTAAAAGACCTAAACAAATGGAAAGACATTCCACGTTTTCATGGACTGGAAGAATAAATATCATGATGATGTCAATTTTATCCAAACTGATTGATAGATTCAATGCAATACCAATCTAAATTCCAACAGCCTACTTTACAGAATTAGAAAAGGTAATCATCAAATTCATCTGGAAGGGAAAGTGCATCCAAATAGCCAAAAGCATTCTGAAAAAGAAGAGTGATGTGGGAGGAATTTCACCACCTGACCTTGAAACATATTACAAAGCTACATTGATCAAAACAGCATAGTACTGGCATAAAAACAGACACATCAATTAGTGGAATAGAATTGAGTCCAGAAATAAACCCTCACCTATACAGTCAGTTGGTTTTTGACAAACCTACCAAGTACATGTTAATGGGACAAAACAGTCTTTTCAACAACTGGTGCTGGGAGAACTGGATCTCCATAGCCAAAAGAATGAAAGAGGACCCCTTTCTCACTCCCTATCCAAGAATCATCTCAAAATGGATCAAAGACCTAAATATAAAAGCCAGGACTGTAAAACTACTAGAAGAAAATGTAGGGAAACATCTTAAAGACTTGTGGTAGGCAGTGGTTTCTTGGACCTTACACCCAAAGCACATGCAGAAAAGGAAAAATAGATAAATGGGACCCCCTCAAAATTAAATGTGAGGTGCAAAAGTATTTAACACAGCACTTTGTAAAAAGGATGAAAAGTCAGCACACTCAATGGAAGAAAATATTTGGAAATCGCATGTCAGGTAACGGTTTAATATCCAGGATATATAAAGAGATGTTACAACTCAACAATAAAAAGACAAACTACCCAATTAAAAACTGGGTGGAAAAAAAAATTTTTTTTTAAGATTTATTTTATTTATTTCTCTCCCCCCTCCACCCCGGTTGTCTGTTCTCTGTGTCTATTTGCTGCGTCTTTTTTCTTTGTCCGCTTCTGTTGTTGTCAGCGGCATGGGAATCTGTGTTTCTTTTTGTTGTGTCATCTTGTTGTGTCAGCTCTCCGTGTGGGTGGCGCCATTCTTAGGCAGGCTGCGCTTTCTTTCACGCTGGGTGGCTCTCCTTACAGGTGCACTCCTTGCGCGTGGGGCTCCCCTACACGGGGGACACCCCTGCATGGCGCGGCACTCCTTGCGCGCATCAGCACTGCACGTGGGCCAGCTCCACACGGGTCAAGGAGGCCCGGGGTTTGAACCACGGACCTCCCATGTGGTAGACGGATGCCCTAACCACTGGGCCAAGTCCGTTTCCCTGGTTGAAAAATTTGAATAGACATTTGTCCAAAGAAGAAATACAAATGGCAAAAAAAAAACACATGAAAAAAATGCTCAGTATCACTAATGATTAGGGAAATGCAAATCAAAACTACAATGAGATACCATTTCACACCTATCGGAATGGCCACTATTAAAAAAACGAGAAATACAAGTGTTGGAGAAGATGTGGGAAGATAAGAACACTCATTCACTGTAGGAATGCAGAATGGTACAGCCACTGTGGAGGACTGTTTGGCAGTTCCTAAAGAACCTTAATATAGACTTGCCATGTGACTCTGCAATACCACTACTGGGTATATACCCAGTAGAACTGAGAGCAGTTACATGAACAGACATCTGCACACTGATGTTCATAGCAGCATTATTTACAACTGCCAAAAGTTGGAAAGAACCCAGGTGTCAATCAACCTATGAGTGGATAAACAAACTGCTGTATTCATACGATAGAATATTATGCGGCTGTAAGAAGATGAAGGGAAGTGGATGTGGCTCAAGTGATAGAGCTTCTGCCTACCATATGGGAGGACCCAGGTTCAATCCCTGGGGCCTCCTGGTGAAAAAGAAGAGAAACATGCCCGCGCAGTGAACCAGTGCCTGCGTGAGTGCCCGCATGGTGAGCCAGTGCCTACGCAAGTGAGCCATACGGCAAGATGAGGACACATCAAAAGAGAAGCAAGGGGAGAGTCAAGGTGAAGTGCAGCAGAAACCAGGAACTGAGGTGGTGCAATTGACAGGAAACCTCTCTCCAAGTCAGGGGTCTCCAGGATCGAATCCCAGTGAATCCTAGAGGAGAGAAAATGGGAGAAGACAAAACAGACAGCAAAAACAGCAGGATGGGAGGATGGGAAGGGGGAAAAATAAATATAATAAATAAATCTTAAAAAAAAAAAGAAGGTCGGGAAACGGACTTTGGCCCAGTGGTTAGGGCGTCCGTCTACCATATGGGAGGTCCGTGGTTCAAACCCCAGGCCTCCTTGACCCATGTGGAGCTGGCCATGCGCAGCGCTGATGCGCGCAAGGAGTGCCGTGCCACGCAAGGGTGTCCCCCGCGTGGGGGAGCCCCACGCGCAAGGAGTGCGCCCGTGAGGAAAGCCGCCCAGCGTGAAAAGAAAGAGCAGCCTGCCCAGGAATGGCGCCACCCACACTTCCCGTGCTGCTGACGACAACAGAAGCAGACAAAGAAACAAAAGCAGACAAAGAAACAAGACGCAACAAATAGACACCAAGAACAGACAACCAGGGGAGGGGGGGAAATTAAATAAATAAATAAATCTTTAAAAAAAAAAAAAAAAAAAAAAAAGAAGGTATGAAGTCATAAAGCATGTAACAACATGGCTGAATGTAAAGGACATTATGTTGAGCGAAACAAGCCAGACACAAGAGGACAGCTACTGTGTGATTGTGTTACTATGAACCAAATATATTGTGTAACATATTGTATGATTCAAATAAATTTATATGTATCCAATACATTGAATTGAGAAATGTAAACAAAAAATGGATCATAGACCTAAAGTAATAATTACAACTATGAAACTTCTAGAAGAAATCAAGGAGAAAATCTTTGTGGCCTTGGATTATGCAAAAAAAATCTTAGATATGACACCAAAACCATCATTCAAGAAGAACAAATTGATAATTGGACTTTATCCAAATTAAAGCCTTCTGCTTTTGAAAAGACACTTTGAAAAAAATGAAAAGACAAGCCACAGACTGAGAGAAAATATTTGCGAAGCATGTAGCTGATAATAGACTTATATCTAGAATATATAAAGAACTCTGAAAACTCAAAAAGAAAACAAACAACCAAATAAAAAGAATGGGCAAAAAATTTGAACAGATACTTCACTGAAGAAGATATAGAGATGACATATAAGCACATGAAAAGATGTTCAATCTCATCAGTCATTCGGGAAATGCAAATTAAAACCACAATGGAAAACAGTTTGACAGTTTCTTAAAAATGACAGTTTCTTAAAAAGTTAAACATAATACCTCTCTTATGATTCAGCCATTCCATCTTAACTATTTAAAGAAATCATACGCCCTTACACAGTCTGTATGAGAATATTCATGGTGATTTTATTTATACCAACCAAAAACAAAAACAGCCTAAAAATACCTAGAATGCCCAATAGCAGCTGACTGGGTAAACAAATTATGGTACATATGTACAATTGGATACTACTCAGCAATAAAAGAAAAACAATTACTGATATACACCATAACATGGATGAATCTCAGGCTGAGTGAAAGAAACTAAACGAAATAAAAGTACATATTGTGTGATTCCACTTATGTAAAAGTCTAGCAAATGCCAACTGATCTCTAGTGACTGGAAATAGCAGTGGTTGCCTGGGGATGGTGGGGGTGTGAGGGAAACAGAAGAGGGGAATTCAACAGAGGAATGAGGAAACCGTGGGGGGCGATAGATAGGTGCACGTCTCAATTGTGCTGATGTATGCGTATGTCCAAACTTACCACATTGTACTCTTTATGTGCAGTTTGTTATGTCTTTAAAAATAAAATAAAGAGTTTTTAAAAAGAGCATGCTAAAAGAATTAGGAATTCATTTTCTTATAAAATATACCATCAGTAAGCCAAATAAATTGACCTACCAGGTGCTTTAAAAATTAACTTTTTAAATGTTGGTTAATTACCTACAAAATGCATGTGAGTTTTTATATGATCCTTACTGAAATGCTTAATTTGAAATTAGCTGGCCCCACTTTTTACCTCTTCTTGTCAAAGACTTTGCCATTAGTATGAAGAACAATTTTCTTTCTGTTTGCTATAGCAAAAAGAAACTTACCAAGTTTATCTAAAAGCCAATTTTAGTGACACTGACATTAATAAGTTCTGATAACTCACTAGCCAGTCATAGAAGTTCTAAACATATTGTTTCAAAAGAATATAGTACTGGGAAGTAGGTGTAGCTTAGTTGGTTGAGTCCCTGTTTTCCATGTATGATGTCCCATGTTCAGTCCGTTGTGCCTCCTAAGGAAAAGGGAAAAAGGGGGGGGCGGAGAGGAGATATAGACAATTTATAAGATTATTAAGTTCCAAAAAAGTCACTGTCTTAGGTTATGTATTGAAATTGTAGTTTTGGGTTCTTAGGTATTTGTGCCTATTTAATTATAAGCTGGTGATAGATCAGTGAATACAGCAACTAATCTGAAGTTGCTTTTTTTCTCCAGTGAGGCAGATTATGTTAAAACAGAGATCAGTAGTGGAATAACTGCCCGATACCGTGTGTTTTGGAAGGATTTGAAAACTTGATGAAAGAAAGGTGACAGTATATCCACTAAATTATTGGTGACAATAAAGAATTTGCTACCCATCCACCCTGCACACACCAAAAAAGTCTTTACATAGAACTACATTTTAGCCCAGCCTAAGGAAATAATACCTTTATAGCATTAGATAAGTTTAATCATTGAGCATAATTTAGAGCCATTACTTCAGAAAGATTCTGGACAAGTTTGTTAGTAAAGGATCTTCTCATTGGGAAGTTTTAATTATGTATGATTTTTCAAACATTTTAAAGAAACTGGAGTTACTAATCCCCAGCTCTAAAGGCCTTGCAAAATACAGAGACCAACATGACCCAGTATGTAATGGAACAATTCAGCCATCCACAGTCTTATGACTGTTGCAAATCCATACGGGGAGGGCAATAGTGCCTCCAAATCCACCGTCTTTCTGACAGCTGAATCTAAAGCCATTTTAATCTGGTGGAATTGTTTTATGAGTTAAGTTGTTTATAGGCATTGTCTTATGTGGCTATAATGGATTTCCTTTAGAATTTTTTCTTTTTTCCCTTTGTATCAACTTTTATTCAACTAAGAAACTAAGATGGCTAATTCTCTACTACATCGAACACTGGTCAGTCAAAGCTGGTTTAAGTTCTCTAGGAGCATGTGATTCAGAGGGATTCTTTTCTCAAAAAAAAAAAAAAGGCATTGTGGGTAGAGTACAATCAAATCCTCACACCTCAATAGTCATAAATAGGAATGGAAGGCAAGGTCACTTCACCCTAACTTCCTTATGTTCATCATCTCACTCTTCAGGGTGAGTTAAAGTGATTAATCTGGATTAATTAGAGATAAATAGTTGTTTTCAATATGGTCTAGGATTTTGAACTCTAAGATGGAGATAAAACAGTGAAAAGCTAGATAGTTATGAATTCCCATAGGCTCATCACAGGTTTTCTTTAACAAATCAATTTTATTGATACATATTAATAAAGCAAAAATCCACCCGAAGTGTACAATCAATGGTTTCAGTATAATCACTTATTTGTGCATTCACTACTTCAGTCATTCTTAAAGCACTTTCATTATTCCAATAATAGTATAATAAAAAACAAACAAAATTCATCACCTCTCAGTCTCTCTATGCTTCCCCTGATGTATATAGCTGCTATTCTGTTTTCTTCTCTCTAGTATATTGGTATTTATATTTTGTAAAAATAGTCTTATATAAGCAATATTACCCATATGCATGTTTTACATGAGGTTTTACTATCTTATATAGTTCCCATACAGGAAAGTTACAGTTTTTAGCTTTCCTTCTAGTAATATGCATGACCTTTGACTTACCCTTTCAACCACTGTCACACCATTTAATATCTCTGTTAGTTATATAGACCATGATATTCTTTCACCATTTCTATTCATTTCCAAAGATTTCCAAAGAACTTTTATACCAATTCTGCACAAATTAACTCTCAGTTTCCCATTCTTTATCTTCCTCCTATTTTCTGGTGACCTATATTCTAACTATTAACTCCATGAGTTTACACGATATATTTAGATCATAATAGCACAATCACACAGTATTTTTCCTTTTGTGTCTGGCTTGCTTCATTCAGCATAATGTCCTCCAGGTTCATCCACGTTGTCATATGCTTCCCGGCTTCATTTCTTCTTACCGCTGCAAGTGAATACATCACAGTTTGTTTATCCATTCATCAGTTGGCACCTGGGTTATTTCCAACTTTTGGCATTCGTAAATAACACCACTGTGAACATCAGTGTGCGGGTGTCTGTCCATGTCTCTGCTTTCAGTTCTTCTCAGTTTATACAGGTTTTGACAGTTAACATAAAGTTGTAGTCGTAAATGAGTTGGGCCTAATGATGTCCATGTTGGGTCAGGCCATACAGTACAGTGAAAAAAACTTTAAAGGAAGACAGATCTGGGTTCAGAACTCAGTTCTGCCACTCGATAGTGTGTGTCCTTGGACAAGTTACTAAACCTTGCTGAGTCTCCATGTCCTTCTCTGGAAAGTAGGTTAATAACACCCAGGATTATTGTTGTGACTTAGAAGGCTCACATATATAAGGCTCCTATCCTGCCCTGGTCCTTGGCATGTAGGAGAATCTGTTGCTGGTGGTCATCCTTCAAGCATTTAAAAATATTGGTCAGGTGGCAGCAGTATGCTAGGCCCAAAGCGACAAGACGTAGTCTTTACCTTCAAGGAGTTTTCAGTCCAGTAGGAGGACCCCAGTCACTGGTCCTGGTGAAACAGCACGTGGGATCATAGACTGATAAAAATATTGGCAGTGCCATCAACTGTCCTGTGTTTGTTCCAGAATTACCCTTTTAAGGAGAGAAGCTAGTATTTGGTGAATGCTTACGATATAGAGGTAATATGATAGATATTTTCACAGACATTCTCATTTCTCTCCATCATGACCCTGGGAAATCAGTGTTATTGTGAACATTTTACTGATGGTCAAGATCACATAACTACCCAAAGGTAGACATCTGCCTTCCAGTTGTCTGCACACCTCCTCTGTCACTCTCCCTCCTTCGGTTGGAGCTATTGGGCAGGTTGTGAATGTCTGTGGAAAACACCCGTGAATTGGTTCCATATATCTGAAATTGGTGTACAAAGCAGTAGTTGTTAAACCTATAACTACATCCACCTATTTTAGATTGGTGCGTGAGATTGGTCTTGGTAAGAAAGCTGACATAAAGTGGGGAGAAATTGTTAACTGTTGATAATCCAATCTGCTGTCCTATGCCAAACTCACCTTGCAGTATGTCTGCATTATAAAAAGACCTGAAGGGAAGCGGCTGTGGCTCAATCAGCTGGGCTCCCATCTACCATATGGAAGGCCCTGGGTTCGCATCCCAAGGCCTCCTTGTGAAGGCAGGCTGGCCTGCACCCACGCTGTGGAGAGCTGATGGCTGACGCAGCAAGAGGACGCAACGAAGGAAGACAAGCAAAGAAAAAAAAACAAAAAAACTCACAGTGAATGGACACAGAGGACAGCAAAATAAGCCATTGTAAATAAATTAATATTTCTTTAAAAAATTAATAAAAATTAATAAAAAGACCTGAAAACCCTAAACAAGGGGAAATCTATTTTCTGGTGTGGAAGAAAATCAACCAGAGCAGCCATTAGCATGGGGAAAGGTTGTGAGGGCGGGGAAGGATAGAGGAATTTTTATAGAGCTTTAACAGGAAAGGTCAGCTGATTCAGCTGGTACGGGAATAATGGGTCAAAAAACAAACTGTTCTTGTGGGTTTGCTGCCATTGTTTGGGTAATTTGGATAAATCAAGGTGAGTAGGGAGGAAGTTAGGGGTCAAGGTCACGAGCAGATTGGGCATGGAAGAGCAACATGGGCGGCGGACTTGGCCCAGTGGTTAGGGCGTCTGGCTACCACATGGGAGGTCCGCGGTTCAAACCCCAGGCCTCCTTGACCCATGTGGAGCTGGCCCATGCGCAGTGCTGATGCATGCAAGGAGTGCCCTGCCTCGCAGGGGTGTCCCCCGCGTAGGGGAGCCCCACACTCAAGGAATGTGCCCCGGAAGGAGAGCCGCCCAAGGCAAAAGAAAGTGCAGCCTGCCCAGGAATGGTGCCGCACACACACAGAATGACACAACAAGATGACGCAACAAAAAGAAACACAGATTCCTGTGCCGCTGACAACAACAGAAGCAGACAAAGAAGACGCAGCAACTAGAAACAGAACAGACAACCAGGGTGGGGGGTGGAAGGGGAGAGAAATAAATAAATAAATAAATCTTTAAAAAAAAAAAAAAAGAGGAGCAACAGCTGAGCTGGGGACAAGGATGTGCAAGGGCTGCAGCATAACCTTTTAGTCCTTTAGGGTCTTCCATGCCAAACTCTAGGTTTATTAATCCAATACAAAGATTCAAAACAAGAAACTTTACCTCTCTGCTTCTGCCCACTGCTACTGAATGTGTCTGGACAGATAAATTATTTGTCTTAGGTCTGTGAAACTTTGCCAGCAATATGTTGTTTGCAGTTCTGCTGCTTAATAATATTTTTTAAAGGCACTAAGCTAAAAGATGGAAATGGTAGACAGTCAATTAACCTGTCTGAACCTGTTCTCTCTTTGTTTCTAGGATTAGGTGATAAGAAAGGTTGTAATTTGTAGAATGCAAGAACCAGTTAAGTACTAATTCAGATACTGATGTTTCTAAGAAAGTCATTTAGGCTAAGACTCCTTGGGGAGATTATGAACTGCCTAATGCATTTCATCAGAAGAAGAAAAGGCAAGAGGCTTAAGCAGAGGTAGAAAATGATTTTTTTAAAACAACTCTCTGTGGAGAGAGTGATAACTACATTCCCATTGGAAAGGACCCAGTTCCCGCTAATTTCTCTTTTGCTTTCTTGATGAGACAGGAGAATTAAGAATATTAAATGAAAAAAGAATCCATCCCAGGAGATGGATTCATTTGTTTCAATCTGCTTTCAAGGTAGGCTGACTGAAAAGAGATTCTAGTGGTGTAAGTGTCCTTCACCCAGGAGCATTACCGAAAAATGCAGAACCAGCTATTTTCTAACTAAAGTTAATTTTATTGACGGTACATATTTGGCATCCTTCTTGTTTTTGACTTCCCACTCCCTCTATTTTAAATCTTCACTTTAGACTTCTAAGAGGGCTTATGAAGAGTATCAAAGTTTGTGTACATTGTAACCTACTCTTTCTGAATTGCAAGGATAAAGGCTGTAGGAAGAGCCATTGCTATTAGTTGGTTTTTTTAAATTTCTCCCCCTCCCTCCATTGTCTGATTAGTGTCTTGAATGATCCTTGAGCTGGACCCATCGTTCTTCATGGAGAACATTCTTCTGAAACTTGAGGCTTCTTAGGGAATGTGTGTTTTCCCTTGGGCGGTCAGCGTTCCCAGAGGGCAGCCTTAGATAAAGGCGATGACCTCAGATGGCCTCGCAGGCCTATTGGGCATAAGTAGGAGAGCTGCTGTGAAATGAAGAGTCCTTGGCATGTAGCCTTGTTTGTCACGTATATTATTCAATTCAATCAACAGTTTAGTACTACTATCTATTCCCAATACCAAGAAAATAAATTTTAAAAATTGAAGTAACAATCTTTTGGGGTTTTTTTTTTTTTTCCAATATATGTTAAGCAAGTTCTTAGGAGGAGAAAAAAAACAAAAGTTATTTTAGCTAGATGGAACCCTAAATCAACCTGTGACAGTTGCTTTTGGGGAGTAACACACTGAATTGAAACACAGAGTCCTGATCTACAAATGAAGCATGACTGTTTTAATTAATTAGAATCAAATGCAATCTAAATGAAGGACAAATGACTATGTAGACCCTTAATTATTTTTCAGTTATGGTCTTTGTTACAAGGACTTTCAACTATGTGACATTACATGCACCTGATTAGAAATTCGGATCATACTATCAGATTTCAGTTTTAATTTTTAAATTTAGTTCTTTGAAGTCTTTTTTACTAAACTATTATTTAGTTCCAAAAAAATAAGATTTTGATTTTTCACATTGAATAATTAAATCTATGATAATTACGCAGCTCAGTTTTAATTCTTTCAAATCCAATTTTTATAAAAGTTTGGGTTTTGAGTAGCCTATAATATAATCAGTTCTTTATTAAACAAATATAAATTTTCTATTTGGTAAATTTTCTTCAAAAAGAGTTCTAAAATCTCTAGATGACTTTCCCATGCCAAACAATATGTTTTTCTGAATTGTTCTTCTGTCATGATGTAGTATTAATCAGGAATTATATCCATATTGTATTAGCTTAAATAATTCATAGAGAGGAATGCTAATTTCCTGAATTAAAAAGTAAAGAACTTCGCAAGTTGATCCAGTTTACATCACTGAAACCCAAAGATTAATCTTAATTTTAGAAAAATATTAGCTCTGGAAAAACTAGTAAATTAATTAATTGTATTCTTCTTGACTACTCTAAAAAATATACAATTCCATCATTAGTAAATGAAAGTGTATACGTGTCCACAAATGTTTGTGTTTCATGTTTTACATTCCATGCCAGGAGTCCAAATTTACCATCATTTTCTTCAGTTATAATCAAGGCAAAATATCCCAACCAATAACCAGCCTTAAAAAATAAGAATGTAATTCACCAGTTCATAACATTGTTGTCATTGCTGTTATGGGTTATGGACTTTATTTTATATTACCTGTGGGTATTATCTCACCAAAGTTTGGTCTCAAGGGTCTTATATTTTATATAGAAATAATAAAAAGAAAAAATATGAAAACCAAACTGAAAATTCTCCAGAAAAAAACTTAAAAATATGTTGGTTCACATTCCTAATTACCCATTTATAGTTTAAAAAATATATAATAAAGCATAAGTTCATTTTACTATAATCCATAAATTTTTAAACACTTTTCTTCAATTAGGTTGTCTATCATGTCTTTGACTGATACAACAAAACCCAATATAGATGAACATTTCCCCATTGTGCCATTAGAAAACAATAGGAAGTCTGCAGACTGCTATGGAAGGCCAGGCGCAGGTGACGATCCCAGGCACAGTAGCGCTTCCGATAAGAGCGTTGATTACAGCAGATCTCAGTGTTCCTACCGAAGTCTAAGTTCTCACTGTGATTATTCAGAGGACTTTCTCTCTGAATGTTCAGAAACAGCTGTTAATAGGAATTACTTGGTGCAACCTGTGGTAGAAGGAAAGAAGGAAGAGAAGAAAAAATATGTTTCAAAAATCACCCAGCTTAAAGGTAAGAGGCAAAATCTCCCAATTAAGCCTGAATTTCTGATTATAATGTTTATTTAATGCATTAATATTTGAAGTGTTCCATATTCAGTTGTATTGTGTTTTTTTATTTGTTTATTGTTTTTCCATATTGTGCTTTTATACGTCAGCTTTTATAGAAAGAATTTGGAAATAGGGAATTTAAGAATAATTACCAAACAACAGAGAGTTAGGCTTAAAGTATATAAAGCTCAGGCCTCTTGCATGGATTACCCTACTGGAACCTACTAGTGAGGCTAGTTCCATTTTTAGTTAACAGGTGGCCTTGTTACAGAGTACCGCCATACTTGGATTTCACTGGCTTCTTGCCTTTCGTCTCAACTGAAGAACCAAGGTTTGAGTCGCCAATGAAATGTAAATCCTTGTCTCAGCACCCCAAGAAGATGGTCTCCAAGACTGGTGAGGCATATTGGCAGAGACAATCTTTTGAAAGAGAGATGGCTCAAAAGGCTGTTAATAATGTCATTTCCTTGTGGATTTTAAAAGCGCCAACACCATTAACTCCTAACTATCCAAATGGGAGTTAACCTCAGTCATCCTTGATCTGCTCCCGCCCTGTTTCTCTGCCAAGACTGTGGTTACTTCTCGTTTTAGGCAATCCTGGGCTTATAAACATTCATATGTATGCACAGCTGCTCTGGCCAGGAACTCTTTTCAGCTCTGACCATCAGAACTGCCTTCAGTCAACAGTCAGCAAATACTGGTTAAGAACCTACTATTTGCAAGGTCCTTCTATCCACCAGTCATATTTACCCCATATCTTTCTCACCTCTAGCCTGCAATTACCAGGTGTATCCAGGACCCTCTGCACCACTTCTAGGAACATGTAGAAACTTCAGTCTCCTTCTTTCTAGCTATGGAGAAGGGCTTCTTAATCTGAGACTTACGTCTGTGAAACCTGTGAAATTCTATGTGATTTTTTATGTCTAAGTGCATATGTGGCCTTTCCTGGGAGAGAACCCACAACTTTCATCAACTTCTCAAAAGGTTAAAAATCCCTTTTGTAGAGAGGCAGGAGACCAGCATACATTGTGAGGCCCAGCACAGAGATGAAAAGTCCAGTCCTTTATCTTCAGAGTGGGACTCCATCATAAATCTGTTCATAGCATTTGGACAAGATTATAACAATGGGACAATATGGTTAAGTTCTGTCATACCACAGTTGCACAATCTCTTATCCGCACTGGAAATTTTTTTTTTTTTAAAGATTTATTTATTTATTTAATTCCCCCCCCTCCCCTGGTTGTCTGTTCTTGGTGTCTATTTGCTGTGTCTTGTTTCTTTGTCTGCTTTTGTTTCTTTGTCCGCTTCTGTTGTCGTCAGCGGCACAGGAAGTGTGGGCGGCGCCATTCCTGGGCAGGCTGCACTTTCTTTTCACGCTGGGCGGCTTTCCTCACGGGCGCACTCCTTGCGCGTGGGGCTCCCCCACGCGGGGGACACCCTTGCGTGGCACGGCACTCCTTGCGCGCATCAGCACTGCGCATGGGCCAGCTCCACACGGGTCAAGGAGGCCCGGGGTTTGAACCGCGGACCTCCCATATGGTAGACGGACGCCCTAACCACTGGGCCAAAGTCCGTTTCCCCGCACTGGAAATTTATAAAGCTCTACAAACCCATCGTTTTTCATGTTTGCCACCAAAACAAATTTGACAACAAAAACCTGCCTTGAACTGACATGAGACTCACCTTTATTTATTTCACTTAGTGTCAGTAATCATATATTTCACTACAAAAATAGTTTTTGATTTAAGTGTGCTGCCCCAGACACTACTAGGTGAAATACCATATATGTACCCTAAAAAATAAAACCCTTAAAATTGGTAAACAATCTGCCCCCAGGGGTTTTTGACAAGGAACCATTGATCTATATACTACATTTGTATTGATTATAAGCTTTTTTTAAAAAGATTTATTTATTTATTTATTTATTTATTTCTCTCCCCTTCCCCCACCCCAGTTGTCTGTTCTCTGTGTCTATTTGCTGTGTCGTCTTATTTGTCCTCTTCTGTTGCTGTCAGCTGCACAGGAATCTGTGTTTCTTTTTGTTGCGTCATCTTGTTGTGTCAGCTCTCCGTGTGTGCGGCACCATTCCTGGGCAGGCTGCATTTTCCTTCGCGCTGGGCGGCTCTCCTTACGGGGCACATACCTTGCACCTGGGGCTCCCCTACGCGGGGGGACACCCCTCGTGGCAGGGCACTCCTTGTGCGCATCAGCAATGCACATGGGCCAGCTGCACACGGGTCAAGGAGGCCCGGGGTTTGAACCACGGACCTCCCATGTGGTAGATGGACACCCTAACCACTAGGCCAAGTCCGCTTCCCTGATTATAGCTTTTGAGAAGCAATTACTATTTATAAAACTATTTCTATGAGAAACTAACTACATTTTGAATTCTAAACATTTTTTCTAGTTGTCTGAAAGACAATCCACTATACACTTTTTATTTATAGTTTTGTACAGTGTCTTAATGTAAAAGGGACCATTTCTCTACTTGTTGAAGAGGCTGTTCTGTCCCATAAAATGGACTTGGTAGATGTTTTAGTTTACCAAAAGACTTCCAATGCAAAGTACAAACAATGGGTTGGCTTTTATAAAGGGGACTTATTTGAGGTAAAAGTTTACAGTTCTGGGAAAACGGACTTTGGCCCAGTGGTTAGGGCGTCCGTCTACCACATGGGAGGTCCGCGGTTCAAGCCCCGGGCCTCCTTGACCCGTGTGGAGCTGGCCCATGCGCAGTGCTGATGCGCGCAAGGAGTGCCATGCCACACAGGGGTGTCCCCCGCGTAGGGGAGCCCCACGCACAAGGAGTGCACCCGTAAGGAGAGCCGCCCAGCGCGAAGGAGAGAGCAGCCTGCCCAGGAATGGCGCCGCCCACACTTCCCGTGCCGCTGATGACAACAGAAGCGGACAAAGAAACAAGACGCAGCAAAAAGACACAGAGAACAGACAACCAGGGGAAGGGAGGGGAATCAAATAAATAAAAATAAATCTTTAAAAAAAAAAAAAAAAGTTTACAGTTCTGAGGCCGTGAAATATCCAGATTAAGGCACCATCAGAGGTTCTTTCTCACTAAAGCGAAATACTGTTGTCCGGCCATGTGGCAAACCAAGATGGCTGCCAATCTCAGCCTTTCCCTCAGAGCCCAGCTTCCTGAGGTCAGCTGTGAACAACCAGACATAGGGCTTGTCTCTGTCTCGGCCTCCTCTGTCCATCTCAGCTGCCCTGCTTTCCTCCTGAGTTCAGCTGCAAGCTACCAGGCATATGGCTCAGCTCTCCCTGGGCATCAGCTCTTTAAGGCTGTGAGGGGCTCAGCTGCAGGGAGAACTGAAGTCCTTTATCTCACATTGCAGGATCAATATGGCAGCTCCCTTTTCAACTGCCCGTGTCTCTCTCTGTCTCCTTTTTTATCAGACCCAGGAAGAGGGCAGAGACTCAGTCTGGGTCTTATCTCATTGACGTAATCCAGTTGAAAGGGTCTCACATCCACAGGAATGGATTAGTTCACAAGTATAAGCTTTGTCTTTTTGGGATTCATAAAAATTTAAAAACTTCTGCAGTAGGCTTATCAAAAATCAGTTGGCCAGGGCAGCGGACTTGGCCCAGTGGTTAGGGCGTCCGTCTACCACATGGGAGGTCTGCGGTTCAAACCCCGGGCCTCCTTGACCCGTGTGGAGCTGGCCCATGTGCAGTGCTGATGGGCACGAGGAGTGCCCTGCCACACAGGGGTGTCCCCCGCGTAGGGGAGCCCCACGCACAAGGAGTGCGCCCCATAAGGAGAGCCACCCAGCGCGAAAGAAAGTGCAGCCTGCCCAGGAATGGTTCTGCACACACGGAGAGGTGACACAACAAGATGACGCAACAAAAAGAAACACAGATTTCCATGCCGCTGACAGCAACAGAAGCGGACAAAGAAGAGGACACAGCAAATAGACACAGAGAACAGACAACCGGGGTGGGGGGAGTGGGGGGAAGGGGAGAGAAATAAATACATAAATAAATCTTAAAAAAAAAAAATCAGTTGACCATAGAGGTGTGGCTCTATTTCTGAACTCTCAATTAAATTGAATTGATCAGTGTTCTATTTTTATGCCAATGCCATGCTGCTTTTGACCACTGTGGCTTTATGATTACACTTCAAGGTGAGGAAGCACAAGTCCTCCAGCAACACTCTTCATTTTTGGACATTTTTGGCTATTTGGAACCCCTTTCCTTTACAAATAAATTTGGTAGTTGACTTTTCTATTTCTATAAAGTAAGTGGTTGGAATTTTGATTGGCATCACATTGAATCTGTAAATCAGTTTGGGTAGAATTGACATCTTCATGATGTTTAGTCTTCTAGTCCATGTTTTGGTGTTAGGGTGGTGTTGGTTTCATAAAATGTTTTGGGTAATTTTCCCTCCTTTACAATTTTTTGGAAGAGTTTAAACAGGATTGTATCGATTCTCTTTGAAATGTTTGGTAGAATTCACCTGTGAAGTCATCTGGTCCTGGACTTTTCTTTTGTTTGAAGATTTTTTATAAAGCAGTTCTATTGAGATATATTCACATACCATACAACCTATCCAAAGTGCATAATCAGTGGCTTTCAGTATAATTACAATTTTATGCATTCACCACCACAAAAAAAAACTTAGAACACTTTCATTACTCCAAAAAGAAAAACTACATACTGCTTAGCATCACCTCTCAATCCCTCTATCCTTCCCTAACCCTACATAACCACTAATCTAATTTTATCTATATAAATTGATTTATATTTACATTTTATATAAATGGTATCATACAAGATGTACTACTTCATGTCTGATTTCTTTCATTTAGCATAATGGTTTTTGTCTGATATTAACATCTTGTAATGCTTTCAAAGAAAACCAGTCATATATATACAATATCACCCATATTCAGATTTCACATGAGGTTTTACTATTCCATACAATACATGTTACATTTTTTACCTTTCCTTCTAGTAATATCCATGACCTTAGACTTCCCCTTTCAACGACTGTCATACGCATATAATAGCACTACTAGTTGCAAACATTATTTTGTGCTTTCACCCTTTCTATTCATTTCCAAAGACTGACACAGATCTTATTTACAACTTCTGCATAAGTTAAACCTCAGCTTTCCAATCTCTAACCTCATTGTATTTTCTCATGACCCATATTCAAGTTATTAACTCCATGAGTTTACACAATATATTTAGTTCATAAAAGCACAATCATAAAGTATTTGTCCTTTTGAGTATGGCTTGCTTCACTCAACATAATGTCCTCTGGGTTCATCCATGTTGTCATATGCTTCACGACTTCATTTTATCTTCAGCTCTATAATACTCCATCATGTGAATACACCACACTTTGTTTATCCAGATGGACACCTGGATTGTCTCCATCTTTTGGCAATTGTGAATAACACCACTATTTGATAACATTATAGTGAATAACATTCACTATATTATGTGAATAATAACCTCGGTGTGCAGATGTCTGTTTGTGACACTGCTCTCATTTCTTCTGGGCATTATACCCAATAATGGTATTGCCAGGTCACATGGCAAATCTGTATTCAAATTCTTTAGGAACTGCCAAATAGTCCTCCACAGTGCCTGTACTATTCTACATTCCCACCAACAGTAAATAAGTGTTCCTATCTCTCCACATCCTCTCCAACACTTGTAGTTCCCTGTCTTATTAATAGTGGCCAATCTAGTAGGTGTGAAATGATATCTCATTGTAGCTTTGATTTGCATTTGCCTAATCACTAGTGATGTTGAAAATTTTTTCATGTTTTTTTTTGTTTTTGTTTTTTTTGCCATTTTTATTTCTTATTTGGACAAATGTCTATTCAAGTCTTTTGCCCATTTTTTAATCAGGCTGTTTGGCTTTTTATTATTGAGTTGTATCATCTCTTTATATATCATGGATATATTAAAGCCTTATTGGATGTATGATTTCGAACTATTTTTCCCGCTGTGTCAGCTGCTTTTTACCCTGTTGACAAAGTTCTTTGAGATGTAAAAATGTTTAATTTTGAGGAGGTCCCATTTATACATTTTTTCTTTTGTTGTGCATGCTTTAGGTATGAGGTCCAAGAAACCATCTACCACAAGATCCTGAAGATGTTTCCCTGAATTTTCTTCTAGTAGTTTTATGGTCCTGGCTTTTATGTTTAAACCTTTAAGCCATTTTGAGTTGATTCTTGTATAAGGAGTGAGATAGAGGTCCTTTTTCATTCTTTTGGTTATGGATATCTCCCAGTATCAGTTGTTGAGAGAATGTTTTGTCCTATTAACACGGACTTGGTAGGTTTTTCAAAAACCATTTGGCTATAGAGGTGAGGGTTTATTTCTGGACTCTCAATTATATTCCACTGATCAATGTATCTATCTTTATGCAAATACCATGCTGTTTTGACCACTGTAGCTTTGTATTATGTTTCAAGTTCACATTGCTCTCTTTTTCAGAATGCTTTTGGCTTCAGGTGCACTTTCCCTTCCAAATGAATTTGATAATTGCCTTTTTTATTTACATAAAGTAGACTTTGGAATTTTGAGTGGTATTACATTGAATTTATAAATTAGTTTGGGTGAAATTGACATCTTCTTGATTTTTAGTCTTCTAGTCCATGAACACTGAATGTCTTTCCATTTGTTTAGGTCTTCATTGATTTCTTTTAGCATCATTTTATAGTTTTCTGAATACAGGTCCTGTACTTCTTTGGTTAAATCGATTCCTAGGTATTTGAGTCTTTTTATTGCTATTGTAAATGGAATTTTCTCCCTGATTTCCTCCTCAGATTGTTCAGTACTAGTGTACAGAAGTTTTATTGATTTTTGCATGTTGATCTTCTATCCTGCAACTTTGCCGAACTCATTAGCTCAAGTAGCTTTGTAGTAGACTTTTCAGAATTTTCTAAATATAGATCGTGTCATCTGCAAATAGTGAAAGTTTTACTTCCTCTTTTCCTATTTGCATTACTTTTTTCTTGTCTAATTGCTCTAGCTAGAATTTCTAGCACAATGGTGAATAACAGTGGTGTCTGCTCATCCTTATCTTGTTCCTGATCTTCAGGGGACGCTTTCAACCTTTCCCTATTGAATATGATGTTAGCTGTGGACTTTTCATATATGCCTTTTATCATATTGAGGAATTTTCCTTCTATTCCTATTTTTCTTGATAAAGTGTTTTTATCAAGAAAGGATGCTCGATTTTGTCTTCTGCATCAATTGAGATAATCACATGGTTTCTTTTTTCCTTCAATTTGTTAATGTGGTGCCACACATTAATTGATTTTCTTGTGTTGAACCACCCTTGCATACCAGGAATAAATCCCACTTGGTCATGGCATATAATTGTTTTGTGAGTATTTTTTTGAGAATTTTTGCATCAGTGTTCATTAGAGAGATTGGATTGTGATTTTTTTTTTCTTGTAGTGCCTTTATCTGGCTTTGGTGTTAGAGTGTTATTGGCTTTATAAAATATGGTAATTTTCCCTCCTCTTCAATTTTTTTGCAAGAGTTAAACAGAATTGGTGTTTATTCTTTTCTAAATGCTTGATAGATTTCACCTGTGAAGCCATCTGGTCCTGGACTTTTCTTTGACAGGAGATTTTTGATGACTGATTCAATCTCTTTAAATGTGATTGGTTTGTTAAGTTCTTATATTTCTTGTAGTGTCAGTGTAGGTTTTTTGTGCATTTCTATTAATTTGTCAGTTTTCTCTAGGTTGTCTAGTTTGTTGGCTTATAGTTTTTCATAATATCCTTTTTTTTAAAGATTTATTTTATTTATTTATTTCTCTCCACCCCTTCATTTTTTTTTTAAAGATTTATTTATTTATTTAATCCCCCCCTCCCCCGGTTGTCTGTTTTCTGTGTCTATTTGCTGCATCTTGTTTCTTTGTCCGCTTCTGTTGTCGTCAGCAGCACGGGAGGTGTGGGCGGCGCCATTCCTGGGCAGGCTGCACCCTCCTTCGCGCTGGGCGGCTCTCCTTCTGGGCGCACTCCTTGCGCATGGGGCTCCCCTACACGGGGGACACCCCTGCGTGGCAGGGCACTCCTTGCGCGCATCAGCACTGCGCATGGGCCAGCTCCACACGGGTCAAGGAGGCCCGGGGTTTGAACCGCGGACCTCCCATGTGGTAGACAGACACCCTAACCACTGGGCCAAGTCCGTTCCCTGTTCTTTGATTTTTGGTTCAACTTATCCTAGATACTTGGGATTGCCCCTGTTTAACCGCTCAAACCAGGGCTAAAGGCCCAGTAATGGGATTCAAGCCAGTTTCCAAGGACAATGGAGAAGGGGGCAGTAAAGGTACCTAATGGCCTCTTTTATTTATTTAATATTTTTCTCTTCTTTGCATGAACTTTCCTGGTCTGCCAGCAGATGGTACTCTTCAGCAGGCCTCTCAGCTCAGACTCCAGGTACTAGGAGGGAATGCATTCACTGTAACCCCACCCAAGCAGAAGCACAGAAGCAGGCCAAACCTCGCAAACAAACTTTCTCAGAAGCTCTTGACTAACTGCACCTCCTTCCCTCTGCAGGCAGCATCAGCAACCTGTCCAGGGCAGTAGGGAAGGTGTTCAAAGGTGTGGGTTATCTTTAGCTCCCTGCCAACTCTCAGGGCTAACAATGTTGTGGCCCCATCCAGCCAGGAAATGTGCAACCCCTAGGATGCAACAGACCAAATTCACTGGCCAAAATCTAAACTTGCTATAGGTTGCATCCCTCCTTCTCCCTTTCTGGGTAAAAAGGACCCCTCCAACCCCTTCAGTCCTCCAGTGAGGTGCTGGAGAACCCAGTGCTGTTTGCCCTGATGGTGGGGGGATGGGTGCCTGCAGTTGCTGCAGCTTTCCTCTCAGGATTTTTACAGCCAGCCAAGACTCCTTTTCTTCAGCCCTCTCTTTTTTGGATGTTACCTGGCCTTCCCCTGGTGTCCTAAGCCCTAGAGCAGTTTTATGGACAGTTTCTGCCTGGCTGCTAGCTATTTTTCTGGGAGAAAAGTGCGTCCTCTACCTCTCTATTCCCCCATCTCCCTCAATTTAACTTTAGCAATTGATTCCTCATTTATATATTCCACAAATACTTATTGAGCACTTTATGCAGTAAACTTCTTCATAAACTGGGAGCAGTCTAAATTAATTCAATCACTTCACAACAGACTAGGATCCTGAATTACTGTATCTTAAATAGTAAAAAGTTTGCTCTGACTTGGATATTCTTTTGTATATTAATACTCTGAAAATATTTGAAATAAACCTCAGGTGTGTATTTCACTCAAATTTTATATGTCCATGAGGATCATTGTACAATGAACTTAAAACACTCATTGTGGCATCAAGCCTTGTCACAGAATGATAAAGTATTTCCTTGCTTCATTCTCTTATTCTATTGCTCCCATATAAGCTCATGTTTGGTAAGGGTTGGCCAGAGAAATTTAAGCAGCAAGTAATTTGCTGCACTCTGGAGTAATATATTTCTAACCCACAGCAAAAAAGCTTACAGTTTTCACTAGTGAAGCTCCTTCTCACATGAATGTTCAGTTTCTGTTAAGCTTTTTTGCTTAATCCAATGGATTAGGAAACTCCAATATAGATGCAGATTTCACTAAGGAATAGTAGCAGAGGTTATTTTCAACTCCAATTTTAGCAAATAGAGGAAAGCAAATGTTATAACACCAAAAAAAAAACTTTAATAGGGAAAAAGTATGAGGATGAAATGAGCATGCTTGGACTTCAATTTGATAGGATTTTTGCTGTGGTCAAATATTAGAGGTTTGCTTAAATCAACTTAAAAAGCAGGCAATCAGTTTCTTCAACTGATTTTCATAAATTGGTTATTTCTTCCTTTTGTAGAAATTGTACTTTCAGATTTCTCTCAATTACATATCCTGTTAATTAAGAAAATTGCTCACTTGATGTGTCTTCTTTGTCAATATAAGGTCAAAACTATCAATTGCTACATGTAATAGTCATTCAAAACATTACTATACCAAAAACAGTTATTTTGCTGCATTTGATCGTTGGGACACCTTTTGCCCTTTGAATGTCCCTGTTATCTTTGTTATCTTTGGTCGGGTGTAGGTAGAAGCCTAACGTAGTATTGAAGAAACACCCTCTCCAACAGACTAACCACAGAGACTCCAGAGAAGAGAGGGGAAAGGCCCTTCCCTTGAAAGACCCTTGTCCTTGGAGGAAGGGGTCCAGCTCTTTTAAGGTGAAATATGGTGTAGACCCTGAAGAGGCAGAGAAGAACCTGGCTGAGGGTAGGCCAGCAGGAGGGAGTGGGAAGGTAGCTCAAGACAAGGAGCAGAGTCAGCCCAAGGAGTGGAGGGCACGGGATCAGGAGGGGACCAACTGCAAGCCCAAGAAGGGAAATGACCAGGAGAGGGAGCCAGGATGACGCCAGGGAAGAGCAGGGGTGTAAGAGGAAGGGCGTAGGGGAGCAGGGCCCACCTGGGAATTGGGCCAGAAGGAATGAAAATAGGGGCTGGGCAGGGTGAGTTTGCTGCTCAAGTGGTGAGTGGGGGGTATTCTTGGGACTGTTCAGAAGGGCCGGTTTCATTATAAGTAATATAAAATGTCTTTTGGGGTAACTATGGACTTTATGGTTTCATACCTAAAGGTCAAATGGGTTTAGGTTGTATCACTTTTTTCAGGGGGGGAGGTGTTTAGGGGCTTTTTATTTATTTTTTTACTATCTTTTTTTGAAAAAAGATACATAGATCACATAAAATGTTACATTAAAAAATGTAAGAGGTCCCCATGTACCCCCACACCCCACAGCCCCACTCCTCCCACATCAACAACTTCTTTCATCAGTGTGGCACATTCACTACAATTGGTGACTACATTTTGGAGCAGTGCTACACCGCATGGATTATAGTTTACATTGTAGTTTACACTCTTCCCCAGTCCAATCAGTGGTTATGACAGGATATATAATGTCCTGCATCCATCCCTGCAATATCATTCAGGACAACTCCAAGTCCCGAAAATGCCCCCATGTCACACCTCTTCCTCCCTCTTCCTGCCCTCAGCAACCCCCATGGCCACTGTCTCCACATCAATGATACAGTTTCTTCCATTGCTAGTGTCACAATAGTTCCATAGTAGAATACCAGCAAGTCTACTCTATCCATATTTTATTCCTCCATCCTGAGGGCCCTGGGATGGTGATGTCCACTCCATCTCTAAATACATATATATATATTTTTTTTTTAAGATTTATTTTTTATTTATTTCTCTCCCCTCCCACCCACCCCCCATTGTCTGTTATCTGTGTCCATTTGCTGCATGTTCTTCTTTGTCTGCTTCTGTTGTTGTCAGCAGTACAGGAATCTGTGTTCTTTTTGTTGCGTCATCTTGTGTGTCAGCTCTCCATGTGTGTGGCGCCATTCCTGGGCAGGCTGCACTTTCTTTCACGCTGGGCGGCTCTCCTTATGGGGCACACTCCTTGCGCGTGGGGGTCCCCTATGCGGGGGACACCCCTGTGTGGCACGGCACTCCCTGTGTGCATCAGCACTGCGCATGGGCCAGCTCCACACGGGTCAAGGAGGCCTGGGGTTTGAACCACGGACCTCCCATGTGGTAGACAGACGCCCTAACCACTGGGCCAAGTCCGCTTCCCTCCCTGGAGTTATTTTTAATTTATTTTTTGCTTAAGTCCTCAGAGAAGACCTCAGTGCAGTGTAGCCTAGTCTGGCTCTCAATTTATCAGAATATAAATGTTAAAGATGCACTTAATAGATCCCAAAACATTTGAGTAGAGTTGATTTCCTTCCCAAAGAGGAGTGACAGCTGAGCATCAGTGACAGCAGAATCAGAGACCAGCCCTGAAGAACCCTGAGCAGCGATTCTGTCCTTCCCTCGGTGCAGTGCAGGCCCTATCCACTGGGCCAAGTCAGCTTCCCAATATATATATTTTTGATGAATTAAGCCATTAATTTGAGTGAGTGTTTTGGCTCAGCAGTTTAAAAGTGATTAAAGTGCCCTAAGTAATTTAATCAGTCAGCTACATCTGCCTTATCCTGAAAAATAGGATAGAAATTGTAAATGTGTATGGTATAGGGTGATGAACTTATAAAATCATAAAGATTAACCCCATTTCAACTTCCCATAACCTTTATGATTCTGTAAGCATGCGCGATGTGTTTAGTAAGAATTTGAGTGGTTATTTACATTTCTGAACCAAAGCTGGCTTGGCCCCACTTACCATGTTCTTTTGTAATCTGTAACAGATGTTCCACAATGTAAGGTGTTGGTGAGGGGTGATGTTTGGGAATTCTGCACATTATGCCTGATTGTTTTGTAAGATTGCAACTGTTCTAATAATAAATAAATAAATAAATAAATAAATAAATAAATAAATAAATAAACCATGTATGCGTGTTAAAAAAAAAAAGCTAGCTCAGCCCCTCCCACCACCCAGTCACTAAAGTAGACAAGAAATTCACTCTTAGGCATGTTTGGGGGTTAGAGGAAGTATGGGGGACCTTACACAGGCAAGAATATTTGGGAAAGGGCCTCCGGTCTTCTTTCAGGTTCATTGCTTATGTGTTCCTGGTCCAGGCTCACGCGATGATTAAAAGGCTCGAATTTCCTCCTTGTAAAGTACCCATGCCCACTGTGCACAGCCTGAGTCCTCAGGCCTTGACCAATGCCAAGGGCTGTGGCATTTAGTTCCCAGGCACCCTCTTATGTTAACCCAGCCCTTCAGTCACTTTCTTGAGCACAGCCTGGGAGGGGAAGTAAGCCTCCACTTCTTGTGGAACCTACCACCCTTCATCTATCCAGTCTCAAGGAGATCCCTCTCTCCTCCAGGGTCAGGCCCCTGGAGTTGTAAACATTAGAAGTTGGGGGTCAAGTTCAGTCATGCTGGACATGGCCTTGAGCATGTCGGCCCCTGTCCTCTCCCATCTTAAACCAGCCTGAGTCTAGGCCTCCCCTAGACAATGCCCTTGGTATTAAAGTTCGTGGCCACAGCATAACCACAGATACCTATTCATAAGGCTTCCTGTAGGGTTTCTAGAGGCTTACCTGCTCTGCTCTCCAATTTTCGTGATTCTCAAAGGCCTGTTCTAAAATATTCAGATATTCAACCATACCCCTACTAACTTGTTACTCCTGGTGTGAAAATAAACACCTTTGAAGACATATTTACAAAGACAGTTCATCAGCTATTGATGTGATGCTGATACTGTGATTGTTATAAAATCTATGTGGTCAGCCACGGTCAAGGCTCAAATGCTTTATCCCTAGAAAACTTCCTCTCTTTGTGCTGGCTCATCATTTCTATCACAGGCAGAATTGCCTTTCCCACCACCTGTACCAGGCATGTAACCCATGTCCCAGGGGGAGTGTCTACATGAGCCATTAGGTGCCCTTCTCTCTCCAGGATCATGACCAGATTTTTAGACTTTAGAATCCAGTTTCAATCTTTTTCAGAATAAACATATGCTGATACATACACATGTACACATTTATTTACATATATATGCATGCATATATGTTATGCAAATGCACACACATATGGAGGAGGCAGTAGCATTGGCACCCAGACCTGGGTTCTGTCCCACCACTTACTAGCTATGTACCCATTCACAAGAGACATCTCTGAGCATCAGTCTGCTCATCTTTAAAATGAGATAATAGTACAGTGATGTTACTCATGCATTTAACACACTCAGATTCAATTAAGTAAGCTTGTTGGCAAGTGCAATATTGTTTAGAATCTTTCTTTTTTCTCAATAGACTCCTGAACACATGCCAACAATTTTCATTTAGTGTTCAGCCAAAGTAGTAGAGGTAAAGGTGGCTGTGTTGGATTTGAGAGATGAAATATCCAAATACTATATCAGGATTTTAATGGCTTTTTAAGGATCACTTTGAATATGATATTTCCACCTAGAACCCTAATGTTACACTCCAGTTGCCTCATAAATCATTGTTGAAAAGATGACATCAGATAATTATATAAAGCATAATTCAATGTCCAGCATATGGTAAGCGCTAAGTAAATTTTAGCAAGTAGCACTGGTTTTACATTCAAAGAAGTCCAGATTTTCAATCAGTTCTATGCTATTTAATGGCTGTGTTAACTTGGACAGATAACTTAAAATCTCCAGATATAAAATGAAAATATGCTACTACTGACCTTGAAGAATTACATTAAATGAGGTATCTATGTTTACAGTACCCATCCTAAAACACAGGCATTCATTAAGTGTAGTTCTTTGCCCTTCTAGTCACACTTAGGCATGTATGTATGTATACGTGTGTCACATTGGGGGGAGGTTATAATATGTGTATATTTGCATATCTCTATATATTACTAGTAATAAACTGGATTATCTGCTTACACAGGCCATAAGGAAATTGCAGCTGAAAAAAAGCACAACTGGAACACATCATTCTTTAATTCTCAAATCAATATGTTTACTCAAAGAAGAGATGCTATGGTTCATCGCATTATGTCAGCAAGACTTCATAAGATTAAAGAACTCAAAAATGAATTAGCTGATATACGTCGTAAATTGGAAACCACCGTCATAGAAAACCAAATTTTGAAACAACTTCAGTTTAGGCACTTGAAAGCTATAGGAAAATATGAGAATTCACAAAATAATCTACCTCAAATAATGGTTAAACATCAGAATGAAGTAAAAAATTTAAGGCAGCAACTTAGGAAATCCCAGGAAAAGGAAAGAGCTGTATCTAGGAAACTTAGAGAGGCCGACAGTGAGTTGTTGAGGACTAAAGACGCCTTGCAGGCACTGCAGAAACTTTCTGAAGACAAAAATCTTGCAGAGAGGGAAGACCTTACTCAAAGATTGTCCACTCTTACGACCAAAATGGAGGCAAATGACAAGAGAATACAGGTCTGTATTGCTGAGGCCTAGAAATTTTAAGTTTCCAAAATTAAGACAGGAAGGATGCACATTAACCATATTTGTAGTGTAATGAGCGCTACAAACGGCATCGCTCAGCATACCCCATGAAATCAGGATTTTATCTAAGGGTTTGGGGTGGGGTGGGGCACGGAATGGTTGAAGAAAAGACAGAAAAAGTTCAGCTTTGTGGTCTGGTAAGCTAGGTTAATTTATCTGGAAGTGATTGTTCTCTAGGACAGCACAGTGACAAGTGTTGGAGTTTTTTCATGTGCTAAAAAAAAGTTGCATTGTGTTGAGCAAAAGCTTTCTTAGAAATCAGCCCTCTACTTCAAACTTTACTAAAAGGTCACTTCCCTAAAAACCTAAACGGTGGTGTCTGCTCCTATTCTCCCTCACCAGTTTGGTCTTCATTACCACATAGGCGTTTTTAGTCTTTTAGAAACAGGAATTTTTTTCTAGATAATGACCCTGGAAAGAGGGAGGTAAAAGTTATTAAAATAGTCTAAAAGATGAATGCATTGATTTTTTTCAATGGTGCATGGTTGTCTAAAACGTGGGCATTATGTTACAAGGGCTGATATGGAATTCACCCACCTAGTCTACACTAGTTTTGGTCTCTATGGACAAAATATAAATGGAATTTATTTACTGTTTAGTTCTTAATACCTGATGGTGAGAGGCAAGTATCTTCTATGATCTTGAAATAATAAGGAATTATCAAGTTTGTTTCAGCCATCTCTTTACTTCAGTCATTTATTCTGTTAGTAAAAATCTCTATCATAAAGAGAATTTTCTTACATAAAATGGTAATATGAGTGACAGAATATAATGAACAATCTCATTTTTTACTCTTGTAAATAGTATACCAAAACTGTATTATCTGGTTTATCTAGGTATTAGTGAAACCATCTTAGCATGTCATGTAAAAGTAAATGTATTTTTATCTCACCAATACATTTTTACATATAACTGTTGAAGTTGTTCATGTTTTTATATCTAGTTAACTATTTTCTTGGCAAACAGAAGGACTTGGTTGATGGGAAATTGCTGTATGGTGGTAGGGCATTTGGTGGAAGGGAAATGTTTTCTGGGTCAAAACATGTAGGGTTTGTTTTGTTTTGTTTTACTGTTACTATTTTAGGATGTAGGATATTTACGGAGAATTTCATCCTTTTAGTTTGCTATTTTTTTCTACTTTTCTTTAATGAGAAAGTATTAATGTTATAATGAGGGGACACCCACTTTATATAAAAGGTCATTTTGGCCACGGCTTTTGTCAAAGTCCAGATCAAACAAAAAATAGTTCTCATTCTAGCAAGAAGGTGAAGCTGCAGCAGTGAGTCCTGTGTCTAAGGGGTCATTGAGCTACACCGGGCATTTCAGTGTTTCATAATTCATTTCTATGGATGCAGAAGGGTCAGTCTCTATAACTTTTAGTCTCACTTATCACTAATTTGTATATAACTGTGCCAAGATGGTCTGCATTGATGCAGAAATGTTCCTTCACTGAGAGGTGTGAAAGATTTTTAAAGAGTACAACATGCAAAGGTAAGCGGTGAAATATTTAGTTTTGGCCAAGCTGCTTATGTTAGTTTTAAAATATGACACTGGAGGAGTGGATGTGGCTCAAGCAGTTGGGCACCCACCTCCCACATAGGAAGTCCAAGTTCGATTCTCAGTGCCCCCTAAAGAAGATGAGCAGATGCAACAAGCTGATGCAATGAGCATACACAACAAGTAGGAAGCAGATGTGGCTCAAGCATTTGGGCACCTGCCTCCCACATGGGAGGTCCTGGATTCAGTTCCCGCTGCCTCCTAAAGAAGAGCAGACAACAAACAGACACAATGAGCAGACAATGAGCAGATACAACGAGCAGACAGATGAGGGAGCCATCTTGGGGGTGGGGGATATATGACACTGAGTTATATTTTTTTATTTGTAGGATTCATTCAAAAATTTTTACCAAATTCCAGAGTACATAAAAATTATTGGGCTCAACACATGATATTTATTCCTAGAGTTAGGATTCATGACTTGTTGGCTTGATGCTCTTGTTGTTGGACTTAGTTCTAATATATATCCCCTATACAAGCCATTCACTAAAATTGTATTGAAATTTTGTACTTTTCATAAATGTAGTTAGTTTCATTATATTTTAAGTTTTTAATAATACCACATTGATTACAGAATAGTTGAAATCTATACTTTTTCAGAGCTTGGAAAAACAACTGAGAATGAATAGTAAAGCCTTTAGTCGGCAGTTGACAATTGAGAATCGGAAGACGTTAGCAGCTCAGACAGCTACAAAGGCTCTGCAGATGGAAGTAAAATACCTTCAACAAAAACTTAAGGTATTTCTTTAGAAACAAAATAAGAAAAATAGGGAAATTCTGTTTCCAAAATATCAGCTATTTATGCCTCATAATTTAAATTATTTAACCTTATGAATATGTTCCTCAAATTAAGATTCTCCTCTACAACCACATGAACAGAGGATCTGAAATTATAGAATGAATTAAACAGCATGGTGAAAGTTAGATTTAGTATTCAGAAAAATTAAAGCTCTATTCTATTCATTGACAAGACTTCTGGTTATTTTTATTTCATCATGTAAAGTAAGAATATTTCATTTTGTTAACATTTTATGGAACTCAAAATAAGTTTTTAACTTTAAAAATTATAACATTAAAATAGAGTAAATTTTAATGGCCAATAATTTATTTTGAAGTCTCACAAATAATGCTTACAGATGTTTTTAAAGTGTGTCCACTGCTCTAAAATGAAAAATTATAAATATTTTTCAAACTTCTAATCTTTCTGCCTTCAAGATTTCTAAAACTTCCAACCACTTATGAAAACTAGATAAAACACTAAAAAATCATTGTTTCAAGTCTTACCTAGAAAATCTTAAGCTTTATTCTTTAAGACAAGTATCTTTAGCTTTTGTATGAGAAGTAAAATCTAATTTAGACTTCCAGGATCCTTGAGATCACTCAGAGACAGGGGAAGAATATTAGAGGGAAAGGTTAGACTGTAAATTCTCTCTTCATAAAGCAAAGAATAGAATCCTGTACTTTTTTCTCTGGAATCTTGGGACACTTTAGAGAGAAGGATGTGGCAGAAAATGAACATGGCTATAGCAACCAACTTAGAAATCTAAAGAGGCTTCAAGATCCACAGGTTTAGGAAACATACACATACACACACACTGAGGCATAATTAGGGAATTTTTTAAATTTTTTGTGCTTCCATTTATAGCTGTATGCATAAGAACAGCATGTAGCCATTAAAAAGGAGAAATGCTTAATGAAATGTTTAATGAAAGTAATACAAAATCCTATATAGAGTAATATGCAAATTTATTTAGAAAACAAAATAAATATACCTCCACACAATGGACTTCTATGCATCAGTATGAAGGTGTAGCACATCTCACTCTGTAGAATGCCCACGGTCCATACATCAGACCATGTACTTTTCTCATTTTCTTATTTTTAATAAACTCTTTACTCCCTTATCTACCCTAAAAAATATTATATAAATTTAAAAATTAAAAAGGATGATGAATCTTTATATACTATTACAGAGTGACTTCCAAGATATATTAGTAAATGAAAAAAGCAAGGTGAAGAAAAATGTGTAATATGTTATATAAGAAATGTTAGAAAAGGTAGGTATAAAGCTAAAGGATTTAAAGAAGACAATATGTGAGCATAAAGAAGAATTTGAAAGTTTAAAAAGAAGCATTGCAGAAGTTATGGATTGAAAAGCACAAAAGTAGAGATTAAAAATACACTAGAGGCAGGAAGTAGCTGTGGCTCAGGGGTTGAGCGCCTGCTTCCCATATTTGAGGTCTCGGGTTCAATCCCTGGTACCTCAAAAAAAAAAAAAATACACTAGAGGGGGGAAGCAGCTGTGGCTCAATCAGTTGGGTTTCTGTCTAATATATGGGAGGCCCTGGGTTCGCATCCTGGGGTTTCTTTGGGAAGGCAGCCTCGCCCACACACTGTGGAGAGTTGCCAGCCTGCAAGCACCACAGAGAGCCATCTCAGCAAGGTGATGCAACAAAAAGGGAGACAAGCAAAAAATGCAGAAGAGCATGCAGCAAATGGATACAGAGAGCAGACAGCAAGCAAGCCACAGGGGGGTGGAAAGAAATAAAAATAAATGCAGACACAAGAATGCACAGCGAATGGACACAGAGAGCAGACAGCATGCAAAAAAAGCCATGGGAGGTGGGGGATTTTAAAAAATACACTAGAGGCATAAAACAGCAGATTTGAATAGGCAGAAAAAAGAATCAGGGAACTAGAAGACAGGTCAGAAAAAACAAAAAAACAGAAAAGAATACCAAAAAAAAATGGAGCAGTGTCTCAGGGACTTGAGTGACAGCATGAAGCATACAAATATATACATCATGGATATTCCAGAAGAGAAGAAAAGGGAAAAGGGGCTTGTGGCAGTTAGAGATTATTTATGAATTCCAAAAAGAGAGATTATGTTTATAAACTAGTCTGTTCCTCTGGGTTTGATACCCTTTGATTTCATTAGATTCTGCTAAGATTAAATTATGTTAAGATTAGGACTTTGATTCAAATACATCAGTAGGGTGTAACTCAGTTAAGGTCCCACCCCTATGTGGGCTATATAAATGGACACTCACTCAAGAAGACACACAGAAGATATACACAAGAAAAGAGAAAGAGCTCCATAGATACCAGAAGAGAGAACTTTGTCATGATATGGAAGAGGAGAGAACTTCCATCCTGTGGCCCCAGGGAGAGATGAGACTTTCACCTGATAGTTGCAGCTGAAGAGAACAGAGCAGCTGATCAGCTAAGGCCCAAGAGACCAGACCACCTGCCATCTTGCTTCAACACGTGGCAACTGACTTTGGTGAGAAACCAACCTTGAGTTGGACTCTTCAGGGCCTTGTAACTGTAAATTTTACCCCAAATCAATATCCATTATAAAAGCCAACATATTTTTGGTACTTTACATCAGCACCCCTTTGACTGATTAATACAGGGAAGAAAGAATATTTGAGGAAATAATGGCCAAATATTTTCCAATTCTTATGAAAGAAATAAATACACATGTCCAAGAAGCACAATGAACTCCAAACAGAATAAATCCAAATAGACCTACTCCAAGACACAACAAAGTATGTCAAGTGCCAAAGATAATTCTGAAAGCAGCAAGAGAAGTGATTCATCGCATACAAGTCATCCTCAGTAAGAAAAAGTGCCAATTTCTCATCAGAAACCATGGAGGAGAGAAAGCAGTGGTATAATATATTTAAGGTACTGAAGGAGAAAAACTGCTAGTCAAAAAATTCTTTATCTCAATATATAATTCTATTTTTTAATATCTATGAGAGAATACAATGGAATGGTAAAATGTCATATTTCTTGATAGTTGACATGCAAAATATAAAGAAGTAATATAGGGCAAAAATAAGATAAGGTAAAGGGAGGGATATGGGAGCAGAGAACATATATACCACTGAAACTAATTTGGTATCTTTTTAAACTAGTAGGTTGAAGATGTAAGTGTATAATTCAAACCCCAGGGTAACCACAAAGAAAGTATCTTTAAAATATACTGGAAATGAGAAAGGGATCAGACAGAGATATCTCAACAGATCAGCTATACAGAAAAAAAAAAAAAGCTGCAATAAAGGAAAAGAAAGACAAAAAAAGATATGACATATAAAAACCAAAGAACAAAATAGCTAAAGTAAGTACTGCCTTTACTGTAATAACATTAAATATTAATGGTTTAAACTCCTCAATCAAAAGACACAGATTGGAAGAATAATAAAAAAATAATAATAAAATAAATAATAATAAAAAAGCATAATACAACTATATATTCTTTACAAGAGACTCACCTCAGACCCAAAGACACAAATAGGTTGAAAATGAAAGGATAGAAAAAAATATTACATACAAATAGTATCCAAAAGAGCTAGGGTAGCTACAATAATATCAGACAAAATAAACTTTAAGTCAAAAGCTGTTATAAGAGACAAAGAAGGACACTATGTATTAATAGAAGTGTCAATCCATCTAGACAAAATAACAATCATAAATATTTATGCACCTAACTACAGTGCCCTAAAATACTTGAGGCAAACACTGGCAAAAGTAAAGAGAGAAATAGACAACTCTACAATAATTGTTGGAGGTATCAATATAACACTCTCATTAATAGAGCATCTAGACAGAATGCCAATAAGGAAACAGAATTTGAATAAAAAGCTGAATGAACTAAATGTAACAAATACAGAATATTGCACCCTAAAACAGCAGGATATGCATTCTTCTCAAGTGCACATGAATAATTCTCCAGGATAGACCATATGTTGGGTCACAAAAAAAGCCTCATTAAATTTAGGAGATTGAAATAATACAAAACATCTCTGACCACAATGGATTGAAACTGGAAATCAAATACAAGCAGAGAACTAGAAAATCAATAAATATGTATCTATTAGTTAGGCAAAAGGGGTGCTGATACAGAATACCAGAAATTTGCTGGCTTTTATAAGGAGTACTTATTTGGGATAGAAGCTTACAGTTACGAAGCTATAAAGTGTAAGTTACTTCCCTCACCAAAGTCTGTTGCTGTGTGTTGGAGCAAGATGGCTACCACATCTGCAAGGGTTCAGGCTTCCTGGGTTCCTCTCTTCCTGGGGCTCATTTCTCTCCAGGCTCAGCTGCTCTGCTCTCTCCACAGGCCAGCTGTAAACTGTCAGATGAACAATTTGTCTCTTCCTGGACCTTCTGTTTCTCTGTGTGCTCACTTCCCAGCCTCCAGGATCAAAATTCCCACATCAAGGCTCCAACCAATTCCTCTGTGTTCTTCTCCTGTGTGTTTTCTCTGTGAGTCCCTGCCTACCAAGGGGGCGGGAACTCAACATCCTACTGATGTAGCCCAATCAAAACCTTAATGATAATTTAATAAAGTAAAAGTGAAACCTCTGAATTCAATACAATCAAAGGGTATGACTAGCCCAGAGAACAGAACAGTTTACAAATATTATCAGTATTTCTTTTTGGAATTCATCAATAATATCAAACTGCTACAATGTATAAGTTAAATAACAAAAAAATTGTTAAATAACATATTCTTAATCAGTAGATCAAAGAAGAAATTATAAGGAAAATCAGTAAATATCTTGAATGAAAACAAGAACGCAACATATCAATACGTAATGGAGGGAAGCGGACTTGGCCCAATGGATAGGGCATCCACCTACCACATGGGAGGTCCGCAGTTCAAACCCCGGGCCTCCTTGACAACTGTGGAGCTGGCCCATGTGCAGTGCTAATGTGTGCAAGGAGTGCCCTGCCACACAGGGGTGTCCCCTGTGTAGGGGAGCCCCACACTCAAGGAGTGTGCTCCATAAGGAGAGCTGCCCAGTGTGAAAGAAAGTGCAGCCTGCCTAAAAGTGGCGCTGCACATACAGAGAGCTGACACAACAAGATGAAGCAACAAAAAGAAACACAGATTCCCAGTGCCACTGATAAGGATAGAAGCGGTCACAGAAGCACACACATCGAATGGACACAGCAGACAATTGGGGGAGGGGGGAAGGGCAGAGAAAATAAATTAATAATACTTAATGGACATATATATCCTACCATAACCCACTGAATGGACTAGGGGAGAGTGTAAACTACAATGTAAACTCTAATTCATGTGGTGCAGCAGTGCTCCAGAATGTATTCACCAAATGCAGTGAATGTGCCACACTGATGAAAGAGGCTGTTGATGTGGGAGGAGTGTGTGTATGGAGGGGGAGGGTATATGGGAACCTCTTATATTTTTTAATGTAACATTTTTTGTGATTTATATGTCTTTAAAAAAATAAAATAAAAACCTTAATGGGTTGCAGCAAAGGTAGTGCTGAGAGGGAAATTTATAGCCCTAAATGCTTACTTTAAAAAGAAGAAAGAGCTAAAATCAAAGACTTAAGTGCATCCCTAGAGGAACTAGTTAAAAAAAAAAAAAAAAACAGCAAACTAAACTCAAAGCAAACAGAAAGAAATAACAAATACTAGAGGAGAAATAAATAAAAGAGAATATTAAGAAAACCAAAAGTTGGTTCCTTGAAAAGATCAATAAAATTGACAAATCTTTAGTAGCTAGACTGACAGAGAAGATGCAAATTAAAAAATCAGAAACTTGAAAGTGGTTAAAATGGGAAGTTTTATATTGTATATACATTAGCACAATAAAAAATATTTTAAAAGCTTGATCCATAAAAGGAAAAATTGATATACTGGACTTCATATAAGTTTAAAATTTTTGCTCTGCAAAAGACCCTACTAAAAAATGAAAAGACAAGCAACATACTGGGGGAAAATATTTGTAAACCACATAATATCTGTCCTTTTGTGTCCCTTTTTTTTTTTTTTTTTTTTGAGGTATCAGGGCCAGGGATTGAAACCAGACTCATATGTGGGAAGCAGGTGCTCAACCACTAAGCCCCATCAGTGCCACTGAGTTGATTTTTTCATTTGTTTGCTTGTTGTCTGGTTTTTTTTGTTTTTAGGAGGCATTGGGAATTGAACCTGGGACCTCCCATGCGGGAAGCAGGCTCAACTGCTTGAGCCACATCTGCTCCCCCTGTGTCTGTCTTATTTCACTCCACATGGTATCTTTAAGGTTCATTCATGTTGTCTCATGTCTCAAAACTTCATTCCTTTTAATGGGTGAATAATATTCCATTGTACAACTCTTAACTGTGGTTTTTACTGAGACTCAATTGCCTTGAGTTCAACAGGTTTGCCTTGATCTCGATGTTTGTATTTGCAGGAGCATTCAGTATTTAATAAAACCCTTTTTTTAATCTCAACGAATTTGGACTTCAAAACTTCTGTTGACTCAAAAAAGTCAACATCAAGATTTAGAGCTGAACAATGACCACTTTTGTCCTTGTTTGACCCACTCTGTGTGCCCATTATCCAGATGTGGCCTTGTCTAATAGACTGAGATCATGGAAATATTCCTCCTGCGCTGGCCAGTACCGTGACCACCAGTCACGTAGCCACTGAGTACTTGAAATATGCTAGTGTGACTGAGGGCTGAACTTTTTATTTTATTTAGTTTTAATTAAATACTGTAGTGACATATGGCTAGTGGCTACCATATTTACAGCACAAAGGAGCAATAAGTTTCATTGCACAGGCCCACGGAAGCAAAAATGAATACAGTGAAAGAAGCTGTCTTGCAAGGCTTTTCCCAAATACTACCCCAATCACAATATGTTGTCACTTTGTTGTGTAACTAGTACTTTTCAATGTCAGGAATGATATATAATCACAGGCCTGTTTCTGGTTTTGCTTCTGTTACAATCTACAGATTTTATTCAAAGAATACTGAGCTTGCTCAAACTGTTTCCTGAAAAAAAAAAATACAGTTGATAGAAGGAAATATTTATAGGAAATTTGTATTATGGTTCTTTTTAGGAGAAAGACCGGGAACTCGAAATTAAAAACATCTATACTAATCGAATACTTAGGAATCGACATGATAAAGATGATTATCCAAAAGGTATGTTTTAATTACTTTTGCTCAAAATCTCTTTTTAAATATCTAATCAGATTTTCTTAATTTATATAATCAAAATAATAAATGTGTTTAAAAATCATTTTATTAGGCATTAAATTACATTTTTGTGATTTAAAATAATGGAACTATGATAGGGTTGAAATTACTAGAAAAGAACAGAAATGTTTTCTTGACTTCTCCTTATGCTCAGTCTCTGTGTACTTACTCCAAGAAGAAAGAGAAGATCATTTTTAGCTTGAAGCAAAATGCCTGCCAAAAATAGAATTTTCTGAGTGTGGGTTTTTTTTTTAATGAATTTTATCAAAGTATAATTTACCTAATAACACACATTCATTTTGAGTGTGCAGTTGAGGGGGTTTTGACAAATATATAACTATCACCTCAATCAAGATAGACGTCCCCCCCACACTTCCTTGTATTCAGTTCTTCCCCCTTCCCTGGCCCAAACTACCACTGATTTCCCTTCTGTCATTACCGCTTAGTGTTGTCTGTTCTAGAATATCATGGAAGGGAACTCACACATCTCGTGCTCTTTTGTGGCTGGCTTCTTTTTTCAGCACAGTGTTTTTGAGATTCATCCATGCTCTTGCTACTAAGGTTAGTTTGTTCCCTTCGTAGCCAAGTGGTATTTTTTCCCTGAAGGCAGTGCGTACTCCATTTTCCGCCCCCATAATCACCCAGGACAAGACTCTGCTTCAGAAGAGGTACCATAGGAGCACGAACCTGTTTTGGGAGGAGCAGTCACTACATATTTTACTTTCAGAAGCAGCATCTTCAAATTTCCTTGCCTTCCTTTCCTTGCTTGTGTTTTATAGTAGTCACCAGAGAAGATGATAAAATCAACCACAGAGGGTTTAAATGTGATAGTATTTCCCAGAAAGTGGAGTCTAGTTTTAGTGGTCATGCATGTCAGCAGGGACGATGGAACCATTGGTGACTGAGAGCGGTGACACAGACATCACTGCAGCTCAGCCTCTTTACAGGTGTGTGTCTGTAGTTCCAAATCCCTCTGCAGGCAGGGGCGGCATTGGCCTCCCAGCAGCAAGGCTGTCGGAGCCAGTGCTTCCTTGTTCTGTTCTGTAACACTACCGCAGCCACACCTTTGTAGTCCAAAGCAACGCAAAACGAGGTAAATGGCAGGGGAAAAGGGAACTAGCAAATATTACACATATATTGACGATTTTTAGAAAACAGTATACTTAGTTTTGTTACTGAATTACATCACTCCCGTTTTATGTTTAAAGTCAATATTGTTTCCAAGTATATAATAGGTTTCTTATATATAACTACCTCTATCTGTAGTTTCTTCAACAAAATCAGTTCAAGCAGACAGGAAAAGTTTTCCACGTATGAGTTTGACTCACCAGGAAACCCAAAAATCACAAGACGTTTCATCTTTGACAACTAAGGTACAGCAAATTTGATCTCTTAAAGTGTCTAATTAAATGTCTGTTCAAAAACAAATTAGAAAAAATAAAGTAAAAATTTTTAAAAATTAAGCTATAAACTGTCACTTGTTCTATACAAAAGGAATTTGCATTCATTAAAATAAAATGAAATTTTAAATTATCTGGACCCTCTCCCAAAGAAAAATGTGTTTTTTGCTGTTTTCCTAAAATATAGGTTAAAAAGACAACAAGAAATATTGGTCATAAAGAAAAACCAGCCAACATAAACAGTGAAATTACTCACTGTATCAGTAAACCACCAAACCAAGAAGATTCTAAGAGAAAGCATGAAGGTAATTTTAACAACTTTCATAAGTCTCCTTTATTTTTATTTGATTTTTTAAATTGTGAATTAAGATATTTGTACACAAAAGCATACATAAAACACATATATAGAGTTTAAAGAATGAAAACCAAATGATCACTCTGGAACCACTATCCTTCTTAAGAAATAGGACATGAGATCAGTTTTCCTCTGGAACGCCCCTTGAGTCCTTGGAGATCATACACCGGGACACGCACCCCCCCCTCCCGCTTCCTGGCACCAGAAAAAATCCCAAGCCCGACTTCCAGGCCAGACATTCCCTAGCTTTTCCTCACAGCACCCCATCCTTGTATGAATCCTGAAATAATAAACTGGGTTTTGAAAAGGCAAGTCGCAAACACAAATCTAGCTGTGTAAAGGGCAATATTGCCCCTATTAATTAAAGATTTCCAGGAAAAAATAAGCTAAACAGAGACGCCAGCGTCAGCTTCCCTGACGAACAAGAGCCCCTTCTTGGGCAGCCAGTGGGCAAGGCCAGGTCCCGGCAGAGGGAACTCCGCAGAATCCCAGCCGCCGGCACGGCTGCTCCAAAGGTCCCGGGGAGACAGAGCGGGAGGTAGCGGGCTGCTCAGAACGTTCAGCTGCGGAGGGCACCAAAGCTTACTGCAGGCTGCAGGCTAGAACCGGTGGAACAGTACGTCACCCTCACGAGGACAGGCCCTGGACCTGGCTCACCCTGGCCTCTGGTGCGGGCAGGGTTAGTGGAGCAGGGGCCTGCGGGGCGGGAACAGCTGCGCCCCTGCCTCGTCGCCCTCTGCTTCTGGTGCACAGCTGTCACCCCTTCTCCAGCACCCTGCAGGCCTGTCACCTCCTCTTCTGCTGGGGCTTCCTTTTCCCAAACCATGTCTTCCTCTTCTTGGTAAATTCCAAGAAAAGAAGAGCACAGCCTCCAGTAGCTGGCTGAGGATGGGTACACACAAGGTAAATCTGTATACCTTTTGCCTGGTAAATGGCATTATTAATCCTTATATGTGGTTGATAATTGGCTAGATATGAAACTCTGTGTTGGAAATCATTTCCCTTCAGACTTTTGAAGGCATTGGCCCATTGTTTTCCTGTTACACTATTGCTAAGAGAAATCTGGGCCAAACCATGAGGCTGGGCAAGAAGAGCTTCCGAGGAGAGAACTGTTAGTGATGAGCAATTCCAAGTACACCCAGGCCTGGGAATCCTTGGCATTCCCTCCGACCCATGTGAAGAGCCTTTGTCTAAAATATGGGGCATTGATTAGGGGCCCCAGAAGGAACACACCTTAGATTGGGGCTAAATGAGCCAAAATGAGGTTTACATAACAAAGGTTCATAGAACTCGCCCGTAGAGCCACTAAGTCTGGTGCAGTTTAGCCATGCTGACTGTGAGTTACATTTTCAGTCCCTTCTGTGCACATCGGTCTGTTTAAGCTGTCCACCAATCTTTCAACCAGTTTTGGTCGTTCACATTTTCCTAGGACATTTACTCATTCATTTGACAATTTTTTTAGCACATTCTTTGTGGCAGGCACTGTTCCAGGCATTGGGGATATAGCAGTGAACAAACACAAAAATCCCTGTCCTCGTGTGCTCACATGCTGGTGCAGAGAGGCAGGCACTAAATAAAATTAGTAACATATGCAGTATGTTGGAGGGCAGTGGGTGCTATTAAAGAAAAATAAAACTGAGAGAGAGCCAGGGAATGGGGACTGAGGAGGGCTGGGTGAAGTGAGCTTGAGAAGCTGCGTCTGAAGCGAGACTTGAGAGGAGGGAGGGAGGGGCCCACGTGGACACCTGGGAAAGGGCGTTCCAGGTTGGGTGCTGTGCAAAGGGAGGAGGGCGGCAAGAGGTGAGGGCAGGGCTCCAGATCTGGAAGAGCTTTGCAGCTGGGGGAAGGGGTGGGGCCTTTTCTTGAGAGGGAAGGAGGGCCAGAAAGGGTTGGAGCAGAGGAGGGACGGGACCTGCCTCCTTGAGGGCACAGCAGCGGCCAGCAGAGGTGGGAGCAGCTAGCTCACCTCTATGAGCAAACTTGGCAGTGTACAGTTAGTTGTCAGTTGTTCTCATGATTTAAAAAATGTCAAATCTGTATTTATATTCTCCTTGATATTCCTTTTTATTATTTCCCTTGATAAAACTTGCTAAACTTTAGCCTATTTTATGGTTCGTCTCAGAGCATGTTTTTGTATTTGTTTCATTGATCAAGTCTCCTTTTTTCCTATGCCATTAATAACTTGTTTTATGTTCATTTATCCCTTGTCCTCTTTCCTTGTTTGTTTGGTTTTTCAAAAGGCTTCTTTATCTCTCCCCACCCCCTCGTTGTTTGCACTTGCTGTGTCTGTTCATCTTTGTTTCTTTAGGAGGCACCACAAACCAAACCTGAGACTTCCGATGTGGGAGGGAGGAGCCTAATCACTTAAGCCACCTCAGTTCCCTGCTTTGTTGTGTCTCTTGTTGTTTTTCCTCTGTGTCTCTTGTTGTTGCATCATCTTGTGTCAGCTCACCATGCCTGCCCATCACATCAGCTCTCTGTTCTCTTTAGGAGGCACCAGGAACTGAACCATGGACCTCCTGTGTGGTAGGTGGGAGCCCTGTCACTTGAGCCACATCTGCTTCCCCTTGTTTTTGTTTTTCTACTTTTTTAAAAATTTATTAAAGTATATCACTCATACATAAACAATAAGTGTACAGTAATAGTTGTGAACTTATAAAACCAACATATATAACATCACACATGACTCCCACATCTCACTCCACCACCAATATCTTGCATTGCTGTTAAACCTTTTTAACTAATGATTAAAGAGCATTTCAAAATATTACTACTAACCAAAGTATTTTCCCACAACCCCCCATTATTATTATTTTCTTTATATCATTTATATTTTAACATACATAAACAATTAAGTGTATAGTAAAAGTTGTGAACTTACAAAGCAAACACGCATAACATCATACAGGGGTCCCATACATCAACCCTCCACCAACTCCTCGCATTGTCTGAGATGTTTGTTACAAATTATGAAAGGATATTGTCAAAATATTACTACTAATTATAGTCCTTATCTTATATTTGGTGTATTTTTCCCCCAACCCACCCTATTACTTTTTAAATATATTTTTATGACAGAAGTTGTAAACTTATAAAACAATCATGCATGTGTGCAGAATTCTCAAACAACACCCCTCTATCAGCACACCACACTGTGGTGGAACATTTTACAAATAATATAATATCATCTGATTGTTACCACGTCCTTAGTATATATTTGGCACATACTTTCCATACTGCCCCATTATCAACACAGTAGTACATCTTTGGCATAGATGCAAGAATATTACATTATTACTGCTAACCACAGTCCAAGGTCACTCCAGTCTTTCCCATGCTTCTCCACATTCCCACCACCCAGCAACAGTGATGTACATTTGCTCCAGCTAATAAAGGACACTTTTGCATCTGTACCATCAACCACAACTCTCATCCACCTCTTGGTTCACTGTGCTATTCTCTTCCTGGAATATTCTCTAGCATTCTATTAACTGGCATCTACATACCTAGACTATGATTTTCAGCCACATCTGCATTCACAAACTAACTGTTACTATGTGTTACCATCTACTCTACACATCTCCACACCTTTACAGTAAAGCTAATTAAAACGTCTACGTACATTAAACATGAGTAGTCCATTTCAATCCCCCTCTTATCTCCTTTAAGAATCCACCACCCACCACCAGGTCCTGAAGCTACTTTTCTACAATTTCTTCTAGAAGCTCCATGGTTATTGCTTTTATTTTTAGGTTTTTGATCCATCCTTAGTCAATCTTTGGATAAGGTGTGAGATAGGGGTCCTCCTTCCCTCTTCCGGCCATGGACATCCAGTTCTTTCAGCACCATTTGTTGAATGGACTGTTCTACCCAAGTTGTATGGGTTCGACAGGCTGGTCAAAAATCACTTCACCATACATGTGAGGGTCTGTTTCCAAACCATCAGTTCGGTTCCATTAGTCTACATGTCTATCTTTACACCAGCACCATGCTGTTTTTACCACTATAGCTGGGTAATATGATTTTAAGTCTAGAGAGGAGAATTCGCTTTTCCTTTTTAAGATGTTTCTGGCTATTCAGGACCACCCACCCCTCCAAACAAATATGACAATTGCGTTTTCAATTTTTTTTTTAAATGCTGGTGGACTTTTTATTGGGATTGCATTCCCCTCATGCCGGGAATGGAGTTAAGATGGCAGCTCTGGCCTCTTTCTGGTTTGGACAAGCTTAAACTTTAGCTGTTCTCAGGATTATACTTTAACCCACTGAATTTACTCATCAGTAGCTGAAGTTGGTGCCCAGTTGTCTCTTTCTCCCGAGTTTTTGGGAAGTGGAGCTTTCAATTCCAGTCACAGAACAACTCCCAAGGTGGCTTGTGCCTCCAGTGGAGGATGGGCACTGGCCTCCAGGACGTGGAGTGCTCTACTTATGAGTGTTCTCTACAGACAGGCAGTCTCCTCCTTCCATTCCTTCAAGGACGTGGCAGAATGCTCTTCTGGTCTCCTGGAGCCCCCACACAGGTGCTTCAGCTAGCTCCAGAGAGCTCTGGGTGTTTGCTAACTGCCCTGTAGCAGGAGCTGACTCTAGGACTGCCTTACTCCACCGCCATCTTGCTGGTTGTCCTTTTCCCCCTTGTTTTTTAATGGAGTGCTCAGTTCATTTCTTTTCAATCTTTCTTATTTTCTAGTAAATTTATTTTAGCCATTAATCTGCTTTCTCTAAATATTAATCACATCCTTTAATTTTAAGAATACATTCTCTGTATCATTTACTTCTTAAAAGTTTGTAAGACGCAGCCATTGTGGGAACAGGGTGAAGGGTACACAGACCTCTTTTTACTATCTGTGTGACTTCCTGTGCATCTGAAATTACTTCAAAATGAAATTTTAAAAAAAAATAGCTCATGAGTCAGAGTTCTCCAGAGCAACAGAACCAACAGGATATATGTATATATACACATTTAAATATATCCATTAAAAAAGATTTATTATAAGGAATTGGCTTACATGATGTTGACAGCTAGCAAATTCATATTCCACAGGGCAGGCCACAGGCTGGAAATTCCAGTAGGAGTTGATGCTGGAGTCTTGAGACAGAAGCTCTGGCTTTTAGAGCCCTCAGTTTTGTTCTTCAGGACTCCACCTGATGAGATGAGGCCCACCCACATTATGGAGGGCAATATCCTTTCCTTAAGGTCAACTCATGGTAGAAGGTAGTCCCATCTATGAAATACCTTCACAGCAAAAACTTGGCCAGTATTTGACCAAACAACTGGACACCACAGCTTAACCAACTTGATACATGAACTTAACCATAATAATCATTTCAGTTCTGACTTCTACAGAAACACAAATAATTTAAGAGTGGGAATTTTTTGTTGTTGCTATTTCACTTACTGAGCTATTCTTGAACAGGACATATTAAAATCTCCCATTGAAACTATAATTTTGTCTGTTTTCTCTTTGTATTTCTAGCAGTTCTTACAAGGTAGTGGATATGTAAACCTTGTGCTGTTTGGTGCTTAAAAATGCATCACTACAAATTTTTCAGTATCTCTTTCTAATCTTTCTTATTGCTTTTTATTTGGGGGGGGCAGGGATAAAATGATGCTTTAATGAAATATTTTCCTCTGTAGTCCTAGCTAGCTGAATATTACACTGCCACATCTGTAATGTCAGAAGAGTGGCTGCCATCCATGCACACTGCAGCCCACAGACTGGGCAGTCCTCAGAATCTCTTCAGTGGTTCTAGAGAGTTCTCTGTCTAAAGACTGGTGCCATATATGTCAGGCAGTGCTGACAATCTCATCAAAAGTTACATTTCTGGAGACTTCTGGGAAATGGCATCAGACTAGGTAGGCAGGGCTCAACTCTCACAAAAGCAATGGAAAAAGGTCGAAAGCTGTCTGAGGGGCCTGCTTTGAGGTTCTGCAGACCAGGAGAGTGCTATGCATCCTCCAGGAGGGCAAGGGACAGAGTGATGAAAACTCTGAGTTGCTAACCCCCACAGCTGGGTATGGCACCCTTCCCCCCCTCAAGGCAAACAACCTGGATAAAACCCATTGTTCCCTGCAACCAACTGAGAGGGGAATAGACCTCTTCCTCCCTGGAAAGAGAGAGGGTACAGCAGAGGGCAGAGAGTGGTTTCTCTTCAGTGAATTTGGCCAACTGAGCTCACTTTGAATCTCAGCTCTGGCAAGACCAGAATCACAAGCAAGGGGAGGTTGATAGATGCACCTCCATGGCAAGACTAACCGACGTATGCCATCTGCTGACCAGCTAGGAAACTGCAAGAAGGAAAACAGCTTTTAGGAGTCTCTCATCCCAGAAATGGATCCGTACCCCATTAGTGAGTCCCTGGCCCTGTTTTGATAACTTAAGCTGGGCAAATTTTTTTTGAGGTACTGGAACCAGAGATCAAACGCAGGACCTCATATGCAGGGGGCCAGCACTCAATCACTGAGCCATAGCAGCAACCCTGATTTGGCCCACTTGTCTGTTTGCTCATTGTTTTGATCATTGTTTGGTCTTTGCTTTTGCTCATTGTTTCGTCATTGTTTGGCTCATTGTTTCTGCTTGTTGTTTTGCTCTTTGTTTCTGTTTGTTTGTTTTTTTGTTTTCTTTAGGTGGCACCAGGAACTGAACCCAGGACCTCCCATATGGGAGGCAGGTGCTCAGCACTGCCCACTCCCATGGCACATCCACTCCCATGGCAATTTTAAAGTCTTAGAATAAGTTGAATCAAAAATCAAAGAAGAGGGGAGTGGATGTAGCTCAAACAGTTGAGTGCCTGCTTCCCACATGGGAGGTCCCAGGCTCAGTCCTAGAACCTCCTAAAAAGCAAAAAAAAAAAAAAAATAAACCAAGCAAACAAGCAAAAAACCCAGCTCAGGGGAGCCATTGTGGCCCAGTGGTTGAGTACCAGCTTCTCACATATGAGGTCCCAGTTCAATCCCTGGTACCAGTACCTAAAAAAAAAAAAAATCAAAGAAGAGCCATGAAACAAAACCACTAGGCAAGAGCAGAAATTGACCATCAGAATAAAACATGTTCAGATGCCTAATATCAGCAAAAATTACAAGCCATACCAAGAAACAGGAAGAGATGGCCCAGCCAAAGGAAACAAACCAAAAATCCTAGCTAGACACAGGATTTAAGACAATTAATCAATGACAATTTCACAAATCTCCTAAATCAATTCAAGGAGTTGAAGGAAAATATGACTAAAGAGATAAGGGATATTAAGAAGACAAGGGTGGCAGCTGACTTGGCCCAGTGGTTAGGGCGTCCGTCTACCACATGGGAGGTCTGTGGTTCAAACCCCGGGCCTCCTTGACCCGTGTGCAGCTGGCCCATGCACAGTGCTGATGTGCATAAGGAGTGCCCTGCCACACAGGGGTGTCCCCCGCATAAGGGAGCCCCATGCGCAAGGAGTGTGCCCCATAAGGAGAGCCGCCCAGTGTGAAAGAAAGTGCAGCCTGCCCAGGAATGGCGCCGCACACACCAAGAGCTGACACAACTATGTGATGCAACAAAAAGAAACAGAGATTCCTGTGCCACTGACAACAACAGAAGCGGACAAAGAAGAAGACATAGCAAATAGACACAGAGAACAGACAACGGGGGGGGAGAGAAATAAATAAATAAATAAATCTTTAAAAAAGAAAAACCTACAGCTAGCCTTGTACTCAATGGTGAAAGACTGAAAGCTTTCTCACTGAGATCAGGAACAAGAAAAAGATGTCCACTGTTGTCACCATTGTTATTCAAGTTTGTGGTAAAAATTCTAGTTAAAGCAATTAGTCAAGAAAATAAATAAATGCACCCAAATAGGAAAGGAAAAAGTAAAATTTTTGTTTGTTACTGATGACACTAAAAATCCTGAAAAATCCACAAAAAAGCTACTAAAACAAATAGACGATGTGTTCAGCAAAGTGGCAGAATACAAGATTCATATGTAAAAATCAGTAGTATTTCTATACACTAGTGATGAGCAACCTGAAGAGGAAGTCAGAAAAAAAATTCCATATTATAATAGCAACTAAAATAATCAAAGATTTAGGAATAAATTTTACCAAAGACATAAATGACCTGTATTCAGAAAACAACAAAGAAGACTTAAATATGGGAGGACATTCTGTGTTCACTGATTGAAAGATATTAAATATCATTAAGATGTCACTTCTACCCATTATGATTTACAGATTCAATGCAATACCAATAAATATCCCAACAATGATTTTTGCAGAAATGGAAAAGCCAATTATCAAATTTATTTGGAAGAGTAAGAGGCCCCAAATAGCCGAAAATACCTTCAAAAAGAATGAAGTTGGAGGACTCTCACTTCCTAACTTTAAATCATACAATTTAGTAAAAACATCATGGTCCTTGTATTAGTCAACCACAGGGGTGCTGGTGCAAAATACCAGAAATCTGTTGGCTTTTATAAAGGGTATTTATTTGGAGTAGGAGCTTACATTTACCAGGCCATAAAGCATAAATTACTCCCTCAGCTAAGTCTTTTGCCACATGTTGGAGCAAGATGGCAGCCATCATCTGCCAGGGTTCAGGCTTCCTGGGTTGCTCTCTTCCCAGGCTTGCTTCCCTCTGAGCTCAGGGTTCCTCTCTTCCTGGGGCTTGCTTCTCTTTCCTCACAACCAAGCTCCTCTGTGTGCTTACTTCCTGGGGCTCCAGCTCAAGACTCCAGCATCAAAACTACAACATCAAAACTCCAACTCTGTCCTTTGCCATGTCTTTTATCTGAGTCCTCACCCCCCAGGGGCAGGGACTCAACACCCTCCTGATGTGGCCCAATCATAGCCCTAATCATAATCTAATCACACCCAGGTACAGACCAGTTTGCTAACATAATCTGATATCTATTTTTGGAACTCATGAACCATATAAAACTGCTACAGTACTGTATAAATACAGACACACTAACCAATGGAACCAAGTCAAGAACTCAGAAATAGATCTTCACATCTACAGTCAAGTGATTTATAACAAGGCTGTCAAGCCCTCCCAGCTATTCAACAAATGGTGCTGGGAGAACGGGCTATCCCTATCCAAAAGAAAGAATGAGGGTCCCTATCTCACACCTTATCCAAAAAATTAACTCAAAATGGATCAAGGACCTAAATATGAAAATGACAACCATAAAACTCCTAGAAGAAAATGTAGGGAAACATCTTCAAGATCTTGTCATAGGCAGTGGTTTCTTAAGCCTTACACCCAAAGCACAAACAACAAAAGAAAAAAATAGATGAATAGCACCTCCTCAAAATTAAACACATTTGTTCTTCAAAAGACTGTCAAGAAAATAAAAAGGCAGCCTATTCAATGGGAGAAAATATTTGGAAAGCACATATCCAATAAGGGTTTGACACCCATTTTATTTAAAGAGATCATACAACTCAACAATAAAAAGACAAGCAACCCAATTTAAAAATGGGCAAAAACTTGAATAGACATTTTATCAAAGAGGAAATACAAATGGCCAAAAAGCACATGAAAAAAAAAAGTTCAAAGTCACTAGCTATTAGGGAAATGCACATCAAAACTAAAATGAGATACCATTTCACACCTTATATAAATAGCCATTATTAAATAAATTAAAAATACAGGAAACTACAATTGCTAAAAAGGATGTGAAGAAATAGGAACATTCCTTCAATATTGGCTGGAATATAGAATGGTGCAGCTCTGTGGAAGGCAGTTTGGCAGTACCTCAAGAAGCTAAATGCAGAACTGCAGTATAACCCAGCAATCCCGTTACTAGGAATATATTCAGAAGAACTGAAACCAAGGATGCAAACTGACATTTGCACACCTACATTCAAAGCAGTGTTATTCACAAATGCTAGAATATGGAAACAACCCAAATGTTCATCACCTGATGAATGGATAAATAAAATGTGGTATATACATACAATGGAATACTATTCGACTGTAAGAAGAAATCAGAAGCATATGACAACATGGTTGAACCTTGAGGACATTATGTTGAGTGAAATAAGCCAGACACAAAAGGACAAATATTGTATGGTCTCACTAATTTGAACTAAATATGATGAGTAAACTCACAGAGGGTAAATTCTAACATATAGGTAACTAGGAGATAGAATGTGGTTTGAGAATGGGAGTTGATGCTTAATGTACATAGAATTTTTAATACGTTTTATTGTAAAAATGTGGAAATGAACAGAGATGTTGGTAACACATTATAGTGAGTATAACTAACACTGCTAATTTATTTAATGAGATTGTGGCTGAACGGGGTAGATGGTGAACATAAAAGTCGACTGAAAGGAAGCTAGAGAATAATCTAGGGAATGTATAACATAATGATTTCAGTGACAGATAAAGATTGTGGCAAACAGTATAAATATAAGAACATTCTTCTTTTACAAAGTGTTTATGGTGATACATGGAAAAACTACAACTAATTTAACCTATGGATGATAGTTAACAGTAATATAATATTTTTGCCGCAATGACAAAGAAGATCTATCAATTCTAAGGGACAACAAGGTGGGGTATAAAGGATTTTCCCTTTTGGAGTAATGAAAACATTCTAAAATTGACTGAGGTGATGACAGCACAACTCTGATGAAAATGAGAGCCACTTAGTGTACACTCTGAATGGACTGTACAAAGCATAAGACTGTATAACGCAGGAATACAGTGGTGGAAGATGGACTGTGGTTAGCACAAATACGAGAACTTTCTGACAGGAGCTTTAACAAGTATATAGTGCTAATACAGGGTGTTAATAATCGTGTGGGTGGGGAGAATGCACTAAATGCAAGACACGGGCTACAGTTAGTAGTAATATTTTGATGATGCTCTTTCATAGTTTGTAACAAATGTTTCGCCACAATGGAAGGTGGTGGCGGTGAGGTGATATATGGGATTCCCTGGGGTTATATATGGGATCCCCTGTACATGTTTGTTTTGTAAGTTCACAACTTTTACTACACACTTATTGTTTATATATGTTTATGTAAGAATGATATATTTCAATAAAATTTTATTTTGAAAGAAGTTGCTGTTTCCTGTGTTTCATGTTTTGCTGCTCTTTTCTGTCTCCAGTGGTTCCCTGCGGGTGCTGACGACTGGCCTAGAGGCAGAAGCACCCACCCCCCCGCGGCACCTGTCTGTTCCGAATGGTCAGTTTCACCCTAATCTTTAGACCCTCCCACTTGACAGTTGCCTCGGTGATACCATCCCCAATCTTTTTTGGAAACAGTCTTGGGAACCAGGGCAGATGTCGCACCGATTTCCTCACTGATACACCTCAGGTCCATGCCTTTGATGTCGCTGGAGTCGAACTTGGGGGTGCACAGAGGCAGCTGTTGGCGAGTGAGCCCGGATGCGGGATGACCCAAGGAGGTTGCGCCATGGCCTCCTGTGAGCCGAAAGCCTTGCTCAGTGCTCTTTTCTTTAACCATTAAGTTCTCTCCATTTTAATATTGCCACAGAACTTGGTGATTTTTTTTCCCAATCCAAAAATGACCTGGCTTCAAAATAAGAAACTTTAGCATACTCAGATGTTTTCTCCTTCAATCTAATATTTTAGAAGTTCTCATCCTATTTCTCTCTTAAAAGTCCTTAAAATTTTAACAAACTTATTCAAATGTAGTTTATTGCCATCTAAAATTAAGCATGCCTATAATTTCCCTCACTCCTCAAACCAGCAGCTTACACATTTCCTTCTTTCTCTCCTTTCTGCTGTTGCTTTGAGTTTAAATCAACTGGAACTTTAGTCCTTTGGCTTTTTTTTTTTTCTGCCACAACTATTTTAATAATCCTTTTCTAATATTTGTATCACAGGGCATAATAGTAATAATTATTTAGAATTAAATAAACATTTTATTGGTTTCTTTGCTCACCATTGTTTCTTGAAGCATTTTCTCTTGCTGGGAATCCTTTTGTATTTTTCTGAGTACAAATGAATAATTTTATTTCACAAAGTGTTCATGTGTTTAAAATTTCCTGCTCTTTGCACATCCAAAATCATCCTCATTCTTCCTTACAAATGGCAGGACGTTTAGATCTAGAAATGATGGCCCAGGATAATCAGTCCCTGTCGGTTTCCTGAGAACTTTGCGTGTCTGTTCCTGCAACAAGTCTTTCGTTGGAAGGGGAGGGCTGCAGGTGGTGCTGTCTGAGTGCCTAGGCAGGGAAGACACGCTTATCTTCAAAAGACTTTTTCATTTAACAATATACTATGAACAACTTTACCTGTCAGTTCACGATTATCTGCCTCATTCTTTTTGTTTGGTTTGGGTTGGGTTGGGTTGGGTTGGGTTTTTTAAGACTTATTTTATTTATTTCTCTCCCCTTCCCCCCCATTGTCTGCTCTCTGTGCTCATTCGCTGTGTGCTCTTCTGTGTCCGCTTGCATTTTTGTCAAGCGGCACCGGGAAACTGCATCTCTTTTTTGTTGCGTCATCTTGCTGCATCAGCTCCCCATGTATGCGGAGCCACTCCTGGACAGGCTGCTCTTTTTTTCACACAGGACGGCCTTCCTTGCGGGGCACACCTCTTGCACATGGGGCACCCATATGTAGGGGCACCCCTGTATGGCACGGCACTCCTTGCACGCAGCAGCACTGCACGTGGGTCAGCTTACCACATGGGTCAGGAGGCCCAGGGCATCAAACCCTGGAACCTCCATATGGTAGGCCATGTCTGCTTCCCATGCCTCATTCTTTATAATAGCTGCCTGACAAAGACCTACAAGGAAGGATGGTCCAATGATGAGCCCTTCTTACTGATGACTATGCTTAAGAGCCTGTGTGCCTGAAATACGAACTAGGCCTAGATCTGCAGGGTGCCTTAGAGTTACCTCCTGAGAGCCTCCATGTTGCTCAAATGTGGCCACTCTCTAAGCCAAACTCAGAATGTAAATGCATTACCTTTCCCCCAGTGTGGGACATGACTCCTGGGGATGAGCCTCTCTGGCACTGAGGGATTACTACCAATCCCTAACTGGTGATGCAACTAGAAAGAGGCTTTGAATAAAAGGGTCAATTCAGATCAGCAGACTGTCTCAGCCTACATGTATGATCATATGTTAAAAACTGCTTTCTGAGCTTGAATAAAAGGGGGAAATGGCCAAGACAAATGAGTTTATATGGCTAAGAGTCTTCAAAAAAGAGTTGGGAGGTCATCTCACACTTACATATGCCTCAGGAGGTCCCCAGAAATAGCCAAAGTAGATACAACCCTAGGTACTGGTTCTCCTGAAGGCTATGGAGACCTACAGGGTATATGATCATGGCAGATGGATTTGGAGTTCTGTGCCATGTCAATGGGCCCTACTTTGGAATTTGTGCTTCTGAATGTGATGGAGCTGGACTCAGATGTGACCTTTCTACACATGCCTCTTCTGTCACTTTTACTGAACCTGTGATTGGCGCTAGGGATGATGGTGTGTACTCAGGGGACTTGAATCTCTGGACTGGCCGTGTGCCAGCTGGGCCCTGAGCCTCAGCAGAGTTGCAACTCCTACTCTCAGGTTCGTTGGACTTACCCAGATCAGCTAACAGGGAGGTAAAGATGGTCAACCACCACCCCAGGGAACCAACAGTGCCTACAACTGCAAGCAGAAGAATTGCACTCATTATCCATGTGGAACCTAAGCCCCCTTTTGATATAGAGGTAGAGAGGACATCACCATCCCAGGGTCCACAGAATGGAGAAATAAAATACGGATTAGAGTGGACTTACTGATAATCTACTATAAAATTGTTTTGACTAGTAATATAAGAAATTATAGCATTGATGTGGAAAAAGTGGCCACAGTAGTTGCTGAGGGCAGGGAGAGGGAAGAAGAGATGTGATGTGGGGGCATTTTTGGGACTTGGATTTGTCCTACATGATATTGCAGGGTCAGATGCTGGACATTATATATCCTGCTATAACCCACTGACTGTACTGGGGGGAGAGTGTGAACTACAGGGTAAACTATTATCCATGTGGTACAGCAGTGCTCCAAAATGTGTTCGCCGAATGCAATGAGTGTGCCACAATGATGGGGGAGGTTGTTGGTGTGGGAGGAGTGGGGTGGGGGGGTGGGGGGTATATAGGAACCTCTTATGTTTTTTTAATGTAACCTTTTTTGTGATGTATGTATCTTCAAAAAAATACAATTTACAAAAATGATGGGGGTGGGGGATGGGGAATGGTTATATGGGAACCTCTTAAGTTTTTCTAATGTGACTTTCTCTGTCATCTATTAACTTTAATTTTAAAAAATGTGTTAAAAATTTTAAAAAAGAACAAGTTAACCTAAAAAAAAGTAATAATAATAACTGCCTGAAAATCCATAGCCTGCACGTGCCATAACTTATTTGACCACTACTCCTTTGACAGACATTTAGGATGTTCCACTTCTACCAAACCATGCTGCAGGAAACATCTTTAGACTTATCTTTGTGTACTTTTTGTAGGGTTTGTTCCTAGAAGTGGTTAGGCCTAATAGTCTACTCATTTAAAATTTTGACAGCCCACTTGCCCTTCAGAAAAGCTTTACCAATTTTACATTCTTACCAAGAAACAAAAGTTCTGATTTCCCATATTCTCACCAACTCCAGAAATTATTTGCCAATTGGATCGGTGAAAGATGTTCTCATTGCTTTAACTTGAAGTTCAGCTATTGATGTGAACATCTATCATTAGCTTTATTAAAAAATGTTATTTCTTCTATGAATATCATTTTTCTTTTGGGCTGTTTCATAATTCCTATGAGAAATATAAAATTTCAATCTTGTGAATGGAAGCCTTCTCTATATTCTAGAGTTGTTATGCATTTATTTTATCTTCTCTGTCGTTTTAATATGCTTGTCAGGAGGAAAAGATAAGTGTGCGACACATGCCATCTTGAAAATGAAATCCATTAATTTCAAAGAGCATTAAGTTGTCTATTTTTCTATTATAGATTCACCCAAAGAAGTAGAACATCTTGAAGTCCAAGCACTGCTGGAGAATACTGGAAGACAACGAGAGAAAAAAGAAGGTCAAGAAAAGAAAATCACTTTAATGAAAGAACAAGAACTGCCACCAAAAATAATTCAAGTCATTCATCCTGAAAAGGAGAGCAATCCAGAAGGCGATACAGCACAAGAAAAGTTTAAAAGAAGTATACAAATAAAGGACATGGATGAGATACAGGACAAATCTGCTGTTCCCAATATCAAAGTGCCCCTTCGACAGAGGAAGCATTATTCATTCACAGAAGCGACTGAGAACTTGCATCACGGGCTACCTACCTCGGGTGGCCCAGCCCACGCGGGCCCCACCAGGGGCCACCACGGCCCAAGCAAGCAGCGCGCCCGCGTGGAGGCGCAGACGGCGGAGCTCGATGGCGGGTACGAGCCGTCCTTTGGTAAGGCTACCAACACAAAAACCCAAGAAACAGACTTCAGAGAGAAGAAAAGCTGTCTAATGCAAGAACTTTTTGGATCAGACTATGTGTTAAAAAACGCCCCAACACATCCTGTTGTTATTCAAGGATCTGAAGAGGCTTTGAAGAGTGAGAAGATGCTCCCTCTACCTGCCAGTCAGGCCTCCGCCAGCAACGCCTTTGGAGATTCTAAATTAACTGTGGCCAACTCTCTTAAGTCACCTTCACCTACAGAAGGGAAAAGAAAAATAATTATTTAAGTATAAGCAGTATCCTAATACATTCTGGTTTGATATACAGGTTCCTGTGTGCCTTTTATCTTATAATTTTAATATGTGTGTGTTCTCAGTGCTTAACTTAATTTTGGAAAATTACGGTTTTGTTTTATTACCAATCTAATAAAAACCCATTTACATTAGCCAAAGATAAGATTTTAAATACAAAATGACATCTTTTTTTAATAAGTGCAACCCTTGCCTATTATCTTTTGGAAAACTGCTTTATTAAATGACTTTACTATTTTATGTGTCTCCATTACTAGTAAGTATAAGCTAGACAACCCAAGATATACATATCTCATACATGTAAGAATTTTATTAGCAAGAGTTGTGTTTTTTAACTTAAAAACATGGAAGCAGCTTTAAAAGGCAGCAATATGATCAGAAGACTTTATTTAAAAATATGCACAGTGATTACCAAGTTTGGTTTCATGAAAATCATTTTTGAGTCTTCTTATTCAGATAAAATGGGCATCTAATATTCTGCCTTTGTGAGTGCCACTTCCTCATTACACCTATTTAGATTGTCACATAATTATACCTTGACTGTTTTTTGTTTTTTCCTGTCTTTTGTTTGTTTGTTTTTTTGTTTTAGGAGGTACTCAAGATTGAACCTGGGACCTCATACATGGGAAGCAGGTACTCGATCACTGAGCTACATTTGCTCCACTTGGTTGTTTTTTTTTTCAATGTAAACATATCAGTGTAAATAGTGTTCACTCAAACTAGCTACTCAATCTTAATATATTTAATACACCTAAAATATTTTATATTAGAACTGTAAAAAGGGAGTTCACCCCTAATGTTAATCACTTAACTTAGCTTCATGTATTTATAAAGGTAACTTATTTATAATCTAAACCATAACTATTTCCAAAAATGTTTACTGTTTGGTATATAATAGCAACACACTTTTTAAATTGAGAATAATAAAATAAACTTTTATAAGGCGGAAATTCACAGTGAGAAAAAACAATTGCATCCAAAAATCAAAGATGAGAAAAATAGTACAATTGAGAATAAGCTTTGATCTTTGTGGGAACTATCGTGGGGGAAGAAAGAGGAGGGAAGAGGGGAGGAAGGCAGGCAGGGAAGGAAGGGAGGAGGGTTCGAGTTCTCTTAGGCCCAGAAGGGGAAATATGCAAATGCACATGAAATGACCCTGAATTCTGAGAGAAATTCATTGAAAGGACTTTTGGAAATGAGGTTCTAAGTAATATTACAATGTCTTCTCCAGCTTTATAGTAGATGGAGTATTTTTCAAGAGATTTTTGCTCATACAAATGCACAATAAAAGTATAAATAATACTAAATCAGAACTATCTAAAATTTTGTAGGGAACAATTGTAATAAAAATACAATGTAGGGGAGTAGATGTGGCTCAAGCAGTTGAGTACCTGCTTCCTACATGGTTCAGTTCCCAATGCCTCCTAGAAACGAAGAGACAAACAACAAACAAACAAATGGAAAAATCACCTGAATGGTTGAGCACTGGCCTCCCACATATGAGGTCCTGGGTTCCATCCCTGGCCCCGGTACCTAAAAAAAAAAAAAAAAACAGTCTAAGCCTGTTGCTTTCTAGTCATCTTAGTTGTTAAAAGTTAGAAGCATAGGAAAATTAGCAGGTAATATGATAAAATGCTAACTTTTTATCTCTGAGGAATGAGATTATGGCTTATTTTTCATTTTTAGTGTGTTTTCCCTTATGATTTTCAGTGATGAATATATCTTTAGAATCGGGGGAGAGGTCTTTTAAACAAAAACAAGAGATGCATTTCCTGCGGTCTGATAGACAAGGTACCCTTTAACTATAAAAAAGCTAAAACTCCTGTATTAACTCTATAAAAGAGGCTTCTCAAGGGCTTGTTTGGCTGGTAAATACTAAACCAAAGCAAGCAGCCAAGGAGGTCAGGACGTGGAGCTCTGAAGTCAGCATTTGCCTACCATTTGCCAAAACTAGACAACTTGAGCATTAGAGAAACCTCCAAGACAGAAGGGGAAAAAACCAGGCAGCCAAGGATTAGAGTTTAAGAGGTGCTCCCTGCCCACAGACTCCTGGGACTCCCAGGGTCCCAAGCGTCAGTGAACTGAAGAAGTGTCTGAAACCCTGAGATTCAGACTACCTGGGGGTCGAAGCTCAGATGTAAAGAGGTCCAGCTGGCAGTTCCTCCAGGGCAGCCGAAATGAAATTCCTCTCTGGAGGACCAATCTCCAAGTCCAGGCCTCAGGAAATTCCCACAAGTAGTTAAAACAATAAATCACAAAACACAGGAAAACAAGGCACTGAGAGAACCAAGAGGAACAACCTATCAGGATCAGGCGTTCAAAGACTTTGAGTATTAGAATTATTCTCTCGAGAGAGATAAAAGCTGAAATTTATCCAGAACTGACAAAAGATAGGAATACATTGATTCAGAAAATCCAAAAACTTCTAAGCAAAACAGCAATGGTCAAAATAAAAAGAAATTCAGAACTAGGTAGATCTTGATGAAACTGCAGAACACCAAAGACAAAGAGAAAATCTTAAAGGCAACCATATAGAAAAAGACAGTTTATCTTAGAAAGAAAAGCAACTGGACTTAGAACCAACTTCTCAGGAGCCATACTGGAAGCCAGAAAATAGTGGAATAGTATTTTCAATATGCTGAGAGAACAGCTGTCCTCCTAGAATTGTATACCCTGCAAAACTATCAAGAATAAGAAAGAAATAAACACATTTCAGAGAAAAAACAAAACAGAAATTGCCACCATCAGAGTCACACCAAAGGAAATTCTGAAGCAGGATCAGCAAACTGTTTCTGTTGAAAGCCAGATAGCAAATATTTTTGGTTTTGCCAGCCATGCAGTCTCTGTCATGATTACTCACCTCCACTAAGGAGCATAAAAGCAATCAGAGATAAAACATAAACAAACGGGCGTCACTATGTTCTAATAAAACTCCATTCACAAGAACAAGCACGGCCAGATTGGGCCCGTGGGCTTTAGTTCGTCCACCCCGTCCTAAAGGATAAACTCCAGGCAGAAGGAACGTGATCTGAGATGAAAGCTGTGGGAGGCAAGACGGTGGTCAGCATGTGAGTAATCCTAAGCAAAGACTATTGTTCATACAGTTGATCTCTGGTGGGGTTCCAAAACCATAAGACACAACTAAAACGGTAGCATAATAGTTGGGAGGGAATAATTGAAGTTAAAGTGTTACAGATTTTACCACTGCTGAATAGGAAGGCAAAATATCAACTTAAAACACTGATAAATTTTCAAATATAAGCGCTAAAAGAAAAAACTATTTAAATAACTTCAAAATGCATAGGGAGAAAAGGGATATAAAAAAAAAAAGAAAGGGAAAAAAAGAAAATAGAAAAAGTAGAAATAGCACAAAATAAGATGACAAATCCAAAAATATCAGTAATTTCAATACCTGTAAAGGACTATACATTTCAATTAGAAGATTTTAAAAATACAGCTCTGTCCTATTTATACAAATATATCTAAGCCATTTAGAAATAGAAAGGTTAAAAGTTAAAGGGTAAAATTATGTATTCCAAGCAAATAGTATTCAAATGAAAGCTGGGGTTGCTCTGTAAGTATCAGATAGAATAGATTTGAAAGCAAAAAATCATTACTAGAGATAAAGAAGTTACTACAAGGCAATAAAGAATTTGATGCACCAGGAATATATAACCATGCTAACTGTATATATATTTAATAATGATTTGAAAATGTATAAAGCAAAATTTAACTACAGAGCCACATCATAATGGGAGATTTTTACATACCTTTCTCAGTAATGGATAGATCAGCAGGTAAAAAAGGATCAGGAAAGATAAAGATTTGAATAAGACAACTGGAAACCTAATGTAAATGTAACTGTAATAATACAATTACAAAATGTGTATTTTTTTCATCACATATGCAGCATTTTTTAATAATTTAATATTTTGAAAATTGGGGAAAAAGGGTTAAATTCATACACTAATATACCAAAACTGACTCAAAGAAATATAAAACCTGAATAACCCTATAGCCATTAAAGAAATTGATATCAGTAGTTTTAAAAAAACTTTCAACAAAAAAGAAAAATCCAAATAATTTTACCAGTTGAGTTCATCCTACATTCAAAGAATAGTTCAGATCTTATAAAATCTGTTCCAGGATGCAGAAAAAGAAGAAAAACACTCTCAAACTCATTTTTTGAGGCTTACATAACCTTGATACCAAAATCAGATTAAGTAACAGACAAGAATGTCCACTCTCACCACTTCGACTCAATATTGTACAGGAGGCTCAAGTCAGAGCAATTAGGAGAAAAAAGAAAAGAAAAGAAAAAAGAAATAAAAGCCATCTAGATTGGAAATGAAGAAGTAAAATTATCTCTATTCATAGATGGCATGATCTTGTAAAATGATGCAGCTACTTTGGAAAACAGTCTGGCAGTTCCTCAAAAATTAAACATGTAGTCACCATCTGACCCAGCAATTCCACCCCAAGGTATACACCTAAAAGAAATAAAAATATATGTCCACACAAAACTTGCACACTTGCATACTATGATTTTTGATAACAGCATTATTCATAATAGCCAAAGGTGGAAACAACCCAAATGTTCAACTGATGAATGGATAAACAAAATATAGTATATCCATACAATGTAATATTATTCAGCTATAAAATGGAATGAAATATTGAAATATGCCACAACATGAAAGAACTTTGAAAAAACGCTAGGTGAAAAAAGCTAGTCACAAAAGACCACATATCGTATGTATGATTCTATTTATATGAAATGTTCCAAATAGGCAAATCTATAGAGACAGAAAGTAGATTAGTGGTTGCCGAGGGCTAGGGGATGGAGAGATTGGAAGGTGATACCTAAAGGGTACAAGGTTTCTTTCTGAAGTGATAAAAATAATGTTCTAAATTTCATTATGGTTATGGTTGCACAACTCTGTGAATACTACTAAAAACTACTGAATTATATACTTTAAATGGGTGATTTGTATCATAGTAAATTATATCTCAATAAAGATGTTACCAAAATAACAGATGAAGACAAATATGAACATAGTAAAAGAAAATTAGCAAGCTGAATCTTGCAATTCAGAAAATACATGAATACTAAATTGGGTATAACCCAAGATGAATGTAGGCTGATTGAACATTCAAAATGTAATACAATTCACCACACCAACAAATTGAAGAAAATCCATGATTTGTCTCCAAAGAAACAAATAGCATTTGTAAAATTCAAAATCCATTCATAATTTTTAAAAAAACATATTTCACCAACTAGGAATAGAAGGAAACCACTTTAACCTGTTAAGAGACTGTCAAAAAAAAAAAAAAAACCAGGCAAAAAAACCCCACAATGACAAGGCTGAAAGCACTCAAGATCAGGGTCAGGAAAAGTACCTGCCCCTGCCCCCTAGATCATCGCCCTATTCAGCAACACACCGGTGGTCCTAATCAGTGCAGTAAAAGGTAAAATGATTGAAAAGGAAAAATCACGTGTATTATTATCCACATGTATTACAATTGTCTGTATCTATGTAAAACAACAGCAACTCATAAACTATTAGAATGAATTAGAATTAGAATTAAGAGTTAAATGAGGGAAGCAGACTTGGCCCAGTGGTTAGGGCATCCGTCTACCACATGGGAGGTCTGAAGTTCAAACCCCGGGCCTCCTTGACCCGTGTGCAGCTGGCCCACGTGCAGTGCTGATGCGCGCAAGGAGTGCCCTGCCACGCAGGGGTGTCCCCCACGTAGGGGAGCCCCATGCACAAGTAGTGTGCCCCGTAAGGAGAGCTGTCCAGTGCGAAAGAAAGTGCAGCCTGCCCAGGAATGGCGTTGCACACACGGAGAGCTGACACAACAAGATGACGCAACAAAAAGAAACACAAATTCCCGTGCCGCTGACAACAGAAGCGGACAAAGAAGACGACGCAGCAAATAGACACAGAGAACAGACAACCGGGGTGGGCGAGGAGGGGAGATAAATAAATAAATAAATAAATCTTTTTTAAAAAAAGAGTTAAATGAGGTTGCTGGATAAAAGAATCAATGTATGAAACTCAGTTACATTTATTTAAATGAGGAAATAGAAAGTGTAATTGTTTTAAAGATATTGTTTATAATGGCATCAAAACACATGTCCTTCTTCGGAATAAATCTAATAAAAGGTATGCAAGAGTTGTATGGACAAAACTATAGACTTTCAGCAAAAACAGTAAAGATGACCCAGATAAATGGGGAGATCTTGGATTACAGGACTCAGTGTCGTACAGATGTGAGTACTCCCCAAAATCTATTTTGATTCCAATTCAACAAAAATCCAACAGATTATTTTTTTAATTAAATATTTATTTCCAACAGGGAATTTTTTGTTTTTGTTTTAATTTTTAAATATATTTTTTATTTTTAGAAGATACATAGATCACACCGACAGGTTATTTTTTATTTTTTATTTTCTATTCAGTTTTTCAAATTCTTCTTTGTGCTCGTCCAGTGTCTTCTTGATATCCTTTATCTCTTAAGCCATATTGTATTTCAACTTGTTGATTTAAGAGATTGTATGAACGTCATTGATTATTTGTCTCAAATCCTGTTTCCCATCTGGGGCTTTGATAGATCCCTGCTTGGGCCATACCTTCCACTTTCTTTGTATGACCTGTAATTTTTTGCTTATGTCTAGGCATCTGATTATGATGTAAGTTTACTCTGATGCTCAATTTCTCTCCTGTGTAGAAATTTAGTGGTGGGAGGCTGTGTTACTGCCATTCTTTGATTCTTGGTTCAACCTGTTCTAGGTCTTTAGGATTGTCCCTCTTTAGTTGCTCAAATCCAGCCATGGACCCAGTAATGGGCTGCAGACCTACTTCCAAGGGTCTCGGAGAAGGAGGCTGTGTAAAGGACTGAAAAAACCTCATTTTTTCACTTTTAGTTTCCTCACACACACTTCCTTAGTCCACCAGCAGATGGCGCACTTTGGCCCCCTCTCAGTTCAAACCCTGCTGGAAATGTGTTTGCTGCAACACAGACTGCAAGCAACAAAGTGGCAGAAGACCCTGCCTGGAAGCTGCTCAAAGCCTCACAAATCAAATTTTCTCAGAGGCTGTTCACCAACTTTTGCCAACAGCCCACTCCATTTTCCCAGGTAGGAAATAATCCTGCTCTCGTGTGTCCTCAGCAATCAGTCCCGGTCAGTAAGGAGGGTGTTTGTGAGAGTTGGATCTCTTTTGTCCCCTGCCGGCTCCCAGGGCAAGCAATGGTGCAGCCACGCCCAGCCTGGAAGGGCTCTTGGGACACAGCAGACCAAATTTGTTCACCAAAAGCCGAATTGTCCTTAGGCTGCATCCCTCTCTCTCCCCTTTCCTGGGGAGGTGGACCCTTGCAGCCCCTTTTGTCTGTATCGGCCAGCCAGAGGCCGGAGAATTCAAAGCTGTGTGCCCAAGGTTGGGGGGAAGGGTGCCGGCAATAGGAGCTGCAGCTTTTACTCATAGGTTTCCTGTTGAGATTATTTTCCTGTGTCCCTCTCTCCTCTTGGTGGTATCCAGCCTTCCCCTGGTGTCCTAAACCTTAGAACATTTTTTTTTCCGGGCCAATTCTGCCTGTCCTCTAGCTATTTTTCTGGAAGAGAAGTGAGTCCTGTGTCTCTCTAATCCACCATCTTTTTTTTTTTTAAAGATTTATTTTTATTTATTTAATTCCCCTCCCCTCCCCCGGTTGTCTGTTTTCTGTGTCTTTTTGCTGCGTCTTGTTTCTCTGTCCGCTTCTGTTGTCGTCAGCGGGACGGGAAGTGTGGGCGGCGCCATTCCTGGGCAGGCTGCTCCCTCCTTCGCACTGGGCTGCTCTCCTTATGGGCGCACTCCTTGCACGTGGGGCTCCCCTACGCGGGGGACACCCCTGCGGGGTGTGGCACTCCTTGCGCGCATCAGCACTGGGCATGGGCCAGCTCCACACGGGTCAAGGAGGCCCGGGGCCTGAACCGCGGACCTCCCATGTGGTAGACGGACGCCCTAACCACTGGGCCAAGTCCGTTTCCCACCATCTTCTTGGAAATCTCACCAGGTTATTATTTAAAACTCTAATTTTGATTGTGTGGTCAAGGTGCAGAGATAGATTGACCAATGGATTAGATTAAATAGCCCAGAAACAGACTCAGAATTGGAATTGCACATCCTTGGATAAAGGATCACTTTTCAACAAATAGTGCTACAATTGGGTATTTCTATCAATGACAGGGAAGGGTGGCTTTGGATCCCTCTCTTAACCATAAACAAAATTCAGACAGGTGAATCTGCTGGGTTTCTCCAAGTAAAGTTACTGGTTTTCGCCATTGTAGTTAATAAGTATCCCATGGAGAGAAAGTCTGAGACTGCAAATATCCTGCCTCTGCTGTTCTTACCCACTACTTTTAGCATCCATAGATGAGTCTTACAATTATTACCATGGTGTTTGCCAAACGGTGATTTATTTCCACCATTCCCCCTATACCTACTGACTTCTTCAGCAAGGAAGAGCTGTCCCTTCTCCCCCATTTATTCAATCGTTTACTTATACTGATAGGGACTTGTGGACATTTTATTCTTTGTGCTGTAATCCTTTATTACCATTATTTATGTTGTTGCTCACATTGTCTCAGCTTTGACCACCACAAGCTTCTTCAGGCTGACTCCCATGTCCTTTCAATATCCCCCATCACAGCCAAGTCTCCAAAGTTAACCTCTCCAGCATCAGACTTCCAAACACCCTATGCCTTCTCAGAGAGTCATCAAAAATGCACAATCTGAGGTTAATTGGGAGCACACAGGAGACAACTCAAATTGAGGTTTTTCCAACAAAATGAGGGCCAGCGTTCTCCAAAGTAGCAAGATCAGGAAGGAGCCTCCCGACTGGAAGGACCTCAGAAGACATAACAGCCAATGCAACTGCAACCCTGAATTGGATGCTGGACTGTGACAAGGAGAGGTGGGACCATTTGTGGGATTCCTGTGACATCCACAGCATCCTGAATAGTCTGTAGCTCTGTTTCCTACCTGGTTGTGATCATTGTGTCACAGTCAAGATGCAGGCATTCGGGGAAGCCAGGGAAGAGTCTGCAGGAATTCTTTCTGTTTTTGCAACTTTGCGACGGTTTGCTCGGTCGGTAGAGGTGGGGTCTGGCTGCGGACGAGGGGTCGGTCCCGCTTGGGACGAGGGGTCGGTCCGGCAGCAGACGAGGGGTCTGTCTCACAGGGGTTGCGCGGTTCGGCTGACGGGGTCGCCCGGCAAAGCCGGCGACGAGGGGGTCGCCCGGAGAAGCAGGCGACGAACTGGGGACAAGGGAGGCCAGGCCCTTGTCGGGGGCTCTCAGGACTGGAGGGCGCACGGCAGAAGAACTACCGCGGAGACAAGGTAAACACGCAAGTCCAACTTTATTGAGGGAGAGGCAACAGTTTTATAGGGGCTGGGGAAGGCTGACTGGTCGAAGCCACGCCCTGTTCTGATTGGTTGCTGGAGAAAGGTCAGTGGGCGGTACTGGACGGGGGAGGGGTGGTGGTTAGGGATTGGCTGTTGCTGTTGCTGGGGGAAGTGGCAGGGCTTAGTGATTGGTGGCTGCTGTTGCTGGGGTAGAGGGCAGACTGGAGTTTCCCGCCCACACCTGGCTGTTGCTGCTGGGGGGGGGGGGGGGGAGGGGAAAAGGCAGACTGGAATTTTCCGCCCACACCTGGCTGTTGCTGCTGTCGGGGGAGGGGAAAAGGGCAGACTGGAATTTTCTGCCCTGCACCTGCGCAGGGAGAAGGAAGAAGAAGGGTGCCGCCCCACAGGCATCTTGTGGCGCCATCTGGGAGGAGGGGCGGCCGCGGAAGCATGGCTGCCGAGAAGGGGAGACCCGAGGGCACTCTGCGCCCATGCCGAGCTCCCTTCAGGGGTGGCGGTGGGCCCGACCAACCACCCTATTATGGGGGCAGCGGCTTGGCCTACCGCGGCTGCTCCCCCGCCAGGCCAGCAAACCACACTTCAGCCCGAGGGGTGACCGCACAACTTTTTTGTAAATTCAAAATTACTTCGAAATGATTTTTTTTTTTTTGGAATGCAGTTATTATACTTTCTGGTTCATTGGACTTAGCCAGGTCAGCTAACAGGGAGGTGAAGCTGGTCAACCACCACACCAGGGAATCAAGAGTGCAAACAATTGCAAGCAGAGGAATTGCATCCATCATCCATGTGGAATCTAAGCCCCTCTTGATTTAGAGGGAACTTCACCATCCCAGGGTCCACAGGAAGGAGGAATAAAATATGGATTAGAGTGGACTTACTGATATTCTACTAAAAAACTGTTGTGACTAGTAATAGAAGAAATTTAGCATTGAGGTGGAGAAAGTGGCCACGGTAGTTGCTGAGGGCAGGGAGAGGGAAGAAGAGATGTGATGAGGGGGCATTTTCTGGACTTGGAGTTGTCCTACATGACACTGCAGGGTCAGATGCTGGACATTATATATCCTGCTATAACCCACTGAATGTACTGGGGGATAGTGTAAACTACGGGGTAAAAACTATAATCTGTGTAGTGCAGCAGTGCTCTAAAATGTGTTCACCAAGTGCCATGAGTGTGCCACAGTGATGGGGGAGGTGTTGGTGTGGGAGGAGTGGGGTGGGGGGTTGGGGGGTAGATGGGGTATACATTTTTTAATGTAACATTTTTGTGTGTGACGTACATATCTTTAAAAAAATGCAATTTACAAAAATGGGGTGGGGATCCGGGTATATGGGAACCTCTTATGTTTTATATATTTTTTAATGTTTTTTAATGTAACGTTCTTTGTGATCTCTTAACCTTAATTTTAAAAGTGTAAAAAAATAGATAACACTCTCCCTCGCCGGCAGCCCCGCGGGCGACCCCCAGGGGCAGGGGATTCCGAGGAGGGAGCCGCCGTCTCCGCCCCGGCCGCAGCCTGGGTCTCCCGCAGGGACCCCGTTCACAGCCCGGCAGCCTGGGCGCCCCGGGGAACCCTGAGAGCGTGGCCTACGCGGCGTGCCCCCCACCCAGCGCGGCGGCCCCCGCCTCCAGGCGCCGCCTCCAGGCCCACCGGAGCCCGGGCCGCTCCAGGAGCGACGCCGCGACCCCACCCGAGTCCCACCGCCCTAACTCCCCACCACCCAGCCCCCCTCGGCCGGGGATCCAGGGAAGCGCCCACCCCCGGCAGACCGCGGGCCCAGGCCCCCGCGGGCACCGGCGCGCAGTTGGGCGCCCGCCGGGCAGGGCCCGCCGCCGTCCCGAGCCGCAGGCCGCGCGGTTCCAGGCCCCGGTCGCACGCGGGTGCTGCCGCAGCACCGCCTCTACTCGCAGGAAGACAGCGCAGGCGCAAGGGGGGCTGTCTGCATCCTTAACGTTAGGGTTTCTAGTTTTGGTTTTGGTAAAAATGTTTTCCCCGCTCCTCTTCCTTTCTGCTCAGGGACCCCGGGGCGGCCCAGAGCCGGGCGCGCCGTGGCTCCGCACAAGGCTCGATTTCTCGTGAAGAGCCTGAGCAGGCGTGGCCCTGCGGCCGGGCAGGACCGCAGGAGAGGCTCTGGGGGCGTTGCTTTTCTTTTTGCTTTTTATAATCAAGATTGTTTTTAGGACATTACCATGTCTTGAAACACTTCTTCTGCAGAGCCATTGCAACAAAACCAAGAACAACTGGATTATGTAGAAGTGTTAGGAGCAGCTTAATGCACCAGGCTGAGAACCTGGGAAAACCAGCTCTTTCCTTGGGAGAGGGTGGAAGAGGGAGGGTAGTGGGAGCACAGGGAGAAGGCGAAGGGAAAGGGCGCTTGCCTGACGGCTTTGGTGTGACAGGTCTCAGGCCACATTGGGCCCAGACTGCGTGATGTGCAGTCACGTTAACTCACCCGGCACTTCCTCATTCGGTGGCTTGAACCTCAGACCTGCCAAGTCGCCGCAGGGGGGTGGGATCCCAGCATCCCAAGGCCTGAAGGTCAAGGTCGGGTACCCTGCGGGTCAGACCCCAGCTTCTGAGCCCTCACAGACCCACCCTGATGAGGGGCTTCCTCTTGGTTAGAGCGGGAGCCAACAGCATGTCTCTCCCTTTCCAAACTACAGGCCCTTTTCCAGCGCCAGGGCTCCACCACCTGTCCCTGCGGCTGGCAGGCAGGCCAGGCTCTTGGTTGCTTTGTGCCATTTTTTTCTAAAGATGCGTTTTTCTTCTTAGTGTGTCCATTCGCTGTGTGTTCTTTTGTGTCTGTTGTATTCTCATTAGGCAGCTCCAGGAACTGGTCGTGGGACCTTTCAGAGAGGGAGAGAGTCGATCATTCTCTCTTGCCCCCTCAGCTCCCGAGTTCGCTGCGTCTCATATTGTCTCTTCTCTGCTGTCATCTCTCCGTGTGGGCAGCACCACTCCTGGGCGGTCTGCTCTCTTGCGTGGGCTGCACACCTTGCACAGGGGCCACTCCTTGCACGGGGGCCACCCCTGTGCAGGGCGACACTCTTTATATGCAGCAGCACTCAACAAGGGCCAGCTCGCCACATGGGCCAGGAGGCCCTGGGTACCAAACCCTGGAGCTCCTATAGGGTAGGCAGAAGCTCTATCCTTTGAGCCATATCCGCTTCCCGCCGGGTGCCTCACGGCCAAGGTGAGGGAACCACATTCCAGGTGGGTGCTGGAGGCGCTGAAGGGCAGAGAGTGAAAGATAAGCAATTACAATAAACAGTTCATAGACTCGTGGGACTGAAGGGGCCTTAGTGAGCATTTCATCCATTTCCCAATTTGACAGATGAGGAAACTGAGGCCTCGAAGAGGAAAGAACTTCCCTAAACCTGGCAGTAAATTGGCATTAAATGAAGCTTCCTACCTAGGGGCAGATTTGCCTATAAAAATGTACCTAGAAATGGACTGGCTTGGTTTTTTGAAAATTAAGTCAGCAGTGCCCACAGCTGGTGGGCTCTGGAAAAGTCTGTGGGCTTTTGTTTCCGCTCTTTTTCTTACATGGGCCCCAAAAGCGGGCAGTTGAACACTGGGCAGAGGCCACATGGGGGCAGATGGCAGGAAACAGAAAATGCAAATGAGGACATTGCATTTACATTTTGTGACGACATCTGGAACCCTTGTCTTAAACCTGACCTCACCCCTAGGAGAAGGAGCAGGCAGACGAAAAGGAGGCCGTGCGCTAAGGACAGGAGCCCCTGTTCCCAAGAGAGGAAGGAGTGGGGGCCAGCAGGAGAGGAGGCGGCGGCCCGGGAGACACAGGCTCATCTGGGAGAAGAGGGGCCCGGGGACAAGGAGGCCCTGCTCATCTCGGGCAGGAGCTAGGATGCCCAGCACTGCCCTCCGCACCCATGCTTGGCTGGGCCAGCAGCCCCTTTGGGGGGGGGGGCACAAACCTGGCATGTCATTGTACAGAACGGGATCACAGACAACATTTGGGATTTGTTACATAACTTCTCATTTTATATATATGTAATTTTTAAGATTTATTTTTTATTTATTTCTCTCCTCTCCTCCCCCCCCCCCCGTTGTCTGCTCTCTGTGTCCATCCGCTGTGTGTTCTTCTGTAACTGCTTCTATCCTTATCAGCGGAACCAGGACTCTGTGTTTCTCTTTGTTGCGTCATCTTGTTGTGTCAGCTCTCCGTGTGTGCGGCACCATTCCTGGGCAGGCTGCACTTCCTTTTGCACTGGGAAGCTCTCCTTACAGGGCACACCCCTTGTGTGTGGGGCTCCCCTATGTGGGGGACACCCCTGCGTGGCAGGGCACTCCTTGCGCGCATCAGCACTGTGCGTGGGCCAGTAACCACTGGGCCAAGTCCACTTCCCCATTCTTATCATTGTACCATTCATCACATTATCATAGGGCTCATTATATGTCCCGGGCTTCATCCTCTAGCTTTCCTTCAAGTAACGTACACCACCTAAGACTTCACCTTTTAACCACTTTCACGCACATAATTCACCACTGGTAATTATACTCACAGTAAGGTGCTACCATCCCTCTATCCATTTTCAAACACAATGAAACTAAATAGAAATTCTGCACAAATTAAGCATCAGCTCCCCATTCTCTACCCCCATTCTATCTCCTGGTAACCTATTAGTTAGCCAAAGGGGTGCTGATGCAAAATACCAGAAATTGGTTGATTTTTATAAAGAGTATTTACTTGGGGTAGAAGCTTACAGTTACTAGGCCATAAAGCATAAATTCCATCACCAAGTCTGTTGCCACCTGTTGGAGGGACGGTTCAGGCTTCCCGGGTTCCCCTCTCCCTGGGGCTCATTTTCCTCTGGGCTCAGCTCCTCTGTTTTCTCCACAAGGCCAGCTGTAGACTATCAAGTGACCAGCTCCATCTCTCTCCCTGGGGCTTGAGTCTCTCCAGGCTCAGCTGCTCTGCTCCTGTGTGCTTACTTCCTGGGCTCCAGCTCAAAACTTCAGCCTCCCTCCTCTGTGATGCAGTTTTTCTGTGAGTCTCTACCCACCAAGGGTCCCAACCCATCAACATCCTATTGACAAGGCCCAATCAAAGCCTTAATCATTATTTAATCAAGTAAAACCTCTGAATCCAATACACTCTAATATGCCCAGAGGAAAAGACCAGTTTACAATATAATCCAATTATTTTTGGAATTCATCAATAATGTCAAACTGCTACACCTATACTCTAGATCTAACTCTGAGTTTGCTCATTATACTTCATATTAGTGAGATCACGTAATATTTGTCCTTCTGTGTCTGGCTTCACTCAACGTAGTGTCCTCCAGGTTCATCCACATTGCATTCCTTCTTACAGCCAGCTAATATTCCATTGTTTGTGTGGACCACATTTTATCTGTTCATTGGTTGAAGGACACTTGGATTGCTTCCATCTTTTCGCAATTGTGAGTAATGCTGTTATTAAAATGTGTGTGCAAATGTCTGTTTAAGCAATTTGCTTTTTTGACTAAATATTAAGATCTCGAGTTCATCTGTGCTGTGTGTGGCTGTGATTTATGCATTTTCACTAATATAGAATGCCTTTATATAAACATACCACCTATGAACACTTGGGTTGTTTCCTCTTTTAAAACTACAGACAGTGCTGCTCTAAGTGCTCTCCCAGAGGTTTCCTGGTGCCATCCCCTGTGCTGGAGCTTCTCCAGGCTTCGAGTTGCTGGGTCATGGCTTGTGGGCTGTTTAATTTTGTTAGGTAATGCCAGCAGGATTCCCAAGGTGGCTGACCCATTACACCCTCCTACCAGCGGTGTATAAAAGCTCCCTTCGTGTGGGGAATGGGAGGAAGAGATGAGATGTGGAGGCGTTTTCGAGACTTGGAGTTGTCCTGGGTGGTGCTGCAGGGACAGTTACTGGACGTTGTATGTCCTCCCATGACCCACTGGGTGGACTGTGGGAGAGTGTGGGCTAAGGTGTGGACCACTGACCATGAGGTGCAGCGGTGCTCAGAGATGTATTCACCATATGCAATGAATGTGTCATGATGATGGGGGAGAATGTTGCTATGGGGGGAGGAGTGGGGTGAGAGGGGTGGGAGGTATATGGAGACCTCATATTTTTTTAATGTAATATTAAAAAAAAGAAAAAGAAAAAAAGAGAAAAAAAAGCTCCCTTAATCAACATTGCCACCCACATTTCATCCTGCCATCCTTTGTAATTTTTGTCAATCAAGTGGTGGTCTTGTGGTTTTTATTTGATTTCCTGACTGCTAATGAGGATGAACATCTGTTCCTGTTCTTGAAATGCCAGGTCAGGTCTTTTGCCCATTTGGTAGATGGTCCTGTACTTATTAATACATAATTCTTTATATATCCTGGATAGTAAGTCTTTATTGACTACATGTGAAGCAGAGCTCTTTGTTGCCGCTGACAAAAAAGAACACGCAGCAAATGGACAGAGAACAGACAACTGAGGGGGAGAGGTAGGGGAGAGAAATAAATAAATCTTTTAAAAAAAAAATTATAAGAATGTTCTTTCATGTACTATAACAGATGTACGTCACTATTACAAAGTGTTAATACTAGGCTGGTATATGGGGGGAAATGCACCTAATGCTAACGATGGATTACAGGTAACAGTAAAAAAAAAATTTTTTTTTTTTGGCAAGGGAGTTTATTAAGAAACAAGGAAAGGGTACACAGTCCTAGACATGGACTGCAGGCATGCTGCAGGGAGAGATGCACACGTGGGGGCCCCAGGTGAGGCCTTTTAAAACCTTTAGTCCTCCCCCTTCATCATGCTGGGGAGGGACCCCAGCTGGGTAACAGTAATATTTTAATATTCTTTCATCAATGAAAACAAAGGTACTACTCACCAATGCAAAGTGCCAACAACAGGGGGGTATGTGGAAATGCTGTCTTTTTTACATGACTTCAAGGAAAACCTACAAATTCTCTAATTAAAAACCTTACAATAATTTCTTTTAAAACACTATGCTAAGTGAAAGAAACCTGACATAAGGTACTATATATGGTATAACTCCATTTATATAAAATGTAAATATAAATAAATCCATAGAGAATTAGACTAGTGATTATGTAGGGCTGGGGAAGGATAGAAAGATTGAGGGGTGAATGCTAAGGGGTCTGGGATTTTTCTTTCTAGAGTAATGTAAACATTCTAAAATTGGTGATGAACGCACAATCAATTAGATTATTCTAAATGTCAATACTGCACACCTTGGATGGAATGTGTGGTATGTGAATATATCTCAATAAAACTGCTTTTTAAAAAAGAAAATCACAAAAGAATGTATCTGGTATCATTTCATTCATATACAGTTGTAAAACATACAAAACTAGACAATGCATTAACAGATCACACATTGGGGATCTTGAAGGTTCTTCTCAAACCATGGATGTAAGTATTAGAATTTTCATTGTATCCTTATTCTTTAAAACTTACATATTTTTAAAAATCTTTTGTATCTTTCAATTTTACTTTTTAAAAAATGTTTTAAAGACACTTTTCTAATGATAAAAATCTGTAGGCAGAATAATTTTTGCAGAAGACTATTTGGCAATTTATATCTAAATTCTGATCTAGCATTTGCACTCCTAGGAATCTACCCTACAGAAAAGTTAACCCAAGTGAGGAGATTATATGTAGAAAGATAGTCAAACTATTCGTAATATGGAATATTAGAAACAAGGAAAGGTCCAAATAGATAAAACAATAAACTAATATATTTTTTAAATGAAAAAAAAGTAAAAAATAAAAAGATCCAATGGGGTTAAATTATGGTTACATCCATCCAAAAACCCAAATTATTATGAAGAAATATCATTACCATTAGCTTATCTCTGCATATGCATGTAACCAGTTTAATAAATATATTGCTTTAGAAATAAAGACATGAGAATTTAGAGAACTTGTCCACACAACAGCAGACACAAGTCAACACAAAATTAGCTGAAAATCACTCATATAGATATTACTTTAGATATTCAGAGGGGTCGAAGAAAAAAGAAATCCCTGTCTTCTAAGATGGCCAGAGAAGTTAACAATCAATCTCAAAGGTATGGTAGGATATAAACAGAAAGGATGGGCAAAGAGAGTAAACCAGATAGACCAGCCTTCCTCCCACATAATTATATTGGCAAGAGGAGATGGGGAAGCAGATGTGGCTCAAGCAACTGAGCTCCTGCCTGCCACACGGGAGGTCACGGTTCAGTTCCCAGTGCCTCCTGGAGAAGATGAGCAACACAGCGAGCTGGCGCACTGAGCAGGCGCACCGAGCAGGCGTAGCAGACTGACAAACTAGATAACACAGCAAGGAAACACAAAGAGGAAAGATAAGAGACACAACAAAGCAGGGAGCTGAGGTGGCTCAAGTGGTTGAACACCTCTTTCCCAAACGTGAGGTCCCAGTTTCAGTTCCCAGTGCCTCCTAAAGAAGACAAGCACACAGCAAATGGACACAGAGAGCAGACAGTGAGTGCACACAATGGGGGGGGGGGAGATAAATTAAATCTTTAAAAAAAAAAGAGGTGCTAGAGCAGGAGGGCACTGATAATGTCATAGGAAAGCAACTATGATTTATGTATAAAAAGATTGCCCTTCTTTTTTTTTTTTTTTTTAAAGATTTTATTTATTTATTTAATTCCCCCTCTCCCCCGGTTGTCTGTTCTCTGTGTCCATTTTGCTGCGTCTTGTTTCTTTGTCCGCTTCTGTTGTCGTCAGCCGCAGGGGAAGTGTGGGTGGCGCCATTCCTGGGCAGGCTGCACTTTCTTTCATGCTGGGCGGCTCTCCTTACGGGGCACACTCCTTGCGCGTGGGGCTCCCCTACGCGAGGGACACCCCTGCGTGGCAGGGCACTCCTTGCGCGCATCAGCACTGCGCATGGGCCAGCTCCACACGGGTCAAGGAGGCCCGGGGTTTGAACCGCAGACCTCCCATGTGGTAGACGGACGCCCTAACCACTGGGCCAAGTCCGTTTCCCTGCCCTTCTTGATTTGCCACAAATATTAAACAAGCAAAATTGGCCTGAAGAGAGCTCTGGAAGTATTTTAAATCAAACAAATTTAAGTTATTAACTATATCCAGTACTTTTTAATAAAACATACAAAACCTATATAGCTATCCAAAACACTATATATTTGTATACAGAAAATAGGCATCCTAGTTCTGTAGACTCATGGGAGACCTTCATCTTTACTTGCTTTAATAGCAAAAAATGTGTACTTCCCAAGTTGGGTTTTTTTTCAAAAGGCAGAAAAGTTATTACTCTTATAATTTTTTAACATTATTTTAAAAGCATATACAATATTTGCAAATAAATGGACTATCAGTGGGAGAATTGTGAGAAACTGATGAGAGGTGAACTGGGAACCTGGGTGGCAGGAGGACAGGTGAGGGGCTGGAAGACACACTTCCCATTGTTTCTCTGTATCTTCTGAATTCAGTACCATGTTTATTATTTAAAAATATAGTTTTTTTAAAAATACAATAATGTGAAACATAAGGGACATCTAAATTTCCACTATTTAATGAACTATTTAATGTAAGAGTTAACAGCTGTAAGCGGTGAATCTTTTCCTCTAGCTTCAGGAGGAGATCTGTCACAATTCTTGCAGTAGCACCTCAAGGATTATATCCACAGGACATAAATAAGGGTCTGGCCAGGGATACCATATCCTGACCAGTGATCCGAGGATGTCCCTGCGTAGCTGGACCTACGCGCCCACTGCTTCTTGTAAAGCTGCTGTTGACAGACTATAGCTCCCCACAGAGGGGAGTCAGGCATCAGCCCTCCCAGTGCCACATGACTGTCAAGGTACTATGGCTAAGGGCCAGGACCCTGCAGCTCCCACATGTGCTGTAGTCAAAATGCATCCTGGGTAGTGACTGGGTAGTGCTCGGGGTGTCCACTGCTGTTAGCTGTGACCACCACTGTGTTCCCAGCTCTGCAACCTGGCTTAAAGCCAAGTACATTGGTTCCTGGGGAAGCCTGTGGCCTCCTGTGAACCCGAATGATAAGGGGGATCTGAAACCCACTCAGGTAGTCTAGCAGTATGATGATAAGCTGAAGTACCACAGCACTTTGCCTTTTCACAGTACTATTAGCAGAAATAATAGTGAGCTACTTGGGAAGCAGACTTGGCCCAGTGGTTAGGGCGTCCGCCTATGACATGGGAGGTCCGCAGTTCAAACCCCGGGCCTCCTTGACCCGTGTGGAGCTGGCCCATGCGCAGTGCTGATGCGCGCAAGGAGTGCCCTGCCACGCAGGGGTGTCCCTCGCGTAGGGGAGCCCCACACGCAAGGAGTGCGCCCCGTAAGGAGAGCCGCCCAGCGCAAAAGGAAGCATAGCCTGTACAAGAATGGCGCCGCACACATGGAGAGCTGACACAACCAGATGACGCAACAAAAAGAAACACAGATTCCCGGTGCTGCTGCTAAGGATTGAAGCGGTCACAGAAGAACACAAAGCGAATGGACACAGAGCAGACAACTGTGGGGGCAGAGGGAGAAATAAATAAAAAACAAATCTTAAAAATAAAATAAAATAGTGAGCTACCTGATCATTAGGCAACACAAGTATGACCCTTCAAAACCTAGCCACAGAAATGTAGCTTTAATGTGTTGTCGTTCCCTCTCGGTTAACTGCCAAAGCCTCTACGCCGGTTGCCAAGGAAGAAAGTCTCACCAAGATTTTAAGTAGGAAAAAAACCTTTTAAAAAATAGATTAGTTGGAAATAACCTAGGTATCCATCAACAGATGAACGGATAAACAAACTGTAGTCTAGTCACATGATGGAATATTATGCAGCTGTAAGAAGAAACAAAGTCGTAAAGCATATGACAACATGGATGAAACTGGAGGACTTTATGTCAAGTGAAGCCAGATACAAAAAACAAATACTGTATGACTGCGTTACTATGAACCAAATATATTATGTAAATATTGTACATTCAAAAAAATTTTGTATGTACCCAGTACATTTAAATGAGAAATGTTTTTATTCAACTATGTTTCCTTTTTCGTTTTTAATTGCTTATATTTTCAATTATTAAATGTACAAAATAAAGTTAATTAAAAAAATAGATTTAGCAGAATTATACTTTAGGGCCCAAATATGTATCAGTTCCGATTAATTAATCAGGCTTCCTAGTGTGTTTTTTTTTTTATTTTGTTCCATTCTACAGAGCATAAATATTTTAAATGATTATAAAATATACTTCATTTTAAATGCTTTAAATACAAAATACACAATATAAACACAAAACAATTCATTATGGTCTCTGAATACATTTATAAAACACAGAGAAAAATTAACAGCTTCAAATAAGTAAATAATACTATAACAGAATAGGCTTGCCACCAAAATGGCATTTTAAATGAAGAAAAAAAGCACGATTAATGTCAGTTAGTGTAATTGTTTTAGTAGTATTGCATGATATTCAAAAACAAATTTTCAAATTCTAGTAGTGGTATTAAAATTAAGTTACTTTCCAATCTGGATAAAAAATAGCACTAGATCTTCAAAGTACTGAGATGGTTAGAAAATTGTGAAGTTCCCACTAGCAATCTGAGCAAAAAATATACCAAGATTGCAAATCAGGAATAGCAATATGCAGATTCCCCAAAATGATACACATTTTTTTATAAATCTGATATTATATTGGTTGGTACACACGTGTCACAAATTGACCTTCCTGGCTCAATGACAACCGTACAAAATTGTGACTCATGAGAATCACGAAAAAAAAAAAAAAAGGAAACGTTAAACCAAAAGGCTAACCAGTGCTTCAAGAAACACTTTTGTTTCTTAAAAAAAAAGCATAAATTAGATTTGTAACCTAATAAGAGAAAATCCATTTTTAAAGTCTTGTAGTTGTTCCCACCTAAGATCAGGAGCAAGACAAGGATGTCTGCTGTCACCACTTCCATTGGGGGAAAAGAAGTCTTGTAGTCTTCCTTTTCAGCTGAAAGGGTGAAGCACAATAGCCACAACTTTGTTACAGACTAAAATCCAACAAGTAATTCCAATGCCACCTGAAAATGAAGAAATTCAACATAAGAAAGTACACCCACAGTTCTGCTCACGTGTCCTCCCTCTGCTATCGTTAACTCATAGGAAATAAGAGTATTTCCATACTTTTTGTGAAATGCACAGCTAAGTAAGGCCACATTCGTATTTCTTGGTTTCAAATTCATTAGCCTTTCTACAGATTTGTGTTCTTTACTAAGCAGGAGTTACACCAGACAGACGACACTGCTTTGCATTTCTTTCTCACCAGAGAGATGTGCCTTAGTATCTAGATTGTGAAAAAACGGCAAGATCTTGGCACAGGAGCTGTTTGTTTTACCTTTCTCAAAAAAAAAAAAAGATAAATGAAGCAATGTTTACCCACGCCACTCCTGCCCTACTAATGAGAGGCAGGAGTGCACACTGTCCAGGACAGGCTGCAGGGGCCCCGTGGGGCCACACATAAGGGTGGCCCCTGACCCCACTCGTCGGCAACACTAAGTCCCAAGCAGCAGGGCCCCAGCAGAGCTCCTGGCTAGGCCGGCTGGGGCAGGCAAACAGTTAAGAAAGGCAGTGGAGCAGAAGGAGCGACTACACTGCAAGTCTTTGAAACAGTCCCTTTGACTTTCAGCATAACCACAAATCACAAAGACTGCCTGACAAGGATGTGTGCTGCAGCATTATTGTTCATCACAGAAAATTAAACCTAACAAAATAAATATTCTATAACAAGGAAATCAGTAAATTACAACACATCCAAACCAAGAACAGCTATTCAAATTCCCTTATTAATAAGTTTACTGATAGGGGAAAAGGCTTACAATTTAAAGTGAAATGGGGTATAAAACTGTGTATGTACCAAATGATTTGTGTAAAAATAAATTTTAAAAGACTGGAAAAAATATATCAAAAATAATGGAATTTTTAAAAGGTTTTCTGGTTATTTCTAACCATTCTTCAATGACATATACTACTTTTTTTTTATTTGACATATACTACTTTTACACACCAAAAAAGTTATTTCTCAAATATAAAAGAATGGCTAATTGCATCAAATGCTGCAGAGAGGTCAAGCATAATAAGCAGTGAGAAGAAGCCGCAGATTTGGGATCCAGAGGTTCAGAATGGGGCAGCAGACTCCAAGTGCTGGGCCTGGAGTCTGGAAGCAGATGTGGGATTGAATTCTAGCTCTGCTATTTAATATTTTGCTGACCCTGGACAAGGTAAGTAATTTCTCTAAACCTTGGTTTCTTCACTATAAGACTTGTGCTAGGCTGAGACACAAAGCACTTGCTCACTTAAATTGACTGAGGAGGAGGAGGAGGAGGAGGATGTCAGCTTGACATAGTCGTCTACCACACACATCTGCGGAAGCACAGGGTATTTTCCCAGTATATTGTCAGAAAAATCTTACCTGCTACTCTAGTAGGAAATGCTACTAGACGATCAAGTGGAGTTATCCATTTACTTGGCACCACAGCCACAGGGACAGAATAATACTTCCAAATAAGTGAGATCATCAGTGCAGCCTGGAAAGACACTTCTGGTAAGTGAAAAGAACCTGCCAGTCACGCAACAAATAACTACAAGAGAAGGGGAAAGGTCAAAAGCATAAAGGAAACTCTTTAGATTGATGACCTCAAGTCTATCATTCCAGTCCTTGTACCCAACAGACACGCATGCCCGGCCACTGATTTCCACTGGTCAAACCTGGAAAAACAGTGTCTACTTAAAGGCTAGTCCACAAGGACATCTAGAACACACAGCCCAATGAGGAGGGGAGGCCTCTTACATGTGAACTGGCAGTTTAGCAGATGTTTGACTGCTCTCAGCAATGTGGATGATCTCCTTATCCAAAGAGCGAGAATTCAGAGGGTTTCACGGGTCAGAAGAATTTCTGCGTCAAATTCAAGACTGGGTCTTGCCTGGATTTGCAGCCAGTCAGCTCACCCTGGGGAATCTGGCCTAAGGACTTCAACATCACCTTCATCTGAGTTTCCAGACTGCAGCCTGCCCTACAGAGTTCAGACTGGCCAGTCCCCACAATTCCTCATAATAAATTTCTTAATACATACATGTGCATATGTGGATGTCTATATTACATATATACATATATATGAGAATACGTACATGTTTGTTGGTTAAGAACATTAAGGATCAAAATAATTTGCAAACGTAGAAGATCTAATGTTGAAATAAACTTCTCTCACTTCATCCCCCTACACCCTAAAAGTGCATTGGAATAAAGGTAGTATGAAAGTTCTCTCATGAAGTTACTTATGTCAGCGTTCCTTTGGCTTTCTCTTAGTCTAAATGATAAATCTGCAACATTCAGAGTCACATAACAGAAGGGTCATGTGGCGCAGCAACCAAAGGGGAAAAGTGAATTTCACAGCCCTGGATTCTGTGGACTGAATCGGAAGGACAGCCCTTCATCAAATGGAATGACCCCAGGAGACGCTCTAGTGCACTTACTTGTAATACATAGAAAGCAACGCTGATAACCCACTTTATCTTGGCTAACTGAGCCGTCCGTGCTTTCACTGAAAGGAAAAAAAGTGAGAATTACACTTGTCTTGAAGAGAGAAGAAAATTTCCAAGTAAACAGAAATGTTGTTTCCCTTACAGAATATTTTCTGATTATAAATGTAATACTTGCACAACATATTTAGAGAATATAAAATAGAATTTTTAATGCCACCAATAATCCCTCTATAGCAGCTAGATATGGTCATGAATTCCAAAAACAGGCACTGCATTATGTTTGTAATCTGGTCTGTACCTGGGTATGATAAAAGGCATGGCAAGGGACAGAGCTGAGGGTTTTCTGATGTTAGAGTTTTGATGTTGGAGTTTGATGCTGAAGCCTTAAGCTGGAGCCCCGAAAAATAAGCTCACAGAGGAAAGAGAAGCAAGCCCCAGGAAGAGAGGAACCCTGAGCCCAGGAAGAAGCAAGTCCTGGGAAGAGAGGAACCTTGAAACCAGAGAGAAGCAAAATCCAGGAAGGGAGGAACCCAGGAAGCCTGAACCCTCACAGATGCCAGCAGCCACATTTTGCTCCAACACGTGAAAACAGACTTTGGTGATGGAAGTAACTTATGTTTTATGGCCTGGTATCTGTAAGCTCCTACCCCAAATAAATACCCTTTATAAAAACCAACCAATTTCTGGTATTTTGGATCAGCACCCCTTTGGCTGACTAATACACCATCCAAGTCATTATTTAAAACAAAATCATAGGATACTTGTGGTGGAAGATGGACTGTGGTAAACAGAACAAACATAAGAATATTCTCTCATGAACTATAACAAGTATCTACTGCTAATATAGGTTGTCATAAACAGGGTAGGCTGGGGGAAAAAAAACACCAAATGTAACATATTGGCTATAGTTAGTAGTAATGTTTTGACAATGTTCTTTCATAATTTGCAAGACTTGTTTCACAACAATGCAAGGTGTTGGTGGTGGGTAATGTATGGGAACCCCGTATGATAATACGCATGGTCTTCTTGTAAGTTCACAATTTATACACTTATTGTTTATGTTCATGTATAAATGATAAACTTCAATTTTTAAAAAAAGTTAAAAAAAAAAAAATCACAGGATACTTCCAGGGAAGATGGCAGAGTAGGGAGCTCCAGAACTCAGTCCTTCCACCAAAACAACTATTAAACAGGCAGGAAATATCAGGAAAACAGTGAATGAACAATATGAGAGTCTAAGTAAAGAGACAAATATTTACACACCAACATTCATCGCGGCATTATTCACAATTACCAAAAGACAGAAGCAACCAAAATGTCATTAACAGATGAATGGATAAATAAAATGTGGTATATACATACAGTGGAATATTATTAAGCCATAAAAAGGAATGAAGCCCTGATACATGCAACAACATGGATGAATTCTGAAGGCATCATGTTGAGTTAAGTACGTCAGAAAAGGACAAATATAGTATAGTCTCACTGATTTGAAACAACTAGAGTAAAGAAACTTACAGAGTCAGAATCTAGAATAAAGGTTACCAGTGAATAGGGTGGGGATAAGGAATGGGAAGTTAGAGCTTAAAATATACAGGGTTCCTACTTAGAATGATGGACACAGTTTGGTAAAAGACGGTGGTGATGGTAACACAACACCGAATGCAATTAACAGCACTGAAATATATATATGGAAATGATTAAAAGGGGAAATGTTAGTTTGTATGTATAGTAACAGAATAAAAAATTTTTTTAATCTGTGGAACTACAGTACACAGTGAATCCTAAATTAATCCATGGACTATAGTTTTTAAAATATGCTATCATCAATTTTAACAAATGTGCCACAACGACAATGCAAGGTGTTAGTGGTGGGATGATGTATGGGAATCCCATATTTTATTCATCAGTGTTCTGTAAACCCACAACTTCTCTAATAAAGAAAAACAAACAGAATCACAGTTGTGAGATTTGAATAGCTTTAATATTGAAAACCCGTAAAACCATTCATTTAAAATTAGAGATTCTTTTTACAATGCACTAACTACTTAGCAACAGGACTAAACGTTTCTTCCCTTACTTCCTGTTCTACACAGTACACACGTCCGTATGTGCGAGTCTAGTTTGTCCGGGGCCTGCGCCGGCTCCCCGCTGTATGTTTCACCAGCCATGGCAGCAGCTCTCACACTGCCTCACCCCAAAAGGGCCTCTCAGCCCACAGGGCTGCTCTGCTCTTCACCCAAGGAGATGGTCAGGCACAGTGGAAACCACAAAGATGAGTAAGACCTGACCCCACCCTGGATCCTACCCTCTGAAAAGCAGACAGTTCACGTAAGGATACCACTGGGCATTTTCTAGAGACTGGAACAAAGGCCTCTGGGAATCCACTACAAGGTTTTCTCTGGGCTTCTCTCAGAAAGGTGCTGAATTAGGAAATGACAATCTACAGCAACAAGTTGGCTCTGAAGAAAACCGAAGAAGATCATAGATGTTTCTATGTTTAGGAAAGTGAAGGTTTGGGAAGTGGACGTGGCTCAACTGATAGAGCATCCATCTACCATATGGATGGTCCAAGGTTCGAACCCAGGGCCTCCTGGCCCATGTGGTGAGCTGGCCCATGTGTAGCTCTGCCGTGCGCAAGGAGTGCCATGCCATGCAGGGGTGTCCCCTGTGTAGGGAAGCCACATGTGCAAGGAGTGTGCCCACATTGAGCCACTCCATGCAAAAAAGCGCAGCTCATCCAGGAGGGGCGCTGCACACACGGAGAGCTGACACAGCAAGATGACGCAACAAAAAGAGACACAGATTCCCAGTGCCGCTGAGAATGCAGGAGGACACAGAAAAACACACAGCGAATGGACACAGAGAGCAGACAATGGGGTGAGGGGAGGGGAGTGTAAGGGGAGAGAAATAAATCTTTAAAAAGAAAAAAAAGTGAAGGTTTGACAGCAAATAAAATAATAATTATTGGGGTTTTTTCTAGACAACTTAAAAGTTTCTAGCATAAAGAATACTTAAAAATCAAAGCATATATTCTAAGAATCTTTTTATATAAAGATTTCTTTTATTAAGCAGCTTTTGTGAAGCTTTCAACACTGCAGCTGACAGAAGTACCGTGAGTTTTGAGCTTATCGGTCATCTTGTTGATCTTCCTCTCCAGCCTGGCGTATCTGGCAAACTCGTCCATCATGTTGACGGTGGAGAGCTCTTGCTTCATACCCTGGATCTCCGCTCTCATCTGTGCCTCCTGCTCTGCATCCTTTTGCAGCACCCTGGACATCTGGCAGAGTGGACAGTACGGATGAGTCTCTCCGTGTGGGGTGCTCACTCCTCCCCACTTCCTCCACCATCCTATTTGCTGCCCCTTTCAACTGGGCAAGGCACCCTCCATCTGCGTAGCCAGCCTTTGCTACCTCTTCTGCTCCCTGCAACAACTACGAAAACAAAAATGCCCTCAAGCCTGAACCACTATTCAAATTATATTTTTCCATTTGCAGAAATGCCAATGGATTGTTATGAAACGTATATGTATCTTTCAATGTAAATGTACCACAGGGGTTATAAAGTGAAAACCTACTCCATCCCTGGAGCTGTCATTCAGGTGACAGAGAACACTCATCCTCTGCCCTTCCTGAAGAACTCGGTCCTAAATTAGGTGGGACAGAGTCGGGGGCAGGAGGTGCTGTGATGAGGTCCAGAGTGGGGAGCTCGTGCCCAACCAAGCAGGGTGAAGGGGGACTCAGAATCCAAGCACAGTGCCAGGGCGTTCCCCTAGAGGGGCAGCCTGACAGGGGCTCAGAGCCAAGCACAGTGAAACAGGCACCCAAGAAAGGGAAGCCGGCAGGTGAGGAGGGTGCCCGTGTCAAGAGGAACCAGGCAAACATGGGGGGGGGGATGATGCTGGAGATATGGGATGAGTTACACACACAGGCTGATCAAAAATGTAAATATATTTAGGTAATTGGGAGCCAGTTTTCCCACTGTCAGAAAAACAAGTTATATATAAATTTAGACTGGGAAAGCACTAAAATGAACACTGTGGTATTGGATATGAGGATGTGAACCGGTGGTTTAGATCAATGAACAGATAGGTGGATGACAGATGACATGGGTAAGGGGAAGAGAAAAGAAAAGGGGCAGGGACAGGGACAGGGGCAGAAGAAAGCGAGAGGCCCAAATGTGCATAAACTGCGCCTCCGACTACCTGACTGAGGAGCTGTGGCCGGCAGCGGCGCCTCCCCTCGGGGTCTCCATGGCCCGCCCAGATGGCCCGAAGACACCTGCGTGAGCTGCTCACGGCTGGCGCTGCCCCCCAGCAGTCCCTCTCCCGTACACATACCGGTACCGTGACACCCTCCTGGGAACCAGCCCTCACTGCCAGCCGCCCCGAGCTCGGGAATGACGCACAGCGGCCGGGAGGTAGCGCCCAACACCAGGCACGACAGGGAAGAACACAGGGCGGATCCCAGGAGAGGGGCGCAGGGTGGGGGGAGCACCGTGATGGTCGCACCGCGCTGTCCCCCAAGGGAGGGGAGGTGACAGGCAGGCCTGGGGAAAGGAGGGGGGCATTAGAGAAAACCTCAGGAGGAGTCTCTGGCAACCGGCCCGAGGGGTCAGCGAACATCGCCAAAAGCCATCAGACGGGAGAACTCAGACACACACACACACACACACACACACACACACACACAGTAACATCCAGTCAGAGCTCAGACAACCAGCGGGGGCCTCCCTGCAAAAAACCACTGGCCTGTGACATTCAGAAATGATGAAGTCATGCAAGGCAAGGAACCAGCAAGGAACTCCCCCAGACTAAAGGGAACCAAAGAGACACAACAAGGTAATACAGTGCATGGTTCTCAGGTGGACCCTTTTGCTAAATGACTTTACTGGGAAACCTGGAAAACCAAACAGGATCTGAGGATGAGATAGTAGAAATACAGGCACTTGATGTTATAATGCAAAGAAGCCACAGTTTGTTAGAAATAAATACTAAAGTGTTGCAGCCCAGGGCGCTTAGGCAGGCAAGTTACTCTGGAATGGTTCAGAGGGAAAAAAATCAATTCTTTGTACTGTACACGGAACTGTTCTATACCTTTGTGTTTGTTTCCAAATTTTACAGATTAATTAAAAAAAAAACAGGAAAGGGGGTAACATATGTACAAGGTACCTGGCTATGCAGAGTAAACAAGCTTGCCCTCCAGCTCCTCTTGCCCTCTGCATCCTGCCTGACCGCTGAGCACACATTTCCTGCCCCATGGAAGTGTGCACAGTAGGGCCACCCTCCAGGCCAGGCGTGCACAGGCTCCCCCATTCCCCATGGCCATCAGTCTCCAGAGGGCACCCAGCACTGCTTGTCACGCCCCAGGCCAAGGGTCCACCATCTTCGCTGGTCCCCTGACCTGGCCTTAGCACCACCCAACACTCTACTCAAGGAGACACACTCCAGCCAATCCACCCTGGAGACAGAAAGAGGAATCGGCCAAATTCTCATCTTAAAAAAAAAAACCACAGACTCTTAAAAGTAGGAATCTACAGATGATGCAACAGAGGCACAGGGTGATGGAGGGAACTTTCTAAGGAGACAAACTTCTACATCTTGATTGTGGTGCTGGGGATCCTTCTAAATAAGTGTCAGAAGGCATAAAATGGTGCACCTAAAAGTGAATTTTACTGTATTCAAACTACACAGCAATGAATTATGCCTTTTAAAGCTGATTTTAAAAAAAGAAGAAGAAATAGAGGTGCAAATGCAGTATTTAGCATTATAGAGGCTGCACAAAACAGGAACTGAAAAGGTCAAAAACGATTACTCTCTGGAAGCAGACTTGGCCCAGTGGTTAGGGCGTCCGTCTACCACATGGGAGGTCCGCGGTTCAAACCCCAGGCCTCCTTGACCCGTGTGGAGCTGGCCCATGTGCAGTGCTGATGCGCACAAGGAGTGCCCTGCCACGCAGGGGTGTCCCCCGCGTAGGGGAGCCCCACGCACAAGGAATGCGCCCCGCAAGGAGAGCCACGCAGCGCGAAAGAAAGTGCAGCCTGCTTAAGAATGGCACCGCACACATAGAGACTTGACAAAACAAGATGACGCAACAAAAAGAAACACAGATTCCCGTGCCACTGACAACAAAAGAAGTGGACAAAAAGAAGAACACGCACCAAATGGACACAGAGAACAGAAAACTGGGGTGGGGTGGGGTGGGGTGGGGTGGGGTGGGGTGAATAAATAAAAAATAATAAAAAATAAATCTTTAAATAAAAAAACTATTACTCTCAAGCAGGGCTGGAAGGTGAATGAGGTCAAAGAGTGAACTTGAGATGAGGGAAACTGAAGATAGCTTTCTGGTTAAATAAGACAACTACAGGGCAGCAGATGTGGCTCAAGCGACTGGTGTCCCATCTACCATATAGGAGGTCCAGGGCTCCATTCCCGGGGCCTCCTGGTGAAAGGCAAGCTGGCCAAGGGGAGTGCTGGCCTGCGCAGAAGTGCTGGTCCATGTAGAGAGCTGGCGCAGCAAGATGACACAACAAAGAGAGACCCAGAGCGGAGGGAATAAGAGATGCAGCAGACCAGGGAGCTGAGGTGGTGCAAGAGATTGAGCCCCTCTCTTCCACTCCGCAAGGTCCTAGGATCGGTTCCTGGTGCCACCTAAAGAGAAGACAAGCAGACACAGAACATACAGCAAATGGACACAGAGAGCAGACAACAGGGGGAGGAGCAGTAAATAAATAAACATATCTTTTTTTTAAAAAAAGGTAACTATAGTGCTTGGAAATAAATGAATATTGGGGAAACGGACTTGGCCCAGTGGTTAGGGCGTCCGTCTACCACATGGGAGGTCCGCGGTTCAAACCCGGGCCTCCTTGACCCGTGTGGAGCTGGCCCATGTGCAGCGCTGATGCGCGCAAGGAGTGCCCTGCCACGCAGGGGTGTCCCCCACGTAGGGGAGCCCCACACGCAAGGAGCGCGCCCCGTAAGGAGAGCCGCCCAGCATGAAAGAAAGTGCAGCCTGCCCAGGAATGGCGCTGCCCACACTTCCCGTGCCGCTGACGACAACAGAAGCGGACAAAGAAACAAGACGCAGCAAACAGACACAGAGAACAGACAACCGGGGGAGGGGGGGCGGAATTAAATAAATCAATCAATCAATAAATGAATGAATATATTAAATCTATAAATGCAATTAAAATGTTTGAAGGTATTTAAGTTCACAAATCGGTACCAACATTAATTCAAGACTCCCTCCTGTGCTAGAATTATGAATTGAATTGTAAGATTCAATAAAATTTGAAGATAAATGTCATAAATAGAATGTTAATTTTTAAAACAAAAATCTCTGGAGTCTTTTTTTTTTTTTCAGGAGGTACCAGGAATGGAACCTGGGATCTCGTACATGGAAAACAGGTGCTCAACCACTTAAGCTACATCTGCTCCCCTGGAGTCTTTCTATCTACTCAAAAGCTATCTTCCAGGACATTAAAACTCACACTTGAAAGATAACAAATAAGCTGCACAGGGACCAGCTTTTCAAAGACCTGGAGATAGATCCACAAAGAATTCCAAAGCAGGAAATAAGGTTTCAAAAATAATTAGTGAGAGAGAAGAGGATTTGGCTCACCTGATAGAGCATCCACCTACCACATGGGAGTCCAGGGTTCAAACCCCCGCCCTCCTGACCCGTGTGGAACTGGCCCGTATGCAGTGCTGATGTGCACAAAGAGTGCCAGGCCATGCCATGCAGGGGTGTCCCCCGTGTAGGGGAGCCCCACGTGCAAGGAGTGCGCCCTGTAAGGAGAGCCACCCCATGCAAAAAAAGTGCAGCCTGCCCAGGAATGGCACCGCACACACGGAGAGCTGACGCAGCAAGATGACACAACAAAAAAGAGACGCAGTTTCCCAGTGCTGCTGAGAAGAATACAAACAGACACAGAAGAACACACAGCGAATGGACACAGAGAGCAAACAACTGGGGGGGCGGGGAAGGGGAGAGAAATAAATCTAAAAAAATAATAATAATTAGTGAGATGACTTCTGAAATGGGGCAGTAGTGGAATCAGGAGGTAACAGGCAAAGCCATCCTTCTGTCCACCTGTGCCCCCAGCCACCTGCCCATGCTGCTCATGTCACCCTCAAGCCCTGTTCATGTTTGACATCTCTTCAAATGATATCTCTGTTAACTTAAAGCATTGGCCATGTTTAGAACTTGGAGAGGTTTGAATTCCCCCTCCATCACTCAGCGACTGGGTGTTGGGGGCAACTCTCTGTGCCAAACCCATGAGGAAAACAAAAGATGAATGAGGACACAGCACGGGGAGTCCACACTAAAGGGTGGCTCGCTCCTCTCTGGATACAGCGGGCAACCCTGGGAATGATGCCTCTGAACACCGGGATAGACGCCTCAGTCTCCTAAAGGGGGCCAATTCCCAGAAGAGCTCCAGACCCAGAAAAGTCCCAGAGCCGCTGGCCACAGCTCTGCCACACGCGGGCAGTCCCCTCACTCCACCACATTCACCCGCCCCTGGCAGGAGGGTGCTGGCGACAGATCCTGAGAAGCGGGCTAGGGCACTAGCCTCTAAACTAATACCTGGGAGCCATCCACAGACGTCTCTAATCCATTGCACTCCATGGAAAAGGGGGAAGGCCTCAGGAAAACGCCCACCCAGGACATCACTGGCAGATTCTGCAGCATTGCCTCTTGCCTCAGTGGCCTGTGGCTCCTAAAGGAGCCTTTTTAAAGCAAAACTTGGAGGAAAATTTCAAAAATGGTGATTATAAAATGTAGGTCAGCCCCACAACCCAAACCCAAGAACACCACCCTCCGCTGGCCACTGTCCGCAAGAGGAGGAGGAAGGCAAGCCTTGAGGGAAGAGGCCGCTGGCACCTGCGCAGTACAGCTCAGCTCGCTCACCCTCACTCTTGCCCTGGACCAGAGTAGGCCTGGGGCGCCTGCACAGTGTGCCTCCATTGCGCCCGCGCAGACGCCAGCGCTCACCAGGGGCGTGGTAGTCCCCTTCCCAGGGTGGAAGAAGCCTTGGATCTGCTAAACGAACCCTGTGACCAGCTGGAAGGGAAGAAAGGAAGAAGAGAGGAAATCAAGCCATCACAGGTGACGACTGGGTGTACTTAGCCAGCCAGTCGACCCCACCCCACCCCAGTATTCTGCTGCGATCCGCCTCCCAGGATGCTGCAAGGCTTTGCTGGGTGGGAGAGCTTCCAGTACTTCAGAGACTTCCTGAAGGGCCTCAGGTGCTGGAACGAGCCCAGCCTTCCTGACTAGTGGGATGGGTACACTCCCTGCCTCTGGCTGGACCCAAGAAGCTTCACAAACTTTGTCAGGAAGGTTATGCACTAAAGCACAAGGCATGGCCCCATCCCTGAGGGCTCTGTATTCATAATCAAACTCTTCCCATTTTTCTTCTTGAGGCTTACTCAGGTCAGATCTCTAATGGCTATGAAGAAGTAGCACTTTATCCTACGCAGGACCAGTTCCTTAGTTCTTCTCACAGACCCTCTCCACAGACCATGTGGGGAGGCAAAGCAGATCTTTTATTTTTCACTGTTTTGAACACCAATCATGGGGGCTGTCCTATGCCAGGATCTTTATATGGGATCCTTTTTAACCTGGCCAACAACTGCAACTACTGTGTTTTACCACCAAGGGGAAAGGAATTGAAGAAAGTGAACTGGTCTGGGATTACAGAGGTATACAGCCTGCAGGAGGCAGCCAAAGATGGGAACAGGTCTAAGGACAGGAACAGTGATCTTTCACCTAAACCCCCACCAGAAAGCCACCCTCGTGGGCACAAGCCTCTCATGTAGGTGCAGACTACAGCAATAACCCCTTCTGATGGGCCCTGCTGTAGGTTGGTGCAAGCTTAGGGAAGGAGCCTCAGCTGATGGCAGGTCTGACCTATAGTTTCCATCACACCCCAAACATTTTAAACACTCTTCAATCCCCATCTACTATGAGGAATTATGACCCTTTCATAGACAAAGATACTGTGAGCAACTGAGATTAGTTCAGTGTGGCTCCAACATGAGGTCAAATGGGATGGGCCTGGTATGGAAGTGATAATGCAAGAAAAGACAGGCAGCGGCTAGCTCTTTAAGGGCCTTTTATGCAATGCTTAGGATCTGGGACATCATCTTTAAAGACTAGAGGGCACCGTGAAAGATGCTACAGAGGGAAAGCCTTAAAAGAGAATTCCCTATGCCTCGGGACAATGGGGGAAATGAGGCCTTAGAATAAAGCTTTGCCCACAAAAGGCACTCAGTGAATACTAGTAGCATAAAACAAAAAGCAACAGATGCCCTGCATTGTCTTCAATATTCCCCATGCCCATTTCTATCAGGAGAGAAAAGCAGGGAGAGCGGACTTGCCCCGGATAATGCTACAACGCCTGCATCCAACTTTGAAGTCTCAGAAGGAGCCACAGTCCCCACTCCCGCTGTGGCATAGAGAAGGCGACCTTCCCCGGGACAGCTCCTTATGTCTACTACCCTCACACCCAATTTGCCACCAAATCCCCATTCATGCTCCAATAGGCAGAGAGGCAGAACCGGGAGAATCATCAATCAAGAATCAAATCTTCGCCCCAACATCACTAGCTGGACGACACTGCAACTACCTAAACTCTCTGGGAGGTAAAGAAGACGGGATGATAACCTCCTCTCACCGCAGTCGTGGCAACTGGGGATGAGGTAATGCGCTACTTGGGATAAAGGTAGCATCCGCACTGCACTGGGATTCCTTCTCGACACCTGTCTCTCTACCCAACCCAAGAATGTGGGCTCCTCGTACCCTGGGATGCATCTCTTCGGGACCTGGCCCGGCTGGCGGTACAGGGGAGGGACGCACAGAGCCCTCCGGGTAAGTCCGGGGGCTCGCGAATGCCTCTGGGGACGAGAGGTTAACGGAAACGCGAGGCAGGAGTGTGAACTCCCCGTCTGGGGCGCACTCGTCGCCCTACGATTGCTGTCGTGTGGAAACGCGGCCATGTGTGCCCAGGGATTGCTTCATCCCCCGCCCGCCTCCCGATAATCTGAAAACCGGATTTGGGGGTAAAGCTTCCCAGCTTTAGACATTAGCAACTAATTCAGAAATAACTTCAAGTGCAGGGGAGGCCAACCAAGCTGCTTCTGAGGGCCGAACCCGGCCCTCGGGCAGCCAGCCTTGAGACCCCCGGATCCACGCCAACCCCGCGGACGCCTGAGGCGGCTTCCTGTCGGGCCCTGGAAGGCCAGGCAGCCACTTACGAAGGAGGAGAAGGACGGGAGGAGGATCCTGAGGACATTGCACCCAAACACGAAGCTGAGCACCAGCAGCCACGCCCAGCGGTCGGCCTCGGCAGCGCACATCGCCGACCTGGCCGCGGTGCCGACACCGCTACGGCAGCTCCATGGGGACCACGCCGCCAGCCGCGCCCGCGCCTGCGCATTGAGGCCCTGCGGCGCAGCAGAGGGGCGCCGTCGCGCCTGCGCACTGCGCCACACTCGCAGGGAGGCGGGGCCGTCTTTCCTAGGGATCCTAGAGGAGCTGCGAACGCGTTCCCGATCCTGCTTGGCCTTCCAGCCTTCCGTAGTCCGCTTCCTGGCTGGGCCGGTTTTTCGAATTCTGTCGGAACCACGGAGGTGGCTGCAAAACGCTCGCCAAGGACATACCATTAATGACTTACAAAGCATTTGCTTTACTGATTAAAAAAGTACATTTTACACGTTATAAACTGGCTGCATTTTAATTGATGGCTTTTTATCATACATTGTAATTAAAAACCAGAGCTCCCAACTCTATAAGGTGCTAGGAGGATCAAGTAGTAAGAGGTAGACCCCTGAACAGGAAGTATTGCTGACACCGTTGTCATTGGGATTATCCACATTTCTCCTTAGGGTCACGCTCGCCTCTCACGTAGTTCTTTGCCTGGGGCCAGTACCTCTGATTCTGGCTTTAAATTATTTTTTTTTCCTTACTTTTTTTGTTCCTATAAACACTTAACTTTCCCTTTCTAACACTCCTCCCCCCAGGAAACTCTAATCTGCTTGCTTCCTATCTCTAGAAATATGAAGTTTCTAGTCATCTCGAATAAAAGATGAAATCATGTGTTTTTTGTCCTTCCATGTCTTGCTTATTTCATGGAGCTTGTGTTCAAGGTTCTACCATGTAGCAGCAGGTCTCAAGCTTCATTTGTTCTTATGCCAAATAGTATTTATTGTGTAGGGAAGTGGATCTGGCTCAACCGATAGAGCCTCCGCCTACCATATGGAAGATCCAGGGTTCAAACCCAGAGCCTCCTGATCCATGTGGTGAGCTGGTCCACGTGCAGTACTGATGCGCGCAAGGAGTGCCCTGTGGTGCAGGGGTGCCCCCCTTGTAGGGGAGCCCCACAAGCAAGAAGTGTTTCCTGCAAGGAGAGCTGCCCTGTTTAAGAAAAGCACAGCCTACCCAGTCAGAGAGCTGACACAGCAAGATAATGCAACAAAAAGAAACACAGATTCCCGGTGCCACTGACAAGAATGCAAGCAGACACAGAAGAACACACAGCAAATGGACACAGAGAGCAGATGGGGGGAGCGAAATATATAAATAATAAATCTTTAGGGAAGTGGACTTGGCTCAGTGGTTAGGCGTCTGTCTACCACATGGGAGGTCCACGGTTCAAACCCCGGGCCTCCTTGACCCGTATGGAGCTGGCCCACGCACAGCACTGATGCGCACAAGGAGTGCCCTGCCACGCAGTGGTGTCCCCCACATAGGGGAGCCCCACGCGCAAGGAGTGTGCCCCATAAGAAGAGCCGCCCAGCGTGAAAAGAAAGTGCAGCCTGCCCAGGAATGGTGCTGCCCACACAGAGAGCTGACACAACAAGATGACACAACAAAGAGACACAGATTCCCAGTGCCACTGACAACAGAAGCGGACAGAGAAGAACATGCAGCAAAATGGACACACAGAACAGACAACTGGGGGGAGGGGAAGGGGCGAGAAATAAATAAAAAGATAAATCTTAAAAAAAAAACACAAGCTCTTAACTACTGAGTCTACTACCCTTTAAATAAACATCAATGTTAAATATATATATATTTATTGTGTATATGTACTACATTTTGTTTATCAATTCATTTATTGACAGACATTTGGTGTGTTTTCAGCTTTTGGCTATTTTGAATAATGCTGCTATATACATTGGTGTACAAGTATCTATCCATTTGCAACCCTGTTATCACTTTCTTTGGGTATATGCCTAGAAGTCAGATTGCCAACTCATATGGTAATCCTATATTTAACTTTTTGAGAAACCACCATGACTGTAATATTTTACATGTCTACCAACAAAGCACTAGAGTTCCAATTTCTCCATGTTCTCTTCAACCTTGTTATTTTCCATTTTTTATTTTTATTTTTCTCAAACAAGTTTTGTTGTTTTTTTTAAAGATTTATTTATTTATTTATTTATTTACTTATTTATTTATTTATTTATTTATTTCTCCTCCCTTCCCCCCCACCCGGGTTGTCTGTTCTGTGTGTCTATTTTGCTGCGTCGTTATCTTTGTCCACTTCTGTTGTTGTCAGCGGCACGGGAATCTGTGTTTCTTTTTGTTGTGTCATCTTGCTGCGTCAGCTCTCCATGTGGGCGTGGGTGGCGCCACTCCTAGGCAGGCTGTACCTTCTTTTGCGCTGGGCAGCTCTCCTTATGGGGCGCACTCCCTGTGCGTGGGGCTCCCCTATGCGGGGGACACCCTGCATGGCAGGGCACTCCCTGCGTGCATCAGCACTGCACATGGACCAGCTCCACACATTTTCCATTTTTTTAAATAATATACATCTTTGTGGGCATGAACGGATATCTCACCGTGGTATTAATTTGCACTTCTCTAATGGGCAATAATGTTGAGCATGCCTTCTTGTGTTTATCAGGCTTTTCTTCACCTTTTTGGAGCTATGTCTATCCAAGTCCTTTCCCCATTTTTTACATTGGGTTGTTTATCTTTTTATTATTGCATTGTAAAAGTTCTTTAAATATTCTAATTATTAAGCCCTTATCCAATATATGGTTTGAAATTGTTTTCTCCCATTTTGTAAGCTGTCTTTTCACTTTCTTGAAAATTTCCTTTGTGTCCAGTACAGGGTCAAATGTTGCATTTAATTGTCTTTCTCTTCAGCCTCCTTTAATCTGGAACATTTCCACAGCCTTTCTTTGCCTTTTATGATGTTGATAATTTCGGAAATGTAGCTTCTGTACCTCAAAAAAAATTTTTTAACTGCCAAACTCTTTTCAAAGTGATTGTTTTATATTCCTATAATTTTACATTCCTACAATGTCTGAGAGTTCCACACCCTAAGATTCTTCCACATCCTAAGATTTACATACCCTTTTTAGTTTTAGCCATTCTAATAGGTGTTAGCTGTACAGTCAAACTCATTATTTGTAGACTCTTGTTCCAAAATCAGTATAGTGCTTTCACAGTTATTCCCAGATATGTGCAGAACAGTGAAAATTTTCAGTTACCCGACACCCACATTCCCAGCTGACATTGAGCAAGGCCCCACTCTGCCTTCTTGTTTCAGTTCTCAGAGTAAACAAGAGTTCTCTTGTGGTTCTCTTGCATTTTTGAGTCTCTGTTGGTGATTTCGCTGTTGAAGATTGCCTCTGAACATAGGGCTGAAGTGCTCTCTAGTGTTCCTAAGCACAAGGCTGTTTTGCACCTTATGGAAAAAATATATGTATTAGATAAGCTTCATCTAGGTATGCGTTATAGTGCTTTTGGGTGATAGCTCACTGCTACTGAGTCAACAACATATATTAAGTAAGGTGTCTTTAAACAGAAACACACATAAAACAAGGTTATGTATTAACCAGCCGTTAGAGTTTCCCTCTTACAAGGTTTGCAATGATTAAGAGATCATAAGGCTGTGACTCCATTCTGATTGATTGAGCAAAGCTGCCTACAGGCGGAGAACAGCGTCATTCTCCCAAGGACAAGCCTTATCACAGTGGGAATGGAGCAGATAAGGACCCATTCCTTCCATACCCCCGCATTCCAAGAATACCCTACCTCCTAGCCCACTACCCCAAAGCAATGCATGAGAAGAATTCATTTTTGCAGCCCCTTATTAACCAGAGGCTATACTCAGAGTCTAACCCCCTCCGCTTGAACTAACGTTTTCCTGTCTACTGATGCACTGTATAAATTCACATCTGCACCTTGCACAAAGTGGGCTGATGTCTAATCTTCAGACCCCCTCCATTGGGAGAGCTTCCCAATAAACTCCTGCCTGCCTACAATCCTCAGTTTCCAAGTCCCAGTGAGCACAATTTTTTCTCTAACACCAATCGATGCAAATGTTGTGACCAGAGACTCCCAGGAATCAAACCCTATGTTTCCCCTAGAAGCAATGGCTCAGTATTCACTAACTTATTGTTCATAGGTGATTTTATAGAACTAACTACCATGAATAAAAAAACTTACTCTATCTTATTATTTTAATTTTCATTTCCCTAATGACTACTGATATTGAGCAGGTTTTCATGTGCTTAATTACCATCCTAATAGCTTCCTTGGTGAAGTATCTGTTCAAATCTTTTCTTCCTTTTTATTGAGCTATATATTTTCTTGTTATAGAGGGGTTTTGTTGTTGTTTGGGGTTTTTTTGTAGGGTTTTGTTGTTGTTGTTTTTGAGTTACTGGGGGCCAGGGATTAAACCCAGTGGGAAGCTGGTACTCAACCACTGAGCCACATCCACTCCTTATTAATAGAGTTTTGGGTCTGCCAAATATTCTGGATCTGAGTTCTTTATCAGATATAGACTTTGCAAATATTTTCTCCAAGTCCATATGTTGTTGCCTGGGACTAAATGTATGACCAGTATTGGCCGCAAACAAGAAGGCAAGATCTTTCTCAGGTGTTAGAAATGTTCTAAAACTGGACTGTGGTGATGATTGAGCAATGCTGTAAATTTACTAAAAATCATTTAATTTTATACTTCAAACAAATAAGTTTTATGGTATGTAAGTTATACCCCATAAACCTGTTACCAAAAAAAAAGAACATTATTTATCAATAGAATTGATACTTTGGAAACTGAAAAAAGTTATAGAATATCGTTACACATAATGCCATTTCTATGAATAACAACACCAAAACTAATGCTTACTGAGAATTTACTCTATGGCAGGCACAATGTTAATAACTTTATTTCATCCTGGAAACCTATAAGGTAGCTATTATTTATTTCTACTTCAATGATTTTAAAAAAATAAGACTTAGGGAATTAAGTAATTTATGCAAAGATACATGAGGTAGTGAATTCAGGACATAAACCTAGGTCCTTTTGAGTCCAATACATGCATTCGGATATTTATATATATACTTAAAGAAAAGTCTAGAAAGATATACACCAAAATATTAAGAGTGGTCATCTTCCAGTGGGTAGTATCAGAGGGAAGCTTTCCCTTTTTATACTTGTATGTTGCTTGATTATTTTTTAAGGTACAGGGTGAATCAGTAAGAAAAATTTACAAGTTTTAACATCTCCTTACCCTATTCCCCAGAAAGAAAGGCCAGCATTGAGCTTTTAAATCTCAGTGAAAAAGTCCTCTTCTAGAATAAAGGAAAGCATGTGGTGATGGACTGAAATTAAGCCAGTCTAGTACATAGGAGCTCCAAATGATTAAAAATATTTAGGAGGGGGTGGAGTAGGGTTAAGTTAGAATTCTCTGTATGGGGTTTGCATTATTTTTGCTATCCTGTTTTTTGTTTATTATTATTCAAATAATGAAAATGCTCTAATAATGATCGAAATGATGACTGCACTAGTATGTGACTATACCAAAACATTGATTGCACACTTTGTATGCTTTATTAATATGTATCAATTAAATTGATTTGTTTAAAAAATAGATATGATAACTCTAAAGTAGCAGAGGTTCTATTTTGTTTTAGTCCCTTAGGATTTAAGGTAATCAACTATAGGATACTGCTCCATATCTTTTTAGGAGGAAGTCCAACTCAGATAAATTGAGCAAAGAATGGTCCATACTAATGATGTGAAGGCTCAGGAAAATACAAAAAAATTTCCCTTCTCAGTTCACACTCTCCTCTGGCCAGCTCCATCGTCCCCAGAGAGTTACAATGCTAGGCCAGGCCCTCACCAAAATAGTGGGAGAGTCTGGAAGAAATGCAAAACTTTTGCTTTTTTCCCTACTTTATTCAAACAAGAAATAATTGGATTTTTAATAGTTGTATTGAGTTATCATTTACATACCATGTAATTCACCAATTAAAGTCTACAAGTCAATGGTTTTTAGTATATCTACAGGTTTGTACAACCATTACTATGATCTAATTTCACATTTTCATCACCCCATAAAGAAACCTCTACCCATTGGCTGTATTGCTCCCCATTTTCCTCTCCTCACCTTCTGCTGCCTAACCACACATCTATGTTCTACCTCCATGGATTTGCCTATTCTGGACATTTCCTATAAATGCAATCACACAATATATGGCCTTTTGCATCTGGCTTCTTTCACTTAGCATAGTATTTCTAAGGTTCATTCACATTGTAGCATTATCAGTCCTTCATTCCTTTTTATGCTGAATAATACGCCAGTGTAAGGATATATTCCATTTGCCCATTAATCAGTTGATGGAAATTTGGGTTATTTCCACCTTGAGGCTATGATGAATAATGCTGCTATGAACATTCACGTACAAGGTTTTGTGTGGACACATGTTTTCTTTTCTCATAGGTATATACCCAGGAGTGGAATTGCTGGGTCACATGGTAACTCTATGGTTTTACCTTTAAGGAACTAGGAGGCTCTTTTCCAAAGTGGCTGCACCATTTTACATTCCTACTAGCCATGTATGAGCATTGCAATTCTCCACATTCTCCCCAACGCTTCTCATGGTCATCTTTTTTTTTTATAGCCAGCCTAGTAGATGTGAAGTGGTATCTCATTGTGGTTTTTATTTGCATTACTCTAATGAATAAAGATGTTGAGTATCTTTTCATGTGCATCTTTGCCATCTGTATATCTTCCTTTGGAGAAATGTCTATTCAGATCCTCTCCTCTTTTTAAATTGGGTTATTTGACTTTTTATTATGGGAATGTAAGGATTATTTATATATTCTAGATATAAGTCCCTTAACAGATGTTGACTGGATTTTCTGAAATGAACTTTGACCACGAAACAAAGGGGGGAAAAAGAGTCAACAACTGGTGACCTCTGGCCAGAGACTGGCTGAGGCTGGCACCTTACCTCAGCCTTTCCGGGTGGCCTCAGCATGGAATCTCCCATCCCTTTCATCTTGGGGACCTGTTAGAACCAAAGCATCAACAATTATATACTAAAAAAAATGTATTAAAGGTCTTCACTAACTTCAAGTTGAAATCCGGTGGTGAGCCAATCATCCCCAGTCCACATCCTCATGGGACGTAACTAAAGAAATAATTACAAGTACTGTAAATAATTACAAGTGTGTGAAGTATCTTGAAAGGATACAGGCTGAACTAGTTAACTCTCTATGTCCCAGTTCCAGGATTGGATGATGGGTTTATGGGCGCTCATTATATTGTTAATAAATAACACAAATAAAAGAGAGCTATGTATGGATGATGATGGCGTATGTGCCATTTAAAACTTATTTCAAAAAAGTTATATGGGATAGTATTAAATAAAGAACCTGATCTAATGTATGGCGTGAGCACACAAGGGTTCACAAAGGAGTTCATTTAATTCCTCCTTCCCGTCTCACTCCTATGGAAAAATACACTAGATTGATGGGTCTGTGTTAGAAAAGTCCAAGGGAAAAAGAGAAACACTCAACTCTTTGATCTTGTGCCTCCCCCACAACCTTGAACTGCTGAGCCGCACCTGAAAAGACAATCCTCTTTTCCCTTTCTTTCCGCTCAGAGATAAGAAAGTCAGAAGTTTCCACATCAGGTTTGCACCAGAAACCTGTGTTTATAAGACATACACAAGTAACCCAGACTAATCCATAAGTCTGAGCAGACTCAGACCATTTGGAGCTATTTGGGCAAGAATAACTTTGCTGGGCAGGTCAGATGATGAAAAAGTCCTTTTTAGATAGAACCTAAATTCATCATATTTCACACAGTTCTGAACAACAGGCTGAGCTGATCAACCAGCCTGGAACCGCTGAAAGGAGCAAAGGGCGTTTGGAAATGTGCAAATGTGATCGATACAAGAGCAAGAAGATGATACAAAGTCATGCGACAATAACAACCTTACCTCACAAAATAAAACGAGATTATATTTAAATGTAATAAGCAGAAAACAATATGCATGACTCATCTAGCTTTGGCAACTACACTGTGTCTGCTTCCTCTGAAAGGAGGGGAAAATGAGAAATCATCCAGATGGGAATAAAATTTTATACCATTTACCTTAAAGAAATGTCACATTATGTTCGCTCTCTTCTCATTGTTTTCTTAAAGAAAATTACACCAAGGTAAACGCTTCATCAATATGCAACACTTCTGAGAAAGGAATCATTTTTTTTATTTGAAAAATGTAAAAATAGCATTAAGAGAGCATTGTTCATTTTTTATTCTGGCCAACACACCAAACCACACATGTGGGGCCACATCTAATCAAACTTCAGACAGCTTCCTCCTGTTGGTTTTTGAATGGGGCATTCCTGAACCACTGTAGCAAACATTCATATCATTTTGCCTCTCCTTTTACTGTCCACACAAACCAAGGAAAATTTGAAATTTTCCATATGACTTCAAGAGTCAGGTAGACCAGCATCCATGTGGAATCTGAGCCTCCTCTTGACATAGAGGTGCAATGGACACTACCAATCCAATGTCCACAAAGAAGAGGTGGCATTGGATTGGGAAAAGTGGACATAGTGGAAGATGGGTGTGGGGAAAGGCAGGAAGAGATGAGAGGTGGAGGCGTCTTTGGGTCATGGAGCTGCCCTGGATGGTGCCTCAGAGGTAATCACCGGACATTGTAAATCCTCACAGGGTCCACTGGATGGAATGGAGGAGAGTATGGGCCATGATGTGGACCATTGTCTATGAGGTGCAGAGGTGCCCAAAGATGTACTTACCAAATCCGATGGATATGTCATGATGATGGGAACGAGTGTTGTTGGGGGGGGAGAGGGAGGGGGGGTGGGGATGAATGGGACCTCACATATATATTTTTAATGTAATATTATTACAAAGTCAATAATAAAATAAAATTAAAAAAAAAAAAAAAAAAAAAAGAGTCAGGTAGAACAACATTGGGGTAGAATTTTTCTGCTCAAGTCTCGAAAAGTATTAGGCAGCTGCTCATCTGAGAAGTCTGAGGGACCTGGGAACGATGCAGGAAGCCCTTCCTTTCCTTACTTGCAGAACCAGGGTTCACTCACAAATGGGACAATTTATAGCATGACCGATTGCTAGCTGGCTTAGTGTTCTCTCTACAATAGCCATCAGTACAATGGATACACACTTGTGATAATATTTCCAATCATCTCACAGGAAAACAATTAATTATATAGTCATTTATTCATAATGTTTGCAAGCGGGCTAGAAACAAGTACTATGCATGCAGAATTCTAAGCCTCTTAGTCATCTCGAGGATCTCTCTTTGCATTCTGGTGGTTCTGGCAAACTCATCCACCATAGTGAAGGTGGAGAGCCCCTGAATCAGATCCTGTCCTTTTGCTCTCATTTGTGTCCCTTGCATCTCATCCTTCTGTAGCACTTGGATTTCTAACAGGTGGTGAACACTGAGAATTTGAATCCTCTGACCCCCACCTTCCCTCATACCTTCTCTCTTGTCCACAGGCTTGTCTGTTACCTATTCTAGTTTATCGTCCATCTTCACCACATGGATCAACTACCCAGAGACTGGGCTTGTCGAGAGAAAGTACAGAGTAACACAGCAAAGTAGAGTCTAGAACTGAATTCCCACTTCATTCCTTCTCTTCCATTCTCTAACTTTAGTCTGGTTTTTGCTCTACCACCACTCACTGAAACTGCTCCATCAGGACAATGGTTGACACTCTTAGTTGCCAACATAGGAAGCACTTTTCAAACCATATTTGATCTAACCACATGCCTGTGATTTCAGCGCTTACCTTCACATCTTTTCTTTCAATTACATCCTTCCCCTAAGCACTCAAGCCCATACATTCTTTTCAAATGATCCATGGTATTCCACTTTATAGACAAACCAATTCCCTGTTTTTTAAACCAATTTTTATTGGCTGGACATTCAAGTTATTAATATTTCCTTGGGAAGTGGGTGTAGATCAACTGATAGAGCATCTGCCTACCATATGGAGGGTCCGGGGTTTGATACCCAGGCCTCCTGACCCATGTAGTGAGCTGGCCCATGCGCACTGCTGCCGAGCACAAGGAGTACCATGCCACACAGGGGTGTCCCCCACATAGGGTGCCCCACACGCAAGGAGTGTGCCCTGCAAGGAGAGCCGCCCCACACGACAAAAGCACAGCCTACCCAGGAGTGGCACCACACACAGGGAGAGCTGACACAGCAAGATGACACACAAAAAAAAGCAAGTTTCCTGGTGCCACATGATATTAGTGCAGGTGGACACAGAAGAACACACAATGAATGGACATAGAGAGCAGACTACGGGGGGGAAGGGGAGAGAAATAAATAAAATAAATCTAAAATATATATATGTTTCCTATATTCTGCTATTGCAAGGGATGTTGTGAATAACCATGTGCATATGTCATTTGGCACATTGGCACCTTTTGTTGTTTAAAACAGCAACTTGTTGTCATAGACCCTAATGTTGAAAAATTATTTTTATAATAAAGTTTACTTAAGTAAATAAATTTTACTTAAATATGCAAAAATATAAAGAGGTTAAAACTTTTAATATTTAGAGCCTTTAAACAACTATAAAATAATTTTTCCAATCCAAAAATTTCTACAAAACCAATATTAAAATGAAAAATGAGTTCTGTTGACACAATAAATTTCATGCTTATGGTATGTGTGCCCCATCATTTCTGTGAAGATTGTTCTGGCATAATTCTTGGTTTGTGTAATTGAAAACTGTCATTCATTCAGCTTTTTGTGATGTGATTTTCCTGTAAAATCTAGCACCAGCTGGTGACCAGCCTAAAGCTCCACCCAGCACAGGCATTGCAATAGCAGTCCTCAGTCCAGACTGTTCATCAATTCTGGATAATATAGAGTGTCAGATGATCAAATGAAACACAAAATTTTAAAAATTCTCCAAAGAATGCTGCCAATGTTCTAAACGAAAAATTAAAAAGGAGATATCTTTTAAGTACTGATAGGGGCGGCGGACTTGGCCCAGTGGTTAGGGCATCTGTCTACCACATGGGAGGTCCGCGGTTCAAACCCTGGGCCTCCTTGACCCCTGCGTAGGGGAGCCCCAAGTGCAAGGAGTGCACCCCATAAGGAGAGCTGCCCAGTGCAAAAGAAAGTGCAGCCTACCCAGGAATGGTGCCGCACACACAGAGAACTGACACAACAAGATGATGCAACCAAAAGAGACACAGATTCTCGTGCCACTGACGACAACAGAAGCAGACAAAGAAGACGCAGCAAACAGACACAGAGAACAGACAACTGGGGTGGGGTGGGTGGAAGGGGAGAGAAATAAATAAATAAATCTTTTTTTTAAAAAAAGTACCAATAGGAAACAATCTCCATTGCTAAAATTGAATGCAAGCAGTGTGAAAGGTGAGAATTCATATACACTTGCTCATATATACATTAAATATCTCTGTAAAGATACATAAAAGGTAGCAACTTTGGTTTCTTCTTGGGAGAACTAGTTAACTGAGGTTACTGAAGTGGGAGGCAGACTTCTCTGGAATCTTTCTGTAACTTTGAATTTTGAAGTACATAAATATAGCTCCTCCAAAATGAATAAAAATGGGGGTGGGGGATGTGACAGACATATCACCTACAATTACAGGCATCACAAACTCCCATGACTTCAGAGGCCAGGCAGGAAACATAAATGAGCAAAATTTGCTGGGTTGGGACTCTAGCACACTGGAGAAAGCATTGGCTTGTTACATATTACTACATCGAGTGCAGGTACAAGGGCAGGCAGCTCGTCGAGGTTTTCAAGAGAAGCTGAAGAGATTGATTTGTACCAAAAATCCTCTGATTTTAAGACATTGGCAAATTTCTTTTAAACTTTATTGGTAATATATACCCAGAAATGTGTACATAACTGCACAGCTCAAATAATCTTCACAAAGGGAACTCAGTGTAAGTATAACCAACACTAGATAAGAAACAGAACATGACCAGGCTAGAAGGTTCCCCCAAAGTGCTCTCTTCCAGCCACTACCCCACCTCCCACCGCCTCTACCAGTAACTGCTATACCAACTTTTCACAGCGAAGGCAAATTTTGCCTGCTTCTTCTGTACATTATATGAATGGAATCCTATCTTACACACTTTTTGGGTCTGGTTTCTTTCTCTCAACTTTGTGCTTGTGAGATTTATTCATGTTGCATGTAGTTGCAGATGGCTCATTCTCATGGCTAATCTTCCTCCAATGTGTGTATATACCACCATTATTCATCCATTCTCCTGGATACAGACATGTGGCTCCCAATCTGGAGCCATAATAGTTGTACTATGAATATTCTTCATGTCTTCTAGTGAACATGTGTCAGCATTTTTCTTGGGTATATTTCCAAAAGTGAAATAATGAGGTCATAGTTAAATTTTTATTTAGCTTTAGAAGACTTTGCCAGTTTTCCTCCTGAGGTCCAACTGCTCCACGTGCTTATGTTAGCAACTTTTAAAAATAACAAAATCTGGACCAAAGCCAACATCTGGGCCACCAGTTTGTCACCTCTAACCTAGTGTATCATCAATTCTCATGGAAGATCTTTATGAGGAAAGTTCAAATCTAAGCAAGTTATTTCCTTAAGCCCTTGCAATGTCCCCCAGGCCTTGGACAATGGTCAAACTCCCCATCACAGGCTGCCTTCACTTTTGTCTCTTTTCCTTGAGTTTCACCACCCACTCTTATCTCCACCCCTGCAATCCCTGAAGGTCCTGGAGGGCTGCCTATTTTTCACTAGGTTCGCATGCCTTGGAACGGGTGTCCCGCTGTAGCTTCCCCTTTACGTGCTAGGCCAACTAGGCTATTTTCTCTCCCTACTAAACTACAAGTCCAAGTTGTTGGGATAAAAGTCCTGCTAGAATCCCTACACCAGAGCCCATCACAGTGTCTGGCTCAAGGCTCCAGGAGCTCAGTACATGTTTGTGCCATGAACTCAGACCTTCCCTTTTTTTTGGTTTAAGTTAAGGTATGCAGGTAGGAAAAAGAAAAGCAAACAGAAAACGGTCTGTTTTCCTGACACTTGCTCCCTACTCCCCAGTTGTGTTCCCCTGAGACACTACAGGTACGATTTTCTTGTGTATTCTTTCTCAGATAAACATTAAAATTTTAAGGATATATATATAACAATTGCTATGGGAAAAATAAGGCAGAGAATGGAGATGGGGCTGCAATTTCAAATTGAAACGTCAAGACATGCCTGAGAAAGTGGCTTTTGTGCAAAAACCCGGAGGTGGGGTGAGGCATGTGGAAATCCCCTGTATCTTTTGTGTAATATTTATGTAGTCTAAAGCTTCTTTTCAAATAAAAAACAAACTTGCTGGAGGGGAAGGAATGGTCCATGTCTGTCTAAAGCAGTGCATTCCAAGCAGAAAGAAGAGCAGGTGAGAAGGTCCTGAAGCAGGGAGCGCCCATACTGTTTCAGGAACAAAAGGTGGAAGAGCGAGAGCAGGAGTGAAAGTCGTTGAAGGTCAGAAAAGGAAGCGGATGGAGACTACAGAGGGCTTTATAAATCAGTCAAAGGACTTTGGACTTCCCCAAATGAGAAGGCACCGGAGTGTTCTTGATCATAAATGGTTTTAAATTTATCTGACCTGTGGTTTTATAAACTTCCTCATGAGATTAGGGTTGCCTCATTCTTTCTCGCAAAGTATTCCACGAAACAAACGTACCATAGTTTATGCAGTCGTCCCAACTGACGGGGACATTTGGTCTGTTTCCAGTCTTCTGGACTCGAGCACTTCAATGTTGCCTCTATTCCAAGAAGGCCGGCTGACAACTTTCCGATTAAAGACTTTTTTTTTTTATGGTAACCCAACTCAATTCGGCCTTTTAATAATTTTCTCTTTCATCAAAGCAGGGTTCCGTGCAAACTCACTAGCTCCAGGATTCGCAGCTCAGACAGACCCCCAGCCTGAAACGCTTTTTCCACTTTAATTAAAAATTCGTTTAGCCTCCCCGATTGGGTAGAGTGGCACTTGGTGTGGTGGTGCCCATCTCCTGCCAACGACAGAGCAATCCCTTGTTTACTGCAGCTTGGCTTTTCTATCATACTTAAGCCTGGTTCGTGCCTAAGACATACGTAAATAGAAGGGGGGGAAAAAACAAGAACAAAGGAAAAAAGCCGCTTAGATGAGCAACTGGTTAAAGGGGGACAAAGCTGAGTGGTGTTGCTTCCCGCAAACACTTCGGCAAGGAAGGGACCGGCTAGCTCCGGCGCCCGCGAATGGAGAGGTGTTGCGGGTGCGGGGAAATCTGGAGCCCGGCCCCGAGAGCCACCCCGCCATCCCCAACCAGAGAAGGACTGCAGCGAATTACACGAGAGAGCACCCCTAGTATCCCGCGGAGAGTAACCTCCACGAGTTGAAAAGTGCAGTAAACACTGACGCCTGCGCAATGGCACCCCGCGCCTGTTCCCTTCCCACGCCCTCCCTCTCGCGCCTGCGCATTAGCTGCCACTTCTCGCAGGCCTGAGCTGCTGGGGTCCTTAACTGGCCTTTCTTGGCGACAAAGATGGGAAGAAATCGCTCGTTCTTGCATTCATTGCGGTCTCCCTTCCTAGCCTTCGAGACTAGCCATAAATGCCCCAGCCCAATTCACCCTAGAGAACGACCCCGGCACAAGTCGCTTTCAAGGCGCTTGTGGATGCCCAGGTATCCAGGAGGATTGTGGGTGGGGAAACCCCCGCCCGGCCACGTGGTGAGAGCCCGCCAACCAGCGCGCAGACCGCACTTTGCGGCTCGGCTTCAAACAAACTACCGTGAGGCGAGAGCGGCCTCTGGGGCCCCGCCCCCCTCTCCCTGGGCCTGGGGCCCCGCGAGACGGCGGGAAGGGGTGGGGGCGCTTGGCTCCAGGGGGCGGGACGGAGGGGTCGAGTGACGGCCCGGCCCACCTATTCCGGACCAGGACTGAGGCGCGGTGGGGCCCGCAGCCAATGGGCGGGGGCGGGGAGGGGGAGCCGGCGGCCGGGGGACGCGGGGGGGGGAGGGGGCGGGCTCCCAATCCGGTTCCATCCGGTTCTCCCAGCGACCCCGCCGCTGTCCCAGCAGCTCGGGCGGCGGGAGGAGCGGTAGCGGCCAGCAGCCCGGCTTCGTGAAGGCTCTCGGCGCGCCGCGTCCCGCAGCACCGCCAAGATGCCCAAGAGGAAGGTGAGCGCGGCCGCGGCCCTCACACGCCCCCCTCCCGCCGCCGCGGCCTTCCCTCGGGCTCCCGCCGCGGGGCCGCGAAACCGCAGCCCGCCCCGCGCCACGCCGCTCCGCGCGGGCTGGGACGTGCCCCGGGGCCGGGACGGAGCGCCGGCCGCGCGGCCAGGCAGCAGCGGCGGGGTGCGGGCGTTCTGGAACGTTCCTCGGCCGGCGGAGCCGAGTAGGGATTTCGAATGCGGCGGCGGGAAGGGCTGACGTCACGCGGCCGGGCATTGTTCTGGCGGGCGCGGGGCTGCTGCGTGCGGGCTGCGTCCATTCGCCCGCTGCTTCTCTCCGCAGGTCAGCTCGGCCGAAGCGACGGGGAAGGAGGAGGTAAGCGGCCTGTCCCTTCGGCTTGGCGGGCGGGTTTCACCTAAACTGCCATTCCTCGCCGCTTTCTAATTTACTTTCCCGTTTCTCTTTTAAAGCCCAAGAGGAGGTCGGCGAGGCTATCCGCCGTAAGTAAAGCCAGCTCCATTACCATTGGTTTTTCGTGGAGTTGTAGGAAGGGAAGAAACTTAGTGTACCTTTTGCTTTTCAGAAACCCGCTCCTGTGAAAGTGGAAGCGAAGCCAAAAAAGGCAGCGGGAAAGGTAGGTTTTATTAGCTAAGATGCAGTGGTTTCTTGAACAGAGGGACAGTGCTGATTTATACTCGTCTTTGTACAGGAAAAAGCTGTTATCAGCAACTAAGGTATTGGCTTGGAATGACTCTTAAACAACTAGCAGTTTGATGTCATAGTCTCCGTAAACTTGTTCCAGTAAAGTCTTGTCTTTCTGGGCTGCGGAAAATATATTGGATATAATCATCCCGATTTATGGGAATATATTCTTATCAGGTTAATGCTACTGCAAGAATTTGGGAAATGGAAGACGTCTAAAATTATTAAATATTAACTTTAGTTTGTGTGTGTCCTTTTTTGTATGCACGTCTGTTACTCCGTGCTTCAATTGCCCTTTGCCAATAGCAGCCAAAAGACAGGGAATGTGTGGGATTTTGTGCACAGAGTTCCCAAACCAACGTAGAGGATAAAGTTTGGAGAGCTTAAGAGTTCTCTTAGCTATGGGTGTTATAAAGTTTTTCATTTGCGATTATGTCTGAAGAAGTTCTCAGGGTCAAACAACCTGAATCATAATTCAGAATAGACTTAAAATTGCATTATGCAGATTGCTGACCTTTAGAGTAAGTTCTTCAGTTAAATTGGAGAAACCTTGTATACATAAATCATTCATAAACCTGGCATTTGGTCAAAAGCATCGGAGCCACCTCTGTAAAAAACTTGCCCATTCTTTAGGGAAAATTCATGACATTGATGTCTGTTTTCTCTGAATTAAAAGGAGAGTTTACTGTTTGAAGTCTCAAAAAAAAAAGAAATCCTAACACCATTATCCTTTTCCTAAAATATTAGGTGGGATTTAAGCACAACATAACATAGGAATGCGTGTATTAATTTTCTTGACTTTAGCAGCTCTTGGATGACTGTCATTTTGTCCTTTTGTTGAATAAAGGTATAAGACAAAAAGGTTTTCTTCCACACCTTAAACTTCTTATTTTGAAATGAAATCAAATTGGCAGGACAATTGGAAAAATAATACAGAACCCATACAGAGAACACCACTGTATTGTCCCGCCAACACCAACATTGTGCCACATTTGCCATATGATTTTATCCATTTATTTTTTTATGCCTTTGAGAATACGTTGTATAGATCATACTATGTCCTAGGGATGTCTTTTTGAGCTATTTCTTCTCCGTTGTCATTAGTTCCAGTCCAGGATCATGTTCCAGTCCAGGATCATGTTCAGGTTGGTGCAAAAGTAATTGCAGTTTTTGCATTGTTGAAATTTGTCATTTGATATTGGAATACCTTCTTAAATAAATGTGGTTATATTATACATCATTTTAATGTGGTTTTTTTTTTTTATGACTTGCTGTTTATATTTATTTTAGACTGGAAATAATAGACAAAAAGCAAATTTGAGTGATTTTCTTATTAGAGTTCAAAATGGGTCATAAAGGAGTGGAGACAACTTGAAACATGAACAACGCATCTGGCAGGAACTAACAAATGTACTGTGCATTGGTGGTTCAAGAAGTTGTGCAAAGGAGACGAGAGCAAAAGAAGATGAGCATATTGGCCTGTATCAGAAGTTGACAACCACCAGTTGAGAGTAATCATCAAAGTTGGTCTTCTTAAACCAACGTTATTTGGCATTTGAAGCAAACTGGAAAGGTGGAAAAGGTCGATAAGTGGGCGACTCATGAGCCAACCGAAAATCAAAGAACTTGTTTTGAGTGTCTTCTCTCATTCTATGCAACAGCAATGAACCATTTCTTGACCAGATTGTGACATATGACAGAAAGTGGATTTTATACTACAACTGGCGATGACTGGCTCAGTGGTTGGACTGAGAAGCTCCAGAGCACTTCCCGTAAAGCCAAGCTTGTACCAAAAAAAGGTCATGGTCACTGTTTGGTGGTATGCTGCCAGTGTGAGCCACCATAGCTTTTTGAATCCTGGTGAAACCATTACATCTGGGAAGTATGCTCAGCTAATCAATAAGATGTATCAAAAACTGCAACACCTGCAGCCGCATTGGTCAACAGAAAAGGCCCAATTCTTAATGACAGCACTCAACCGCATGTCACACAACCAACTCTTCAAAAGTTGAACGAATTGGGCTACAAAGTTTTGCCTCATCTGCCACATTCGCCTGACCTCTTGCTGGCCGACCTAACCACGTTTATTTAAGAATGTATTCCATTATCAAATGGCAAATTTCAACAATGCAAAACTGCAATTACTTTTGCACCAGTCTAATGAGTGTAAAATTTATACTTAAAATGTACTCTGCTGTATTGTAGGATAAACCTTCAGACAAAAAAGTGCAACCAAAAGGAAAAAGGGGAGCAAAGGGAAAACAAGCTGAAGTGGCTAACCAAGAAACTAAAGAAGATTTACCTGCAGAAAATGGAGAAACTAAAAATGAGGAGGTCAGAAGTATGAGTGTTTTCTTGCTTTTGACTCTGAAAGTAGAGGATAAATTGTTTTAGTACAGAAGATAGATCTCTTCTTTATAATATTGAACAAAGGTTTGTGTTGCGGGTGAGAGGGTAGATTATTTTTATGAGTGCAATCTTAAATTTTCTTTTCCTTTCAGACTATAAGGGAAAGAGGTTTTTTCTTTTTTTTAAAAAAAAATAAAAGCCCCAGGGTTTTGATAACTTTCCTTAAGTTACTCATTTGTTCTGTTACATTGGCTACATTATACAGAGAAATAAGAGGTTTTAAACTTAGATTTTCTAGACCAGAATTCTGCAGTGATCAGCTGTTTTATCATTCCTAAGTTGTGGAATTTGCCGTTATTTCCTCTCAACTTGTTTTGCTTTTACTTCGTAGTTGTTGTCATACTTCATATTAAGTGATTTTAAGATGGCTGTCTCCATCTTTCTTTCATAGTACCAGCTATGAAAGAAAAGCTGACCACCTACTTTACGCTATTAAACTTTTAAAACTTGACTTTATATTTAAAACTTAAATTGTATCAAATGCTAAAGCTCTCAAAAACCATAGATTGCATTGTCAGGAATCAAATATTTGATCAGTATTTTTCTTTTATTTACAGAGTCCAGCCTCTGATGATGCAGGAGAGAAAGAAGCCAAGTCTGGTTAATACCATATACCATGTCTTATCGGTGGTCCCTGTTTCTCCTTTCTTGTACAATCCAGAGGAATATTTTTATCAGCTATTTTGTAAATGCAAGTTTTTTAGTAGATCTAGAAGAAACATTTTTAAGAAGGCGATTGGAATCCCTCCTCATCCCATTTTTTTAAGTGTAAATGCTTTTTTTTAAGAGGGGAAATCATTTGCTGGTTGTTTATTTTTTGGTACAACCAGAAAATAGTGGGATATTGAATTATGGGAGGCTCTGACTGTCTTGGGTGTCAACATTCCACTGGGGGTGGCAGTTTTTATACCCTTTAATACAACACGTACTAAATGGTGATTTAGAATCAAAGTTACGCATTTAATATGTGTTGAACATTTTAAATTACTTCTATTCCCATGTTTTTTAGTAGACATGTTTCTTAAAACCACTCCCTGATCTTTGCTCTCCCTTTCAGAACTCTGTAACATCCTTGGTCTTGGTCGTCCAGTTTTTCTAATAACTTTGTTAATGTGCTGTAAAAGATTGGAAATGTGAGTATGTAGTGTGTATGGTATTGTGAATTTGTGGGACTTAAAGATGTAACAGTTTATCAACGTTTGAAAATACTGGTACTTGATATTCTTTTAAGGAAAACTTGCCTCCAAATTTTAAGCTGGAAAGTCACTGGAATAACTTTAGAAAAACAACTACATGGCTTTTTAGGGTTTTGGTACGTACATTAAGAATTGTGTACAAATTGTTCATAATGTCTGTGCTGATCTTCAAAACAACCAATAAAAATCTCAATTATGAAAGAACTCTTTGAAGTGCGTGGGTTAAATTTTAGACTATGTCCACATTTGGTCTTACAGAATTTTAAATATGAAAAAAGGAATTGAATTTGAACATCTACGGTGTACTTGGAAGGGGTTTTTATAACTGTTGGTTTAATGGAAAGCAGTCCAGTGTCCTCCGAAGCGAAGTAAATACATAATTAGCTTGCTTTTTTTATTGTCAAGTAAGCTGATAATACAGAACTATATCTAGTATGGTTTGTATTTGCATAATATTGAGATTGCCTACATGTATGTTCTGCTTTAGAGGTGGTGTAGGTCAGTTGCACTGATTTGGCAAATGTGAAACTGAGTCTGTTTTCCATACAGATGTAAAGGTGGATCACAACCCCCACTTATTCCAAGAGTTTGTAATAAAAATACCTACTTGACAGTTGGGTTTTAATCACCAGAGGAAGGACATTGCCAAGGTTTCCACTGAAGAGGGAATCTTAGACATATTTTCCCTACACTTGGCATGTTTTATCTGCACTGATTAGCAGGATTTGAAAATGCTTTGAAAACGGAATCTGAGGTGATCCCAAAGCTCTGCAATGACTCTGTACCACAGAAACCAGTTTTTTACTCTGTTATACAAGAATAATTTACTAGAGTGCTGTATAGCCCCAAAATTTGCTCATTTTTTATGATAAATACTCAACTGGATGTTCACTTCGCCTATCAAAGGGAGAAGAATGGTTTTTTTTAAAGCCACTTTGAGGACTCTTCTGCAGTCGATATTTAAGAGAAAGTGAATCCCTTACAACTAGTTCTAAACCGGTGGAGAATGATTGGACATTAGCAATATTAAACATTCTAAAAGGACAAAGAAAGATGATGTAGTTTATTGAAAAATCGGTTAACCCTGATTTCTCTGGGCTGGTGCGGCGGCTTGCTCGGTCGGTAGAGGTGGGGTCTGGCTGCGGACGAGGGGTCGGTCCCACTTGGGACGAGGGGTCGGTCTGGCAGCAGACGAGGGATCGGTCTCACAGGGGTTGCGCGGTTCGGCTGACGGGGTCGCCCGGCGAAGCCGGCGACGAAGGGGTCGCCCGGAGAAGCAGGCGACGAACTGGGGACAAGGGAGGCCAGGCCCTTGTCGGGGGCTCTCAGGACTGGAGGGCGCATGGCAGAAGAACTACCGCGGAGACAAGGTAAACACGCAAGTCCACTTTATTGAGGGAGAGGCAACAGTTTTATAGGGGCTGGGGAAGGCTGATTGGTTGAAGCCATGCCCTGTTCTGATTGGTTGCCGGTGAAAGGTCAGTGGGCGGTACTGGACGGGGGAGGGGTGGTGGTTAGGGATTGGCTGTCGCTGTTGCTGGGGGAAGTGGCAGGGTTTAGGGATTGGTGGCTGCTGTTGCTGGGGTGGAGGGCAGACTTGAGTTTCCCGCCCACGCCTGGCTGTTGCTGCTGTCGGGGGAGGGGAAAAGGGCAGACTGGAATTTTCCGCCCTGCGCCTGCGCAGGGAGAAAGAAGAAGGGTGTCGCCCTACAGGCATCATGTGGCGCCATCCGGGAGGAGGGGCGGCCGCGGAAGCATGGCTGCCGAGAAGGGGAGACCCAAGGGCACTCTGCGCCCATGCCGAGCTCCCTTCAGGGGTGGCGGTGAGTCCGACCAGCCACCCTATTATGGGGCAGTGGCTTGACCTGCCGCGGCTGCTCCCCTGCCAGGCCAGCAAACCACACTTCAGCCCGAGGGGTGACCGCAGGCTGGGGTTGAATTTATCCTGTCAAATGTGGACTTGATATATAGGAGGGCTAAAGACACAGAGCTTGGGGTCTAGTATAGATTGATAATAGTGAAGGCCCCAGAAAAAAAGTTACTCTGTTGTAGCAGTTGGGATGAGAAGTGTGTGTGTTAGAGTGCCTCTGAGGGCGTGTAGAGGCTCAAGGGTTAGGTATGTGTATGGAGGAATGTGTGTTCTGTACATAATTTCTAAGTATAAAAGTCATACTTCTTGGGAAAAAACTCAAAATGCAGACAAGTTCACAGTGAAAACTACTTAGAGATGATTTTCTCAGACCTTTTTCTATTCTCGTTTTATAAAAATGGTTCATAATTATGCATACTATATTGTGTAATCTTGTGAACTTCATCCATGTTACTATCTCTAAAGCAATCTAATAGCTGCATTGTACTTCAAGAACATTGTTAGGCATTTAGGCTTTTTTCCATTGAAACAAACATTGTGTAATTTAAGTGGATATGCTTTGCCAATCCCTACAGATCCTAAGGATGTATGTACTGACCATGATCCCCAGTTGTTCCAAGACTTTGTAAAAATACTTAGTCGGAAAACAGTTGCAGATTTCAAAACAGTCTTACAATAGGTAATGGGGAAGCGGATGTGGCTCAACCAGTGAGTACCCACCCGCAATCACGCAAGGAGCAGATGTCTAAACAAGCAGTTGCCACAAGCCAGCCCATGCCGTGGCCTGTGGGGGTGGATGTGGCTCAGGTCATTGGACATTGTCCCATGTGGGAGGTCCCAGATTCGGTTCTGGTACCTCTTAGAGAAGGTGAGCAATGAGCAGACAGATAAGAGAACCATCTGGAGAAGTGGGGGCTGAATTTTTAAAACTTTTTTTAAAAAGTGATGAGTTTTAAATGGGAGACATCACAGTAACCAATTTTTTTTGGATTTTTTTTTGTTTTGAGGTACTGGGGGCTGGGGATTGAACCCCAGACCTTGCCTATGGGAAGCCGGTGCCTAACCACTAAACTACATCAGCTTCCCTGAGTTGGTTTTTCGTTTGTTTACTGTCTGTTTTTTGTTGTTTGTTCAGGAGGCACTGGGAACCCAACCCAGGACCATTCAACTGCTTGAGCCACATCTACTCCCAATTGGTTTACTCTTTTTTTTTTTTTTTTAGCTACTGGGGCTGGGAATTGAACCCAGGACCTTGTATGTGGGAAGCCGATGTTCAAACCACTGAGCCACATCAGTGACTCCTAGATGGTTTTTTAAATTATTTTTTGCAAATAGCTTGCCTCTTTGAGTATTTCAAGCATTCTCAGTTGAAATGTGCTGTGGAACAGCTGAGATTTGGGAGGTAATTTTCATTCACCTCCGTTTTCCAAATGGTACACTTGCCAAATACACCATACTTAGAATGTGCTTTTTCCTCTTCAGGTACGGTACAACGCTATATTTTATGTTTTTTCTTTCTTTTAAAACTGTGGAGTTCATTCATGTCTTATTATTTATGATGGATGTAGTCCTTGGGTTAGAGCAGTAAAATATTTTGATACCAACTTAATAGTTCACTGTGTGGCTGTACCATAATTTGGCCATTCCTATAGAGTTGGTGGTTTTTAAATTGCTTTTTATTAGGGATAATTTTGCCCATACCCAAAAGCAAAACAGCATATTGAATCCCCATGTACCAGTCATCCAGTCCCAGTAGCCATCAACCTGTTGCCAATCTTGTCCCCTCCCATTATTTTGAATTGATATTTTAAAAACAATATCTATAAATAGGGCAACAGATGCAAGGGTAGCAAATATTTGCATTAGGAATTTTAAAAAGTTAATTTCATTACCTTTGCATCCAACCTTGATAAAAAGTAAAACTTCTAAATTAAATATAACACTTTTTTTTTTTTAATTCATCTAGTGTGGCTAGTTCCACTTTTAAAATCACATTTTATCTTCTAGATGTGATTACACATTGGTGAAAAGAGGTAAATGGGTGTTTGAATTAAATTTTGAGGGCATGAAAATAAGTGATTGATAGGATTTGGAGGAAAGGCAAAAATCAGTGCAGGGCTGCAGGACAGAGGGAGAGACAGCAAGGTACAAACACAACTTTGAGCTAGGGCGGTCACATCTCCATTTCCACTTTCTCAGTTGCAAATGAACGTGACCCCCAAATGCAGGGGGTGAAGGATAGGTGATAGGGCCTGACTGGTGGGCAATAATAATGCCACCCTTGGGGATTAGAGGAGAAACAGGCTCAGCAGCAGGACTCAATAAATGTTTGCTTGGGTACTGAGTGCTTCCAGAGCTGACACTAAATTCCTGGGGAATTTTTCAACCCTTAAAACAATACATATTTGTTGAATAAAGCCTTTTGTTTGTTTTTATTTCTTTTTTAAAAAAATAAAGCCTTTGAGCATACATTTTATTTAATTTGAGCATTATATTAAGAACTTTGCTCATAATACTTGGTTGTGGTATCTTGTTACAATATGGTTTTTGGTAAGTCCTTATATTTTTCCTTACATTCTTAAATACCTGTAAAGATTACAGCTGTGTTTTAGGTCTAAGCATAACTGTAAATTATGTTACTATTAAATTTTACCTCAGAAAGCACTTAATGTTACCTTTAGAAATTTAAAGTTGGAGAATGTATGGAAACATAAATTCAAGGCATGTATGAGAATTTAAAGCAGACTAATCTGTTATGCATGATTCATAGGAAAAGTTGAAAGTCTTGCATGTTTGGGTGTGTCTTTGTAAGGATGTGGCAACATCTTAAAACATACAAGATTGTAATTTTCAGCAGTGCTGGTCTGATGTTTTACAAGAAACATATTTAAAAGCATCCTTGACTGTTGTTGCATGATTTCTCACGTTCTGGTTCACTTCTCATTACATTTATTTTTGAAATCTAAGTGAACTAAATATTAAGATCAATAAATTTATTTGAGGTAATATGAATAAAGTGGTCTTAGATACCAGGATAAAGGGATCCTAGGTACTTTGCTGGGAGAGGGCACTGAATTTTTTTTTTTTTTTTTTTAAAGATTTGTGGGGAAGTAGATTTGGCTCAACAGATAGGGCATCCACCTACCCTACCATATGGGAGGTCCAGGGTTCAAACCCCGGGCCTCCTGACCCATGTGGTGAGCTGGTCCACATAGTGCTGATGCGCACAAGGAGTGCCGTGCCATGCAGGGGTGTCCCCTGCGTAGGGGAGCCCCACACGCAAGGAGTGAGCAATGTAAGGAGAGCCGCCCAGTGCAAAGAAAGCGCAGCCTACCCAGGAGTGGCACCACACACATGGAAAGCTGATGCAGCAAAATGACGCAACAAAAAGAGACACAGATTCCCGGTGTTGCTGACAAGAACACAAGCGGATGCAGAAGAACACACAGCGAATGGACAGAGAGAGCAGACAACTCAAGGCAGTGGGGGAAGGGGAGAGAAATAAATAAAAAATAAATAAAATTAGGAAAAGAATAAAGATTTGTGTATTTATCCCCACCCCATTCTTGTTTGCACGTGCTGTCTGCTCTCTGTGTCCACTTGCTGTGTGGTCTCTGTGTCTTCTTGTCTTCTCTTTAGGAGGCACTGGGAACTGAACCTGAGACCTCCCATGTGGGAGAGAGGAACTCAATTGCTTGAGCCACCTCAGCTACCTGCTTTGTTGTATCTCCCATTGCCTTTCCTCTTTGTAGCTCCTTGTTGTGTTGCATCAACTACCAGTGCCTGCCCAGTGCACCAGCTCACTGTCTTCTGCAGGAGGCACCAGAAACTGAACCTGGGACCTCCCATGTGGCAGGCAGGAGCTCAATCACTTGAGCCACATCCACTTCCTGTGATTCTTAGTCAACCTTGAGAATGGGCATTTTTCTCAAAGAAGAAAAAGATAAGACATGATTGGAGAACATAAAAGAAGATCTGAATAAATGAGAGACATGTTGTTTTCCTAAGAAGAGTTAATATTTAAGGGCCAGGGAAGCAAATATGGCTCAATCGATTGGGCTCCCATCTACCCTGTAGGAGGACCCGGGTTCGATTCCTGGGGCCCCCTGGTGAAGGAAAGCTGGCCTGTGCCACCGAAAAGAACTGAGAGCAGACAGCAAGTGCAAACATCAAGGGGGGTGAGGGAATAAAGAAAGTAAAATAAGTCTAAAAAAAAACCAGGCTCTTTTAAAATATATATATATATTTAAGGGTTAGTTCTTTCTACTTAAAAATGTAATGCAACTCCAGAATCCCAGTAGGATTTTCCTTGAGATTTGGAGAGCTGGTTCTAAAGTTCATCATGAAAGAGAAATTTGTGGAAGAGCACAGGATTGAAAGAATTTTTTATGTGGACATGGAAGGTCAGAATTTATGATTAAGTAATAATACATGGTTAAGTGTATTGTACACCTGTTTTGCAAAACAAATGTACAATATAATTTCATTATAAATATATTTGTATGAACATAAAATGAGCGTGTGTGTGTATATATAGCATGGGAAAATCCTTTATGAACTCTGCTTAACCTGTGGCAGGTGTGATTTGCAAACGAGGGAAGCAGTGGTTAGGAAAGGAGTTTAAACTTTCAAATTTATTTATATCTATGAGTTTTGGATTTATTAAAACAAGCTTATAATGATTTTGTAAAATTTCTCTGAAATGGAGAAAAATTTAAAAAAAAAACAAAAAGCACATAATTCCCCTTTGAAGGTGAGACATAAACAGAAGAAAGCAGTCTTTTTTTTTTAAGATTTATGTTTATTTATTTCTCTACCCTTCACCCCGCCATTGTCTGCTCTCTCGTGTCCTTTTGGTGTGGGTTCTTCTGTGTCCATTTGCATTCTCAGTGGCCCAGGAATCTGTGTCTCTTTTTGTTGCATCATCTTGCTGTGTCAGTTCTCCCTGTGTGCTGCGCCACTCTGAGTGGCTCTCCTTGTAGGGTGCACTCCATGTGAGTGGGGCTCGCCTACACGGGGGACACCCCTTCGTGGCACGGCACTCCTTGCGTACATCAGCACTGTGTGTGGGCCAGCTCACCACACAGACCAGGAGGCCCTGGGTTTGAACCCTGGACCTCCCATATAGTAGGTGGACGCTCTATCAGTTGAGCCACATCCACTTCCCAGGAACCAGTCTTGAGAAGGTATGGAGTAAAGCATCCTGGTCAGATGAAATTGCAGGTGCAAAGGCCCTGAGGCAGACAGAAACTTAGTCAAGAAAGAGAAAGAAAGCGAATCAGGCCTGGAGAGAGCAATCATTGCTGAGGAGGAAGATGTAGGTAAGAACCAGATCATGAAAAGGGTTTGGGAATTATTCTGGGTTGATGGGAAGGCCTTTCAGAGTTTTGTACCAGAAACAATGTGCATTGGTTGACGTTTTTAAAAGCTGACTCTAGCTGCTGTAACAAATTGTCACCACATCGGTGGCTTAAAACACAACGAATTGGTGAGAAGTCCAAAGTGGGTCTCACTGCACTAAAATCAAGGTGTCAACAGGACTGTGTTCCTTTTGAAGTTTCTCAGGAACAGACTTTTTTTTTTTTTAATTTTGGCCTTTCCCAGCTTATAGAGGCCACCCACATTCCTTGGCTTGTGGCCTCCTTCTGACCAGCTGTCACTCCAACCTCTGTCTTCTCGGACTCCATCCTGCCTCCCTCTTTATTTCATAGGGGCCCTTGCCCTTACACCTGGGTGGTCCAGGATACTCTCCCCATCGCAAGGTCCTTAGTTACCACATTTACGGAAATCCTCTTCTCCTTGGAAGGTAAGGCAGTCACAGGCCCGGGGATGAGGGCACGGCCCGCTGCGGGGATTCTCCTTCCCACGGAAGCAGGCAGGCCAGGCAGAAGGCTGTGGGGATGGCCGCCTTGGCTGGCTCGGACCTTGGGGCAGCGGTGGAGGCGGGGAGACATGCTCAGGTTCAGGGCGTTCCTTGAAAGACCGAGGGTGCTGGGGTGCCACCCTCCGCACCCGAACTTCAGCGACTGCGGGTGAGGTAGAGAAAATAATCCTGCTTGATAGCTTCCGGTCCTGCCGATTCCAGTTTACCTGCACGCTTTGGACAAGGAGGAGAAAGAACGAACTTTTGTCTCAAGAAAGTTGTGTAAAAGTGGACAGTACAATCCACATCTCAAACCTGGTGCTTAGACTCGAACATGCTCTCTGCTTTAGGTGTTGAAGAACCCTGACCCTAAAATGGCACATCGGGGGCATGTCAAAGAGTGGAACTCCCTTTAGCCGGGGATTGATATGTGTGGGTATTTTATTGTATCTTGTAAAATCAAAATATAGAATCCTCTCTCATCAGACTTGCCCACCTGTACTCTTTCTATTTTTTTTTCTCTCACAGGCAGGTTCTCTACTGCTCTGACTAAATTCTACTCTTCTTTAAAAATCAGACCTCCTCTTGGAGCCTCCTTAGAATTTTCTAGTCGCACTGATGTCTGTCTTCTCTGAACTCCTCCATTAAAGTCACGAATAATAATAATAATAATACCAATAATAGCACCTAAGCTCCCAGGCACTGTTCCCCGACTCTGCCCTGCGGCGGGGGCAGGCGCTGGAGGGCGTGTTACCTGACTGGATTCTCATCAGACCCTGCAGGAGAATCAGCTCCATGCTGCAGACCAGCTCGAGAGATTTAGAGAGCTGCCGGGCTGGAATGTGAACCCAGGATTATCTGGCTAAATTATAACCTTTAATAAAAGATTAATTATATTTTCCCCAATTTGCCGGACAGGTTTGTCCCAACGTTGTATTATGAAAGTTTTCAAATATACAGAGGAGTTGATAAATTGTACAGAGACCACCCGTGCTCTACCACTTAGAGTCTACATTTTATATTTTCACGAGACTTCCTTTATTCCATATCTTTCTATCCATCCATTAGTCAATTTTTTTTCATTTATTTCAATGCAAGTTACAGACATGAATCCACTTCCCCATGCTCATTTTTAACTGGATTTCAACATTTGTTTATGATTCTTTCTTTTCTTGAGGTAAAATTTGCATAGATGAAACGCACAAGTCCTTGGTGAACCGCCTGAGCTGTTACACCTGTGTAATGTAAACCTCTCTCAAAATACAGATCACCATCTCCCCAGAGAGACATGACCTAAATTACATGTTTTATGAACACCTGCCCAAAGTAGCTTTTATTTGCCGTCCTTTTTATTTTTTTTGGAGGCTCCAGGGATTGAACCGAGGACCTCATACAAGGGAAGCTGCCGTGTTACACCCATTCGACTCCAAATTAGCTTTAGACCTCTGGGCCCTAGAAAAATTACTGAGATAGGAGGCTCATCTAACTATTCTAGAAACTTTAGGAATCCACTGGGGGAATTTGGCTGTAGCTACTAAATTAAAAGGTAATATTGGAATCTTTCCTTTTTTACTAAACTTTTCTTCTTTATTACTTACTGCCTGTATGTTTGAAAATATTCATGACCAAAAAAAGAGGACTATTTGGAAGTGGGTGTGGCTCAGGCAGTTGGGCACCTGCCTACCACACGGGAGGTCCCAGGTTCAGTTTCTGGTGCCTCCTAAAGAAAAGCAGCAAGACAGCGAGCTGATGCAATCAGTTGGCACAGCAAGCTGACCCAACAGGATGACACAAGGAGGAAATACAATGGAAGACACAACAAGTAGGGGGCAGAGGTGGCTCAAATGATTGGGCGCCTCTCATTCACGTGGGGAAGTCTGGAGTTCAGTTTCCAGAGCCTCCTTAAAAAAAAAGACAAGCAGGCGCAGAGAGTACAGAGATTTCTTCTGCACTCTCTGTAGTAGAGAAGAACAGAACAGTGGGCACAAACAATGAGGAGGGGAGAAATAAATAGAATAAATCTTTTTTAAAAAATGTAAGGGAAGCGGACTTGGCTGAGTGGTTAGGGCATCCGTCTACCACAGGGGAGGTCCGCAGTTCAAACCCCGGGCCTCCTTGACCCGTGTGGAGCTGGCCCATGCGCAGTGCTGATGCGTGCAAGGAGTGCCCTGCCACGCAGGGGTGTCCCCCACATAGGGGAGCCCCATGCACAAGGAGTGCACCCCGTAAGGAGAGCCACCCAGTGCGAAAGAAAGTGCAGCCTGCCCAGGAATGGCACCGCACACACGGAGAGATGACGCAGCAAGATGATGCAACAAAAAGAAACACAGATTCGCGGTGCCGCTGATAAGGATAAAAGGGGTCACGGAAGAACACACAGCGAATGGACCCAGAAAGCAGACAACTGGGGTGGGGGTGGGGGTTAGGGGGAAGGGGAGAGAAAAAAAAATCTTAAAAAAAAAGTAATATTCCCTATGTCCCAGCAATTGTACCTTTTAGTATCTACCCTAAAGAAAAACAAAAGAGCCAAAATTATGCTGCTGCCATAATTGTATGTAATGGTGTGAACTGTAAATAGTCAAACTGTCTCAATAGGGGATTGGTTAAGTGAACAAATACTGCTCATAGGGCTCAGACTCCTTCACATTCACTACCATTAATATTTTTTGGTACCCTTAGGGAAAAAAGTGAAAATAACAACTTGTACCTATAATTCTTGTTCTTAAGTAAATTCCACCAAGAATTATGCATACTTTGCACAATTAAGAAATTGTGACCACACCATGGAATATTATGCAGCTGTAAGAAGAAATGAAGTTGTAAAGCATATGACAACATAGACAAACCTGGAGGACATTATGTTGAGGGCAGCGAGCCAGACACAAAGGGACAAGACTGTATGATTGCATTACTGTGAACCAAATATTAATATATTGTGTAACATATTGTATGATTAAAAAATGTTATGTGTATCACACTCAGCTAAGATGGAGTTGAAGAAGGACAACCACCACACCATGGAGCCTAGAGTGATTACAACTGAAAATGGGAGGATTGCATCCAGCATCCAGGTGGAATCTGAGCCTCCTCTTGACATAGAGGTGCAATGGACACAACCAATCCAATGTCCACATAGAAGAGGTGGCATTGGATTGGGAAAAGTGGACATAATGGACAAAGGGTATGGGGAAAGGCAGGAAGAGATGAGAGGTGGAGGCGTCTTCGGGACATGGAGCTGCCCTGGATGGTGCTTCAGAGGTAATCACCGGACATTGTAAATCCTCACAGGGCCCACTTGATGGAATAGAGGAGAGTATGGGCCATGATGTGAACCAATGTATATGAGGTGCAGAGGTGCCCAAAGATGTACTTACCAAATCCAATGGATGTGTCATGATGATGGGAACGAGTGTTGTTGGGGGGGGGGAGAGGGGGGGGTGGGGGGGTGGGGTTGAATGGGACCTCACATATATATTTTTAATGTAATATTATTACAAAGTCAATAAAAAATAAAAAAATTAAAAAAAAAAAAGGGAAAAAAAATGTTATGTGTATCAGTGCATTTAATTGAGAAATGCATGTTTTAATTCAACTGTTTTTATTTTTAAATTATTGTTTACCTTTTCAATTATTAAATGTACAAAATAGTTATAAAAATTAAAAATTTAAAAATTTAAAAAAATCATGATCAATGGAACATATTATAGATGCAAAATTCCTGGGAGAAATCTTGGTTTAAAAATTATACTGGGAAACAGATGTGGCTCAAGTGATAGAGCTTCCTCCTACCATATGGGAGGACCCAGGTTTGATGCCTGAGGCCTCCTGGTGAAAAAGAAGAAAAAGCATTTCTGCATGACAAGCCAGTGCCCGCGTGGTGAGCCGAACGCCCATGTGGTGAGCCAAGTGCCCATGCAGCGAACCAGTGTCCACGCAAGTGAGTCACACAGCAAGACAATGCAAAAGAGAGACGAAGGGGAGAGTCAAGGTGAAGCGCAGCAGAAGCCAGGAACTGAGGTGGTGCAATTGACCGGAAAACTCTCCACATCTGAAGTCTGCAGGATCGAATCCCAGTGAATCCTAAAGGAGAAAAAAATGAGAAGACCAAAAGAGAAATAGATACAGAAGATCACAGTGAAAGGACACAGACAGCCAAAACAGCAGGGCGATGGGGAGGGGAGGGAATGATACCGAGGAATGGATGTGGTTCATTCAAGCAGTTGGGTGTCCACCTCCCGCAAGGGAGGTCCCAGGTTCGGTTCCCAGTGTCTCCTAAAGAAGATGATCAGACAACAAGCAGACACAATGAGCAGAGGCAATGAGCAGAGGAAAAAGAGCAGACAGATGACGGAGCCGTCTGGGGGCAAGGGGGAAGGACATCAGCTAGCTGTTTAATTTCACCACCGAAAAAAACAACAACAAATGACGACAACAAAGCAGTGGCCCTGGCAAGTAATCCCACCTGGCATGGGGTGGCATGAGCTGATCGTGTCATCTCTGCCCCAGCACAGCTTAGAAATGCACGGGTCGCATTCTGCCTTCCATGAGACCTCATTACAGGCAAAACCTTCTTCCCATCCTCTCAAAAATCTTCCTAGCAGCATTCATTGTTCATCTTAGTAAGAAACTAGGAACAACCCCAACATCTGTCAACAAGAGAAGGGATACGTAACGTTTTGTGCGATCTCTTTATGTTAAAAAAAAAAAAAAGACAATATTTAAAAAATACATAATTTTAAAAATATATTTTTAAAAATAGAAGGGATAAATAAATTGTGATATAGCTACATAATGGCATCTTATATCGTACTGAAAAATGAATGAACCTCAGCTCCACACAACAGGGATGAACCTAAGAAAAGTACTAGTACTGGAGTAAAAAAAAAATTCACAAAGGACGTATTGGTTTTTGTCCATTCGCTTCCACCCACCCTCCCAGATCCCTCCCCCTTCCTCCTTTGCCCTGGTCTGTGCCCCCAAATCCGACGGATGGCAGCGCAGGGGCGTCTCTGTGGCCGGGTTCCAGCTGCCTTCCCTGATGGGAGACACCAGCTGGACATCAAGGGGCCCGCCCGGAGAGCTGTGGGAGCCTCTCCCTTTCCCGCCTGCCCCGGCCCCCTCGACCCCCGGGGCGCCTGCCCGGCCGCTCCCTGTCCCTGATCTCAGCACAAGGGTGCCCGCCTTGCGCCTTCCGGCTTTGGGTGCTCACGACTCCCCACTGTGGCTACTCTTTGGAACCCCGGAGTCCCTCAACCGTGCCCGCCAGGCTTTAAATAATTGTCCCTTCGATCCCGTGTCTTCACTTGAACCACGAGAGGGAGACCTTGTTTTCCGGTGAGATCCAATCTCCGTCTGACACCACGTTCATAAAGCGTGAAACCGAGCACACCATCCACGTCCTAGTCAGGGAGTCCTCTGTACCGGCAGGATGACTGATAACACGAGGCGCCCGTCCGCGCGCCCGGCGCGGGGCAGCCCCGGGGCCTCCCCGGCGGGCGCTGGGCGGGGGGCGCGGGCCCGGGCTCCGGGTCGGAGGACGCGGCGCGAGCACGAGGGGCTGAGCCTGCGCCGCCGGCGGCACGTCGCGGGCTGGCTCCAGCGGGGCGGCGGGCGCGGCGGGCGCGGCCCTTTCCTGGCCTCCTCCGAGCCCGGGACCCGCGACCCCTGCCCGCCGAGCACTCTCCAGCCCCGGCGCCCCGCAGAGGCCGCTTGGCAGCCCGGGGCCCGCTGGTGGGTGCTGCTGGGGCAGGGCTGGAAGGGCCAGGGGACGGCGACCAGGCTGGGGCGACAGCTGGGCGGGGGCGGGCGTCCCCACGTGCAGCACGGAGCTCGTCCCAGAGGAGCGGAGAGCAGTGGGCGACCCGGAAGAGGCGAAGTGGAGGTTCAAAAGGCCTTCAAGATCGCGGAGACGGTTTCTTTGGCCACTGTGGCTGAAATTCACCACTTCCAGCAAATTCCAGGAAGAGGCTTTAAATCACAGATGCAGCATTTCTTACAAGAGCAAATAATTTTATTTTTTTTTCAAAACGTGATCTCCAAAATTGGAAGAAACGCTTTACAGATATGATGTTTAATGACTGGATGTTGAATGATAGACTTTTTTTAGTTTGAGGATAATTTCTAGAGCAGAAAAAAAACCGCTATTAGGGGAAGTGGTTGTGACTCAACTGATAGAGCATCTGCCTACCATATGGAAGGTCCAGGGTTTGGTACCCAGGGCCTCCTGACCTGTGTGGTGAGCTGGCCCATGCGCACAAGGAGTGCTGTGTCACTGAGGAGTGTCCCCTGCATAGGGATGCCCCACGCGCAAGGAGTGTGCCTTTAAGGAGAGCCACCCTGCGTGAAAAGCGCAGCCTGCCCAGGAGTGGCGCTGCGCACAGAGAGAGCTGACGCAGCAAGATGATGCAACAAAAAAAGTGACCGTTTCCCAGTGCCACGTGACAAGATTGCAAGCGGACACAGAAGAACACACATCGAATGGACACAGAGAGCAGACAACGGGGGGAAGGGGAGAGAAATAAATAAAATAAATCTTAAAAAAAAAACTGCTATCAGTGAAGTTGGGCTCCCATCTACCATATGGGAGGCAGGCTCTCCTGAATGCTGCACAGAGACACCAGACTGCAAGCAAGCCGCAAGGGGGGAGGGGAAATTTAAATAAGCAAACAAACAAATAAACAAATAAAAACTGCTATCAAAGATCTATTGCCTAATGAAATTGTTGTAAATTTTTTTTTATGGTGATGAATGCACAACACTGTGATTATACTAAAAGCCATTGTGCACTTTGGATAGATTGTACGGTATTTGAAAATATCTCAATATATTGTAAAAAGAAATGTGTAAGACACAACTTTTATGATTGAAAGGCCGGGGCCTGTAATGACAAACTGATGGCAACCCCATGCTTCTGAGAGTGGAGGTCAGCTGTCATCAGTTTGCACAGCAAATATTATCTCCTGATAAAATGCTTGCAAGAGCAGAAAATTGGGCCCTGGTGGTCACCTCAGACTGAAGCCTCTTCTGGAAGGAAATGGTGCCACTGTATTCCCTTAGATATTACAGTTGCATAAGCCTCTTCACTCCAGTGTCCTGAAACTTAGTGTGAAGATTTAAAGGAACATGTCTTACAAAACGGAGAAGGGCCATCCGATCAATCAGGAGATGTGAGCATACAATCAGTGACAATACACTTTGGTTTTAGTTCTTAGAGATTTTTTGGTTTTGTTTTTAGCTTGAAGATTTTCTTTTAGTATTCTGTGTGTGTGTATATATACTGAATCTATATAATCTATTAATTGAATGAGACTCCACTGTAGTTCATGCATTTACTTAACCAAAAACTTTTCAAGAATGTCTGTAAAATCCAATGTTAGTGTGATGAAAAGTAACATTGGTTCATCTAAGGTAGGACCAGAAATAATTTCTGCTATTCCAAATACTGAAGGGAGAAAAAAAGGCTTATATTACTTAAAAGCCCTTAGGACATTTGACCTTAAAATTATTTCTAATATACTCTTTTATTATTATAAGGGAAATACAAACAGCTGATGAATACCAAAAATATTCAAAAGGAGCTTAATTTAAAGTGCACAAAGAGATTCTGATTTGAAATACCAAAAATCTCAATGTCTTGTTCGTTGGTGAGCTAAATCATGTGATCCTTGAGTTAACAGATTTAAAAACTGTCTCTGAGGGAGTGGGTGTAGCTCAGTTGTTGAAAGCCTGCTTCCTATGTACAGGTTCAATCCTGGTACCTCCTAAAAAACAGCAACAAAAATGTAATTCTTGGGAAGTGGATGGTTGAGTGCCTTCCTTCCACGTATGAGGTCCTGGGTTCAATCCCTGGTACCTCATTGCAAACAAACAAACAAAAAACTGCCACTGAAAGATTGAAGTGTCCACTGTTTTTTGAAGTCAAATTTATGCTGCCTCAGAAATCCCTTGGTATTGAAATGATAACCTGGAAATAAAGAGGTCAGTTTGAAATATCGGTGAGACACATAGGTTAGGTGGGTTTGCAGATAGTAAAAAATGAAAAGGTTATTGAAATGTTAATACTCAACAGCACATGATCTGGGTTATATTTTTAAGACTGGATTTTCATCACTATGACCTTTGGTCAAAACTTCATACCTTAGATTTGACATCATGTGGCTTTATCTTTACTACAGATATGCAGAATTGTAACCAAATACATTGTCATCTAAAACGTAACTTTCTCCTCTTGACTGCAAAATACAGTTCAATAAACAAAGCCCATATACATAAAAATACTCATTTTATTGCGGGAATTTAGAGGGTATAGCATTTAATTTAAAGTTTGAGTCTGTATCAGACAAACACTATCCTTTGCAAATGATTTGAAAATCACTTTCATTTGCCTCTTTATCAGTTTAAAATGTTATGTTTTAAAGAAAATCACTAACCTTGTGCATTGGTAGCATGGAAATTATCTGAAATCTTGTAAGACTGTGCTTTAGCGAGGGTGGACATAGCTTAATTGATAAAACCTGAAGATTAAAGTACAAGGAAATATAAGTTCATTCTGTGTACTTCTAAGAGAACCTTTGTTCGTCAAAACTGCATTATGTTCTATTGCCACTGATTCATAAAGGGTTTGCAATAATTCCATGAGGTAGGAAACCAGAATTACTAGTGTTCATTTTCATCTAAGATCTTTATTTCTCAAATATTCTTGGTCTTGTTGGAGCGTTTCCATGCACAGCAATGCTGCGCTATTACTATCCCAGAGAAAAGCCATCTTGCTATTGTGCTGGTTATCACCATCAGCATAGAACAATTTAAAAAAATAAACTATCGGGGGGGGATGTGGCTCAAGTGGCTGAGCATCTGCTGTCACATGGGAGGTCCCGGTTCGGTCCTGTGCCTCTTGAAAAAAACAAACAACAAGGAAAACAAACGAAAAAACCAACTCAGAGGAGCAGATGTGGCTCAGTGGTTGAGCTTCCCACATCCGAGGTCCCAGGTCCAATGCCCAGGCCCCAGTCCCTCAAAACAAACAAACACAAAACAAAACAAAAACTACATTATTACCTACCAGCAACAAGCACAAATGTTTTAAATAAACTATCGTATGGGGTTGGGTGGGGTGTGGGGTATATGGGAACCTCTTATATTTTTTAATGTAACATTATTTGTGATCTATGTATCTTTAAAACAAAAGACAAAAATAATTTAAAAATGCAAAAATAAAATAAATTATCATGACCTTCAAAAAAAATAAATAACAGAACAAGAGTCTCATAAACATTAAGTTCAGGCCCGTGGGTGCATCTGGGGCCAGGAGGGAAACAACCTTGGAAAAATGTAAATAATGTTGTTGTTGTTTTCTAAGATTTATTTTATTTTTATCCCCCCCCCCAACACACACACACCGTTGCCTGCACTCGCTGTCTGTTCTCTGTGTCCATTCACTGTGCATTCTTCTGTGTCTGCTTGTCTTCTCTTCTCGTTTTCTCTTTAGGAAGCCCTGGGAACTGATCCTGGGACCTCCAATGTGGGAGAGAGGCACTCAATTTTGAGCCACCTCAGCTCCCTGGTTTGTTGTGTCTCTCATCATCTTTCCTCTATGTCTCTTTTTTTGTTGTTGTTCTTGTTGCATCAGTTTGCGGCACAGGCCAGCTTGCTTTCACCAGGTAGCTCTAGGAACCAAACCAGAACCCCCGGATGTAGACGGGAGCCCAATCGCTTGAGCCACATCTACTTCCCTCAATAATATTCTTATTCTTAAGCTGAATGATGGGTTCAAGGGAATGCATTCTAATATTCACTTTAATATTGATGTTAATAACTTGTATCTGTATCATGTACATTCTTTAACATGAATCAAGCTTAAAAGTTAAAAAAGTATGAGGGAAGACCTGCTAAACATAAGAAAAAAACCCTTCACAACCAGAGAACTAGAATAAGTGTCATAACATAACGTTATAGAACAAGTTATTTGGTATAGCCTTAAAGGGTAGGAGAAAAACCCTGGAATTTCCAACTCTGCTTTTTTTAAAGTCAAGTTTATTAAAGTATAATTTACATGAAGTAAGATTCGCCCTTTTTACCGAACAGTTCTATGAGTTGTTTTTTTTGTATATATATTTTATTATTATCCCCTCCTTGAGTTTTTTGCATGCTGTCTTCTCTCTGTGTCCATTGGCTATATGTTCTTCCGTATCTGTATTTATTTTTTATTTATTTCCCCTCCCCACTTGTGGATTGCTTGCTGTCTGCTCTCTGTGTCTGTTCACCGTGTGCTCTTCTGCGTTTTTTCACTTGTCTCCCTTTTTGTTGTGTCACCTTGCTGAGTCAGCTCTCCGCGGCACTTGCGGGCCGGGCGGCACTCCATGGCACCCGGCCAGCGGCTCTCGGCAGCGTGCGGGCGAGCCTGCCTTCACAAGGAGGCTCCAGGACGTGAACCCAGGGCCTCCCATGTGGTAGACGGGAGCCCAGCTGATGGAGCCACAGCCGCTTCCCAGTTCTATGAGTTTTGACAAACACATTCCTGTGACCACCATCACGATCAAGATATCACCCCCAAAACTTCCCTCCAGCCCCTTTGCAGTCAACACCTCCTGCCACCCCTCAGGCTCTGGCAACCACTGATCTCTTCTCTGTCCTGATAGTTTTGCCTTTGCAAAAATGTCATTTAATTGGAATCAGTTAAGTATGTAGCCTTTGAGACTGACTTCTTTCACTCAACCTCATGCTGCTGAGATTCCTCCAGGTTGTTGGGTGTTCAGCAGTTCATTTCTTTTTACTGCTGAGTAGTATTGCATTGTATGGCTCTGCCACAATTTGTTTATCCAAGATAAAGGATATCTTGGCTGTTTCCAATTTTTGGTGAGTATGAATAAGGTCCTTATAAATATTCACATATAGGTTTTGTGAAAAATAGGTATTTTGATATCTTCCCACCTAGGAATGGGATAGCTGAGTCAGATGGTGTGCATTTAACTTTATAAGGAACTGCCAAACTGTTTTCCAAAGTGGCTGCACTATTTTGCATTCCAATCTCCAATGCATGAGTTCCAGTTGCTCCACATCTTTGCCTGCACATGGTATAACTAATTTTTAAAAAATATTTCAGAGGGAAGTGGCTGTGGCTCAATCAGTTGGGCTCCTGTCTACCATATGGGAGGCCCTGAGTTCACGTCCCAGGGCCTCCTTTTGAAAGCAAACTCTGAGAGCCAACTCAGCGAGGTGATGCAACAAAAAGGGAGACAAGCAAAAACACAGAATAGCACGCAGAGAATGGACACAGAGAGCAGACAGCAAGCAAGCCACAAGGCGGGGAGGAAATAAATAAAAATAAACACAGACACAGAAGAATGCACAGCCAATGGACACAGAAAGCAGACAGCATGGGAGGGATAAAAAAAGAAAAGAAAATTAGTGCCAAAAATGTATATATTTCAGAGAGTGGAGGTGTCTCAAGCCATTGGGTGCCTTCCTCCCATGTGAGAAGTCCTGGATTTGGTGCCTGGTGTCTCCTAAAAAGAAGACAAGCACACAACAAATAGAGCAGACAGCGAGCATAAAACAAGGACGGGGGGTGGAGAAATAAATAAATAAAATAAATCTTTTTAAAAAATATTTCAGTCATACTGATATGGGTTGTGGCTTTAATTTTCACTTCCCTAACAATTAGTGATGTGCAACTTTTCATGCATTTCTTTGCCATCCTGGGTGAAGTGTCTATTTACTCTTTTTTTTTTTTTTCATTTTGCCACTCATAAACTTTTTTTTTTTTAAAGAGGTACCAGGGATTGAACCCTGGACCTTGTACATGGGAGGCAGGTGCTCAACCACTTGAGCTGCATCTGCTCCCCACTAATAAACTTTTATTAGAAAAAATTGTGAGCTTACCAATCTATTCGTTCTTTTCTTCATTTTAAAAATTAGTTGTTTTATTGTTGAGTTTTGAGTATTTTTTTTATGTATTCAGGATACAAGTCCCTTATCAGTTTTGCAAATATTTCCTCCCAGACTATGCTTTGTCTTTTCATTTTCTGAGCAGATTCTTTCTAGGAGTATAGCTTTCTTATTTCGATGAAGTCAGTGGCAGGCCTAGTCCAAGAACCCCAGATGACCTCTGACCCCTGCTCTTCATGCCCTTGTGTGATCACCTTCCTTGAGTGTGGGCAGGGCCAGTGTCTCGCCTCCAGCCCATAGAATACAGCAGAGACGCTGGGGAGCTGATCCCTGAGTATGTCACATAAGGTTGTAACTTCCTTCTTGCGAGCAGAGGCTCCCTCCTGACTTCTTGCAGGCTTTGATGAAGCAAGCAGCTATGTTGGACAGACCCTGGTGGCGAAGAACTGAGGGCAGATTCCAGTCACAGTCAGCAGGGAAACGAGGTCCCCAGACCGAACCCCTTTAGGAACTGCCAAAAACTACACATAGAGCTTTCAGATGACACCATCTTTTCATATTATATACTATTATTTAATATGCAGTCCCTATTGAAATACCCCCCATGTCTAATATTGTCAATTATATTCTTTGGGATTCAGAATCTCTCCAGAATGGACTACTTTGCATTTAGTTTTAACTCTTTGGTCTCTGTATTAGTCAGCCAAAAGGGGTGCTGGTGCAAAATACCAGAAATCATTTGGTTTTCATAAAGGGTATTTATTTGGGACCGAAGTTTACAGTTACCAGGCCATAAAGTGTAAGTTACTTCCCTCACCAAAGTCTATTGCCACGTGCTGGAGCCAGATGGCTGCCGACGTCTGTTAGGGTTCAGGCTTCCTGGGTTCCTCTCTTCCTGGGCTTGCTCCTCTTACCTCACAACCAAGCTCCTCTCTCTGCTTGCTTCCTGGGGCTCCAGCTCAAGACCTCCTGAATCTGCAGTGCAGTTTCTTTGTGTGTCCCTGCCCACCAAGGGGCGAGGACTCAAAGTCCTACTGACGTGGACCAATCAAAGCCTTAATCATTCTTTAATCAAGTAAAAGTAAAACCTCTGAATCCCATACACTCTAATATGCCCAGAGGAAAAGACCAATTTACAAACATAATCCAATATTTCTTTCTGGAATTCATCAATAATATCAACCTGCTACAGTCTCTAAAAGTGTTCCATCTCCCACCACCCTCGTTTTTTAAGACACTGACTTTTTATGAGAGTCCAGGCCATTTATCCTCTATAATGTCTCACATTTTGGATTTGTCCAATTCCTCATGATTAGATTCAGGTCAAACATTCTAGAGAAGAATAGCTCATGGGTGATAGCATGTAGTTCTCATCATCATTTCACCCCAGTAAGTACATAATATCAATTTGGAAAATCAAACCAAGTTTAATGACTTTTTTTAAAACATAAATTAAATGAATAGTATATTTTTAAAGTCTTTCTGTTTTGGTAGATCCATCATATTTTCTTATTTCTTAAACTGATACTTAATATTCCATGGGTTGTTTTCTTTAACACTTGCTATTATCTGTCTGGATGGATTAGTCTGTCAAAGGGGATCTTCCTCTAGGGTTCGTTTCTTTTCGGGCTCAGCTGCGCTGTTCTCCTCATAAGGTGAGCTGTGGACTATCAGGCTCATCTCTCTTCCTTGGGTCGCAGGAGCCTCTGTGTATCTACTTCTGGGTTCTTGTTTGAGCCTCCATTTATATAGTCCACCAAGGGGGCATGGCCTCAACCCTGCACACCCTAATGACTGCTTGAATCAAAGCCTAATCTTAACATAATTTAATCAAAGTCATCTCAGCTGAATCTGATACAATTAAAGAGTATCACACCCAGGAGGAAAGATCAGTTTACAAACATAACCTCTCTTTTTGGAATTCATAAATAATATCAAACTGCCCCACTGGATAACTGCCTTCTACCAGACTGGGCCCAATGTTCTTGTTCCTCTTTCTTTTCTTTTGCTTTTTTGCATGTTTTATTCAAAGCAGTAAGCATTACCAAATTCTTCTTGAATGGCTGGTATTTTTTCTGGTTTTTTTTTGCTCTGGGCAGCTCTCCTTACGGGGCGCACTCCTTGCGTGCATCAACACTGCTCATGTGCCAGCTCCACACGTGCAGTGCCAGTTCCACCCAAATTTTTCTTAATCTAAATCTCAGGAGGAATTTTTGTAGAAATTGACAAATTGATTCTGAATTTATATGTAAATCAAAGGAAATAAAATACACAAAACAATTTTGAAAAAGAAGAAAAGTGGAGAACTCACACTACCTCATTTTAAGACTTAATGTAGTAAACTATAATAATCAAGACAGTGTGGTATTGGTGAAAGAACAGACACAGGATAAAACAGTATAAAGAGTCCAGAAATTGACTCACATAAATATGGTCAATTGATTCTCAACAAATGTGCAAAGGCAATTCAATGGAGAAAGGAGAGTCTTGTCAAAAACGGTCAATTGGACGTCAATATGCTAAAAAAGGGAATTTTTTAAAGATTTATTTTTTATTTATTCTCCCCCCGCCCCCAATTGTCTGCTTTCTGTGTCCATTCTCTGTGTGTTCTTCTGTGTCCACCTGCATTCTTGTCAGTGGCACCAGGAATCTGTGTCTCTTTTTGTTGTGTCCTCTTGCTGCATTAGCTCTCCGTGTGTGTGCAGCACCACTCCTGGGCAGGCTGTGCTGCTTTCGCATGGGGCAGCTCTCCTTGCGGGGCGCACTCCTTGCCCGTGGGGCTCCCCTAGGCAGGGGACACCCCTGCATGGCACGGTATTCCTTGTGCGCATCAGCACTGCACGTGGGCCAGCTCACCACATGGGTCAGGAGGCCCTGGGTTTGAACCCTGGACCTCCCATATGGTAGGCGGACGCTCTATCAGTTGGGCCAAATCCACTAAAAAAGGAATTTTGACCCTTACCCTCACACCATATAAAAAAACAGGCACAATATAGATAATAGAACTAAATGTAAAACTTAACACTATAAAGATTCAAAGAGAAAATCTTTCTAACTTCCTTAGGAACCACCAGACTTCCACAGTGACTATATCATTTTCATTCCCACTGATAGTGAATAAGTGTTCCTATCTCTCTCCACATTGTCTCCAACATTTGGAGTTTTCTGTCTTTTTTAGTAGTGGCCATTCTAGTACGTCTGAGGTGATATTTCACTGTAGTTTTGCAGCTACATCTGCTCCCTGCCTATTTTTTAATTGGGTCATTTGTCTTTTTTATTGCTGAATTATAGGATCTCTTTATATATGATGGATATTAGACCCTGGTCAGATACGTGATTTCCAAATATTTTCTCCCACTGGGTAGGCTGCCTTTATACCCTCTTCACAAAGTCCTTTGAGGTGCAGAAGTATTTAATTTTGAGGAGGTTCCATTTATTTTTTTCATTTGTTGCTCATGCTTTTGGTGTAAGGTTTAAGAGACCACCACAGACTATAAGGTGTTGTAGATGTTTCCTTACATTATCTTCTAGGAAGTTTAATGGTCTTGGCTTTTATGTTTAGGTCTTTGATCCATTTTGAATTGATTCTTGTGGGGAATGAGATAAGGGTCCTCTTTCTTTTTTTTTTTATGGTCAAAATATTACCTTTATTGTTGATAAAGTTGATACTTGAGGATGTGATCTGAACCTGAGATTGACTTTCCATCCACACCCAGTTTGTTCTTCTACACTCACTAGGGATATAATCCACGCTACCTGTCAGCGGTGGGGAGGGGGGAAGGCAGAGAGCAAGGCCAGGAAAGTTTTGTTAATGGATATCCTATCCTCCAGGAAGAAATGGTGAAGAAATGTAATTCTTTTGGTTATGGATATCCAGTTCTTCCAGCACCATTTGTTGAGGAGACTGTTCTGTCCCAGAAGGGACTTGTTAGGTTTATCAAAAATCAGTGACCAGTGGAGCAGGTGTGGCTCAGTGGTTGAGCACATGCTTCACATGTAAGAGGTCCCAGGTTCCATCCCTTGTACCTGCTTTTTAAAAAATCAGGTGACCATAGATGTGAGGGTCTAGTTTTGAACTCTCAGTTTGATTCTATTGATCAATGTGTCTATCTTTATACCAATGTACCATGCTGTTTTGACTACTGTAGCTTTATAATACACTTTAAGGTCAGAAAGTGGGAGTCCTCTGACTTCGCTCTTCTTTTCCAGGATGTTTTTCAGCTATTTGGGATCCCTTTCCCTTCTGAAAAATAAATTTAGTAGTTGACTTTTCTGTAAAGTAGCCTGTTGGAATTTTGATTAGATTACATTGAATCTATAAATCAGTTTGGGTAGAATTGACATCTTCATGATGTCTAGTCTTCCAATCCATGAACATGGAATGTCTTCCATTTGTTTAGGTCTCCTTTGATTTCTTTTAGCAGTGTTTTGTAGTTTTCTGAATACAGATCCTTTACATTCCTTGTTAAATTAATTTCTAGATATTTGGGTCTTTTTGTTGCTATTGTTATTGGATTTTTTTTCTTGATTTCCTCCTCAGCTTGCTCATTATAGTGTATAGAAATACTGATTTTTGCCAGTTGATCTTGTTGATCTTGTATCCTGCCATTTTCTGAACTAATTTATTAGCTCTAACAGCTTTCTTTTTTTTTTTTTAAGATTTATATTTTAAATTTATTTCCTACCCCTCACCCCCGCCCATTGTTTTGCACTCACTCTCTGCTCTCTGTGTCTGCTTGTCTTCCTCTTTAGGCAGCACCAGCAACTGATCCCAGGACCTTCTGGAGTGGGGGAGAGGTGCCCATTCTCCTGCACCCACATAGCTCCCTTGTCCTCTGTATCTCTTATTGTCTCTCCCCTGTGTCTCTTTTTGTTGCATCATCTTGCTGCACCAGCTTTTTGCTCAGGTCAGCACTCTGCGTGGGCCAGCTCTTCTGCACAGCCCAGCACTCTGCATGGGCCAGCAATCCACGTCTCCACTTGGGCCAGCTTACCATGTGGGCCAGCTCTCCTGAGCAGTCCAGCACTCCTGTGCAGACAGTACTCCTGCATGGGCCAGCACTCCGCGTGGGCCAGCACTTCACATCTCCACTTGGGTCAGCTCACCATGTGGGCCAGCTCTTCATTCAGGCTGGTTCACCACATGGGCCAACTTGCCTTTCACCAGGAGGCCCTGGGAATCGAGCCCTGGACCTCCCATATAGTAGATGGGAACCCAATCTCTTGAACCACATCCATTTCCCTCTAATAACTTTTTTGTGGATATTTCAGGATTTTCTAAATATAGGGTCATGTCATCTGTGAATAGTGAGAATTTTACTTCCTCTTTTACCTTTTTGGATGCTTTTTATTTTATTTTTTCTTGCCTAATTTCTCTGTCTAGAAATTCTAGTACAATACTGAGTAACACTGTAGTGACAATGGGAATCCTTGTCTTGTTCCTGATTTTGGAGGAAAGGCTTTCAAACACTCCCCATTGAGTATGATGTCAGCTGTGGGATTTTCATATATGCCCTTTATTATTTTAAGGAACTTTCCTTCTATACCTGTATTTCAAAGTACTTTTATCAAGAAAAGATGCTTGATTTTGTCAAATGCCTTTTCTGCATCAATTGAGATGATCGTGTGATTTTTTCCCTTCATTTTGTTAATGTGGTAGATTATGTTAATTGATTTTCTTATGTTGAACAACCCTTGCATACTAGGAATAAAATAAAACCCACTTGATCATGTATAATTCTTTTAATATGCTGCTTGATTCCATTTGCCAATATTTTCTTGAGAATTTTTGCACCTATGTTCATTAGAGAGATTGGTCTGTAATTTTCTTTCCTTTTAGTATCTTTATCTGGCTTTGGTGTCAGGGTGATGTTGGCTTCATAAAATGTGTTGGGTAATATCCTTCACTTTAAATTTTTTGGAATAGTTTACATGGGATTGATAATAATTCTCAAAATATATGGTAGAATTCACCTTTGAAGCCGTGTCATCCTGAACTTTTCTTTGTTGGAAGATTTTTGAAGAATGAATCAGCCTCTTACCTTGTGATTGGTTTGTTGAGTTCCTGTTTATTTTGTATAGTCAATGTATGTTGTTTGTGTTTTTCTAGGAATTTGTCCATTTTATCTAGGTTGTCTACTTTCTTGGCATACAGTTGCTCATAATATCTTCTTGTGAACCTTTTTATTTCTGTGGTGTCAGTTTTAATGTCCCCCCTCTCGTTCCTGATTTTATTACTTTCATCTTCTCTTTTTTTCTTTGTTAGTCTAGCTAAGGGTTTGTCAATTTTATTGATCTTCTCAAAGAACCAGCTTTTGTTTTTTTGGATTTTCTCTATTCTTTTTCTTGTTCTCTATTTCATTTATTTCTGGTATAATCTTTGTTCTTTCTTTCTTTCTGTTAGCTTTGAGATTGGTTTGCTGTTCTTTTTCTAGTTTCTCCAGGTGTTCAGTTAGGTCTCTTTGATTTTAGTTCTTTCTTTTTCTTTTTTTTTTTTTTAAAGATTTATTGTATTTATTTATTCCTCCCCACCCTGTTGTTTGCACTCACTATCTGCTCTCTGTGTCTGCTCATCTTCTCTTTAGGAGGTACCAGGAACCAAATCTAGGACCCCTCATGTCGGAGAGAGCACTCAATTGCTTGAGACACCTCTGCTTCCTGCTTTGTTGTCTTTATCATTGTGTTTCCTCTTTGTATCTCTTGTTGCATCAGCTTGTTGTGGCAGCCTGTCACACCAGTTCGCTGTCTTCCTCATCTTTTCCAGGAGGCACCAGGAACCAAACTAGGACCTCCCATGTGGTAGGCAGGAGCTCAATCACTTGACCCACATCCACTTCCCTTTCTTCTTTTTTAAGATTGGCATTTAGGGCTATAACTTTCCCTCTCACCACTGCCTTTGCTGTATCCCATCAGTTTTTATAAGTTGTGTTCTCATTTTTATTCATTTTGAGATATCTACTAATTTATCGTGCAATTCTTTGACCCATCCATTGTTTAGCCTCCATATATCTACAAATTTCCCCCTTTCCCGCCTATTATTTATTTTCAGCTTCATTGCATTATAATCAGAGAAGGTGCTTTGTACAATTTCAATCTTCTTAAATTTATTGAGAGCTGTTTTGTGGTCCAACGAGTTGTGTATCCTGAAGGAAGATCCATGAGCACTTGTGAAGTATGTATAACCTGCTGATTTGGGGTACAATGTCCTGTATATGTCTGTTAGGTCCAGTTCATTTATCATATTGTTCAAGTTCTCTGTTTACTTGTTGATCTTCTGTCTAGTTGTTCTATCTATTGATGTAAGTGGTGTGCTAAAGTCTCCAACTACTGTTGTGGAGATGTCTGTTTCCCCTTCCAGTTTTGCCAGAGTTCACCTCATGTATTTTGGGGCAACCTGGTTAGATGCATAGATATTTATGACTGTTACTCCTTCCTGGTAGATCACACCTTTTATTAATATATTTTGGCATTCTGAATGTCTTATCACTTTTTTGCATTTAAAGTCTGTTTTGTCTGACACCAGATAGCTACCCCTGCTCTCTTTTGGTTACTGTTTGTGTAAAATATCTTTTTCCAACCTTTTACTATCAGCCTATTTGCGTTTTTGGGTCTAAGGTGAGTCTCTTGCAGACAGCATATGGGTGGCTCATGCTTTTTTATCCATTCTCTCAGTGTATATCTTTTGACCTGAGAGTTTAATCCATTTCATATTTGATGTTATTTCTATAAAGGCATTACTTACTTCAGCCAATTGATCCTTTGGCTTTCATGTGTCATATTTTATTTTTGTCTGTCTTTTTACCCTTTCGGTTACCCTTTCTGATAATCTTTACTTCTACACTCTCCTCCAAGCCTCTTTCTCTTCTAGCTGCAGAACTCCCTTTAGTGTTTCCTGCAGAGTTGGATCCTTCTATACAATCTCTATTAGTTTCTGTTGATTTGTGAATGTTTTAAACTCATTGTCATTGTATTAGTCAGCCAAAGGGGTGCTGATGCAAAATACCAGAAATTGGTTGGTTTTTATAAAGAGTATTTATTTGGGGTAGGAGCTTACAGATACCAGGCCATAAAGCATAAGTTACTTCCCTCACCAAAGTCTATTTGGAGCAAGATTGCTGTCGATGTCTGCGAGGGTTCAGGCTTCCTGGGTTCCTATGTTCCTGGGGCTTGCTTTTCTCTGGGTTCAAGGTTCTTTTCTTCCTGGGGCTGGCTTCTCTTTCCTCTGTGAGCATACTTCCTGGAGCTCCAGCTTAAGTCTTCAGCATCAAACTCCAACATCAAAACTCCAACATTAAGAATCCTCAACTCTGTTCTTTGCCATGCCTTTTATCTGTGAGTCCCCACCCACCAAGGGGTGGGGGCTCAATGCCCTAAACATAACTCAATCATGCCCAGGTACAAATCAGATTGCAAGCATAGTAAAATACCTATTTTTGGAATTCATAACCTTATCAAACTGCTACAGTCATATTTGAAGGAAAGTTTTGCTGGATAAAGGATTCTTGGCTGGCAGCTTTTTTAGTATCTTAGGCACATCATACCTCTGCCTTCTTGCCAACTTGGTTTCTGAAGAGAAATCCGTCTAGAGTTTTATTGGACATCACTTGTATGTGATGTTTTGCTTCTCCCTTGTTGTTTTCAGAATTTTCTCTTTATCTTTGGCATTTGGCATTCTGAATACTATGTGTTTAATTGGATTCATTCTGATTGAAGTATGCTGTGCTTCCTGGCTACTTATATTTATGTCTCATGAGAGTTGGGAAATTTTTGGCCATTATTTTCTCAGATACTCTTTCTGCTCCTTTTCCCTTCCCTTGCCCCCTGAAACACTCATAACATGTATGTTGGTGTGCTTTGAGGTATCATTCACCTTCCTGAACCCCTGCTTATTGTTTTTCCATTTTTTTCTCTATTCCCTCTTTTCAATTTCAGCTGTTCTGTTCTATATGTCACTGATTCTTTCTTCTATGATTTCAAATCTGTTGATGTATACCTTTAATGTATTTTTAATATCACTTATGGTGTCTGTATTAGTCAGGCAGAGGGGTGCTGATGCAAAGTACCAGAAATCTCTTTGCTTTTATAAAAGGTATTTATTTGGGGTAAAATCTTACAGCTACAAAGCCCTAAAGAGGCCAACTCAAGGCTGCTTTCTCACCAAAGTCTGTTGCCATGTGTATTAGTCAGCTAAAGAGGTGCAAATGTAAAATACCAGAAATCACTTGTTGTTTTTTTTAAATATATCACTCACACATAAATAAACATAAACAATAAATGTATAATAGTTGTGAACTTACAAAAGAAACATACAAGATCAAACAAACATATATAACATCTCACCCTACCACCAATAACTTGCATTGTTTTTAAACCTTTTTAACTAATGATTAAAGAACACTGTCAAAATATTACTACTAAACAAAGTATTTTTCCCCTAACCAATCCAATTATTATCTTTATATCTTTATATATGAACATACATAAATAATTAAATGTATAGTAAAAGTCATAAACTTGCAAAGCAAACATGTATAACATCATACAGGGGTCCCATACATCAACCCGCCATCAATGCCTTGTATTGTCATGAGACATTTGTTGCAAACTATGAAAGAACACTGTCCAAATCTTACTACCAATCATAGTTCTTTTTTTTTTTTTTGAAGATTTATTTATTTATTATTATTTTTAAAATTTATTTCTCTCCTCTTCCCCCCCTCCCCAGTTGTCTGCTCTCTGTGTCCATTCATTGTGTGTTCTTCTGTGACTGCTTCTATCCTTATCAGCAGGACTGGGAATCTGTGTTTCTTTTTGTTGTGTCATCTTGTTGTGTCAGCTCTCCGTGTGTGCAGTGCCATCCTTGGGCAGGCTGCACTTTCTTTCATGCTGGGTGGCTCTCCTTAGAGGGTGCACTCCTTGTATGTGGGGCTCCCCTACATGGGGGACACCTGAGTGGCACAGCACTCCTTGCGTGCATCAGCACTGCGCATGGGCCAGCTTCACACGGGTCAAGGAGGCCCTGGGTTTGAAACACGGACCTCTCATGTGGTAGGCAGACACCCTATCTATTGGGCCAAGTCCGCTTCCCCTAATCAAAGTTCTTATCTTACATTTGGTGTGTTTTTCCCCAACCCACCCTATTATTGTTTTTTAAATATTTTTTTTATGACAGAAGTTGTAAACTTATAAAACAATCATGCACATGTGCAGAATTCCCAAAACACCCCTCCTTCAACACACCACAATGTGGCATGTCATTTGCTACAGATAAAATAATATCATCTGATTGTTACCATGTCCATAGTGTACATTTGGCTCACATTTTCCATACTGCCTCAGTATCAACACAGTATATCTTTTGCATAGATGCAAGAATATTATATTACTACTAACCACAGTCCATAGGTCACTCCACTAGTATCTTTCCCATGCTTCTCCACATTCCCACCACCCTGCAATAGTGATGTACATTTGCTCTAGCTAACAAAGGACACTCTTGCATCTGTACCATCAACCACAATTCTCATCCACCTCTTGGTTTACTGTGCTATCCAGTTCCTAGATTATTCTCAAGCATTCTGTCAATTGGCATTTATATAACTAGACTACCATTTTCAGTCACATCCCCATTTATAAACTAGCTGTTTCTCACTGTGTGTTAACATACACTCTATGCATTTCCACAATTTTACAGTAAAGCTAATTAAAACTTCTACATACTTTTTTTTAAAAAACATTTATTGATGTCTTCTAGGCACAATCACACATTTTGTCTCTTTTTTTTTTTTTTAAAGATTTATTTATTTAATCCCCCCCCCCCCCCCCCCGGTTGTCTGTTCTCTGTGTCTATTTGCTGCGTCTTGTTTCTTTGTCCGCTTCTGTTGTGGTCAGCAGCACGGGAAGGGTGGGCGGTGCCATTCCTGGGCAGGCTGCACTTTCTTTAGTGCTGGGCGGCTCTCCTTACAGGTGCACTCCTTGCGTGTGGGGCTCCCCTACATGGGGGAAACCCCTGCGTGGCAGGGCACTCCTTGCGCGCATCAGCACTGCACATGGGCCAGCTCCACACAGGTCAAGGAGGCCCGGGGTTTGAACCGCGGACCTCCCATGTGGTAGACGGACGCCCTAACCACTGGGCCAAGTCCATTTCCCTCTACATACTTTAAACATCAGTAGTCCACTCAGTCCTCCTATCTCCTTTAGGAATCCACCACCTACCACCAGGTCTTGAAGATATTTTCCTATGATTTCTTCTAGAAATTTTATGGTTCTTGCTTTTATTTTTAGTTTTTTGATCCATTTTGAGTTAGTTTTTGGATAAGTGTGAGATAGGGGTCCTCTTTTCTTCTTTCAGCTATGGATGTCCAATTCTTTCAGCACTATTTGTTGAATGGATTGTTCTGCCTGAGCTGTGTGAGTTTGACAGGCTTGTCAAAAATCACTTGACAATACCTGTGAGGATCTGTTTCTGAACCATAAATTTGGTTCCATTTGTCTGTTGTGTCTGTCTTTAGGCCAGTATCATGCTGTTTTTACCACTATAGGTAGGTATTATGATTTAAAGTCTGGAGATGAGGGTTTACTTTTCCTTTTTATGATGTTTCTGACTATTCAGGACTCCTTACCCTTCCAAATAAATTTAATGATTGTAGTTTTCAATTTTTTCTTTAATGCTAGTGGAATTTTTATCAGGATTGCATTAAATCTGTATATCAGTTTGAGTAGAATTGACATCTTAATGATATTTAGTCTTCCAATCCATGAGCATGGAATGTTCTTCCAGTTATTTAGGGCTTTTTTGATTTGTTTTAACATTGAGTTGCAGTTTTCTGAATACAAGTGCTTAACATCATTGGTTAAGTTCATTCCTATTTGAGTTTTATCTGTCATTTTATTTTCACCACTCTTTTGACACTTTTAGTTACTTTTATTGATATAATCTTCATTTCTCAGTTTCTGTTTATCTGTGAATATTCTAATCTTACCCTCATTTTTGAAAGACAGTCTTGCTGAATATAAGATTCTTGGCTAGAAATTCTTTTCTTGTAGTGTCTTAAATATATCAGACCACTGTCTTCTTGCTGCCATGGTTTCTGATGAGAAGTCATCACTTAATCTTATTGGTATCCCTTATATGTTATGTATTGCTTTTCTCTTGCTGCTCTCAGAATTCTCTTTGTCTTTGGCCTTTGACATTCTGATGAGTATGTGTCTTGGAGTTGGTCTATTTAGATTTTTTTGAATGGGAGTATGTTGTGCTTCTTGGATAGGAATATCTATGTCCTTCAATAGGGTTGGGAAATTTTCTACCATTATTTCTTTAAATATGCCTTCTGCCCCTTTTCCCTTCTCTTCTCCTGGTACACCCATGACACGTATGTTTGCATGCTTTTTGCTGTCATTTAGTTCCCTGAGACCTTGTTCAATTTTTTCCATTCTTTTCTTCATCTCTTCTTTTGTATATTCACTTTCAGAGGCCATTTCTTCAAGCTCACCAATCCTTTCTTCTGCCTCCTCAAATCTGCTATTATATGACTCTAGTGTTTTTTTAATTTCATTGATTGCACCTTTCATTCCCATAAGATCTGCTATTTTTCCATGCATGCTTTCACATTCTTCTTTGTGCTCATCCAATGTCTTGTTAATATCCTTAATCTCTTTAGCCATCTCATTGAATTTATTAAGGAGATTTGTTTAAACATCTATAATTAGTTGTGTCAACTCCTTTATGTCATCGGGAGGCTTATCTTGTTCCTGTAACTGGGCCATAGTTTCCTGTTTCTTGGTGTGGATTGTAATTTTTTGTTGGCGTCTTGGCACCTGGCTTACTAGAGTATTTATTCTGGGTGCAGTTTTTCTCTTTAGTTTAGCACTTCCTATTGTTTCTCCCTTGCTGGTTGTGCAGTAGGAGCCAAGCATGTAGTTGGTGCTGTAAGCTGTGGAGGCTCAAGCTGCCCTCATTGCACCAGGGACAAATGAAACTTTTTCCAACTTTCTCCCTTGCCAGGGGTAAGGACAGAGTCACAGCTATGGGGAATAATCCATGTGTAGGCCTAGACTGTAGTTGCCTAGAGAGACTAATGAAGCTTCACATCCCTTTCTCCCCTGCCTGGGGCAGGGATGGAGCTGCAGGTGTGGGCAGCAATCTACGCATTGCAAGTCCAAGATGACTGCAGTTGCCCTGGTAGACTTCTGATTTTCAGTCTATGCCAGCCGAAGTTCCCTGCAGTTACCTTTATAGGCTGGTGCAGGGCTCCTCAGCCTCCTCCCTGCCAGAGGTGGGGCTGAAGCCTAGGCTAGGGCTACCGGCTGATCTGCGTGAAAGAAACTGGTTCCTGCCGATACTGAGAGTTTCAGGCATTCCAGCTTCCCCTCAGGCTGGGGGTGGAGTCGGAATGGCAGCTACTGGCCTCTTTCTGACTTGGGCTGGTTCTCACCCCAGCTGTTCCCAAGGTTATGTGTTAGCCAGCCAAGTCTACCAATCAGTAGCCGAAATCAGCAGCCAACCGTCTCCTCCTCCCCTGTTTCTGGGAAATGGAGCTTCCAATTCCCGTCACAGAGCAGCTCCTGTGGTGGCTCCTGCGGCCAGAGTAGGACAATCACAGGCCTCCGGCGGCTTGGCCAGTAATTTCCCCGAGAGGCTGGTGGAGAGGCTGGCGCAGGTCCCTGCAGCTTCCTCCCTGCTGGAGGTGGCCCTGGGACCTAGGCTAGAGCTGCAATATGATCTGGTTGGGAAGAAGCCAGTCCCCGCAAGCACTGGGATCCTCAGTGTGCTCCGCTTCCCCTCGTGCCAAGTGTGGAGTTAACATGGCAGCTACCAGCCTTTCTGACCTGGACAGGCTCAAACCTTAGCTGTTCTCAGGATCATACTGTAGCCCACTGAATTTCCTCATCATAGATTAAATCGATGCCCAACCATCTCTTCCTCCCCCGTTCTGGGGAAGTGGAGCTTCCGATTCCAGCTGCGGAACAGCTCCCGAGGCCACTTGTGCCTCCAGTGGAGAATGGGCACTGGCATCCAGGGCATGGAGCCTCTACTTCTGAGTCTTCTCTACAGATGGGCAGTCTCCTCCTTCCACTCATCCAAGGATTTTGCAGGATGCTCTTCTGGTCTGCTGGAGCCCCCAGACAGGTGCTTCAGCTAGCTCCAGAGAGCTCTGGGTATTTGCTAACTGCCCTGCAGCAGGAGCTGTCTCTAGAAGCTCCTTACTCCACCACCATCTTGCTGGTTCTCCAGTTGGGTTTTATAAAGGGTATTTATTTGGGGAAGAAGCTTACAGTTACCAGGCCATAAAGCATAAGGTACTTCCTTCTTCAAAGTCTATTGCTACATGTGGGGGCAAGATAGCTGCTGATATCTGTGAGGGTTCAGGCTTCCTGGGTCCCTCTCTTCCCATGCTTGCCTTTCTCCAGGCTCAGCCGCTCTGCTATCTCCACAAGGCCAGCTGTAGAGTATCAGATGAACAGTCTGTCTCTCTCCCCAGGGCTCAGTTCTGTCTGGGCTCAGCTGCTCTACATTCTCCTGTGTGTTTACTTCCCCAGTTCCAGCTCAAAATTAAAAACTCTCTTCTTTGCAGTATGGTTGCTCAACATTATACTGACATGGTCCAATCAAAGCCTTAATCATTATTTAATCAAGTAAAAATAAAACCTCTGAATCCAATATACTCTAATACACCCAGAAGAAAAGACCAGTTTACCAATATAATACAATATTTCTTTCTGGAATTCATTAATAATGTCAAAGTGCTATACCACGTGTTGAAGCAAGATGGCGGATGATCTCTGCCTGGTCTCTCCTTCCTTCTTCCTCTTAATGCTCTGTGGGCCCAGCTTCTTCCAATCTCAGTTGTAGGCTGGCATTGGGCTTGTGGCAGATTGATATTCTTTATGAATTTCAAAAAGGAAATATCAATTATGTTTGTAAACTGGTCTCTTTCTTTGGGCATGATACCCTTTGATTATATTAGATTCAGCTGAGATGCCTTTGATTAAATTATGTTAAGATTAGGGCTAGGTCATGCACGTAGAGTCCCTTGGTAGGCTATATAACAGACACTCAATCTAGGACACATGGAAGTAGATGCACAGGAGAACACAGAGGAATAGAGACAGCTCCACAGACACAGGAGAGGCACCAGGAAGAGAGGTAAGCCTGATAGCCTGTAGCTGCAGCTGAGGTGAGAGAGAAAGGATCCCCGGGGAGAGAGACGAGCCTCATCCCAGCCTATACTGAGATCAGAAGAAGCTGGGGGAAGCGGATGTGGCTCAACAGATAGAGTGTCTGCCTACCATATAGGAGGTCCAAGGGTTCGATACCAAGGGCCTCTTGGCTCAGGTGGTGAGCTAGCCCATGTGCAGTGCTACTGAGTGCAAGGGGTGCCAGCCCACGCAGGGATGCCCCCATGTAAGAGTGTCCCCCACACGATAAGTGGCCCCTGTACAAGGAGAGCCACCCTGTGTGAAACTGCAGCTCACCCAGGAGTGGTGCCATACACATGGAGAGCTGCTGCAGCAAGATGCTGCAACAAAAAGAGACACAGATCCCCAGTGCTGCCTGATGAGAATATAAGCGGACACGAAAGAACACACAGTGAATGGACACAGAGAGCCGACAACGGAGGGGGGAGGGGGAGAAATAAATAAATACGTCTTTTTAAAAAAAGAAGAAGCTGGGACCAGAGTCCTAAGAGGAAGAAGCAGGCTGAACCCTCAAGAGACCAGCAGCTATCTTGCTGGTGAGGGGAGTAACTTATTCTTTATAGCCTTGTGACTGTAAGCTTCTACACCAAATAAATACCTTTTATAAAAGCCAACAGATTTATGGTATTTTGAATAAGCACCCTTTGGCTGACTAACAGAGGGCTCGTCTCTCAGGGCTTCCTTTACCAGTCTGGCATAGGGCTCATTTCTTTCCAGGCCCTAGTAGCTGACCAGCTGCTCTGTTTTCTTCAGCTGCAAACTATAAGGCAGATGACTCGTCTCTCTCCGGGGTCCCAGGATCAAACGTGACAGCGCCATCTCTTCTTCCATGTCTGTGGAGCCCGCTCTCTTCCTGTGTCTTGAACAAGCATCTGTTTACGTCAGTCCACCAAGCGGACAGGGACTCAACCCTGAATCAAATCCTAATCTTAATACGTAATTTAATTAAGATATTTCAGCTGAATCTAATGCATGCAAAGGGGTCACACCCAGAAGAACAGACCAGCATACAAACACAATCTTGTTCTTTTTGTGGATCCATAAATAATATCAACCTGCCACAGTGTCTTTCATTCCCATTAGCTGTTTTAATTTTCTTTTTTAAAAAAGATTTATTTATTTATTTCTCTCCCCTCCCCCCTCCAGTTGTCTGTTCTCTGTGTCTATTTGCTGCGTCTTCTTTGTCCGCTTCTGTTGTTGTCAGCAGCATGGGAATCTGTGTTTCTTTTTGTTGCGTCATCTTGTGTCGGCTCTCCATGTGTGCAGCGCCATTCCTGGGCAGGCTGCACTTTCTTTCACGCTGGGTGGCTTTCCTTACAGGGTGCACTCCTTGTGCGTGGGGCTCCCCTACGCAGGGAACACTCCTGTGTGGCAGGGCACTCCTTGCGCGCATCAGCACTGCGCATAGGCCAGCTCCACACGGGTCAAGAAGGCCCGGGGTTTGAACTGTGGACCTCCCATGTGGTAGACGGACACCCTAACCACTGGGCCAAGTCCGCCGCCTGTTTTAATTTTCTATCCAAGATTTTGGGGAAACCAATGTGGCTCAATCAGTTGGGCACCCACCTAACACATGGGAGGTCCTGGGTTTGGTTCTCCTGTGCCTCCTAAAAAGGACAAGCAGACACTGAGCTAGATGCCTAAAGGACCAGATGCCACAAGCCAGCAGACACTGCAGCCTGCCGGGAGTGGATGTGGCTCAGGCTGTTGGGCACTCACCTCCCATGTGGGAGATCCTGGGTTTGGTTCCCAGGGCTTCTAGGAGAAGGCGAGCAAACAATGAGCAGACAGATGAGAGAACTATCTGGGGGAGGGGAGGGATAAAAAAAAAAGATGAGTACACAAGGAACAGACACCGAGAGCAGATGACAAGTGCAAATCAACGGGGTGAGGGGAGAAATAAATAAATAAATAAAAAACCTTAGGAAGAAAAGTGCTACAAGAAAAAAAGATCGCAAATGTTTGTGTTTACCCAGTGTCTCCTTTAATGTTTTTATTTCCTCTTTTTTTAGAGAAATAATTTTTTATTCCCTGATCTCCTGCCCCCCGAGATGGCTCCCTCATCTGTCAGCTCATTGTCTGCTTGTCTTCTTTAGGAGGCACTGGGACCCAAACCCAGGTGCTCCCATGTGGAAGGCAGGCACCCAATTGCTTGAGCCACATGTGCTCCCATTTTTATTTCTTTTGCCATGTTGTCCTTCAACTCCATGATTTGATTTAGGAGCTTTGTATGAACCTCATTGGCCAGTTGTTTCAAGTCCTGTGTCTATTCTGGAGCTTTGATTTGTTTCTTTGTCCGAGTCATTCTTCCTTTTTCTTAGTACGGCTTGTAATTTTTTGCTGATATCTAGGTATCCGATTCTGATGATGAGTTTACTCTGATGTTCAGTTTCTCTCTCTCACAGAGGGATTTACTGTTAAGTAGCTGTTGGAACCATTGTTCTTTGACTCTTGGTTCAACTTGTTCTAGATATTAAGGATTTCCCTGGTTTAGCTGCTCAAACCAGGGCTAAGGAGCCAGGAATGGGGTGCAGGCGAGTTTCCAAGGGCCTTGGAGAGGGGGGCAGTAAAGGCACCTAATTGCCTTGTTTATTTATTAGTTTTCCTTTCCTTCCATGAACATTTCTGGTCTGCCAGCAGATGGTGCTTTTTGGCAGATACAGCTCAGACCCCGGAAGCTAAGAGGAATGCATTCATTGTCACTCTGGGAGTTTTCCAAAAGTCGGTGTCCTCAAGGCAGGCTAAGCCTCACAAACAAAGCTCTTCTCCTGCGGGGGTTGGCCACACCTTCCCTCCTCAGTCCTCAGCAAGTAGCCCAAGGCAGTAGAGAGAGAGAAAGCAAATTATCTTTAGCTCCCTAAAGGCTGTCAGAGCAAATAATGTTGTGGTCCCACCTGCCTGAAGGTGTGTGAGCCCTCCCATGCAGCAGACCAAGTTCTGTAGTCAAAATCTGAAAATTTTTTGTGTGATCTATGTATCTTTAACAACAACGAAAAAGATAATTTAAAAAATGGAAAAAAAGAAAAACACAAAGGGAATATTCCAACTGAAAAAAAGAAAAAAACAAAAAAACCCAACTAACCAACCAAACAAACAAAAATTTGAATTTTCTGTAGGCTCTTTCCTTCCTTCTCCCCTTGCTTGGGAAGAGGACCCCTGCAAACCCCTTGGTCGACAGTCACCTGCCAGGGGCTAGTGGAACCCCTGCCGTTTGCTTCTAGGATGGGGCACTGCTGGAGCTCTACTTAAGGGATTTCCCTGCCAGCAGAGACTCCTTTCCTTTGCGCTCTCTCTTCTGCATGGTGTCTCTATACTGTTCTTTCAACTTTTTTATAGGCTTGAGGATGTTCAAAATAAAAACTTGAGGGGGTAAAACAAAAGCATATACACTGCTTTTAATAAAACAGTTATGATTGTGCTGACATTGCTTAATGTGGCATTATATTCATTTGGAAACTTGAAATTAATATTCTTATTTTAATTTTTAAGTTTTTAATTTTAAATATACTTTAAAATTTTAAAGATACTTAGATTACATAAATGTTACATAAAAAATATAGGGAATTCCCATATGTCCCGCTTCCAACCTCTCCCACATTTTCCCAGAAATATTTTAAAAATGTTGATACTTTTGCTAAGATGTCTAATTTCAGATTACGAGGTAGCTATGGAGAAATATTTGCCTTTTTAATCATTTGATGAAAAGGCAGAGTTTATTTTGGCAGGGCATACCTTACCTACGGGCTAGAAGAAAATGTTCTCCTTATGCTAATAATATTTGAATTTTACAGTGCAACTATTCAGAAGATGTGCTTGCTGTTTAGCTAGCAGTTAGCAGTTAGGACAGAAGTTGTCACTCTTCTGGAATGCAGCAGCAAGAGAAGGCCAAGAATATGGGGTGATGAGAGAAAACTATGCAGAGAGGGTAAAACGCATGGTTAGTCTTGGAGACATGGAAAGGGTGTGATTCTCAAATATTTATTCATATATGGAGGGGGAGAGAGTCAAAAAAGGGGGCTTGTGAAAAAAGACAAGGGGAGTGGGTTGTTTCAAAAACAATGTGTAAGTTTCTTGTAGATGGTTTTGAAGACAAAAGCACAAAAAGGAACCAAAACCACCTGATGCCCCACCACAGAGGTTGGCATTAGGTCTGTATATGCTGCCAGGCTGCTTTCCACCCATTAATAATAACCATAGTGAGGAGAGCGGACTTGGCCCAGTGGTTAGGGCGTCCGTCTACCACATGGGAGGCCCGCGGTTCAAACCCCAGGCCTCCTTGACCCGTGTGCAGCTGGCCCATGCGCAGTGCTGATGCACGCAAGGAGTGCCGTGCCATGCAGGGGTGTCCCCGCGTAGGGGAGCCCCACGCGCAAGGAGTGCACCCTGTAAGGAGAGCCGCCCAGCGTGAAAGAAAGTGCAGCCTGCCCAGGAACGGTGCCACCCACACGGAGAGCTGACACAACAAGATGACACAACAAAAAGAAACACGGATTTCTGGTGCCACTGATAAGGATAGAAGCGGTCACAGAAGAACATACATGGAATGGACACAGAGAGCAGACAACTGGGGGGGAAGGGACAGAAATAAATAAAAAATAAATCTTAAAAAAAAAATAACCACAGTGACAATGAAAGTGACAACACGTTTCTCGTGCGCTTGCCACATGGAGGCTACTATTCTGAGGAGTCACCTACATTTCTCAGTGGAGGTAGGAACTGGTTGGTGCTCTCCCTCTTTCACTGACAACTGAGTCACTGCACTCACCTAACACACTCACACAGCTAGTACGAGGGGAGCCCAGAGCCCAGCCCAGCGCCCTGACCATGGAGCCATAGCAACATGGGACCCCACTGTGGTAACATACATATAACATAGAAGCTGCCCTTTCAGCCATTTTTAAGTGTGCAATTCAGTGGCATTAATTACTTTCACAGTGTTGTGCTACCATCACTGCCATCCATTACCCAATCTTTTCCATCACCTCATATTGAAACTCTGTATCCATTAAACAATAATTCCACAGGGCCCATACTTTTAATCCATGTTTTCTATAAACCACTTTTTTTAAAAAAACAAAAATTGACCGTACATTGAATTCTGTTTATAACTTTCTTTTTTTAAAGCAATCAAACCAATATAAGAGGACACAAAGTTTAAGGATGTGTATTAATACAGAAATGGATAATGTAAAGATTTTATCACTCATCTTAAATTTGCATGCAATAATTCTCACTTGCTAATTGAAAGAGCAAATGATCTTTATTATGAGTGGCACATTTAAACCAAAAGCTCATTTTTAAAGGATCTAATTTAGTAATGGAATCAATTAATTAATTCAACAAAAATTTGAATGTCTATGTTGTAAAAGCAGTGCCTAGAGCATATATAATTTCATTTAATGCTCATGAAAATCCATGGATAATTATTGTTTACATTTTTCAGATGAGGAAAAGGAAGTTTTGAGGTAAAGGAAATTTCCCTCCAGAGACAGATAAAGTAGATACAACCCCAGGTATTGGTTCTTTTGAGGGCTACAGAGACCCACAGGTTTTATGGTCATGGCAGATGGAGTTCACTGCCATGTCTGTTGGCCCTTCTTTGGAGTTGGTGTTTCTGTGTGATGGAGCCGGACTCAGATGTGATCTTTTTTCACAAGCCTTTCCTGTTACTTTACCAGAATTGTAGTTGGTGCTGGGGTTTAAGGTATACCCAGGGGATCTGAATCTCTGGATTGACCATATGATAGCCAGGCCCTGAGCCTCAACAGACTTCAGCTCCTACACTCTGGTTTACTGAACTTACCCCACTCAGCTAACATGGAGTTGAAGAATGTCAACCACCACACCATGGAGCCAAGAGTGCCTACAACTGAAAGCAGGAGGATTGCATCTAGCATCCACGTGGAATCTAAGCCCCCTCTTGACATAGATGTGGAATGGACACAAGGTCCACAGGATGGAGGAATAGAGTGTGGATTAGAGTGGACTTACTGATATTCTATTCAATGAACTATTGTGATTAGTAATTGAAGAAAATGTTGCATTGGTGTGGAGAAAGTGGCCATGGTGGCAGCTGGGTGTGGGGAATGGGAGGAAGAGATGAGATTTGGAGGCGTTTTTGGGACTTGGAGTTGTCCTGGGTGGTGCTGCAGGGACAATTACCAGACATTGTAGGTCCTCTCATGGCCCACTGGATGGAGCATGGGAGAGTGTGGGCTATGATGTGGACCATTGACCATGAGGTGCAGCAGTGCTCAGAGATGTATTCACCAAATGCAATGAATGTCTCATGATGATGGAGGAGAATGTTGCTATGGGGGGAGTAGTGGGGTGAGGGAGGTGGGGGGTATATGGAGACCTCATATTTTTTTAATGTAATATGAAAAAAATGAATAAAGACAAAAAAAAAAAAAGGAAGTTTCCCTAAGGTATACCACAGCTAATAAAGAGTAGAGCAGTGTGATGACTTCGTAGCATGCCAATTTGGAAAGAAGAACTATATTTCCTAGATGCATGTTTCATTTAAGCCAGGCTATAAAAGACATCATAGCAGTGTGATATTATTTATGAATTCCAAAAAGATATTTTATTATGTTTGTAAACTGGTCTCTTCCTCTGGGCATGATACCCTTTGATTGTATTAGATTCAACTGAGATGTCTTTGATTAAATTATATTAAGATTAAGGCTTTGATTCAACCATGTCAATAGGGCTTGCAGGATTGAGTCCCCACTACCTTGGCGAGCTGATAAAACAGACTCTTACACAGAAGTAGACACACAGAGATGAAGAACTCAGAGGAAGAGAGACAGCTCATTAGATATGGCAGAGGCCTGGGGAGGAGAGATGAGCCTGATAGTCTACAGCTGACCTTGTGCAGAGACCACAGCAATTGAGCCTGGAAAGAAACAAGCCCCGGGGAGAGTGAGGAGCCTTATCCCAGTCTACCGTTGACACAGGAAGAAGCTGGAGCCACGGAACCTTAAGAGGAAGAAGGAAGGCTGAACCCTTGCAGACACCACCCACCATCTTGCATCAACACGTGGCAACAGACTTTGAATGAGAAAGTACCTCCTAGTATCTTGAGCTGGATTCTTTAGGGCATTGTGACTGTAAGCGTCTACCCCAAATAAGTACCCTTTACAACAGCCAACAGAGTTCTGGTACTTTGCATCAGCACCCCTTTGGCTGACTAAGATAGACATCCTGCATGTCGGGAAGGCAGAAGTGAAGCAAGAGTGATGTTGTTTTCCACTCATCAGGTCTGTGCAGGGGAAACAGGTGCTTGTTAGAACCTTGTTGTTTATCTGCTGGTTCACCTCTGGCATGGACAAGCAGTTGAGCCTGCAGCCACTTCGTAGCTGCTCTGCCTCGCCCCAGATTCTCCAGAAGCTTCTCTAACATCTGGGCCAGGCGTGACTTACTTGTTCCTTGACAAAGGTGCCAGCTTCTCCTGCAGGATACATCATCACAGTTGGAGGCTGTGAGAGACTGATATAGGCTTCAGTCTATACCCTGGTGGGTTCCAGGTCGTCCATCTTCTCTTCCCAACAGACTTACAGAGACTGTTCACTAGCATTCCCAATTGTATATGGTCAAATCCCTGTAATATCTACTAATGGTCTGCTTTCTGTGGTTGAGTCCTGGTTATTGATATAAGCCATTACTTAAAATATAAAAGTTTAGGTGACCAGATGGAAATAACTTCAACCACTCTTATTTAAATATCTTTGGTGCACAAATGAACTTATTTTTGAGAAATATCAAATTAACTTAAGAAGGAAGGGAAGGGTATCTTTTTCAGAATCTGGATTATTATTATTTTTAATTAGAGAAGTTGTGGGTTTACAGATCAATCATGCATGAAATACAGGATTTCCATATAACTCTATTATTAACACCTTGCATTGATGTGGAACATTTGTGACAAATGATGATAGCATATTTTTATAATTGTACTATTGACTATAGTTCATGTTTTAACATATACTTCAGTGTTGTAAATTATGTTCACAATGCTGTGCTACCATTACCACTATCTATTAAAAAATATTACCATCATTTCAACTCTGAAACCATGAAGTAAATTGTTTTATGTACCTTGGCAAATTATTAATTAAATTACTGGAGTAGATTATTTGGTTGTTAAAAGTTGGTTCTGGCACAGTATTTGATTCTTTTTTTTGTAAAGAATTTTACTCCACCCCTGCCCACTGCTTGCTGTCTGCTCTCTTGTATCCATTTACAGCGCATTCTTCTGTATCTGCTTGTCTTCTCTTCTCACCTTCTTTTTAGGAGGCACCAGGAACTGATCCCAGGACCTTCTGATGTGGAAAAGAGGCACTCAATTGCTTGAGTCACCTTAGCTTCCTGGTTTGTTGTGTCTCTGCCTCTCCTCTGTGTCTCTTTTTTGTTGCGCCATCTTGTTGCACCAGCTCTCCATGCCACATGGGCCAGCTCGCTTTCACCAGGAGGTCCAAACCCAGGACCCTCCATATGGTAGGTGGGAGCCCAATCACTGGAGCCAACCTGTATTGGTTTCCTAATCCTGCTATAACAAATTACCACAAATTTAGTGGCTCATAATAATACAAATTTATTATCTTACACTTGTGGAATTCAAAAATCCAAAATGGATTTTGCCAGGCCTAAATCAAGGTGTTGGCAAGGCCAAGATCCCTGCAGAGGCACAAGTGGAGAATCTGTTTCCTAGCATGTCCAACTTCTAAGCAGGGTTCTTTTTTTTTTTAAGATTTATTATTTATTTATTTATTTACCCTCCCCCCTTGTCGCTTGCTTGCTGTCTGCTTTCTGTGTCCATTCGCTGCACGTTCTTCTGTATCTGCTTGTCTCCCTTTGTTGCGTCATCTTGTGTGCCAGTTCTCCGCAGGTGTGGGCCAGCTTGCCTTCACAAGGATGCCCTGGGAAGCAAACCCAGGGCTTCCCATATGTTAGATGGGAGCCCAATCAATTGAGTCACATCCACTTTCCTAAGCAGGGTTCTTAACCTTTTTTGTTTCATGGACCCCTTTGCCAGTCAGGTGAAAACCGCAGATCCCGCAGAAGGTAGCAACAGATAGTTTTATGACTATCTAGCTTTGGGTCTAACAACTACCATAACTTTGAAGTATGGATAAGCATAAGCAATTTTTTGAGATATACAACAACTGTAACGTGATATGAAATGAATACTACTAGTAATTTATTGCATACATTCATAAGTGAAGGAAATAATAGATTTCATTAGAAGTCAGTGAAAACCAAGATAAGAAGTTGATTTTTTTTAGGTCAAGCTCATGGACCTCCTGAAGCTTGGGGGTCCATGGACCCCTGGTTAAGAACCCCTGTTCCAGAGGCTGCCTGCTTGCCTTGGTTTCTGGTCCATTCTTCCATCTTCAAAGTGCATTTTCCAACATCTGCTTCTATTGCCATATCTCCTCTCTGACCTCCAGCATCTCTCTTATAAGGACTGTTATGATTACACTGGGCCTTTCAAATAATCCAGGATAATCTGGGAGCATCTCCCCTCCTTTATTTAATCTCACTTGCAAAATTCCCTTTGCCATGAAAAGTAATATATTCACACATTCCAGATATTAAAATGTGGACATCTGGCGGGGGGAGAGACATTATTCTGACTACTCCAAGCACCATGGGATTTTTTTCTCTTCTCTTTTAAGGAGAACTTTTTTTTTTTTTAATTTAATTCCGCTCCCCCCTCCCCGGTTGTCTGTTCTCGGTGTCTACCTGCTTCGCCTTGTTTCTTTGTCCGCTTCTGTTGTCCTCAGTGGCACGGGAAGTGTGGGCGGCGCCATTCCTGGGTGGGCTGCACTCTCTTTCGCGCTGGGTGGCTCTCCCTATGGGCGCACCCCCTGCGCGTGGGGCTCCCCTACACGCAGGACATCCCTACGTGGCACGGCACTCCCAGCGCGCATCAGCACTGCGCATAGGCCAGCTCCACACAGGTCAAGGAGGTCCGGGGTTTGAACCACGGACCTCCCATGTGGCAGACGGACGCCCTAACCACTGGGCCAAGTCCGTTTCCCTAAGGAGAACTTTTTATTGAAGTATAACATATATATGCATAAATCATAAGTATATGGCTTAAGAAATTTTTCACCAAGTGAATACATCCCAAATTGAGAAACAGAACATAACCAACACTCCAGAAGCTCTTTCCTGGCTTATGGGAGTCATTTATAGTGTACTTTTATTCCACTGTGGCATAGTGTTCCATTATTTTTTTAAAAGATTTATTTATTCATTTCCCCTCTTCCCCTCCTCCTGCCCTGCTGTTTTTGCTGTCTGTGTTGTCTTCTCTTCTCATTTTCTCTCCCCTAGGATTCACCAGGATTCTATCCTGGAGACCTCTGATGGGGAGAGAAGTTCCCTGTCAATTGCACCACTTCAGTTCCTGGTTTCTGCTGCAATTCACCTTGACTCTCCCCTTGTCTCTCTTTTGATGTGTCATCATCTTGCTGCATGACTCACTTGTGCGGGCACTGGCTCACCATGCAGGCACTCATGCGGGCACTGGCTTGCCGTGTGGGCACCCCTTCTCTTTTTCTTTTTCACCAGGAGGCCCTAGAAATTGAACCCAGGTCCTCCCATATGGCAGGCAGAAGCTCTATCACTTGAGCCACATCCGCTTCCCATAGTGTTCCATTATTATGAATATAATCCAATTTATTTATTCACTCTATTGTTTATGGGCATTTGGTTGTTTCCAGTTTGAGGCTATTATAAGTAGTTCTGCTATGAACATTCTTGTATGTGTCATTCATGCATTTCTGTTGTGAATATTCTTGGGGAATGGAATTGCTAGATTACAGGGTATGCATATGTTCAGCTTTGCTACGGTCTGCCTAACAACTTTCTAGAGCATTTGTAATGGATTATGATCCACTGAAAAAAATAGGAATTCCTGAGTCTATACTGATATAAGAAAACAAACAAATGAAGGGGGAGAAGCTAAGCTCTCTCTTACTTTAGAATGCCTATTGATTAACATGGAAAAACTTATGGAACCACCATTTAGCAACTGTCATAGTAATAATTGATCCAGACAATTAAGCTAAAATTATTGGGTGAATTTTCGAGGAGAAGTGGGATATTTACATGGCCTCAAAGTATCTCCCCACAAATTATTACTAATTACTTATTGATAAAGAAATGTTAATTACTTATTATTTATTAACTTTACAGAAGAGAAATTTGAAAGATGCTATTTGTGTGATAAAGTTTACATCAGGGAAGCGGACTTGGCCCAGTGGTTAGGGCGTCCATCCACCACGTGGGAGGTCCGCGGTTCAAACCCTGGGCCTCCATGACCCGTGTGGAGCTGGCCCATGCGCAGTGCTGATGCGCGCAAGGAGTGCCGTGCCACGCAGGGGTGTCCCCCGTGTGGGGAAGCCCCATAAGGAGATCCGCCCAGCGCGAAAGAAAGTGCAGCCTGCCCAGGAATGGCGCTGCACACACGGAGAGCTGACACAACCAGATGACGCAACAAAAAGAAATACAGATTCCTGTGCCGCTGACAACAGTAGCGGACAAAAACATGCAGCAAATAGACACAGAGAACAGACAACTGGGGCTGGAGGGGGCGGAAGGGGAGAGAAATAAATAAATAAATAAATCTTAAAAAAAAAAGTTTAAATCATACTAATGGGACAAATCACCACTGTGTGCCTCATGATCCAATGCACCGAGAAGGATACAACACCAGTTCTGTGATAGTCCTGCCAAGTATACATAATCTGATCTTTGGAAGCACAAGATGGAACCAATTGAGGAACATCCTGAAAGTAAGTGGACTGTGCTCTTCAAAAATGTCAAGGTCATGAAAGATAAGGGGACACTGAAAAATTGTTTCAGATTGAAGGAGGCTAAAAAGATGTGACAACTAAATGCCACACCTGATTCTGGACTGGGATCCTTTAGTGGACTTTAGTGGAACAATCAGTGGAATTTGAGTGAGGTCCATGGATTTGATGAAGTATCCTATCAGTTTCATTTCCTGGTTTTGATGGGCATGCTATGGTTATGTAGGAGAATGTTCTTGTTCACAGGAACTACTCACTAAATTACTGGGGTGAGGGGACTTGGTGTCTGCTTCTACTCTCAGTGGTTCAGAACACATATGCCCACACATCCACACGTCCACAATAATAGGGCAAATACGGTAGAATTTTTAATAGTTGGGGAATTGGGATAAAGTGTATATGAGTTTTTAATGCTATTCTTGCAACTTTTCTCAAAGTTCAAAATTATTTTAAAATTAAAAGTTAAAAGGACAGTATGATGATAATGTTGAGAAAGCAGAGATTTTATTATGTAGACCATTCAAAGGATAAACATCAGGCTTGCACAGAAGTGAAAAAGAGGGACCAGGAAGTTTTCTCCAGGTTGCAAATGGGGATAGGGGTGGGGAATGTGTTTATTACTACAATTAAGGGTTAAATGGCATTACCTTGACTTGGACACCCAACTTGGATTTTCCCGCTCCATAAACTGGACACAAAGAGAATATTCCTGAGCCTTGAAACTCCGTCTTCCTCCTCAGCCCCATCATTTAGAACAGGGGTTCTTAACAAGGGGTCTGTGAGCTTGAATTGAAAATTCAAAAAAAACATTATTGTAGGGATGTGTTGGTGTGATATATTTATTAAATAACACAGTTTAGTGTGGACTTAGTAAGGGCTCCGTGGTTCTCACCTGACTGGCAAAGGGGCCCATGCAACAAAAAAGGTTAAGAACCCCTGAGTTAGAACTTCTTTCCATTCTTCTGTCCTTTCCTCTTTAAACTTCCTCTTAGGCCCCCTGGGATCGTTCCTGTCCTCACAACAGCTCCAAAGTCTCATCTCACTGCCAGGTAAGGCCAGTGTTATTTGTCTCCTCATCAGGGTGGTCAGTGAAACCCTGAGGGAAGCAAAGGGCACTGTGTTTGTTTGAGGGAGAGGCTGGGGTGAAGACATGGCCTGAGTTCTCTTGTGCAGGGCTGGGGAGGATGGGAGGCCTGCGAAAGAGGCTGCTGGCTAGGCTGGCCTGGTGGGCACAGAGTAGCTGTGTGGACAGGAAGCTGGCTGCGGCCATGCAAAGCCCACGAGTAAAGCTCGGCAGGCTGACCGCCTGATAACTCTCTGATCTTCTCCCTAAAGCCACTTGCGTTCCTGCTGCGGGAAATGCTCTCCTCCCACCCAGCACCACTCTCTCTAAACCCTGACTGCCCTTCTTCTCTTTCAGAGGAGCAAGAGGGGATGTTCCCTGTTGCACAGGGCCACTGTGGGTGAGAACTGTGGCGAGGGAAAAGGCATTCCTGTCCTTTCAACCTCTGTTTCGATGGCACTGTTTTCAACAGCACTGTAACGTGTGCACGGCTGGGTCTCTAGGCATGTAATGGGGCAAAAGCTTTTTGTGGGGTGTCCACAGATCTAAATACCACACTATGCAAAAGATTTATCAGCATAACTGTTTCAGATTTGGGAGAACTGTCTGGTTTAGGAAACTTTCATTAAACATCCATCAATTATTTATTGCATTCCTACCATATGTCCGGTTTCATTGTTGCTCTAGCGCTATAATAAGCAAAACAGACATAAATCTCTGCCTACCTTCATAGGATGAGAGGAAACAGACAATCAACAAAATAAATGAGCAAATTTTACATTTTAGAAGGTCATAAAGTGCAGTGGAGAAAAATAAAGCAGGAAAGGGAAAGGGAAATGGGACATAGAGTGATGGTGAGTGGTAACTTTTTTTTTTTTTGAGGTACCGGGGGCTGGGGACTGAAGCCAGAACCTCGTATGTGGGAAGCTGGTACCACATTGGCTTCCCGGAGTGGTTTTTTTTTTTTTTTTTTTCTTGTTTTTGTTTTTCAGGAGGCACTGGAACTGAACCTAGGACCTCCCATTTGGGAGGTAGGAGCTCATCTGCTTGAGCCACATCCACACCCAAGTTGTAATTTTATTAGATAGGAAGGTCTCACTGAAAATGTCATATTTGAGCCAAGATCAGAAAGAGGTGAAGGACTGGGCGATGATGCAGTTTTCTAGAGGGAAGAGCATTCCTGGTAGAAGGGAAAACAACTACAAAAGCCCTGAGGCAGCTGCCTTTTCTCAGCTGCATGTCTGGGAAATATTAAGGTGGCCAGTGTGGCTGAAAGAATGTGAGGAGGGAAGGAGGATGAGAGGGTGGTGAAGCAGCAGAGAGGCCAGATCATGTGGGGCCTTGGAGGAAGTGGGCTACTCTTCTGGGTTAGATGGGAGCCATTGCAGGGTTTTGAGCAAAGGAACCTAGGTTTTTTTTTTTTAAAGATTTATTTATTTCTCTTCCCTCCCCCCCGCCCCCAGTTGTCTGTTCTCTGTGTCTATTTGCTGCATGTTCTTCTTTGTCCACTTGTTGTTGCCAGCGGCAAGAGAATCTGTGTTTTTGTTGCGTCATCTTGCTGTGTCAGCTCTCCATGTGTGTGGTGCCATTCCTGGGCAGGCTGCACTTTCTTTTGTGCTGGACGGCTCTCCTCATGGGGCGCACTCCTTGCGTGTGGGGCTCCTCTAACCCGGGACACCTCTGTGTGGCACAGCACTCCTTGTGCGCATCAGCACTGCACATGGGCCAGCTCCACACGGGTCAAGGAGGCCCGGGGTTTGAACTGCAGACCTCCCATGTGGTAGACAGATGCCTGAACCACTGGGCCTAGTCCACTTCCGGAACCTAGGTTTTTACAGTATCCCTCCAGCTCCCTCTAGAAACTCGATGTTAACAGATAAAGGCAGAAGGAAGAACAGTTAGGGGGTTGTTGTGATGATCCAGGTGAGATGTGCTTTGATTCTGGCTGTATTTTGAAGGTAGGATCATCAGGGTTTATTGATGAACTGCCCGTGTGATATAAAGGACAGCTAGGGGACCTCATCATATTTTTTTAATGTAACATTAAAAAAAATTTGAGAATAAAAAAAGGACAGTTAACTCTAAGATTTCTGAAAAGACATGAACACCGGTCAAGATGACTTAGGAAAGGCTTTGTGAGGGAAGGATTTTAGGGGTCTAAGTGGATCTTTTCAAATTAGAGGGCAAGATGTATATAGACAAGACAAATAAGTGAGGATGAGAACTGGAATGAGCATGTGCAGACAACCATGGTGGGTAGAGCTAGACAGTACATGCCATTTAAGGAGAGCGTTGGTACCTATCAGTTCTCCAGGAAAGCAGAAGGCATATGCAACCCAGATAATTGAGGAGAGTCCTTGATGGTAATTTACAAAGGTGGGGGAAGAATTGACAGAAATCAGCAAGGAATGGCGAAGCATGTTGGGTTCTCTCCAATGGCTCCCATCTGCTCTGGAGAAGCCGACGTCCTGAAGGGGCAAGGAAGTAGTGGTATTAGAACCCAGAGAAGGGCACCATATGGAGAGAGGACTGTCCTACTTGAACCATGCCTTCAGTAGAGAAAGACCAGCTACAACCAACATGGGGCTTAGCAGAAAGGAAGAACCCCCAAGCTCACTCTCCTCCCCACCTTTCCATCTCCTGCTGCTGCTGCTTCCTGGATGAATCCCACTGAAGCCATAGGGCTGGGGAGCTGATTGCTATAGTGCGTGGTCAGCCTTCCAGGGCACAGAGCAGGGGAGCAAGGGTAGAGGGCAGCATATCTTGCCCAGCTTTGAAAATCGAGTACTAGAAGTTTGGGTTTAAGATGACAGGGAATGAGAAAGGCTTGATCATTGAAGTAACATGATTATATGATTAGTTGCACCTAAGGAAATTTAAAAGTAATGATAGTGGGGTGTGGATGTAGCTCAATGGTTGAGTGCCTGCTTCCCATGTATGGGGATCCTGGGTTCAATCCCTGGTACCGCCTAAAAAAAAAAGTAGAGACAGGATGAATTGGGAGAGGAAAGAGTGAGAACTTTAAGTAGGTTCTTTGGTGATGAGGGCCAGGACTTAGTGGGAACGGAGAGAAAAATAATCCTTTTAGTATGTAAATTGGTTTAATGTTGAGGATATAGCAATATTTGATAAATGTTATTAGTTGTTATCCCCATTTTTAAGAGTTAAAAAAAACAAACAAAAAAACAGAACCACAGAGTGGCCACTCAACTTGTAAATGGTGTTTCCAATATTCATACACATTCTGATTGCTAATTCCCAAGATCTTGTCCAACCACACTCCATTTTCTCCAAACTCGTGAGAAATAATCTAAGAACTGGTAAGACTTGGAGACACAGGCCATCATCTGCAATGGAGGAACAAACAGGGACAGGAGCCAGTGACCAGCAAGGCAGAAGTTGGAGAAGGAAGAGATAAATGCAGAAACAATTTGCTGAGGGAGGCAGGGAGGTGTGGCACAAAGGGGACAGCTGTTTGGGTTAGACTTCAAGGGAAGTAAATGTCCTGAAGGAAAGATGACACCACCAATGGGTGGAGGAAGGGAGGCAGGAACTAGATGGAAGGTCTTCTGGTGGCTGAAGGTTTATCAAAAGATCAGATAACTTTATCTTTTCTTTCAGAAAGCCTCTGGAGATCTATCAAAATGGTAACTCTATTTCTGGGCAATTTATCCAGCGAAGACCAGGAGCCAGGGTTTCTCACATGGTGACTGTCTTAGAGAAGACCCTCAATACAGTTTTTGTTGATGAATGAAGTGATCCAGGTTTTGTGTGCATTTCACCTGCAGGGACTAACTCAGTTTTATGGTATCATTCTTTTGAGGTTCAATGATAACTTCTACTCTTTTATGTGTGCATGCATCAATAATGCCTGCTGAATGAATCTAAATGCAGTCCACATAAATTTTGTTAACGTATTATTGGAATTTGAATTACATATCTGATTTCTTTTTCTTGATCTCCACTTTTCACAGATTTCCTTATTTCATTTTTCAAAGTCTTTCAAAGTTGACCCTACCCCACTCTTTAACCCTTTTTCAGCACTTTCCTATATGTACTATTGGAACCAGACTGGTTTGCTCACCATTTTCCGGATATATTTTTCACACTTAATGCTCTTGTGTCTTCTAAGTGATGTCTTAGAAGGCCCTTACCGAATCCTTTGTTTTAATGAAAGGTTTTTTATCCTTAGGCAAATTCTTAACAGAATCTAACGCAGAGTTGTCTGCCATAAAATCATGCATGTAAAGTACTAATCACTCTAATTTTCAAATTCCAGCTGTTAGTTCTTAGCTGTGGGATGTTGTGTAAATTCACTACTCTTCAAGGCCTCTGTGAAATGGAGAAAGAATTTTGCTGTGCTTTTGTTCAGTCTAAGGCACAGGTTTTTAACGTTTCTTGTTCCACGGTCCCCTTTGCTAGTCAGGTGAAAACCACAGACCTCTTACTAAGTCCAAACTACACTGTGTATTATTTAATAAATATATCACACCCACACCAACACATCCCCACAAGAATGTTTTTTTTTAAAAATTTCAATTCAAGCTCACAGACCCCTTGTTAAGAACCCCTAGTCTAAGGTAACTGTCCCACTTAGGCTCACAGCCCAGTTGTACTTACCAGCTTTGTGCCCTTGGCCCATTCTCAATCTCTCTGGAGCCTCAACTTTCTCCTTGTGAAGTGAGCTTATTAAAGGCACCTAAGAGCTGTTGTGAGGCTCTGTGATTTTTATCTAGGAGAGAGGTTGCTTGCCAAGGACTAAAACATCATAGTTCCTTGGGACATGTGTACCTAGAGAGGAGAATGGTGACACCATCATAGCTTGATGTCACCAGCTATTAAGGTTTTCTAACTCTTGCATATCAATAAACTTTTCAATAATTTAGCTCTCCATGTAGGTTTCCTATGGTGAAACTCAAAAGTGTTCCCCATTTTACATGTGCATTTGGAAGGGTTTGGATTCATTTGTGTGAGAAGCATACCTGAGTCTTGTTTTGCGAGACCACTTCTGGTTGGTAACCGCTATGGAGTTGCTAACACATGGTTTATCCCCTCTTCATTTTCTTGGTAGGTCTGCTTCTTAACTTAAACTTAGATCTCAGTCTCTGTTGTTTAAGGATTGAATATGGCAGATCTTTGAGTATCTTTAAAATCTAGGAACAGTATTTGTCATGGATCTCAGAGTAAGTTGTAAAGAGACTACTGGGGCCATTTATGTTCTTGTAAAGGAAATCTCATTTGTGTGATCTCATGCTACCCACCCAAAATTATAGTTCCAGAGATTGACTAGAACTTAGACATATATTCTAATATCCATTGGGGCTATTTTTATTTTTTTACTTTTATATTGTTACAAGATGAAATATGGAACTCTTTGGTCAATCTTTGAGCAGTCAAATTCTCCCCTTTATGTCTTTGTCATTTGCTAACTTTGGTAATGCAGCATCAGATAACATTTTCCAATGGGAATATATACTCTCTAATTTCAAATAATTAAGTTGTTCCAAGTAGTCATCCAATTTGACAATTTGACTACAGATTGCATCTCATTGATGGCATAAACTTGGCCTACTAAACCCCAAGCATGAGACTTTTGACTTTCTTCTCATTCCACCCCAACCTCATCTTGCTGATTTAACCTTCTGCATATTCCTGAACCTATCTCTTCCTCTCCATTCTTATAACCATTACCCTAGTGCAACTTAATTTCTTTCCTATTTCAGGAGTCTACAGAGTGGTTTCCTGCATCTTGGTTTCTCTGCTCTCAAATCCATCCTATAATGGAAAATGGATCTATCCCTGCTTAGAACCCTTCAATTACTCTGTAATTCAATTACTCCCCATCTACACCTCCAACTAGTCCAAACACGTCTGGATGGTGTGTGTGTGTGTGTATATAATGATAAGAACTTTGGCTATTTTGGTGTAAATAATAATAAAAGTTACCACTTGCATGATGCATACTATATGCTACAAACCCATATTACTTCATTAAATCCTCACAACCCTATGAGGTAGGTGCAGATATCATCTACATTTTACAGATGAGGAAAACTGAAGCAAAGTGTTTGGTCAAGGTCACACATCCAATAGACTTGCAGCCAGGATGAGGTTCAGGCAGCCGTTCCTGCCACAGACTGCTCTGAGCCACTACATTCAACTTCCCTGCAGTCCGAGTTAGTACAATGAGTAGGAATTAGAATTACAATGTGCACTCCCTGCGGGCAGTGACATTTGTTTGCTTACTGCTCTATCTTTAGGATACATATTTAGGGAGGTACTTAGTGAATGTTGAATGTATACAGGAATGAAATCTCATTAGCTCATCAGGGGCCTTAGCAGAGCAATTAAGGGAATTCTCTGGCCCTAGTCAATTCTACCAGTTTTTAAAGATTCCTTATTATTTAAGGTTCTCCTCAAAACAGCTTGCAGTTTTTTCTTCTTCCTTGGAAAGGGCTGCTCCCCTCCCACTTTCTCTCCAGTCTTTTCATATTCATTCTTTGATAGCCCAGGGCTGTCTTCCCTGATTATTGACCTTTATACCCTTACGGATGAACTGCATTTTACTTAACCTTTTTCTCCTTACTTGACTGCTGGGTTCTGTAAGGATTGGGGCTCGTTTTATTTATCTGTTCATTCTGTCCTCTTCCCCACTCTTCAGTCCTGCATGTGGCAACGCCGTCTCTCGGTAAATGTTTGTTAGCTACCCCAAAAGGTCGGAGTCCGAAGACCGCGGGCTCGGAGGCCATAAGCGAGCCGGGCCAGAGCCGCAGTGTCTGTGAGGCCTTCAGCCTCCCCTCCCTCAACCTGTGGCTTCCCCGCATCCCTCCTGCCCTCCGCAGGGAGAGCCTCTCGGGTCGGCCTTGTCTGAGCGCGTGCCGCGGCGACCAGCTTCGCAATTTTAAGCTTTTTGCATCTCCGACGTGAGCGATCTCTCGCGGCCCCAGGTGACCGTCCGTGAAACGTCCGTTCCGGGCGGCCTGCGGCGGACAACGCCGGAGCAGCTGCAGCAGTGGCGGCGAGGGCTCGGACGCCCCCGCTGCCTCGGAGCGGACGGCCGCCCCACCTCCGCGCCCATCCTGCCCCCGCCGGCGCCCCCACCCCCGGCTCCGGGCCCGATCTCCGCCCCCGGCTCCCGCCGCGCAGCTGGGCCGCCTCACAATGGCCGGACGGCGTCTCACCGCGCGCAGGGATCCCGGGCCACGCGCTCCCCTCCCCCTCCCTCCGCCCGCTACCCACACCCCGACCCAGGCCTTTGCCCCCTCGCCAAACTCTCCTCTCCCGACACGGGAGACAGAGTGTGTGGGGTGTGTGTGTGCAGAGCATGCTCTCCCAGGCGGGGCTTTCCGCTGTTTCTTCGGCCGCGCCGGGCGCCCCTCCGCGGAGGGACTACTTTGCGCCGTCTGGCGGAGGCGTCGGACGCAGGCGGCGCGCAAGGCATGGCGGCGGCGCGCCTGAGGTAGAGGGGACGCCGGCCCGGTCAGGCCTCGGCGCGGCCTACAGGCTCTGCTCGCTCGTCCCCGCCCCCGGCTCGCGCCCGGCCATGACGGAGCCCTCGCCCGCCCGGCGCCCGGTGCCCCTCATCGAGTCGGGTAAGACGCGGCCCCGCGGCCCTTCCAGCGGTCCCTCGGGGGCCCCCGGGCCGCCCGTCGCGCCCCGCTCCTGACCCGGCTCCCCCGTCTGTCTCTCCGCAGAACTCTACTTCCTCATCGCCAGGTACCTATCGGCGGGCCCGTGTCGGAGAGCTGCCCAGGTGAGTGCGGGCCCCGCGGGCGGCGGCGGCGGCGGCGGCGGCACGACCCGGCCCTGGGCCTCCCCGACCTCGGGCTTCTCGCCCCGCCGCCGCCTGGGGTCGCGGGTGGAGGGCGTCGGGTAAAGCGGGGCGCGCCCGGTCCCCACCCCTAACTGCGCGTCTCGTCGGCCGCAGGTGCTGGTGCAGGAGCTGGAGCAGTACCAGGTCTGTGCCTCCGTCCTCCGCGCGCCCGCCCCGCCGCGTCCCCCCGCGTCCCCTCCTCCCAACCTTGCCCCTGGATGCTGCTCGCCCACCCCCACCCGCTCCCTGCTCCCTCCCCACTCCCCCACCGGAGCCCGAGTCACGCGTGTGCGTTTCGTGTTTTTCCAGTTGTTGCCGAAGAGGTTGGATTGGGAGGGCAACGAACACAACAGGAGCTATGAGGAATTGGTGAGACTTTTGACATTATTCCCCCCAATGGTTTGCATGTTTGCGCCCCCGCCTCCTTCTCGGGGACTCCTGCTGCAGGGGCGACAGGTTTGGGCTGCATATGGGGGCGGTGAGTGGGAGCGTCGCCGGGACAGTGACCTGCTCCCATTGGGGTTCCCCTTTTTTTTTTTTTTTTTTTAAGTGTCGGGGTTTGTTTGGGTGGGAAACAGTCTTTGGGGGGCGCAGGCGGGGGTGGCTGCTTGTGGAGGTTTTACAGCAGGGGTGGGTCTCCAGGTGCCACTGCCTATGGTGTGTGGCCTGTGTGCGCGCGTGCGTGCGGGTGTGCGCGAGACAGCCATTCAGAGAGGTGGTTGCAGCTGCGTGTCTTTTTATTTCTTATTTTTAGCAGACTTGTAAATGGAGCTCTGATTGGTCTTCCTTCTTTTGCTCCGCCCATGTCTTTCCACCACTTGTTTCCTAGGAATAAAAATCATTCGTCTTTGACGGTGTGAGAAATGCTTCGCTGTTAAGCTTTCTTGCTTCTCTCCCACCAGCAGCGTAATAAAAATCCTGCTGTTAGGAGAATATGCCACTCCTTCCATACTTTTAGCTGCTATGAACTGAAGCAGTGTTTTTTAAATACCTTAGAAAGTTGATCTTACTGTACATAACTTCCTATAGCCCTTCCAGCAGTGTTTAAGCACGTAATTGTTGTGGGCTAGAGTTCTCTTTTCTTTATAGTATATCTGTCATTGTGTTTAGTCGCCCTCACCATATGTAATTCGGTTTTATCCACTCTTAGGCAATTGCAGGGATTCCTTTGCTCTTTTTGGAATAAAACGTTTTTCTCAGGAATGTATTTTTGACAATTTATATGTTAGAAAAAAGGGTTTCTTCAGTTGCCAGGCAATATTCAGGATCTTGTATAAGCAGAGCAATTTTTAAAAAATAAAAGAGATTCAGAACTGTAATTAGAAGGTGGTAGAGTATTACCACCACTCTGAAAATTAAACAAGGAGTTTAGTATCTGTATAAAGACGGTTAGGTACTAACACTTAAAACAAGGTGAACGTAACAGTTCTGTTTCAATTACTTTTAATACTTGTGAACTTAGAATTTTTTGAAATTTGTGAAAGTAAGTGACATTTTCCAGAGTAAGTTCTGTATGATGGCAGAATTTATGTTTTCTTGCATTGGGTATATTGAGAGAGTTTTAAGTCAGGGAAACATTTAAAGGACTGCTCTGTTTTTATTGTTTTACTTATATCGAGCAGAAAAACATTGACATAACAATGCAGTCGTGCTTCCAAAGAAAGAATTGCTTGGACTTTGAAACAAGTATGGTGCTGTGATAACTGGGAACACTTTTTTACATTTATAGATTTATTGGCTTTTGTTATGAGAATTGTTAAAATCTCTACTTAAAATACGAATTCTGTTTAATTCATATTCTTTGTGATACATTGCCTGTGACTTGGCTGTCATGAATGTCATCTCTCTGCCTAGGTTTTGTGGCTGATTTGGTCTGTCTGGTGGGACTCTATCTTTGCCTTCCAAATTTGGAACCCCCTTTTCCTTCAGTGGTCCCTGGTTGATGAGCCTCCCATATAGAGGAAAATTATCTTTTTCTTTAACATTTTGTTAAATATTTTAAATATAAATAATTCCCCATATCTATCTACCAAATACATATTCAGAATTGCCAGTTTGCCATATTTATTTTGTCTGGTTTTTATTTGAGGTTTATTTTTAAAAATCTCCTGATAGAAATCTTCAAACATAAAAGTATATAATAGAATAATGAACTGCCAGGTATCCATTATCCAGCCTCCACCATTATCAGAGAATGCTGCATCTGGTATCTTCCTCAGACTGGATTGTTATTCAGCAAATTCCAGATATTTACTTATTTCATTGGTTAATCTGTTGAACTATTTTTTAAGTAAGTCCTGTATATTTCAAGCCTAAATTCTTCATAGATCATCTCTAAAAAAAAAAAAAAAAAAAAGAAAAGACCATTTCTTATATAACTGGCATCAAACTTATAAAACAGTTCATAGTTTCTTGGTACTATAGGTACATCAAGTCCGGATTTCTTGTTCTCCAGATTCTTTTTATTTTTAAATACACTGCTGACCACTATCCCTCCAGATGTCTTTTTACATTTAGTTTGTATTGGGTGCCAAACAAGGTTTGTACATTGCAGTGACTATATCTTAAATACATACATTTTTATACTCGATAAGTTTTCTCCTGTGCCATTGACTTACTGAAGAGACTGTGTCATTTGTCCAGTAGAATGTTCCACAGTATGGATTTTTCATGTTGTTAACTTTTTTTTCCCCCAAAGATTTATTTATTTATTTCTCTCCCCTTCCCTCCCCTCCCGCCCCCCCCTCCCGGTTGTCTGTTCCCCGTGTCTGTTTGCTGCGTAGTCTTCTTTGTCGGCTTCTGTTGTGTTTCTTTTTGTTGTATCATCTTGTGTCAGCTCTCCATGTGTGCAGTGCCATTCCTGGGCAGGCTGCACTTTCTTTCGCGCTGGGCGGCTCTCCTTACAGGGCGCACTCCTTGAGCGTGGGGCTCACCTACGCGAGGGACACCCCTGTGTGGCAGGGCACCCCTTGCGCACATCAGCACTGCGCATGGGCCAGCTCCACACGGGTCAAGGAGGCCCAGGCTTTGAACTGCGGACCTCCCATGTGGTAGAGGGACGCCCTAACCACTGGGTCTAGTCCGCTTCCCGTTAACTTCTTCATCTACTCCAGGGGTTCTAACCAGGGATCCACGGAAGGATTTCAGGGAGTCTGTGAGCTTGAATTGAAAAAAAAAATTAACTTATTATCTTTGTTCTCTGATTTCTACTGAAATAATGTCCTTCACTTACAAATGTATGTAATAAATAATAGTAGTCATTACTATTATTACATATACAATATGTATATGTAATATACATATTACATATACAATATATATATTACATATACAGTAGTAGTCAACAGTTGTTGCATATCTCAAAGAAGCGCTTGTGCTTATCCATACTTCTAAATTATGGTAGTTAGACGCCTTGCTAGATAGTCATATAACTATCTGCTGCTACATTCTGAGAAGAGGTCTGTGGTTTTCAGCTGACTGGCAAAGGGGACAGTGGAACAAAAAAGGTTAAGAACCCGCATCAGTGGTTTTCATCCTTGAATTAAGAGTCATCTGGTAGTTTTATAAAATTTGGATATACAGGCTGTGACCCATACTGTTAAATCAAAATGTTGGTGGTGGAAGTTGGTGCCTGTGTTTTTTTTTTTTTTTAATTTCTCAAGTGATTTTCACATCACTGTTTATAATGATAGTTTATTATCTTAGACTGTGACCATGATGTTCTTCTCATCTGAGCTCTTTAGAGTTTTTTGGTACTTTGCTTCTTAGAAGAATTGAGACTAGTTGTGTCCTATTAGCAGTGGGACCTGTGAATTTGTAGAACTTATTTGGAATCTTCATGATTTATAGGTGGTAAAGAAAGAAGGAAATAGAACTATGGAATTATGCATGGGAATTGGAAAGGACTAGGTTTATAAAGGAGGGCCTTTCTTAAAAAGGAGAAATTTGATATATTAGCTGAATAACGATAATTTTTTTTTTAATTAAAAAAATTTCAGGACATTTAAAAATATATGGGAAAGTGGACTTGGCCCAATGGATAGGGCGTCTGCTTACCACATGGAAGGTCCATGGTTCAAACCCTGGGCCTCCTTGACCCATGTGGAGCTGGCCCATGCGCAGTGCTGATGCACACAGGAGTGCCCTGCCATGCAGGGGTGTCCCCGGTGTAGGGGAGCCCCACACGCAAGGAGTGCGCCCCATAAGGAGAGCCGCCTGGCATGAAAGTGCAGCCTGCCCAAAAATGGCCCTGCGCACACGGAGTGCTGACACAAGATGACGCAACAAAAAGAACACAGGTTCCCAGTGCCGCTGATAAGGATAGAAGTGGTCACAGAAGAACACACAGGAAAAAATGGACACAGAGAGCAGACAACTGGGAGAGGGGGGAAGGGGAGAGAAATAAATAAAAAAAATCTTTAAAAAAATATTTATACGCACAGACATTTTACCATTTAGAGATCTCAGATACAGATGCTCTAAAAAAAAGTTCCCTGTTTTAAAAAGTTCTTGTTTTGGAATACCTCTTGCCGCTGATATCACAGATATGCCAGTTTTGAATACCAGAATTAGAAAGGTGTAGGGGCCACTGCAACATAAATGTTTGAGTAGGCCTTTTGTTTGAGGAATAGACTTTTAAAAAAAAAAGTTATTTGTATTAAAATCAGTATTTGGTTTATTAGAGTTGTACATAGGTGTTTTCCTTAAAATTTAGCTTAAATATAAATCTTATTTATAAACCTAGTAGTATTTGTAGAAACATAATTCTTTGAATGTTTAATTTGTAATTGAGAATTTAATTGTAAAATCCTTAACATCACTTATAAATACTTTGTCAAATATCTTTGGGTATTTCATTCATGTTTACAAAGATGTTTCAAAGATGTCAACAGGGTAAATTCAGACAAATCTAAGCAGTGACATTCTAAGGACTTAACCCTTGTAAATATAGTACTTCTGTTTGTTGTAGTAAATTTGAAAAAAATATTCAGTATAGCAAATATAAAGTAGTCCAGTAACTAACTACAAAACTTAGAATAATTATAGCTTGCACAAATGTATCAATACTTTTCTTTTTTCGTTTGTTAATTTTCTTGGGATATCACTACTTATCTTGCCAAAACAAGGGGGGAGCACTTCCTACAGGATTTGGGAATCTGGTTATGGCAGAAGATCATATGCCAAAACTTGGAACTTGGTACGCTGCCAGATCTGAATCTACTTAAGTCCCAGAATGAACCTTTAAATTTTTTTTTGAACAGCTCAATCTTACTGATACATTTAATAAAGCAATACAATTCATCCAAAATGTATAATCAGTGGTATTTGGCATAATCATGTAGTTGTGCTGTCATCACTGTAAATATTATTAGAGCATTTTCATTATTTAATAATAATAAACAAAATTCTTCACCTCTGTTTCCCCTGCTGTATGTCTAAATTAAATTTTTTTTTTTTTTAATATCAAGTCTATTCATTTACCCCTTTAAAGCAAAAGCAGAAACGTCTGGGGAGTGGATGTGGCTCAAGTGGTGAGCTCTTGCCTCCCACATGAAAGGTCCTGGGTTTGGTTCTGGTGCCTCCTGAAAAAAAAAAAAACAAAAACAAACAATAAGGGAAACAAAGGGAAAAACCAACTCAGGGAAGTTGATAGGGCTCAGTGGTTAAGTGTGGGCTTCCCACATATGAGGTCTTGGGTTCAATCCCTTCTCCAGGTACCTCAGAACAACAACAAAAAATACCAGTAAAAACTTTTACAACATTGTATTTTCCACCTGTATTGCAACCAATGCCATTACTGTTATTTTTATTGTGGGATTGTAAAGACCCTTCACCTTGAGTACAGCTAGTATCTTTTCTCTTTGTATTGAGTCTGCATTTTCTTTGTAGTTTATTGTAGAGGTATGTCATTTTATAGGTATATTGATAACTTCGGAACACTGAGTGATCATGGCAGTGTGATGACAAGTTATAGTCTCAATAGTATAGCAGTGTTGAATTTAAAAGCCTGGTTTTTGGTACTGGGTCACTGAGATTTAGTCCTGGCTTTCTCGTGCTGCATAGTATTTTATTTTATTTACTTTATTTTTTATTTTATTTTTATTTTATTTTCCCTCCTTGTTTGTGCTCGCTGTCTGCTCTCTGTGTCCATTTGCTGTGTTCTTCCTTGTCTGCTTGTCTTTTTTTTCTTCATGTTCTCTTTAGGAGGTACCAGGAACCGATCCTGGGACCTCCAATATGGGAGAGAGACACTCAGTTGCTTGAGCCACCTCATCTCCTGGTCTGCTGTGTCTCTCACTGTCTCTCCTCTGCATCTCCCTTTGTTGCATCATCTTGCTGTGCCAGCTCTCTGTGGCGTGGGCTACCAGCACTCCATGGTGCAGGCCAGCTTGCCTTTACCAGGAGGCCCTAGGAATTGAACCTGGGGCCCCCCATTTGGTAGATGGGTGCCCAGTTGCTTAAGTCACATCTGCTTCCCAGCAAATTATTTTAATCTTTTGTGAATTACAGGCATTTGTATATAACTTGCAAACTTTAGGGATGTGTATAACTATGTGTGTGGTAAAAAAAAAAAACAAAAAAAACCCAACTATTTGTATAGTTATCTCATTACTATAGCCTTAACTATTAGTAACAGTGCTGATAGAAAGGTAAGACCTAAGTGTGTAGATGTCCCTTTCACTTAATTTCTATGTGCAGGGTCTTATGATAAAGTCTCTTCAGAACCCTAATTCCTGACTGCATGTTCCCTGATATTTCCCCATTTATGGATTAGCACAATGGGAATTGGGGGACAAGTAGAAGTCTATATGGCTCAGTGCTTAATAGTGGTGATGGTTAGGCTTCTGGTGAATCTTCTAGCTTTGGCTGTCCTGCTTTAAAAGAGAAGTTATTAATTTGTTTCCATAGATTTTGCCTAATCATAGCAGTTATTTGTATCAGGAACAAAAGTCATGTGATCTGTATCCTTTTGGATTTTTGCTAGCTTATGCTATGGGTTATTGAGGATTTGTTAAAATTGCCAACCACAATTAGGATTCCTCTCACTAGGTTTTTTTTTTTTAAAGATTTATTTATATCACCCCCCACCCCACCTGCACTCACTGTCTGCTCTCTGTGTCCATTTGCTGCGCATTCTTCTGTGTCTGCTTGTCTTCTTTTTAGGAAGTACTGGGTACCCATCCTGGCACCTCTCGTGTGGGAGAAAGGCACTCAAGCACTTGAGCCACCCCAGCTTCCTAGTTTGTTGTGTCTCTCATTGTCTTCCCTCTGTGTATCTCTTTCGCTTTGTTTTGTTTTTTAATTTTTATTTTTTTAAATTTATTTTTTTCTGGGTGTCTCTTTTGTGTTATTTTGTTGCGCCAGCTCTCTGCATTGCACAGGCCAGCCTTCCACAGCGTGGGCCAACTTCCCTTCACCAGGGGGCCCTGGGAACGAAATCCGGGAACCTCTATATGGCAGATGGGAGCCCAATTGCTTGTGCCACATCCGCTTCTTCTCCTTAGGTTTTTGTTTTAAAACCATGTTATATTGGGAGCAAATATGGCTCAAGTGGTTGAGCACCTGTTTCCCACATGTGTGGTCCTAGGTTTGGCCCCTGGGATCTCCTAAAAACAGAAAAACAAGAAGCAAACAAACGAAAAAATCAACTCGGGCTGATGTGGTGCAGGGGTTGAGTGCTGGCTTCCCAAATACAGGCTTTTGGGTTCAATCCCCAGCCCTGGTATCTCAAAAAAAAAACAAAAACAAAACTCAAAATAAAAAAAAAACTATGTTAGTAGATGCATTCAGATTTAGGATGTTTCATTTTTATTTTAAAACTGTGTTATTAGGTACATGCAAATTTAGGGTGTTTTCATGAGGAAATGCCCTTCTGTTTTGCCTGATGTTAATATAGCCATCCCAGCTTTCTTTTGGTTACTGTAAGCATAGGATATCTATTTCTTTTTTTTTTTTTTTTTAAAGATTTATTTCTTTATTTAATTCCCCCCCCCTCCCCTGGTTGTCTGTTCCTGGTGTCTATTTGCTGCGTCTTGTTTCTTTGTCCGCTTCTGTCGTCGTCAGCGGCACGGGAAGTGTGGGCGGCGCCATTCCTCGGCAGGCTGCTCTTTATTTTCACGCTGGGCAGCTTTCCTCATGGGCGCACTCCTTTGCGCGTGGGGCTCCCCCACGCGGGGGACACCCTTGCGTGGCACGGCACTCCTTGCGTGCATCAGTGCTGCGCATGGCCAGCTCCACACGGGTCAAGGAGGCCCGGGGTTTGAACCGCGGACCCCGCGGACCTCCCATATGGTAGACGGACGCCCTAACCACTGGGCCAAAGTCCGTTTCCCTAGGATATCTATTTCTATCTTTGTTTTCAACCTTTGTGTGTTCTCATACTAAAGTTGTTTCTTGTAAACAGCACATAGTTTTGTTTTGTTAAAAGATTTCTTGTTTCTTTAAATTTCTTTCTTTCCCCTCCCCTCCCCTCCCCCCCAGGTGTCTGCTCTGTGTCTATTCCCTGTGTGTTCTTCTGTGTCCGCTTGTATTCTTGTCAGTGGCACCGGGAATCTGTGTCTCTTTTCGTTGCATCATCCTGTTGTGTCAGCTCTCCGTGTGTGCAGCACCACTTCTGGGCAGGCTGGACTTTCTTTCGCATGGTGTGGCTCTCCTTACGGGGTGCACTCCTTGCACATGGGCTCCCCTACGTGGGGAACACCCTGGCATGGTAGGGCACTCCTTGCGTGCATCAGCACTGCACATGGGCCAGCTCACCACATGGTCAGGAGGCCCTGGATTTGAACCCTGGATCCCCCATGTGTTAGGCGGACACTCTATCTGTTGAGCCAAATCTGCTTCCCTAAAAGATTTAACTTTTATTTACTGCCCCCACATTGTGTGTGCTTGCAGTCTCCTCTTCTTGTCCATTTGCCATGAGCTGTCTGTGTCTGCTTGTCTTCTCATCTTCTCTTTTAGGAAGAACCAGGAATTGACCCTGGGACCTTCGATGTGAGAGAGAGGCTCTCAATTGCTTGAGCCACCCCAGCTCCCAGGTTCACTGTGTCTCCCATTGTACCTCCTCTGTGTCTCCTTTGTTGCATCATCTTGTGCCAGCTCCCTGTGTGGTCCACTCGCTTTCACCAGGAGGGCCTGGGAATCGAAACCTGGGACCTCCTATATAGTAGATAGGGGCCTAATCACTTGAGCCACATCATCTTCCCAGCACAGTTTTTTAATGTAGTTTTTAAATTGGAGTGTTTAGATAATTTATTATTATTTTTTTAAAGATTTATTTATCTATCTCCCCTTCCTCCCCCTCCCCCCTGCCCCGGTTTTCTGTTCTCTGTGTCTATTTGCTGCATGTTCTTTTGTCTGCTTCTATTCTTGTCAGCATCTCCGGAATCTGTTTCTTTTGGTTGCGTCATTTTGTTGTGTCAGCTCTCCGTGTGGGCGGCACCATTCCTGGGCAGGCTGCACTTTTCTTTCGCGCCTGGCGGCTCTCCTTATGGGGTGCACTCCATGTGCGTGGGACTCCCCTGTGCGGGGGACACCCCTGCGTGGGGGACACCCCTGCGTGGCACAGCACTCCTCGCGCGCATCAGCACTGCGCATGGGCCAGCTCCACATGGGTCAGGGAGGCCTGGGGTTTGAACCGCAGACCTCCCATGTGGTAGACGGACGCCCTAACCACTCGGCCAAGTCCGCTTCCCTAGATAATTTATGCTTAATATAATTAGTTATATAATTGGGTGTAAGTCTCCCTGTTTCTGTTTTTTTGTTTGTCCCATCTGCTCTCTGTTCTTCCTTACTTTCTTTTGGACGTTTCATTTATTGTTTTCCAGTTACATATTCTTTTATTATTCTTTTGTTACCCTGTAGATTACAATGCATTACCACTTACCTTAAATTAATTCCTTTACCATATCCCAAATAAAGTTAAAGTTGTTAGTTGTCACCTTCTTGCCCTTTGGGTTATTATCATATTTTACTTTTAAATACATTAAAAATTCCTCAAGATTTTTTTTTCCTTTTTTTTTTTTTAAAGGTACATAGATAACACAAAATGTTATATTAAAAAATGAGGTTCCCATATACTCCACTCCCCACCACCCCCAACTCCCCCCACATCAACAACCTCTTTCATCAGTGTGTCACATTCATTTGATGAATACATTTTGGAGCACTGCTACACCACATGGATTATAGTTTACAAGATGTTTTAAACAGTATTTGTTTATCCACCTGTACACCCTTCCCGTGTTTAAATAGAATTACCGTATAATCTGGCAGTTCCACTCTTAGGTATATACCCCAAAGAATTGAAAGCAGGGACTCAGATAATTGCACACCAATATTTATAGCAGCATTGTTACTACCCACCTCCTGAATGGCATGAGTTGGTGCGGCAGTGAGACCAAAGAACTACCTGGCAGAGAATCAGACATAAACTTTATTGGGACTTATGAGCAGGAGAGATTCTTTGAATGGTGACCTGTCAATGAATGAAATTAGTGTTCTCTAAGAGATGAGAAAATGAGCGGTGATCTATAAAGGGTTTCAGAACAAGGACATTCCATAGGGTATGAGAATAGAGTTCCTGCTGGGGTCACGTGAAGCATATATGTGTGGGGGGGTGTTTTCACAATGCTTGTAGGAAGTACATTTTTCAAAGACATTTGCTGCTTTGGGAAGATTATAGTTTATGCTGCCATCTATGCATTCTCTCCCCTCTAGGGAGGATTATTGACCTTTAACTTATGTCTGGGTCAAATAGGCGGCTATGTGCTGAGGACTTAGGGGAACCTGGGTCCCCACAGCATTATTTACAGTACCCTAAAGGTGGAAGCAACCCAAGTGTCCATCTATAGATGAATGGATAAACAAAATGTGATGTATGTACACACAATGGAATATTACTCAACTGTAAAAAGGAGTGATCTGATACATAAAACAGCATGGATGAGCCTTGAAAACAATACTAAGTGAAGTAAATGAGACAGAAAAGGACAAATTTTGTATATTTCCACTTACATGAAATGTCTAGGATAAACAAAATCACAGAGACAGAAATTAACATTAGAGATTACCAGGGGTTGGGGCTAGGGAAGAAGGGGAAACTATTGCTTAATGGGTACAGAGAAAAAATGGTAATGGATGGTAGTGATGGTAGCACAACTTTGTTTATATAGTTAATATCACTGAAGTGTACACTTAAAATGGGAAATTTTTGAGTTGAATACCTGTTACCACACAAAAAAAATAAGACTGCTGAAGCTGGGAGGTAATGGCTCTTGGGTAAGCAGTCAGTATCTATTATGTGACACTAAAACTACCTAATGTTTCTCAGTTGAGAGATGTAAATACTTTTTTTTTTTTTTTAAAAAAGAAAGTCCTGGGTGTTGAACCTGGGACCTCATATATGCAAAGCAGGTGCTCAACCACTGAGCATACCCGCTCTGCGAATGTTTTTAACTGAAGGTTTAATTCAACGGTAGAACATTTATCTGCCCAGGTTTTTTTTTTTTTTTTTTTTAAAGATTTATGTATTTCTCTCCCCTTCCCCCCCCCCACCCCCGAGTTGTCTGCTCTCTGTCCATTTGCTGCGTGTTCTTTTGACCGCTTCTGTTGTTGTCAGCGGCATGGGAATCTGTGTCTCTTTTTGTTGCATCAGCTTGCTGCATCAGCTCTCAGTGTGTGCGGCACCATTCTTGAGCAGGCTGCACTTTCTTTCGCCTTCTTTCGTGCTGGGCGACTCTCCTTACGGGGCGCACTCCTTGTGCATGGGGCTCCCCTACGTGGGGGCACCCCTGCGTGGCAGGGCACTCCTTACGCACATCAGCACTGTGCATAGGCCAGCTCCACATGGGTCAAGGAGGTCTGGGGTTTGAACCGTGGACTCCCATGTGGTAGGCGGACGCCCTATCCACTGGGCCAAGTCCGTTTCCTGCCCAGGTCCTTTTGTATAAACTGAGTATTAAGCTCTCAGCGCTCTCTTCCCTTGTTTCTGTGGGAATATCACTCTGCCATTGACCACTCAACTTTTGCTTTGTAAACCTTAGAAAAGAGGCCAAGAACATCTGTCTTATCAGGCATTGTATTATGTTATGGTGGATAGTTTATTTTCACATTCCATGGTTTCCAGATGTTTAAAAGAATTTGGGGAAATTTGAAGGTAAGGTAGGTACATATGAAAGAGATAGTTGGGAAGCGGACTTGGCCCAGTGGTTAGGGCCTCCGTCTACCACATGGGAGGTTCGCGGTCCAAACCCGGGACCTCTTTGACCTGTGTGGAGCTGGCCCATGTGCAGTGCTAATGTGTGCAAATAGTGCCCTGCCACGCAGGGGTGTTCCCCATGTAGGGGAGCCCCACGCGCAAGGAGTGTGCCCCGTAAGGAGAGCCCCCCAGCGTGAAAGAAAGTGCATCCTGCCCAGGAGTGGCGCCACAGACATGGAGAGCTGATGCAGCAACATGTGCTGCTGACAACAACAGAAGCAGACAAATAAGAACACACAGCAAATGGACACAGAGAACAGACTACTGGGGGAGGGGGAAGGGGAGAGAAATCAAAATAAATCTTAAAAAAAAAAAATGAAAGAGATAGTAAATATTCATTCTAGGTCCTGATTATAACATCCAAATATTACAGAAAAATCTTTCTCCCATAAGTTTTTTTTTAAAGTATGTATTTATTTAGTACTTGGCCCCCACCCATCGCTATTGTTCTTTTGGCTTGCTGCCTACTCTCTCTGCCCATTTGCTGTGTGCTTTCTCTGTCTGCTCGTCTTCCCTTTAGGAGGCACCAGAACTGAACCTGGGACCTCCCATATGGGAGAGAGGTGCTCAGGTGCTTGAGCCATCTCAGCTCCCTGCTTTGTTGTAGCTCTCATAGTCTTTCCTCTTTGTTTCTCCTTGTTGAGTCATCTTGCCACACATGCCTGTCATACCAGCTCACTGTCTTGTTCATTTTCTTTAGGAGGCACCAGGAACCAAACCTGGGACCTTCCATTTGATAGGGGGGAACTGAATCACCTGAGCCTCTCCATTTCCCTCCCATAACTTTCTGATTAGCCAGCCTGTGTAGACTCCACTACCACTTCCTGTAACTCCTCCTCTGGACTTGATCCAGAGGCTTATATTCACTACAGATTTTTGAAAGGTAGTGATAGTACTACAGTGATTTTAGGATTCTGACTGATAGACTTTCTGAGACTGAGACTGAATTTTGGTGATAGAGAACATGATGATAAAGAGATGGACTCTTTTTTACAATTGGATGAGCTTGGTCCTGAGGACCTTGTATTTCTGTGGCTAACTCACTGAAGTTGCTGATAGATACTGTTACTGGTGTTTGTCTAAGACTTGAATATTGAAGGAATAATATCTATTGCACTGATTTGGTTAATATGCTATTTGTTTTTTAAGTTAAATCTATAACTATTTCTCTTGATTATTTTTGTTTTATAGGTTCTAGTACTATGTACATTTTCAGATATACCTTGTTTTGTATAAAAATAGGATAAATTTTTCCTCCGGGGTCTTAATAGTGTTAAGCTATGAATCTGCTTTTCTTTTAGGGGATTACAACTGTTGCCTGGTATCCCTGTTCTTAAAATATCTGTACTTTTCCTAAATCTATTTTTGTCTATGTTGAAACTTTCTACTATTGTAATGATTAGGATTAGTTTTATTGCTTTTTTCAATCCAATCAGTAAGTATGGTCTGTGTGTTTACAGACCATTTGTGAATTAAAAGATCGTGTCTAGCACCAAGAATCTGTTCTGCATTTTCTATCTAGAGAAGTTCTTTTTATTCATTCATTTTATATTTTATCTCCTTCAAAAACAAGTCTCCATTCCCAGATTGACTTGTTTATGTAATCTCAAAACTTAACTGTAGATTCTATGTGTAAATATACTTCAAATACATCAATAAAATTGCTTAAAAAAACACTTAACTATAAGTTCTCTAGCTGCATGAATAGAGGAAATATTAAAAAAAAAACTAGGTTAGAGAAAAGTAATCCCCCCTTTAACCCATGTTTCCATTTTCCTAACTAGTTTTTTTCCCCTAATTTTATCTAAAGTATTTAAACCTTTTAGATATGTTATTTAGGTCAAGCAGTGAAAGTAATGTAGTGATTTTTTTTCTTTCCAGATTTACATTGTTTACAAGTTCTTAGATCTATGGTTTTCTTTTTTTTTTTTTTTTTTAAGATTTATTTTTATTTATTTAATTCCCCTCCCCTCCCCCGGTTGTCTGTTTTCTGTGTCTTTTTGCTGCGTCTTATTTCTTTGTCCGCTTCTGTTGTCGTCAGCGGCACGGGAAGTGTGGGCGGCGCCATTCCTGGGCAGGCTGCACTTTCTTTTCACGCTGGGCAGCTCTCCTCACGGGCGCACTCCTTGAGCGTGGGGCTCCCCCACGCGGGGGACACCCTTGCGTGGCACGGCACTCTTTGCGCGCATCAGCGCTGCGCATGGCCAGCTCCACACGGGTCAAGGAGGCCCTGGGTTTGAACCGCGGACCTCCCATGTGGTAGACGGACGCCCTAACCACTGGGCCAAAGTCCGTTTCCCAGATCTATGGTTTTCTTTTTCGTTTTTGTTATATTGACATATATTCAACATAACATTTCTCATTTTAATAAATTTCAAGTACACAATCCATTGGTGTTAATTACATTCACAATGTTGTGCTACCACCATTACCATCCATGACTAGCACTTTCCCGTCACCCCAAACAGAGAAAGTATACAGTTTTCTTGGTACTGTTGGAATTTTCTTTTCTAGTTTCTCCCATTCCTACCTGCCACTCATACCTCCGTAAGCTGAGATGATTATTTAATACAAGTTTTTGTGCTTTCACATATTGGTACTTTCAATCACAAAAGTGTTAATAATTAATGCTAAGGAACTGTTGAGATCTAACTTAGCTTTGACAAGTCTTCTCAGTTTTACATTAGAATATCTGCCAGAGAATGGGAAACAAGTCAGGGGAGAAGTTGTGAAGATATTTTGCCTAGCTTTTTCTGTCACCAGGAGTTGTCAACCAAAAATTTATATTGGATCCAGGCATATTTTACATTAGGATTCATGATTAAGAACAAAAAGTGCTATGTAGAACCATATACTGCCAAATTTTCTCAGGAAAGTTTTCTCTGGAGCAGAATTTGAACATGTGTGGGTATTGATTCATAGTAGCTTGGAGTTTGCTAATGGCACTTACTACATGGAAGCTGGAGATGCTGTATATCCTATAATGGTGGGATAGTCCTGCGCAGTGATGTTTTGTTTTTCCTGAAATGTGGTAACATTGCTATTGAGAAACCCTAGGGGAGGCAGCATCAGAGTTTATGTCAAATATGTGCATGTAAATGAATATTGAGCATATTAATGAATTCGACTTACCCGAGACCCTTCGTGTTTTTGTTGTTTATTTTTGAGGTATAATTGACATATAACATATTTAAAACTGTTCCGTTTTGTAAATTTTGACATATGTATATGCACATGAAACCATTACCATTATCAGGATATAGTGAACATAACCATCACCCCCAAAGTTTCTTCTTGCCCCTTTGTAATTCTTCCCTCTAAGTACTCTTTTTCTGACTTCATTCAGCATAATTATTTTGAGTTTCATCCATGTTGTATTTTTATTGCCCTTTTTTGGGGCTTTTTTTATTGCTAAGTAGTATTCTGTTGTGTAGGTACCACAGTTAGTTTATTCATTAACCTGCTGATGCATGTTTGGGTTGTTTCTACCTTTTGGTCCTTGCAAATAAAGCATACATGGACAAACCTTCATGTGCTTTCGTTCCTCTTGGTAAATATCTAATAGTAATTAGCTGGTTTGTATGATAGGTGAATGTGAATGTGTTTTAAGAAATTGTTTTCCAAAGTGATTGTACCATTTTACATTCCCATTGGCAGTTTCTCCACGTTCTTGGCTAGTTTTGGTCTGATCATTTGTTTTAATAGGTGTGTAATAGTCAGCCATTCTAATAGCATGTAATAGTATCTCATTTTGGTTTTAATTTGCATTTCACTAGTTATTGATGTTGAGTCCTTTCATGTGCTTTCTTGCTTTCTGTGTTTCTTTTTCAGTGAAGTCTGCACAAATCTTTGGCCCATTTTTAAAAATTGGGAGGTTTGTTTATAGACTGTAAGATAGAGTTCTTTATAGATTTTTTTTTTTTTTAAGATTTGTTTTTTTTTTTAGGCTGTTTTAGACTATTTTTTAAAAATAGATTTTTAAATTTTTAAAGAGATACATAGATTATTAAATATTAAATATTAAATTATCAGTACCATTTCTTGAATGGACTGTTCTGCCCACCTGGGCGGGTTTGACAGGCTAATCAGACTTGACCATAGATGTGAGGGTCTGTTTCTGAATCATCAGTTCAGTTCCATTGGTCTGTGTGTCGCTCTTTATGCCAGTACCCTGATGTTTTTACCATTGTAGCTAGGTAATATGATTTAAAATCCCTAAGTAAGAGCCTTCCAACTTCACTTTTCCTTTTTTAGATGTTTCTGGCGATTGAGGACCCCTTACCCTTCCAAATAAATTTGGTAATCATGTTTTCCATTTAATTAAAAAATGCTGGTGAATTTTTTATTGGGATTACGTTGAATCTGTGTATCAATTTGAGTAAAACTGGCATCTTTTTTTAAATCAAAATTTTTTTTCTTAGAATTGACATCTTAATGATATTTAGTGTTCCAGTCTTTGAACATGGAATGTTCTTCCAGTTATTGAAGTCTTTTTTGATTTCCTTTAACAATGAGTTGTAGTTTTTTGAATATAACTGCTTTACATCGTTGGTTAAGTTTATTCCTAGATATTTGGGTTTTATTTGTCCTATTTTATTTTCACAACTCTTTTGATACCTATACTTCTACTGATAAAATCATCAATTCTAAACTCTCTTGCAAGCCTTTCCTGTCTTTTTCTTTTCAGGCTTTAGCACACCCGTTAGTATTTTCTGCAAAGCCAGTCTCTTGCTTACAAACTCTCCCAGTGTCTGTTCATCTCTGAATATTCCAAACGTGCCTCTTTTTTTTAAGATTTATTTTTATTTATTCCCGCCCTCCCCCCACCTCGTTGTTTGCAGTAACTGTCTGCTCTCTCTGTCCATTTTGCTGTGTGCTTTCTGTGTCTGCTCATCTTTAGGAGGCATGGAGAACTAAAACTGCTTGGGAGAGAGGCACAGAATTGTTTGAGCCACCTAAGCTTCCCTTTACATTCTCTACATTCTTTTTTTTATCCGCCCCTTGTGGTTTTTTTTTTTTGCTTGCTATCGGCTTTTCTGCTCCATTTGCTGTGCATTCTTCTGTGTTTGTATTTTTATTTATTTCCTTCATCCCCCTTGTGGCTTCCTTGCTGTCTGCTCTTTGTGTCCATTCATTGCGAGTTCTTCTGTGTTTTTGGTTATCTCCCTTTTGTTGCATCGCCTTGCTGAGTTCGCTCTCCCTGGCATGTGCGGGCTGGGCGGCACTCTGCGGTGCTTGTGGGCTGGTGGCTCTCCGCAGAGTGCGGGCAAGCTTGCCTTAACATGTCTCCTGTAGACGGGAGCCCAGTTGATTGAGCCATAGCCGCTTCCCCATGCTCTCATTTTTGAAAGACAGTCTTGCCAGATATAAGATTAGTTGGCTAGGAATTTTTCTCTTGCAGTGTCTTAAATATATCATACCACTGTCTTCTTGCCTCCATGGTTTCTAATGAGAAACTGGCACTTAATCTTATCGGGTATCCCTTATATCTTATGCATTGCTTTTCTCTTGTTCTCAGAATTCTCTTTTGTCTTTGGCCTTTGACATGCTGATGAGTATATGTCTTGGAGTTGGTCTATTTAGATTTTTTTTGATGGGAGTATGTTGTGCTTCTTGGCTAGAGATATCTGTGTCCTTCAATAGGGTTGGGAAATTTTCTACCATTATTTCTTCAAATATTCCTTCTGCCCCTTTTCCCTTCTCTTCTTCTTGGACACACGAGACATGTATGTTTGCATGCCTCTTGCTGTCATTTAGTTCCCTGAGACCGTGTTCAATTTTTTCCATTCTTCATCTGTTTTTTCGTATGTTCACTTTCAGAGGCCATTTCTTCAAACTCACCAATCCTGCCTCCTCAAATCTGCTATTATATGATTCCAGTATATTTTTAAAAATTTATTGAAGTATATCATTCATACATAAAAATATGTAATAAGTGTATAGTAAAAGTTGTGAACTTACAAAGCAAACATGCATAACATCGTACAGGGGGTCCCACACATCAACCCTCCACCAACATCTTGCATTGTTGTGAGGTGTTTGTTACAAATTATGAAAGAAAATTGTCAAAATCTTACTACTGTAGTCCTTATCGTATATTTGGTGTATTTTTCCCCCAACCCACCCTATTATTATTTTTTAAATGTATTTTTATGACAGAAGTTGTAAACTTATTAAACAGTCATGCACATATGCAGAATTCCCAAACAACACCCCTCTATCAACATGCCATACTGGTGGAACATTTGTTACAAATATCATCTGATTGTTATCATGTCCATAGTGTACATTTGGCTCACATTTTCAATACTGCCTCCTTATCAACACAGTATATCTTTGACTTAGATGCAAGAATAGTATATTATTACTGCTAACCACAGGCCATAGGTCACTCCACTAGTTTCTTTCCCATGCTTCTCCACATTCCCACCCCCTGCAGTAGTGATGTACAGTTGCTCTAGCTAACAAAGGACACTCTTGCATCTGTACCATCAACCACAATTCTCATCCTCCTCTTGGTTTACTGTGCTTTTCTGTTCCTAGAATATTCTCTGGCATTCTGTTAATTGCATTTACATACCTAGACTATCATTTTCAGCCACATCCCCATGTATATACTAGCTGTTACTATGTGTTAACATTCACTCTAAACATTTCCACACTTTTACAGTAAAGCTAATTAAAACTGCTACATACTTTAAACATGAGTAGTCCATCTCAGTCCTCCTCTTATCTCCTTTGAGAATCCACCACCTACCACCAGGTCTTGAAGCTATTTTCTTAAATTTCCTCTAGAAGCTTTATGGTTCTTTTATTTTTAGGTTTTTGATCCATTTTGAGTTAGTTTTTGGATAAGGGTCCTCTTTACTTATTTTGGCTAGGATATCCAGTTCTTCAGCACTTTTGCCTCTTCAAATATACTATTATATGATTCCAACATTTTAAAAAATTTCATTTATTGTGCCTTTCATTCCCATAAGATACGATAGTTTTCTGTATATGCTTTCAGATTCTTTGTGCTTATCCAGTGTTGTCTTAATATCCTTCATTTCTTTAGCCTTCTCATTGAATTTATTAAGGAGATTTGTTTGACCATGTGATTAGTTATCTCAATTCCTTTATGTCATCTGGAGGCTTACCTTGTTCCATTAACTGGGCCATATCTTCCTCTTTCTTGGTGTGTGTTGTAATTTTTTGTTGGTGTCTTGGCATCTGCCTTATTAGATGTATTTATTCTGAGTGCAGTTTCTCTCTTTAATTCAGTACTTTCTTCCCCTTTCTCCCTTGCTGCTAATGTAATAGGAGCCAAGGATGGAGTTGGTGCTATAAGCTGTGGAGTCCCAAGCTGCCCTTATTGACCCAGGGACCAATGAGCTCCCAACTTTCTCCTTTGCCAGGGGTAGCGATAGAGCCACAGCTGTGTGTAATTATCCAAGTTGTGCTGGTCTTGACTGTAGTTGCCCAGAGAGACTGATGAAGCTTCATGCCCCTTTCTTCCCTGCCTGGAATGGGAATGGAGCTGCAGGTGTGGGCAGCAGTCTGTGCTGTACGGGTCCAAAATGTCTGCAGTTGCCCTGGTGGACTTCGGCTTATTCTCTCTGTGCCAGCCAGATAAACCTGCAGTTACCGGGAGAGGCTGGTGCAGGATCTGCCAGCTTCTTCCCTGCCAGAGGTGGGGCTGAAGCCTAGGCTAGAGTTGAAGTCCAGTGTGGGTGGGAAGAAGCCGGTCCCTACTGTCCCTGTGATTTTCAATCAGCCTGGCTTCCCCTCATGCCAGGGGCAGAGTTAAAATGGCAGCTACTGATCTCTTTCCACTTGGACAGGTTCAAACTTTAGCTATTTGTAGGGTTTTACTTTAGGCAGCCGAATTTTCTAATCAGCTAAAGTTGGTGCCCAATGTCTCTTCCACCCCCTATTTCCTTCTCCATTTTGGGAAATGGAGCTTCTGGTTCCAGCTGGGGAATAGCTCCTGAGGCCGCTTGTGCTGCCAGTGCAGGATGGGCACTGGCCTCCAGTTCATGGAGTGCTCTACTCACGAATGTACTCTGCAGATGGGCAGTCTCCTCCTCCCTTTCTTTCAAGGATGTTGCAGGAGGCTCTTCTGGTCTCCTGGAGCCCCCAGACAGGTGCTTTAGATAGCTCTGGGTGATTACTAACTGCTCTGTAGCACGAGCTGACTCTAGGAGCCATCTTGCTGGTTGTCTGCAAAGGCGGTAGCTATGATTTTTCTTGAAGAGGTCCTTAAAAAAGAAGGGACTCTGAATTGGTACAGATCAGACTGGAAGTATGGGGAGGAGGGAGGGTTCTTGGCAGCCAGAAAAAATGAGAGTCACCCCTCCTGTTGGCGGCATCCTTGCCTGTCGTTTGTGTGTCTGTTCCTATTCCTGCTCCCTTGGTACAGCCAGGTCCCCCTCATTTGTTTTTAACAGTGCCTTTTGAAGAACAGAATGTTTCAGTTTGGTGGAATCCAGTTATCAGTTCATTCTTTTGTGGATTGTGCATTTGGGGTTATGTATAAGAAATGTTTGCTTAACTCAAGGTCATAAAATTTTTTTCCAACTTTTTTTTTTTTTTTAGAAGTCTTACGGTTTTAGGTTATATATTTAGATCTATGATTCATATTGAGTTATTGTTCATGGTGTAAAATATGGATCAAAGTTCATTTTTGCAAATAAATGTCCAGTTGTTCCCGCACCATTTTGTTGACAACACTTTTTCCCACCGAAATTAATTACCTTTACACCTTTGTAAAAAAATAAGTTGTTCATATGTATGGATCTAATTCTGGACTCTGTTTTGTTCCACTGCTCTTTGCCTCTCTTTGTGTCAGTAACCTGATGTTTTACTTATTTATGTTAATTAGTTGATTTTTTTTATGCTTTTTGGTTACTGTAATTTTATACCAGTTCTTGGAATCAAATAGTGTTAGCTCTTTTTCAAAGTTCTTTCGGCCTTTCTAGGTTATTTGTAATTCCAGATGAATTTTGTAATGAAATTGTCAATTTGTATTAAAAAGTCTGCTGGAATTTTGATTGCTTTGAGCCTATAGATCTGTTTAGGGAAAGCTACCATCTTAACAATATTAAGTCTTCAGATTCAAGAAGAAGATATCTCTATTTATTTGCCTCTTTAATTTCTGTCAGTAGTGTTTATTTGTTGTTTTTTTTTTAAATTTTTTAAGGATTTTTATTTTTATTTATTCCCAGCCCTCTTTGCGGCTTGTTCTTTGCTGTTTGTGCTGGCTGTCTGCTCTCTGTGTCCATTTGGTGCACATTCTTCTGTGTCTGCTTGTCGTCTTGCCTTCTCTTTAGGAGGCACCAGGAACTGTTCCCAGGACCTTCCAATGTGGGGGAGAGGTACTCAGTTGCTTGAACCACCTCAGTCTCCTAGTTTGTTGTGTTCTCTCATTGTCTTTCCTCTATGTCTCATTTTTGTTGTGTCATCTTGTTGCATCAGCTCACTGCATGGGCCAGCTTGTCTTCACTAGGAGGCCATGGGAACTGAATTCTGGGACCTCCCATATGGTAGATTGGAACCCAATAGCTTGAGCCACATCTGCTTCCCAGTCAGTAGTGTTTTGTAGTTTCCAGAGTACATATTTTTTATGTTTTGTCAGGCTTATAGCTAAGTATTTATATTTTGATACTCTGTACAATAGTTTTGTTTTCAAAATTTGTTCTCCACCCAGGTCTTGTCCAATAAGCATGTGGCTCCTGATCATCTGTTGCAGATCTGTCAGCGTATTGGTCCTATGTTGGATAAAGAAATTCCACCCAGTATTTCAAGAGTCACTTCTTTACTTGGTGCAGGAAGGCAGTCTTTGCTACGTACAGCAAAAGGTACCTTAATTTGAAGAAGTGTTCTGCTTTGTATTAATAGTTTAATAATATAATTGTGAAATAATGTAAGCATTGTGGAAGAAAGGTGATATGTAACTATAAATCATGCTGTGGAATATAAAATACTCTGCATTTAGCATAGAACATTGAATTTCATTATGTGCTTAATGGATCCTTATGCATTAAAAATGATAAAGATATAGATGTTAAGCTAAAAAGCTTGAATTTATTCTCAGATATGTCCAAGGTTTTATCAATGTGAGTTTTTAATTTTCCATTTTGTAGCTCAGTTATACCTTCATTGACTGTAATTGTGTGTGTCTAATAAACTTTAAATGCTAGAAGTTATTTCATTTGATATTTGGATTTTGAAAACCCTTTGTTAGGGGGAAATAATTTTCTAAATTTGGTAGCAGTTTGAAAAAAAGTACCAAAAATGTACAATTGCACAGTTGTTTTTTTCCCACTTTAATATTTTTGTGACGTTATGTGGTAGCAAATGATTGGAATTTCTGTTCTTTTTCTGTTAGCTTAGTATAAATGACTTAGACTAAGTCATGTGTATGTGATATAATTTATGTATACAAAATAGCTAAACTGCTAATGAGTGGATTGTTGGTTCTTCTGGTCCTGAGCATATGGGACGTTAATCCCATGATTACTTTTGTTAAGAGCTGTTGTGGATGTGATGCTGCCTCTTAGAGGCACCACAAGTATAAAACTTTGACTTCGAAAGAGCAGTCTTTCCTTCTTGGTTCCATGCCAGACTGGTTTGTCATCCTGAGTGTTTTCTTAGTGCTCTATAGCCATGCTTCACTGTGGCTTGAATTGGGAAACTGTTCATACTCTTCCTCCACCTGTGTCCCTATTCACCTTGTAATTATTCTCTTTGAGGTTGCTATGTAGTAGTTACTTGGTAGCTTGTTTACCTCTATTTTCTTTACTTGTGTCAAGCTCAATATGGTTGTTTTGTGATGAGCATTGCTTCAGAACTGGCAGACCGTAGAAAACTGATGATAAAATGCAGCAAGCTGCCCTAGGGTAGGGACCATAATTCTCTATTTGCTTTCACCTAGTGCCACAAGGGAATGCCTTGTAACTGCCTTTTTTTTTTTTTTTTTTTAAATCAAGGTAGTGGTAATGAATTCTTTCATGTGAAATGTAACATTCCTGTTAGTTTGGGGCACCCGAGGCTCAGGAGAGGTTTAGTATGATGTCTTCCCTCCCGTCCTCTTTCAATTGAGAGGAAGTTGATTACTAATACAGCATGACTGCTCATAACCTGTGTTTTGCTGCCGCCCTCCTATAGAGGAGGTCAGGCGTTTTTTCCTTTGTATATTTGCTAGTAGATTGAGGAGGGATGGACTTTGGAATTAGTGTTTAGACTCAGCACCTACATATGTGTTCTTGTGTAAAGGATTGTCTGATCCTATAGCAAGAAGAGAGCCATTTAATTTCAGTTTTTAATACTTCTTATGGATGCTAAAGTTATGATACTATTGACTAAATTAATTTTAAAATCGACTAATATTTAAATAAATTACTTAGGTCAAGAATTTTTCTGTAAATCATTACATTTTTCTTCTCAAAGGTATCCATTTTTGGGAAATTGGATTAGTTGTGATGAAGACCTTTTATCTTTAATATTGTATGGCATAATTCTGCATTGGAAAAATTAAAAAAAACTTCCTTGACATTAATGGGATTTGGAGTCAAAAGATGTCATATTACGGTCCATCTCTATTAACTATTTACAGTGGATCTCTTTAAAGGTCCTGGAAACCTGAGCCTCAGTTACCTCACTTGTAAATTGGTAATCATAACCTACCTCACAGGGTTGTTGTGAGGATTCAGTGAGATGATGTATGTGGAAAGCACTTTGTACATTGTAAAGTGCCATACAATTGTTAGTTGTTGTTGCTGTTGTATCTGAGATGTTTTAATTTTTTTTCCATTCAGAAATAGGAGGTCTAATAATAAACCTCCAGGGCTTTCTGTTAAAATATATTAGTTGGTAAAACTTTGAATAAACAGTTTATTACAATATACGTAAGTATTCTATAAAATTTTTCTTGGGGTTAACTGTCAAGATTTTATGTGTATCTAAAATTCATTTTAAAGACTGCAGGCACACAGTTTGGAAGGGCTCTGACTTTGCTGCTCTTCATAGAGGAAGACCTCCTGAAATGCCCGTGAATTATGGTTCCCCACCAAATCTTGGTAAGTGAGGTTGGCCTTTCAGATACCCAAAACCATTCTTTAAATTCCTTGACCAGCTTTGTAAATGCTTTAATAAGTTTCAGTAGTACCAAGTATCAAATTTAGTTTTCTTAAAATAACTAGTAATTACTAAAATAAAAGAAAATCCTCTCAGTGAGAAGTCTGTTAGTGATTATAGTAATATAGTAATTGGGAAGATACTTTTGCTCTGAAGATTTCTAGAATGTAGATTTTGTGACCCTATAGAATTTGTTTTAGGGTTTTTTTTTTTTAGCTGTTTATATATTGGCTTCCTCTTAACCACTGTCACTATTTTTATTTTCTAGTGGAGATACATCGAGGAAAACAACTCACAGGGTGTTCTACTTTTAGCACAGCATTTCCAGGAACTATGTATCAGCACATAAAAATGCACAGAAGGATTCTTGGACATCTATCTGCTGTTTACTGTGTAGCATTTGATAGAACAGGACATAGAATCTTTACAGTGAGTTGACATTTCAGTTTTAATTTGGTATCATCTGGGCACTTTAGTGTGCATCAGAATCATCTTGGAAATCTTTTAAACCATTAAATTCTAGGTTTTCCACCATTAGGTATTTTGATCCAGTAGGTCTGGTGTGTTGGGCCAATGAATTTGTTTTTTAGTAAATACCCCAGGTGATTCAGATGCAGATAGTAGGGACTGCATACTGTTTTCAGACATAGATTTAGAGTAATGGTAGTTAAGTATGATCATCAGGGATGGTTAAAAAAATACATGCTTGTTATAGTGTTCTACCCCATTTTAGATCACCTCAGTTAGATTAGCACTCCCCCTCCCCCCCGCCACATTACTGGGGCTTTAACCTGGAACCTTGTACATGGGAATAGGCGTTCAACCACTGAGCTACAACCCCATCTCTAGAGTAACTTTTAATATGTGTATTAACAAAAAAACAAAAACTTGCCAAATCTCTACAGGTGATTCTTACACAAATAAGTTACTGAGCAAGAAGAATTGATTTTAAAATTATCTTTGAGTTTAAGTAATAATATGAAAGTATATATCATAATTTAGAATTAACCCACCATTTTAATGTTTTAAGGGAATACTAGCATGGGAGGAGTTTAAATTTGTTTGCAGGTGTGATATTCATAGGAAATGTTTTCTGAATGAAATGGATGCTGGGTGGTAATATAAATTTGAGACACTTCATTTAAAATGAGGGTGCTGTTCCCATTAGTTTTTCATTGGTTTTTGGATTTGTCCACTTACGTATTCAGTCTTATTCCTCAGCCTGTGAAACATAGATTGGTTCTAACACTCATCAAATAATTAGGTTGACGTGAACCAAGCTAATATTCAGTCATTGTTAGTTGAAGTAGGTGAGCCATGAACTTTTTTTTTCTTCTTTTTTTTTTTCAGGAGGTAATAGGGATTGAACCTGGGACCTTGTACATGGGAATCAGGTGCTCAGACACTTGAGCTACGTCTGTTCCCCACGAACTTTTACTTGGACTTATTACTGGGCAGGGAATTTTGAGAATATAGTGTTTATAATGTAGTCTGGCTTATAGAATTTATAACTTCACAGTATTCTTATGTAGACTTTCTTTGCTTTGAAAAATATTCCAAAAGTGTTCTGACCATGAGATTCATAATTTACAGAGTATTTTATGTTTTTAAAGAGGAGATGTTACACAAACTTAATCTGGGTGGAATGTAAAAAAGTATTTTTAAAAAATTATTTAAAAGGTTTGGTGTACTAACTAGTGTGTATATATTTTTGGGTGTTTTCTTAGGGATCAGATGATTGTTTGGTAAAGATTTGGTCAACACATAATGGCCGCCTGTTATCTACATTACGAGGTCATTCTGCAGAAATATCAGATATGGCAGTAAACTATGAAAATACAATGATTGCTGCAGGGAGTTGTGATAAAATAATTAGAGTGTGGTGCTTGAGAACTTGTGCTCCAGTTGCTGTGCTCCAAGGACATACTGGATCAATTACATCTTTACAGGTAAACTTAAAAGTGCACATTTATGTGTTAAATTCTTTTCCTTTAAAACTATTTTCTCTTTGGAGTTGAGAAATCCGAAGATGTCTACTAATTGTGATCTGTTTGAAATTTAGTGATCAAGAGAAAATCAGTACTTCCACAATTCACGGAAAAGTGATGTAATAAAAATCTAATGCAAATAGAGTGCCCAGTGCTAAAATGTCTTCACTCAATGTTGCCTATTTCATTTTTTAAAACTTTTTTGAAACAGAAAATCACAAAGTTCAATTAATCATGCAGATTTCAAAGAAGAGAGGGAACTTTCGAGTCTGAGCTGAAGGAGTACTGCAGGGTTTGGGTACTGCTGTCAGAACCTCAAATTCTTGCTGGGGCAGAGTTTGTGCCAACAGTGCTGGGGCCTATGGGCAGGAGGCCGGGAATGCTGGAATGAAATGGAGAGGTGGAAAAAGGGAAAACTGTGTGTGTGTGTGTGGGGGGGGAACTGTTACGGCACAGGGCCGTGAACTGTCAGCAGCAGTGAACCCATGAGAGGCAGGGCAACCTCAGGAATGGGCAGAATCAATGCCTGGACAGCAAGATGTTTCCATGGACTTACACCCTATCTGGAGAAAAGGCCTTCCCTTCTTGGAGGAGGGCTTCTTCTATCTTTAGAGTCTCTACCCAGACATTCTCCAACAACAGCCTACAGGGCCCCTAACTATACCCAAAATCCATAAATCTATGGTCTCCTTTAAAGTTCAATTAACCCAAGGTACTCTTTTTGCTAGAGGGTACCTTCCACATCTCTTTCCTTTTGTAGCTATGTCAGGAGCTGAACCCAAAGATTCTGAGCAGAAACTGCTACCTGGAGGTGACTGATGAGCCTTGGGATGGCTGAGTCTCCAGCGTATGTAGGGAGCAAAAAGGATATGAGCGCTCCTCTTCTGAGGAGCAAGCAGCAGAGGTGCCAGGGATGGAAAGATGATGGTGCCAGCCTTCTAGTCCAGAAGCTCCTACATGCAGGTGCTGGTCAGGCATTGCCCTTAACCGCAACAGTCCAGCGTGACCAGAGCCAGAGTGCAGGGCATCAGGAGGCGAGGTGCTCACTTCCTGGTGGTGTCTATGGCACTGCATGTTGGTCCACATAGACGTGCTTCTGGGGTGGGGCCCTGGAGTCTTCCTCTTCCTCAGCAATCTCTGTCTCTAGTGGAACTGGCTCTTCCTTTGTGAAGGATGGGAAGTTCACCAGCAACTTCTGAGGCAGGCAGGGAGGTCTCCTCGAGGATCTTCTGACCCAGAGCGGGTAGCTGGGATTTGTCTGTGCCGAAGTCCAAGGTGTGCACTGGGTTCAGGACCATGCTCTTCTGGGAGCCGGGGCTTGAGTTGGTGCTGCTGTCCACCTTGAGCTGGTAGGCATCTGAAATAGAACTCTGGTTGCTGTTATCATCCTGGAATTCAAGGAGAGGCATCAGAGGGAAAGCCATTAGGTTCATGGGCTCCTGAATTGTTCGATTTCATTTTTCTTTCTCCTTGCTTTCTGTCAAAGGGACCTTCTTAAGTATCTGAAGGGAAGTGTTATCCACAGTCACCCACTTTTTCTCCCATTTCTGCCCTTTCTCAATGGCCGCTGTCACCTTCTTAATGTCGTATTTGGCCTGGCTCTCCTGACTGGCCTGAGTGGCCTGACGTGGGAGTGGTGGCGCTTGGGGCTAGGGTACTGCTTCTAAAACATGGGGAATCGTGCTTCCCACCTGCCACAGTAGCTTCACTGCTGCTATCCCTTCCTTCAATTTTACAGTTGAGGTGGAATAATATAACGAACCCCTTATATACCCATCATCCCATGGCCAGTTCTTCCCTACCCACTTCACCTTGTCCTTAATGTGAAGCCTAGACCTCTTATTGTTTCTTCCGTAAATACTTACGTCTTAAAACTAAGGATTCCTTTTTTTAAAAAAATTACTTATTTCTCCTGCCTCCCGTCATTTTTGCTTGCTGTTTGCTCTCTGAATCTGTTTGTTGTGTTCTTACCTTCTTTTTAGGAGGCATTGGGAACTGAACCCTAGACCTCCCATTGGGTGCCCAGTGGCATGATCCACCTCCACTTTCAGGTTCCTTCTTTTAAGAAAAGATTTATTTATTTATTTTCACCCCTCCTCATTGTTTGCGCTCGCTGTCCATTGCTCGCCTTCCCCTTTTTAGAAGGCACCGGGAACTGAATCCAGGGCCTCCTATGTGGGAGGGAGCCACCTCTTCTCCCTGCTTTGTTGTGTCTCATGTTTTCCGCCTGTGTTGCTTGTTGCTTTAGCTTGCCACACCAGCCTATTGCATCAGCTTGCTATCTTGCTTGTCTTCTTTAGGAACCACTTAGAACTGAACGCAGGACTTCCCGTGTGGTAGGTGCGAGCTCAGTTGCTTGAGTCACATCCCCTTCCCCCAGGATTTGTTTTTAAAGATTTATTTATTTATTTAATTCCCCCACCCCCACCCCTGCCCCGATTGTCTGTTCTCTGTGTCTATTTGCTGCGTCTTGTTTCTTTGTCCGCTTCTGTTGTCGTCAGTGGCACGGGAAGTGTGGGCTGCGCCATTCCTGGGCAGGCTGCACTTTCTTTCGCGCTGGGCCACTCTCCTTACGGGGCGCACTCTTGCGCGTGGGGCTCCCCTACGCGGGGGACACCCCTGCGTGGCAGGGCGCTCCTTGGCGCACATCAGCACTGCGCATGGGCCAGCTCCACACCGGTCAAGGAGGCCCCGGGTTTGAACCGCGGACCTCCCATGTGGTAGACGGACGCCCTAACCACTGGGCCAAGTCCGTTTCCCAGGATTTGTTTTTAAAACAACAGTTACAATACCATTATCACACTTAACTGTTAGTTGATATTACATCAGTGTTCAAATTTTATTATTAAGGAATTAAGTAATTGTTTCAATGGTCTCATAAATGGCATAATTTTACTTTGAATGAAGAGCCAAACAAAACCCATACCTTGCATTTGGTTATTATAGATTATAAGAAGCTTAAAACATGGAAGTTATGCCACCTGCCTCCTGCCTGTTTTTTTTTTTTTTTCTTTTTAAATTCCCTTGAAGCTTCTTTGCTGAAGAAGCCAGGTGGTTTCTCTGTGGACTTCCCTAGTTTCAGTGTTGCCAGTTTTATGCTAGTGGAGTAGTTGAACATGTTCCTTTGTATTTTCTTTAAGTCATTCATTCATTTATTCACTCATTTATTTATTACTCCCCTTCCCTTTGTTGTTTACACTTGTTGTCTGTTCTCTGCTGTTCCTCGTCTTATTTAGGAGGCACTGGGAACCGAACCCGGGACCTCCCATGTGGGAGGGAGGCACCCAGTCACTTGAGCCATATCTGCTCTCTGCTTGTTTTGGCTCCTTAATGCATCTCCTCATTGAGTCATCTCGTTGCATCAGCTTAGCACACTAGCCCATTGCGCCAGCTCACTGTCTTGCTCGTCTTCTTTAGGAGTCCCTGGACACTGAACTGGGACCTCCCATGTGGCAGGCGGGCACACAAACTGCTTGAGCCACGTCTGCTGCCCTTTGTATTTTCTGTAACTTGGTTGTTGGATCTAGAGCAGTAGTTTTCTTTAATGTGCATGAGAATCACTTGGAGTGTTTGTTTAAAACACGGATTTCTGGCTCCACACACAAAGATTCTGATGGATTATCCTGGATATGGGGCCTGAGTTTTTCTGTTTATATCAAATTCCCAGGTGTTGCTAGTTTGGGGAACATGTTTTCAGAGTCCCTGATTAGAGGCTTGGTCATGTTGACGCATGTGTTCAGTCAAAGGCACAGAATGCCTGGTGATTTCTCTGTAGGAGCTGTTGATGATCACTGCCTAGATTCCTTAGTTTATTAGGGACTGATGATTCATAAGGTCTTTTAAGGCACATTGGTGCTTTTGATTTGAGTTTGGTTAAAACTCTGGGGATAGTTCAATTATGCGTGTTAATGGTTTTTAATAGATCTGTTCTAAAGCTGTGAAAAAAAGTAATTTTTCTCCATTTTTCTAGTCAATATTTTCAGAGAATAGGGACTGAAGACCTATTTTGATTGAAGACAGTTATAATTTGAGATAGTATTTTATCTTGAAGTTTAAGCAAGCTTTTTGGTTTGCCCATTTATTTTTAGGCAAGGGAGTATATTTTTTTCTGGAATGTGTTATAGCTTGAAAATAAACTCTAATCTATAGGTTCTTCAGTTGAAATTTTGTACTTTGATATGATCTTATAGGCAGTATAGCAGCAAGTGAGACAACTTACGATATTGATTCTTTTGCTAGCTTCAATCTGCTGTTGAATCTCTCTAGGGAAATTTTAATTTCTGTTACTGTGGTCTTCAGCTCTGTTTGGTTTATTTTCATTATTTTCGTGTCTCTGTTGATACAGGCATATTTTGGAGATATTGCAGGTTCACTTCCAGATTACTGCAATAAAGTGACTGTCACAGTAAAGCGAGTTAAATGAATTTTTTGGTTTTCCAGTGCATATTGAAAGTTATGTTTATATTATACTGTAGTCTGTTAAGTGTGTAGTGGCATTATGTTTAAAAAGATTGTACATACCTTAATTAAAATGTGACACAGAAACATGAAGTGAGCACATGCTATTGGAGAAATGGTGCTGATAGTCTTGTTCGATGCAGGGTTGTCACAAACCTTCAATTTGTAAAAAAATGCAATCTCTGCAAAGTGCAACTAAATAAAGTTCTGTAAAATGAGGTATGCCTGTATTCTCTTTGTGTTCATCTTTTGTTTTCCTGATTTCCTTTAGTATTTTGTCCATGTTTTTCTTTAGCTCTTTGAGTATACATAGGACCATTTTTTAAAAGTCTTTGGAATGTTCCAGGGCTGATCCTCCTCACTGATGGCTTCTAATGCTTTAATCTTCTCCTTTGCCTTGAATGTTTTTTAATCTTTAGTTGAAACCTAGACGTTTTGATATTTTTAGTTTGTTATCACTGGAATTTAGACTCTGAGCTGTCTGTTCCTTAAGCTTATGTCCAGCTAGTGTTATAGGGTTTCCTTAAATGCCAGGAGCTAACAACAAACAAAAAAAAAGAAAGAAAAGAAAAATAAAACACCTTACCCAGTCTGTGCACATTCACCTGTGCCAGTGCTCTCAGGGCTAATTCATACAATTAATTTGGGGAATTGTTCAAGCCAGAGTGAAGGGGCCTTCCTGATCCTTTCTTCCTGTGTCTCTTATCTGGGGTATGTATGTGTGGCCCTTGGAATTCCCCCATTTACCTGGCTACAAATATCTCCTCTTCCTTAGAAACATTTTCCTCAGTGTCTTGAGCACTGTATGTCCTACAGCCAGCACTCTCTTGCCCCAGGCACAACTTGACTGTTCGCCCACATTGTTCTTTAGGAGAACTGGGTGAGCCTTCTACATGCAGGGCAAGTTTTTGGACAGTTAGTCCTTCAGGCCACCACCAGACAGATTTGGCCAGACATGTATGTTTCCATTACGTGCCCAAGGGTTAGTCTGCTCACACTAAAATGGTTGCCAGGATCTGTGCACTGGGAGGGTGGGCTGGCTTTGCTTTGAGCTCCTGAGTGGTGGGGCAGGGATCAACCAGGGAGCCATGAGACCCTATTCCTTTTATTGTTATTTTTATTTTTTATTTAGGTACTGGGGGCTGAGGACCAAACCCTGACTTAATGTGGAAAGCCAGCACTCAAACACTGAGCCATATTGGCTTTTCTGAGCTGGCTTTTATTTTTCCTTTTTTCTGTTTTTGTTTGTTTTTGCTTGCTTGTTTTTGTATTTTTCAGGAGGCACCAGGAAACAAACCTGGGTCCCATGTGGGAGGTGGGAGCTCAACCACTTGAACCACATCACCTCCCCCATTGCTTTATTTTTATTTTTTATTTTTATTTATTTCTCTCTCCTCCTTCCCCCAGCCCCCCAGTTGTCTGCTCTCTCTGTCCATTTGCTGTGTGTTCTTATGTGACCACTTCTATCCTTATCAGCGGCACTGGGAATCTGTGTGTCTTTTTGTTGCGTCATCTTGTTATGTCAGCTCTGTGTGTGTGTGGCACCATTCTTGGGCAGGCTGTACTTACTTTCGCACTGGGTGGCTCTCCTTATGAGGTGCACTCCTTGCGCGTGGGGCGCCCCTACGCTGGGGACATTCCTGTGTGGCATGGCACTCCTTGCACACATTAGCACTGCGTGTGGGCCAGCTCCACACGGGTCAAGGAGGCCCTGGGTTTGAACCGTGGACCTCCCACGTGGTAGATGGACGCCCTATCCGTTGGGCCAAGTCTGCTTCCTACCCCCATTGCTTTAAAGTGACTTTCTTGATTTGGGGCTAGCCCTATTAACTGCAACCCTTTCACTTTTTCTGGAGCTTTAGAAAGATGTTTCTGCGGGTTTTTGCTGGTTGTTCAGAGCTTCTGTAGTGTCTCACTATTGCCATCTTGATTGGGATGGAATCTCCTGAAGCTCAACTTTACTTTTTTTTTTTTTTAGCTTTTTAAAAATTTATTTTAACATTTTTAAAAACAGTTATATTGAGGTAATTTATGTACCATACAATTCATCCATTTAAATGATACAATTTAATGATTTCACGTATATTCAGTTATTTCCACCATCACTACAGCTAATTTTAAAACACTTTCATCTTGTCAGAAAGAAATCCCATACTCTTTAGCTATTTACTTTCATCCCCCACAACTTGCCACCTACCCACCTGCCCTAAACATCTGCTGATTTACTTTGTCTCTGTTTCCCTGTTCTGGAAATCTCATATGAAAATCATATAATATTTTGTCTTTGCGACTGGCTTATTTCATTAAGCCATAATGTTTTTAAGGTGTATCCATATTGTAGTTTGTATCAGTACTTCTACTTTATGGCTAAATAATACTACCTTGTATGGATATAACATGTTTTGTGTATCCATTTGTAAGTTGAGCATGTGAAGTTTGTGCACCTCTTTTATATTATGAATAATTCTGCTGTAAACATTCATATATGTGTGTGTGTATATATATATTTTGTGTAGGTATATATTTTCACTGCTCTTGGGTATATTCCTAGGAGTGAAATTTCTGAGTCATGTGACAACTCTTTAATTGGTAAAACTTTTTTTTTTTTAACATATTGTTAGTGTGTTCATTTAATGAATCTTCCACTTGATGAGAGCTCATGCTATATTCAAACCTATAATAACATATATACTGTGAAAAATAATTTCCCTAGTAATGAACTTAATGCAAGTATTCACTTGAAAACAGTCTAAGTTTAAATTATTTTCCAATGAAAATGGTAATTCAGTTATACATTCTGTTCAGTAGAAGGTAGGGGTTATAGTAAACAAGTCATTGTAAAATATTTTCATGATGGGTATACTTTGTGCTGGAGGGAAGTAGTATGAGTAGTTAACCAGGAGCACTTGAAGCCAGCCTCAGCACTGTCCCTTCCCATGGCAGATTCCAAGCAGCAGAGAAGATAGTGATAATGCCATTGGTGGTGTACAATACTGGGGAGATATGGTGCCTCAACAAGAGAAACTCCTATAGTTCACTCAGAAGTAATAAGCAGTGATTCTGGATTTCCTTTCTCTATAGCTTTTGGGATAGGTGGTAAGTTACTGCTCAGCAGACTGTGCTGTCTGTACATATGCATATACCTACTCTGGCTCTGGAATCTGCTATGGAGGAAGTCTTAAAATGGGTCTGTTGGTAATTCAGTGAGTGGGATGGGACCCAAGGTTTTCCCTCCTCCTTTCTTAAACCTCATTTGAATAGCAGCACTTGGGTGTAGCACTCTTTCCTAGAGGTCATTACTTCTTCATGCAACATTAATCCACTGTCGTCCTTTCATTTCAGTCTAAAGAACTCCCTTTAGCATAGCTTGTAGGGCAGGTCTAATGGTGATGAACTTACTCAGCTTTTGTTTATCTGGGAGTATCTTAATCTCATTATTGAAAGACAGTCTTGCTGGATATAAAATTCTTGGGTGGCAATTTTTTTTAAAATAAATGGTCATTGGAACATCACTATTTTTTTAGCTGTTTTTTTTTCTTTCTTTGTCTTTTTTTTTTTTTTTTAATGTTACATTAAAATATGAGGTCCCAATATACCCCCCACCCCCCTCATCCCACTCCTCCCATAACAGCAACCTCCTCTAACATCATGTGACATTCATTGCACTTGGTGAATACATCTCTGAGCACTGCTGCACCACAAGGTCAGTGGTCCACATTATAGTTTATGCTCTCTCCCAGTCCACCCAGTGGGCCATGGGAAGACGTAACAATGTTCAGTAACTGTCCCTGCAGGACCACCCAAGACAATTCCAAGCCCTGAAAATGCCCCCACCTCACATCTCTTCTTCCCACTCCCCACCCTCAGCAGCTATCATGGCCAGTTTCTCTATCTCAATGCTACATTTACTTCCATTACTAATCACAGTAGTTCCAGAATAGAATATCAGTAAGTTCACTCTAATTCATACTCTATTCCTCCATTCTGTGGACCCTGGGATGGTTATGTCCACTCCACCTATGTATCGAGAGGGTGCTTAGATTCCACTTGGATGATGGATACAATTCTCCTGTTTGCAGTTGTAGGCACTCTTGGCTCCCTGGTGTGGTGGTTGACCTTCGCCTCCCTGTTAGCTGGCTGGGGTAAGTCCAATAAACCAGAGGGTAGGAGTTGCAAGTCTGTTGAGGCTCAGGGCCTGGCTATCACATGGATAGTCCAGAGATTCAGGTCCCCTGAATATACACTAAACCCCAGTGCTAACCACAGGTCCAGTAAAAGTGACAGGAGAGGCTTGTGAACAAAGATCACATCTAAGTCCAATTGCATCACACTCAGGAACACAAACTCCAAAGTAGGGCCAACTGACATGGCACTGAACTCCAACTGCCATGACCATAGAACCTGTGGGTCTCTGTAGCCCTCAGAAGAACCAGTACCTGGGGTTGTATCTACTTTAGCCGTCTCTGGGACTCTGCTGAGGTGTGCATAAGGGCGATCCCTCTGATGACCTCCTGGCTCTTATTTTGAGACTCGTAGCCATGTAAACTCATTTGTCCTTTCCATTTCCCCCTTTTATTCAAGGTCAAAAAGCATTTTTTACTCCTGATATTACATGTAGGCTGAGATATTCTGCTGGTCTGGGTTGACCCTTTTATTCAAGGTTGTTCTCCAGCCACATCATCAGCTGGTACTTGGTAGTAATCCCTCGGTGCCAGGGAGGCTCATCCCGGGAGTCATGTCCCATGCTGGGGGGAAGGCAATGCATTTATATGCTGAGTTTGGCTTTGAGACTGGCCACATTTGAGCAACATGGAGGCTCCCAGGAGGTAACTCTTAGGTACCCTGAAGCTCTAGGCCTAGTTCTTATTTCAGGCACAGAGGCTCACAAGCATAGTCATTAGCATCAAGGGCTCATTGTTGGACCATCCTTCCTTATTGGTCTTAGCCACTGCACTCGGGAGATTGTTGCTGTTCCATTAGGGCATGCAACAGAGCTCCCCCAGCCAGGAACTCCACACTCCCCCAGCCATCGTTCCCAACTGTAACCACTATGAAAATATCCAAACGTTTTTATGCACCCCACACATATGCCCTGGAGAACTCCCTCCCAACCATGCGCCCATGCCGCCCCCCCCCCACCAATAACACCCCACACCAGTATTCCTCCCCAGCCACCATCGAACCCCTCTGTGGTCCAAAACCTCCCTGCAAATGAAGCCCAGGTTCCATTAATAGTAAAATGGAGTATAGTGATGAGTTTAAAGGTTAGATATAGAGTACATACTAATTTAGAAAAATTAATGTAAAAATAAATTGGGGTATCAAAAATTTAAAAATGCAAAAACTTTGTTTTTGATGTTTTGCCTTCCACCACTGCAATAAGTGTTGCCCTGTATGCACATTGGCAAGGCAACTTCTTCCATCTCTTCCTCAGTGTCTGTCCTTTCTTTTTCTTTTCTTTTTCTATTAAGCTTATCTTCACAAACGTTTTAGACCACAGTAATTCTTATATACAATATACAGTACTCCCACATATTCAACATCAGACAGTTTGTCCTTTCCCCAGCAATAATCTTTTTACATGTTCATACTATATTTACTCAGCTGATGTACAGCTATTGAGATAATAGCTTTCAAACAAGTTACACTTAGGTTTACATTGTGATTTATATTTTAGTCTATACAATTTTCTAAATTTTTAGTTATGTTTTACATTATTTACATTTTAGCCTATAGACCCCTATACATTTTTGGTATAATTTAACATGTCCTATATCCATCCTTGCATAAACTTGTGGAACACTTCCATTGCCCCACAGTTACACTGATTCCACCTATTCAATACCTCTTTCCCTGTCCCCTCAGGGCCCACAGTGACAATCACTCTTCATTGCTTGAAGGGCCATGTTCAGAGATGCTTGCAACAATGTTGAGGGCTTGACATGCTCTGCTGCTCTAATGTATTGGGAGCCACCATTTCTCTCTAGAGATAGAATTCCCTCTATTTGAGGATATTAGTCCTCCCTAGGATGTGGGTATACCTTCAGTCTCATTGCATGGGTGTCCATCCAGCGATATAACCCACTCTGACAAAATGAGCAATCACACACTTCCTAGAAGCCTGTCCTGTGTCAGATTTTCCCCTTTAAGCATCTTAAACACATAGACTTCCTTATTATATTTTTGAAAAAGTTTTCTCAACATTATACTCTTAACCACATACCTGACAATCTCCTATGTTCATATGTTCCCCCATGCTCCCCCCAATTTCTTGGGCAATATTACTCATCCTCCCATCCCTAGCCCCCTAAAGCCCACAAAGCCCCACCCAAAGGTATCCCTATGCCCCCATTTTATCCCTTCCCTCTACAAATACTTACCTTCAGCTTATCATAGATTTCTTCCAGGTTGGTGTCAATTTGCAACCTTTCTCTACCCCCCAGATTCCTTTAAGCCTATCATCCGGTCTCCAGCTCTCTGAGGCAGCTTGGTTTACTTATTTCATATCATTGAGGTCATGCAGTATTTGTCCTTCAGTGCCTGGGTTGCTTCACTCAACATAAGGTTCTCAAGATTCATCCATGTTATCACATGTGTTTGTAGTGTATTCGTTCTTAAAGTTGAGTAGTATTCCATTGTATGTATATACCACATTTTATTTATCCATTCATCTGTTGATGGGCATTTGGGTTGATTCCAACTTTTGGTAATAGTGAACAGTGCTGCTATGAACACTGGTGTGCATATATCAATTTGTGTCCTGTTTTCAGTTCTGCTGGGTAAATTCCCTGCATTGGAATTGCTGAGTCATATGGCAAATCTATAGCTAGTTTTTTGAGAAACTGCCAAAGTGTCCTCCAGAATGGCTGGATCCTTCTGCATTCCCACCAGCAGTGGATGAGTGTTCCCATTCCTCCACATCCTCTCCAGCACTTGTAGTCTTCTGTTTATTTCATAGCTGCCAGTCTTAAGGGAGTAAGGTGGTATCTCATTGTAGTTTTGATTTGCATTTCCCTGATAGAGATTTGGAGCATTTTTTCATGTGCTTTTTAGCCATTTGTATTTCTTCTTTGGAGAAGTGTGTGTTTAAATCGTTTTCTCATTTTTTAAATGTGATGTTTGTCTTTTTATTTTCAAGATACAGGAGTTTTTTATATATGCAGGATGTACGTCTCCTATCAGATATATGTTTACCAAAGATTTTCTCCCATTGTGTAGGTTCTCTTTTCACTTTTGTGACAAACTCCTTTGAGGTACAGAAGGCTTTAACTTTGAGGAAGTCCCATTTATCTATTTGTTCTTTTACTGCTTGTGCTTTCGATGTGAAGTTCATGAAGCCATTTACTATTACAAATTCTTGTAGATGGTTCCCAACCTCTCCCAAGGCAGCAGGAAGGCTGCATGAGGGCTCCTATAGGAGATTCAAATGGGTCCCTGGTGAACCTACACATCTGAGAAAATAATGACTCTTAATTTTTTGAGAGAGCACCTTCCTTGCCACGAACCCTAAATATGCTGTTGGAATCCTGTAAAGCACGTCCTACTGTCGGCAATTGTTTTTTAATCAGGACTTGCAATATTTCATCCCACTATCTTCTTCCCTCCATGGTTTCTGATGAGAAATTGGCACTTAATCTTATTGGGATTCCCATGTACACACCACATTGCAGTTCTCTTGCAACTTTCAGGAACTTTCCTTCCTTGTCCTTCGCACTTGAGTTTGACTACTATGCTTATTATGGTTCTCCTGTTTGGAGTGCATTGGGCTTTTTGACTGCACATTCATGTCTCTAATTAAATTTTAGAGGCTTACTGCTACTATTTTTTGAGTATTCCTTGTGCCACTTTTTCTTCCTTCTGGGACTCCAGTAATGCTTATATTGGTATACTAGTTGATATTCTGTAGGTCTCTTAGGCTCTGTTCTCTTTTTCACTTTTGTAGCAACATGTTTGTATGCAGCAGAATCCTAAGAGATCTGGAAATTCTTTGTGATTTTCAGATGATGTGGATGCACCGTAGTGAAGTTTCTAAGGGCATAGCACTTGTGGGTTTGTCAAGATAGTGTCCCCTTTCCAGTGTCTGGTGCTTCCAGGCATTCCTTGGCTCATAGCTGCATAATGCCAATCCCTGTCTCCAGCTTCACATGGCTTTCTAATCTCTTCTCTATAGCTCAGCTTTAAATCATCTTAATTCTCCTGGATTAAGGGGGTTTATAGGGATTACTGGTGCCCTTTGCCTAACTACGGGGTGAAAGTCACTTTTTAGAGGACAGTAGTATCTAGAGCCTGTTAACAAATTTCCATCTGTGATGATGAAACTCAATCAGATATATCCAGGTGTAATAGGAGGCAAGTATGACCCAAACCAGGAGAAACAACAGACAATAGAAATAGATTCAAGCTATCTAGACTGTTGATGTTCTGGATACATACTGGAAAATATCTATGCATAATATATCCAAGTAATTAAAAGGAAGAGAAGTAATTTCAGCAGATTGTGCATTAGTAAAAAGGAAATTCTAGAATTGAAATATGTAACTGAGTTTAAGAATTCAGTGGGTAGTTTTTTCCAAAGGTGTGAGCTTAAAAAACTATCATGTATAACATACAGGATTTCCATACATCATCCCACCATGAACACCTTCCTCAGTGGGTAGGAAGCAAATTAGACACAGGTGAAGAAATCAAAGAGAGAATAAATGAGCTGTAAGAGATAAGAAGAAAATAAATAGATTGCAGCAAGATAGAACAGAATAAACAGAAAAGAGCTTAAGAGGTAGGTAGGATATGGTGACAGTGTATAAGATGTTTAATTGGAATTTCTGAACAGGAGAAAAGAATGAAGCCAAAGCTATACTTGAAGAGCTAATAGCTAAGAATTTTGCAGATATACTGAAGACATGAAGACATTAAAGCTACTGATTCAAGAAACACTATGCTTTAGCTTCCTAGGCTGATTAATAAAACAGATAACATAAAATAGGTTGGCTTAAGTAATGAACATTTATTAGCTTACACTTTGAGGCCAAGAATGTCCAAATCAAGGCAGCATCAGGTGATGCTTTCTTCCCAAAGACTGGCTACTGGCTACCGGCTGCCAGTGATCCTTGGCTCCTCTGTCACGTGGCAAGGCACATGGTGGCATCTGCTGGTCTCTCTTCTCTTGCGGGTTTTGTTGATTTCTTTCTCTTTCTATTCATCTTGTTTATAAAGGACTTCAGTTAGAGGGCTAGGACCCATTTTGAATGAGGTGGTCACACCTTAAGTGAAGTAGGCTTATTGCAAGAGCCTACTTATAATTCATACCCAAAGGACTGGATTAACTAAGAATGTGTTTATATGGGGTATGTAAAGTTTCAAACCACTACACACTGTGAGTACAGAGCAGGGTAAATATACAGAAAATTACCACTACTAAAGCATCTGAGAAAAACTACTAAAAACCACAGAGGGAAGTGGATTTGGCTCAACTGATAGAGCATCTACCTATCATATAGGAGGTCCAGGGTTTAAACCCAGGGCCTCCTGACCTGTGTGGTGAGCTGGCCCATGTGCAGTGCTGATGCGCACAAGGGGTACTGTGCTACACAGGGGTACTTAGGGGAGCCCCCCCCACACAAGGAGTGTGCCCTGTGAGGAGAGCTGCCCCGCTCGAAAAAAGTGCAGGCTGCCCAGGAGTGGCGCCACACACATGGAGCGCTGGTGCAGCAAGATGATGCAACAAAAAGAGACACAGGGAAGCAGACTTGGCTCAGTGATTAGGGCGTCCGTCTACCACAGGAGAGGGCCGCGGTTCAAACCCTGGGCCTCCTTGACCCGACGTGCAGTGCTGATGCGTGCAAGGGGAGCCATCCAGTGCGAAAGAAAGTTCAGCCTGCCCAGGAATGGTGCCACAAACACGGAGAACTGACACAGCAAGATGACACAACAAAAAGAAACACAGATTTCCATGCTGCTGACAACAACAGAAGCAGACAAAGAAGAACATGCAGCAAAATAGACACAGAGAACAGAGAACTGGGGTGGGGCAGAAAGGGGCGAGAAATAAATAAATTAAAAAAAAGACTACAGATTCACGGTGCTGGCAAAAATGCAAGCAGACACAGAAGGACACACAGTGAATGAACAGAGAGCAGACAAACGGGGGGGCGGGTAATGGGAGAGAAAGAAAGAAATCTTTAAAAAAAAAACCAAAACCACAGAGATAATCTTAAAGTAGCCACAATGAAAAATAAAGGAGCTATGGTAAGACTGACAGCTCTCTGTCAATGCAGATTTCACTGTGGTTTTTCATTTTAATAAAAAAGAACATTCAATCATTAACTTTAGTTACTTTATTTTTTTAAGATTTGTTTTTTATTTCTACGTACCCCCTTGTTTGCACTTGCTGTGTCTGTCTGTCTTCCTTTGTTTAGGAGGCACTGGGAACCAAACCTGGGACCTTCACTGTGGAAGGGAGTTGCCTAATTGCTTGAGCCATCTCATTTCCCTGCTTTTTTGTGTGTCTCATTATGTTTTTCTTCTTCTGTCTTGTGTCAGCTTGCCATGCCTGCCTGATGGCGCCAGCTTGCCGTCTTTAGGAGGCACCAGGAACCAAACCAGGGACCTCCTGTGTGGTAGGCAGGAGCTCAGTCCATCTAGCCACATCCACTTCCCAGTTACTACTTTTTAAGAGGATATTCTCCAAAATTTAGTTTTAGTCCAAGTTCTGGAATATGTCTATTTAGATATAATCAGTACTTTCAACATTAAGAAAAAAATGTTCTTCGTTTCTTCCCAACTCCTGCTTTTCTGTGAACAGTATCACTGTTCTTATTTTTGATCCTCCTCTGTCCTGTCTCATGAGTGGGCAAGTTTTGTTGCTTCTTCAAGGCCAGTTTCCATATTTGGGGAGGGGGAGGTCTTGCGTTTTCGATTAATTTAACTTCTCCTAGGCTCTCTTAGCTATTTTAATTTCATTTTGTCTGTCAAACAAGTCTTGCTTATTGAGTCTAGATTTTCTCTACCCATTTAATTATTTACCCACAAGTTTGAAAAAGTCTTACAGATGTTTCTATTCTTCTCACACACTGTATTTCATCTCACTTTTTTTGTAATGTATGATTTTCCAGCTTTTTTTGTTTTAAAGATTTATTTACTTTATTTATCCCCATCCCTTGCCATCCGGCACCTGCTATGTCTGTTCGTTGTGTGCTTGTCTTCCTTTTAGGAGGCACCAGAAACTGAACCTGGGACCTCTTGTGTGTGAGGTGCCCAGTCGCTTGAGCCACCTCCTCCGCCTGCCCTGCTGTGTGTCACATTATGTCTTTTCTCTCTCTGTCGCTTGTTATGTCAATTTGATGTGCCAGCCTGTCATACCAGCTCGTTGTCTTGCTCGTATTCTTTAGCAGTTACTGGGAATTGAACCTGGCATCTCCCATGTGGTGGGTGGGAGCTCAGTTGCTTGAGCCACATCCACTTCCCTCCTCTCACTTTTGTATTTTTGCTTTATTATTCCTTTGCCTAGTATGCTTCTCCTCCCCCTCCCCCTCTTATGTTTTCGTCCTTTTCTTTTAAGCTTTCTTGTATGACTCTGGACTGGATGACGCTTCCTTTCTTGAGCTTGTTTGTACTGCACAATTGACACTGTATTGCAAGTTTTAACCCCATTCTTAAGTTAGAACATACTTCTCATTTGTATATTATTTTTATGGCTTCGTTTGTTAAATATTTAAATCATTTATCTGTTAGCTCAAGAATTGATCGTTTTATTTCTTTTCCAGATTTTACACAGTTGTCCTTACACCATATATGTGTTGATCTATTGTTTTGCCAACTGATAGGAAGTGGCACCTTTATCTTATTTAAGTCTTTGTATTAGGGTTCATTTTTAGACTTTACATTTTTTCTATTTTGTTATTCTGTATATAAATGTACATGTTGAACTCCGTTTTAATTATTGAGCATCTGTTATAGTCCTTATTATATGACGGGACTAGATTTTCATTGCTTCCCTTTTCCGATGTTTTTTCTCATTATTCTTAAAATTTTGTTTTTGTTGAGATCATATTGCATTTGTAAATTAAAGTGTCTTTCCTTTATTTTAGATAATGATTTTTCACTAAAGTACTGCCATCTGTATTTGGTATTTTCTGTGTTTTTCTTAGAGGCTCAGTTGAAGTTAACTTTGCATTAAATATAACTTTAGTAGAAGCTCTGGAAACTAAATTGTATATTTATTTTTTTAGTTTAGCCCAATGGCAAAAGGTCCTCAGAGATACATGGTCTCCACTGGTGCCGATGGGACAGTTTGCTTTTGGCAGTGGGATTTAGAATCCCTGAAATTTAGGTAAGTGACTTGAATTGTGCAACAAGTTTTCTTCTGTAATGTTACATGATTTAGTTCAATTAAATGAAGTTTGATTATAAAGAGATTATGTATTGTGGTTGCCTTTTTACTTTTAATATATATATATTTTTTTTCATTAGAGAAATTGTGGGTTACGGAAAAATCATGAAGAAAATACAGAGTTTCTATATATCCCTCCCCCTTCCCACAGTTTTCCCTATTAACACATTGCATTAGTGTGGTACTGTATTAGCTGAGAAGGGTGCTGGTGCAGAGTATCAGAAATCTGTTGGCTTTATAAAGGGTATTTATTTGGGGTAAAAGCTTATAGTTAAAAGCCCCTGAAGACTCCAACTGTAGGTTGATTTCTCACAAAGTCAGTTGCCACGTGTTAAAGCAAGATGGTGGGTGATACCTCCTGGTCTCTCCTTATTTGTCTTAAAGCTTCATGCATCCAGTTTCTTCCTATTTCAGCTGTAGGCTGACATAGGGCTAGTCTCTCAGGGCTTTTTAACTACTCTGTTCTTTTCACAAGGCCAGCTGTAAATTTAAACTGACAAAGTTCTCTCGTCTTCTGGGTGTCTTCTTGAGTGAGTGTCCACTTATAGCCCACCAATAGGTGGGGACTTAACCTGAGTTACACCCTACTGACATCAAATCAAGTCCTAATCTTAACATAATTTAATCAAAGACATCTCAGCTGAATCTAATACAGTGAAAGGGTATCACACTCAGAGGAACAGACCAGTTTACAAACATATTCTCTATTTTTGGAATTAATAATCTCAAACTGCCACTGGTACCTTTGTTACATTTGATGAAAGAGTATTATTATAATTGCACTATAATGTATAGTCCATACTTTACATTAAGGTTCACTGTGTTGTACAGTCTTATGGTTGTGTTTGTTTTTTTTTTTAAATTTTTTATGGTATTTTTTTTTTTTTAAGACACATAGATCACACAAAAAGTTAAATAAAAAAATATGAGGTTCCCCTATACCCCACTCTCTCCCCCCTCCACCCCCAGTCCTCCATATCAACAACCTCTTTCATCATTGTGGTATATTCATTGCATTTGATGAATACATTTTGGAGCACTGCTATACAGCATGGATTATAGTTTACATTGTAGTTTACACTCTCCCCCAGTCCATTCAGTGGGTTATAACAGGATATATACTGTCCTGCATCTGTCCCTGCAGTATCGTTCAGGACAACTCCAAGTCCCGAAAATGCCCCCATATCACACCTCTTCTTCCCTCTCCCTGCCCTCAGCAACTCTTGTGGCCACTGTCTCCACATCAATGATAGAATTTCTTCCATTGCTAGAGTCACAGTAATTCTATAGTATAATACCAGTAAGTCCACTCTATCCAGATTTAATTCCTCATTCCTGAGGACCTATGGATGGTGATGTCCACTCCACCTCTAAATCTAGAGGGGGCATGGTTGTGTTTTTAAAAAAATTTATTCTGTATTTACAACCAAAAATTTTCCTCTCTTAACCACATTCAGACAGACATTTCAGTGATGTTAATTATGTTCACAATGTTGTGCTACCATTACGAAAACCATTCTGTTACCTCATGCAGGAAATTCTATACCAATTAAGCAATAACTCCCCATTCTCTGTCCCCACCCTGGCCTCTGGTAACCTCTATTCTAGTTGCTGATTCTGAATTTGCTTATTCTAATTATTTCATATTGGTGAGATCATACAATATTTATCCATTTGTGTCTGGGTTATTTTACTCAGAATGATGTAAGTGTTCATGTATTTTGTCCCATGTATAAGAATGTTAATTCTTTTTTATGGCTGAATAATATTCCATTGTATATACCACATTTATTTATTCATTCATTGTGGATTACTTCTCTCATGCCAATTATGAATAGTGCCGCTGTAAACATCAGTGTGCAAGTATCTGTTAGAGTCCCTGCTTTCAGTTCTTGGGGTATATACTAGATGTGAGACTGCCAGGTCATATGGTAATTTTATTTTTTTGGTATTTATTTTTTTAATATTACATTAAAAAAATATGAGGTCCCCATATACCCCCCCATCCCCCTCACCCCACTCCTCCCCCCATAACAACAATCTCCTCCATCATCATGAGACATTCATTGCATTTGGTGAATACATCTCTGAGCACCGCTGTACCTCATGGTCATTGGTCCACATCATAGCCCACACTTTCCCACATTCCACCCAGTGGGCCATGGGAGGACATACAATGTCTGGTAACTTTCCCTGCAGCACCACCCAGGACAACTCCAAGTCCCGAAAATGCCCCCACATCTCATTTCTTCCTCCCACTCCCAACCTCTAGCAGCCACCATGGCCACTTTCTCCATACCAATGCCACATTTTCTTCGATTACTAATCACAATAGTTCATGAAGAGAATATCAGTAAGTCCACTCTAATCCATACTCTATTCCTCCATCCTCTGGACCTTAGAATGGTTGTGTCCCCTCCACATCTATATCAAGAGGGAGCTTAGATTCCACGTGGAGGCTGGATGCAATTCTCCTGCTTTCAGTTGTAGGCACTCTTGGCTCCCTGGTGTGGTGGTTGACCTTCTTCACCTCCATGTTAGCTGAGTGGGGTAAGTCCAATAAACCAGAGTGTAGGAGTTGCAAGTTTGTTGAGGCTCAGGGCCTGGCTATCACATGGTCAGTCCAGAGATTCAGGTCCCCTGGGTATACGTTAAACCCTAGCACCGACTACAGTTCCAGTTAAAGTAAAAGGAGAGACTTGTGGACAGAGATCACATCTAAGTCCAGCTCCATCACACAGAAATACAAACTCCAAAGTAGGGCTAACTGACATGGCACTGAACTCCATCTGCCATGACCATAGAACCTGTGGGTCTCTGTAGCCCTCAGAAGAACCAGTACCTGGGGTTGTATCTACTTTATCTGTCTCTGGGACTCTGCTCAGGTGTACATAAGGGCAACCCCTCTGATAACCTCTGGGCTCTTTTTGGAGACTCATAGCCATATAGTCATTCTGAGATACTACAGAACTATCTTCCACATCAGCTGTGCCATTTTACATTTCCACCAACAATGACTGAGTGTTCCTATTTCTCCACATCCTCCCCAATACTTTTTATTTTCCAGTTTTTAAAAATAGTAGCTGTTCTTGTGGTTGTGAAATGGTCTTTCGTTGTGTGTGTGTGTTTTTTTTAAGTTGGTACTGGGGATTGAATCCAGGACCTCATATATGGGAAGCAGAATCTCAACCACTGAGCACCACTAGCTCCTCATTGATTTTGGTTTGCGTTTACCTAATAGCTAAGGATGTTGAGCATCTTCATATGTGCTTTGGGCAAATTGTATACCTTGTTTGGAGAAATGTCTGTTCAAATCTTTTGCCTTTTTATTGTTTGAGATATTTGGGGAGGGATCGAATCTGGTACCTTGAAAGTGAGAAGCTGGCACTCAACCAGTGAGCCACATAGGCTTCTTTACTTGTTTTTTTTTTCATTTGATTGCTTATTGTTTCTTTGTTTTCAACAAAAATGAACCTGGAACCACCTCAGTTGAGGGAAGCAGGTGCTCAGCTGCTTGGGCCACATCCGCTGTCCCCATTTTTAATTGGGTTGTCTTTTTGTTGTTAAGATGTAGTATTTTTAAAATCTGTTATAGCTGTTAAACCCTTTGGATATGTGGTGTCTAAATATTTTCTACGATTCTGTATATTGTCTTTCTTTTTTTAAAGAAGTACCTGTGGTTTGAACCTGGGACCTTGTACATAGGAAGTAGGTTATCAAACCACTGAGTTACACCTGCTCCCCTATAGATTGTCTTTTTACTTTCATGATGAAGTCCTCTGATGCACAGAAATTTTAAATTTTGATGAGGTGCCATTTTTTTTTTTCTTCTGTTACTTCTGCTTTTGGTGTTAAGTCTAAGGTTCTTAAGATGCTTTCTTCTATGAGATTTATAGTTTTGGTCTTACATTCAAGTCAGATCCATTTTTGGTTAATTTTTTTTTTTTTTTAAAAGATTTATTTATTTATTTAATTTCCCCCCCTCCCCTGGTTGTCTGTTCTTGGTGTCTATTTGCTGCGTCTTGTTTCTTTGTCCGCTTCTGTTGTCGTCAGTGGCACGGAAAGTGTGGGCGGCGCCATTCCTGGGCAGGCTGCTCTTTCTTTTCACGCTGGGCGGCTTTCCTCACGGGCGCACTCCTTGCATGTGGGGCTCCCCCACGCGGGGGACACCCTTGCATGGCACGGCACTCCTTGCGCGCATCAGCACTGCGCATGGCCAGCTCCACATGGGTCAAGGAGGCCCAGGGTTTGAACCGCGGACCTCCCATATCGTAGACGGACGCCCTAACCACTGGGCCAAAGTCCGTTTCCCGTTGGTTAATTTTTGATTATGGTGTGAAGTTAATAGCTACCTTCATTCTTTTGCATATGGATATCTAGTGTTCCCACCACCATTTTTTGAAAACTCTGCTCTTTCCCAGTGGGGTGGACTTGACCTCCTTGTCAAAAATCAATAGCCATAGGGAGCTGATGTGGCTCAGTAGTTTAGTGCCTGCTTCCTACATATGAGGTCCCAGGTTCAATCTCCAGGTCTGGTATCTCAAAAAAAAAAAACGTAGATGTGAGGGTTGATTTGTGGAATTGTAGTTCATTTCCACTTGTCTATATGTCTGTCCTTGTGCCAATACCATGTTCTTTTGATTATTGTTGCTGAATTTGTAATACGTTTTAAAACTGGGATGTGTGAGTCTTCCAACTTTGTTCTTCTTTTTGAAGGCCCCTTATCCTTCCATATAAATTTGGTGATTGGCTTTTCCATTTCTGCAAAGAAGACTGTTGGAATTTTGATTGAGATTGTATATATGAATTGCTTTGGATAGAATCGACATCTTAACAATATTTTGTCTTCCAGTCCATGAACACAGAATGTCCTTTCGTTTGTATAGGCTTTTTATTTTGAGCTATGTTTTGTAGCTTTCTGTGTATAAATCCTTTGCATTCATGGTTAAATTTATTCCTAGATACTTGATTCTTCTAGTTGCTATTGTAAATGGAATTTTTTCCTTTTTTCTTTTTAATTTATTTTATTGGTATGTATTAATAAAGCATACAATGCACCCAAAGTATTTTTTTCCTTTGATTTCTTTTTCATATTATTACTGGTATGTTGAAACCCTACTGATTTTTGTGCATTTATCTTGTACCCTACTACTTGGCCGAGTTTATTTGCTCTAGTAGCTTTGTTGTGCCCTTTTATAAAATTCTTTAGTTTAAATTTTATTATATACAGCATATGTTTCATATTGACTACTGTTTATAATTTACTATTGAGTTAGTTGGATTTGTGAAAGTTGCATAGCTACTCTTAGTTGGCACAGTTTTACCACAACAAAGTGTAGGAAACACTTTTAAAAAGCATAGAAATATTCACTTAGGTTTATAATTGGAAATTCTGACAGGATCATTGATAATAGAAGATTTACTCTCATTATTAAAGGTCTAAAATCCTGTGCTGTCCAGTGTAGTATCCCCTTGCCCTATATGATTATTGATTGCTTCATATATGGCAAGTCCAAATGAGGAACTGAATTGTTAATTTAAATTTAAAAACTAATGCTTGTTTCAGTTATTACAGAAATTTTAAGTATGTTTGGTATATCTTTTTTTTTTTTTTAAGGAGGTACCATGGAATGAACCCAAGACCTTGTACATGGGAAGCAGGCAGTCAACCACTGAGCTACATCTGCTCCCCAATGAGAGTTGGGTCTTTTGTTTGTTTTCAGGAGGTACTGGGGATTGAACTCAGGACCTTATACAGGGGAAGCAGGCACTCAACTGCTTGAGCTATATATGCTCTCCTGTTTGGTACATCTTGAATATGTGAATTTACTCTTACCACTATACTTTTTTAAGTTTTTAATTAAAGAAATTTTTTTAAAGGAGGTACTGGGAATCGAACCTGGTACCTCGTACATGTGAAGCAAGCTCTTAACAACTGAGCTATACCTACTTCCCTCTACTATAGATTTTATGAAATATGAATACAGATCAAGTATTTTAGTGAAAACCCTGGTATACAACTTGAGTTGTGTCATATACACTGGAAGATTTTAAAGATTTAATATGTAAAAAAGAATGTAAAGTATCTAATTAAATTCTTAATTATATTGATTACATGTTACTATGAAATTCTGGATATATTGTTTTAAATTAGAGTTTTATCTTATTTTACCTTTTAATATGGGTACCAAAAAATTAAAATTACATACATAGTTCAGTTTCTTCGGGACAGCTGTAGTTTTTTATCCTTCTCTGCAGCCTTGCTGGGTTCACTTAAATTGTGCACTTTAGTCATCTCACTTCATAATGGGGTTAATAACTTGTCTTTTTTTGTAGTGGGATTGATAGAAAGGTAGGGATTTGACAGGGCCTTATAAAATCCATCCAGCTATAAAAAACATACATGAAAATCTTGGTATTCAAGAAGATGCATACAAATAAGATTATTGTACTTAAGTATAGAAGATCAAAAGCAATATTTTAAACTGTGTTATGCGTTACTTTAATGTATTTTAAAGCAACTTCTTCTTCTTTTAAAGTCCCCGTCCTCTGAAGTTCACTGAAAAGCCAAGACCAGGAGTTCAAATGCTTTGTTCATCATTTAGTGTTGGTAAGAGAACTTGCTTCAGTAATTTTTTCCCCTTAGTTTTTTTTTTTTTAATCCTGCTGCCCGCCCCCCCCCCATGACTTGCTTGCTCTCTGTGCTCTGTGTCCATTTGCTGCGCGTTTTCTGTGTCTGCTTGTCTCCCTTTGTTGCATTATCTTGTTGCGCCAGCTCTCTGTGGGCGCAGGCCGTCAGCTCTCTGCGGGCGCGGGCCAGCTTGCCTTCAGAAGGAGGCTCTGGGATGCGAACCCAGGGCCTCCCATATGGTAGATGGGAGCCCAATTGATTGAGCCACAGCTGCTTCTCTCCCCTTAGTTTTATTTTAGCATCAAATGCCGATGTTATACTAAGAACCTTTACTAGATAAATGGAAAATGATTTACATTCTTTTAATTCTGTTAAATTGATGATATTCATTTAATTAGCCTTTTTCATTTCTGCAGCCTCATATTCTGCCCTTCTCTGGTTTCTACAAATAATTAGAGCCAGTGGTATAATAATACATGGCTGGCAAAAAGGAGGCTTAGAGGAGTCCATATAAGTGATTCCTGAGCCATGTGCCTTCTGAATGATATACCAAAATTGTGATTTCTTTTTTTTTAATAGGTACCAGGGGCTAGGGATTAAACCCGGGACCTTTTATGTGGGAAGCCACATGGCCTTTCCTGAGTTGGTTTTTGTTTTGCTTGTTGTTTGTTTTTGTTTTTTCAAGAGGCACTGGGAACAGAAACTGGGACCTCCGGTGTGGGAGGTGGGTGCTCAGTTGCTCGAGTCACAGCTGCTCTGTGCTTTCATGTTTTTGATAGTATAAATGTGTTTTCCAGACATAATATCTTGGTTAAATTATCTCCCTTTGTTCAGTGAACTTGTGTAGTAACAAACTCCCCTCCACCCTCTTTATTTTAGGACAGGCCAAAGTCTGAAAACATGAGCAAGTGAAGTTTATGTACCTTAGCTGTTTTTAGGTATGCAAAGTTGTTAAGAAAGCAGAGCCCCTTTTGTTCCAGCATCTTTTAGGTCATTAAGGTCATTTCCATACTTAATAAAGCAGCAGAAAGTAGTGACTATGTCCTGATTGAATTCACTTTGTTTATTTAAATAGGGAGTTAGTACTTGAGTCGATTGATAGAAACTTAGTTTTGAAATAAGAGAGCTTGGTTTATTTAACATAAAAATTTAATTTATTCAGCTATTAACTGAACCTTAACATTTTTATTTTAGGTGGTATGTTTTTGGCTACAGGTAGTACTGATCATGTAATCAGAATGTATTTTTTGGGTTTTGAAACACCTGAAAAAATTGCAGAACTTGAGAGCCACACAGTAAGTATCTGTGTTTTCAAATTCTGTAGGTAAACTAATAATCTTATTCCTGTTGGTACACAGTCAAATATTGTTAAAGGGAATTGCTGCTAATTCTAATTTTAACTTTATATGAAAAATTGGATTTAAAGGGAAGAGAGAGATATTGGCAACTTGGGACTTTGAGAGTGCTAATTTTTTGTGCTAATTATTTCTAAAGCTTTTAAGTCCCAAATTTGTACATATTAATAAAGCATACAGTTCATCCAAAGTGTACGATCAGTGGTATTGGTATAATCACATAGTTGTGCATTTATCATTTCAGTCATTATTAGAGCAATTTCATTATTTCAATAAAAAACAAACAAACAAGAAAATTGATTTTGACAGTTGATCTGGGTGGATTTGGTTTAAGTTCTTTGCTCATTTTAACTAAGCTTATGAAATCAGAATACTGTTTTATTAATGTATATAAGATATAGGAACTCAGTTTTCTGGAATGCTGGTCACAGATCCGGTGCTTTTTTCTCCTACAGGAAGTTCTGTGTGGGATGTCAGTGTGCTTTCAGAGGTTATTTGATAAACATAAGTTCATACTACTTAAAAAAAAAATGTTTTACACATATCACCAAATTGAAAAGACCTTGTTTTCAACCGCTTAAACTCTTTGATATGGTCTCTTTCCACGTATAAAAATAATTTTTATACAGATATAATTAATTGCAAATACAACTTTAATTTTAGAAGCAAGCCTTCTTTTACTGGATGGGTTTATCTTAAGACAAGAGCTCTCTCTTAGTCATCTAGGTTCATAGTTAAGAGGCTTTGAACTTAAAAGCATAATGCGTGTTTGAATGTCACAGTGATGCAGCACAAGTCCAAATCTCTTTCTGGTAAAGCCAAATGTGTTCTAACACTAAAAGTGTTAATTTACAATGAGGAACTATTTAGATTATCATTTTTGTGTTTGTGTGTGTTTTTCCCTTTTAGGATAAAGTTGACAGTATCCAATTTTGTAACAATGGTGACCGGTAAGTAAGTGTGTATGTATATATGTTTGTGTGTTTAGGAACATATAATACACTACATATTAGTATAGCTAATATATCACCTTATACATTACAGGTACTTAGTAATAAAATGTTAACTGCTTGACAAGTACCTGGGGTGGGGGGAAGCACATGAAATGAAAGTGTTTAGAATTGTAGTTTCTGCTGACCGCCATGACTAAGAGTAGTTTGTTCTCCTTTAGCCTATCATTGACTAGACATTGATTTACTGATAAATTGGGTATAAGGATAATGAAATTCCTTACATTTGAGTAGTTAAATCTTTTCCAATGAATGTATCCTGCAAGTCAATTGTTACCACTTAAAACATATTATCCTTTTTGGCCCCTAATGACCCTCATATGCCCAGCTTTCTTAAACTGCAGTTTTCAACACCTTAATTTGTTAAAATTATTTTTACACAGCAGCCAGCACGAATTAATGTGAGTTTAGAATTAAGATGCTTAAAATGGAGCTTTTGTTCTCTTTAAATTTCCTACACATCTTTATTTTTCCTATTTTTTTCAAGTACTTGTACATTGTTTTTTCAAAACTCAGTCTGGTTGACAAGCTAATTATTGAATGGGAATATGTTTTACCTTACAGGGCCCCGGCAAATCATAGCAAACCAGATTTTTCCCACCTAGATATACCTTGAGTATCTGTCACCAATCTTTTTTTGAATTACTGCCTGTAGATTCACCTGTAGTCAAGATAGCTACATTAAAACTGGTTTTATTTGTGATTTACACTGTAGCCCTTGGTGGCAAGTATGAGTATGAGATGTTTTTCTGAACTTTTTAAGGTTCTTAAGTGGTAGCAGAGATGGAACAGCACGGATTTGGAGATTCGAGCAATTAGAATGGAGAAGCATTTTATTGGATATGGCTACCAGAATGTCAGGGTGAGTTGACATGGTTTAAAGTAGGTGATCATAGGTACTTGGTTTTTCTCTGTATGTTTTGTTTTTTTTTTTGGTTGGTTGATGATTTTTTTAATTCAGGGGATTGGAGCCACCCTATGTTACCAAGAGCTTGCTTAAGGTGCTTCTTTTTAAAATTATACTCTCAAAGTATAGTCCCAGTGAATGACTGTCTGCTACATGTCTGATAAAGAGCTACTTAAATCTCATATATCCAAAATAATTTATCCTTACATTTATGTAGGAAAGAACAACATGTAACTCTACTGTTAATCAAAGCAGTGGTCTTCTTATGTGTTGCATTTAAAACCTCCTGCAGATTAAAAAAAATTATAAAAATAACTCAGGGATGTCAAATTTTAGTTTTCTGTAGGTATGATTTTTGGAATTTAAAAAAAGTTGCTTGGGACCTAAGTCTTACAAATAAAATACTTTGTCGTTGAGATTTAAAAAAAAATTGGTCTTCAATGGGAATAACTTTTTATGATTTAAAATTTTGGCTTATAAAGTGGCTTTGGGAAGAAAAGAAAGGGGTGAGGGAAGTTTCTCCCCTTTTCCTCCTGAAGTTCAAGCATTTTTGAGGTAAATGTAGCAATGTCTGAGGTTAATACTCCAAATTTGATAGACATTTTATTTTTGGTTTGTGAATATTAGGAGGCAGTATTGGTAGTGGATAGAATACATGTTTTGGAATGACACTGGCTCCCAAGTACCATTTATAACACTAATTTTTTTTTTCCTCTGGGTATCTTTTATTCATCTTCATACTCTGGTTCTTTTGTGGCCTAGCCCAGTGTTTTACGAAGATACCAGGAGCTGGTTAAATGCTCACTAAATGGACTTGAAAAAGTTGTATTTGTTCTTATTTTTTAAAATATATTTTTATTACAGAAGGTGTGAACTTACACAACAATTGTGCAGATATGTAGAATTCCCATATAACAACCCTTCACCAACACACCACACTGTTGTTGAACATTTGTTACAGATTATGAAATAATATCAGATTGTGGTTCATAGCATACATTTGGCATCATTTTTCCATACTTTCCTATTATTAGTACATCTTTGGCATTGATGCAGAAATATTACAATATTGCTTTTAACTCCTATTCCATAGGTTTCATTAATTGTATTTTTCGCATGCTTCTCCACATTCCCACCACCATGCATTAGTGATGTACATCTACTCTAGGTCACAGGACACTCTTGCAACAGTACTTTAACCACAATTCTCATCTTCCTCTGGGTTCACTGTATTATTCAGTTCCTAGATTATTCTCCAGCTTTCTTTCAATTGACATTTACTTCCCTAGACTATCCTTTTCAGCCACAATCCCATTTATAAACCAGCTGCCACTCACTATAATGTGTTACCATCAACTCTGTCCATTTCCACACATTTACAGTCACATTATCACTTTTACTTACATTAAGCATCAGTACGCCTTCCCATCTCTCTATCTCCCAATAATCTATGCCCTTGGTTTTAACTTCATGCATTTATTCTCATTTGTAGTTAATTTTAGTGAGACCATGCACTATTTGTCCTTTGTGTCTGGCTTGTTTCACTTAGCAGAATATCTTTGAGATTATAATATGTGTGCCAGTTTCATTTCTTATGTATATGCCACATTTTGTTTATCCATACATTGGTTGATGGACACTTGGGTTGTTTCCATCTTTTGGCAATTGTGAATAATGCTGCTATGAACATTGATGTGTAAGTGTCTATTCATGTCACAGTTTTCAGTTCTTCTGGATATATTCCTAGTAGAGGAATTGCTGGATCATATCCAGTTCTATGTTTAGCTTCCTGAGGAACTGCCAAACTGTCTTCCACAGAGGCTGCACCATTTTATAGTCCAGAAACAGTGAAGGACTGTTCCTATTTCTCCACATCCTCTGCAGCTTATTGTTTTCTGTTTTTTTTTAAATAATGGCCATTCTTTGTGGTTTGAGATGATACCTTATTGTTGTTTTGATTTGTGTTTCCCTAATAGCTAGTGTTATTGAAAATTTTTCATGTTTTCTTCGGCCATTTGTATTAATTTGAAGAAATGTCTATTGAAGTCTTGTCCTTTTTTTTTTTTTTTTTTTTGGGTGCCAGGGCTAAGGAATGAACCTGGGATCTTGTACGTGGGAAGCTGGTGCTTAACCACTGAGCCATTGGCTCCTGAGTTGGTTTTCTTGTTTCATGCTTGTTGTTTTTGTTTGTTTGTTTTTAGGAGGCACTGGGAACTGAACCTGGGGCCTCCGTGTGGGAAGCAGGTACTCAGCTGTTTGCCACAACTACTCCCCATTTTACCCATTTTTAAATTGGATTGCTTGCTCTTTTATTGTTGATCTCTTTATGTACAGTGGAAATCAAACCCTTATTGGATGTGTGGTTTCTAAATATTTTCTCCCATTGGGTAGGCTGTCTTTCACCTTCTTGACGAAATCTTTTGGATCACAAAAGTGTTTTAAGTTTCAGGAGGTCCCATATATCCATGCTTTTTTTTCATTGTTGGTGCTTTTGGTGTAAGGTTTGAGAATGTACTACCTACCACCAGGTCTCCAAGAAAGATGTTTTGCTACATTTTCTTCTAGGAGATTCTAGCTTTTATATTTAGGTCTTCGGTCCATTTAGAGTTAATTTTTAAAAAAAATTTCATTCCTGACTCTTTAATTCCCTCTTCCTTGTTTTACTCCTTTTTTTTTTTTTTAATTTATTGAAGTATATCACTCATAAAAAACATACATTAGCAATAAGTGAAAAAACAAAAAAACCAATAAGTGTATAGTAATAGTTATGAAATTAAAAAACAAACATCATACCTCACTCTACCACCAGAACTTTGCATTGTTGTGAAACATTTTTAACTAATGATTAAAGAGCATCCTTAAAATATTACTGTGAACCAGAGTATCTTACATTTGGTGTATTTTCCCCCTAATCCACCCTATCATTTATACATGAACATACATAAACAATACATGTATAGTACAAGTTACACATTTACTATGAACTTACAAAGCAAACATGCATAACATACAGGAGCCCTGTACAGCTCAACCAACCACCAACACCTTGCATTGTTGTGAAACATTTGTTACAAATTATGAAAGAATATTTTCAAAATCTTAACTCCAGCTGTAGGCCGTATATTTGGTGTATTTTTCCCCCAACTCACCCTATTATTATTTTTAAAATACACTTTTATGACAGAAGTTGTAGACTTAAAAAACAACCATGCACATGTGCAGAATTCCCATACAGCACTCTATTAACATAGCATCCCGTGGTGGAACATTTATTACAGATTATGAGATAATGTCATCAGATTATTACCAGGTCCACAGTGTACATTTGGCCCACTTTGTCCATATTCCCCCATTATAAACACAGTACATTTTTGGCATAGATGCATGAATATTACATTAGTACTGTTAACCACAGTCCATAGGTCACTCCAGTTGTATTTTACCCATGTTTCTCCACATTCCCACTACCTCCATCCTGTGGACCCTAGGATGGTGATGTCCACTTCACCTCTAAATTGAGAGGGGGCTTAGATCCAACATGGTTGATGGATGTGATTCTTCTGCTTGCAGCTGTAGACACTCTTGGTTCCCTCATGTGGTAGTTGACCATCTTCACCTCCCTGTTAGCCTACAATGGTGACACGTACATCTTCTCTAGCTCACAAAGGACACTCTTGCATCTATACCATCAACCACAGTTCTCCTCTACCTCTGGGTTTACTGTGTTATTCAGTCCCTAGATTATTCTCTAGCTTTTTTTCAGTTGACATTTACATCCCTAAACTACCCTTTTTAGCCACATCCAGGGATTACTCACTGTAATGTGTTACCACCAACTCTGTACATTTCCACACTTTTTAATTAAAATTTCTACATACGTTAAACATTCATAGTCCTTCTCAGTCCTCTTATCTCCTTTAAGAGTCCACCACCTACCACCACGTCTTGGAGATATTTTCCTATATTTTCTTCTAGAGGCTTTGTGGTTCTTGCTTTTATATTTAGGTCTTTGATCCATTTTGAGTTATTATCTGTATAAGGTATGAGATAGGAGTCCTCTTTCCTTCTTTTGGTTATGGATATTCAGTTCTTGCAGCAGCATTTGTTGAATGAACTGTTCTGTCTGAGCTGAGTGGGTTTGACAGGCTTGTCAAAAATCACTTGACCACAGATGTGAGGGTATGTTTCTGAACCACAAATTTGGTTCCATCGGTGTATTTGTCTATCTTTATGCCTGTACTAAACTGTTTAGCTAGGTAATAAGATTCAAAGTCCAGAAGTCCTCCAGCTTCACTTTTCTTTTTAAGATGTTTCTGTCTGTTTGGGGCCCCTTACCCTTCCTAATTAATTTGATAATTTTGTTTTCCATTTGTTTAAAAAATGCTGATGGAATTTTTTGGGGTTGTATCGAAGCTGTTTATCGATTTGGGTAGAATTGACAGCTTAATAATATTTAGTCTTCCAATCTGTGAGCATGAAATGTTCTTCCAAATATTTAGGTCTTTTACAACTTTCTTTTAGCAATGCATTGTAGTTTTCTGAATACAATTGCTTTACATCCTTGATTAAGTTTATAACTCAAGATTTGAATCTTTTAGTCGCGATTGTAAATGAGAATTTTTCCTGACTTTTCCTCAGATTGTGCATTGCTAATGTGTAGAAACACTACTGATTTTGCATATTCATCTTGTATCCTGACACTCTACTGAAATATTTTATTAGCTCTAGCAGCTTTGTTGTAGATTTTTTGGGACTTTCTAGGTATAGGATCTTACCATTTGTGAATAGTGAAAATTTTACTACTTATTTTCTGATTTGGATGCCTTTTATTTTTCTTGCCTGGTTGCTCTAACTAGAACCTGTAGTACTATATTGAACAACAGTGGTGACAATGGGCATTCTTGTCTTGTCACTGATCTCAGTGGGAAAGCGTTCAGTCTTTCAGCATAGAGTATGATGTTAGCTGTGAATTTTTCTTATGTGGCCTTTATCATGTTGAGAACGTTTCCTTCAGTTCCTCTCTTCTGTAGTGTTTTTGTTAAAAAAGGATGCTGTATTTTGTCAAATGCCTTTTCTGTGTAAATTGATAGGATCATGTGATTTTTTTCTTTGGTTTATGAAAGTGGTATATTATGCTGATTGATTTCCATGTGTTGAACCACCCTTGCTTGCCTGGTATAAAACCCACTTGATCATGATGAATAATTCTTTTAATGTTGTTAGATTTGATTAGCAAGTATTTTGTTCAGGATTTTTTCATCTGTATTCACTAGGGAAAAGGGTCTGTAATTTCATCTTTTGTAATATCTTTACCAGGCTTTGGTAATAGACTGATATCGGATTCATAGAATGAATTTGGGAGCTTTCCTTCTTGTTCAACTTGAATAAGATTGTTTTAAATCTTCTTTGAATTTTTGGTAGAACATGACTATGAAGCCATCTGGTCCTGGGCTTTTCATTATGGGGAGTTATTTGATGACTGTTTCTTTCTCTTTACTTCTGATTGGTTTGTTGCAGTCTTCTGTTTCTTCAAGGGTCAGTGTAGTTTGTTCATATGTTCCTGGGAATTTTTCCATTTCGTTTGTGTTGTCTAGTTTGTTGGCACACAGTTGTTCATAGTATCCTCTTATGATCTTTTTTTTCTGTTGGATCAGTAGTAATGTCCCCATTTTCATTTCTGATTTTATTTGCATCTTCTCATTGTCAGTCTAGCTAAGGCTTTGTCAATTTTGTTAATCATCTCAAAGAACCAACTTTTGGTTTTGTTACTTTTCTGTTTTGTTTTTTTTTAAATTTATTTCTGCTTTGTTCTTTGTTATTTCATTCCTTCTCTTTGCTTCGGGAGTAGTTCGGTGCTTTTTCTAGTTCTCTAGCTGTGTAGTTAGGTCATTGATTTTAGCTCTTGCTCTTCTTTTTAATGTAAGCATTGAGGGCTATAAATTTGCTTCTCAGAACTGCCTTTGCTGCATCCCATAGGTTCTAATATGTTTTCTCATTTTCATTCATATTGATATTATTGGTTTCTGGCAATTTCTTCTTTGACCCACTGATTATTTAAGAGTGTATATATTTTCCATATATTTGTGAATTTTCCCTTTTTCCACCTCTTGTTGATTTCTAACTTTATTCCATTATGATCAGAGAAAGTGCTATGTATAATTTTGATCTTTTTTAATTTATTGAACTCTACTTTGTGAACCAATATATGGTCTATCCTTGAAAAAGATCCATGAGCACTTGAGAAGAATATATATCCTGCTGTTTTGAGGTGCAGTGTTCTGTAAATGTATATTAGGTTTACTCCATTTATCATATTATTTAAGCCCTCTGTTTCTTTATTGATCCTTTGCCCAAATGTTCTATCTAATATGACAGTGGTAAATTGAAGTCTCCAACATTTATTGTTGAGATATCTATTTCTTCCTTACATTTTACCAGTGTTTATGTCATGTAACTTGGCGCATTCTGGTTAGGTGCATGTACGTTTGTGATTGTAGTTTTCTCCTGTTGAATTGCCCTTTTAAAAATATATAATGTATTTCCTTGCCTTTCCTAACAGTTTTGCTTATAAAGTCTATTTCATCTAAGTATAGCTAGTCCAGTTTTTTTTTTGGTTACTGCATGTGTGGAATATCTTCTTCTAACCTTTCACTTTCTATCTATTGGTATCTTTGGGTCTAAGGTTAGTCTTTTGTAGATAGCATCTAGATGGCTCATAGTTTCTTATCCATTCTGTCATTCTGTGTCTTTCAATTGGGAAGTTTATCACTTAAGATTTAATTTTATTACTGTAAAAGGCAATTCTTATTTTACTCAAATTAACCTTTGGGTTTTATTTGTCATATTTCATTTTCACCACTCTTTTTACAGTTTAAATTACTTTTCTGATATCTTCATTTCTAGACTCTCGTCCAGGCCTCTCTCTCCTGTCTTTTCTTTTCAGGCTGTAGCACTCCCTTTGTATTTCCTGCAGAGCCCATCTCTTGGTTACAAACTCTGTTTCTCTTATCTGTGAATATTATAAACTTACCCTCATTTTTATTTCTATTAATTACCAAGTGCTGGGGATCAAACCCAGGACTTTGTATGTGGGAAGCTGGTGCTTAACCACTGAGCCACATTGGCTCTCCTGAGTTGGTTTTTTCTTTTTTTTTTTTCCCCAGGTAGGTACCAGGAACTGAACCTAGGACCTCCCATGTGGGAGGTGGGAGCACCACCGTTTGAGCCACATCTGCTTCCCTCGCCCCCATTTTTTTTTTTTTTTTTTTTTGGTGGCAGTGGTGGGATACGGACCTCACCCCCATTTTTGAAAGACAGTCTTGCTGAATATATGATTCTTGGCACTCACTTTTCCTTTTGTGGTATCTTAAGTATATTGTACCACTGCCTTCTCGTCTTCACGATTTCTGATGAGAAATTGACGCTTTATCGTATTGGGTGTCCTTTATGTTTTTTTAATTTTATTTTTTACACTTTTTAAATTAAAGTTAATAGCTCACAAAGAATGTTATATTAAAAGACATTAGGAAAACATAAAAGACATGAGGTTCCCATCTATCTCGCTCCGTACCTCCCTACCCCATCATTTTTGTAAATTGTATTTTTTTGAAGATATATCCTTGTGTTATGCATTGCTTTTCTCTTACTACTCAGAATTTCTCTTTGTCTTTGGCATTTGACATCCTGATTAGTATGTTTTCTTGAAGTCGGTCTATTCAGTATTTGAATAGGTTTACATTGTGCTGTTTGGATTCAGAGATCTGTGTCCTTCAGTAGGGTTGGGAAATTTTCTAACTTTTTTTCCAAATATTTCTTCTGCCACTTTTCCATTCTTTTCTCCTTCTATGTCATCCATGACATGTATGTTTGCCTGTCTCTTCCTGTCATCCACTTCCCTAAGACCCTGTTCAAGTTTTTCCATTCTTCATCTCTTCTTTTGCATGTTCAATTTCGGAGCACGCATCTTTTTTTTTTTTTTTTTAAATTCTCTCCCCTTCCCCTGCCCCTGTTTTCTGCTCTCTGTGTTCATTCACTATGTGTTCTTCTTTGTCCGCTTGTATTCTTGTCAGCGGCACTGGGAATCTGTGTCTTTTTTTGTTGCATCATCTTGCTGCGTCAGCTCTCTGTGTGTGCCGCACCAGTCCTGGGCAGACTGCGCTTTTTTCACTTGGGGCGGCTCTCTGTGCAGGGCTCACTCCTTGCGTGTGGGGCTCCACTACGTGGGGGATACCCCTGCATGGCATGGCACTCCTTGTGCCCATGAGCACTGTGCATGGACCAGCTTACCACACTGGCCAGGAGGCCCTGGGTTTGAACCCTGGACTTCCCATATGGTAGGCATATGTGCTATCAGTTGAGCCACAACCACTTCCCCAGAGGCCACATCGTCAAGCTCACCCATCCTTTCTTCTACCTCCTCAAATCTACTGTTATATGCCTCCAGTATATTTTTAAGTTCATTTATTGCCCCTTTCATTCCCATAAGATCTGCTATTTTTTCTTCGTATGCTTTCATATTCCTTTTGCTCACCCAGTTTCTTGTTTTTATCCTTAGTTTCTTTAGCCATCTCTTATTAAGTAGATTTGTTTGAACATCTATGATTAGTTGTCTTGACTCCTGTATGTCATCTGGAGGCTCATCTTGTTCCTTTGGGTCCTATCTTCCTGTTTCTTGGTATGGATTTTAATTTTTTGTTGGTGCGTTGGCATCTGACTTAGCAGATATATTTGTCCTGGGTGTAATTTCTTTCTTTAGTTTAGGGCTTTCCCCTTTCTCAATTGCTGGTTGTGTAGTAGGAGCCAAGTACGTAGTTGGTACTGAAGCTCTGGAGGGTGATGCTGTCCACATTGTCCCAGGGACCAGTGAAGCTTCTCCCACCTTTCTGCTCTGCCAGAGGTAAGGACAGAGCACAGTTGTGTGTAATAGTCCAAATCTTGCAGGCTGAGACCATCTGTATTGCTTAGAGAGACTGATGAGGCTTCATGCCCCCTCCTTCCCTACCTGGGGCAGGCCTGGAGCTGCAGGTGTGAGCAGCAGTCTGTGCTGTGCAGGTCCAAAATAACAGCAGTTGCCTAGGTGGACTGATGTAGCACTGCCAGGGGAGGGGATGGATTCCTTGAGTGCCCAACATTCAAATCCATGTGGGCCAAATGTGCCTTCAGTTTCCCCTGAGAGACTGAGGGAGCACTGTCCCTTTTGTCCTTTATGGGGTGGTGATGGAACCACAGGTTCCCAAAAGTTCAGTCCGTGAAGACCATAAGTGCCTGCTGTTTCCCGGAGAGGTTGAGGGAAACACCTGCCCCCTCCTACTGGGGGATGGAGGTGGATCCACAGATGACCAACAGGTCACTCCTTGTAGCCAGAAAGTACCTGCTGTTGGCTAGAGAGGCTGGGTGAATTCACAGGCACCCAACAGTCCAGTCCATGTTGCCCGAAAATGCCTACTGTTACCTGGAGAAGCTCAGTAACCTTCAGTCACCTCTTATTAGGAGGTGGTGGTGGATCCACAGGTGCCCAACAGTTCATTCATGGTAGGCTGAAAGTGCCTGCCATTGCTTGGAAAGGCTAAGGAAATACAGCTCTCCTCCTCTCCTACTTGGGGGAGGGGGTGGAGCTATAGTTGTTTGACTGTTCATTTTCTGTGGGCCAAAAGCACCTGCAGTACCCAAAGAGGCTGGGGAAACACCACCCTCTCTTGTCCTATTGGGGAGGGGGGTGGAAATTTAGGCGAGTGTAGACTGAAAGCTTCTGCAGTTGTCCAGATAGGCTGAGGAAATACCAGTCCCCTCCTATCCTATGGAGAGGTGAACTGGGGTGGAGATGGAATCTAAGGCACTAAAGAAACCAGTGTTTGCAGACTAAAAGTGCCTGCAGTTGCCCAGAGAGTCCAATGAAACACAGCTCCCCTTATATCCTGTTGGGGTGTGGGGATGGAGCCCCAGTTGTGCTACTATTCAGTCTGCGCTGGCTGAAAGCATCTCCAGTTACCCAGAGAGGCTCGTGTAGCTTCTTTCAGTTTCCTCCCTGCCCAAGGTGGGGCTGGATTTTAGGCTAGGGCTGATGTCCGATCTGGGTGGAAAGAAGCAGGTCCCTACTGTCACTATGATTTTCAGTCAGCCCCGCTTCCCCTCATGATGGGGTGGAGTTAAAATGGCAGCTACTGGCTTCTTTGCAACTCTTGACAGGTTCATCAACCTTTAGTTGTCCTTAGGATTATATTTCAGTTGGATTTACTGAAGTCGGTGGCCAGTTGTCTCTTCTTTCCCCATTTTTGGGAAATGGAGTTTCCAACTCCAGTCACAGAATAGCTCCTGAAGCGGCTTGTCCTGCCAGTGGAGGAGAGGCACCGGCCTCCCTGGCATGGAGTGCTCTCATTGCAGATGGGCAGTCTCCTTCCATTCTTTCAAGTACGTTGCAGAATGCTCTTCTGGTCCTTCTGGGGCCCTCAAACAGGTGCTTTAGATAGCTCTGGGTGATTATAAACTGTCCTGTAGGATAAGCTGAGACTTGGGGATCCATTCTCAGCTGCCATTTTCCTCCTCCCCCTATAACAATATAATTTTGAGAACATCATTTAATATTTCTTAATCTGTTTTATCATCTGGGAAATAAGACTACCAGTCCTTAACCATTAATGGAAATTTTAAATGAAAGGAGAAAACTTTTAGCACGCTACCTGGCATAGCATAGAGGACATATCAATGTTCTTTGTTCATGGGAAATATCATTAGTACTTTATTTATACTTCAAATAATAGAAACCTAAAGTCATAATTTTTCTTGGGTAGAGTTTGTTTCATAGTGTAACTTTATACTTTTCCATATTTTTCTGAGAAATGAAGTAGGGAGGTATTAGGAATAGTTCATTCAGTTATTTTCATAAATAGCAGGAAATACAGACTTCACTATAGCTCAGATAATTATGCTGGATTTTTAAAGTTAAGTCGATCTTACTATTTTTGTGGAATTATCTATCATAGTGAATGGAAAAATACATAGTGGAAATTCTGATAACCATTGTTCATAAATGAAAAATATTTACCTTTAATTTAAACTTGTACATCTGGGTATTCAAAATCATCTCTGTGTAAAAGTATCTGAATTTTGTCAGTCTTTGATTAAACAGAATGGAAGTGTTATAATTTGAAATTATATTCACCCTGAACATTATAGGGTAAAATAGGGACATCAGTGTAAAAACTTGATAAAAATATTTGATGAGACCGAAAACTGCTTAGTTTCCTTTTAAAGTGAGAAATGAAGTTTTATGTTACTGTGTCCTCCTAACCAATCTAATTAGAATTTTCTCTCTTCTGTGTTTCATTATGCTTACAATGATAGCTGTATTATGTCATTTATCCCATTTTCTTATAGTTTTCTTTGTTAATTAAAATGTGATAGATACTTGGGATGATTTCAGAATTACCCAAGTCTCTTCTCTTCTCCCCGTTTACTAGTTAGTACTGTAGTTTACAGAGAAACTTTACCTTTTTCATAAAGGTTGCAAAACATTGCAGACATGTTTATGCATTACCATTCTTGTCAAGGTACCCTTTAGGGAGGTATAAAGACATGAGTACAGTCTCCTCCGAGGTTCAACAAATCGGGTCTGTGTGTCAGGTACTTTTCTAGATGTTTGGAATATGAAGTATCTTCTTAAGATTTCTTTCCATCTCTTCTCTGGAGAAACAGTTTGATAATAAGTGTTAGAGTTTGGGGTTGAGAGAAAAAGCTTTGATTTTTTATAAGTGTTAGAGTTTGGGGTTGAGAGAAAAAGCTTTGATTTTATGAGCAACATTGATATCCAGAAATCTGCCCATGTGCAGTCTTTAAACTGTTTCTCAATTATTCCCCACCCAGCAACCAGACTTTGCTCAGATCTGCTTATAGATAATGGTTTGTGGGTCAGATTTGATGACTCCTCTACAGAGCTGAAAAATTCCTGAACTGAATTTCTTTAGTTATCTTTGTATCCATGAGGGACTGTATATATTATGCAGCCTTCCAATTCAAATGAATTTACTTATTATGTATTTACTTATTTTTGTTAGGGACTTGTCTTCAGAAGAGGAAAGGTTTATGAAACCCAAAGTAACAATGATAGCTTGGAATAAAAATGATAGCATTGTTGTCACAGCTGTGAATGATCATGTCCTCAAAGTATGGAATTCTTACACTGGACAACTGCTTCATAATTTATTGGTAGGTGGTTTTTATACAATATCACAAAACAGATTTTTGGCAGAATAATCTTAACTTTTGAAGCAATGAAGTTAATACAGTGGCATAAGTTAAATTATCAAGCAATTAGAAATTTATATATTAATGTATGAATAATTGCCATTAATACATTTATATAAATCCTAATGCACTGTGAATATAAGGATGTTTTTTTAAACTTGTAAATCCTCCTTAACTCTGTGACTTTGTTGCATAAAGGGACATGCTGATGAAGTATTTGTTTTGGAGACACATCCCTTTGATTCCAGAATTATGTTATCTGCAGGACATGATGGCAGCATATTTATATGGGATATTACAAAAGGTGCCAAGATGAAGCATTATTTTAATATGGTAAGAGAAGTGAAGTGAATGTTTATGCATGCTTGTGTTTACTAAAAACATCTGGATTTTAAAATTTAGCCAGAAACAGAGTCTTTGCAAGTTTTGGAAGTTTGTTTCTAGATATTATGGGACTTAAAGCCAAATAAATATCTGACAGTCATATGTACCATACACACACACGAAATTCTCTATATAACTTACCTGAGGGGAAGATTTTTTTTAAAAGCAGTTTTATGGAGATATATGCTCATACTATACTTAAGTCCATCCAAGGTGTAAAATCATTGGCTTTTAATGTAATGAGTGTAATTATTGAAAAATCTATTTGAGATGTTCTTTGAGCATTGTGTATGTGCTTATGTGTTTACTTATACAAAACAGCCTTTTCACTATTTAGATTTGAAATGTTTGTTAGATAGAAATATAAAAATCTTCAGTAAAATCACCTATGGCTTAGACATTAGTGAATTTTTTCCATAGTATAATTATCAAAATGAGCAGATTTACCATTGATAGTGTTAGCTTCATATTTAATAATTCTGTCCATTGTCCAAGTAATGTCTTTATTACTGTATTTTATCATTGAAATGCAGCTTCATATTTAGTAATTCTGTCAGTTGTCCCAATAATGTCTTTATTACTGTATTTTACCTCTTGGATCAGGATCCAATCCAGGATCATGCATTGCATTAAGTAGTTAAATCTTTCAGGTTTTCTTTAATCTGGAATAATCCTTCAGCTTTTCTTTGTCTTTTCTTGCCCTTTTACATTTTTTGCTATGTATAGGCTATTACCATATAGCCATCTATTTTGTCTGCCTTTTTTTATGATTAGATTTGCTCTGCAGTTTTTGATGGAAAACAACATAAATGATATTGTCTCCTTCATGCATTATATTAAGAGTCATGATTTTTCTTAGTATTGGTGGTGATAATTTTAAATACTTGGTTAAGGTGGTATCTGCCAGGTTTCTCCACTATTAAGTAATTATTTTCCCTCTTTGTAATTATTAAACTAATAATTTTGGGAGCTATTTTGAGACTGTATAAATAATCCTTTTCCTTATCAAGTTTTCACTCACAAATATTAGCATCTGTTAATGATACCTAATGCCATCATTCCTTCATATTTATTAGTTGGCATTCTTGCAAAGTTTTTTGTAATTCTTTTGTCATTTTATGTCAAGAATACTTTCAGATGTCTTCAAGTTTTTTTTAAAGAATTTATAAATATATTTTTAGTTGTGTTAAATCAGCCTGTGTCAGAACAATGTTTTGTTTATCTTCTATTGTTGAGTATTTAAGTGGTTTTAAAAATGTACACAATAACACTTTAAATATCCTTATTTGTGGCTAATTTCTGTAGCTTACTGATTATTTAGAACAAATTCTAAGACAGCTGTGTAAAAGGGTTTGAACATTGTTAAGGCTTTTGCTCTATATGTGGTAGAGTTTGTGAAGTTATTTTTCATAGTTTATATTGAGTTTCAATTCAGTGCAGTTAGTATTGGCAGTAGCATAACATCTGCTTTTAAGCTTAGTGGCTCTTAGGTGTGGGACTAAAGACCATCTTAGTCATGTGTTCCCATATTTTATCACTGCATTGGAGAAAAATCTGTATAGGTCCTTTTCCTCTTATAAAATAGAATATAAGTTATTCAGCAAAATTCTAAATATCTCAGTAACTTTTGTTTTTGTTAATTGGCAGGCATCCATTCATGCGAGGTGTAGCAGGAGTAAAGTGTCACTGGGGATGTGTGTGAATTTGTTTTAGCAATTAGTGAATGCATGATTTGTTTTTTCCAATGCTGAACAAACTTAAAGTTTAGTTTTTGGAATGTTACAGGCTTCAGTGACAATTATGCGTACTTCTATAGAGAAAACCAAACAATAAATTGATCATACTAACAGTTAAAAAACAATAACAAAACACTGTAAAAATAAATCTATTTAAGGCAACACTCATAATGCGTTTAGAGTATCCTTCCTGACATTTGTGGATATTTGAAGTGGTTGCATGCATTAACATGAGCACCCTTGAAACTTTCCAGCATTGCCAAATTTGCATTACAATGAGCCATCATAGTTGCGTGTTGGAGCAGCATCCTTAAAATCCAGAAAAATGTTGTAAAATGTTCATGAATACCAAAGTTTGTTACTCTTTATTCATTTGCCTAGTAGGTTATTAGTTAACAGCCTTTTATTATATATAAAAACAAAAATTTATGAAATTGCTTATTATTCAGTTTTAAAATTCAGAAAGACTTTGCTTTTGGATTCATTTGTGACCCTTCATTGAGATCACATTTTAAGAACTAATGCTCAGAGGGTCTTTTCAAGATGTTTTCTGAGCTACTGGTATCTAAAATGGATTTTATTTTCTGAAAATATAAATTGATGTATCTCCCTATTACAGACTCCCTATTACAGAAGGGATATTTTGTAGTAGGCTATCCACATGAAAAAAGTTTACCTAGCACAAGCACTTGTGTAGAATTGGTTATAACTTTTTTTTTTTTCTGTTTCCTGTTTTGTGGACTTGGTGAGAACCTTTTTTTTTTTTTTCCCCCGTTTCCTAGATTGAAGGACAGGGACATGGAGCTGTGTTTGACTGTAAGTTTTCACCGGATGGACAGCATTTTGCCTGTACAGATTCTCATGGACACCTTCTGATATTTGGTTTTGGATGCAGCAAATCATATGAAAAGGTCATTTTCAGTACTTTACTGTTGTAATATGTAGCAGTTTGTTTAGCTGTGCTAATTTGATTTCCTTTATCTTTCTAGTTATAATTCACTCTTTAATGTTTGTTTTCTTTAACATATATAAATCTCAAAATGCCAATCTGTAAACTTCACTTTTCTAGATTCCTGATCAGATGTTCTTCCATACTGACTATCGACCACTGATTAGAGATTCTAATAATTATGTCTTAGATGAGCAAACTCAGCAGGCTCCTCATCTTATGCCTCCACCATTCTTGGTAGATGTAGATGGAAATCCTCATCCAACTAAGTTTCAGAGATTAGTACCAGGCCGAGAAAATTCTGCAGATGAACATTTGGTTCCACAGCTAGGCTATGTGGCAACAAGTAAGTGCAAAGTCCCCCACCCTCCAGCCCCCAACCTGCTGTTAAATTTTGAGATTCACCTATCATTAACATATTTGCAATATTTTTTTCTCATTCTTTCTGTATGTACATTTATTGCTTTGAACCCATTTGTGTAGACATAATATTCTGTTGCATAGTCATTGAGAGTTGTAAAAATTAGGGCATTTAAAGCTCACAATACTATTATCAAATCTGCATTCTGTAGCCAAATATTATCAGTTATTCCAATAATGCCTTTTATAGCTTTTCACCCTTTATGTAAATTTTATTTTGGGGCCATGCATTAAATTTAGGTGTGATATTTCTTTAATCTTTTAGGTTTTCTTTGAGTTTCTTGATAATGATACTTTTGAAAAGTGTAAGCAAGGAATTTTGTAGAATATCCCTAAGTTTGAATTTGTTTCTTTTTTGATTAGTTTCAGGTTATGGCTTTTTTTAAATTTACAAAACACAACATAAATATATTTCATTATTGACTGAATTATCCCAAATTATTCTGATAATTTTTACCAAGTTACATTTAAGTTTTTGTTCTGTGAAAGAAAAGTGATTTAGATCTAGTTTTTTTCCAGGCATGGGAGTAGGCTAGAAGCCTCCTTTTCTGCTGCTTTTGTTGTTTTCCTATTGGCTCTGTGTTTTGATCTTAGGGAATTAGGAATTTTTTGTTACACCCAGTTCTATGTAAAAAAAAAAATGAGAAAAAAAACCTTTTAAGATTAAGCCTCTACTTGCTTTCTCAGCTCTTTTTAAAAAAATTTCTGGGGAGCGAATGTGGCTCAAGCTGTAGAGCGCCTGTTTCCCACATGGGAGGTCCCGGATTCAGTTCCCAGTGCCTCCTTAAAAAAATTTTGTAGTGATTTTAAGAGAAAGGTTAATCTAACCCATTTAGCTCTTAACAAGTTCTTCTTTGTTTACCATAGCAGAATGGAATTATCATCAGAGAGCGATAAGGGAATGTAATTCAATTAGTAGTGGGATGAAGGTATTTTTTTTTTTTCCCTTAATATATTACATGAGACTTTTCTTCATGTTACTGTGGTGGCATAGTATATCTTTGCTTTCCTTTTGATAACCTATTAATTTCATTTTGTTAGTGTTCTGCTTATAAGTGCAGTACTTACCTGGCAGGAGAGATACCATGATCATGAAGGTGGTTTTCCCAGGGCAAGGCTTATCTGTTGCACTCCGAATGTGCTGACCCCGGTGATTTCCCCAAATGTTGAAAACTCGACTGCATAATTTGTGGTAGTGGGGGACTGCGTTCGCGCTCTCCCGTTTAAAAAAAAAAAAAAGCATGGGAGAAAGGGGATTGGTTTGTATAAACATATTAGCTTTATGTTCTAAGAAGGTGCAGCTGGTGGTGGGAGGGTTTATAAGGAATTATTTGTAGGGTAATGTTAATATTTAGATTTATTTCCAGATACTGTGGCTATCTGTGACTTCTTATTCATTAACACTAACCCTGAATCTGTTAAGTATTTCTGAAAGTGAATTATTTGAGTAATAAGCAAATGTACTTCTTTTTGGTAGTAATAAACTTTATTTTTAGAGAAGTTTTAAATTTACAGAACAATTACACTGAAAGTATAGGGAATTCCAATATAACCCCCCCACACACATATACAATTCCCCTATTATTAACATCTTACATTAGTTACAGTTGATGAGTCATTATTGAAGCATTGCTACAAACCAAGGTCTATAGTGTACACTTTACACAGTACAATTTTATAGCCTTTGACAAATGTGTAATGCTGCGTATCCGTCTTTACAGAGTCATACAGAACAAGTCTAATATCCAAAAATGACCTGTGTTCCACATTTTCATTCCTCCTTCTCCCCTCTGCACTTCTGGTTATCACTTTATTTATATCAGTGTTGCTAGTTCTTCAGTTACTACATGGTAATAAGTACAATAACAATAAATCTATTTGGGTCCATGGTTACACTACCACCTTAGGTTTGTTTATTCTTTAGACTTGAGTAAATTTGGAATGATATCCATGCTGACTGCTTCAAATTGGGTGGGGGGGGGCGCTTAGATATTTTGGGGCATTTGGAGGGATCTATTTTGCTTGCATTTGTAGATACTTTTTGTTTTTTGGGATGGGACTTGCCCATGATCATCATTTTGTTAGTTTTCCTGGGCAAATCCAAAGAACTGGAGAGTAGGTACTGGCTGCAACTCTGTTGAGATTCAGGGCTCAACTGGCATGTGAACAGTCAGAAGTTTTAAGTCTCTGGGATAGATACTTAAAAGACGTAGTGATAATTGTAGACTCAGAAGGAAATTTTAAGTGATTCTAACTTTGTTATATTGGGGAAATAGATGATTGTATATTTCAAATTAGAGCCCACTGCAGGGGTGTTGATTTCATGAGGCTGTGTGCCTTGTCTATAATGTCTGGGTGTCCCTAGAGACCTCTGGAGCGCTTTTGTTTGAGGCTTTATTTACTGTGGCAGTTAGTGAAATCTTTCAATAAATAATATAATTTTCCCTTCTTACCATCATCATTATCTGCTTCTTCCTCTTTATTGGTAAATTGTTGATATATCATGATAAATATAATATAGTCCATCTGTTCTCTAGTTCTGTTGGAACCTGTAGATATCCTTCTTAGACCAGGCAGACAGACCATTGGACTGCTACACACATGCACCACAGTACTGTGGTGTTTTGTAGACCCAAATTTATGGAATGGGTGAGTGATATAATTTGAAAATTGAGAGTTTGGACTTCAGAGACAAACGTTTCCAGATTATGCTTTTCCTCTTGCCCTCTGTATGATTATTGACACTTCTCTTAATCTCTCTGAAGCTCAGTTTTCCCTCCCATCTGTAAAATAGGGTAAGATGACTCATGATAGGGGTACAGAGACCATTAAAGGATAATTCATTTACAGCACTTAGCGCAGAACCTGACGCATCACTTTGTTTTAAAATTATTCTGTGCTTGAAGTAAACATTATGGGTACTGGCTGAGCTTTTAAAAAGTATATAAATGAGAAAGAGTCACTTTGGCCAAGTGGGGAAAGGCACGTGTAACTGCCTCTGTCAGTGCACATGCTCTCTTAGGATTCTTGATGCCAGAGGAGGGCTAGAAGGTCTTATTTCCTCCTTTATACCTTGTTTTAAAAAGAGGGTAGAGAAGAAATTAAATGTCACTGTTTTTTTCTATGTAAAAAATGACACATTGTGGCTCTCAGAGACTATGAAGTAAGATTTTAGTGGACTGTATCTTATAAAAATAAGTGGCATAAGGGTGAAACAGCGTAATAAAGCTTTAACAGAAATTCATTCCCATGTACTATGGAAATTCTCAGCAATTTCAGATGTTATATTGAGATTTTTATAGTGTTTATTACTCTAAAGGAGGAAGGGTTTTATTTGCTTTGAATCTTTTCTCTTTCTTGTGTAGGATGCCTTTTGTTTTTTTTTTATATGATACTGGGGCTGGGAATTGAACCCAGGACCTTATATGTGGGGAAGCCAGCACTCACATCAGCTTTCCTGAGTTAGCTTTTTCATTTGTTTTGCTTGTTTGTTTCCCTCTCCCTCCACCCCCAAACACTGGGACCTGCTATGTGGAAGGCAGGAGCTCAACTGCTTGAGCCACCCCCTTTCCTGGATGCCTTTTTTTAAAAACAGGAATTCTGACAATTGCTAATGTAATTTTAAATATAAAGGTACTCTACTGAAAAATGCTTTTTCTTGGCAGGGGGGTTATTTTCTGTTCTTACATATATATTTTCATTCACCAAATTTGTAGGTGATGGAGAAGTAATTGAACAAATTATAAGCCTACACACCAATGATAATGGTGAACGAAGCCCAGAGGCCAGTATTCTTGATGGAATGATAAGACAGTTGCAACAGGAACAAGATGAGAGAATGGGAACAGATCAGGAAACTGTTCCAAGTGAATTTCTGCATGGGGAAGAAACACCTCGAAGAGGTAATAAATATATGGATAATATTTTGCCTTTATATGACAGGATTGAAATTGAAGAGTGAATGATGTCACTGGCCAGGTATGTGCAATATGAAAAACTTTTGTTATGTCTTATTTTTAAACTTAAGTAGAAGCCTGGAGGTTGGTGTATTAGGTGCAAAGTTGGTGTACTAACAAATGTTCATTTGATTTGAAATTAGTAGGAAAGGCTACTGAAACCTTTCTGCACTAAAATTAGAATATATACAAAATTTTATTGAACAAATGGGAATGAATAACAGTGTTTTAAAAGGAAACTATAGTTTGTTTTCCTCATTTAAACCATTTATAAATTAAAAGAAAATGGAATTGGTAGAAGACCAATTTTTCTTACTGACTTAAAAGGCTTGGACTGAATTTTCAGGACTAAACATATGAGACTGGAATGTGGTAATAGAAGAAATGATTTAGAGGAGACTAGCAACTGTGCAAATTAAAACACTGAGTAAGATAAATGTTTGCCGAAGATTGTCTTAAAATCCTAGCATTGCCCTGCCATGGCACACCTGCTCGGGCACTATTTAAATAGCTTCCTTTTTTTTTTTTTTTGCCATATATTTCTGTCTGTCTATTGGATAATTTTACATTCTTTTATGTAGACTCTTAGTCTTAGTTTGTAATGGCAACTAATGGGAAAATAGTTCATTTCACAGAATGGATTTCACACTAATTTATAGTCTGGTAATATATACTTGTATTTAGAGAAGGAGACTATTTAAAATACAGTTCCTGAGTTTACTTATTTACCTGTCACTCAAGGCTGTGCTCTGAAAAGTTTGTTCGGATCTGTCTATCCTGTCACTCTCCAGCTCTTCTGGCTAATTTGCCATTTGATGTGTTTGGGATTTTTCTTTTCTTTTTCTTTTTTAAAGATTTATTTATTTATTTATTTCGTGTCCCTCCCCCACATTCCTACCCCGGTTGTCTGTTTGCTTCATCTTGTTTGTCTGTTTCTGTTGTCAGTGGCACGGAATCTGTGTTTCTTTTTGTTGCGTCATCTTGTTGTCTCAGCTCTCCGAGTGTGCAGCACCATTCCTGGGCAGGCTGCGCTTTTTTTTGCGCTGGGTGGCTCTCCTTACGGGGCGCACTCCTTGCGCGTGGGGCTCTCCTATGTGGGGGACACCCCTGCATGGCAGGGCACTCCTTGCGCGCATCAGCACTGCGCATGGGCCAGCTCCACACAAGTAGGGAGGCCTGGGGTTTGAACTGCGGACCTGCCATGTGGTAGACAGACGCCCTAACCACTGGGCCAGGTCCACCTCCTGATTTTTATTTTCATTAACCGTTTTTCAAGTGTAGACGTTTTTTTGGTTCTTGTTCAAATCTGACTTTAAAATTAGTGCTTACTACTCTTACAGTTTTTACTTCTTTTTTTATATGCTGAATATTACTTTTGAACTCCAGGGACACTGAATTGGTTCAGTCAGTTTTTTGTTGTTATCTGATTTCTGGTTCATGTGTGGCCCTTTTTTAGTCTTATGTCTGTTTATTGTAATCTTCCTCCATCTCATCCCCGTTTCCACCTCTCAGGATAATCATTATACCAAATCTTATGCTGGTCCTTGCCTTTTAAAAAATACAGCTTTGACTTTCCTATATGTATTACTGGAAAGCATTAGTCTCCTCCTTGTGTCCGTCCCCCCCCCAATGGCTCCCTCATCTGCTTGTGGTTTGCATTCTTTTTTTTTTTTTTTTTTTGCTTGTTGTCTAGTTTTTCTTTAGTAGCACCGGAAACTGAACCTGGAGCCTCCCATTTGGTAGGCAGGTGTTCTACTGCTTGAGTCACATCTGCTCCATTCTTGTTTGTTTTCTGCTCCTTTTTTTTCGGTCTGCTTGTTTTTTTCCCCAGTGCGTATTTGTCTGTCTTCTTTAGGAGGCATCTTGAACTGAACCTGGGACCTCTCATGTGGGAGGCAGTGCTCAACCATTTGAGCCATATCTGCTCCCAGCATTAGTTTTTAAACTTTATAAAATGGTGATCAGGCTGTATGTATTCGTTTTGGCCTTTATTCACATATTTATAGTGCTCAGGATGCTCCATTTGGTGCAGCAGACTCATTTTGACTTCTGTGTATTCATTATCATTGTATGAATATAACTAATTTTATTGATTTTCAATGGGCATTTGGGTAGTTTTGAGGTTTTGCTAATTGTGAACAGAAATGCTATTGACAGTCTTGTATATTCCTCTTGGTATACATTGGAAGGAATTCCTTTTGAATATAAATTGAGGAGTGAAATTGCTGGGTATGTGTTTATGTATGTGAGCTTTCAACTTTTATATGCAAAGTACCAGAAATGGATTGGTTTTTATAATGGGAAATTTATTTGGGTAAAGCTTTTAGTTCCGAGACCATGGAATGTCTAAATCAAGGCACTGTCAGAGGTGCTTTCTAACCAGAGTCAGCTACTATTGATCCCAGAATCCTGCCACATGGTGAAGATAGCTACCCACCTCTACCTTTCCCTCCAGTACCTACTGTCTCCTGGAGCTCAGCTGTGGGTGTAGGGCTTCCCTCTTTCTGGGCCTCCTCTCTCAGTCTTGGGTGCTCAGCTTTCTTCCTGAGTTCAGTTATGAGCCATCAGGCATATAGTTCATCTCTCCTTAGGCTTTGGGTCCTTGAACCTCTCAGGGCTTCTCTGTTTTCCTGCGTTCCTCTCTTTCACATGGCAGGACCAATACAATTATGGTATCTCCCTTTTCCTGTGCATCTCTCCTGTCTGTCTGTCTCTGTTTATATCAGACACAGCAAGAGGGTGGAGACTCAGTCATGCCTCACCTAGTCCAATCAAAAGGGTTTCTCCCATAGGAATGGATTAGTTAAAAAACAACCTTTCATTTTGGGGTTCATAAAAGAATTTCAGACTGTCACATAAGGTAATGATAAACTGTTTTCCATGGAAGCTGTACAATTTATACTTCCAGAGGTAATATATAAAAGATGCTGTTGATTTACTTTTCCAGTATTTGCGGTGTTAGATTTCTTAATTTTTGCTATTCAGATGTGAGTCAAATCATAATGCAGTCTTGACTTGAAAACATTTTTTTTATCACTACTAACGAGGTTGAATGCCTATTTTTTGGGCTGTATTTAATTTTTTTTTCCTTTTAAGTTATTTATTTTCACATTGTTTATCACATTTTTTATTAAAGTTCTTTGGGGAGCGTATTCCTTTGTTGTTAGTTACACTTGTTGCATATCATTGTATATTATTTTGGATTGTGAGCTTGTCATTAGGAGGAAATTAGTGGGAATGATGGATAGCCCAAAGTTGAGGGATTTTCCTTTTAGAATGGCTTCACAAATCATTCTGTAAGGTACCCAGGGATGTCTTTTTTTAGTAAAATATTTCGTGTAGTCTTTGAACTTATTTATGTAAGAAGTTTCATAAAACAGTATATCTGACAAATTGCCTTTACTGAAAAGAATGAAATGATATAAAATCAGGCTGCTACAAAGACAGGTTGTTGCTACCCACCTTGGTGAACAGTGGCAACATGAGATGCAGTTCCTGTTGGGACCAGTTCTTTAATGGCATTTAAAGTTTTTGGACCACATACATGTAGTCCCAGTTTGAGGTACTAATCCATGTTTATGACTTCCCAGGGAAGGGTGTTTCCCCCACTTATTACCTACATTTAGGCTGGTCATATCTTTGTAATAGTATGTGGATGAAAATTTTGTTCAGGATATACAGCATTACAAGCATTCGGGTTTGTTTGTTTTTTGGCATTGGGAGGCATTAGCATTTCCAACTCTGCCTGACACAGGCCCTAGACTTTATTATCTAAACCCTTCTTTGTGTGGGTATTAAAACTCAAGTCCTTGGATGACTGATTCATGACCTTTAATTCTATTTCTTTGTGGGTGATTTGCAGGTTCCTGATTCATTTAAAAAAGGGTATTTGTTATAGTTTAACATAGCATTTCTAGGTGTCTGTGGAAAGAGAGTTTTGAAGTCACATTGCTAGAGCACAAAGATAGTTTTTCATCTTTTTAAGGATGCTTTTATCTAAACTGGATGGAATGTTATATAGAAGTACTTTTTATAAATTAGGAAAACCTTGTTTCAGTTGTAGAATTGAGTTACTTTTATTTTGCTCATAAGTTGCTATCCCATGGACTGGCTGAACTCTTTAAACCTAAATGCCTCACAGATGCATTTCGAAAATTTTGTTCAAGTTATCTGTCAGTGGAATAGGAATATAAAGAAAATCTAACAAAATAAATTAAGGTATTTTTCTTTTAGATATATAGCATAACACTTAATTTTTCCAATTTTTATTTAAAAAAATTAATCCTGTAGAAAAGTTGCAAGAACAATACAATGAATACCTATTTACTCTTTATCTAGAATCACCAGTTAGTTACATTTTGCCACATTTGCTTTATCTCTTTTTTTCTGTCCAGACATACCTACACACACATTCTTGTATTTTTTTTAATGCATACTTAATAAAAAATTTTTTTAATAGTGGTAGCATATAATGCTGAATTTCACATTTTAACCATTTTTAAGTATAAAATTTAGTGTTATTAATTACATTCACAGGGTTGTACTACCATAACCTCCATTCATTACCAAGACATTTTCAACACTCCAAATAGAAACTCTGAAACCCATTAAGCAATACCCTTCATTTCTCTACTCCACCTCCCTAACCCTCTGGTAACCTTTAATCTTTCTGTCTTTGAAATTTGCTTTTTCTAGACATTTAAGTGGAATCATACGATATTTGTCCTTTTTTTTTTTAAAGATTTGATTATTTATTTATTTCTCTCCCCTTTTCCCCCCACCCTGGTTGTCTCTTCTCTGTGTCCATTTGCTGCGTCGTCTTTGTCCGCTTCTGTTGTCAGCGGCATGGGAATCTGTGTTTCTTTTTGTTGCGTCATCTTGTGTCAGCTCTCCGCGTGTGCAGCACCATTCCTGGGTAGGCTGCGCTTTCTTTCGCGCTGGGCGGCTCTCCTTATGGGGCACACTCCTTGCACGTGGGACTCCCCTATGTGGGGGACACCCCTGCGTAGCAGGGCACTCCTTGCGTGCATCAGCACTGCGCATGGGCCGGCTCCACACGGGTCAAGGAGGCCCGGGGTTTGAACCGCAGACCTCCCATGTGGTAGATTGATGCCCTAACCACTGGGCCAAGTCTGCTTCCCTAGTACTATGTTTTAATAAGCCAATAATAATTTAAACTCACTTCGCTGAGGGATATTTAATAATTAATGAATGCATGGCTACGAGAGTAAGATCATGTTTCATTATAATTCTTATTATGCTCCCTTGAAACATACCCCTCAGGTATAAACCACTGTTAATGTTAAAAGCAATTTAGCCAATGAAGCATAATCGCTGCTTGTGGGGAATAAATTAACCAGTGAATTTCCACGATTGAGAGAAAAACCAAACACCACATTCTGAATCCTCTACATACGTAAACTGGAATACACTTATACAACCAGAAAGTCTCATTTTCATGGATATTACCAGGAAATAGTAAATCACGAATGACTAAGGTAAAAAGAGGGCACATTAAAGTACATTTAAAAATAAACTTCTAGGGGGCAAATTTGGCCCAGTGGTTAGGGCGTCCGTTGGAGACAGATTGCCATGCCACTGACAACAACAGAAGCGGATAAAAAGAAAACGCAGCAAATGGACACAGAGAACAGACAACTGCGGGGTGTGGGGGGGAAGAAGGGGAGAGAAATAAAAAATCTTTAAAAAACACACAACTTCTATAGGGAAGAGGGTATAGCTTAGACAGTTGAGCGCCTGCCTGCCACACAGGATATCCTGGGTTTGGTTCCCTGTGCCTCCTAAAGAAAAAAAACAGAAAATGAGTGCAAACAACAAGGAAATGTACAAGGGAGCCATCTGGGGGCCAGGTGAGTGTGGGGCAGGGAGCCAGGGCAGAATCTCTATCTGTCAAGTGCATTCTGTATTTCGATAGATAACACTTTAAAAACTGATATTTTAATTTAGACAGGTAAGCAAATAAACAACCATAAGCCATACTAATAAGACAGGGAGTCAAAACATCTATCTTGAAACCAGTATCTAAAGAAAAATAATAGAATGGCTTAACTTAAGAAATTACTACATTTATGATACAGAAGTGATAGCACTTAACACAATGCTAATAATTTGGGAATTTAAGAGAAACATTGCAAGTATAAACAGGTAATTTTTACATTTATGTAAATTGGCAGAGTCAACTAAAGAATAGAACAAACTTATACAATTAAAAATTCTGTACAAGTATCTCTTATCATATCTATATTTAAACGTACCCTGGAAAAGAAATCCTGACCTGAATTCAGCCTTGAGTCTATAGGAGTCAATGTTTTATGAAATTTCAAATTCTATTTGCCAGCACATCATAGTTAATAGCTGTATAGTTTAGTGTTGCACTCTGACTGTCGACTTTGCTCATGGCAGGCGAAAAAGCCGACATAAAAGGAAACAGTTTATGACAGACTGTCCTATATTCTTCTTTTTGGAATTAAAGTTCCCAAAGGTGCTATTGAGCAGCAAGTGCTTCTGAAACTTTTATTAAAATCTTTACATTTTTATCTTTTATAGTTTCGTCCAGTCCAGTGACTCTTTTGCTTTGGCTTGATCAGAAAATACATCATTTTATCACCAGAGTTACAGAAAGTTTAATTGAACATTCATGTAACTGTGGATTATTAGTACTGATGGCAAAATTTTGCTTAACAGATTGCAATGTTAACAGAAACTTTCCTTTAGTGAAATGTATTTTAGATGCTAATAGGTGTAGGTGAGTGTTAATATTGGCAGCAACAAGGTTCATTAGTGTTATAATAAACTTGATAGCTTCTAATGGATTTTCTACTGAACTTAAAATCAAGGCATTGGCAGGGACCACATTCTTTTTTGAAGGCTCTAGGGGAATATCTGTTTACTTGTCTTTCTAGCTTCTAAAGACCACTGGTATATTTTGGTGGCTCCATCCTCAATCTTCAGAGCTAATGATGGTAGGTCAGTCCTTTTCACAATGCATCACACTGACCTCACTTGCGCATTTTAAATTGGTTCATCTTTTCATTGTTGTCGTAGCTGTTCTTTTGTATATTCTGGTTATTAAACTGTTAACAGACACATGGTTTGCAACTGTTCTCTCATTCTGGGTTGTCTTTTTACTTTCTTGATAATGTCTGTAACGTACAAATTCCTGAACAATTTGAGAGTTATCTGGAGATACTATAACACATTTTTCCCTTAATGCTAAGTCTCTACATCCCAGTAACAGGGACTTTTTCCTTTCTTTTTTTTTTTTTTAAGTTTTATTTATTTATTACCCCCACCCCCAACTTCCTCATTATTTTTGCACTTGCGGTTTGCTCTCTGTGTGTTCTTCTGTGTCTGCTTGTCTTTTCTAGATGGCACTAGGAACTGATCCTGGGACCTTCCAGAGTGAGAGAGAGCGCTTGATCTCTTGCGCCACCTCAGCTCCTGGTCTGCTGCATCTCTTATTGTCTTTTCTCTGTCTCTTCTTGTTGTCTCATCTTGCTTCATTAGCTCTTTGCACAGGCCGGCACTCCTGCGTGGCACTCCGCATGGACCAACACTCCGTGTGGGCCAGCTCTTCACTCAGGCCAGCTTGCCTTTCACCAGAGACCCTGGGAATTGAACCCCAGACCTCCTATATGCTAGATAGGAGCCCAGTCGCTTGAGCCACATCCATTTCCCAGGGACATTTTTAACCTACCCATAATACAGTTGGTCACTCTCAAGAAATTTAACATTGGTACAATATTTTTAAGTAATGTATCATTTTCACCCACATTTCGCAGTTGTCCCACCACTCTCTTTAATGGTTTTTTTAATATTTAGGGGATTCCATCAAGGCTTGCTTGGTGCATTTAATTGTCATGTGTTCTTTACTCTAGAAACTTTGGCCTTGGCTATTTTGAAGAGGTGGGGCTGGTTGTATTATTGAATTTCCCTTAATTTGGATTTGTCTGATTTGTTTCCTCATAATTTGATTCACCCTCAACATTTTGGACAAGAATACTACATAGTTGATGCATTGTAGTAAGAAGCAGAAGATACATATGAATTCTCCTATTCTTGCTTTTTTTTTCTCTTAACAGTATGTCCTAGAAATCATACCATATCAGTTCACAGGGCTCTTCTTCATCCCTTTACAGTTTGTTAGTACTTCACTGTGGGAGTATCCAGTATTTATAATCAGCTGTGTCTTAGTTCCCAAGGGCTGCTGTAACTACTAATACGTTATTGACAGACTGGGTTGCTTAAAAAACAGAAATTTATTTTCTGTCAGTTCTGGAGGCCAGAAATCTGAAATCAAGGTGTTGGCAGGGTCTATGCTTCCTCTGAAATCTGTGGAGGAGAATTCCTCTTCCAGCCTCTGGTGGTTCCCAGCAATCCTTGGCATTCCTTCACGTATAGATGAAGCCCTTTGATCTCTGCCTGTTTCCAGGTGACTTGCTTCCTCCTTTCCTTCCTTTTCTTTCTTTCTAACTTTACCAAATTGATTTTATTGGTACATATTAATAAAGCATACAGTTCATCCAAAGTGTATAATCAATGGTATTTAGTATAGTCACATAGTAGTGCATTTATCACTTCCATCTTTATTAGAACATTTTCATTATTTCAATAATTATAAAGACAAAGAGACAAGAAAATTCTTCACTTTTCAATCTCTCTCTCTTTCCCCTGCTGTACATAGCTGCTATTTTTGGCCGCCATTGTATGTTTGTTTGTTTATTAAGCAGTTTTATTGAGATATATTCAATAAAATATGTATGGAGTTTTTCTTTTCTTTTTCAAATAATGAAATATTTCTGAAGTTTTTTGTGATGAATGCACAGCATTGTGATTATACTAAAAGCCATTGATTATATATTTTAGATAGATCATATGGTCTGTGAATATATCTATTTCGTTTCTTTTATCAAAGTTTATCATTTATACATGAACGTACATAAACAATAAGTATATGGTAAAAGTTGTAAACTTATGAAACAAATATGCATATTATCATACAGGGCTCCCATATATCACCCCACCACCACAACTTTGCACTGTTTTGAAACATTTGTTACAAGCTGTGAAAAACCATTGCCAAAATATTACTACTAACTATAGCCCATATCTTACATTTGGTGTATTTTTCTCCCAACCCTCCCAATTGTTTACACCCTGTATTAATATTATACATTTGTTACAGTTCATGAGAGAAAAGAAATCCTGTTAACCACAGTTGATCATCCACTGCTGGATTCCTATGTTAAACAGTCCCATGCTCTGTACAATCCATTTGATGTCTGTACTCAGTGGCTCTTATTTTCATCACAGAGTTGTGCTGTCATCGCCTCAATTTTAAAATGTTTTCATTACTCAAATGAAAAGTCCCATACCCCCTCAAACCCACCCCCCATTGTTGTCCCTTAGAACTAATAAGTCTTCTTTGCTATTGCTGTAAAAATATTACAGCATTGTTACTTATTGTCCATAAGTTACATTAGTTGTAATTTCCCTGTATTTCACCATATTTTTAACGCTTTGTAAAAGAACATTGTTTTTATGCAGTTAACCACAATCTTCATCTACCACCAAAACCACTGTTATACATTCCCTCGATTACCTTTAGCTTCCTTTCAATTGACATTAACTTCCACAGACTACACCTTTTAGCTTCAGTCACACGTATAAATCAGTAGTGTTAGTAATACTCACTGTAATGTATTACTTCCAAGTCTATTCATTTCCTCACTTTGCAGTAAACCTTATTAAAATTTCTATATACTTTAAGCATCAGCTCCCATTCTCAATTTACATTCTAATTCCTAGTAACCTATGCTCTAGAATTTACCTCCAAAAGCTTATTCATTGTATTTAGTTTATATTAGTGAGACGATATAATATTTATCCTTTTGTGTCTGACTTGTCATTCAGTGTGTCGGGGTTTATCCATGTTGTCATATGCATCCTGATTTCATTTCTTCTTACAACTGAATAGTATTCCATTGTATGTATATAGCACATTTTGTTTATCCATTCATCAGTTGATGGACACTTGGATTGTTTCCATATTTTGCCAGTTGTGAATAATGCTACTTTGAAACTTAGTGTGCAGATGTCAGTTTGTGCCACAGTTTTCAGTTCTTCTGAATATATTCCTAGTAATGGAATTGCTGGATTGTTACTAGGAATATATTTGGTTTCTTGAGGAAGTGCCAAACTGTCTTCCACAAAGGCTACACCATTCTACATTCCCACCAACAGTGGGAGTGTTCCTATTTCTCCACATCCTTTGCAGCACTTGTAGTATTCTGTTTTTTAAAAATAATGACATGTCCTTATTTTCACAGGACTCTTTTCCCTATTGCTGTCTGTGTTTCCTCTCCTCTTATAAGGATACTTGAGGGCCAACTGTAATTCAGTTTGGCCTCATTTTAACTAATAGCATCTTTTTTTTTTTTTAAGATTATTTATTTCTCTCTCTATCCCCCCCACCCCCCGCCCCGTTTTCTGCTCTCTGTGTCCATTCGCTATGTGTTCTTCTGTGCCTGCTTGCATTCTTGTCAGCAGCACCGGGAATCTGTGTCTCTTTTTGTTGCGTCATCTTGCCGTGTCAGCTCTCTGTGTGTGTTGCGGCTCTACTGGGCAGACTGCGCTTTTTTCACGTGCGGTGGCCCTCCTTGTGGGGTGCACTTCTTGTGCGTGGGGCTCCTCTACACGGGGACACCCCTGCGTGGCACGGCGCTCCTTGCGCGCATCAGCACTATATGTGGACCAGATCACCACATGGGTCATGAGGCCCTGGGTTTGAACTCTCGACCTCCCATTTGGTAGGTGGATAGCTCTATCAGTTGAACCAAATCGGCTTTCCATTAATACCATCTTTAAACCTTTGTTTTCAAATATGGTCATCTTCACGGGACTGGAGATTATGACTTGAACGTGGCTTTTGGGGAACCAGTTCAACCCATATCTGGTTATGGACATTTAGGTTGTTTCTCATATTCTGCTATTAATGATAATGCTATGACCAATATCCTTGTACCTGTGTTTTCTTCAAATTGTTGGAGACTAAAAGTATGACTTGGGCAGTTAAGTTTAGAATTTTTTTACTTTTCAAATAAACATTTCTTAAACATCAATGTATTTTAGTGGAACTATTTGGATTGATATGGTCATTTCGTGCAATTTTTAATAGGTGAAGTATTGTATGTTCTGTAATGCAGATTGGTCCACATATGATTCATAAAGAAAAGAAATCGGTATATAGATGAATGCAGAAGTTGCACTCACTCCTGTGGATTTTTTCCCCTAGGCAAGGAGATAGGGAGTAACTGGTGGAGAATGTTGAAGCCTCCGCAGGAAAAGATAGTAGTACTCAACTTGTCTGCTGCATTGGTAGCAGGCGCCTTTTCACCCAATATTGTCAGAAAATGTGCACTTGGCCTAGAGCTTCCTCCCCAGAGGCACATCCTTAGACTGTAGCTTCTAGCTTGTAGGAGGTTGTGATGCCACCTGTCCCCACCTTAATTGGCAGCACTACAGACTCAGAACTTCTCTTCCCTCTGTATTGCCTCGTCATTCACCCTTCTTTCTCTTAAGTGCTGCTAGCATTTCATTTTTGTACATTTTTCATATCCACTTTGGCAGCTACCTGCCTTGGATTATTATCTGCTTACATACCAGTTAATGTTTTTGTTAGAGCTCTGGTTGGTTGTAAAGCCACCTTGGCTCGAGGGGTTGGTCTTCAATGCTACGTTTTCCATAAGATGTAATTTTAGTGTGAAATTTGGGAAGAGGTTAGATTTTTAGGAATGCATAGAGAATTACAATAGAAAATGCCTGTACCTTTAAAAATTTCAGGAAGTCCAGTAAAAATGCAGATGGAGGTTAATAGTTACAGTAACTCTGTTCCGTGTTACATATTTTGCTTCATTGATCTCAGTCACATTAATTTTATTTTCAAAGTATTTCAGTAGATTGTTATTTTTGGTATGTATCTTAGGGGGAGGAATGTATACTTGATACATGCTTAATACTAACTTGAAATTTGTTTTGCAGTAATTTCTTGGTCATATTTTCCTAGGTTTTAGACGACTAAGCTTAGACATCCAGTCCCCTCCAAATATTGGTTTGCGTCGTAGTGGACAAGTTGAAGGTGTTCGTCAGATGCATCAGAATGCTCCACGTAGTCAGATTGCTACAGAACGTGACTTGCAAGCTTGGAAACGAAGAGTGGTTGTACCAGAGGTACCACTAGGCATATTTAGGTTTGTTTTAGGATATTTATTTTATTTCTATCTACAGAAATATATATGTATGCCTATATACATGCCCTTTAGTCCATTAGTTGTAAATAATAATTTATATTTTAGAAGTGGGTTGAAATTTCTTTTAATTGTGGTAGGAAAATGTCCAAATTCTTTAACTTTTTTTTCTGGTAAAGTTTTTCTTAGCAAGCCTTGTTTCATCTATTCCACTTCCACTTTTCTTCCTTTGGCATTATTTTGAAAGAAGTCCCAGATATATATCTTTTTCACAAGTATTTCAGTATGTATATCTAAAAAATAAAGAATTGTTTCTGAAAGGTATATTTTACCATACATTAAAAAAAAGTTCCTAATATAACCAAATAGCTAGTGTTTAAATTCTAATTGTCTCAATGTTATAAATGGTTTTAATTTATTTCATGACTGTTTCATAGGTGGTGTAATTCTGTCTGGAGACATACAATATTTATCTTTTCATGATGTTAGCAGCCATTGATGCTCAATGCCTAGATCTACTAATTCATTAGGGGCTCTAAAATAATGATTTCGCAATTTCATCAAATCTTCATTTATAATCTTGGGTATTTCTTATAAGAGAAATTTACCCAAATCTACTTTTTTGTTACATAGTTACTTTCATTGTGTATAAGAGGTAGAATAGATACTTGATTCTTGAGTTTCATATATCTTCAAAATAATTATTCCTTATCATTCTCAGCAGTTACCTATTTGTGAGATTTTTAATTTTTAAAATTTTTGGTATGAATTCAATGTATAAATCATATTGATGTGAGTCAATGTATTTTATATATTTTGTATTAATGTTCAAATTGTTCCATCTCTAGTCAGGAAGAGCCCTTCCTGAGTCCTTCTAACAGGAGTCTAGTAGTTTTAGATATCATCTTTGCTATCAGGCATAGCAAAATATTGCAGGTTTATTTGTAAATTTTTTGCCCTAGACTGGAATCAGTCTTTCTTCTTATGCACCCCTGTTTTCTTTTAGTGGAAAATATTTCTTAAATTACAATTTGGGCAGTAGGGACCTTGTTCCTACTTAGTTGTAATGTATTGACTTTTGAGTTACTGGTAAAATGGAGGCAGCAGTTACTTTTATCACTGATACCTAAAATGTTCCAGTATTCAGTTATGTTTTTATATCTTATAATTGACACCTTGAGATAATTTTGTTAAAGTGCTCCTCATGTCTTTAGCTAGTAGAGTTTGAACAACTGGAGTAAAATTGCATAGTACTTATATATTGGATAATGCATTTGAAAAGGCTTATAAATCTGAAATCTGAAATTGTGATGAGAAACACATAAACACTATCATGTATGCAGTATGCTATAATTAAGCCTTAAAATTGTTTATATGTCCTTAAAGATATAAAACAGTTGAATTCATAAATTTGCATTTCATGTTGATCAGAACTGAAAGTGTAGTAATTTGAAAGATGTTTTATTGTCAAAACCAAGGGGAACAAACAGGTATTAATGAGTGAAAGAACTGAAGAATAGCTCCTTAAGCACACAAGCATGTATTCTCTCACATGAAGTTTGGAAATAGGTAGTTTAAGACTGGAATCGGGATTTCACAATTGAAATCAGGCTCCTTCTATATTTCTGTTCTCTATGTCAGAGTTTGGCTTCCAGTCTTAAGTCACTTCAAAGTCCAGGATAGCTGCTGAAGCTTCAGTCATCACGTCCGTGATACAGGGTGACATAGAGGCCAGAGGAGAGACAGAAAGCAGAAAGGTCATTTCCAGCTGAGGGAGCTTCCTTTAAAAGTTGTTAGTGGAGTCTCACATAACATTTCTACATTTAACTCATTAGCCAGATTGTTGTTTATGGTCATACTTAGCTACAGGGTAGGCTAGGTAATATAGTTTCTATTCTGGGTGGCCAAGAGTCTAGATAGAAATTAGATTTCTGTATCTAAGGAAGAAAAGTCAACCAGCTGTCTGTCACAGTGTACTTTTCAGAAAGCCTTTTCTAATAGTGTAAACTAAAATAAAGCTTACGTGGGATTTTATAAAGGAATAACTGAGTGAGAGTGGTCAGTGTCCTTGGCAACAGTCCCTATAAAACAATGAGTGTCCTTTGCCTAACTATTAGGATATGAACACATAATGTTACTTGCCAGTAGAGGTAATTCTTTTGGAGGCTTGGAATCAGGCATGTAGTTCTCTTGATCCAGTAATAGTAGAAGTTCTATCATTCTAGCAGAATGAATGAATTCCATATAAATGTTGTTACACTCTAGACATATCATTTTAGGAGTTGAAGATGATGGCTAGGGGGGCCTAGAGTCTTCAATGCATTATTGTTGATTGAAAATAAATTATATACATTGTTTTATTGTCAAACCAAAGGGAAACATACCGTTAACAGGAATTTCATTTGGCTGCAAATGAAAAACTTATTAGTTCCTTAAACTTATACAACAGTTGAATTGACAACCTATTGTTAAGGGTTGAGTCTGATGTAGAACTCCATTGTGTATAGGATTATGTTTCACTGTATTCTAAGTGTGGGCTTTAGCTCTACCTTAAGAAAATAGCGGTTTCCTTAGAGATCAGTCTTTGTTTTTATCAGTATTTGGCTTATATTCAGCTGAGAGCCCAAAGTTTTGTCCTGGAGCATGGCAGTCACTTGAATTCTCCTAGTCAACGAGAAGGAAAATTATCTTCAATACTTTCCTCATAGTTGCAGGTCCCAGCACCATAATCTTTCTGTTGTATCATGTGAGTAAAATATAGATGCTTAGAAGAACTAATAACATTGCGTTTCTTGTTCTGTAATTTGTAAAATGTAGTTTGAGGGAAGTGGATGTGGCTCAAGCAGTTGGGTGCCACTTACCACATGGGAGGTCCAAGGTTCAGTTTCTGATGCTTCCTAAAGAAAACAAGCAAGACAGTGAGCTGATATGACCGGCTGGTGCGGTGAGCTGTCTTGTCAAGCTGACACCAACAAAATGATGTAGCAAGATGATACCAGGAGGAAAACACAATGAGAGGCAACCAGCAGGGAGTGGAGGTGACTCAAGCGGTTAGGTGCCTCCCTCCCCCATGGGAGGTCCTGGGATCAGTTCCTGGTGCCTCCTAAAAAGAAGATGAGCAGATACAGAAAGCACACAGTGAACAGACGGAGAAAGCAGACAACAGGGGGCAGGGAGAAAGAGGATTCTGCTCTTATTTTTTCTTCACGGAAAGAAGTTGCTATCTTAGAAAATCATAATGAGTAGCTAATTTTGGAGATCTTGTTTGAGTTGATCCTAACAGGGCCAATCAAATACAAATAGATGGGGGAGTGGATGTAGCTCAACTAGTTGAGTGCCTGCTTCCCATGTATGAGGTCCTGGGTACCTCCTAAAACAAACAAAAACAAATGGAGGGGAGCAGATGTAGTTCAAGCCATTGCATGCTTGCTTCCCGCATGGGAAGTTCCCACGTTTGGTTCCTTGGTGCCTCTTGAAAACAAAATAAAAAAAACAAGCAAAACAAAAAAACCAACTCAGGCAAGTTGATGTGGCTCAGTGGTTGAGTGCTGGTTTCTCTGATACAAAGTCCTGGGTTCAGTCCTGGGCCCAGGTACCTCAAAAAACAAAGACAAGACAAGTGGATGAATATTTCTGCGTTGAATTTGAAAAATGGGACCTGTCTCTAAGATTTAACTTACATTCGTGTTAAATTTCTAACAAGGTATATGGCTTGACTTTTGTTTTAACTTTAGGGATTTGCTGTATTACTATTAAAATTTTATAAAATTATGTTAGTCTTAGAACCATGATGATAAATTATTTATTTTATGGCTCCTTTGTCCTTGAGCCATCTTTCAGTTCATTAACCAGTGTATCTGGGACTTTGTAGGAAATTGGAAGACTTCAGACTAGAGAAAGGTGAAGAGGAAAGAAACCTGTATATAATAGGAAGAAAAAGGAAGACCCTCCAGCTCTCACAAAAGGTAACCTAAAATTGTTTTCTTCAGAATAAGCAAATTGAAAATTAAATAGAAATTTAATGTAGTGCAGAAGGTACCATTAAGCATTAAATATAAGTATGATTGGCCATAACTTCTGGACATTCTCAGTAGTTTTTGATGTGTGATAGTAATTTTTACCTTTAGTCAAATATTTCATGTTTAAATATTTCATGATTCATGTTCTTCTGTTTGGGATTTAAAGTAATAGTCTTAAAGTTGTACAGCCTTTAGGAAGGAGTAGTAAAATTTGAAGTTGTTTCATGCCTGAAAGTGCTAAAAGATTTTAAAAAATCACTGTTTAATAACCACTTAAGTCAAGCATGAGAGCACAACTAGCACATCAGAAGCACTTTGTTTCCATTCCCACATACCCACATCCCAAATACCTTGATTTCTTTTTTTTTTTTTTTTAATTTTTTTATTTTTTATTGACTTTGTAATATTACATTAAAAATATATATGTGAGGTCCCATTCAACCCCACCCCCCCACCCCCCCTCTCCCCCCCCCAACAACACTCGTTCCCATCATCATGACACATCCATTGGATTTGGTAAGTACATCTTTGGGCACCTCTGCACCTCATATACATTGGTTCACATCATGGCCCATACTCTCCTCTATTCCATCATGTAAATACCTTGATTTCTAAAAACATCAATTAGCTCTGCCTATTTCTGGTTTATCTAAATGCATTTCAGCAGGAGTGCTGTTTCCTACAAGGGGGTGAAAATGTTTTTGCGAGTAGGAAAAAAAAATCACTGTTAAAATGATTTGTGGCCCACTAAAGCTCAATCCTACCCAACAAAATCTTTTTCTTTACTATTTGATTTCCCTGTTTCCTTGATCATCACATGAGCAGTACTGACATTTAGTTTATGGAAGATGCACAGAATGTATGGCAGATTATTGTCACAAAACTATGGTGAAGAGATGGTGGCAATTGAAGGACTTCTGTCTGGGGGCTTGGCTACCTTGTTTAAGTTGATCCCTAGTGCTTTTCCTGTGTCTGGACCTGTGAGAATGAAAGTTAATACAAATTTTCCTTTCTCCTACTGAATTGAACCTTTTCTAATTATGAATTATCCTTTTTCTCTAAAAATTCCAATAAAAAATGTTGTGTTAGTATAGCCGTGACAGCTTTCTGTGACAGCTTTCTTTTGGTTAGTGTTTGTATATCCATATGTTTCCATTTTTAGTTTCCTGTCTGTTTTCCTTCTGAGACTCTAGTTACATGTGTACTAGACTTTTTCTTCAGATTCCATTTTGTTTCTTGGGCTGTTTTCTGCTCTTCTGGATTCTCTTTCTACCAGTATTTTTCAGTTCCTTAATTCTCTTCAGCTGTGTGCAATCTACCATTAAGTTTATTGAGTTCTTAATTTTAATTACTGTATTTATTTAGTTCTTAAATTTCCTTTTAGTTTTTAAAGATTTATTTATTTCTCCCCCACCCTGTGCCCCCTGTTGTCTGCTTTCTGTGTCTGTTCGCTGTGTGTTCTTCTATGTCTGTTTGTATTCTCATGAGGTGGCTCCAGGAACTGAGCCTGGAAACTTCTGGAGTGGGAGAGAGGCGATTACTCTCTTGTGCCTCCTTACCTCCCCTGTTCTGCTTCCTCTTGTTTTCTTAGCTCTCTGCGTCAGCTGGCACTCTGTGCGGGGTTCAATTCCCATGTAGTGTGGCACTCCTCTATAGGGCCGCATTCCCATGTGGGCTGGCACTCCATGTGGGCCGGCTTGCTCGCCCCAGGAGGCCCTGGGCATCAAACCCTGGACTTCCTATATGGTAGATGGAGTCCAATTGGTTGAACCACATCCCTTTCTTGTCCTTATTTTTTTTTCAATTGAAGATTTTTTTTTTTTTTTATATTTATGTGCAGAGAGTTAGCATGCTTCATAGTTGGGTAGATGTCTTAGACAATCCAGTCAAGGAACATCCCTTATTCCAACTTGATGACACCTATATCCTTTGTGTACTGATGAAATCATTGGTAGTCATATTGAGGCTGTACTTCCAGATCAGACTATACTGGTTTGAGCAGATGTGGCAAGAGTAGGAACTCAGGCTGAATTTTTATGGGTTGCCCTAGTAGAGCTGCTGGTGACCCATTTTGCTTTCGGGAATACAATAAGGAAAAGCAAGGGAATTTGGTCTTTTTCAATTTTATTCTTGTTTTAACTTTTTTTTTTTTTCTTTTTAAAGGAGGTATTGAATATTTGAACCAGGGACTTCATACTCGCAAAGCAGGCATTCAACCACTGAGCTACACCTGCTTCCCTGGTCCTTTTTAATAGTTCCCAATTTTCTGCTGAAGTTCTCATTGCTTTAATTCCTTGAAAATCAGCCACAGTTATTTTAAATAACTGGTAACTTCATTATTTCATTATTTCATCTGTTACGTGTACCTTGCCATTTTCTGTTGATTTTTCTTTTTTTCTTTTTACAACCACATTTTGTTTGTTGCCTCTTGGTTTTATTGAATGCTAAATATTATAGATGATTTGACATCTTCTCCAGAGAAGATTTACATTTGATTCTGGCAGGCTGTTAGGGCAATATCAAACCTTATATTACCTTAATCCAAACAAGGAAGGGCTTTACTCTCTTGAAATTCTTATTCTGTCTGTGGTTCATCTGTGGTCTGGGAGATAGCCCTTTTGAGTTAGGAACTGTAATCATTCTGTTGGAGAACTCAGTGAGCTCTCTTTTACACACAGGGTAAGTTCTGGGAGAGCAAGTCAGTCCCTCAGTCCACTACCAGATAGAGTGAGCCGGACATACATGCTCCCAGCCTGTATAAGATGGTTACTTAGTTCCATCTGGAACTGGGACCAGGGATCCACATGGGTGTGTGGGCTAGCTCCCCTCCAAGCTGGTGAGGGAACGAAGAAATGGCCAGCCAGGTCACTGCTAACTGCTAGATGTATCATCTTTTTTTTTTTTTTAAATTATTTATTTTATTCTCCCATCCCTTCTCCCCCATTATTGTGTGTTCTTCTGCATCCACTTGTATTCTTGGCGGCACCAGGAATCTGTGTCTCTTCTTGCTGCGTCATCTCTCTATACTGTGTGACTCCTGGGCAGGCTATGCTTTTCTCGCGAGGGGCGGCTCAATGCGGGCTGCACTCCTTGTGTGTGAGGCTCCTCTACACCGGGGACACCCCTGTGTGGCACAGTACTCCTTGTGTAGGGCAGTGCCACATGTGGACCAGCTCACCACATGGACCACGAGGCCCTGGGTTTGAACCCTGGACCTCCTGTATGGTAAGCAGATGCTCTATCAGTTGAGCCACGTGCACTTCCATAGATGTACCACTTTTAAGTGGCCTTTTTTAAAAGTGTTTTCTGGACTTTTAAAAAGATGCTTTTGTCAGTTCTTGCTGTTTTTTTCAGAGCTTTTGTGGGGGTAGTGAATCCTGAATCATCTTACCCTGGCTTGTTGATCAGAGGGACCCCTGCATGTTTTTAGGGTTCATTCATAATGTACCATGTATCATTCACCTGTAGTGTACGTTGGGATGCTTTCCATCTTTTAGCTGCTGTGAATAATACTGCTATGAATATTGCTGTACTACTATCTGGTTGCTCCTGCTTTTCTTTAGGGTGTATACCTACAAGTGGAATTGTTGGGTTATATGGTAATTTTATGTTCGACTTCTTTTAATGCCACCCTATTGTCCACAACAGTTGCCCATATTAACTTCCCACCAGAAGCATAGCAGAGTTCCAGTTTCTCTACAGTCCTGGTCAACACTTCTTATATTTCATTTTAAAAAATAATTGCCATTCCTTTTACAGATATATCATAATGAATTGTACTGCTACATTAAAAGAAAATAGCAGATGATGTAGGAGAGGGAGGGGGGTTACTTTCAATGTAACTTTTTGTAGCCTAAAGCCTCTTTAAAATTAAGTTTATTCTATTACAAGAAGTAATTGCCATTCTTGTGAGTGTGAACTGGTATCTCATTGTGATTTTGATTTTGATTTCCCTAATGGCTAGTGATGTTGAGCATCTTTTCATGTGCTTATTGGCCATTTGTTTATCTTTTGTGAAGAAATGTCTGATCTTATCCTTTGCCCATTTTTAAATTGGGTTGGTTTTCTTCTTGTTGTTGAGTTGGAAGAGTTATTCATGTTTTTTGAGTGGTGATGAATATTTATATATTCTTGATAGTAAACACATCAAACTCTTACGATTTGCAACTATTTTCTCCCATTCTGTAGGTTTTCTTTTTACTCTTTGCTACCATGCTTCTGTGCATCAGTTTTTAATTTTGATGACCAAATTATCTGTTTCTTTTGTGGCTTGTGCTTTGCTGTGATGTGTAAAAATTGGTTGTGGGGGAGTGGTTTTAGGTCAAGTGATTGGATGCCTGCTTCCCATGTACAAGGTCCTAGGTTCATTCCCCAGTACCTCCTAAAAATAAACAAATGAAAAAAACCAACTCTTACTGGGGAGCGGATGTAACTCAATGGTTGAGTGCCTGTTTTAAAAAAAAAAAAAAAGATTGTCTTAGTACAAGATCTTGAAGATGCTTCCCTACGTTTTCTTCTAAGAGGTTTTTTTAAAAAAATTTCCCCTCCCCCCTTGCAGCTTGCTTGCTGTCTGCTCTCTGTGTCTATTCACTGTGGCTCTTCTCTGTTCTTGCTTGTCTCCCTTCTTTTTTTTTTTGTTGCGTCACCTTGCTGAATTGGCTCTCTGCAGCATCTGTGGGCTGGGTGGCACTCTGCAGCGTGCGGGTGAGCCTGCCTTCACAAGGAGAACCCGGGACATGAACCAAAGGCCTCCCATGGTAGATGGGAGCTCATCTGATTGAGCCACAGCCGCTTCACGTTCTTCTAAGAGTTTTATGGTTATAGTGCTTATGTTTTCATTCTAGATCCCTTTTGAGTTAGTTTTTGTAAATGGTGTGAGGTAGGGGTCTACATTCAATCCTTTGTATGTGGATATGTAATTTCCCAGCACCATTTGTTCAAGAGACTATTCTTTTCCCACTGAGTGGACTTAGGACCTTTATTGAAAATAAATTGGGGAAGCAGATTTGGCCCAACGGGTAGGGTGTCTGCCTACCACATGGGGAGTCCAAGGTTCAAACCCACGGTCTTCTGAGTGTGTGATTAGCTGGCCCACGTGCAGTGCTGATGAGTGCAAAGAGTGCTGTGCCACGCAGGGGTGTCCCCCACATAGGGGAGCCCCACACGCAAGGAGTGTGCCCCATAAGGAGAGCTGCCCAGCACAGAAAAAGTGCAGTCTGCCCAGGAGTGGCACTGCACACACGGAGAGCTGATGTAGCAAGATGACGCAACAAAAAGGCAGATTCCCGGTACCGCTGACAAGAACACAAGCAGACACAGAAGAACACACAGCGAATGGACACAGAGAACAGACAGCTGGGGGGGAGGGGATCTTCTAAAAAAAGAAAATAAATTGGCTGTAGATGTGTGGTTTTTTAATTTAAATTAAAAAAAAAGTTTACCCCCCTTGCCTCCCCCATGGTTTTTTTTGCTGTCTGCTCTGTGTCCATTCGCTGCGTGTTCTTCTGTGCTTGTCTTCCTTTGTTGCGTCATCTTGCTGGGCCAGCTCTCTGCCAAGCATGTGCCGTCAGCTCTCCGTGGGTGTAGGCTGTCAGCTCTCCATGGGCGAAGACCACCTTGCCTTCACAAGGATGCCCGGATGCAAACCCAGGGCCTCCCATGTGGTAGACAGGAGCCCAATCAATTGAGCCACGGCCGCTTCCCAGATTGTGTGAATTTTAATATGACTTTTCGGCTATAATAAAAATCAATACTGACAAATTAAGGAAAGTATAATTCATTTTAAGATTAGCTAGTGATGTGGAAATTATAAAACAGACCAATGCTCATCAAACAAATGGCTTTCATGTGAAAAGTAATTTGTGAAGCAGGTCAAGAAATATTTGCTGTCATTGGGTGATACTGACATGACTTCAGTGTTTAGGAAATGGTGCTCCTGTTTTAATCAGTCTAGCGTTTTGACTGATATTTAAGATTCATTAAAATAATTCTGTTTGATAAAAATGATATTTTAATATTGAAATATGACTGAAATGTACTGATAATAACAAGTCACATAAGAACTTACAGCCTGAAAATAACTAAGGATAATATTTGAGGATTGTTACAGATATTTCTGTCTATTATAGGTAGTGATATATTTCTTAAGCTTGGCTACTACAACATAAAATATAAATATATATGTTTCACTTACAAAATTTTTATTTTTATAGTAATATGTTTGTTATTTTTTCTCATTCATAGTAACATAGAAAGTACTTTGGAAAATGCTGATTTAAAGTGACTTCTCACACCTTCTAAATACCTTTAAAGTAAAAATAATCATGTTTAGTTTAACAGCACAGGGCAAAAATTGCATGAATTCATGCATCATTTCTTTTTAAGTAAGTCTTTATTTTTTGCCCTAATATCCTTTTTGGGTACTTGATAGAATGTCCATTTTGGTAACTATTCGACTACTTACATGCTGATTTTCATCTGCTTATTTCTTTGTTTCAGTCTGATTCAGTAGCTTTGATATCACAGTCTAGGCAGAGGACATGTAGGCGTAAGTATCAGAATTATGGTAGAAGAAATCTTGGGCGGTTTGAGTCATCTTCTGGAAATGAATCTTCAAGCTCTGTAAGAAATGTGAGTGTTGGAAGTGAAATATATATAATCTTAAATGTATTTGTCTTAATTTTTTACTTTGAGTCAACTCCGATATTATGTGAAATATGTTACCTAGCGATGAAATTTAAAAAATTGAATTAAAAAGCATTATTTTAGCTGTTGAGATATAATCACATGCCATATAAGACAACAAATAAAAGTACATTTCAGTGTTGTTTAGTGTATTCATAGTGTTATGTAGACATCACCACTATTTAAGAACATTTTCATCCTTTCCCTCTACCCCAAAGAAACCCCAGAACACACTCTGTATTCCCCGCCTCCACCGCTCCACTCACTCCTGGCAACCACTGATTTTCTTTATGGATTTGCTTGTTTTGGACGTTGTGTATAATTGGAATCATACAGTGTGATTTTTTGACTAGCTTCTTTCACTTAGCATAATGTTTTAAAGGTTCTTTGGTGTTGCATGTTATCAGTGCTCCTTATTTATTTTTTTATTAGAGAAGTTTTAGGCTTAAAGGAAAATCATGCAGAAAATATAGAGTTCTCATACCCCACAATCCCAAGTTATTTCTGTTAACACTTTGCATTAGTATACTACCTTTGTTATTAATTGATGAAACAATATTATAATTTTACTATAAAGTCTGTTCCATAGTTTACATCAGGGTTCACTGTGTTGTACAGCCCTATAGTTTAAAAAAAACTTATTTTAGTAATGTATTTACTAAAAATACCTACAATTTACCCTGTTAACGTCATTCAGACAGATAATTCAGTGGTGTTAATTACATTTACAATGTTGTGCTACCATCCCTACCATGCCTTACCAAAACCTTTCTATCAATTCAAACAGAAACTGTACCAGTTAAGCATTAACTCTCCCTTCCCTAGCCCCGTCCTGGCCCCTGGTAACCTGTGTTCTACCTTCTTTTTTTTTTTTTTTTCCTCTCCTTTTTTTATTTTGCTCCCCTTCTCCCCCCACCCTAGTTGTCTGTTCTGTGTCCATTTGCTGTGGGTTCTTCTGTGTCTGCTCCTATTGTTGTCAGCAGCACCGGGAATCTGTGTTTCTTTTTGTTGTGTCATCTTATTGTGTCAGCTCTCCGTGTGTGCGCCGCCACTCCTGGGCAGGCTGCACTTTTTTCGCGCTGGGCTGCTCTCCTTATGGGGCACACTCCTTGCACATGGAGCTCCCCTATGTGGGGGACACTCCTGCGTGGCACAGTACTCCTTGAGCACATCAGCACTGCGTGTGGGCCAGCTCCACACAGGTCAAGGAGGCCCTGGGTTTGAACCTGGACCTCCCATGTGGTAAGTGGACGCCCTATCTGTTGGACCAAGTCCACTTCCCTCTACTTTCTAACTCTATGAATTTGCTTATTCTAATTATTTCCTATCAACAAGATAAAAAAATATTTGACATTTTGTGTTTGTTGTATTTCATTTACCATGGTACTTTTAAGGTTATTCCATGTTGTAGCATGTACCAGAACTTCATTCCTTTTTATGAGTGCATAGTATTCCATTGTATGTATAGACCATATTTGTTTATCTGTTGATTGAACTCTTGGGTTGCTTCCATTTTTTGACATTTGTGAATAATGCCTCTGTGAATATTGATAAGCAAATATCTGTGCAAATATATATTTGATACTTTTGGGTATATAACTAGAAATGGGATTGTCAGTTTATATGGTAATCCTATACTTTCTGAGGAACTACCAAACAATTTTCCACAGTTTTCTCAGTTTAAAAATACCAGACTAGTACCCATGATCAGAACTTAAAAGTAGCTTCCTGCTCTTAGGTTTATTGGGAATCAGTCTCCTGTTCTCTCTTTCCTTATTGACTTGTTATTAACCTCACTCAGAAATGGCCAGTTTTATCACTTTCATATGCTGATGGTGATTTTGTAAATTCATGTATATATTCTCTGTACCCTTTGACGTTGATAGGAACAAATGGGGTTAGTTAAAGAAGTTTGCTTCTTAAGTGTATCAATTGAATACTTTTATTATAGGAAATTCATATTTATTTATTAGAGGATTTAATCTTACTATTGGCATGACAGTGTGAGTTTTTTTGACTTTTGTTATTTAACATCAGGAATCAAGATGGTTTTATTTCCTCCTCATATATTAGGAGACTTCCTGTGATCAAAGTGAAGGTTCTTGTTCTTCTGAAGAAGAAGAATGGAAAAGTGATAGAAAAAGTGAAAGTGACAGTGAAAGTTCAAGGTATGTTTTTAATTTCTTTGAATTCTTTAGCATTTTAGTCCTTGCCTTGGATGGCATTCAAGAGGCAAGAGTTTATAACTATTGAACAAATTAACGTTCTGTTTTTAACTTTTTAATCTAAAATAATTTCAGACATACAGGAGAGTTGCAGAAATAATACAAGACCCAAACATAGAACTCTATTATCCCCTCATCCCCCCATATACTCAGATCCACCAATTTTATGTTTTGCCACCCCCTATCAGCTGTATCCATCATCTCTTTATCTTGCTAGTTATTTTCTGAACTTTTCAAAGCAGGTTGCATACATCATATCCCTTGTACACGTAATATCTCCAGGTACATTTCCTTTGAACATTGATATCCACTTATATAATCACCTAAGTACAATTATCATGGTTAAGAAGTTTGGTGTTGATAGAAATCTTACATTCTGTATTCCAGTTACTTTTATGTGTCCCAATAATGTTCTTTTTTTTTTTTTTTTTTAAAGGAGGTACTGGGGACTGAACCCAGGACTTTGTACACAGGAAGCAGATGCTTAACCACTGAACCACACCTGCTCCCCCAATAATGACCTTTTGAGCCTCTTTTTTATTCTTAGATCCTATTCAATATTACATATTGCATTTAACTATCATTTAATCTCTTACAGTTTCAATAACTTTTTTTTCCCAATTGTAGAAATGTATATACAGCATACATCTTCCAATCCCAAAGATACCATTCAGTGAGATTAATCAAGTTCACAGTATTGCAGTATCATCCACTACTGTGATTTTCCCTTCACACCAAACAGAAACCTTATAGTCCTTCTGCATTAATTCCCCATTGTCCCAGCTCCCCCAACCCCTGGTAATGTCCTGTACTTACCTGTCTCTGTAAGTTTGCATATTCTCTGATAATTTTCTTTGTGTTTCCCATGGAACTTAAAATTAACATTCTAAATCTATTACACTCTTGTTTGCTTTGAAGCCAACTTACCTACTTCAGTAGTGTGCATAAACTGTGTTCCTGTACTCTATTCCCCCATCTTTATGTAGTTCCTGTCACAATGACATAATTATACATTGAGTCCAAAACCATTGATTTATTATTACATTTTATGTGTTTGCCTTTTATAGTCTGTAGTAAGTGCAGATACAAATTAAAAATACAGTGGTACTGATATTTATATTTATCTGTGTTATTGTTTATCCAGAGACTTTGATTTCTTCACGTGGCTTCAGTCAATTTTTTAGTGACTTTTCCTTTTTTTTTTTTTTGGTAAAAAGAATGTAGTTGGGCTCTGCATTTTCATTCTGGGAAAATGGTTCTGCCAGGTTTTATTCTTTTGTGTGTGTGTTTGAGATTGAGCCATGTTCTTAGACATAGAGTAGTTCTTTCTTTTAAAAAAAAAATAAATTTTATTGAAATGTATTCACAAAGCATACAGTCTAAAATGCACAGAGTTGTGAATTCTGCACTTCTATCAGTATTAGAATGTTTTCATTTCTCCCCAAAACTAGTAATAATAAAAAGCAAAAAACAATCAAAAAAACACTCTACCCCTTAGTAGTCACCGCTGAATCTCTTTATCCTGCCATATATAGCCACTATTCTACTTCCGTTTCCCTTAATTTATTTTTATTTATGTTTTGTATAGGTGGAGTTAAATAATAATTAGTACCTCTTGTCTAGTTTCTTACATTTAGTGTATTTCCTTTTTTTTGTTACCATTGATGGAGGATTATGAATTTATTTCTATATACTATGTCCATAGCTTGCATTGGTTGTATTTTTGACCAGATATCAACCTGATATTAACATCTCTGGTGCCTAAGTCTTAGAACAGTTTTCCAGACAGTTTTTACCTGTCCTCTAGTTATTTTTCTGAAAGAGGAGTTCTCTGTCTCTGTAATCTTCTATCTTCCCATGTCCTGCAGAATTAGGGTCTGTCTAGTGGAGATAGAGTCCCTCAGCTTTTGTTTATCTGGGAATGTAATTCCTCCCTCATTTTTGAAGAAGTGTTTCACTGGATACAGAATACTTGGTACTTTTTTGCTCTCAACACTCACAAAAATGTGTGTTCCTACTGCCTTCTTGCTTCTATGGTTTCTGTAATTGTTAAGTGAGTAATTGGCCCTGAATCTTACTGAGGTTTCCTTGTATATGACGTGTTATTTCTGTCTTGTAAATTTAAGAATTTTCTTTTCATCTTTAGCATTCTACAGTTTGATTATTCCATGATGTGATGAGAGTGTATTTGGTTTTATCCTGTTGTGAGTTTGTGGAGCAACTTTGATGTGTTTATTCATGTCTTCAGTTAAATTTGGTAGTGTTCAGCCATTATTTCTTCCAATAATCTTTCTGCCACTTTCTTCTTTTGGGATTCCCACAATGCTTATATTGGTATGCTTGATGGTATCTCACGGGTTCTCAAGTTCTGTTAACTCTTCATTATTGTTTCTTTCTTCTACCCGCTTTAATTGCTGTTGAAACCCTCTAGGGCAAGGGTTCTTAACAAGGGGTCTGTGAACTTGAATTTAAATTGAAAAAAAAAGTATTCCTACAAATGAAATAAAAATAAACATTAAAATCCACACATTATTCTTGTGTGGGTGTGATGTATTTATTAAATAACATATTTATTAAATAGTGCACAGTATAATTGTTACTCTGTTTTTCAATTCTCTTTGGTTTCTTGTCATAATTCCATCTCTCTTTTGATATTCTCTTTGTGTTTGGTTTTTAAAAAAGACTTATTTACCCCCTACTCCCGTGGATGATTCTATCGTCTGTCTGCTCATTGTTTGCTTACCTTCTCCAAAAGGCACTGGGAACCAACCCATGACCTCCCTCCCACATGAGAGGCGAGTGCCTAATGGCCTGAGCCACATCTTCTCCCTGCTGGTTGCAGCATCTATTGACTTGTGGCATCTGCTTGTTGAATTGGGGTGGCATTTAGCTCATTGCAGTGGGGGCAGGGTCTGCTTGTCTTCTTTTAGGAGGCACTGTGACTCAAACCCAGGACCTTCCATGTGGTAGATGGGTCCCCACCTGGTTGAGCCACATCTGCTTCCCTTTGTGCTCGTTTTTCATTTTCCTGATTTCCTTTGTTCTTTTATTTTATTTTTTTAAAGATTTATTTATTTTATTTATTTCTCTCCCCTTCCCCTTGCCCCAGTTGTCTGTTCTCTGTGTCTGTTTGCTGCGTCGTCTTCTTTGTCCGCTTCTGTTGTCAGCGGCACGGGAATCTCTGTTTGTTTTTGTTGCATCATCTTGTTGTGTCAGCTCTCTGTGTGTGAGGCACCATTCCTGGGCAGGCTGCACTTTCTTTCACGCTGGGCAGCTCTCCTTACGGGGCGCACTCCTTGTGCGTGGGGCTCCCCTACGTGGGGGACACCCCTGCATGGCACAGCACTCCTTGCGCACATCAGCACTGCGTGTGGGCCAGTTCCACATGGGTCAAGGAGGCCCGGGTTTGAACTGCGGACCTCCCATGTGGTAGACAGACGCCCTAACCACTGGGCAAAGTCTGTTTCCCTCCTTTTTTCTTTGTCCACGTTTTTGTTTATCTCTTTGAGCATATTGTAGGAGAATTTCCCACCCCTACCTCCCCCAAGTCTTTGTCTGGAATGTCCCAGATCTTTTCCTCCTCATTGATGGTTTCTGATGCTCTTGCCTGGGCCATCACTTTTTTTTTTCCTTCCTGTTTTGTAATATTGAAACCTGTGCATTTTGCTATTTTAGTGTGTTGTCATTGGAATTTAGGCTCTGAGGTCTGTTCCTTAAGCTAGCTGTCAAGACAGAGCTTTCCTTGAATGTAAGGAGCTATCAAAGAAAAAAAGAAAAAGTATTTTTCCCAATTTTTGCAGATTGACTTGTGCCAGTGCTCTCCTTCAGGGTATGTTCACTTATAATGAATTTGGAGAATAGCTCCAGGCCAAAACACAGTGGCCTCCAGGTCCTTTCTGCTCATGTCTTTTGTCTTCTGCCTACCTACATACGAGTTCTCGTTTGCTCTCTAGGAAAACGATTTCTTCATGGTTCGGGTCATGCACTGTATGCCCTATACCCGGCAATCCCATTCCCCAAGTAGTATGACTTTACTACTCCCCCACAGTGTTCTTTGAAAGCTGGGTTAGCTGTCTTCTACATGCAGGACATGTTCTGGGACAGCGAGTCCCTCAGGCAGATTGGGTCAGACATCCATGCTACCTGTACATGAATGAGGGTTACTCTGCCTCCTCTGGAACTGGGACCAGGAAGTCCTACCACTTATAAATGACCTTTTTCTTAATTTGGCACTCTCCCAGTTACTGTAATCCTCAGTTTTCTGGAGTGTTTAGAAAGACTTTTCTGCAATTCTTGCTATATATTCAAAGCTATTGTAGGTGGATGGACCCCTGAAGCATCTTATTCTGCCATCTTGAACAGTGTGGGTCCTGAGGAAAGACAGTGGTACAAATATTTTTTGTGATCTCTGTATCTTTAAAAAAAAAAAGGCAATTTAATAAAAAAAGTAAACAAAAAAAAAGACAAAAACTGGCATAAAATCTTTTTCTATAGAAAATACTTTAGAAATTTTAGCTGAGTACAGTTTAGTCTTTGGATTCAATTTAAAAAGTAGCATCCAATTTATGTTTGGTAATACCATTGATTTATGTATTAGTTATTACATGTGTTGTATTTTGGTAAATGTTACCTTCATCTGTGCAGATAATCTAATCAGACTCCTGAATGTCATTCTCACTTCTCCCCCTTTCTCTATAACCTACCCAGCACTAAGTTTAGAAAATGTTCCTTCCTAAATATCTGTCACAAATTATCTCTGTATATCCATTGTTGCTTTCCTGGTCCAAACTACTCTCCTGCAGTCTCTGTTCCCTTCTGTGTCTTCTCTTCCTCTATTGTGATTAGGATCTGGAGAGATTTTAGAACATGTGCATCTATTCATTGTATTTTTTTTTTTTTTAAAGATTTTATTTTTTTAATTTCTCCCCCCTCCCCCCGTTTTCTGCTCTCTCTGTCCATTTGCTGCATGCAAGTTCTTCTTTGTCCACTTCTGTTGTCAGCGGCACAGGAATCTGTGTTTCTTTTTGTTGCGTCATCTTGTGTGTCAGCTCTCCGTGTGTGCAGCACCATTTCTGGGCCATCTGCACTTTCTTGCACGCTGGGCGGCTCTCCTTACGGGGCGCAGTCCTTGCACGTGGGGCTCCCCTATGCGGGGAACAACCCTGCGTGGCACGGCACTCCTTGCACACATCAGCACTGCGCATGGGCCAGCTCCACACGGGTCAAGGAGGCCTGGGGTTTGAACTGCGGACCTCCCATGTGTAGGCAGACGCCCTATCCACTGGGCCAAGTCCACTTTCCTGTTCATTGTCTTCTAATTCAAGTTTTCCTGAATTTTATTATACAGAAAAGAAACATGTTGTTAAAACTTTTAAACAAAAAAATCCAAAGGGGAAAAAAGCAAAAAAACACCAAAACACAATAAATTCTGATGAATTATGATTCCAGTTTTTAGTATGTGGCTCAGGCTCTACCAAATTAGGAACTGCTCTTAGGATTCTGCATGATCTTTACTGTTTCCACAACTCTGCACCTCATTTTCTGAAAGGGAATTGTTAGTTGGTTCATATGTCTTCCATTCGTTCTCGTCTAATTTTCATCTTGAAAAAAGAATTCGTTAGGCATGCAGTTTCTCCTAATTCCAGTGTCAGTGATGATTTTCTTTTACTTTATTTTCAAAGACTTCTTTAGTTTTCTATGCTGATTAAGCACATACCATGAGATAGGTCCTCTTGAATAATGCGAATTTTGAGACTGGGAAAATGACCAAATCAAGGCATCGTAAAGGTGATGCTTTCTCCCAGAACACTAGCATTCTGGGGCGAGCTCTTGCTGCTGCTTGGTTATTTTGTCACATGGGCAAGGTACATGGTGACATCTCCTGGTCTCTTCCTTCTTTTCTGGGTCTGTTTTACCTTTTTGCTTCCTGTGGCTTTCTCTCTCTTTTTCTGGATTCATTCTGCTTATAAGGGACTCCAGTAATAGAAATAAGATCCATCCATTTTAATTGGGCTGGACCAAATGCACCTTAATTGAAGTAACCTTACTTAAAGTTCCTGCTTACTTACAGTGGATTCAAATTGACAGGAGCGAGTGAAATTTAAGAAGTTCTTTTTAAAATCTGGGATACATAAAGTTTTAAACCTACACAGTGAAGTTTGGTCATTTCACTGTCCCTTGGTGTAGTATGGGTAGGATGTTTTTAAGTTTAATTTTCCTGGGATCTTATTTGCCTTCCATCCTTCTATCTCCCTCTCCTCCTTCCCCTTAAGTTGTATGATTACTCTAAGTGGTTAGATTGTGGTTCCATATAATTTTTTTTTCTAGTGACTCCTCATCTAGATATTCTGATTGGACAGCCGATGCTGGCATCAATTTGCAACCTCCTTTAAGAACTTCATCTCGTCGACGAATTACCCGATTTTGCAGTAGTTCAGAGGATGAGATGTCTACTGAGAACTTATCTCCTCCAAAAAGAAGACGAAAGAGAAAGAAAGAAAGTAAGCCTAAGAAAGAGGTAAGGAGAACATGTCTTTAAAGATACATCTCTTTTCACTGTTATAGAGTAGTTATGTTTAGTAATTAAAAATCTTTGGGAAATTAGAGCTTTTATGTCTTCATTAATAGTGTTACAATGTCAGGAATCAAATATAAAAAGTAAACTTATTTTTGGAGAAACTGCTTTATTATTAACACTCCACCTCTGCCATTCTAAGTAGTGGGCTTGGCTTGGCAGTCGTTTTTCGTTTTTATCATGTGAAATATTTATTATATTCAGAGGTTTAAAATATGCATTGATTGATAGAGTTGAAGGATACTTGGATATTTTGAAAATTACAGGAAACTCAATGATCGTTTGCAAAGTTAAGCAGTTTAATAATGGTTCACTTGTTGGTTTCAAAGATAGTCTGTGAGGTTTTCCTTGTATATATATTTTGTTGTTTGTTTACATTTTTATTCTAGTAACATACATCCCCAAATTTCTCATTTTAACCATTTTCAAATACATATTTCAGTGCTGTTAAATATATTCCTGATGTGCCACCATCACCACCAGCCATTACCAAAACTTTTCCCTCATCCCCAATAAAGAGTCTCTATAATTACCTTCTGGGTATTTAGTATAAATGGAATCATACAATATATGATCTTTTGAGTCTGGACTTTTTCACTTAACGTAATGTTTTTGAGGTTTATCCATGTTGTATCTTGTATCAGTGCTTCATTCCTTTTTATGGTTGAATAATAGTCCATTACAGGAATATACAATATTTTTCCTATTCATTTTAAAATTTATTTTTATTTTTGTTTTTTTTATTAAATTGCCTTTTTTTTTTTTAAAGATACATAGATCTAAAAAAAAAATGCTACATTAAAAAAATATAAGAGGTTCCCACATACCCCCCACCTCCCCAGTCCTCCCACATCAGCAGTCTCTTTAATTGTTGTGGCACATTCACTGCATTTGATGAATACATTTTGGAGCACTGCTGCACCGCATGGATTATAGTTTACATTGTATTTTACACTCTCCCCCAGTCAATTCATTGGGTTACGGCAGGATATATAATGTCCAGCATCTGTCCCTGCAGTATCATTTAGGACAACTCCAAGTCCAGTAAATGTTCCACATCTCATCTCTTCTTCCCTCTCCCTGCCCTCAGCAACTACCATAGCCACTTTCTCCAGATCAGTGCTACAGTTTCTTCCATTATTTGTCACAATAGTTCTATAGTAGAATACTAGTACATTCACTCTAATACCTGTTTTATTCCTCCAGCCTGTGGACCCTGGGTTGGTGATGTCCACGCCACCTCTATATTGAGAGGGTGTTTAGATTCCACATGGTTGATGGATGTGATTCTCCTGCTTGGAGTTGTAGGCACTCTCAGTTCCCTGGTGTGTTGGTTGTCCATCTTCACCTCACTGTCATCTGACCTGTGCAAGTCCAGCAAACCAGAGAGTAGGAGCTGCAACTCTGCTGAAGTTCAGGGCCCAGCTGGCACATGGCTACTCCAAAGATTGAAGTCTCCTGGGTATTCACCAATCCCAGGGGTCTTGGCAGCCTTATCTTTTGAAATTTGAAATGTAATAGAATGCTGTGGTTTGCTCAGAATCCCACAAAACTCTTAAATTCTCCTTATTTGAAATGTAATGAGAATGGTGTGTTTTGCTCAGAATCCCACCCAAACTCTTAAATTCTGTTAATTTCAACACTAAAAATATAGACTTTAGGGCATTTTAAAATGCTTTTGAATTTTTTTTTAAGTTTATTGCCATGTTTACTGTATTCATTTTATTTTTCTATTTTCATACTTTCCTCCTGATGGTGACATTATACCCATTCTTTTAGTATGTGTGTAATGTATGTGCTCGTCTCATAGATAGACAGTTGTCCTTATTTAAAGATGCTAAGTCTTTGTCTTAGTTACCCATTACTTTGTAATGAATAACCCTGAAACTTAGCTGTTTAAAGGAACAAACATTTATTTTCTAAAGTTTTGGTGGGTCAGGAATTTGGAAATTGTTATCTGGGTGAATTTTTTCTCAGGGTCTCTTTATTCTGATACTGAAGTCTTGACTGGGGCTGGATAATTTGCTTCCAAGCTCACCCATATGGCTTTTGGTTGGTGGTCTTTGTTCCACCCCACATGGGCATCTCCATAGGGCTGCTTGAGTGTCCTCATGATGTAGTAGCTGACTTTTCCCCAGAGCAAGTAAGTCAAGATTGTGAATAAGGAATAAGCCGTACTGCCAATCATGACCTTGTCTTGGAAATCTCACTGTTACTTCCACTTTATTCTTTATTTGAAGCAAGTCACAATCTAGCCCACACTGAAGAGAAGGAAAATTAAACTCTACCATTCAAAGAGGAGAGTATTAGTGTTAAATCAAGTGGAAACTCTATGGAATGATTAGTGGGCAAATTCCTAGTAGAATCTTGGCAGAACATGCTGTGCGTTGAAGAGGATTTATGTTGGAAATTAGCCTCCTACCATACGATGGAAAGTGGATGGAAGAATCTCTTAGAAATTGAGATGATGCTAAGAAAGTGTTAGGTGGATTTACAATGCCTTTTCAGGTGATAAACTTCTGTGTACGTTAAGTAACCAAATATCTACTATTTAAAAACTTAAGCATCAGGTAGATATGCCAAGAAAGTCATTCTGAATATTAACATTTCTTTTTTTTTTTTCCAGTCAAGCAAAATGCATGCTTACCTTTTCTATTCTACTGAACTTTCTCTTTTTTCAGAATTTGCGTAGGATGACTCCGGCAGAGCTTGCAAATATGGAACATTTATATGAATTTCATCCTCCAGTTTGGATAACTGACACCACACTTCGAAAGTCTCCTTTTGTTCCTCAAATGGGTGATGAGGTGAGAGTAATGGAATTTAAAAACATGAATATGAAATATAAAACAATTTGCACTACTGTTTTGCTTTTTATTTTTAAATGTGTGCTTCCCTTTTATAGGTAATATATTTTAGACAGGGTCATGAAGCTTATATTGAGGCTGTCAGAAGAAATAACATTTATGAACTGAACCCTAACAAGGAGCCGTGGAGAAAAATGGATCTCAGGGTAAGATGGTGGTATTAAATCATTAAACATTTAGCACATATATAGGTAATTTATTTACTGATCCTTTTAAAAAATCTTTTGGGTACATATTTCATGAATATCTTTCCATCAATTTCTTACAGAAAAATATTTCTGCTTTTAACTGCTAAGCCTAAAGATCCATTTGAAATTATCTATTTTTGCCAATGGGCAGGCTTCACATATTGTAATTGACATGTAAAATTTTAAGAACACCAACTCAGAGGTGGGAGCTAGCATGCCTATATTATCATTTTTAAGATTATCAGTAATCTTAAAAATGTTTATACCAAGTCAGATTTTTCAAAAAATAAATTCAAGTTTCCAAAGGAAGAAATACAAATTGGAAAAATGGTTTATCTTCATGTTTAATAAGATAAGAAAGTAACCCTATCTCTATATACTTAGACAATTTTATAATTGCTTTATTTTTTTTTTAAAGTAAGATCATACTGTGTTTTAACATGTGGCAAAGGTTTTGGTTTGTTAGCAGTTATTTGCTGGTAAGGTACATGAAGTGGTCTCGGTTTTCTAGAGGGTATCTTGGCAATAGGAGTTGAATCTTAAAATATTTGGACCTTTTAAATAAGTGATTTTACTTGTGGTGATTTTAGAAACAACCAGAAATGCTCATGAATTTATGAGGAAGGCTATTCTATCTCACTGTTATAAAAACAAAAGATTGGAAAAAATCCAAATATCTCACAGTGAGGAATGAATCAAATTATGGTACATTTATTTAATGAACTCCTTTTAGAGCTTCCCTCATTACTGATGCTTTAAAAACATTGTTGAATTAATGATGGATGAATTTTCACAATATATTGCTAGGAATGAAAATGGACGTAAAATATTGATAGCAACTTTTATTTTTTCTTCTTTTTTAATCTTTTTTTGTTGTTGATAGCAACTTTTAAAAGACTTGATGAATGCTTTAAGCCAAAATAAATCCATCCAAATGTCAGTGGTAGTTATTTGGAGAGTTTTACAAGAATTATCAGTGATTTTCACAAGAATGTTATACTTTCATTATATGCATTCTCAGTACTTTGAATTATTATTAGGAAATGAAAACAAATTTTAATTATTTTAACAAAGACTTATTTTTTAAATTATTTTTAAATTCATTTTTTTTAATATTACATTAAAAAAATATGAGGTCTCCATATACCCCCCACCTCCCTCAACCCACTACTCCCCCCATAGCAACATTCTCCTCCATCATCATGAGACATTCATTGCATTTGGTGAATACATCTCTGAGCATCGCTGCACCTCATGGTCAGTGGTCCACACCATAGCCCACACTCTCCCACGTTCCGTCCAGTGGGCCATGTGAGGATCTACAATGTCTGGTAATTGTCCCAGCAGCACCACCCAGGACAACTCCCAGTCCCGACAACGCTTCCAAATCTCATCTCTTCCTCCCATTCCCCACACCCAGCAGCCACCATGGCCACTTTTTCCACACCAATGCCACATTTTCTTCGATTACTAACCACAGTAGTTCATGAATAGAATATCAGTAAGTCCACTCTAATCCTTACTCTATTCCTCCATCTTGTGGACTTTGTATTGGTTGTGTCCATTCCACATCTATGTCAAGAGGGGGCATAGGTTCCACATGGATGCTGGATGCAATCCTCCTGCTTTCAAGTTGTAGGCACTCTTGGCTCCATGGTGTGGTGGTTGACCTTCTTCAACTCCATGTTAGCTGAGATGGGTAAGTCCAACAAACCAGAGTGTAGGAGCTGAAGTCTGTTAAGGCTCAGGGCCTGGCTATCATATGGTCAGTCCAGAGATTCAGATCCCCTAGATATATCTTAAAACCCCAGCACCAACTACAATTCTGGTAAAGTAACAGGAAAGGCTTGTGAAAAGAGATCCCATCTGAGTCCAGCTCCATCACACAGAAACACCAACTCCAAAGAAGGGCCAACTGACATGGCACTGAACTCCATATGCCATGACCATAAAACCTGTGAGTCTCTGTAGCCCTCAGAAGAACCAATACCTGGGGTTGTATCTACTTTGTCTCTGAGACTCTGCTCAGGTGTGCATAAAGGTAACCCCTCTGATAACCTCCAGGCTGTTTTTTAGAGACTCATAGCCATATAAACTCATTTGTCCTTTCCATTTCTCCCTTGATTTAGGTCAAAAATCAATTTTAACTCCTGTTATTATATATAGACAGAGATATTCTGCTGGTCCGAATTGAACCTTTTATTTAAGGTCATTTTCTAGTTGCGTCATCAGCTGGTACTTGGTAGTGATCCCTTGGCGCCAGGGAGGTTCATCCCCGGGTATCATGTCCCACGCTGGGGGGAAGGCAGTGCATTTACATGCTGAGTTTGACTTCGAGACTGGCCACATTTGAGCAACACGGAGGCTTTCAGGAGGTAACTCTTAGCCACACGGCGGCTCTAGGCCTTGTTCTTATTGCTGGTGCACAGGCTCACAAGCATAGTCATTAGTATCAGTGGCTCATTGTTGGACCTTCATTCCTTTTTGGTCTTTGCCGTTGCACTTGGGGAAGAGACTTATTTTTTATTTTTAAAAATTTATTTATTTTTGGGGGGATACCAAGGGATTAAACCCAGGACCTTGTACGTGGGAAGGAGGCACTCAACAACTGAGTTACATCCACTCTCCAATGAGAGTTGTATTTTTTGTTTGTTTTGTTTTTAGGAGTTTCTGGGGCTCAAACTTGGAGCTCATGTATGGGAAGCAGGTGATCAACCACTTGAGTTGCTTCCCAAAGGGACTTACGAATTACTCAGTGACTTTGCTTTTATGAATTTTTTCATAGGTAGTCAAAGATTTAGTTATCAGATTTGTTTCGCTTACCACTATGTACTTAGCACTTTGGTACATTGTAATTATCCCTTTTTTGTGAAATGAATAGGTAATTTGTTGTATCCCTTATATCCAGGAAACAGATACTGTGGGAAAGTTAATTATGGCACATCCATTTAATGGCTAGTCCGTTAACACAGGGGCTTTCTCCTGTTGAGTATCCTATCCCTACTGCCTAGAACAGGTCATGGTATACAGTAGATCCTCAACAATTTTTATTTAATGTATTAGCCAGAAATGTAATATGCAGTTTTTGGAGAATTTTTATAAATAAGCAACAAGCTTACAAATTTCGATTGCAAAACACAAAACCATGTATAATCTCCAATTTTATAAAAAATATGCAAAGCAAATTAAGTCAGCAGGAAATATATCAGAATGTTAATTAACAGTGGTTTTCTTTAGATATTGAGCTAATCAGTGATTGGTCTTTCCTTATACTTTTGTGGTATAACTGTATTTCTTATATTAGAAATATAGTATTAAATGTCTGTCTTCAGAAAGATACAGAAATCACCTTTAGCAAAAATGATTGTTCTTAATGATGAATTAAACTTGTTTGGTGCTCTGCAAGCCTAAATTGTTGTTTGGCTTAATTTTGTAATATGTGGAGAATTACAGTCTTGAAGTATTGTTTTATTTCTAATGTTATAGGATCAAGAATTGGTTAAAATAGTTGGAATACGGTATGAGGTTGGGCCCCCTACGCTCTGTTGCCTCAAACTAGCATTTATAGATCCAGCAACTGGAAAACTCATGGACAAATCTTTCTCTATTAGGTATGTTTTTTTCACAAATGGAATTATCTATATTAGATTTTCCATCATTGTGATTAGTATGCCTTTTCTGTTTAGCTGTATGGTAAATCGGAGAGCACTGCAAACAGCATAAGATATGTGTTGTGAATTGAGGTTCTGTTATACAGGAATCCACCTGCAGTAAAAAAAAAAAGGGTGCTACTGCAATAATTAGAAATTGGTACTTGGCTTTTTACAGTATTCCATGTCACTTTAATGTGTGGAGAATTTTGAATTGTGGGAGAAATTGTTTCTGTTTTTGCTTTTACAAAAATATTATAAGAAATATAATATTGTTAGATCTGTTCTATCCAGCATGGTTTTTTCTACTAGCCATATGTAGCTATTGAGCTCTTGACATTTGCATGACTCAAGTTGAGATGAGGTGTAAGTACCCACTGAATATTGAAAACTTAGATGAACAAAACAAAGGGATCTCGTTTTATTTCAATTACATATTGAAAGATAACGTTTTGGGTATATTGGTTAAGTAAAATACATTATTAAAATTAATTTCACTCGTTTCTTTTTACTTTTTTTTTTTATGTGACTTCTAGAAAATGAAAAATCATGTGTGCATCTTAATTGTATTTCTTTTGGACAATGTTGCCCTAGCAATAACTGCTATATAGGGAACTTAATGATCTTTTGTTTTTGTTTAGATATCACGACATGCCAGATGTTATTGATTTTCTTGTATTGCGTCAGTTTTATGATGAAGCAAGACAAAGGAATTGGCAGTCATGTAAGTTTATTGGTCTATTTTGGTATGTTTCTGTTAAATATGGTATGTGTAAGCATGTAAAAGGAAATATTGTATGAATGATAAGTAGCTTTCACTTAGTATTTCTTACTTATTCCTTCTGTAGTCGACTTTTTATAGCCTAGCAGTGTTTCTTTTGGTATGTGGTATTTAAAAAGGTTTTTTTTTTCACCCATTGACAGGCTAGACTAGACATTTTATTTCCTTTCAGATTCTCTATGCTGCATTATGTATAATTATCTTTAAAGTGACACTAGTATAATTTTCAAATTATTGTAGAATCTATATTGATCACAAGGTTAAAAGTTACGGCGGCGGCGGACTTGGCCCATTGGTTAGGGCGTCCGTCTACCACATGGGAGGTCCGCGGTTCAAACCCCAGGCCTCCTTGACCCGTGTGGAGCTGGCCCATGCGCAGTGCTGATGCGCGCAAGGAGTGCCATGTCACGCAGGGGTGTCCCCCATGCAAGAAGTGCACCCCATAAGGAGAGCCGCCCAGCACAAAAGAAAGTGCAGCCTGTCCAGGAATGGTGCTGTACACAGAGAGTTATCTCAGCAAAGATGAGGGAACAAAAAGAAACACAGATTCCCGTGCCACTGACAACAACAGAAGTGAACAAAGAAGACGTGGCAAATAGACACAGAGAACAGACAACTGGGGTGGTGGCGGGGAGGGAAGAGAAATAAATAAGTCTTTTAAAAAAAAGTTATGGCAAATTTCAAAACTGAAGTGATCAGGTTTATCAGATATTTAACCTTTGATATCATATCAGGCTAGATTTAAAAGCGGTAACATAAAGAAACTATTGCTTGAAAACATGGAAACACATATACTTATGCTTTATAGCCACCTGCCATAAGGGTCCCCAAACCCATGGAGGTATTAAATTACTTCAGTTCATGATGCTTATTTAACGAAGGCTTATTTGCTTTGCCTTTAGTATGTTATGCATCTCCTCAAGATGTAATTGGTGAGTATAATTAAGCATTATAATAACAGTTAGCAGCTGTAATACCTGCTTTACAGGTATAGGTAAAATACTCTTCAGTATATAGTGCTATCTGTGGAACTCATGTGTTGAGTGTGACTTTAGTTAGAAGGACAGCTCATGCTGTTTTCATCAGTTTTTCGTCTCAACCTGTTGTATTATTCAGATTCTTTTCTTTTTTATTAAGCAGTTTTATTGAGATTATTCACATACCAGACTATCTTTCCAAAGTGTATAACCAATGGCTTCTAGTATAATTACAATGTTGCGCATCACCACAAAGAATTTGAAACAGCTTCATTATTCCAAAAAGAAAAATTCCCTATCCGTTAGCAGTCTGTCCCCAGTGCTACATAACCACTAATCTAATTTCATCTTTATACATTGATTTATATTTATATTTTATATAAATGGAATCATACAACATGTAGTCCTTTGTGTCTGATTTCTTTCACTTAGCGTAATTTTTTTCCCCATCTGTTACTAACATTTTGTAGTATTAGCGTACATTTCCAAATGGGTTCCAAATGGGTTCCAAATGGAACCAAATGGGACCAAATGGGACCATGTGGCCAGTGTCTCAGCGGGGTCTTTCAGCTTTGAGTTTAGTAGCAGGGGGTTTCTGGGCGGGATCTCAAGGCCATGTTCTCTTCCAGGTCCTGGCTGCCCTCCCCTGTTCCCTATACGAACTTGCATCAGCTATCCCCTCAGATAGTTTACATCCTCATACTTAAGGGGGAGTTGAAGCGTGGTGGTCATTCTTCTGTAGCTATTTAACTGCTGGTTGGGGGGAGTATTTCTACCTGACTGGGTGTAAAACCCTCTGGCTCTGTTACTGAGGTTGAAGGAAGCTGGGTCTAGCACCATGGTTTGAGCTGGGTGAAATATCCATGTGACTAATATCTTGTTCTGGAAGGCTTTGTTTCTGGAAGAAATAAACTTAGAATTTAAGATACATGGTCCTACTAGAAGGATAAAGAAGATGGTGGTAAGCAGGCCCAGAAAGGGGGGCCAGCCAGGATATACTGGATGGTGGGGGGCCAGAAAGGCCAGGTTCCTCCAGAGACTGCATCCTCCCAAAATTGGTGGGAAACAGAATTCTTCTTCCTTGAGGTTTTATGCTGTTGGTTAACTCTAGAAGAGATTGTGGTAGACCTCCTAGAAACTGGGACTGGCAGTTTATACCTTTTCTTCTAGTAGTCTTATGGTCCTACCTTTTATATTTAGGTCTTTGATCCATTTTGGGTTGATTCTTGTATAAGGAGTGAGATAAGGGCCCTTTTTACTTATTTATGGCTGTCCAGTTCTCCCAGCACCATTTGTTAAAGAGACTGTTCTGTCCCATTAATGTGGACTTAGTAGGTTTGTCAAAAACCAGTTAGCAGTAAATGTGAGGGTTTATTTCTGGACTTCTGAATTCTATTCCACTGATTGATAGGCATATCTTTATGTTAATATCATGCTGTTTTGACCACTGTGGCTTTGTATTTCGTTTCAAGACCAGGCAGTAAAATTCTTCCCACATTGCTCTTTTGGATAATGCTTTTGGCTGTTTGTGTGCAGTTTTCCTTCCAAATGAGTTTGGTAATTGCCTTTTCTGTTTCTGTAAAGTAGACTGTTGGAATACTGAGTGGTATTGCATTGAATATATAAATCAGTTTAGGCAGTATTGACATCTTCACTATATTTAGTCTTTTTTTTTTTTTTAAGATTTTTAAATTTTTAATTTATTTTTACTTATTTCTCTCCCCTTCCCTCCTCACTCTCTGTGTCCATTCGCTGTGTGTTCTTCTGTGACTGCTTCTAGCCTTATCAGCGGCACCGGGAATCTGTGTTTCTTTTTGTTGTATCAGCTCTCCATGTGTGTGGGGCCGGTCTTGGGCAGGCTGCACTTTCTTTCGCGCTGGGCGCCTCTCCTTAGGGGGCGCACTCCTTGCGCGTGGGGCTCCCCTATGCGGGGGACACCCCTGCGTGGCACGGCACTCCCTGCGCGCATCAGCACTGCGCATGGGCCAGCTCCACACAGGTCAGGGAGGCCTGGGGTTTGAACCTTGGACTTCCCATGTGGTAGGCGGATGTCCTACCCATTGGGTCTAGTTTGCTTCCCTATATTTAATCTTTAATCTGTGAACACGGAATGTCTTTCCTTTTGCTTAGATTTTTGTTGCTTTCTTTTAGTGTTGTTTTGTAGTTTCTGCATATAGGTTCTGTACTTCTTTGGTTAAATTGATTCCTAGATATTTGAGTCTTTTTGTTTCTATTGTAAATGGAAGTTTTCCCCTAGTTTCCTTTTCAGATTGTTCAATACTAGTGTACAGAAACATTATGGTTTTTGCATGTTAATCTTGTACCTTGCCATTTTGCTAATTCATTTATTAGTTCAAGTAGCTTTGATGTAGGCATTTCAGAATTTTCTAAATCATGTCTTCTGCAAATAGAGTTTTATTTCCTTTTTTCCTATTTGGATATTTTAAATATTTTTAAATATTTTTATTTTTGTGTAATTGCTCTAGCTAGAACTTATGGCACAGTGTTGAATTACAGTGGTGACAGTGGGCATCGTCTTCTTCCTGAGCTTAAAGGGAAAGCTTTCACCCTCCCTACTGAGTATGATGTTGGCTGTAGGTTTTACATATATGCCCTTTATTGTATTGAGGAATTTCCCTTGTATTCCTATATTTTGAAACATGTTTATCAAGAAAGGATGTTGGCGTTGTTGAATCCCTCTTCTGCATCAATTGAAGGGATCACATTTTTTTCCTTCAATTTCTTTTTTTTTTTTTTAAAGATTTATTTATTTCTCCCCCCCGCCCCCGTCTGCTCTCTGTGTCCATTCGCTGTGTGTTCTTCTGTGTCTACTTGCATTCTTGACACATGGCACTGGGAAACTGTGTTGCTTTTTTTCGTTGTTGTGTCATCTTGCCGTGTCAGCTCTCTTTGTGCAGCGCCACTCCTGGGTGGGCTATGCTGTTTTCGTGCAGGGTGCACATATTGCATGTGGGGCACCCCCAAGCAGGGGACACCCTTTCGTGGCATGGCACTCCTTGTGCACAGCAGCACTGCGCGTGGGCCAACTCACCACACAGGTCAGGAGGCCCTGGGTATTGAACCCTGGACCCTCTATATGGTACGCAGATGCTTTATCAGTTGAGCCACAACTGCTTCCCTCTTCAATTTCTTAATGTGCATGACATTAACTGGTTTTATTCTCTTGACCCACGCTTGCATACTAGGAATAAATCCCATTTCGTTGTGATGTATTAAGTCTTTTGATAGGCTGTTGGATTCTATTTGCATGTATTTTGTTTATAATTTTTGTATGTATGTTCGTAAGACAGATTGTTCTCTAATTCTTTTGTAGTGTTGTTACCTGGATTTGGTATTAGGGTAATGTTGGCTTCCTAAAATGTGTCAGATAATTTTCTCTCTTCAGTGTTTTGGAAGATTTTAAACCATATTAGTGTTAATTCTCCTTGAAATGCTTGGTATAGAACTCACCTGGGAAGCCAAGTGATCCTGGACTTATCTTTTTTTTTTTTTTTTTTTTTTTTTTTTTTTTTTTTTAAGATTTATTTATTTATTTAATTCCCCCCCCCCTCCCCTGGTTGTCTGTTCTTGGTGTCTATTTGTTGCGTCTTGTTTCTTTGTCTGCTTTTGTTTCTTTGTCCGCTTCTGTTGTCGTCAGCGGCATGGGAAGTGTGGGCGGCGCCATTCCTGGGCAGGCTGCACTTTCTTTTCACGCTGAGCGGCTTTCCTCACGGGCGCACTCCTTGCGCGTGGAGGCTCCCCCACGCGGGGGACACCCCTGCGTGGCAGGGCACTCCTTGCACGCATCAGCACTGCGCATGGCCAGCTCCACACGGGTCAAGGAGGCCCGGGGTTTGAACCGCGGACCTCCCATATGGTAGACGGACGCCCTAACCGCTGGGCCAAAGTCCGTTTCCCTTGGACTTATCTTCATTGGGAGAATTTTGACGAGTGGTTTAATCTCTTTTAAATGTGAATTGTTTGTTAAGAGCTTGTATTTCTTGTAGGGTCAGTGTAGGTTGGTTGTGGATTTCTAGGCATTTGTTCCTTCATCTTGGTTGTCTAGTTTGTTGGCATACAGTTTATGTCTGTGCATCAGTTGAAACTTCCCCTCCTTGATTTCTGATTTTATTTATCTACATCTAATCTCTCACTCTTTTTTTTTTGTTAGTCTAGCTAAGAATTAGTCATTTTTATTGGTCTTCTCAATAATCAGCTTTTGGTTTGGTTGATTTTTCTCTATTTCTGCTGTGTCATTATTTCTTTCTTTCTGTTTGCTTTGGGAATGGTTGGTGTTCTTTTTCTAGTATCTCCATTTGAGTTAGATTTTTTATTTTTCCAGGAGTTTTAGTGCTATACATTTCCCTCTCAGCATGTATGCCATAAGTTTTGATAAGTTATGTTCTCTTTTTTATTTGTCTCAATATATTTACTAATTTCACTTGCAATTTTCTTTTTTGACCCACTGATTGTTTAGCAGTGTGTTCAGCCACCAAACATGTGCAGATTTTCTCCTTCTCATCTGTGTTTGATTTCCAGTTTCATTCCAGTATGATCTGAGAGGAACTTCGTGTAATTTCAATTTTTTTATATTTATTGAGCCCTGCCTTATGGCCTTGTGACTTAATATGGTATATTCTGGAGAAGATCCATGAACACTGCAGAAAAGAATGTATTATCCATTGATTTGGAATGCAGTGTTCTGTATATGTCTGTTAGGTCTAGCTAATTCATCACGTTGTTAAATTAACCGTTTCCTTGTTGATCTTTTGTCTAGTTGTTCTGTCTGTGGATAAGAGTGGCATGTTGAAGTCTCCAACTGTTATTATAGGAATGTCTATTTCTTCCTTTAGTTTTGCCAGAGTTTGTCTCATGCATTTTGTGTCACCATGGTTAGGTGCATAGATATTTATGACTCTATTTCTTCCTGGTGGATTGTCCCTTTTCTTAATATATAATGACTTTCGTGTCTCTTAAAGTCTGTTTTTTTCCAATACTAGTATAGCTACCTTTGCTCTTTTTTGGTTACTGCTTGCTTGAGTATATGGTTTTTCAACCTTTCATTTTTAGCCACTTTTGCTTGTATCCTTGGGTCTAAGGTGGATCTCTTGTAGGCAGCATATGGATGGCTCATGGTTTTTCATCCATTTTTTCTGCCTATATCTTTTTGAATCTATTCACATTCAGTATTACTGTGAGTGCATTATTTACTTCTACCATTTTTTCTTTGGCTTTCATATGTTGTATCTTATTTTGGTCTGTTTACTTTTTTGGTTATCCTTTCTGGTATTCTTGCCTCCTACACTCTCCTTCAAGTCTTTCTATTCTGTCCTTTACTTTCCGGCTTTGAGATTCATCCCCCACCCCCACCCCAGATGGCTCCCTCATCTGTCTGCTCATTGTCTGCTCGCCAAGTCTGATCACGGCATCTGCTCGTCATCTTTAGGAGGCACTGGGAACTGAACCTAGGACCTCATATCAGGGAGGTGGGTGCCCTGCTTCCTTGAGCCACATCTACTCCCTTTAGTGTTCCTTCTAATAATTCCTCCAAAGCTGGTTTCTTTTGTATGAACTCTTAGCTTCTGCTTATTTGTGAATATTTTAAACACATTTTCATGTTTTAGGGATAATTTTGTTGGATAGAGAATTCTAGGTTGGCAATTTTTCTCATTCACTATCCTAATTATATGATACCATTGTCTTCTCGCCTCCATGTTTTCTGATGAGAAATCCACACATAAGTCTTACTGGGCATCCTTTATATGTGATGGTTTGCTTCTCCCTTGCTGTTCTCAGAATTTTCTCTTTATTGCTGGTGTTTGACATTCTGAGGAGTATGTCTCTTGGAGTAGCTCTCTTCGGATTTATTTTGATTGGGATATACTATGTTTCTTAGACTTGTAAATTTCTTTCATAAGAGTTGGATAATTTTCAGCATCATTTTCTGAAATACTCTTTCTACCCCTTTTCCCTTCTCTTTTCCTTCAGGAACTCCCTTGACACATACGTTATTGTGCTTTGTGTTATCCTTCAGCTCCCTGAGCCCCAGCTCAATTTTTTTTCCCATTTTTTCTCTTTCTTTGATTTCAGCAGTTCTGTCTTCTGTATCACTTATTCTTCTATCATTTGAGACTGCTTTTGTATGCTTGTAATTTGTTTCTGATCTCACCTCTTGTGTTTTTCCTTCCTGTGAAAGCTCTTACTTTTTCTATTCAGGTTTTTAAATTCTGTTTTGTCCTTGTTCAGTGTTTTCTCAGTGTTTTTTCTCTCTCTCTAAAATTTTTAAATTTTATATTTTAATTTAATATAATTTCATCCCCCCCCCCCCAACCCGAGATGGCTCCCTTATCTGTCTGGTTGTTATCTACCTGTCTTCTGTATTTTAAAAAAATTTTATCCTCCCTCACCCCTTAGGCTGGCTTGCTGTCCGCTCTCTGTGTCCCTTCGCTGTGCATTCTTCTGTGTGTCTGTATTTATTTTTATTTATTCTCCCCGCCCCTTGCGGCTTGCTTGTTGTTTGCTCTCTGTGTCTATTTGCTGTGCACTCTTCAATGTTTTTACTTGTCTCCCTTTTTTTTGTTACATCACCTTGTTGAGTTGGCTCTCTTTAGTGCTCGCGGGCTGGCGGCACTCCATGGTGCTTGCAGGCTGGCGGCTTTCCGCGGCATGTGGGCAAGGCTGCCTTCACAAGGAGACCCCAGGATGTGAATCCAGGGCCTCCCATATGATAGATGGGAGCCCAGCTGATTGAGCCACAGCCGCCTCCCCGCTTGTCTTCTTTAGAGGGCACTGGACACTGAACCTGGGTCCTCCCATGTCGGAGCCTAGTGTCCAACCACTTGAGCCACTAGTGTTCCCTACTGGTTGCATCATTGGCTGGTTGCCATCGTCTGCTTCTTGTAGTGTCTTCTTGTGGTGTCTGCTCATTGTGGCATCTGCTTGTTGTGACTATTGGGGCATCTATTCGTCATGGTATCTTCCTGTTTTGGTGTCAGCTTGTCTTTTAAGAGGCACCAGAATCCATCTTGGGGACCTTCTAGTGTGGGAGCTTGAGCCATATACATCCCCAATCTCTTGCCATATTGTCTTTTCATTCATAATTTAATTTTGGAAATTTGTGTAAATCTTGGTTAGTTGTCTCAAATCCTGTGTTTCACCTGGGTCTTTGATACATTTCTTTCCTTGGGCCATTTCTTCCATTTTCTTAGCATGGCTTGTAATTTTTTGCTGTTGTCTAAGCACCTGATTATGATGTTGAGTTTACTTCAGATCCTCAACTTCTCTCTTTTATATAGAAATTTAGTGTCCGGAGGCTGTTAACTGCCATTCTTTGAGTCTTTGTTCAAAATGTTTTAGGTCTTTAGGATTATTCCTGTTAAATTGCTCAAAGGTGGTAGAGCAATTACATAATCTAATCCACAGTCCCTTTTTCTGAATCAATGCAATTAAAGAGTCCCACACCCACAGGGAAGTAGTAGTTCAAAGAACTTGATCTTTTCTGGGATTCACAAAACTTCAAACTTTCACACACCACCCCCTAGGTCATCTTTAAAAGACATATTCTTTCCATTTGTTAAATACATTCATGCCTTCACATTATGTCCGAAAGCCTTAAGTCTTTTTAGTAACAATGCTAATTAAGTTCAGAATTCCATAAAAGTAAGTTATAGAAATGCTGTCATGTAGTCTGTCTTGTGTCAAAACCCTCCCAATAATATTCTTTGACCTTCTCTCCTCCCTTGTTAGATACTCTCTTGGTGTTAGACCTTTACAATATATTAGGCTTATGTTCTTGTTAAATTTACTCCTTCATCATTGTATAGTTATCTTCATCTGTGGTAGCAGTTTTGACTGTTATGACAAAATATTTGTATAGCTACCTTGGCTCTCTTTTGGTTAATATTTACATTGTTTATTTGTTTCCCATCCTTTCACCTTCAGTCTACTTGTTTCTTTGTATTAACTTCCTAAAGAGCATGTAGTTGATCATGTGTTTTACTCTTTCTTCTAGTCTCTGCCTTTTGACTGGAGAGTTTAGTCCATTAACATTGTATTTTTTTCTTTATGGTACATGGCCAGGGAGTGAGCTAAGGACCTCGCATGCGGGAAGCTGGGGCTCAACCACTGAGCCACATTAGCTCCTTTGAGCTGTTTGTTTTTTTTGTTCGCGTGTTGTTTGTTTGCGTGTTGTTTGTTTTTAGGAGGCACCAGGGACTGAACCTGTGACCTTCCATGTGGAAGCAGGCATCCAACTGCTTGAGCCATTTCCTCTGCCCATAGTCTAGTTTTTTTTTTTTTTTTATTTAAATAAAAGCATACATTTATCATTTAAATGTACTGGATACATGTGAATTTTTTTTTAATCTTACAATATGTTACACAGTATATTTTGTTCATAGTAGCACAATCATACAGTATTTGTCCTTTATGTCTGACTTGCTTTGCTCAATATAGTGTCCTCCGGATTCATCCGTGTTGTCATATGTTTATGACTTCATTTCTTCTTACAACCTGGGACGCCAAGTTCCTCAGGTCACCATCCGACAGACAGAGTGAGACATAAATACTTCTAGTATTTGCAGGAGAGTCACTCTGCTCTCTCTTGAACTGGGGCCAGGGATACTACCTGAAAGTGTGGGCTAGTTCTGGGCGTAGTCATTGTGCGGTTGGGGAAGGAGCAGCCTGGGCTCTAGGAGCCTGTTTCTTGATTCTGCGCTTGCCTTGTTACTGTAACTGCTTTTCTGTTTTTTATAGGTATGAGAAATATGTTTTGCTGGTTGCCCAAAGACTCTTTCTATTAAAATTTTTGTGGGTACTATGAAACTTATATTCAGCATCCTATATCTCAAATCATGTTTGATTCCATACCAACTTAACTTCAGTAGTATACAAATGTTCTGTTCATATAACCTTTCACCCTTCAACTTGCTTATTAAAATTGTTACAGATTATATCTCTGCTTTTTGTATTTCAGAACCATAGATATATCATTTCTATGCTTTTTTTTTTTTTTCAGATGTGAAACACTTCATGAATTTGATTGTTATCCTTGTACAGGGGCCATGCTAATCTCTATTGTTTCAATTTTAGTGTGTGTGCTGCTGAAGGAGTCACTCACTTTTTAAAATTTATTTTTATTTATTCCCCCTGCCCCCGCCCCCGTTATCTGTTCTCTGTGACCATTCACTGTGTATTCTTCTGTGTCCACTTCCCTTGTCAGTGGCACCAGGAATCTGTGTCTCTTTTTTGTTGCATCATCTTGACTTGTCATCTCTCTGTGTGTGCAGCGCTACTCCTGGGCAGGCTGGACTTTCTTTCGCACTGGGTGGCTCTCCTTACGGGGCGCACTCCTTGCGCGTGGGGCTCCCCTACGCGGGGGACACCCTTGTGTGGCACGGCACTCCTTGTGCACATTAGCACTGCACGTGGGCCAGCTCCACACGGGTCAAGGAGACTTTGGGTTTGAACCATGGACCTCCCACGTAGTAGGTGGTCACTCTATCTGTTGATCCAAGTCTGCTTCCCTCATGACTTCTTAAAATTAATTTTTATACATTTTTATCATAGTATATGTAAAAGTAAAAAGTGGAGGTACATACCAGAAAGAGCAGTGCAGTAGTCTTGGTATTTATAATTACCCATATGGTTAACTTTTACCAGAGGTCTTTATTTTGTTACTCCATTTCAGTGCACTCATTGTCTATTGTCCTCCTTTTCCATCAGAAGCACTCCCTTTAGCATGCTTGTAGGGCAGGTCTAGTGGTGACCAATTCCCTCACCTTTTTTTAAATGACTTTTTTTCATTCTTTCTCCACCCCTGCCCTCCCAGGTTGCCTCTCTGTGTCCATTCACTGTGTGTTCCTCTTTGTCTGTTGTATTCTCATTGGGCGGCAACAGGAACCCATCCTGGGACCTTCTGGAATGAGAAAGAGGGGATCATTCTCTTGCTCCATCTAAGCTCCCTAGTTTACTGTGTCTCATGTTGTCTCTTCTCTGTGTCTCTTTTTTTTGGTTGCATCATCTTGCTGCAACAGCTCTCCTTATAGGCAGTGCCATTCCTGGGTGGTCTGTTCTCCTGTGCAGGAGCTGCATTTCTTGCGCGGGGTGCCACTCCTTGTACAGGGAATACGCCTGTGTGGGGCAGCATTCCTTGTGCATGGTGGCACTCCATGTCGGCTAGCTTGCCCCACCAGCCAGGAGGCCCTGGGTATCAAACCCTGGACCTCCTATATGGTAGGTGGAAGCTCTGTTTGTTGAGCCATATCCCCTTCCCTTTTATCTTTTTTTATAATCTGGGAATGTCTTAATCTCACTACCCTCTTTTTAAAAATTTTTTTTATTTTTAAAGGAAGTACCAGAGATTGCACCTGAGACCTCATATATAGGAAGGAGGCGCTCAGCCCCTTGAGCTACATCTGCTCCCCTCACCCCTCATTTTTGAAAGACAGTCTTGCTGAACTTAAAATACTGGTTTGACTCTTATTTTTTTTTCAGCACTTTATCTTATTCCACTGCCTTTTGCCTCCCTGATTTCTGATGAGAAATTGATACGTAATCTTATTGGGACCCCTTTGTATGTAACAAAGCTGTTCTCTTACAGCTTTGGAACTCTTGCTTTGTTCTTGGCATTTGTTTCTGTTTGTTTACCTAGGTGTGGTCCGCTTCACATTTATCCTGTTTGTAGTTCTTTGGGATTCTAGAATTTGTATATTAATGTCTTTTATCAGATTTGTCAAATGTTTAGCCAGTATTTGTTTGAATATTCCTTCTGCCTCTTTCTTCTTCTTCTGGGATTCCATAATGCATGTTTGTCCATTTGATGGTGTTCCATAAGTCTCTTAGATTCTGTTTCCCTTTTTTTCTTTCTCCTCCTCTGCTTGAATCATTTCAATAGTCTTGTTTTTAAGTTCACTTGCCCTTCTTCCAGCTTCAACCTATTGTTTAAAATGTCTAGGGAGTTTTTTTTTTTTCCCCCCTTGGTCCTGGGTCTGGGGATTGAACCCTACGTGTGAAGCTGATGCTCAACCACTGAGCCATTTCAGCCCCTCTGAGTTTCGTTTTGTCCCCCCCCCCCAATTGATTTCTTGTTGTTTGTCTTTGTTTAGAAGAGGCACCTGGAACTCAACCTGGAACTTCCTGTGTGGGAAGCAGACACTCAACTCCTTGAGGCACATCTGCTCCCCAGTTTGTTCTTCATTTCAGTTGTTGTTGTCTTGAACTCCATTATTTCTGTTTGGTTCCTTTTTAAAATTTTTATCTCTTCATTGAGATTCTTAGATTGTTCATTCATTTTCCTGATATCCTTTAGTTCTTTCCTACTATGCTCTTCTGTCATCTTTACCATACTGAAGATCACTTTTAAAAAGTCTTTGTTTTATCAGAGTGGGCAGTGGTTGAGTATGTGCTTTCTGAGGGCGCACGGCGGACAGCGGGCGGTGTCAAGGGCGGTCGCACAGCGGCGCGAAGAATGCTGCGGAGACGGAGAGTGGTGGCAACGCGTCTGCTTTATTGAGGAAGACAAGCGTTTATATAGGCTAGGGCGCTGGCGGTAGCAAGGCTAAGCCAATTAAGGCAATGTATGTGAGGGGAGGCCGCTAATTGGCTGGGGGACGGTTGGGGGTGAGGTACGAGGGTAAGGGGCGACGTGTGGGGTGCGGATTGGCTTAAGCTGAAGGCGACCTCCGATTGGTTGTTGGAGGCTGTTGCTAGGTAAAGGGGCAGAGGTGAGGTTATCATTCTGGTGGGGGGTATATGGGGGCTGGGGCAGAAGATAAGGGGAAGTTGTGGGTTGGGTTCTGGTGAGGCGCGGGAGAGGCAGGCCGATTACCCTAGGGCGGCCCCTATGGAGACCGGATGCTGGGTGGAGATAGAGGAGGCAGCCCTTACGGGCAAGAGTAGCAGGGGGGCAAGAGTAGCAGGGGGGCGACAATCTACCCGCGCCAAGCACTCACCCAGCAGGAGACTAGGCCTCATCTCAACGTGCTGGGCCTGCCCAACGATGGTAGCATGCTTGTTACCTCACTTTCCATGTTCAAGTTCCTGGGTTCAGTCAAATAAAAAAGTCTTTGTTTCTTATGTCCAAAATCTGATTTTCTCTGTTGATAGTTTCTGGATTTTTTTATCTTGTTCTTGTGGATGGGCCGTCATTTTCCTGTTTCTTCTTTTGTCTTGTAATCTTTTGCTGTACACTGTACATTTTAATATTTTAATGTGTTAACTCTCCAATTATTCCCTGAGGTCTCTGTTCTTTTAACTTGTATGCAGCCAGTGTGGTATGACAGATTTCCATGAGAGTGAAGAATTAACAAAAACCAACCAATACAATAAACACCTTTTGCAGTCTTCGTTTATTGGTTCTGCATTGTCTGGTGCTGTCCTTCATAGTTTAATCTTGTATTATAAAATCAACCAGAGGAGAAAGTAAAATGCAGGGTCCTCTTTGTTTTCTGAGCATGACTCTTCTCTTGAGCTTGTGCTTGCTTGTGGCATTAGGAATTCCTTTGTTTATTAGGAGTTTGAATGCCTCCTCTACTCCTTACGGAATAGATTTTCTGCCTCCTGGGTGCTTTATTGTATTTCATTTTTTGGCTTTTTAAAAAAAAATTTTTTTTTTATATAGGGTATTTACTTGGGGTAGAAGCTTACAGTTACCAGGTCATAAAGCGTAAGTTACTTCCCTTACCAAAGTCTGTTGCCACGTGGTGGAGCAAGATGGCTGCTGATGTCTTCAAGGGTTCAGCCTCCCTCTTCTTGTTAAGGTTCCATGGTCCCAGCTTCTTCCAATACCAGCTATAGGCTGGAATAAGTCCTGTCTCTCTTCCAAGCTTGTTTCTTTCTGGCTTTCTCGACAAGATCAGTTGTAAACTGAGACAAACTTGGGGCCTCTGCCCTGTCTAATGGAGCCTTCTCTCTTTGTTTCATATATCTGCTTCCCTGTGTATTCACTTCCTGGGACTCCAGCATTAAAACTCTATTGTATTTGTTAATGTAGGTAATCCTTTGCCCCTAAGCCACTTTGAGTTGTTTCTTCCATTGCTTTAGCTGTGTTAGCTTCTTCTGCCTGCTGGGCAGGCTCTGGGAGGGCTATTCTGAAACAAGCTTCCTGGTTTAGCTTTCATCAAGTCCCCTGGCAGGTTGGCACGTACATGCATCCCAGAATGCACACAGGGGTACAGGACCAGGGACCCCCACTGGTCACATAGTAAGGGGCCAGCAAAGTTTCCTGGAGCCTCTAACATTTTAAAATCTTCGTCTTCTTGATTTGGCAGCCTCTCATTTAATACAACTCTTTAACTGTTTTCTGAAGTTTTAAGAAATAAGGCTCTTCCAGTTTTTGTGAGCTGTTAAGTGATTCTGTGGCGGAATCGGTACTCCAGATGTATTTTACACTGCCATCTTGGTTGACCAGTCCTTTAATGTGTGTGTTTTTTTTTTAAAGAGTTATTTATTTATTTATTTCTCTCCCCTTCCTCCCCCTCCCCAGTTGTCTGCTCTCTATGTCCATTTGCTGAGCGTTCTTCTGTGATGGCTTCTATCCTTATCAGCGGCACCGGGAATCTGTGTTTCTTTTTGTTGCGTCATCTTGCTGTGTCAGCTCTCCGTGTGTGCGGCACCATTCCTGGGCAGGCTGCACTTTCTTTCGCGCTGGGTGGCTCTCCTTATGGGGAGGCACTCCTTGCGTGTGGGGTTCCCCTACATGGGGGATACTCTTGCGTGGCATGGCACTCCTTGCGTCCATTGGCACTGCGCATGGACCAGCTCCACATGGGTCAAGGAGGCCTGGGTTTTGAACCGCGTACCTCCCATGTGGTAGGCAGACACCCTATCCATTGGGCCAAGTCCGCTTCCCATCCTTTAATGTGTTTTTGAACTTCAATGAAATTTAAGTTAGAAGCTCTTATTTTCTTCTACCAATGCACTGTTGCTCAACTGTAAATATGCATTCCCAATCACTCCTTGTAATTGAGTGGTTTTTGTTTTATTTTTGTGGTTATGAAATTATACTGCTTCTATACTAAATGTTAATTCCTTTTTTGTGCCTCTAAAATTTGTCTATTCAGTTTGTAGCATACTATATTTAGAACTTAAGGAGTTTTTTATCCTACTCTTGATAGACCAAAATATACTTGAAAGATATATTTTTGGATTTGTAGAACATTACCAGTGGCTCAGGTAGCAAAAACAAAACAAAGGTACTTTTGCTATGAGAAAATGAATTATTTTAAGGCTTTTTTATTTTGAATATGCATCTTACAGTGAGAAAATATTTTATCTAAATTAAAATGTATTTAGGATAAAAAACTGGCTCTCATTTATAACCACATGTTTTTTATGAGGCTATTCATAATTATATCTAATTTTTAGTTTTGATTACAGTAATACTTTTTACAGTGTTATTATTTATGTTAAATTAGGTTATTTACATTAGAAAATTTGAAAAATAATGTTAGCTTGAATTATTAGTTTATGCCTTTCATATTTTCATCTTTAGAAAGATTTCTTACTAAAATTGAAGGTTTTTTTGCAGTATCTATATTTGTTCACCATTTAATGAAAACTTAAATGCTATACAAAGTATTCAATGAAATACTGTCAAAATTAGAATTTCATTAATTGCAGGGTAATTAATTGAGGGGGTAGGGGCTTTACTTTTTTTAGTAATTTGAGTCAAAATACACGTAAAAGTTGTGTTTATATAAATCTGAAAGTACATTTAGAACCTCAAAACATGTAGTTCCAGTAGCTGTGGTATTGTGGTTTTTTTCCCCCAAACATTTACAGAATTCAATATAAGCATGCTTTATTTATTTAAGAGTATTTGCTGGGTATTTCATTATATAAATATTTTGTATGTTGCCTGGTAAAACTTGCATTATTTTTTATTGATATTGTTTCTGTGATATTCTCCTTGAGGAAAGGATTAATCTACCAAAATGCAGGATGGGTGACCCTTTATTTGTTGTTTGTGTTTCATTTTAAAAAACCAGGTGGGTAGGAAGGAAGGGATATGGTTTTTATAGCAGGCTGTGTTTCTTTTGTAATATTTTAAAAATAAAGATACAAGTAATATCCCGAGCAGAAGTGTTAGATTTAGTTGTAGAATACATTTAAAAATCAAAGTAACATAAATCTACTGAAGCCAGGTAAATTTTTTTGTTCCACATTTTTTCTTGTTTGTCTAGGACCCCTTCTAAAAATCTGCTTGTCTGCTTTTACACTGTGCCCAGGTAGTGATATATGGTGTTCACTTAATTCTTCTAACTGATATATATGTAACCTTTTCCTGGGTATACTTACAACCTAATTTTTATCATATATCATCTTAAGAATCAGGAGAAATGTTAAATGAGGAGGTATTTGCATAGTAACAACATTAGAAAAATCATAGATGAAATTCCAGTCATAATCACTTCTATAATTTTGTTTTATTTTTCAGGAAATGTTATTTTAAAACTATATGTCTATATGGGGAGTGATGTAGCACAGTGGTTATCCCTTGCTTCCTGTGTATGAGTTCCTTGGTTCATACCCTGGTAATTCCTAAAAACAAAAACTGTATGTCCTTGGGAAGCGGACGTTGCTCAAGTGATTGAGCTCCCGCCTGCCAGGTGGGAAATCCCGTTTCCCAGTGCCTCCTAGAGAAGATGAGCAAGACAGTGAGCTGATGTGACTGGTGGCACAGTGAGCTGAGGCAATAAGATGATGCAACAAGAAACTCGGGGGAAAAACATTTAAGAGACAGAACAAGACAGGGAGTGGAGGTGGCTCAAGGAGTTAGGCACCTACCTCCCATATCAGAGGTCCCAGGTTTGGATCCTGGTCCCTCCTAAAAAGATGACCGGCACACATCAAAAAGACACAGTAAATGCAAACAGAGGGGTTGTGGGGGGAAATCTTTAAAAAAAACCACCAAAAAAACTATGTTTTTAATATACTTATTATAGAAGTATATACATTGTAAAAGAATGAGGAATTTTGTCAAACTTTGTTGTAAAGTGTAATAGAACAGACTTTAGCAAGTAGATGTCTGAGTTTTATTTTTTTCTCTTTATAGGTGACAGATTCCGCTCTATAATTGATGATGCTTGGTGGTTTGGAACAGTGTTAAGTCAAGAGCCATATCAGCCACAGTATCCTGATAGTCATTTCCAGTGTTACATTGTTCGGTTTGTATACAGATTTAACTTAGTCATTGACAAACATTAGTTCAGCGTGGCTGTTGTTTCTGTGAATAATGAAGATGTTAGAGGTTTAATCAACATGACTTAATCTGTCATTAAGTCATGCCATTCTCACTTTGAAATGTCTCTTAAGTATGCCTTTGTTGCTCCCCATCTGCTAGTGCTTCCAGGGCCTGGCTGCTTCCTCATATTTCCTATCCCTAATGTTGTCAGAGTCATAACTCAGAAACTGATATTATATTGTTTCTTTTGCCCAAAAAACTCTTTGATGTCCAGTGGTTGTGGAGTGAAGCCTACCTTTTGAAGCATGACCTTCCTGTGTTGTATTTGAATTTACTTTTCACTTACCCTCAATATTGGGCACATAGGGTTTCTGGCTTTATCCTTGAACCTGCCACACATTTTTATACCCCCTGCTTACAATGTATCTTTCTTTTTATTTTTTAATTTTTAGGAGGTACCAGGGATTGAACCCATGACCTCATACATGGGGAACAATTGGTCAACCACTGAGCTACATCTGCTCCTCTAATTTTTAAATTACTATTATTTTTTGAAACCAGACCTTTTATTTTCAACATAGACTATTTGGCGAGGTATAGTTTGATATACAGAATAGCTTTTATTGTTCCACTGTTTCAGCGTGTATGGAATTTACAAATTAAAATGAAGCCTGTATGGTTTTATTTATGGTAGAGTTCCAAAGAGAGTTGAGATACTTCAGTTCCAATTGAACTTACTGTTGACAATTTAAAACATGGATGGGTCTTAATTATATCACTGTAAAACAAAGGGATTGTATTTAGGCTAGACAATATCAAAGTGTTTTCCTGTCCTAAAAGCCAATGTTTTTTTTACCTCTTCAGAATCACAGGATAAAAGGCAGGTGACTCTAGACTATATCATTATATTAGGGCATATAAAATGCTTATACCAGCATCTTACCACTCTGTGAAATTACACATCGTAGGATCAATAAAATCTCAAAATTCTATAAGTTTCAATGTGTTAACCAGAGCTTTTCTCTTTTCCCTTTCTAATTTATCTTATAAGACCCTAAGGGGCTCTGGATTTTGAGGATAAGTCCTAGAACAAATAGTGTATCTGCTTCCAAGGAACATTACACATTTTTGTTATGATACTGGGATTATAAAATGTACCATAGTGATTGAAAATCAACTTTTTTCCCACTTATTTCTGCATGTCATCAAGTATTTTTCAGAAACTTAAAAAATACTCTATTTAAAAACCAAAAGAAGGGGACCAGGTATAGCTTAGTTGGTTGAGTGTCTGCTATCCATGTACAAAGTTCTGGATTCAGTCCCTGTTGTTTCTAAAAACAACAACAAAAAAACCCACAAAAGAATAATGAGAATGTCAATTTTAAAGACAGTATATGCTTATCTGTGAAAACAATTCTATACTTCTAATTTTTTTTATATTTTAAGTTTTAAATAAATATATTGAAAACACTAAGCCTAATGGAACATAATATAGTTTCTTGTCAATTTCGATGTATGTTGGGAAAACAAAGTGATTTAAAAAAAGGTGATAAAAGAGTAGGTTAAAATATATAAAAATACCATTTTTTCAGATTTGGGGCAGTTTATACTTGTAGAAAAGATACGCAATACATATGTGATGATTTCAATTTCCATACCTTCTGTATCTTGAAAGAGGTGGTTAAAACCACTAGAAAAGTAAAGATGGTAAAAATTCACAACTTCTTCGGTTCTGATTGCTGACGTCTTTTTATTAGAAAGGGCACAGTGTTTTTTATTGCTACTTTTGCTATAATTATACAGTTCATTCCTATGTTGTTCATGATATGGTTCATTACTCTGATTACAATTAAATTACAGATAAGAATAATTCTGTTTTAAGTGATATGGCTAAAGCAAAATAAGTAGAAATAAAACAAAGCCCACGACAGTGAATTTCTTACTTAGTAAAAACATGCTAATAAGTGCCTTATATTTTTTTAATCGCTAATATCACCTAGTTTCTTAAATATTGATAACATATTTCCACATTTATTTTTCACATTCTCGATGGAATCAGTGGCTCTTGTCACCGTTATTTTCTTTCTGAAATAAACTGTCTCATTGTTAGGAAATGAGTTTAAAGAAACAACAACTCTATTAAGTATGGTTCTGCACATAACAGTCACATTACAGTTAGAGACTAATAGAACAAAGAAAAGGCATTTGCTCTCCTGAATTATTCATAGTAGGTATTATTCTGAATTTATCATTGGGCATTATCAAGCATACTTTAAAAAGAATAGAGAAATTTTAAATTATGAAAGAATTATATTTAAAATGTGGATATCCTATTACATATTCCATAGCAAAGGTATTTGGACTTGATTCACATACTTTCACTATATCCTCTGGATAAGTTTTCCTTTTCTTCTGTAAGTTTTCTCTGGTTACAGTCATCTACAAAATTTAGGTTATGATCATTTCGCATTCCACCTTCAGAAGTGGTATCTTTTTTCTGAATGCAATCAATTCTTTATTTTCTTCATTTCCAAGGATTCGAATATCAGTATTGGACACAGAGTTTCTGGCTTTGTCTTTGAACTGGCTGTACATTTTTTTAAATTTGCATTTTATAATGTATCTTTTTTGCGGGGCAGGGGGAAGCAGCACTCTGTAAATTTTTAAAAATCTCCTTGCTCTAATGAGGTTATGATTTGTATTTTTTATTTGTATTTTTTAACCTGTTGTTTACTCTTGTTAGTGAATACCTAGCTATTAGCCACAATTTATCATTATGAAAGGCTAACCAGACTCTTTCACTTGTGAATTTAACAGGTGGGACAATACAGAAATTGAAAAACTTAGCCCATGGGATATGGAGCCAATTCCTGATAATGGTATGGAAAATTAATTTTTAAATAAATGAAAATATTTTGTTATTTTAAATTGAATATTTTAATATTGCACGTGGAGCACATTTGTGTTTTTTTTTGATGTTTTCAAATATTGTAAATGTGAATTTCATAAAAAACGCAACAGAATTAGGTTTTCCTGTCTCGTTAATTCTTGTCCTTATTTTCCAGGTGTATCTTAGTATCCCGCTTTCATCTTTCTTGTAACAGCTTCATGTATCCTGTATTTTCTTTTCCTCATTTTTTTATTGTTACCCTTGTTTTTCTTCAAATAAAATATTTAACTCCCTTTTGACTTCTGCTTTATGCCAACTTGTCTGTCTTACTATGGGATATAGATGTCTCTGATCGAAAGCCATCACTTACCCAGTGCCTCCAGTCCCACTGCCTATTACCTTCTGAAGGATTTAGCATTTAGCCTCATTCTCTCCAACAATTTTAATAATCACCTTCCTTCTTCAGCCAATTTTTTCCCTACAACCAATTTTTAATAGGTCTTCTGTACCTTAAACACTGTTCATTTGGCTTTGTTGAACATTCTGGCTATAGAATTATTTCTTTCTTGGTTTTTGCGGGAGTGATTTATCTCCTGCCTGCATTTTTTTCACTACCAATCTTTCTTTTATTATTAATGTTTATTTACCATATAAAAACTTATGTCTTCCTGTACCCAACATTTTGAGACAATTAGAATCTTTGTCCGAAGACATCATGATGTGTTTGTTCTAGGCCCCAAGCCATTTTCCTTTGTCTTTTATTCTGACATATTTTCATTAGTCAGGATGTTTGGCTTAGCTTTATATTAAATGGTTTTTTCCAAACATTTTTTTTCTAGTGTTACTATTGAAAGTCACCCATTAATTCTTTTGTTTTATATTCTTCTGAACTTAGGGTCTTATAAAAAAATATCTAGCAGTATAAAGTTTTTATAGTTTATAAAGTATATAATACATAAATAAAAACCTATATATACTTTTATGTCTTACTGTGTTATAAAAAGTTGATTTCATTTATTCCTACTCTGAGGTTGATGCTGTTATTTTTTTCTTTTTTCTTTTCTTTTTTTTTTTTTTTTTAATGGTATTGGGGCTAGAGACCGTACCTGGGACCTTCCATGAGGGAAGCAGGCGCTCAACTGCTTGAGCTATATCTGCTCTCCTATTACTAATTTTACAGATGAAGTGATTTAGGGTTTGCATTTTAAACATAGAAGCAATGTCGTGTCCTTCTCTGTGCATTGTAACACAGGTACATAATGTCACTTTGAGCCATCTGGTGATGTAGTCACTTGATTTAGGTGGTGTCTGCCAGCTTTCTCCATTGTAAAGTGACTGTTTTTTCCTTGTAATGTCTTGTAGGAGCATTATATATTTATGTATGTACATATTCTTTTAAGAGAAGTTGTAGATTTGCAGAAAGATCATGCTCAAAACAGTGTTCCCTTATCCCCATCCCCATATTTTACGTTTTGCTTTAGTGTGGTACCTTTGTTATAGTAGATGAGAGAATATTATTATAATGTTCTATTAACTATAGTCCAGACTAAAATTTCCCTTACATTCAGTTAGGTATTCATTAGTGTTAATTTACATTCACAGTGTTACATATTACTATCATCACTTTTCCTTCCAGATAAATTTGCTAGTAGCCTTTCTATTTCTGTAAAGTAGGCTGTAGGAATTTTGATTGGTACCACACTGAATATATAAATGAGTTTGGGTTGGATTGACAGCCGCACAACGTTTCTTCTTCCAACCCATGAACTCAGAATGTCTTTTCATCTGTTTAGGATGTCTTTGATTTCTTTTAGTATTGCTCTGAAACTTTCTGAATATAGCTCTTGCACTTCTTTGGTTAAATTGACTACTAGTTATTTGAGTTTTGTTGTTTGTATTGTAAATGAAAATTTCCCCCTGATCTCCTCCTCAGATTGTTTAATCCTAATACTAGTGTTCAGAAACTTTACTGATTTTTTGCTTGTGGATCTTGTATCATGCTCCTTTGGTGAACTTGTTTATTAGCTCAAGTAGCTTTATCATAGACATTTCAGTATTTTCTGAATATAGGATCATGCCATCTGCAAATAGAGCTTTTCTTCTTTTTACATTTGGATGCCTTTTATTTTTTTCTCTTGTTCATTTGCTCTAGCTGGAACCTCTAGTATGATATTGAATAACTGTGTGGCAGTGGTCATCCTTGTCTTGTTACTGATCTTGGAAAGCTTTCAACTTTTCCCCATTGAGTACGATGTTGGTTTTGGACTTTTCATATATGCCCGTTATCATATTGAGGAATTTTCCTTCCATTCCTATCTTTTGAAGTTTTTCATTGAAGAAAGCGTCTTGAATTTTGTCGAATACCTTTTCTGCATTGATTGAGATGATCGTGTGGTTTTTTTTCCTTTCAACTTGTTAATGTGGTATATTACATTAATTGATTTCCATGATAAACTACCCTTGCATGTTAAGAATAAATCCCACTTGTTCATCAGGTATAATTCTTTGGGTATGTTGGTGGATTCTATTTGCAAGTATTTTAAATTTATTTTCAAAGATGCTTAGATTACATAAAATGTTACGTAAAGAAATATAAGGGATTTCCATATGCCCCACTCCCTACATCTCCTACTTTTTCCACATTAACAACTTCTTTCATTAGTATGGTACATTCATTGCAATTGAGAAACACATTTTGGAGTGTTGCCACTAAGCATGGATTATAGTTTACACTGTCTTCCACTCATTACTGTAGGTTATGGCAGGATATATAATGGCCTGTATCTGTTGTTTCTCTGTTCTTCAGGACAATTCCAAGTCCTGAAAATGTCCCCATACTACACCTCTTTTTCCCTCTCCCTGACTTCATCAATTTCAGTGGCCACTGTCTCCACATCAATGATGTAATTTCTTCTATTGCTAGAATCACAATAAGTCTATAGTAGAATACCAGTAAGTCCACTCTAGTCCATATTTTATTCCCCAATCCTGAGGATTTGGGGATGGTGATGCCCACCTCTAATTGAGAAGCGGGGCTTCGATCCCATATGGCTGATGGATGGGACTCTCTTGCTTGCTGTTGTAGACTCTCGTTTCCTTGGTGTGATGAATCCAATGAACTGGAGAGTAGGTGGTGCAACTTTGCTGAGACTCATGGTCCATCTGGCACACAGACAGCCCAGAGATTCAAGTCTCTTGGACTTACACCTGCCAACTCCACCACCAGCTATAAGTTCAAATAAAAGGGACAGAAGAGGCATGTATAGAGAAGTCACATCTGAGTCCAACTGTGTCACACTCAGGAGCACAAATTCCAAAGTAGGGCTCATTGTCAAGGCACTATACTCCGGAGCTATCTACCATAACTGTAGGAACTGGATGTCTCCAGAGCCCTCAGGAACCCCACTATTTGGGGTAGTATCTATTTTGGCGGTCTATGTGATCCTGCTGAGACGTGGATAAGTGTTACCTCTCTGATGACCTCCTGACTCACTTTGAAGTCTCTTAGGCATATAAAACTCATTTGTCTTAACCTTTTCCCCTTTTTTTCATTGTCTTTTTCCAGTTGCATCACCAGCCGGTGCTTGGTAGTAATCGCTCTGTGCCAGGGAGATTCATCCTGGGAGTCATGTCCCATGCTGGGGGGGAAGGTCATGCATTTATATGTTGAGTTTGGCTTAGAGAGAGGCAATATGGAGGCTCTCAGGAGGTAACTCTCAGGCACCCTACAACACTAGGCCAAGGTGCAGTTTCAAGAGCAAAGGCTCATAAGCATAATCAGTATTAAGGACCCATCAATTGACCATCCTCTACTAGTCATTGTCACTAAATTTGAGGGATTATTGCTGTTCCATTAGAGAATGTGGCACAGCTCCCCAGGATGGGAATTCAGTATTTTAGTTGTTGGGTGAATCTTTAACCACTGTGGCAATTGTGGGTAGAAAACATTTGAACATATTTATGTACTTTATATATATGCCCAGGTGAACTTCCTGCCATGTATTCCCCGTCACTGATACCCCACACCAATTATACTCCCCTGTCATAGCTATAGCCCTTTTGTGATCCAAAACCTCTTCATAAATGAAGTCATGAATATTATCAAATGTAATTAGTAGGAAAATGAAATAATGATAGGTTTAAATATAAAATAATTTATGTTTACATAAATTACATAATACTTTAGAAAAACTAAAACTAAAATGAGTTAAAATAAATTGGGGTATTAAAAAATATTTTAAAAAAATTTTTTTACTTGCCTTTCATCACTGTATTATCTGTTATCTGTTGTCCTTTATGTACAGTGGCATTTTATTCCTTTTCTTCCCCAGTATCTTACTTTTTTTCATTTCATTTTTAAAGTTGTTTTAGGTCACAGAAAGTCATACAGAATATAGGAGACTTCCGTATACCCAACATCAATCCCTTTTCCCCCTTCCCATATTAATAACTCTTTTACATGTGGATGATACATTTGTTAAAACTGATGTACAAATATTGAAACATATCTACCATGGTCAATGGTTTACATTATGGTTTACATTTTAGACCATCCACTCTGATAAATTTTTGTTTAAATTTAACACTGCCTGTATCCATCATTGCAAGATCATGCAGAACACTTCCATTTCTCCCTCCCCTTGCCCTTGAGGCCCACAGTAACCACCAGGCTTGACTCCTTGAAGGACAAGCTTGATAAGATACTTGCAACAATGCTAATGGCTTGACACGGTAGTCTGTCCTTCCCTATTAGGCTCATGCTCATTTTATTTATCTATGTTCTTTAGAGATATGTGATCTGTAATTTTCTTTCGTTTTTTTTCAAATCAATTTTATTGATACACATTAATCATACAGTTCATCTGAAATGTACAATCAGTGGTATCTGGTATAACCACATAGTTGTGCATTCATACTTCAGTCACCATTAGAACATTTTCATTATTTCAATAATAATAAACAAGAAAATTCTTCACTTCTGAATCTCTCTGCTTTCTTTGCCCTAAGTAGCTCTTTTTTTTTTTAAAGATTTATTTTTTCATTTATTTTTCTCCTTGTGCCCCCCCTCCCCGTTGTCTGCTCTCCATGTCCATTCCCTGTGTGTTCATCTGTGTCTCTTTTTGTTGCATCATCTTGCTGTGTCAGCTCTCCATGTGTGTGGCACCACTCCTGGGTGGGCTGCGCTTCTTTGCAGGGGCGGCTCAATGCACGGTGCATTCCTTGTGCATGGAGCTCCCCTATGCAGGGGACAACCCTGCGTGGCATGGCTCTCATTGTGCATGGCAGTGCTGTGCGTGGGCCAGCTAACCACATGGGTCAGGAGGCCCTGGGTTTGAACCCTGGACCTCCCATTTGGTAGATGGATGCTCTATCAGTTGAACCACATCCGCTTCCCGTGCCATAAGTAGCTCTTATATTCCTGGCTATTCTTGCATATTTATTTATTTAGTTTTTAAGCAGGTTTATTGAGATATATTTACATACCATACAGTCTCTCCAAAGTGTATAGTCGGTGACTTTTAGTATAATCACAATGTTGCGCATTCATCATCTTAAAATATTTTAGAACAGATTCATTACTCTTAAAGGAAATCTCCACACTCTTTAGCAATCACCTCTTGTTCTGTATCCTTCTCCAGCCTTACATAACCACTAACCTAATTTCATCTTTATAAATTGATTAATATTTACATTATATATAAATGGAATCATACAATATGTAGTACTTTATGTCTGGTTTCTTTTCACTTGCCATAATGGTTTTTATTTGTCTGATATTAACATCTTGTATTAACTTAGTTTCAAAGAAAAATATGCTCTAATATATGCAATTTTACCTATATTCATTTTTCACATGCAGTTTTACTGTGCTATAGAGTACCATGTTATACATTTTTTTTAGCCTTCTTTCTAGTAATATATATGGCCTTACACTGTAATTTGCATTTCTTATAGTATAATTATCTGGCTTTGTCAGTAGGGTGATGTTTGCTTCATAAAATGTATTGGGAAATTATTCCTTTAAATTTTTTTTGGATGAATTTAAACAGGATTAGTGTTAATTCTTGTTGAAATTCTTGATAGAATTTACCTGTGAAGCCATCTAGTCTTGGATTTTTTGGGAGAGTTTGGATGACTTACTCAATCTCAAATGTGATTGGTTGATTAAGTTCTTGTATTTCTTGTAGAGTCTTTTTAGGTTGCTTGTGTGTGTCTAGGAATTTGTTTCATTTAGGTTTTCTGGTTTGTTGGCATACAGTTTTTCATAGTATCCTCTTAGGAACCCTTTTATTTTTGTGGGGTCAGTCATTATTTACCCCTTTCATTTCTGATTTTATTTATTTGCATCTAACCTTTTTTTCTTGCTAAGGATTTGTCAATTTTATTGACCTCAGACAACCAGCTTTTGGTTTTGTTGATTTTTCTTTATTGTCTTTTTGTTCTCAATCTCATTTATTTCTGCTCTAATCTATATTGTTTGTTTCCTTCTGCTTGCTTTTTGAATGGTTTACTGTTGTTTTTCTAGTTTCTCAGTTTTCAGGTAGAGCTTTGATTTTACCTCTTGTTTTTTTTTTTTTTTAAGATTTATTTTTTTTTATTTATCCCCCCCTCCCCCCCTGTTGTCTGCTCTCTGTGTCCTTTCGCTGTGTGTTGTTCTGTGACTGCTTCTGTCCTTATCAGTGGCACCGGGAATCTGTGTTCCTTTTTGTTGCGTCATCTTGTTGTGTCAGCTCTCTGTGTGTGCGGCACCAATTCTTGGGAAGGCTGCACTTTATTTCACGCTGGGTGGCTCTCCTTACGGAGTGCACTCCTTGTGCGTGGGGCTCCCCTATGTGGGGGGCACCCCTGCGTGGCAGGGCAGTCCTTGCGCACATCAGCACTGCGCATGGGCCAGCTCCACACGGGTCAAGGAGGCCCGGGGTTTGCACTCGGACCTCCCATGTGGTAGGCGGACGCCCTATACGTTGGGCCAAGTCTGCCTCCATCCTTCTCTTTTGATACAGGAATTTAGGGCTATAAATTTCTCTCTAAGAGCTCCCTTTGCTGTATCCTATAAGTTTTCTTTGACCCGCTGATTGTTTAGGAGTGTGTTGTTTCGTCTCTACACATTTGTAGATTTCCCCTTCCCATCTGTAGTTGATTTCCAGTTTCATTCCATTTTGAACTGAGAAGGTGCTTTGTATAATTTTAATCATTTTATATTTATTGAGGCTTGCCTGGTGACCTAACGTGGTCAGTCCTGGAGATTCATTTGCACTTGAGAATAATATATATTCTGCTGATTTGAGATGCAGTGCTCTGTATATATCTATCTTGTTCATTGTATTGTTCAAATTCTCTTATTTCCTTGTTGACCTTTTGTTGTTCTAATGATTAAAGTGTTAATCTAAATTGTTCCTATAAATGATATTATAATATACTTTTGCCTTTATATATTAAATGGAAAAATACCTTAAGTATATTTTATTTCATACTATAGTAATATCTTATTCTTGGTTAAAAATATTTAGTCAAATAGTCCCCTCCAATGGACATTTATTTTCTTTTTATTATCTTATTTTTAGTTTTTTTTTTTTTTTAATAAGCACTGCCAGTGTGAACAACCTTCACATATCTTGCTATAATTTTATGAGTATAACTTTGGGACAGATTTCTAACAGTGAAGCTAATTGGCACAAGGGTAGGTACATTATGCATTTTAATTTTTTTTTCTTTTGAGGTATGGGGGTCGGATATTGAACCCCAGACTTCATATGTGGGAAGCAGGTGCTCAATCAGTGAACCACATTGGCTCCCCTGAGTTTATCCCTTCACTTGTTGCCTATTGTTTATTTCTTTTTTTTTTCTAGCAGGCACTGGGGACCAAACCTGGGACCTCCGTGTGGGAAGCAGGTGCTCAACTGCTTGAGTTATATCTGCTCCCCGCATTATGCTTTTTGATGCTACTAAATTGTTCCCCCAAATTTTACACCAGTTCACAATTCCTTCAAGTTAGTGAGAATTAATTACTGTGTCCACACATTTGTAACAGTAGATATTATCATATTGTTAACCTAAGAGAGGAAAAAAAAAGAGAGTATGGGAAAAGTTACCTTCATTAACTAAGGAGAATGAGTCTTTCTGGTATGTATTTTTTTGTCTCTATATTTTTCCTTGAATTTCTTTGTTAGATTTTTTGCTTCTTTTTCTTATAGTTTTTAAACTCCTCTGTGCTCCATTCGAGCTTTTAAAAAGAGGGAAATTAGCCATTTGTCATGTTGAGATTATTTTATGCAATTTGTCTTGACAGTTTAAAATTAATTTTTTATTGTGCATAAGTTTTTAAATTTTATTATTGTCACATAAGTATGTTTTCTTCAGACTCTTCTGGATTGTTTCACTCCGATGAAATATGCTGAGCATGTGATTATTGTTAGGGTTTTTTTATTGGAGCCAGGCAGATTGCACTGGTATCTGAATTTAAGCAAGTTGGTATTTTAATTTGATAATTTTAAAGGAGTTGTCAATATAAGTTCTATTTTTGGCTGGGGCTATAACCTATGTTATGAGCTTTGAATATTGATCTTAAATATAGTAAGCATTCATTTTGTGGTTTAATTTTTTTGTTTTCTTTTCATCTTCCATTTTTGATGGAATTCATAGTTGATCCACCTGAAGAATTAGGAGCTAGTATTTCTGTTACTTCAGATGAACTAGAGAAATTGCTCTACAACCCCCAAGATGGTGAATGGGGTCAGAAATCGAGAGATGAAGAATGTGAACGAATTATCAGTGGCATAGATCAGCTTTTGAATCTTGGTAAGTTTTGTTTTTTAAGGCAAAAGGTTTTCTCATAAAAGCATTTTAAAATAGTAATGTAATTATGGTCATGTTCTTTACTATTTCTTCCATTTTCGTTTAGCCTGTTTAACAAAATTCTTATTTTATGAATGATTTATGTGAAGTACCATTTTAGAGGTCATGAATTCATTGATGAAAACTTTTGTGCCCTAATAGATATAGCAGCTGCTTTTGCAGGCCCGGTTGATCTGTGTACATATCCAAAGTACTGTACTGTGGTCGCTTATCCAACTGACCTTTACACGATTCGAATGAGGCTTGTTAATCGATTTTACAGGTTAGTAAAAACTTACCTCTATATTTGGTCATATTAACTGAAGTAACGAGATAGTCGTGGTTGATGGTGCTGTTGGGGAGATTTGGGGTTGATAAAAAATTATTTTCCATTCCATTCCATTCTCTTCTTTCAGTATAGTAATTTCTTGGTCTTGAATATAAGACTCTGTTAGATGCCTCTAGGGGTAGGCATATATCCCTCTCTCGATTCTCAATCTTCAGTAGTCTGTTTTTCTTACAAATAATGTTAACTAGTAAAAAGTTAAATTTTTTTATTAATTTGTATTTTCACATCTCTGTTAACTGCTTTTATATAATAAAATTTAGTTTAGTTAGTAAGTAGACCCTTGCCTTTGAGTGATTAATTTCCCAAAAGGATTAATTCCCTTTTATTTTTGGGGTCTTGAGCACTGCTAACTATAAAACTTTCTTCTCTCAATGATCTTTTTTTTTTTTAGCAATTGATGGTGTGCTTTTTTCCTAATTAAATTATGTTTAGAAATTTACCATTTTAAAATATTTCTTGAGTCTACACTATCACCATAATACAGCTCTATAGTCAAACAAAGGAATGTGCATCAAAATCAGAAACCACTTTGCCAATTTTTTGTAAGATTGATAAGAGTGATTGTGTTTTTGGTCTGTAATTTTCCTTTCTTGTGTTGTCTTTGTTTGGCTTTGGTATTAAGGTAATGTTGGCATCATAGAATGAGTTAGGCAATGTTCATTCTGTTTCAATTTTTTGGAATAGTTTCAGCAAGATTGGCATTAGTTCTTTTCCGGAATATTTTGTAGAATTCAACTGTGAAGCTGTCTGGCCCAGGGTTCTTCTTAGTTGGGAGGTTTTTAATGACCAATTCTATCTCTTTACTTGTAATTGGTTTGAGATTGTCAATTTCTTCTTTCATCAATATAGGCTGCTTATGTCTTTCTAGGAATTGGTCCATTTACTCTGAATTGTCATTTTTGTTGGAATATAGTTTTTCAAAGTATCCTCTTATGATAGTCTTTATTTCTTTGAGGTCCATGGTGATATCTCCTAGAGTGAAGAGTGATTGTATTTTAACACGTTTTTTCATTGAGTTTCAACACCTTCAGTGTTAACACTGGGTATTGTGAAAAGGAAAGGATGCTGTGTTGGTTTTCTTTATGTGATAAAGTGATCTGTTAAATTAATGTCCAATATAATTTTGCTTATGATTATGATCAGTTATTAATGATACCATTTTGATGGCATTAGATTTTTCATTGTAACTTTGTATTTAATAATTTATTTTTTTTATTTTTTATTTTTTTTAAAGATTTATTTTTATTTATTTAATTCCCCTCTCCTCCCCCAGTTGTCTATTTTCTGTGTCTTTTTGCTGCGTCTTGTTTCTTTGTCCGCTTCTGTTGTCGTCAGCGGCAAGGGAAGTGTGGGCGGCGCCATTCCTCGGCAGGCTGCTCCCTCCTTCGCGCTGGGCGGCTCTCCTTATGGGTGCACTCCTTGCGCGTGGGGCTCCCCTGTGTAGCACGGCACTCCTTGCGCGCATCAGCACTGCGCATGGGCCAGCTCCACACGGGTCAAGGAGGCCCGGGGCTTGAACCGCGGACCTCCCATGTGGTAGACCGACGTCCTAACCACTGGGCCAAAGTCGGTTTCCCTGTATTTAATAATTTAATTAATATATCATGCTGACTAATTAACATAGTAAACGAAGAAAAATTTGCTTTTTCACTTGGTTTCTGTGTTTTCTCACTTTGTAAGTCTTAAATTGCCTGCTTTATTTTGAAGGAGGCTATCTGCATTAGTTTGGGAAGTCAGATATATAGAACATAATGCCAGAACATTTAACGAACCTGGAAGTGTAATTGCAAGATCAGCTAAGAAGATAACTGACCAGCTTTTAAAATTTATCAAGTAAGTTGGCTCCTGTTATAGATACTGTGGTTAAAGTACCTTGGTTTGCATATTTTGTGCTTCTAGAATGATCCACTTTTTAATTTTTTACTCTCTGAATTACATCCACTTTTTTTTTCTTTTTAAAGATTTTGTTTTTATTTATTTATTTCTCTCCCCTTCCCTCCCACCCCGGTTGTCTGTTCTGTCTATTTATTGCTTCTTTTTCCGCTTCTGTTGTTGTCAGTGGCACGGGAATCTGTGTTTCTTTTTGTTGCGTCATCTTGTTGTGTCAGTTCTCCGTGTGTGTGGCACCATTCCTGGGCAGGCTGCACTTTCTTTCGCGCTGGGCGGCTCTCCTTACAGGATGCACTCCTTGCACATGGGGCTCCCCCACACGGGGACACCCCTGTGTGGCAGGGCACTCCTTGCACTCATCAGCACTGCGCATGGGCCAGCTCCACACGGGTCAAGGAGTCCCGGGGTTTGAACCGCAGACCTCCCATGTGGTAGACGGACGCCCTAACCACTGGGCCAAGTCCGCCGCCTATATTCACTTTTAATATATTAATTTAAATGACATTTATTTTTATACTTTGATAATTTTAGTAAAGTATAAGGAACTGAACAGTGTTTTAGCTTCCTAGACTGCTCAAGTATGTACCAGGATAGTCAGTTTTAAACAATGGGATTTATTTGCTTATGGTTTTGAGGGTAAAGGAAAGTCTAAATGAAGGCAACATCAAGGCAATGCTTTCTCCCTGAACCCTGCGATGTTATGGGGCTGGCTGTTGGTGGTCCTGGGGTCCTTAGCTTGTCATATGGTGAGGGATATGGCAGTGTCTCCTAGTCTGTCCCTTTTTCTCCTGCTGTATTTCAGCTTCTGGCTGTTCCCTCTGTGGCTTTCTTTCTCTGTCTGAATTTCATTGTCTTGGAAAGGACTCCAATAATAGGATTAAGACCCCTCCTGTTTGAGGGGGACCACACCTTAACTGAAGTAGCTCATCAATAGGTCCTACTGATAATGGGTTCACACCCACAGAAATGGATTAGTTTTAACAACATTTTTCTGGGGTTATACAGCTTCAAACCACCAAAAACAGTTTAGTCTACTTTTTAAAACTTTTGAGATAATTTTATACTACAGAGTAATTGCTGTATCCCCTTTACCCAATATCACCTTGATGTTAGCATTTTACATAAATATACTCTTTTAAAAACATTAATTCACCTTGGGTAACACAGAACTATTGATGAAAGGTATAGGACTTACTTCGATTTCATGAGTTTTTTTTTTTAAGATTTGTATTTATTTCTAGCCCCTCCTTCCATTATCTGCTCTCTCTGTCCATTAGCTGCATGTTCTTCTGTGTCTGCTTGTGTTCTCATTAGGAGGCTCCAGGAACTAATCCTGGGACCTTCTGAAGTGGAAGAGAGGTGATCATTCTCTTATGTCACTTCAGCTCCCTGGTCTGCTGCATCCCTTATTGTCTCTCTTCTATGTCTCTTTTTGTTGCACCATCTTGCTGTATCAGCTCTCTGCATGGACCAGCTTGCCTTGTGGGCCAGCACTCCTGAGCGGGGTAGCACTCTGCCTCGGCCAGCTTGCCACACGGGCCGGCTCATCTTCACCAGGAGGCCCTGGGTATTGAATCCTGAACCTCCTGTATGGTAGATGGAAGCCCAGTTGCTTGAGCCACATCTGCTCTTCGATTTCATGAGTTTTTATACCACTGTTCTCTTTCTGTTTTAGGATATAATTCAGAATCCTCATTGCATTCAGCGTTTTCTTAGTTGCCTCCAATCTGTTCCTCAGTTTTTCCTTGTCTTTCATGGCCTCAGCATTTTTGAAGAGTCACTTATTTTGTAGTACCTATTTAAATTTAGCTTGTCTGATGTTTTCTCATGATAAATTTGAGTTTTTTTAAAATAAGGAAATTTGTTGACAATATTTTATTTTAGATTCTTTTTCATTGTTATGCGAGACTTTAATACATAAAAGAATGCTTTAATGTTAACATTTAATAAATTAGTGTTTTCAGTTTTATTTTGACTTTATGCATACCTTTTCTATACCACATAAAAATTCCTAACTTATTTAAAAAAGAAAATAATGTTTACTGGCACTTGTATTTTCTTTAACAATAATGCCTATTTTTTTAATTTACAAAATAATTTGTTGAAGTCTATCATTCATAAATAACATAAATAGTGTATGATAAAAATTGTGACTTACAGAAGAAACATATATAAGATCATGTAGGGCTCCCTTACATCATCCCACTACAAATACCATGCGTTGTTGTGAAACTTCTGTAACAAATTATGAAAGAGCATTGTCTAAGTATCACTACTAATTATAGTTCGTATCTTAGGTAAGGTTGAGTTTTGTTGTTTTTTTTTTAAAGATTTATTTATTTATTCCTCTCCTCTTCCCCTTCCCCTCCCCCCACCCCGGTTGTCTGTTCTCTGTTCTCTATTTGCTGTGTCGTCGTCTTTGTCCGCTTCTGTTGTTGTCAGCGGCACAGGAATCTGTGTTTCTTTTTGTTGTGTCATCTTGTTGTGTCAGTTCTCCGTGCGTGCAGCACCATTCCTGGGCAGGCTGCACTTTCTTTCGCGCTGGGCAGCTCTCCTTTCAGGGCGCACTCCTTGCACGTGGGGCTCCCCTACGTGGGGGACACCCCTGCGTGGCATGGCACTCCTTGCGTGAATCAGCACTGTGCACGGGCCAGCTCCACAAGGGTCAAGGAGTCCCGGGGTTTGAACTGCGGACTTCCCATGTGTTAGACGGACCCCCTAACCACTGGGCCAAGTCCGCCGCCCTAAGGTTGAGTTTTAATCTTTTTTTTTTTACTGTATTCTTTGAAAATATTTGCACACATAAGTATTCTGTACATTTTCTTGCATTGGGGAGCAAATTTAGAATAGTAGAATGAAACCACCTGAAAAATGAGACTCAAGTCCTAGCCTAAGTTCTTCTAATGAACAGTTATTGTGTCTTTGGACAAATAACTTCGATTCAGTTTCCTATAAAGTTAGTTTTGCCATCTGACCTTGAATGCCCTTTCCTATAGCTGTAAAAATTGAGAGAATTATATTTGAGGAAATAATTTTTAAACTGTTCTATCATTTTTGTTATCTAGCAATAACTCAGGGATGTCTCTTTCTAGTTATTCCAATTACATGGCACTTTCCTGGGCTGACCCTTACTTAGCTACTGTTCCCCAGATCCCTATTTTCTGTTTTATAGAGATCATGTACCCATTTTCATCTCTTTCAGGCCTATATGTGTCTATTTTTGCTTTTTTACTTTATTTTTTGCACAGTGAGGTTAAAATATTATTTGCTTTAATTTTTACTTTGATTTGTCCTTTTTTGTTTTCTCAAATCAGTCTTATTCTGGTGGTCACTGTAAGAATATTGCTGGTAATGATACATAAGCTTAAGAAAACTTGTCCATGTATTTATCCTTTTGAAATCATACCTTTGTTATTTTGGGAATGCCAGTGTAATTTCCATACATACTTAATTAAAAAAACATTTTAATTTCAATTTTATTTCCACAGAGTATAGGGCTAAAACCTTCTGCTTGGAAGTTAGATATGCATAGGTTACAGAACTGTTTTCATTTAAATGTATATTTTGAATCCTTTGAAACAGACAATAATCTGCATACTTTTTAAAAAGTGAAACATTGCTTTTCAGGTGTCAAGACTGTACACATATCTCAGAACTTTCTAACACATCCGAAAATGATGAACAAAATCCTGAAGATTTGGTATGAAGTTTGTGAATTTTATAATATTGGTTCATCTGAAATGGTAACTAAAAAATGTTGAGTGAAATAGGAAATGTGGATTCTCTAGCGTCAGTTCTTCCTATATTCTAGGGAACTGAAAAATGGCATTTGAAAAACCTTTTTTTTTTTTTAAAGAATTATTGGGGTGATAAATGAAATAATGTAGCCAATAATCGATGCCAGGTAAACAAAATATACCTAAATAACTTCAGTTTTCGAATGTGTTCTCTTTTCAAATTTTAGCTAGAGAAAGGCATACGTATAAAAAGTACCTTGGGGGTTTTTGGTAAAATGAACATTTGAGTGTTTGGTTTAATAATAATTGAATATTAGTGAACTTGACCATGCTCAAAATATACCATAAAGTCCTTTTCTTCACTTTATTAGTTAGCTAAAGGGGATGCTGATGCAAAGTACCAGAACTCTGTTGACTTTTATAAAGGATATTTATATGGGTAGAAGCTTACATTTACCAGGCCCTAAAGAGTCCAGCTCAAGGTACCATAAGAGGTACTTTCTTACCCAAAGTCTCTTGCCACATGTTGCCTTAGGATGATGGGTGATGTCTGAGAGGGTACAGCCTTCCTTCTTCCTCTTAAGGCTCCATGGGCCCAACTTCTTCCCATCTCAACTGTAGGCTGGCAAAGGCTTGTCTCTCTCCCTGGGGCTCATTTCATTCTAGGCTCAGCTGCTCTCTTCTTTCCACAAGGTCAGCTGTTAGATACCAGGCCCATCTCTCTTACCAGGGCCTCTGCTCTTTCTAATAAGCTGTTTCTCTTCCTTTGCTTTGTCTTTTTCTGTGAATGTACTTCTCATGTGTCTCTGCTTCTGTGTAGGAGTCTGTTTTATTGACTTCCCAAGGGAGTGATCAGGGGACTCAACCCTGTACACACTAATAATGTGGTTGAATCGAAGCCCTATTTCTGACATAATTTAATCAAAGGCATCTCTGCCTTTGAATCCAATACAATCAAAGGGTATCACACCCAGAGGAGCAGACCAGTTTACAAACATAATCTGTATCTCTTTTTGGGATTCATAAATAATATCAAACTGCCACACTCAACGGTAGTACAGAAGTGTAAGGAGTGCACAGGTACAAATCACTGGTGCTTTGTAGCTTTAACACTTGCTGCAAAATCAGGTTATTGTATGGAGTTTTAGGAAGACTACTCCTTAAAAACAATACAACGTCAGTTTGTATACAAATTGTTAGTTTTAGTGTACTGGCTTTTATGCTAACTTACATTGGAATACAAATGTATATGCTGATAGAGACATCTCATTTTATTGTACTTCATTTTATTGTTGCAGGGATTGCATTTAAAAATTGAAGGTTTGTGGCAACCTGCATTGAGCAAATCTTTTGTAGCCATTTTTCCAAGTGCACTGCATGTACACTGCACACTTTGTGTCTCTGTGTCATAGTTTGGTAATTCTCACACTGTTTCCAACTTTTCCATTATTATATCTGTGATGGTCATCTTTCATTGTGATCTTTGATGTTACTTTTGTGATTGTTTAGGGGTGCCACAAACCACTTACCTTTTATAAAATAGGAAACTTAATCAGATAAATGTTATGTGTTCTGACCGCTGTGTCGACTGGCTGTTCTCTGATTTCTCTCCTCTCCTTGGGCCTCTCTATTCTCTGAGAAACAACAGTATCAAAATTAGGCCAGTTAATAACCCTCTGCATGTTCAGTTGCAAGGAAGAGTTGCATGTCTCTCACCTTATATGAAGTGCTAGAAATGATTAGGCTTAGTGAGGAAGGCATGTAGAAAGCCAGTATAGGCCAAAGCTAGGCCTCTTGAGCCATATGGTTAGCCAAGGTGGGACTCCAAAGGAAAAGTTCTTGAAAGGAATTATAAGGGCTACTCCAGTAGACACACAAATGATAAAGTGGAACATCCTTATTGCTGATGTGTGGAGCAAGTTTTAATGGTCTGTCTGTTTGATCACATCAGCTACAACATTCCCTTAAGCAAAAGCATAATCCACAGCCAGGCGCTCCAACTGTCTTCAGTTCTGTGTAGACTGAGAGAGGTCAGGAAAATTTAGAAGAAAAGTTTGAAGCTAGCAGAGTGCGGTTCATGAGGTTTAAGAAAAGAAGCTGTCTCCATAACATAAAAGTACATAGTGAAACAAAAAGTGCTGATGTAGAAGCTGTATCAAGTTATCTAGAAGATTAAGCTAAGATAACTGATGAAGTTGGCAACATTAAATGACAGATTTTCATTGTGGATGAAATAGCCTTATTTTTGAAGAAGATGCCATCTAGGACTTTTCATAGCTAAGAGAAGAAGTCAGTGCCTGGATTCAAAGCATCAAAGGACCAACTGTCTTTTTTGTTGGAACTATGCTGGTGACTTTAAGTTGAAGCCATTGTTCATTTACTGAAAAATCTCAGAGCCCTTAAGAATTATGCTAAAATAGAACCACAAAGCCTGGGTGGTAGCACATCTGGTTACAGTATGGTACACAGAGTATTAAGCCCACAGTTGGGACTCACTGCTCAGTAAAAAGATTTGTTTTGAAATATTATTGCTTATTGACAATAGGCCTGGTAACCCAAGAGCTCTGAGGGAGATGTGCAAAGAGGTGAATGTTGTTTTCATGCCTGCTAACACAAAATTCATTCTGTAGCCCCATGGATTAAGGAGTTCTTTGGATTTTCAGGTCTTATTATTGAGTACATTCTTAAGGTGATAGCTGCCATAAGTAATGATTCCTCTGATGGATCTGGGTAAAGTCAATTGAAAACCTTCTGGAAAGGATTCCCCATTGTAGATGCATTTAAAAATACTTACGATTCATAGGTGGAGGTCAAAATACAAGCATTCATAGGAGTTTTGAAGAAGTTAATTCAACCCTAATGCATGACTTTGAGGGGTTCAAGACTTGAGTGGAGGAAGTAACTGCAGATGTGGTAGAAATAGCAAGAGAACTAGAATGAGCACTACAGCCTGAAGATGCGACTGAATTGCTGCAATCTTAAACAGATGAGGAGTAGCTTCTTAGGGATCAACAAAGAAAGTGGTTTCTTGAGATGGAATCTCCTCCTCGTGAAGATGCTGTTGACATTGTTGAAATGACAATAAAATTATTTAGAATACTACATCAACTTAGTTCATTAAGTAGCAGCACAGATTGAGAGGATTGACTCCAATTCTGAAAGAAGTTCTGTGAGTGAAATGCCATTGAACAGGGTACTACCAGGAAATCTTTCGTGAAAGGAAGAGTCAATGTGCCGTACTTTATTGTCTTACTTTAAAAAATTGCCATAGCCACCCCATCTTCAGCACCCCCACCCTGATCTCTGAGCAGCCATCTACATTGAGGTGCAAGACCTTCCACCAGTAAAAAGATTATGCCACACTGAAGGCTCAGATGATAGTAAGCGTTTTTTATGAATAAAGAATTTTTAAATTAAGGTATGTACATTTTTTTAGACAATGCTATTGCACACTTACTAGACTCCAGTGTAGTGTAGACGTACCTTTTATATTCACTGAGGTACCGAGAAATTCATGTGACTTCCTTGATTGCAATATTTGCTTTACTTTTGTTGTTTGGACTGAGTCTACAATATCTCTGAAGTGTTTCTGCCTGTGTGTGATTATGGGTATAAATGATCAAATTGTGTAAATCATGAAGTCCAGTCACTTTAGGGGGTAGTATATGTGGTTCTGGAGTTTAATGGATTGAGGTAAAACTCATTTAAAGCTGTTTGTGTGCTTTCCTATTCAGGAAGTGCACAAAACAACTTTTTACTTTGGAAGTTTAGAATTAGTTCATGTTCTTAAGGAATATGTAAAAAAAATTTTTTTTTAGTGGATTGTGGGTGATAGAGTCAATCTTTGTATTTTGTTAAGAAAATTTTATAACCCTAGTAAGACTGTTACAGATGTCCTTGAGAGCTTTTTATTTCAGATGATTACATTTCTATTGTGAATCTAATATTTAAGGTCTCTGATTTTATTCTTAGGAGGATAGTGATCTTCCTAAAACATCATCTGGAAAAAGGAGAGTAAGTTATTAATATGTTTGGTTGATCTTTGTGTAGTTCATTTGTTCTTTGTTTTAAAATCAACTTAACATTTTAGGTTTTGTCTTTGAAAAGTCATATTGATTTGAATATTGAATATTTTCTGAGAGAAATGGGAGAAATCATTGAAAGCTCGATATGTTAAGAAAGGGTTTATGAAAGAGTTGAGATTTGAACAGTTTTCTCAAGGGTAGATGGCGTGGGAAGAACACATTCAAAAAGTTAGGGGAATTATCAGCAAAGATATGAAAATAGGAACTTACGGTACATCCGTGGGCTGAAGGGGGCCTGTCCTCAGTGGAGCCAGGGTTGAATGTTGGACATGCCTCTCTGTCTGGCCCTTATTTTGGGAACATATTAAAGTGATAACTGAAAACAGGTTTCTTTTAAATTTTAGGTAGAGAAATCTGTTGTACTGTAAAATAGGTGTTGATTTTGAGGGATGAAAGGATGAATGTTAAAGGAGGTTAATGAGTTCATTGCAAGAATCTAGGAGTGCAGGATGGGAGCTTAGGTAAAAGTTACTAGGATTTGGTGAAAACAGCAATTTGTTGGGGAAATGGTCTTTGAGGGGTGAAGGAGAAGGATGAATGGAAATAAGCTTTTAAGAAAAGAAAATAGGGTTGTTTTTTTTTTTGAGGTAACAGAGGCCGGTTATTGAACCTGGGACCCTCATATGTGGGAAACTTGTGCTTAGTCACTGAGCCACATTGGCTGCCCTGAGTTGGTTTTTCATTTGTTTTGCTTCTATTTTTTTTGTTTTTAGGAGGCTCTGGGAACCAATCGTGGGACTTCCCACATGGGAAGCAGGGACTCATCTGCTTTAGCTACATCCGCTCCCCAACACAACTCGTTTTAAATTTCTTCAATGCTGGTTAAATTTAAACCTGTATCACTTAGTGATTTTTCACAATGTTTGCCCCAAATAGCATTGAAAAATTAGGTCTGAAGTAATGTGTTGCCTGTTATTTATATATCATTTCATTTTAAAACACTCCAAGTATTTTGTATATGTTTTCTATGGCCATTGTAACATGTTAATACAAAATGTAGTGGCTTGCACAGTCAAATTTATTATATTATAGTTATATAGATGAAATGTGTGACATGAGTAAGACCCAAGGGGTTGGCACGGCTGTATTCCTTTCTGGAGGCTCTTTGCCTTTCCCAGCTTCTCGAGGCTGCTGCATTTCCTCTAACCTCAAGCCTGCAGTGTAGCATCTTCAGATCTCTCTCTGACCCTCCTGCTTCCTCTTATCAGGACCCTTTTGATTACACTGGACCCACCCAGAAAATCCAGAATAATTTGATTCCTCAAGGTCATACCCTTTACCACATCTCCACACTCTCTTTTCCCTTATAAGGTAACATATTCAAAGGTTCAGGGGATTAAGACATGGACATTTCGAGGGGCCATTATTATGTCTGCCACAATATCTGATGTGAAATTTCATATTCTGCAAACAAGGTTTATAAACTTGGAAGTGAAGTGGTAGAATAGCTTTTTAGTGGGTAATGTGCCCTGGTTGGAGCATAAAATATGTTATGGCTAGGTTTTGGATTTCGTTTCTGGATAAATGTTTTTAGAGTAACAGATATGATGTTATTGGGTGTTTATAGAAAAGGTGTATATTTCCAAGTAGATAGACAATTTAAAGTAACCACAATTCCTTTAACATTATACAGAAGACTTAGAGCCTTGTTGCATTTTTACGAGAATCTTAAAATACCACTGTGTGACATTTTCTAAAACTGAAGAAAAGTTTTAATATTTCAAATGTACTTTTAGGTTCACGGCTGGAAAAAAAAGAGCAGCAAAGCAACTAACTATATTGAAAGCAACTGGATGAAACAATGTAAGGAACTAGTGACCTTAATTTTTCAGTGTGAAGATTCTGAACCATTTAGACAACCTGTTGATTTGGTTGATTATCCAGTAAGTTTCCACTGTTTGAATTTGGGGAACTTCTTATTTTTTAGGAGATTGGGGTAGAGAAATTTAATTAAATTTAAAGAATAAGATATCTAGGTATTGTGTTAACTTTTTTCTTTTACCATTAAGTCAGCTGTAGCTTATTGTCTATTAAGAGTTGTTTTACATGGCTTTCTTGAATTTATACTTTTATACTTTATTTAAGAATTAAGACTTAGTTCAACCAGAGTTACATAATATACTAATGGGAGGATTCTATGTGGTTAAGTAGAGGCAGCCTCAAGGAAACTATGATTTGGAGGAATTGTCTTCACTTCTCCATAGGGAAATGGAAGATGACCTTAAAAAAAAAAAAAGCTTCACTGAAGGAAATTTGGAAATTATGAGTGTTTTATCCCAGATTCCACTACCAAGAGATACACATTAACATTTTGGTATATTTATTTCTAGTCTGTGTATTAGAGAGTCTTTTTAAAAATTATTAGTGATTAAGATTTTCTAAACTTTTCCCCTTCATTCCATCATTTCAGGTATTTCAGAGTTCCATTTGTATTTCTAAAACCAGGAATGGAATTTATGAACTAATTATTGTTTTTAAAACCTAGGATTACCGAGATATTATTGATACTCCAATGGATTTTGGAACAGTAAGGGAAACTCTAGAAGCGGGTAATTATGACAGCCCTTTGGAATTTTGCAAAGACATCAGGTTGATATTTAGCAATGCAAAAGCATATACACCAAACAAAAGATCAAAGGTAATTTTAAAGTGTTTATTTAAAAAAAAATAAAAGGGGTATGCATGTCCTTGTGTAGATAATACTTTTTCATTTGCTGGTACAGATTGGAACATTAAAAAGAAGTGATCTGAAAATAGTGTCTTTGCTTCTCAAATATCTGCTATTGTCTTAACAACAATTGATATTTAAAATTTTATGAACAAATTAGGAATGGAGGAATGATGGCACTAGAGGAGCAAATTTCAATACTGATACATAGAACAAAAGGGAAAAATCTTTATTTCTGAGATTGCGGGAATATTAAAGGTAATCAAAGGAAGATCTGAAATGGATATGGGATCGCTGAGAGCATACTAATTTTTTCGATCAGGAGTAATGTAGCAATTTGATTAAGAGCAAAAAATAGAAAATTTTACATTCCTAAATTTTTAATAAAATGGTTACATATGTTGTATAACTTTAAAAAACTTCTTATTAAAGCATAATATACATAAGTGCATATATCATACTTTCAACCAATTTATTATAAACATCACACACACCCTTATAACCCATGTGCTGGATAATTTTTAAAAATAATTGAAAATTTGGAAAGATTTTAAGTAAAACACTGGCCAGGTACATTGCGTTTTCTCTCTCTGCAAACAGAACTGTCACTGCTAACAAAATATTTTGCAACTAACTCCACTTTCCTTTCATTACTTAATACCAGACCCCACCTGTATTACTCCATTTGAAAACTCTGTTGCATTTAATACTCAAATTCCTTATTGGATCAGTTTAACATTCAAGTCTTAACATTTTTCAAGAATGCATTTTTATCAGTTTCATCATTGTGATATAGTTTGTTTACAGAGAGGAAATAAACTTCATTCTTGTCATTTGTTTTCTGTCTTTATGTATTTGACGAAAAAGAGATTTTGACAAGTGTAGCTGGTTCTCTGCTGTTATAGCTTAACTTGACTACAATGTATATTTTTGTGTGTCATTATGTGTGCTAAGCCTTATTCTGATTAATTTAAACTTTTATTTATTAGCAGGTGGGTATTTTGTACTTTCTTTACAGTGGTAATGCTTGTTAGTAGTCTAGTTTTAGCACCTATTTTTGTTAGTCATAGTTTTTATTGTCAATTTAATTGTGTTACTGAATATTGCATAAAACTGATGAGCAAATAGGAAAATCCTGATAATAGAGATAATGATAGAGTTCAGCTTAATATGATTGTGACAAAAACACTTACCTTGTTGAAAGTGGTGAATCTTTAGCTTCATTTCATGTTCATTACACTTTAAACTTAAGCTAATAATAGATTTGAAAGAAAAGAATAAAATTAAATACCATGCAACATACTGTGAATACTGTCAAAGATTATTTCAAGGAAGTGTGATTAGAAATTTCACACTGATAATAAAGTGTATAGGAAATTCATATATCTGCAGATAACTTTTTAAAAATTTCTCTGGTATTAGAACCCCATTTCCCCCCACCATCCTTAAGTCTGTTTTTCATCTTTTAAACATTAGACTTTTGCATTTTTTTTCAATAATGATTATAGATGTATATAGAATACGTCTGGTAAATACATAGGTTTAACAAAAGTTATAGTTGTATATAATATTATATTTTCTTTTTGTTGTTACATCATCATGAAATTATTAAAACATAAGTTTTCACAAAAGTCATAGGGTATATTTTCTTCTTTTGGAAGGAGAGCATCCCTATGTTTATCCATTCATAATTAGACCTAGGTGACAGCAAATGCAGTTCAATTGCATGTAGGGACTAGTATAAAAATGCTTTTGTCAACTTGTCTCAAAGAGATAATTGCACTTTTGCTGGCTAAAATTAGCCTTAAAACTGACCACATTTCAGTTTAACTTTTGGAGAAAGGTATATTTTTAGGTTTGTACATGCATATGTGAAAATGGGAAAAAAAGATTGAGAACCATTGATATATAGACAAAAGTCCTAGATTCTAGATACTAGGGACTTTATTGATTTAAAATTACTTGCTCATGACTTGAGAGAGGTATGCATCTGATATATCTTGAGTCTTTTAGCTATCATTGAAGGAAGGTTGAAAATTCATAAAATAGAGAAAAGTCATTAACTACAAGTAGTGATATAATTGGTTTTGAGTAGCTTGTCATTACAAACTTATTTTGGTAAAATTAACTTTTTAAAGGTATTTTGTAATTATAGTTTTGTTTTCATTTTCTTGCAGATTTATAGCATGACCTTGAGATTGTCTGCCTTATTTGAAGAAAAAATGAAGAAAATCTCTTCTGATTTTAAAATTGGTCAAAAATTCAATGAAAAACTTCGAAGAAGCCAGAGGTTCAAGAGGAGGCAAAATTGTAACCGCATCAGTCAGGCTAACAGAAGTGTCAGGTGAATTGTTTACAGCAGGTTTTGAATGCAACTTTTTTTTTTAAGTTAATGGTAATTCTTTGATTTTTACTATGCTAAAACTTTCTTATTCTTTTTTTGGAGTACAGTGTAGTCAGAAAAGAATAGTTATAAGTTTGTAATGATTTGAAAGCATTTAGTGAATATAGAACTATTGCATTGATCTATAATTATGTAAATCCGTAACCATATAATGACACTTTCATAGGTGTTTTTTAAATTTTATCAAGGATTATTTCAGGTATCATATATCTTTTTCACAGGAACTTTCTTTTTCTTTTAAATGCAGAGAGTAAAGTGATTAATTATGGCTATTGACATTTAATTGCGTAAAGGAAAATGTCCAGAGATATAATAGCACTCCATTATTACTTAGAATCAGTTTTAAAGAAAAAATATAAAATGCAGAGTTTATTCCTTTTATCAGTAATTTGATATTCATATGCTTTTTCTGTGTAGCTTGCATTAATATAAAATTTGTAAGTACTTTAACGTGTTGAAATGGAAATTTAATAGTTCGCTGTTTCTCTGCACAGGTTCTCATGTCTTTCAGAAGCTCCATAATTACAATAGTTAATTCCCTTGTGTTTCATTTTCTTAGTTCTTGCTCCAGGGATTATACTGTGCATCTTAATTCGAAACAGTCGACTTCAGAGTAATACTAACTTAATTCCAATAACATAGAAACTGAACTCCAGTATAGCTCACTTCCCTTACTACCTCTCTTCTGTGCTGTTATTTTCATATAGATTTTATCTTTGTTTTATTTAGCTGTCTTTTTTTTTTTTTTTTTTTTTTTGCTTTTGAAATCACTTAATGCATATTTAGAAATTATTTCTGTGGTTACAGTAGAGAACAGTTTAATTTTTTTTCAAGTTTTAATTGTCATTTAAGAAAAGAATAAAAACTTTAAATATATTCTTTTTTAAAAAATATACTCTTTTTTTTTTTTTAAGAAGGCAATTATCTTTCCCCATTTTGGTGGTCTTTTTCTTTGTGTGGATTTGAGGTATCCTGTTGTGTCATTTCTCTTCATCAGAAGGGTCTTTAGTATTTCTTGTAAGCCCAATGTGCTAGCAATGAATTCTCTCAGTCTCTTTATCTGGAATATCTTAATTTCACCTTCAGTTAAGAAAAGTTTTATTTTTTTATTCTCCCCTTACCCTTGAGATGGCTCCCGCATCTCTCTGTTTGTTGTCTCCTCATCTTCTATAGGAGGCACACAGAACTGAACCTGGGACATCATGTGGGAGGTGAGTGCCCAACCATTTGAGCCCCTTCTGCTCCCTGCTGGTTGTGGCATCTTCTGTTTGCGGTGTATGCTCATTGTGATAGGTGCAACGTCTACTTCTTGCAGAGTTTGTTTTTCTTCTTTAGGAGGCACTGGGAACCAAACCCAGGACCTCCCTTGTGGGAGGCAGGTGCCCAGTTGCTTGATCCTCATCTGTTCACTCACTTTCATTTTTCAAGAACAATTTTACTGGATATAGAATTCTTAATTGACCATTTTTTTCTTCATTCTGCACTTTAAGTATTTTGTCCCACTGTTTTCTGGCTTCCAGTGTTTCTGATGAAAAGTCAATTATTAATCTTATTTAATAGCTTCTTTTTTTTAATATGTTTTAGTGTTTTTCTCTTTGCTCTATCTTTCATCTGTTTGACTATGATGTGTCTGTCTATGGATTTCTTTGAGTTTATCCTACTCGTTTTTCTTTAAAGTTTTATGGAGGTGTAGAATGTTTTTCATTGAATTTGGGGAGTTTTCTGCATTATTTCTTCAATTATTTTTTCTATCTCTTTTGTTTCTATCCTGTTGGTATTCCCAGTGCATGTATGTTGGTTTGAGTAATGATGTCCCAACAGTCTCTGAGGCTCTCCATTTCTTTTCATCTTTTTCAAAACAATTTTATTGGTACATAATAATAAAGAACGCAATTCATCCAGAGTGTACAATCAGTGGTATTTGGTATAATCATGTAGTTGTGCATTTATCACTTCAGTCACCTTCAAAACATTTTCGTTTCATTCTTTTTTCTTTCTTTTCTCCAGACTGGATAATCTTTATTGACCTATCTTTAAGTTCTCTGATTTCTTCTTCTGCACAAATCTGCTCTTGGGCCTCTCTAGTAAATTTTTTTTTTTAACCTGTACACAAATGTTCATAACAGTTTTATTTATAATAATAGCCCAGACTGGAAACAACCCAAAAGTCCTTCAATGGGTGAATGGTTAAACATACTCTGGGACATCCATTCTATGGAATACTAACCTGCAATAAAAAGAAAAAAAAACTATTGATATATGAAACAATATTCATGGATCTGAGTGAACAAAAGACAATTTCAAAAGGTAATATAACAGCACAATGGACGTAGCTCTGTGGTTGAGCACCTGCTTCGTATGTACAAGGTCCCAGTCCAATTCCCCGGTACCTCTCATGACTGGAAATATCTCTGTATGTTGTCCAAATCAGATACTAAACCACAGTGTGCTGTCCAAGGTTTCTCAGAGGAATACATGACCTCTGGCTGGTCCTGGCGGCGGAGGCCCTGCGAGTGGGAGTCCTGCGCTGACAAGCAGGTCCCGGCGTGGCACCAGCTACTGCAGTCGTGAATGTTTATTTTAATTATTCTATTCTTCAACTCCAGAGTTCCTATTAGGTCTTTTTTTTTCTTTCTTTCCTTTTTTTAAAGTAATTTCTATTTCTATTGATACTACTCTTTATTTGGGGAGCCATTGTCCTACTTCCCGTTATTTCTGTAAACACGATTTCCTTCAGTTCTTTTAATGTATTTATAATAGTTGATTGAAATGATCTTTGTATTCTGAGTCTAACATCTGGGTCCCCTCAGAGACAGTTACTACTGACTACATTTTTCCCCTTTGTATGGGCCACACTTCCCTGTTTCTTTGCATGTCTTTTAAATTTTTATGGAAATGGAACATTTAGATAACAGAGCAACTCCAGATTTTGATCCCTCACCGTTAGGGGTAGTGGTTGTTGGTTTTGTTTAATTGCTAGCCTGACCTAGCATTGAAGTCTGTGCTGTTTTTTTTTCCCTCCTCTTCTTTCCCTTTCCCCTCTCCTCCCCCCACCTCGTTTTCCTTCCCTCCCTTCCCTCTTTCCTCCTTCCCAGCTTCCTCCCTTCCTTCCTTCTGTAGTATCTTTCCTTTATCAGCATAGCTTAGTAGCCAGAAATTTTCCTTAATCACTTTGAGACCATCTTTCCCTGAAGGGGTCTTTGTGTGGATTGAGGGCACACATTCAAAGTTCACTTTACTGTTTTGACTTTGGCTTTCCCTTTCTGCTTCTTTATTGTCAAGGTCATCTAAGAATTAGTGGATAATTGGAGTTCGCTCAGCCTTTACTGTATGTGTAGGTAGTTTTCTGGACCCCTAGGATATGTTGGTGCTTTTCAAGACTCCTTTTGCTATCTTTTCCCCCAGATCTTTCTTTTAAATTTTTGTCTCATTTCTTGCTTGACTTAACTAGTATTGGAGCCTTAGGCAGCTGTGCTCTTGACCTCCCTGCATCATCCGTGAGTAGTGTTTTCAGTGCTCTTGGGCATACAGTTTTTTCCTGGCTCTCCCAAACCAATCTACCACCCTGCTTTAAAGATAATCTTTTTGTTTTAAAGAAAATTGATTGTCTCAACATGAATATTACCCAGATTTAAAAATGAAAACCAAACACTATTTTGCTTTAAACTTCTGCTTTCTTTTCCCGTAAACAGTGGCATGAGGGAAAAAGTATCAGGGGCCAACCAGGATTAACTAGTAGGTGTCAACTCTTTGGTCTTAGAAAAAAAGTCATTTGTCCTAGTTTCTCTTTTTATTTTTTTACCTTTCTTCTCTGCTCAGGTTCACCTCTTAATTTTATACTTTCTTTAGGAACATAAAAATAAAAGACTAGGGAAACGGACTTTGGCCCAGTGGTTAGGGCGTCCGTCTACCATATGGGAGGTCCGCGGTTCAAACCCCAGGCCTCCTTGACCCGTGTGGAGCTGGCCATACGCAGTGCTGATGCGCGCAAGGAGTACCTTGCCACGCAAGGGTGTCCCCCGCGTGGGGGAGCCCCACGCGCAAGGAGTGCGCCCGTGAGGAAAAGCCGCCCAGCGCGAAAAGAAAGAGCAGCCTGCCCAGGAATGGCACCGCCCACACTTTCTGTGCCGCTGACGACAACAGAAGCGAACAAAGAAACAAGACGCAGCAAATAGACACCAAGAACAGACAACCAGGGAAGGGGGGGAAATTAAATAAATAAATAAATCTTTAAAAAATAAAATAAAATAAAATAAAAGACTAGAGAAAAAGGTGTTATTTCTCACTAGGGCTCTGTATTACATAATTGTTGGCTCCATTTAGCATTAATCTAAAGAACCCAAGTTATTCAGTATGAATTTCTATAACCCTGTTAATTGGGTCATTCAGTATTTCAAATTTAAATAAAACCATGTCATATTTAGAGTTAAGGGAATATTTATTGTAATCAATGTCAGGATAAGATGGTAACAATGCTTCAATATCTTGATCATAAAATTGTTTTCAAATTAAGAAACAACATACTTTTATTTAGGCATTCTTTGTGAATCAGTTACTTTTATGTTTTATTAATTGTTTGCCTCGTTCATCTTTGACCAGAAATATCAAACATAATCGGTTAAAATCTCAGACAAAAGTAATTCCTGAGTTGGAAGGTTCTCCTACCCAGTCTACCTCAAGTAAGGCAACATATTCTGCAAGCCACAAGGCAGGTGCTAGCATCTCTTCAGGCATTACTTCTGCTGATTCTTCAGATTCAGCTGGATCGTCAGAAAGAATGAGAAGAAATAGACCTGTACCTCTTACAAATGGTTCCACATTATCTGGTGAGAAGTGGAAAATTGTTATTCAACTATTGACTACCCTGATGTGTAACACCATGGGTTCAGAGAGAAAAATAATAAAATACATGGTTTTGACTCTCGGGGAACTTGTAGTTCATTGGAACAGACGAGGAATAAACATTTAATAGTTAGAATATGTTTGCTGAGTAGTGTGATTTGGCAGATGGTATAAGCCACATTTTATACAAACTTGAATCATCCGAATATAAAATAATGTGATGCAAATAGTCATCATACTTTTATGCAAAATTTGAAATTTTTCTATTTCTTCAAAGTAAAAGAAAATTGAAATTAAGTTCAAAGCTGGCTGCCTACTGTATTTTAACAGTTTATGCTATTGCCATGGGTGGCACAACTTTAGCTGCTACATAGCTACTGTTGTTAGCATCATGCGAATGAGGCTACTGTGTTTGTGTTCTTTGATTTTGCTCTGAGTGATTTGGGTGACTTGTGATGATAGGATAATATTTACTGTTACAACTTTTACTGTTAACAATTTAATGCTTTTTTCATGTCTTGTATTATTCTAGTATTTCATTAAGTGTTAAAATATTATTGAAAAAATACACCTGCACATAAAGTCTTGGAATAGAAGTTAGCTGTGATAAAACGCTTTGGAAAAAGTTAGGCAATGAAGTTGATGTTTGCAAACTTGAACTTATACTACCTTTTAAGGAATGCATTTATAGAATTAAATACATCTACCTATATAAGGATAATATATCTGATCCTTATAAGGTGAAATAATGGAAAATTGGTATTAAGGATTGAAAGAATTTAACAGAGTAGCAATAGAAGAAAAAACATGGAAGGAAAAAATGATGTACCATTGTGTCAATGAAAAGACTGCCCAGAGTAAATTGTGCATTTGGGGGTGTGGTAAAAACGGAAGGATTAGAACACAGCCATAGTTTAGAGACATGCAAGCCTTGCAGAAGAATTGGGATTTCTTAATTGGGTCCTTTTTGTTGGGAAAGGGAGTCATGTGATGAATAGTTTCAGGATGATAAATCAATTTGGCATTGAAGTGCCAGGGAGACGGGATAAGTCTGGAAATAGGGAGTCAGGGTGGTGTGTGGTTGAGTAGAGTTAGGAGCATTGGAAATGGGCATTCAGGAGAGTTATGTCACAGGAAGAGACACATTTTGGTGTCCAGTGTCATTCCAGCACAGCCACATTTTTATTTGATAAAAAGTTTTTTTAATGGAACAAAATTTTGTCTTTAAACAATACATTCCCATTTAGTTTGGTGGAATTTTCATTTTTTAAAAATGTATCAGTTTTATTGATACATATTAATAAACCATATAATTCATCCAAAGTGTATAATCAGTGGTATTTGGTGTTATCACGTAGTTGTACATTCATTACCTCAGTCAGCATTAGAGCATTTTAATTATTTCAATAATAATAAACAAGAAAGAAACTTAGGAAGAAAACGCTTTACCCCTCAATCTCTGTTTCTCCTGCTGTTATGTAGCTGCTATTTCTGGTTATTCTTGCACAAGTATTTATTTATTAAGCAGTTTGAGATATATTCGTATACCATACACTCTATCCAAAGTGTGTAATAAATGGCTTTCAGCATGATCACAATGTTGTGTATTCATCATCACAAAAATTATTTTTTAAAAATTTTTTACTTTTTAAATTAAAATTAATAGATCACAAAGAATGTTACATTAAAAAAACATAAAAAGAGTCACAAAAATTTTTAGAACAATTTTATTACTGCAAAAAGAAAGACTCCCTATCCCTTAGCAGTCCTTTCTCATTCTGTTAGAGGCATATAAGAACCGAATCTGGATGAAGGAACAGAAATTCGGGTTTCGTGTCTTGTGTGTTTGCATTGGGGAATGCACTCATTGAGTAGAAACGTGGGAAAAAAGATCAGTACTGGCTAAATTATTTCTTTATTCTACTTTTACTCTTTCTTCTTGAGTACACTGAAATGCCCTTTTTTTTTTGTCTTTGTTTTTTTTAATATTACATTCAAAAAATACGAGGTCCCCATATACCGCCCCAACCCCCTCACCCCACTCTTCCCAAAAATATGGAACACTTCATGAATTTGCATGTCATCCTTGCACAGGGGCCATGCTAATCTTCTCTGTATCGTTCCCATTTTAGTATATGTGCTTCTGACGTGAGCACAGAAATGCCCTTTCTTGAGCTTTATGCATGTGTGGTACAACTCTGCCATTAGGATGGGCTACTAAAAAAAAGACCCAGAAGTATTTCTACTGAAATGTGGCCATTAAATAATTTTTCTCTTTCTGTGGGAAATTTCTGTAAGGAATTGATAGTGGAGTTAATTAGGTTAATTTTGAAATGAAACTTTGTTTTTAAAATATAAACTATTTTCTTCATCTAATCTAGAATTGTTATCTTCAAAACTAGGATAACAGAATTATTTGGAATGCTGATTACTTTACCCTATAATGCTGAAATTTTTATCAGCTGGTTTTTGGAACAGGTTTTAAAATGTACTCTTAAATATTTTAAAACTCCATTTTTAGTATATTGTGTTATAGAAATAAGAAATAACTCCATATATATGTAAGATAGAATACTTTAGGTAATTAACTGTTACCGCTGTATTTTTCTCAGAAAGTGAAATGGAAGATTCCTCAGCTACCTCTTCATCACCTTCAGCTTCAAACAGTTCAGAGGAAAGTAAAGAGAGTTCAAGAGCTCATGAATCCTCATTACGTAGTGGGTTATCCAGAAGCAGCAATCTCAGGGTGACCAGAACTAGAGCTGTTCAGAGAAAAACTGGTAAGAGATTTCAGTGGTACTTACGACTGCATATCAAGAGAACCCAAATTTAAGCACAGAATGCATTATTGAGTTAAAGCATCTGCATACAATTATATCTCTTTTAGACTTTTTAGGTTTAGAGAATGGATTTTGGCATTTACCAAAAAAAAGCATTAAAATATAAAGGCATCGAAAATGTTGAGATTTTAAGACCTTTCTAATCTTACCATTTCTAGGTCCTGTCTCTTTAGAAAATGGATGTCGCAGAAAAGCTACACGAAAAAGAGTTTATTTAAGTGACTCAGATAACAATTCATTGGAGACTGGTGAAGTTGTAAAAGCCAGAAGTGGAAATAATCGTAAAGTCCCACGAAAGTGTGCTGCTGTGGCTGCCAATAAGATAAAGTTAATGAGCGATGCAGAAGAGAATTCTAGCTCTGAAAGTGTCTGCTCTGGTCGGAAACTGCCGTACCGTGATGCTTCTGCTGCAGCTAGAAAAAAGTTACTACATAATTCTGAAGATGATCAGAGCTTAAAGTCAGAAATTGAAGAAGAAGAGCAAAAAGATCAAAATCATCAACCATTGGTGTTCAAGTCGCATGTTGTCCAGACAACTGTCACTGAATCTGAAAATGGAGATTCAGAGTCAGAAAGTAATTTGAGGGTAGCCCGGAAAAATTGGCATGCTAACGGTTTTAAATCCCATGCTCCAGCAACTTCTAAAACAAAATTCCTTAAAATAGAGTCTTCTGAGGAAGACAAAAGTCATGAGTCAGATAATGGACATATCAGAACTGCTTGCCCATCAACGTCTGGGCAGAAATTTAAAACAGAGGACAACTCCGAGGGAGGGGAGGAAGCAGATTCTGAACCAGGAAAATGTTGTGGTAGCAAAAATGATATCTGTCGCAAGAATCCTACTTCCTTTAAAAAAGCAAAGATCTTGAGTGATTCAGAGGACTCTGGATCTGACGAACAAGACAGAGAAGATGGAAGATGTCCCAGAACGGATGCTAATCTAACTTTAGGGAATATGAAGTGTGAGCTCATTGCTGGGTCTCACTCTTTCTCAGAACATGTATCTGAAATGGATTTGGATTCAGAGGATGACGAAACAAAAGAAAAATCAGACAATTTTGTGAAAGGTAATTCATTAACCTTGGTTCACTGATTTATTCTCAGGTCTTCTCCCCTTTGCATACATTCTGTTTTCTTCTCCATGACATTTATCTTTGCAAGATCCACCCCACGTGTTCCCTGTTGGCCTTTTCTGTGCATCCCTTCTGTCTTGTGTCACTACTTGTGTTGTGGATACTTAGTTTGATTCACCTCATAGGCAGTCTTGGCTTTAACAGCTATCTCCATTAAATAGTTCACTTACTATTGGTGATGGGGCAGGCTGTGGGTGTCAGCTCGAGAAGAGGAAAGAAAGGGTAGGACTGATCAAAAGGAATGTGAGAAGTGGTAATACCAGCAGCTAACAAAATAGTTACTGAGCTGTATTAGCCACTTTTTCTAAATGCTTTATATTATTAATCAGTTTTAGGAGGTAGATACTCTTGTCACTGCCCATTTTACAGATAGTTACTCTGAAGTGCAGATATGTGAAATAACTTGCTTAATTAATATCATACAGCTGGTAAATGGGGACTAGTGAAAAATACTGAAAAGCCGAAAGAAAGCACCTGAAGCTAAGATCAAAAGTAGTTGGGTTTAATTGGAGATTGTGGTATTAGGAAAAGTTTTTGGAAGACTAAGAGTAAGTGATTAGTGTGTGTACCCTAGTGCATGGTAGACACTTTTGTTTGTATTCAAGTTAATAAAACGATACTTTCGTGTCAAGTTCTTTGCATATGAAGATAGAAGAATATGGTATGTTATTGATGGGAATATGTTATACTATGAATGGTACTACGGCTGAAAAAGTCATTGCTCTAAAGTAGTAAGAGTAGTAAAGTAGTAAGAGTTGATCCCATTTACTACTATCCCACTCCAAATTAATAAGAATTCTGGGCACAAGTTGTTTAAAATGTTGAAAATAATTGCAGATGGTTCTAGTAGTGAATTAACTATTCATTGTAATTTAATTCCTTTAGACTTAGCCACCTATTATTAAGGATTAAACAAATATTCTTTAATTTTTAGATTCTGCATCACAAGAAAATGGACACAACACAAAGGTTTCCAGGAAAAGAGTCTGTTCCAGTGACTCAGACAGCAATTCAAAAGTGGTTAAAAAGTCATTAAAAGCCAAAACAGGTTTCCTAAAGATTCCTCGAAGATGTGTAATTACAGCTGCCAATAAGAATAAACTAATGAGGGATGTAAAAGAAGTCAGTTCAGAAAGTATGTGTACTAGAAGCAAAAATAGTAGGAAAAAGCCCCTTCATTTTCCTTGCACTACTAAGAAGGTATCAGTAGATACGGAGGGAGATGTAAACTGTGAAGTGCCAAATGAACAGTATACCTGTGAGGGTAAACCACCTGAAGCTGCCTTAGAAGGCAGTATAAAAAGTATTTGTCAGTCTTTAAACGGAGACTCAGACTCTGAAAGTATTCTGAATTCAAAACCCAAGAACAGGCATACCAATAGTCATAAAACAAATGTTGCACCATCTAAGTCAAAACGTTCCTTGATTGGGTCATCAGAAAAAGGTTCAAAAAGTCATATTCCAGGGAGTGAGACTGGTAGAAAATTTTCTGAGTCAACTTTTACACAAAAAGCTACTGCAGAGCATAATTTTGAAGAGGAACTGAATTATGGGCTACGTAGGTGGAATGGCAGAAGACTCAGGACTTATGGGAAGGCTCCTTTCAGTAAGACAAACGTGATCCAAGATGCACAAGAAGCAGCGGAAATGGAAATAAAAAGGAAAAGACTGCATCCTGAATTGGAAAATGTGGAAATTTCTGAAACTACAGGGTGTTCGAAGTTTGGACCTGACACTAGTCCCAAATCTGAATCAAATTTTGGATCTGTAACTGGATCAGATATTGACTGTAGTGATGATACAAAACCCAAAAAGAGGAAAAAGAAAGGAAAAGCAAAAGTAGTTAGAAAAGGTAAAACTTTTACTGCTACTGTATCTAAAATTGTGAGACGGCAAAGACAAAGCAAACGTCCTAGGGTAAATGTGGATGATAATGACTGGGAGGATTTGGACTATGCAAAATCTAAAAGAGTTCTTCGTCGTTCAAAAATAAAAACGAGAAATCAGGGTAGAAGAACCGTGAGATACCATGATGGGGATGATGACAGAAGCTTAGAAAATGTGTTAGATGATTGCACCTTATGACCTTGAGGGAAAACCAGTTCATTTTAAGAGGAAATGGACTGGAATTTATGGTGAAAGCTGGTTATTGAAATTATTTTTTGTCCTACAATTCAGGGAATATATTTATATTTTTCTATGAAAAGTTATGAATGTGACTAAATCATGACTGTTATTTTTATTTGCACTTGCTTGCCTTTGTAGCAGCATTCAGCACAGGTGCCAAAATATGCTTCATTTGGGGGCAGATCTACTTTGACAGTATTTGACTACATATAGCAAGAGTTAGAATTAGAAATCTGTTAAACACTAGACATCTGGTTATCCAAACCAATGAGCATTACTTTCATGGTAGCAAGTGTCAGGCAGTTGTCATTTTCTGAATTTGTCACGAGATGTTTGTTTCTAACCCCTGTCCTGTAGTAGTATAACAATTTCACGTGACCTATGTTTACAGATTCTTTATAAATATTATGTGCATACTGACATATAATCATGGGAGGCAGAACCATGATGAGTAGGCAAGGTACCTACCACTTTTTTTTTTTCTTTCCTGATAAAATTTCCCTGGCTACTTTCATAGAATGCATTATATCAGATACAGTCATTTTCATTGAAGTGGTTTCCAATTTTTGTCCTCAAATGCTTTTAGAGTTCTTTCACTCTCTTCCCCACCCCTAACCCGTACCGGTTTTTCTTTTTTTCTTTTTTCTTAAAAGAAAACATGATCAACTTTTATTTCATAAACTTGAATTTATAAAATGCTGGTACATTTTTATTTTTTAATGTTTTGAGCGTATTTTTTTTAACCTCTAAGGCTAGAGCATAGTTGTAGCATTTTCTTTTAAATTGTGCACTAACAAAATAATGCTATGTAGTTTTGTCTCTCTATCCGAGATTTCCTGGTTTCCAAGTAAGGGATTTAACTAAGATCTTGCTCTTCCATAGTCGTATTCTGTGAAATTGAGGAGTTTGAGTGCCTTAGATTTAGGAAAAGTGTGTTCTTCTATAATAGTATGTGCACAGGGCTAAGAGAGTATTTAAGTTATATGTAGATTTCCCCATCTGTATGGAAATTGTAGTTGATGTTAAGAGTGCAATTGCAGATCTCATCTTTATAGGAGAATAGTTAAGTGCTATTTTCTTTGTTGTAGCTTACTGCTACCACTTGCATTCCCAAGCATGTTTGCTGGGGAAACTAAATGTGTCTTCATTGGTGACTTCTAGTCTAAATCTAAAAAACTGTCAAATTTGGTGGGGAAATAACTTTGGATTCCACTGAAAGTGAAATTTTTATTGTATCATCAAATACTATAGTATAACTTACTTTAGAGCCAAATATTTTTACTTGATAGGGTATGCTACTCCAGAATGTAGGTGGCTATTACAAGCTTGTTTGTGCCTGAAGATGAACTTGATTCTCAAATGGTTTACATATTTAGTAGCTAAGGATAAGTTACAGTACCCCCACCTTTAAGTTATTTTTTTGGCCCTAATTGTTTTCGGTTTCAGAAAAGAAAAAACAAAAACAAACCCTTTTCCTTGTGTATCCTTGAGGTGGTGGATAAGGAAAAGCATCAGATTCTGGTATCGGTGTTTGAGAATGCTCCTAAATGTTCCAACTTTTTAGTTCTATGTTCCACCTGGGATGGTAGGGGTATCTATACTTTCTACTCTGATGTAAGAAGAAGGAAATTTTTGGACGGTACCAACTAAGATAGGTGGATACCTACCTCTCATTTGGTTGCTTAGAGAGCTATCATACTTCATAACAAAGCTCTTCTTTTCAAAGCTCATGTTAAGTGTATAGTAGACAGATTGATTCATGATAATTGTCCTTGGCTATTGACCTGTAACAGGTAGATACTCTACCCTGATTTGAAGAACTGGTGATGTCAGATCCATTAATTTATTTAAGCTCTTCTTAAACTTCTCTGTTTTATAGCTATTCTCAGGGTTATGACTCCGTGTTTACCGTCTTCTGCAAAAGGAACCAAAAAAATCCATAAATAAATACGGGATACAGTGATAAATACTTAATTTCCTCTGGTAAAAACATGCTTACTTAGGCTTCATCAGTACAACTATTCTCATCCATTGAACTGAATTAACTGGCTGATCGTTAAAAATGGTTAGAGTCTTGTGTGTAGAGGCAGTATTTTGTTTTATCATATTGATAGTAAGAAAAGGAATTGGATCTGATGACTTTCAAAATGTTTGACTATGGTAGGTTCTCAAATTCTGAAGTAAAAATAAGGGATTATGGAGATGATAATTTTTATGGGTTTTTTTGGTCATGGTGCTATTCCTAAGGTTAATTTTGAATAAGTGACACACTCCTAAACACCTTTAAGGAAAATTAATAAATAATATTTAAAAATGTTTACATTGAGCACTAGAACATGTTTGACTTTTTTTTTCTCCTTTATGCAAAATGCGCAGGGATTTAATGCACAGATGTACTTTAATATGTTTGGGATCAGTTTGTATTTTTCTTGAGAAAAATGACAAAGGGTTGCAAATTAAATGTGAACTGATCCAGAAATAAGTGCTATAGCTTTCCATTGCACTTGAAATAGTAACTTAATGGTGTATATTAAAAAAAAAAAAAAAAAAAAGACTACTGTGGTTGTGTATGTCCAGAGTCCCATGATTTTATTCCTTTTATGGTTATAAAAGAAAAATTTTGAGGTATTCAGATTTGATTTTTGTTTCTTTTGAAAGAGCAATTTTGCCAAACATATTAAAAAGTTTCAAACTTTAAAAGGTAAATGTGAGATTTCAGAAGCATTCTTTCCTCCATATCCTGCTTATTTTTAAAGGGTATACTGACAATGTAGTAACTTCTGAATAAAGGGAGATGGTTGTTCCATTTTCAGATAATTCCTAGGATGGTCATTCTTTTTTTATTTTGGCGGAAATCTGTTTAGATCATTTCTCTATTTGGTAATTCTTAAAAAGAATGATTTTCATAAAGTTATTCATAGCTTCTAAATACAACACAAGGATTTCTTCCAGATGGTAGAACTGCACCTAAAAGGGAAATTAGTTTTATAATAAAAAAGATGCAGGGAAAGAACTTACATTTTAGGAAAGGCTCTTCAAAATCTTGAAGTGCAAATGACAAATGCATAGAAAGGATATAAAACTAACCAGTAGAAATACTATCTTTGGTATTACCATACCCGAACAAGAAGACACGCGATGTTAAAAGCCCTTCGTACTCTACTGGTTGACGACCTCTTGAGTGAAATTCTTAGAATAACATTGATTTTATTATACTGCATGCCCTTGATCTCATCTGGCTTTTTTTTTCCTTAGATTATTCAAAACACAGACTTTATTATCTTCACTGTTTGGTATTAAAAACTAGATTGAGGAAGCAGATGTAATTCAGTGGTGGAGCACCTCCATGTTCAATCTCCAGTACTTCCTAAAAAGACAAAAACAAATCTGAATTGAAATGATTTTAAACGTTAGTTTTGTCAGTACAAATTGAATTTAGTCGTGCCAACCAAAAAAATTAGATATTTGAATACCAGTAAGATATAAGAACAATGTTAAAGATGAATACAGTACTTTTTTGTTTTGTTCTACTCAGTTGTATTGATTTTTCAAGCAGCTTATAAATAGCCAGAAAAAAGTCTTTTTGCTTTGCCCTTCTATAGCTAAAATTCCATCTCCATTCTTTTCACCAGGATTGATTTACTATGTTCACTTTATCAGGTGTCTTGCAGCTGTCACCAAATGTTTAACTTTCTTACACTGAATGCAAATTATATTTCAGTTATCCCATGAATGGAATGCAACAGAACGTCTTTATTACAGAAGAACTTTTCACCTGTTACTATTTAAAAGTAATACCTCTCAACTTTTGCTGTGTGTGAGACTTGACAGTCTTCTCATTCTAGTATTTTGGGAGCATAAGAACCAAACCAAAAAAAACATCTGTTGAAGCTTGAAAGAAAATGGTGAAAAAGATTTGAGTCCAAATAGATTAGTAAATGCTAATCCTCTTTGTAGCTCAAATTGTGCATCTGAGGAAAGGACTGAAGAGTAAAAAATGTAACGCTGAAAGCTGTGTTGTCTTCTCTATTTTAAGGATTTAAAACTTTTTTTCTAATTAAAAATGCCTGAGGATATTTGACAATCCCATTTGAGAGATTTTTTAGCAGTTTCTTTCATTATTTACTCGCTAGGCTGCCTCCTAAAATGTTAATTTGGTAGAAAAATCTCAAGACATTCATTTGATGTCTCTTCAAGGATAGTTTTCATGGGTTTGATGGAAGGAGATGGGGGCAGGTGGCATGTCACAACATTTGGGTCCTACAGTTCCTCAGACTCTGTTTTTGGCCATGTGGCAAATGTGGATTATACATCCATTTCTGAAGTACTCCAAGATTGATCACTTCATTGAATTTAATTATTAGTATTACATCATATTTTCTGGTCATAGTTTAGTTTTTAATTTTAAGGTTTAGTTTTATCAAAATTTTTAGTGGGAATTTGGATTGCTAAAGAGAGGAGGCATTTTCACTGAATTTAAATGAGATGACCAGTTAGAGACTGTATTTTGACTACAGCAGTCCTATCTACCCTTGGTTCTTTAAGGCAAAAAATTTAGAAATTGTAATCTTTGAATGGTTAAAGGTTGAAGGAATCTTTAATTCTTAATTTACTGAAGTTAATTTTTCAATCCTTGGACTATAACAACCCATTCACTTCCCCTGTGAGATTTTAACAGTACCATTACAGTATCCTGTCCAAAATGCAAATCCTTAATTTTCCACTCCCACTCAAGATCTCTACTTTTTCTAAATTAATTCATTACCACATCTGAATCTTTACATTATCATCTAGGAACCAGTTTTTAGTCATTGCAAACCTAAGTAGTAGAGTTTAATAAATTTAGCAATGTCATCTTAAACCCACTGTTTTTTTTTACTGCTACAAGCCAATTAAAATCTAATTGGTTAAATCTTTACAGTCTGCAGTTTATAGTCAGTTTCCCTTGCAATTCATCTTTACCTGTTACCCAAAGCAGATGCCTAACCTCTATTCATTGGTGATTTCTTTTCAAGTAGACATTGGGGGGTGGGGTGGGGGTGGGGAACGGACAGGACGACTGAAGTGAGTTATGAGATGTGCCTGAAAAAGGAGTTTGTCACTGGATTATCTGTTATCCTGCTTTTCATTAGTAAATTAGATTGACATCCCAGTATTAACACTTTTGATACCTTGTCCTGCCTATGTGTAGTATGAAGTACTCTTTTTTGTTTTTTTTTTTTTAAGGTACCAGGGCTGGGGATTGAACCCAGGACCTTAGGAAGCAGGCACTTAACTGCTTGAGCCACCTCTGCTCCCTGAGATATCTCTTTTTAAAAGTTACTTAAGGAGAGCTGATGTAGCTCAATGGTTGAAGGCTTGTCTCCCACAAATGGAGGTCCTGGCTTCAATGCTCGGTAACTCCTTTAAAAATTTTTTTTTCTGAATTTGTAATTCATAGAGCTTTTTAGAAAATTTTTTAGAAAAATATTGCAACAGGCAGCACAAATCTTTTGAAAATTCTAAGTTTGGCTAATGTTACCAATTAAATTTTCTAAGGATAAAAAGCAAAATATTGTGGTGAGGTAGAATTAGCTGTAGATTCAAAACAAAACACTTGAAGGTTCTGTATCCTATCAATGAATATATTGAAGATTTAAGCTAAACAAGTTCATCTAGGCAACTCTAAAAGGGACTAAACAAGCGAACAGTTCTTACTGAATTGTTTCTGACAATCTCCTGACTTGACACTGCCATGTTGAAGTTGACTTCTCTGTCAGTTCCCCCTTTAAAAAAAAAGTTTCAACACCTCGAAGGCTACAAAAAACACTTAATTCTCAGCAATTCTCTATAAAGATTTATTCAGTTTATGGGATCCTTTTGGAAACTTTTGCTTGGGGAGGGATAAAGATTACTGATAAGTTTATTTGCTTCCTGATATTGTGTCTTTTTCATTGCCTATCAGTGAAAGGCAGACAAGGTCTGATAGAAGGCTTACTTGAGGGAAGCTTATCAGTAACTACAAGCTTAGTTCTGTTACGTGCATTTGCTTTATCCACCTACCACAGCCACCATAATGTCAATACTTAAAAGTTACATGAAGTAGGCTAGTACACGTCATTTTGAGTCAGATAGTCTTTTCATCTTTTCCTAGGTTCAAATTTGTTTTAAATATTCCAGTTTTATAAAAGGCTGATCAAAATTTTTATGCTGCTTACAGCAATGATGTGAAGCTTACTTTGGACTTTGTATACAAAAACAATTTTGTATCTTGAAGTGTTGCAATTGGAATACAAAAAAAATCTTTCTAAAAAATAGAAACGATATTGTTTTGAATCTGAACTATTGGCAAATTTCATATTACACACTGATCTGTGAGTTATAATTTAAAGTCGTCATCCGGGTAAAACTATCGGAGTACTACTATAGATGATATTTTAACACTACTGATGTGTTTTTGCCATCCCCCAATAGGAAATCCTTACAGGAAAGTAACAATGCCTCAAGCACCTAGTAACTTTTCCTACAGGTGTCTGACAGATCACCATCTGGGACAGCAGGGCTTGTGAGATCTTAATGACTCCAAAGTTAAATGACTACCACAAATGTACTGTTGAGAGCAGCCCCCTCCAAAGTTCTTAAGCTTGTACCCAGCATATAAACTGGATGTCTAAGCCTGAATTGCCCTGTATATATTTCTAAAAATTGTTTGTAGTTTTCTCAAGAATAAAGCACTTTATAACTTACCAAGGTCTCAGTAATAAAATTATCACTGATTTACATGTATGTAATTTTTCTAACATCCCACAGTCACTCCTGCCTTCCTCAGATTGTTTTGTTGTCCTTACTCTTACATAACTCCTATTTTAAGGCCTAAAACTCCAGACACATAGATTTATCAAGTTGTTAACTATATACAATATACTTTATCCCCATATTCCCTCTGTTCCAGGCATAGCTATTTATTTGAAGTTTAAGTGTCCTTATTTTTAAAACCTGATTTTAGTTTTATTCTGCAGAATCTCCCCCCCCCCCCCCCGGCCCCATGTAGAATCTTAATTCAACTGTTTTCCTTTATTTTGGATTACAAATAAGCACTTACTAAAATGTCTTAGAGTTAGTATACACTAGATTTCCAAAGAATAGTATAGGTACATCACAACATCAAAATTAATTGCTGCAACCTAAATCAGTTTGTTACTCAGATTTTTTTTGTTACATTAGATGCTATATTTCATCTAGGCTATTCAACTGGTTATGTTGTGAGAATGAATCAGTTGTCTGTTTCTAACCTTTTTTTCCAACATGCAAACGTGTAGTTACTTGGATGATACTAGTATAGTCTCATCCCGCCAAACTACAAATTTCAGCCTTATTGTATATATAGCATGTTTTAAAATATATATATTTAAAACTTTTCATTTACCTATTGTAGCATATTAATTTATATTCTAGCAATTGCCTGTTGAAGATTCATATTGGATCTAGGGTTGATTTGTGGAAACATTAGTTCATAATTTCCTTAGAAAAAATTTTAAGTAAAAAAAAAAACTGCACTTTAGAACCACTTCCAGCTCCACTCCCAAATATTTTGTGCATGTGGTTCTGCAGAGCCCAACTAACAGAGGGGAATGCAGTTTTTTTTTTACAATCTCTGGCGACTTAAGTTTAACAAAATATACTAGAATTTCATTGGAATAGCTTAAGTTAATTGGCAAAAGGGGCGGGGGGGAAGGGGAGATGATAGCTTTTAGTGAAATAGTTCCGGTTTTGAGAAAACTTGTGGATCCTGAAGAAAGCACAACTTTGAACAATTAACTTTCACAGATTTCAGGTAAAAATCTCAAGGGCTTTTATTTCAAAGGTAAACGGCTTTCCTCAGAATTCTCCCAGTATTACGAACACATGTCAATCAACAGAAGCAGTTCTTGTCTGTACTCACTTGCCTTTTTATCAGCTTGGTGACAGAAGGGGAACATTTCCACAAAAGGAAAAAGGAGGTTAGTAGTTGGTAGTTTCACTGCTACAGAATAATATCGTTAAGTGACAATTCCTGCAAAGCCCTTATTTTCTATTATTTAGTAATACAGAGAAGAATATTGCAGGAGTTCTACAGATGTCAAGTGTGGTTATTTCAATGACCTTAAACTGGTCCTTGTTGACTGCTCGAATGACTGGAAACTTAGGTCCTAGAAACACACTCTCATGAAGACTATACCTTGAAGAAAGTTTTAGATAGTTTGATTTTTAATGGTGGCAAGACTACCTTGCAAACAAAGGTCTAAAACTCTGGGACTAGTGAACTTCAGATGCATTTTTCCAAAAGAATGGTACTTTTGCCCTAGAAGACTACTAATCTAGACTTGTTTTTGAAGATTGAAAATCCTGAGACAGTGAAAAAAATTTTAATAATGAGTCTAGGTGTGTGTACATGGAGTCTTCATAACTCCAATAGGATCTCCAGCCATCCTCTCTGAAACTTTCAGCTGAAATAGCTTCCTCAAAGGAAGTCTTCCTTGACTCTATAGACTAGGGTAGGTTTCTAGTTTATGCTTTCATAGCACCTGTGCTTTTTCATCCTTAAATCACATGTAACTGTACATTTATGTGTGGACTTATTTTAAGAATCTTTACCCTGATCCTTTGTGAGGTGTGTGCCTGGTTCACAGCTAATCACATATCTACCTCAGGAAATATCTGAAGAAGAAACTAGGATTTAATGATTCCACCTTATATAAAATGCTCAGATATTTGAAGAAATAAATCTTACATTAAAACTACTTTCACTTGCATAAACATAAAATTCCTTTTCTTTGAACTAGTTAGCAATACAACTTTTTTTCTTTTTTAAGTAAAGGAAATACTTGGAATTTAAACTTTAAAAAGAATCTTCAGTCCAGGGCTGATGCTGTCATCAGAGATACTCATGATGGCATTTTAGGTACAGGGAAAATTTTTCTGGACCTCCTAATACTTTAAAGTAGCTTAACAGGATTAGAAATAATATCCAAAATCCAAAATCTATATATGGTTCTATTTTAAAAATTCAGAGTTTTAGAAGTGCTCTTAGATTACCTGATTTATGATGTCTAAGGTACTCAACCCTATTTTTACAAGTCTGCTACTGTTCAAAGCAGGGGATCTTAACAAGGAATCTGTGAACTTGAAATTCAAAAGAACATTCTTGTGGGGATCTGCTGGTGTGGGTGTGGTAATATTTATTAAATAATAGACAGTATAGGGTGGCCTTCGTAAGGGGTCCGTGGAACAAAAATGTTTTAAGAACCCCTGGTTTAAAGTGACAGTTACCTCACAGATTACAAAGTATTAGCTTCTACCCATGACTTACTTTAGTAGATAAGGAGATGGAAGATTATATTAATGTCCAAAATGTGTAGTATCAGTGATTGTCATGTTTTAAAATTTATTGTTTAGAATGTGAGTAGTTTTAAATTTATTGTTTAGGAATGTGAGTTTTGTTGAGGAATGTAACTAGAAGTAAAATCTTGTGTTAACAAGATTTTTGCATTTACATGAATTTTCACTCATTTTTCAGAATCTGTTCCTAGAGACAGAGAACCCAATACAAAAGTGAGAACATGTATGCATAATCAGAAGGATGCAGTGCAAATGCCTAGTGAAACTCTGAATGCAAAAATGGTACCTCAGAAAGTTCCCCGCAGATGTGCTACTGTTGCTGCAAATAAAATAAAGATATTGAGTAATGTAAAAGAAACTATTTCAGCACCAGAAAATGTCTGGATTAGGAAGAGTAGCAGAAAACTGCCCCATCGAAATGCTTCTGCTGCGGCTAAGAAAAAATTACTGAATGTTTATAAAGAGGATGATACAAGCATTAATTCTGAAAGTGAAAAAGAGCTAGAAGATATTAATAGCAAAATGCTTTTTTTAAGGCGGTTCAGATCCTGGAAAGAAAAAGCACAATAGTGACTCAGAAAATGTAGAAGTGGAATCTGAAAACAAAAATGGCCACAAGTATTAGCAGGCGGTTGCCTTCTGCTTCTAGTTCTAAAGTAAATCCCTTGTTGGCATCTTCTCTAAAAGCCTTATTGGTCAAAGTGGGAGGAAGGCTTTTTCCAGTCAGCCCTTTGACAGACAAGCACGCCAGAGAATTCTAAGGAGGAAATAGAAAGTATAGTTGGAGAGGTTGAAAAGTGGCCTTTTGTAAGATTACCATTCCTTTCCAGAAAGCAAGAGCCTTGAAGAAACCTCTTTATTCCTTAGAGGAAGAAAATAATGGGAAGTGTACAGAATATATAGGAAAACATTTCAGGACTGCTAAAAATTTGAACTCTCAATCTGATGCTAATTTTAAGGATTGTGCATTAGAATATGAAAATTCAGGTCACCATGAGTGTGTCATTACTGAAATCAGAGAAAAAACTTAGAAAAAAAATTAGAGACGCACATTTCAACAGGAAACGCCATTAAGGCTATTTGCTTTTGAGTGAAGCAAATATCTTAACTAAATTCAGTCCCTATAATTCACATCTCCAAGGTTGGCAACGGTGTATTCAATGATGGGGATGTTGATAATTAAGTTCTAAAGTCAAGTGTTGGAAATAGGCAATTACAGAAAATTCATTCATGTCTTACTTAGTTTACAATACTGGAATTTATACTGAATGATGATCACTTGGTATGACTAATTCAGGGAATATATATTTTTCTATGGAAGTTATGAATGTGACTATCACAGTTTCTTTTATTTCTACTTGCATGTAGCAGTATTTAAAGAGATACCAAAATGTGCCTCATTAAGGGGCAGGTCTTAATTTTAATCAAAAGTACAGTAGAGATTAAGACTAAAATCATATTTTAGATAACAGTGAAATTCTATCTTATGTTTCATTTTTGAAGTGTAAGCAATAGCACCTTACAAGTTAGAACTTTATGAAAAATTTGAGCAAGTTTATCACAATCCCATCACAACAAACCTTCACAACAGCATGCCATTGTGGCCTTTGCTAGGATTAGGAAATCTGGTCATGAGTCTACAAAGAAGTTCTTTGCAGTGGAGTTTAATTTGTTGTTAATAGGTATTTGTTGAAATTAAGATCACCAGATTAAATGAATGTACTGTCAAATCTTAACATAGTAATGTTATTGGAAAACTAAATTGTTAGGACCAAGTTGTTTCCCCATTTCAAAATACCTGTGAATATTAATATATATTCTGCATGTATAAATTTTAAAAAGTAAAATATAGAAACCTAGGAATTATTCCATTTTTATTAAGAGATAAATGCATATTTTTAGGTTATACAGATGGACCAACTTTCTAGATTTGAAAAATTTGTGGGTTCATGTCTGTTCAGAAAAGGCCTTTTTTTTTCCTTTTAGCATAACCAGCATATTTTTAATTCAGAGTCTGTGTCCTTTGCTCTGTTTGCAGTATCCTTTCTTCTGAAATCCTAATGCCATTCTCTTGTGAATATACAGATGAGAAAGGGAAAAGAATTCCTAATAAACTGCTAATATTTTTAGGTGAATGGGAATTGGTTTTTGAGCACTAATGAAATGGATGAACCTATTTTAATCCCATACTTATTATTTTCATAGAAATTTCTCATTGGTTGTAGTCTCAACAGATACCATACAATGAACACATTTGTCTCAGTTAAGACTTTTATGTAAAACCTTCCAACAATTTCAGTGTTATGAAAGATTCTGACTTTGAATATATAATTTACCATTGTGGAATTAATTTTTGTCAGTACCTTCGTTCATAATGGGTCCCTTTTCTAGTTTAGTATTTACTTTGAACATGTTTGCTTTTTGAAATGCTTGGCCTAAATTTATTGTTACTGCATGTAATAAGCATTTATTTAAAACAACATTCTTGTAAAAATGTATGCAGAATTGAAATCATGGCCAAATATATTAACATTACCCTATTTACAATAATTTAAACCAGCTTTCCAGAAAATATTTTTTTAGAATTGTGGGATCAATTTGAGGATTTTCCTGGTAAAAAATGACAATTTACTCAACAAAAGGTCTAACAGAGTGATTCCCAAACAGTCTTTTAATTCTGCAATTCATTCATTCTATAAACTCACCTAACCCAGGAGTCCTAAAGTAGTTTTAAAATACCACATTGGTAATTTTGCATATTCTCTTTCACTAAGGATACACAAACTGTCCTAAGCTATTACTGGATAGCAATTTGGTTTTATTTTTACCTAAATGTTTAAATTTTGCTTCAAAATGCAAACTTTCATTGAAATAGATGTAAAATTTCTAAATACTGATTTTATGTAAATGCTTTTGATTATTCAGATCTTTAGTAGACTGTTATATCTGTCCATTTAATGCAAGAGTTTCTGGCAACTTTGAGCGTTTATGATTTTTTTTAAAAAGCTCACAGGTCCCAAAGTCGTTAACTGGTGGCTATTTATTGACGTTTCCAAAATGCAAACGATTCCGTCTGTTTCCAGCACAACTAAATGTAGGAAAATGGATTTTTATTTCTCATTTCAATACTGGATATTTTTTTAGTTGAACTATGCTACATTTCCTTTTTTCTCCTGCTTGGAATAGTGCTCCGCAAAGGACGTCCAGTACATTTTAAAGAGAAAACCAGTTTACAAATCGGAACTACTTTTTTCTTATTAATGGAAGGCTATTTAAAACGAAAACTAATTTTATATCAGAAATGGCCAAGTTTTAAAATAGAAGCAATTATTTTTACATTCTCTAATCTAAAAAGTCTTTTAGATTAGATGTCTTGACAACCATCAGCTTTTGAACGGTGAATTCCTACCGCGAGAGTAAAGATATCCTTTCCTAACACCACGAAACCCTGTATTTTTTCCCTGCCCTTTCACCCGTCCTCGCGGCGCTGGGCCGCGGGCAGCGCGTGACGGGGGGGGACCCGCTCCCGGGCCGGCGTCCTGTCCGGGTGTCCGGCCGCGCCAATCCTCGCGGCGACTGGGCCAGCACCTACCTGGGGGCGGCCCTTAATGCACCCGTGTCTTTCCTAACCGCGATGAAAACGAAAACGGGCTGGAGGAAGGAAGACTCGAGGGCAGGCCTTTCCCCGGAGCTGTTCAGCCTGGGCGAGGGGCGCCGAGGCCCCTCCACGCCAAGTCCGTGACCGGTGAGAGCGGGGTCCGCCCCGTGCCCGCCCCTGCACTTGCTTCCTGCTGTTACCCTGTCCTCGGGCTTTTTCGTCTCCACTGCCGGCGTGCCAGCGGGAGGAAGGGGTTCCCACGCCTGGGAGCCGCGAGCGGGGCGGCGGGCGCTGCTCAGGGCGGGCGGCGCGGGGGGCGGCGCGCGGGCGCCGCTCACGGCTGGCGGCGCGCGGGCACGGGGCGCAGGGCCGAGCGCCAGGCCGGTGCGCGTGCGCAGCCTCGCGGCGCCGCAGTTGACTGGGCGGGCCCGCGGCCGGCCATGGCGGCCACGTTCTTCGGAGAGGTGGTGAGGGCGCCGTGCCGAGCCGGGACGGAGGACGAGGAGGAGGAAGAGGACAGGAGGAGGGAGACGCCCGAGGACAGGGAGGTGCGGCGGCACCTGGCACGTAAGAGGTGAGGTCCTGGGCTCGGGAACCCGCGGGGCCGCGCGCTGGGCCGCAGAGACCGCGGGCGCCGGGTTTCCCCGCCTCGGAAAGCGTTCAGTTTCCGCCCAGACCTAGCGGTGCAGCGAGGGAAGGACGCACGTTCTCGGCGGGCAGGGACCCGGGTTCAAACTCGGGTCGTTGCCGCACGTGTGCAGCGACTCCACGCCCGCTGCGAGCCTGCGTTCTTAAGATGACGCCGGCCAGACCAGCTGTATTCGTGCTCTCTGCTAGTGATTTCCTTGAATCGTGAAAGTGAAAGCTTTTGGGGGAGCTGGATTTAGCTCTTTTATATTAAAGCAGTTGCCACCAAGGCTTTCGTTAGCATTTATTTGGACTTGGTTTCTTTTGGACTTTAAAGTGATCATTCTAGGACCTGTAGAATTTCCTAAGGCTACGGTGCTGTAATCTTTGCCCATGTTTGCCACATGTTTGGTTCATGAACATTATCCCTATTCTGGTAGAATAGAACTTTTATCCCCTGCCCCACATTGTGTGCCACTAGCAGATGGATACCAAATCTTTTTTTTTTTTTATTTAAAGATTTATTTATTTCTCTCCCCTGTCCCTCCACCCGCCCCCCAGTTGTCTGTTCTCTGTGTCTGTTTGCTGCAATCTTCTTTGTCCGCTTCTGTTGTCAGCAGGACGGGAATCCGTGTTTCTTTTTGTAGCGTCATCTTGTGTCAGCTCTCCGTGTGGGCAGCACCATTCCTGGGCAGGCTGCACTTTTCTTTCGTGCTGGGCGGCTCTCCTTACGGGGCACACTCTTTGCGCGTGGGGCTCCCCTACACGGGGGACACCCCTGTGTGGCAGGGCACTCCTTGCGCGCATCAGCACTGCGCATGGGCCAGCTCCACACGGGTCAAGGAGGCCCGAGGTTTGAACCCTGGACCTCCCATGTGGTAGACAGACGCCCTAACCACTTGGCCAAGTCTGCTGCCTCTTTTCTTTTTTTTATTATTACCAAACACACAATTTGGAGAGAATAGTGAAATGACCTCGACCCCATACACAGTCATTGTAAATTCAGTTATCAAGATTTTGCCGCATTCATTTCATTTTCCCTTGCTTTTAGGTAACTCTCAGACACCGGGGCCCTTCACCCCCACGTTGTTCAGTAAGCTCCTCAAACGATGTGGGTATTTTCTTATGCCATTACCACTCCTAACAAAATTAGCAGTTAAGTCATATTTAATACCCAGTCCAGTCCAGTGTACCCAGCTGCCTCCAGCAGCATTTTACAGAGGGTTTGTGTGGATCAGATTCCTAACAAGGAGCACACATTGCATTTAGAGGTTTTGTCTCTTGAGACTTTTTTTCATTTGCATCAGCCCCCTTCCGTTTATGCCCCTTTTGAGAGACTGGTTTTCCTATGAACTGGCTACTTTGTGGTTTGTCTGATTGTTTCTTCCTGGTGTTCATTTAACACATGTACCTACCTGCATTTCTTGTGTATGGATATTTGCTCTAGAACTAGGCCTTATTTAGGTTCAATTACTGGCAAGAAACCTTCCAAGGTGATTTCTGTGTTTCCCTTTGCACACCGTGTCCAGTTGTCCCACTTGTCTGTGTGTTACGATTGATCCGTGGCTTGTGGGCTTTTGGTTTTCTTTATTGGTTAGAATTGCCTCACTCCATGGTTGTCCATAGAATTATAAGCATGTTCTTTATTAAAGTTTGCATTTTACATGTGTGCTGTTCATCATAACATAGTACTGAATATATTTATCTTAAGTTGCCTTAGTTTTATCTTCTGTTTCTTGTGTTAGGGAGGTGCAGCTCCTTCGAAGACAAACAAAAACATCTCTGGAAGTTTCCCTGCTAGAAAAATATCCTTGTTCCAAGTTTATCATTGCTATAGGAAATAATGCAGTAGGTAAGTGAAAATGCAGAAGATTAGACATTTTGTTGAAAGAACAAAATTAAAGTTACTTATTTCCCTCTGTTGTAAATTATTTCAACTGTTCATTATTTAAAAAAGAAAGTTGTAGTAGTGTAACTTTTTCTTCTGAATAAAATCTTTTCCCTATGTTTATTGCTCATGTGGCCTCGTCTTTTTCATAAACTTAAAAAATAAGTTTCATAGGAAATGTTTCTGGCTTCAGGAACTTTCCATTGTGAGGTTTCCCCGTTCCCTGTTTTGGGCCAGCCTTGGAGGAACGGAGAAGCCCTTTGTAGCAGTGGTTCTTACAAGTTTTTGATTAATAGACTCTTGAGAACCAACAGAACTCTAAAAATAACAGTAACAATTGCTAACATTTTTGAGTACTTAAATTCTGAAGGCTTTATGCATATTAATCCACTCCACGGGTTAAAGGTAGGGACCCTTCTAGAATAGTGTGCATGTATAAGCATACATGCAATCCTGCTATAATTTATTTCAGGGGACTCACAGGCTCTGAGGAGAGCTTTCAGGAACCCCGGTGAAGATCCCTTGCCCTAAAAGGTAGCCCCACCGCTCTTAGAACATAGTAAGGACTTGGTAAATAACTGCTGACTCATTTATAGAAAGTTTCGCTGGCCTACAATCTTCAGGAAAGAGTCACACCATGAAGTATGGTAAAACCTCTGTCCGTAAACCCGCCTCGGTTCCTGACTCTTGAGGATGTTGGTGCCCAGGGCATGGCCTTTAGCTTCTGGAGGGCCTCAGTTTCCTTAATTGCAGAATGGCCTTGCGAGGGAGACTCTGTCCTAGTCTGCCCGGCTGCTGTGACAGCTGCCACACAATGGTTTGGCTTAGGAACATGGGGTTACGGGCTTCACCCTTTGGGAGGCTAGAGGTCCAAAATCAAGCCATCAGCAAGGCCACACTTTCTCCCCAAGTCCTCAGCATTCCAGCACTGGCTTGCTGCAGCCCCGGAGCTCCTGGGCCTGCGGCTCGGCCTCCTGTCCCGTGGGGAGCCCTCGCTCCTGGTCTGCTCTCCTGACTTCCTTCTGCATGACCGCATCAGAATTGCTGCTGCTAAGGGACTCCAGGAGTGTGGATTAAGGCTCATCCTGATCCTGGTGCACTGGGACTGTACCTTGTAACTAACAAAAACACCTTCAGGAGGTCCTCAGGACAGTGGGCTCCCACCCTCAGGAACACGGACTAGTTAGGAACGTCTTGTTGAGGCTCCTGTGTCAGCCTACCCTTCCTTCCTCCCTCCCTCCCTCCCTTTCTCTTTCTCTCTTTCTTTCTTTTCTTTCCTTTCTTCTCTTTCATTTTTTATTTTTTTTCTCACCCCTTCCCCCCGCCCCCATTGTCTGCTCTCTGTCCGTTCACTGTGTGTTCTTCTGTGTCCACTTGTATTCTTGTCAGTGGCACTTGGAATCTGTCTCTCTTTTGGTTGTGTCGTCTTGCTGCGTCAGCTCTCCGTGTGTGTGGCCCCACTCCTGGGCGGGCTGCGCTTTCTTCGCATGGGGCAGCTCTCCTTACTGGGTGCACACCTTGTGCATGGGGCTCCCCTACGCGGGGGACACCCCTGCATGGCACAGCATTAAGTGGCTCTTTCTGCTCAAAAATTCTAGAGTAACTTGGACTTTTTATGGAACAGAAAATGCTACTTGCAGAACAAAACGCTAACCTCTGTGACTTGTCTTTCCCAGCATTTTTGTCAACATTTGTTATGAATTCAGGAGTCTGGGAAGAAGTCGGCTGTGCCAGACTCTGGAATGAATGGTGTAGGACAACGGACGCCCCCAGCCTGTCCCCTACAGATGCTTTTTGTGTGTTTTACCATCTAAAATCGAATCCCTTGGTATGTGAACTCTAACTTGTATGTCTACAAAGTTGTTAATTAAGCGTTTTTACAGTATTTGAATAATGGGTTCGTTTATAACCCCTAAAGTGGGTTTTGTAGTGTGGTGGAGTTCTTACAGCGTTCTGAAACATCTTGGTTAAAAACTAAGCATTAGATATTGAAAGCTTGTCTGTGTTCAAAAAATTATTTCAGCTGGTATCGTGAAATATGCCAAAAGGCGATTAGAACAGGGAGTTCTACTTTGTTGCATTCTACCCAATATTCACTCCGTGCCTGGTACTGCAAACTCAGTAAGCATTTGTCCAATTCTAAACATAGTTCTGTTAACATCAAGACTCATCCTAACCTAATTTGCCATGAATTTTAAATTAAAAAAAAAAAACACAACTTTTAATTTCAAATTTATAAGAACATTAGAAAAATAATACCCCATACAGAGAGCTCCCCCGCACATACCCAGATCCACCAATTTTAACATTTTGTGACAGTTATATCAATCTAGCTACCTCTTCATCAGTCTATAATCTGTCTATGAGTCTATTAATCAATTTTCTGAATACACCTTGCTCCTTGAACCCTTAATACTGCCACATTTCCTAAGAACAAAGATACTTGCATACCCACCTCATAGTTGTCAAGTTCAAGAAATTTAAAATGGATATAAAACTTACAGTCTCTATTCCAGTTTTTCCCTATGTACCAATAATGTCTTTTTTAAAATCCCCCCCTCCCCCAGTTGTCTGCTCTCTGTGTCCATCCCCTGTGTGTTCTTCTGTGACTGCTTCTATCCTTATCAGCGGCACCGGGAATCTGTGTATCTTTTTTTTTTTTTAATAAATGATTTTTTAAAAAAATTTCTCTCCCCCACCCCCAGTTGTCTGTTCTCTCTGTCCATCCCCTGTGTGTTCTTCTGTGACCACTTCTATCCTTATCAGCAGCACCGGGAATCTGTGTTTCTTTTTGTTGCATCATCTTGTTGTGTCAGCTCTCTGTGTGTGCAGCGCCATTCCTGGGCAGGCTGCACTTTCTTTCGCGCGGGGCGGCTCTCCTTACGGGGCGCACTCCTTGCGCGTGGGGCTTCCCTCCTCGGGGGACTCCCCTGCATGGCAGGGCACTCCCTGCACATGGGCCAGCTCCACACGGGTTAAGGAGGCCCGGGGTTTGAACCGCGGACCTCCCATGTGGTAGGCGGACGCCCTAACCACTGGGCCAAGTCTGCTTCCCACAATAATGTCCTTTTCAACCTTCTTTCTTTTGTTAGATCCCATCCAGGATCATGTATTACCTTCAATTGTCATTGTTTGTTTTGTTTAGTTTTCCTGTCTGGTTGCATCATTGTCTTTTTGGTGTGTCGCATCACCATGCAGGGGCCTTGCTGTGGCCTTGTGCCTCACCACACAGGTCTCGGACTCCTTTTGTCTTTTCTTTCTTTCTTTTTTTTTTAACTAGGAGGTCCGGGGGATTGAACCCAGGTCCTTCATATGGTAAATGGATGCTCAATTGCTTGAGCCACAGCCACTTCCCGTCATTGTTTCTTTAGTTGCTCTTTCTTTGTTTCCATTGTGGGAATATATATACAACATATTCTTTCCCGTCTCAGCCACTCCCAAGCATACCATTCACTGGGATTAATCACCTACTCTATCTTGTGGTACCTCACCACCTTCCATTACTAAATTTTCCCATCTCCCCAAATAGAAATCCTAACCCCATTGTGCCTTAAATCCCATTCCCTGTACCCCCATTCCTGGCAACCTGTACCCTAATTTCTGTCTCTCTGGGCTTGCATATTCGCCATTATTTTCTTTGTAGCTACATGAAGCTTAAATTTAGCATCTTAAATCTGTAACAGTCTGATTTGCTTTGATACCAACTTAATGTCAGTGGCATACACAACTATGCTCTCATACCCTTTCATCCCTGCCACCTTTTGTGTAGTTCTCATCACAAATGACGTGTTTGACACTGAGCCCAAGACCACTGATTTCTCATTACATTTTATGCATTTGCCTTTTAGATCGTTTAGGAAGGAGAAAGTGGAGTTACAAACAAAAGTACAATAGTACTGGATTTATATTTGCCCATGTTTGTCACCCTGACTGGACATCTTATTTTTCTTTATGTGTCTTTGATCTGTTTATTGTACTTTCCTTTCAGCATGCAGCTCTCTCTGACTTCTCTTGTAGGGCTAGTCTGGTGCTGCTGAACTTCCTGAGAATATTTGTTTATCTGGGAATGTCTTAACTGCTCCCTTATTTATATATTTATTTATTATTTTAGGAGGTACTGGGGATTGAACCCAGGACCTCATACATGGGGAGCAGGCGCTCAACTGCTGAGCCACATCTGCTCCCTTTCCCTCATTTCTGAATGACAGTTTGTTGGATGTAGAGTTCTTGCTTGTTAGTTTTTTGCTTTAAATATGTCATCCCACTGCCTTCTTGCCTCCACCTTTTCCAGTGAGGAATCGGCACTTAATCTTATTGAGGTTCCCTTGTATATGACTTGTTTTCTCTCTTGCAGCTTTCAGAATGCTCTTTTTTTTTTTTTAATACATTCTCCTCACCAACCCCGTTTCCTGCTCTCTATGTCCATTGGCTGTGCGTTCTTCTGTGTCTGTTGTATTCTCATTAGGTGGCTCTGGGAACCCATCCTGGGACCTTCTGGAGTGGGAGAGAGGCGATCATTCTCTTGCTTCACCTCAGCTCCCTAGTTCATTGTGTCTCATATTGTCTCTTCTCTGTGTCTCTCTCTTTTTTTTTTTTTTAAACATATTGTTTTTTTTTTAATTTGATAAATTGTAGGTTTACAGACAAGTCATGTAAAAAATACAATCTTCCCATATAACTCTCTATTATTGACCATTTGCATTATTGTGGTATATTTGTTATGATTGATGAAAGAATCTGTGTCTCTTTTTGTTGTGTCATCTTGCTGCGTCAGCTCTCCATGTGGGCGGTGCTACTCCTGGGCAGGCTGCACTCTTGGGCGGGGCAGCTGTCTTTGTGCTGGGGGGCACTCCTGCGCGGGGGGCACCCCTTGTGCAGTACGGCACTCCTCGTGTGCAGAGTGCCCTTTTTTTGGCATTTGACAGTCTGATTACAATATGCTGTGGGATGGGTCTGGTTGGGTTTATAGTGTTTGGAATTCATTGAACATCTTGCTTGTGGATATTCATGTCTAGTTAATTTTGGGAAGTTTCCAGCCATTATTTCTTTGAACAGTGCTTCTGCTCCTTTCTCTTTTTCTTCTGGGATTGGTCTACTTGTCAGTGTCCATAGGGTCCTCAGGTTCTCACTTTTCTTCATCATTTCCTCTTTTTGCTCCTTGGACTGAATGATTTCAGTGGTCTTATCTTCAAATTCACTGATTTTTTCCCATTCTCTCTTGAACCCTCTAGTATGTCCCAGCTCTGGTTCTCCTCACCGATGGTTTCTAAAGGTTTTTGATCTTCTCCTTTGCCTGAGCTTCTTGTTTCTTGTATGTTTTGTAACCTTTTGTTGAAACCAGACAGTTTTGATATCTTAACGTGTTATTGCTGGAATTTACTCTGCGACCTTTGCTCCCTAAGCTTGTATCGAGCTTACAACAGCAAAAACCAAAACAGCAAAAACCAAAACGAAAGAAAACAAAACAGCTAAACACCCTTCCCATTCTTTGCAAATTGACCTGTGCAGGGAGCTCTCCTTCAGGGCTTATCTGGTCAGTGAGTTTAGAGAATGGCTTGAGGCAAAAGCGAGGGGCTGTCTTGTTTGGGCATGTGTATGTGGCCCTGAGAATTCCCTGGTTTACCTTGATAGGAATGTCCCCTCTTCCCTAAGAAGCAGTTTCCTCACAGTCCTGGGCACTGCACTCCGAATGAGAGCCAACGTCCCCTTGCCATGACTTGACTGCTTTCCCGCAGCATTTTGTGGGAGAGCTCGGTGAGCTGCCTTCTACGTGGAGGGCAAGTCCCGGGACAGCAAGTCTCAGGCCACCACCGGACAGATGGGGCAGATGTACACGCTCTCCGGATATTTAGAGGGCTCCTCTGCTCCCTCTGGAAGCGGGCCGGGGATCTGCACTGGGAGATTGGGCCAGCCAGGCCAGCGGGGTGCCTCGTGGGCCTAAAGCCCTTTGCTTGAGTCGGGGCTCGCTCTGTTAGTGCAGCCTCTGTTTTCTGGTGCTTTGAGAAAGATGTTCCTTCCTTTTTTTGCTGGTTGTTCAAAGCTGCGGTGGGGGATGGAGCCCAGGAGCGTCTCACCACTGTCCTGATTGGGGCTGGGCCCTGCCCGATTTTCTTAAGTTCTAAAAGACATGCTGCAGTTGGTGCAGCGCTTTTGTTGGGTTGCATTTGGAATCCTAATCTTGGGTTCCTTCAGGGAACGCGAAGTTCCCTGGGTGACTAGGGAGACAAGTCCACAGACAGACACCCAGCATGTGCTGCCCATTCGAGGCCAGGACAGGAGTTCACACAGTGGACGAGTAGGGAGTACCATGGCGGGGTCATGATGTTTGCTCTACAAGGCAAGCGCCCAGCCTTGGCCTTGGAAACTGTAAAATCTGCCTTTATAATATTTATAGTTTGTTTCCAAAATATGGAGTTAAGTGTTGCATAACTTTTAGTTTACATCAGGATTTTGATACATACCTGGTATTTATATGTTTTTACTTCTTAATAAGGAAACTAAGCATATTCGCACATCTGATCCTTTGTGGAAAGGTCTCACTTTATTTATTTTTAAAAGATTTATATGTTTTTTATTTACCCTCCCCCGCCCCCCACCATTCCCCCGGTGTCTGCTCTCTGTGTCCATTCTCTGTGTGTTCTTCTCTGTCTGCTTGTGTTCTCATTAGGTGACTCTGGAAACCGATCCTGAGACCTTCCAGAGTGGGAGAGAGGCAGTTACTCTCTTGTGCCACCTTAGCTCCCTTGTTCTGCTACGTCTTCTTATTTTCTCTCCTCTGTCTCTCTTGTTGCGTCATCCTGTTGCGCCAGCTCTCCGCGTTGGCCAGCACTCCTGAACGAGGTGGCCTTTTCCCGCACGAGGCGGCATTCCCACGGAGGGCGGCTTTCCTGCATGGGGCTGCATTCCCACATGGGCCAGCTTGCCGCGTGGGCCAGCTTGCCTTACCAGGAGGCCCTGGGCATCAAGCCCTGGACCTCCTATATGGTAGACGGAAGCCCAATTGTTTGAGCCATGTTTGTTTCCCGATTTCACTTTAGAAAAGATAGCAAATGTCAAGTATGAGAAATTTCTCTTACTGTGTCTAGTTGTTCCATTTATTGGTTGGCTCTCTCTTGATAATCCAGAGCCTACTTATGTAGTTAATTATATATCCAGTCTTATTTTTCTTCTCTTCCTTTACCCCCAGGCCCCTCACCTCTCCCCTCTCCTGTGCTTCTTTTGGGTTATTAAGTATTATTTCTGGCAATATTTTAAAAGAAGACACAGTTGGGTTGTATGGCTGGAATCTTTGCATGAGTATTAATAATCAGAAGTCTGTCCCATCCCTTTCTGGCATTGTGGCATTGTATAAATTTTCACTTCTTATTGGAGTGTGTGGTTTGGACTTTGATTTCTAAAGTAATACCGTACTTACAAGCATCAGCAATGGGTTAGGATATCAGCTGGATATGATAGCATATAATGCTTAAGTTTTATAGAGTATTTATTGTGAGTATACTCTTCACAGTGTGTGGTCCCCCAAATGAAGCTAGCCCTTTGTATAGGGTATCCTTATAGAAGGTGGTATTTATTGCTGGAATGCCTCAGTATCTCCTATGGCACCTCCTGTGGTTGCTCTCCCAGTAGGCACTTTGTTCCAATAGTAAATGTCAGGATGACTCAATTCCTAATGTTTAAGGCAGTATCAAATTAAGAAAATAAGTGTTATACAAATGCTTATTAGGAGTCACTCTGTGTGCATATACTGGCAGTTTGGGATGTGCTTAACATTTGTTTGGCTTGACAAAACCTTGGATTTGCTTTTTCAGATTTTCCTTTGTCAGTGCAGTTGCTATGTTGCTGAAGATCAGCAGTACCAGTGGCTGGAAAAGGTAAAAGAAAAACGAAAATCCGTGAGTGGCGAGACTACCACCGATCAGTGTCTTTTCTTTTAATGTCGTGCACTCAGACCCCAGCACGGGGAGATGTATTTGCCATTTTTCCTCAAAAATACAGTCGAGTTTGTTACAGCATGTAAAGAGTTAACATGACCAATTTAACCATTTAGCATCTAGTTGTGCTCCATATTGTAGGCCAGAGACATAGTAAGTGTAGTTGGATTCTGCCCACCCAGTTCATTATTTTGTTTAAAAGAAGAAAAAAGCTGCACACATGACACGGAAACATGTCACGGCCACGGGTGAAAATGTGCAGTGACTGTTGATGGAGAGGAAGCGGGATGCACTCGGGGAAGCGGGGGGTGACCTGGAGCCCACACTGGAGGCCACCCAGCCCGACCCGGGGCGCCCCATGTGCTGCTTTATTCACATCCAGCTTGCTGAGCATTAGGCACAAATAGATTGGCTCACGCGGTTGGAAATTGTGCACATTTCATTAAAACAGATTTTCCAGTGAAGAGTTTAACTCAAGCGGGAATTTTAGTAATGATTTGAGCAGATGCGTGATAATTTTTCAGTGAAGTAGATATTAAGGTTTGAGGCCTTTATGCATGCGTTTTAGCAACACCTCAGCTTTAAACTTAGCTATATTTTTATATAGTTATTGCAATGAAATTCATTAGACGTAAGAAATCTGGTGTGCATCTGTAGCTTCGTGTGCTAAGGGCACTTCAGACAACAGAACCTCATCGTTTTCCTGCCGGGGAGACCGGAAGTCCGAGATGAAGGAGCTGGCCGGCCCTGGGGCCTCTGCAGCCTCGGGTTCTGGTAGCGGGTGGCCGCGGGCCGTGGGTCCTTGGAGACTTGCTCTCTGCCTCCATCCCGGGGCTGTCCCTCCCCCTCTGGATTTGTAAGCACACCGGTCTTACTGGATTAGGCCACCTTGGTTCATGATCGAGGGACTCATCTTCACCTCTTCGAAGAGCCTGTTTCGAGAGGAGGGCACATTCACAGTGCAGGGGCTTAGGACGGAGCTTGTCTTTTTTGGGGGACACTATGGATCCCTGACAACCTGTTTTAAACCAAATTGGCATACTTAGTGACACTTACTGCAGGCTTTAAATGTGGATCATTACATGGAAATTGTGAGCTCCCCTCTGACTAACTGGATATGTTACATTCACATGTATTTTTCTAGGGAGAAGAACTATCTATAGCTGTAATCAAATCTCAAAATGCTAAGAACTGCTGGTTTAATTTTTATTTATGAAGGCTGACTCATGCCAATAGATGTTCGTAATTTTTGTATTATGAACACATCTCTCCCAGATTTAAAAAATATATATATATAAACTTAGGAATTTCCAAAACAAACTTTTTTCATCAAAAATGTTTTTCTGAGGGGGCCTCTCTGGGTCCCCCTGCTGGTTGGTTTGAGTAAGCCATGTAATCCTGATAAATTACATGTGGTCTAGCAGGTGTCAAATTTTGTGGATTCCTTCTATATTCTAGGGAGGGTGATAAATTAGACCCTGTGAGTCATATTGTATCTCTTAAATGGGATGTACCTAGGAACAAATGTATATAGTGTTTCTCCGTTTATTTACAAAGCTGTGATACACTGAAATTAGTCTCACAAACCATTTATGGCACATAATATAAAATCCTTAGTTTAATTCTCTGAAAATAGCCATTTTCTCTCTTCATAAAATATTTTCAAATAAGGTGCAGTGACTTGACCTCAGCTCCTTTTCCTTTAAAAATAGTTCCTTTGTTTCCCTCACCGTAGACTGTAAAAGCTGGAAGGGACCCTGGTGTCCATTTGGCCCAAGCGCCTCGGCTCACAGAAGCCAGTGTTGAGGTCTGGAAGGCTTGAAGCCTGGCCACAGTCATAGGACCACTGACCAGTCGAGTTCCAGGTGTAACAGAGGGAGCGCCATGGTGGGGTGTGCCACACGGCAGGTGCCTGTGTCCGGTGGCTGTTGGGTTGGCTAACAGTCCTGCCAGCGCCGCTCCAGGGGGTAGCTCCGACCTGATCACAGATGAGGGAAGTGACCTGGAGAAGACCTGACGGCTACAAAGTCAGGCCTGGCCGAGCGTGTGCTCTTTCTCCCGGGCATGCCTGCCCCACCCCTGCCAGGCGAGGGTGCTGTGGATGGTGTTAGGTACATAGTAAGAGGCATGTTTCCATTCTCCAGCAGAATCACAAGTTTGATTTTTTAATTTGAACTCAATTTTGTGTTAGGTTTTTGGCTCTTGTAGAAGGAAGAACATGCAGATAACCATTCTCACCTGTCGACACGTCACCGACTATAAGACTCCAGAATCTACTTGCAGCCTCCCTTCGCCCTTCCTGAAGGCCCTAATAACAGAGAAGTTCAAAGACACTGTGTGCTGTTCCCTGCTGGAGCAACCGAACATTGTGCACGACCTTCCTGCGGCAGGTGCCAGTACAGCTTGTTTCTTTGACAGCTAGAGATCTTCGAAGTTAGGGGGCTGGTTAATGAAGGTTGATATCCATGTCTTGCTGTTGACCCTTAGTATCTATAATTACCAGTGCCTTGTATTTGGCTTGAGTTTTAAAGTTTCCCAGATACACCAGCAGTTAGGAGAGGAGCTCAGACTTCCTAACTGATAGGTTTCAGGGTTGCTTTGTTTCTCTTCATTCTCTGAAAACCCACAGTGCAGCCAGTGATGTAAATTATTTGTGTATGAAAAGTTGGTCAAGTAAGTTTAATGTCAAAGTGCAAAATTTCAGATATTGAATCTTGGTAGTTGCTTTCATATTTCCTTTTTTTTTTAAATTACTATCATTAATTGTAGCCTAGCATCATGTCAGGAATAGATTGCTATTTACTTTTTAGTAGTTAATATTTATTTTAGTATATAACCATTATGTGTTAATAAATTGTATTAAAGAAGAGGTTTTTAAAATTTTGCTTTCTTTATTATAGTCAGAAAAATTTTAATGTTTTGACTATTCAAAACATGTTTCAGCTTTATGCTCAGGAAGTGCAAAATAAATATAATGTTTACAAAAGCAAGCCATTATTTACGTTGGCTTTGAAAGAAAATGTGCACTCTAAATTGGTTCAAATGGTACTAAATGCCTTGATTGAAAGACTTGACTATTTTTTAAATCAGCCTTTATTATTTAAAGATGTTAAATTAAAAAATCATAAAATAAAAAACTCCTCCCCCCCTTATGTATTCATAGTTCTGAGTTACTGTCAAGTGTGGAAAATTCCTGCAGTTCTGTACTTGTGTTATACGGATGTAATGAAATTAGACCCAGTTACAATTGAAGCTTTTAAGCCTATACTTTCTTCCAGAAGCTTGAAAGGTTTGGTTAAGGTAAGGTTTCAGCTCATTTGAATTAATAGCTGAATGATTATACTAAACTTATTAATAAACACAAATGTGGGGCATCAATTTAAAACATAAGCAACACTTAGAGATCCTGCCTTCTCAAGGTAAAGTTTGGAGTTGGGGATTTGAATTTGAATATAATCCTTTCTTAGAGAATATAATCCTCTCTTACAGAGATGTGCTTTAACTTGCTGCATGTTTGGTTCATGAGTGAGAGGCTAATACATTGCAGTTAAATCGCAAACATCTGTGGAAAGATGGTTCTGCTGTTCTAGAAGTTTGTGTAATTAATTGGCAAGGCTGTAATTTCTGAGAAGACGCTTTTGAGCCTAGGATGGATCCCATTTTACTGGCACACTTACTCTCCTGATTTCAGATGGGACTGGATTGTACAGTGAACCTGTCACCTGCCCACCATTCTCTCTCTGTGGGCTCCTTGCCTCCAGAAGCACAGAGAGGAGGGAAACGACAGTGCCTGTTGTTTCAGCTGGTTTAGGGACCCTCCTCCTTTCCCCAGGAGATTTGCTGGAAGTCTGTGGGTCCTGAGTTTAAGAACTTCCTTATAGGAAAGCGATGCTAGCAGCGTCACCCCACAGCCCTGCTTTATTGTGGACTGACCGTTAGCTCTGCTAAGTCACGGTGGAGGTAGTCACTTCACAAGTGTCAAGAATGAGTCTCCTCGCTAGAGGGCCAGTTCCTGTTGGGACTGGACAGGGCCTTCTCATTTTGGCATCCCCAGTTTGTCGTGCCTGGGATGTAGGAGAAAGCCCTTCGTAACCATTTGTTGACTTAATAAAGAATAAAACTTGCAAAATTGTATTATTTAATACACTTCAACCATGTTTTTCAAATTAGCTAGAGTCACGGACCGTTTTTTGGACAAATCGAGTTCTTTCGTATTTAGCGTTTCTTTCACGGTATATAGTCGCTTGTAGTTTTGCTTGCTTAAAGTAGTTTTGCTTGAGTAGTAACCGATTTGCTCATCTTGCTTGTCTAGAGATAAGTTCCCTGAGGGCAGGGCCTTGGGACCTCAGGTTCCCTGCTGTGCCGCAGCTTTAATTTTGCGTGGCACACGAGCACTTCATAGATACTTGGACTTATCTGAGAGTTGTAAACCAGTTGTCAGCTAGAATATAAGCCGCCTTGCAGCTTTTAAGGGTATCCTTTGAAGGGAATATTTAAAAAACCTTGTTCAGCCTTTTCTCTCCTTGCTTTGAACATAGGGACCTGCGGGAGGATGAAATGGCTGTTTTGAGAAGTGTTGTGTCCTTAGTGGCCAAATACAGCCGTCCTGAGTTAGAGTGCAGTTTCTTTCCACCTAAAAGTGGTATCTGTTGAAAAAAATGGAATTGTCTTGAGTATGTCCTCCGTGGACACCACACCGATCGGGGCCCACCACCCCAAGGTGGGCTGGGCGGCTGCCGTGCTGGGGAGGCATGGCACTGGGCAGCCCTGGGCGGGCGGGCCCTCAAGGTAGCGCAGTTCAGCTGGAGAGGAGGCGGGATGAGCCCGAGCGGGCAGAAGGTACGCACGGACGTGGTGAGCGCGGGCGCCTGCCTGAACTTACAGCCGCTGTGCCACGTGCCACGCCCTGGGCTGGCTCCACAACGGGAATCGATTGTCTGTGGCTTCTGAGGCTGGAGGTCCAAATTAGGGCGTTGCCAGGCCCGGCTTTCTCCCCGAGTCTGTGGCTCCTGGCACTGGTTTGCCGCGGCCTCGAGGTGCCCTGGCTGCGTCTCCGCCGCCCGCCGCGTGCCCATCTCCTTGCCTCTGCTCATCCATTTCCACTGACTTCGGCATCTTGCCCGTCCCTGTAGCACCTTGTGGGTGCCATTCTCCTTTCTCCTTTGTCCTGAGGGTGGGATTGGGATGTGCACGTTGCTTTGAACAGAATTCTTGGTCATACTGTATTCTTAACACCTTTCCCTCACTCTCTCTTTCCAGAATATTCCCCAGAGCACCGAGATACTGAAGAAATTGATGACAACAAATGAAGTTCAGAGTAACATTTACACTTGAGCCCAGAGGTGATTTTGTAATCCCTGTGTTACTTCTCCACTCCTTTAAGGAGAGCCCCTCGCACTGTTCTTTATGTTACTTTTTTGGGGGGAGGGGGGATATTTCCATGTGATAAAAATAGAATAAACTCTTAATATTCATTGTACTTTCATTCCTTAAGACGGGTGTTTTCTCCTATCCACTAGGTGGGAGTATTGCTTTATATGAGTATTTTGAGGTAATAGCAGTTCAATTTTAAACAGCTGCAGACAGGTAACAGATTAATATGGCAAAGTATAGTTAGATGTTGTAGAAAAATTATTTATGAGATCTAAAAGCTTATTGACTGGTGCTGTTTCGTAATATATGGAATGTTTCTGAGCATTTTAAAACTTTTGTTTGTGATAAAATCTGATAATAAGGTAACAAAGTTAATATATTTGCTCAAAATGAAATGAAAAGAAATTTGTATTTCATCACTTTTCAGTAATATCTGACAGGTAGCCTCTCCACCCTGATTTTCCCAGGACTCTCTCCAGGTGACTTGCATGGCCTAGCACCAGCTCTTCTTCAGGAGCTTGTTAACAACAGGAATGTGAATTGAAACCTAAATCCAAAGCAGCCAAAACTTCACAAAACCACACACTAAACTGGGTTAATGAAAATAAATTTTACAGCTGTGGAGGGAGAACTGCTTCATACCTCTTCTTTCCTGCTTTCCTTATATTTTATGTTATTGAATCATTTACATGTTATAGATTTAGACAATTTACCCATTATATTTTCTGGATTCAATTTGTTTGCTGTTCTTGGTGGTGATTAGAGGTGGTGGGTGGGCAGATAGACTGGTTTGATTTGCTAAGGGCTGCCAAGACAATACACCAGGAATGGGTTGGCTTTACAGTGGGAATTTATTAGGTTAAGAGCTTCCAGTTCCGAGGCTGTGGAAGTGTCTGAAAAGTCAAGGTATCATAAAGAGATACAGTCTCACAAGTTGCAGCCGTGGGCAGTCAGGCAGTGGACCTCCTCTGGACCTCCACTCCAACTTCAGACTGCTCTGTGGGCCTAGATCCTGGCTCCTCTTTCTGTGCCTCTGTGCTGTGCTGATTCCAGCCTCTGGCCTCCAGGATTGCTCTTTCTGTGGCTTTTTAGTCCTCTGTTTATCCAGGGCTCCAGTAAGAGAATTAAGTCCCACCCTGAATGAGGTGGGTCACATCTCTCCCCCTCCCCATGGCTCCCTCGCCTGCCTGCTCATTGTCTGTGCTCTTTGTGTCCGCTCATCTTCTTTAGGAGGCACCTTGTTGCAAAAAAGTATGCACCCATTCAGAAATGGGTTTGTAGAGCTCGGAGGTGAACATGGTAAAACTCCAGATGTGGTCCCAACTGGAGCTACAGCCCTACCTGTGCCGAGGGTGGCTGGCTGAGTGACCCCCACAAAGTCTGGACCATGTTCACACTCCAGGTCAGCCCCTTGGGCAGTGGGCTTACTGCGCTCTGTGCCTCTGCCTCATCTGTAACTTGTAGATGATATTGGAGACAGTGCTCACTGGGTGGTCATCAAAATTTAATGAGTTATAGGAAGCGGCTGTGGCTTAATCAGTTGGGCTCCTGTCTACCATACGGGAGGCCCTGGGTTCGTGTCCTGGGGCCTCCTTGTGAAGGCAGGCTCGCCCGCACGCTGCAGAGTGCTGCTGGCTCACAAGTGCCACGGAGAGCTGACTCAGCAAGGTGGCGCAACAGAAAGGGAGACAAGCAAAAAAATGCAAAAGAGCGTGCAGCGAATGGATACAGCAGACAGCAAGCAAGCTGCCGGGTGGGGGGGGGGGGTGGCGGGGGGAGGGATTAAAAAAATTTAATGAGTTAGGTGAGTGGATGTACTTGAAGTCTGTTTCCCATAGAGGTCCCAGGTTCAATCCCTGGTACCTCCTAAAAAGTGAACAAACACAAAAACCAACTTTTGGGGGAGGAGATACAGCTCAGTGGTTGAGCATCACCTGCTTCCAATGTCTGAGGTCCTGGGTTCAATCCCTGGTACCACCAAAAAAAAAAAAAGTTTTCTAAGGACCGTGGGGTGGTGTTTCTGCATTCACTTGTCTTTGTATCTTGTTAGGGTTTGAAGCTGTTGTGAATCCCAGAAAAGATCATGTTCTTGGAACTAATCCATTCCTCTGTGTATGGGACCCTTTGATTGCATTAGATTCAGTTAAGGGACTTTTAATTAGATCACTCGATTAAATCGCTTAGGGCCTCTGATATTGGACAACCCAGGTTAAAGAGCACCATTTTTATCTGCCATCTGAGGGAGGACTCTAGGATCGCCTGCAGCTGCAGAAGGAGAAACCCGGAGAGGCTGAGAGAGAAGTTGGAGGCTGGAATCAGCCTGGAGAATACAGAGACTGCTGCCATTTCTCCACGGGACGGGAGTCCAGGATCCCCCCTAGCTGCAGTTTGGTGAGATGGCATCTCTGATGGTGCTTTGATGTGGACATTTTGACAGCCTTGGAACTGTAAAAATTTCCCCTCATAAATCCCTGTTGTTTCTGATAATTGGCCAAGCTAATATAATATATCATGTTTTTAATTATTGTGACAATTGACCAATGTGTGATTTTCAAATTTCTATCTTAAAGTAAAAACATTTGTTGGCATTAACATTCTAATACACCATCAAAGAAATTCAGAGTGTTAAACCCACACCTTCAGTAGTAAAGAATTACACAGAAAATGGTAAGGTTGTAGGTGGAATGGTATTTTCCTCAAATTAGCTCAAAATGCTGCCAAATGCCAAAGATGATGGTGAATTTCAAACAGTTTACCCCCAACACAGCTGAATGTCACACCAGATACCCCTTTCCTTCCGAGTCGTGTGTTTTAAAGTGTTAAAGGAGCCCCTCAAGGTGGCGATGGTCAGCAGGAGCCGGTTCTGCCCCGCTTGGAGCGGGGAGCCGCTGGGGGGCAGCACGGTTGCCAGGCTCCTTCTGCTGTGCTGTGGACTCTCGCTGCCTGCAGTAGCCCATCCCCAACATGGTGACCTGAGTTTAACTCGTAGCTCGACTCTGCCTTGACCTGCAGACCCTGCTAACTGGCCGTGAGCCTTGCACATGTCCTGTGCTTAGTGCTAGAACAGAAACCAGGCCCTGGGAGGGAGGGGGATCCGCCTAGTGCCCCCGGGGCAACTTGGATGCTGTGAAATGAAACCTGTTGTGAGTGTACTTGTTTGAATTAATTGTAATATTATTCGTTGAACATAGTAATTAGGTATTTATGAATATAATGTTGCAATTTCTGTCAGCATCCAAAAATAAAATCTTCCTTAAAAAAAAAATTCCCTACTGTAAAAGTCAACCTATTTCTGGTATTTTGTTCACAGCAGCTGTTAGCAAACTGAAACAATCTCAAAGCCTTTGTTGATGCACAGGGGTGCAGCTACGGGAGCTGCGTCCTGGAGGAGCACTGCCCTCACGAATTCAGGGCCGCAGTTCTCACCCGTGCGAAGTGGCTGGGAGTGGAAGTGGCTTGGGATGGGAACGATCCTGGAGAAAGCCGGGTGTTGGGACTGAGCCCTGCCCAGAGACGTGTTCAGGCCCTCACCCGTGGTCCTGTGGGCGTGAGCGCACTGCACATTGGGTCTTTGAAGATCCTGTTTAGGGGAGGCCTAAATGACTCAGGGTGGGCCTTAATGCATAACTGGAGCTCCTATAAACAGAGGAAATAGAAACAGGCAAAGCTGAGCCTCTGTGGAGGACAGAAGTTGGTGGAAACAGAAGAACAGACCCCAGGAGATAGCTGGCTGTGTGATAGGATCACCAAATGCCACGGACTGGGAGAAGGGGCCGACTGAGACCTGAATATTGGGCTTCTGGTCTCCAAAACGGCAGGGCAGTCAATTTCTGTTGTTTAAGCAATCCAGTGTGTAGCAGCTGTCATAGCAGCCCTGGAAAACTAAGATACCATGGACGCCAATAACGGGATGGCAGGTTTTCATTAGTTTTGGTGAGGAAAGACTGAAAAGATTGTTTCAGGCCATCTAGGAGTAAACCTCCTCTTACTGGAATAAGCAGGTAGCAGGTGCAAAGATGGGTCACCAGCTCAGCTGAGCTGCCAGGGGTTGTATGCCAACAACTCCAGGAGTGGGAAGGGGATTTAGAGCTGGTGGACTGGAGGAGAGCTGGTGGGCCGGAGATTTCCTCAGTCAAAGGGGAGTAACAACAGATACAGCACAGGATCTTTAGGAGCACTGGCAATAAAAAGGATGGAAATCCGCATTAAACATACTGGAAAAGGACATTCTGTTGAAAAATATTGGCCATAGGAAACAATTAGCAGCTGTTTTACAAATTCAGGAACACTTGATTTTTCTCAAAGAGATAAGTAATGAGAATCTATGAGATAGGCTAGCTGAAAGGAAATTTAAAAAGCTGCACAAGAGCAGGTTTTGAAAGAAAAAAATTTAGAATTAAAGTTGGCTTTGTACATACAGAGATTGAGAGGTGAAGAGTTTTATTATTGAAATAATGAAAATGCTCTAATGATTGAACTGATGAATGCACAACTATGTGATTATACCAAATACCATAATTGTACACTTTGGATCAATTGTATGGTTTATTAATATGTATCAATAAAATTGATTTATAAAAGAAATTGGCATGTTAAAGTAGTAAAAAGCAGAACAAATAGGACATGATATAAAATGTGTGTATATACCTATATATAATATACTATAGTGTATAGTATAGCGTGATAGGCTCATGTGTCACCTTGGCCAGGTAATGGTGCCCAGTTGTTTGGTCAAACGAGCACTGGCCTAATTGTTACTGTGAGAACATTTCATGAACTTAAATCATTACTAAGTTGATTGCATCTATGGCTGATCACATCTACAATTACCTAAGGAGATTGCCTTCAGCAATGAGAAGTCTCATCCAATCAGTTGAATGCTTTAAAAGGAGAAGTGATGATTTCCGCAATCAGAAGAGAGAATTTCCATATCTACTTCTGCCAGCCCAGCTTCTCCTGGGGAAGTCATCAAAATCTTCATTGGAGTTGCCAGCTTGCAGCCTGCCCTGTGCAATTTGTACTTGTGCATTTACAGATCTCTCCTGTTCTGTTTCCCTAGAGAACCCTGACTAATATACATAGTATACTATAGTATGTAACAAAGCTGTTATGTGGAGAACTAACTTGAGATGGGGTCCTAAGGTGCAGAAGGAAGAAATGGACAGATAAAAGATGAGACAATGTATGTTCACCATGCAGGCAGCTGACTTACCTTGAGAATGGACCAGATCAGAAAGAGTAATTGAAAAAAGAATAAAGAGCCTTCCTAACTGAAGAAAGACTTTTATCCAGTCAAATAAAACCATGACCTACCTTATCTGTTAGTCCTTACTGCCTGTTTAACCACATTTAAACTTGGTGTTTTAAAACAATTCCCATGTATTTCTCCTGAGTCTGGAGGTTGGGTGGAAGCTGCTGCTTGTCTGAGTCACTCTGAGCTGGTCTTGCTCATGCATCATGTGTCTGGAACGAGTAGGCTTGCCTGGACTAGGATGTCCTTGGCTGGGGTGATTTGTATCTCCCACATGTCACTCCCTTTCCCCTAGCTGGTAAGCAAGGGTATGTTCTCACCTGCCTAGACATTTCTCATGACAGCAGAGGAGTACAAGAAGGAGCAGAAACGTGCTTGTGCCTTTTGAAGTCTCTACTTGCATCAAGTTTGTTATGACCCCATTGGTCAAAGTGCATGGACACATTCAGAGATAGTGTGGGAGGGCACCACCAAAAGGCTTTGGGTCCCTGGTGTGGTTGACCTTCTTCACCTCCCTGTTAGCTGGTCAGGATAAGTTCAGTAAACCAGACAGTAGGAGTTGCAAGTCTGCTGAGGCTCAGGGCCTGGCTGTCATTTGGACAGTCCAAAGATTCAGGTCTCCTGAGTATACACCAACCCCAGCGCCAACCACAGATCCAGTAAAAGTAACAGAAGAGGCATTTATAGAAAGGTCATCTGGGTCCAACTCCATCAGAATCAGGAACACAAACTCCAAGGTAGGGCCAACTGACATGGCACTGAACTCCAGAGCCATCTGCTATGATGGTAGAACCTGTGGGTCGCTGTAGCCCTCAGGAGAACGAGTACCTGGATTTCGATCTACTTGGCTTTCTCTGGAACCCTGCTGAGGCGTTCTGACTCATTTTTGGAGACTCATAACCATATAAACTCATTTGTTTATATGGTTGATGACCATCCTGACTCATTTTTGGAGACTCATAACCATATAAACTCATTTGTCCTTTCCATTTCCCCCTTTTATCCAAAGTTTTTTTTTTTAAAGATTTATTTATTTCACCTCCCCCCCCGCCCCAGTTGTCTGTTCTCTGTGTCTATTTGCTGTGTGTTCTTTGTCTGCTTCTGTTGTTGTCAGAGGCACAGGAATCTGTGTTTCTTTTTGTTGTGTCAGCTCTCCATGTGTGCAGCATCATTGCTGGGCAGGCTGCACTTTCACGCTGGGTGGCTCTCCTTATGGGGTGCACTCCTTGCGCGTGGGGCTTCCTCACGCGGGGACACCCCTGCGTGGCATGGCACTCCTTGCACACATCAGTACTGCGCATGAGCCAGCTCCACATGGGTCAAGGAGGCCTGGGGTTTGAACCGTGGACCTCCGATGTGGTAGACAGATGCCTTAACCACTGGGCCAAGTCTGCTTCCCATAAAGCAGTTTTAAACACCTGATATTACATGTAGGCTAAGATATTATTTTACTCAGGGTCTTTTTCTAGTTACATCATCAGCTGGTGCTTGGTAGTAATCCCTTGGCACCAGGGAGGCTCATCCCCAGTAGTCATGTCCCATGCTGGGGGGTGGTAATGCATTTACATGCTGAGTTTGGCTTAGAGAGTGGCCACATTTGAGCAACATGGAGGCTCTCAGGAGGTAATTCTTAGGTACCCTGCAGCTCTAGGCCTAGTTCATATTTCAGGTGCACAGGCTCATACTTGTAGCCATTAGTATCAAGGGCTCAAGAGTGCCTACAACTGCAAGCAGGAGAATTGCATCCATCATCCATGTGGAATCTAAGCTCCCTCTTGATACAGAGGGGGAGTGGACATAACCATCCCAGGGTCCACAGGCTGGAGGAATAGAGTATGGATTAGAGTGGACTTACTGATACTCTACTGTGGAACTACTGTGATTAGTAATAGAAGAAATTGTAGCGTTGATGTGGAGAAAGTGGCCATGGTAGCTGCTGAGGATAGGGAGTGGGAAGAAGAGATATTGTGTGGGGGCATTTTCAGGACTTGGAGTTGTCCTGGGTGGTACTGCAGGGACAGATGCAAGACATTGTATGTCCTGCCATGGCCCACTGGGTAGACTTGGGGAGAGTGTAGACTACAATGTAAACCATTATCCATGTGGTACAGCAGTGCTCCAAAATGTATTCACCAAATACAATGAATGTGCCATGATGATGAAAGAGGTTGATGTGGGAGGAGTGGGGTGAGATGGGTGGGCGGGTATATGGGGACCTCATGTTTTTTAATGTAACATTAAAAAAAAAAATTAAGGAAAAAAACAAAAAAATGCCAGCACACACACACACAAATGCATTGGGATGGGGAGTCATGATCAGTCTGCCCTCTGACTACAATTATGTATGCCCCTCCCACAGAATATGCTCGTCCCCATCCTAGACACCCAAAGTCTCACCCACTTATGATATCAGACTTGAAGGCCAGAATCTCATAATGTAGATTACGTCCAGATGCATCTTTTCTTGATAAAGAAACCTGTGAACTCAAAAAATAAGTTGTCCTGGACCTAACCAATTGAATAGCTCCCACAAACTCTCAGGGCCTACTTTAGAAAGCTGATTGCTGTCTTAAGATTCTGCATAGACCTTAGCAGCTGGACCAGGCATTCACTGAGGCACAGCAGGGTGTATTAGAGATTTGCACAGTCTCCACTGTGGCCAGCAAGGAGGAAGTCTAGGGAAGTTCGCCATTCATAGCAACTCTGGGTGAGTTATCTGGCTAATGCTTTCCATGACCAGGGTGGTGTCAGTTTATTGCTTCAGCTAATTTTTCAGGGAAAATTTTTGCACCAGTCTTTTAATTGGATAGCTCACATTTTTGGGAAAATTATCTGCAGAGTGCACATAAATAATGAGTGAATTATAATCCCAGGAAACTCTCTCAAGTACTGGTAGCTTTGTTTTTGGAAAGCCCTTCATAGCTTTTTTTTTTTTTTAAAGATTTATTTTATTTATTGCTCTCCCTTTCCCCCCTGTTGTCTGCTGTGTTTATTCGCTGTGTGTTCTGCGTCTGCTTGCATTATCCTGCGGCACTGGGAAACTGTGTTTCTTTTTTGTTGTGTCATCTTGCTGCGTCAGCTTTCCATGTGTGTGGCACCACTCTTGGGCAGGCTGCACTTTTTTCACATGGCGAGGCTCTCCTTGCGGGGCACACTCCTTGTGTGTGGGGACCTCTACGCGGGGGCGCCCCTGCGTGGCCTGGCACTTCCTGCATGTGGTAGTAGCATTGCGTGTGGGCCAGCTTACCACATGGGTCAGGAGGCCCTGGGAATTGAACCCTGGACCCTCCATATGGTAGATGGATGCTCTATCAGTTGAGCCACGTCCACTTCCCTTCCCCCACCATAGCTTCTTTTTTTTTAAGATTTATTTCTCTTCCCTCCCCCCCTGTTGTTTGCTCTCTCTGTCCATTTGCTGTGTGTTTTTCTGCATCAGTTCTCCATGTGTGAGCACCACGCATGGGCAGGCTGTGCTTTTTTCACGCGGGGCACCTCTCCTTGTGGGGCGTAGTCCTTGCGTGTGGGGCACCCCTTCGCAGGGGAGCCCCTGTGTGGCACGGCACTCTTCGCGTGCAGCAGCACTGTGCATGGGCCAGCTTACCCCACGGGTCAGGAGGCCCTGGGATCGAACCCTGAACCCTCCATATGGTAGATGGACGCTCTTTATCAGTTGAGCTACGTCTGCTTCCCTCGCCCATAGCTTTTTGAGGGCTATGATGTTCTGGTGTTGTTTACTTAAATTCTTGAGGTCTGTTTTGACTACACTGAAGTGAAAGTCACCATGTTTTCATGCAAGATCTCCAATCTCAACACGCAGTGCCTCTGGAAAGAGTTTCCAATGGCTGAGGTCCCTCAAGTAGGACTTTCATCCTTAGTGGTGCTGGTTGTTGGTGCCGCCAGCGAGGTCTCCTGTCCAGCGGAGAGACCTTAAGTTTCCCAGTTCATTTCAAATAATTGCCTTTATTTTGGGGGACAGCCTTCGGGGGATGGCAGACCCAGCAGTCAGTTAAATTTAAGGTGGGGAGCCACACTCCAGGTTTTCTCTGTAAGGAAGGCCCCAGAGTGGCACTGAAAGGCAAAGGCCATTAATATCCACCATGCAGCTTCTAAGTTGAGTCTGTGTTGAATCACCCAGGCCACGAGTAAGGGAAAAGAGAGGAAGGCTGAGGGGTGGCCCTGGGGCCCTGCAGGAGATGGCCGAAGAAGGGCGCCTGGGAAACTGTGATGGAATCGGGAGCCTGGTTTCCTGGAAGCCCCGTGGAGGCAGTGCTTGGTAAATCAAGTGAAATGAAGATGTGAAATGAAGTGAAATGAAGTGAAATGAAGATGTGATTAATCATTGGACTTAGCAGTGGTTGAATGAGTTCTGTATCACTCATTTTGCACAGAGGTTAAGAGTACAGAGTACTCTTTTGCACAGAGTACCAAGTGAGTAATTATGTAGAGGTAAAACTTGTCATTATATTCATGCCACCGAATCACTAACCTGGATGATGGTGGTTTCTGGAGAAAACAGCAGCAGAACGAACACAAATGTTTTCCTGTAAGTTCTGATTTCTCCCTTTTTAATGGCAGTGGAGAGTCTTGTTGTATCCACGCCTCAGTCTTAATTTGGATTGAGGGACAGAGAGAAGGAGGATGTACTAGAAAGATGAGAGGAGAAAGAGAAGGAGTTACTGAATCCATTGAACTCTGGTGTTAGAGGAAAGTGGGAGAGTAATTCAGCATGGACTCCAAACTTAATTTTCCTGATAAACCAGCCTTCCCGAGAAGCTCAACTAGATTAGGCTTGATCAGTAGCCTCCAGAAATAAAATCAATGGACATGCCATCTTATGCTGTGTGGTTTCTTGATTTACTTACACAAACTTTAGAATGTCTTGGGGCTGGTTATCCAATTTGTGGTCCACTCCCATGACAAACATTTTTGAATATGGAAGATATACTGTCCCCTCTCTGGTGACCTATTTAAAAACTATCAGGCATTCCAACTCCATTACCACCACAAATAGAGCTTAGCCTCTGCATTCTCTGCAGGTGATATTTTATCTTTAGTGAAATCTGATTGACAATATCACTCCTCATTAGCACCTTAAAACAGGAAAGGAGAAGGTGAAAGTCTGATCATTTTAATTGTTGTTAACATATTTCATAAAAGCAGTCTTGAGTTATCTGCAGATTTATCTGTGCTGCCTTTGATTTCATAACAGATCTGTAAGAAAGTGAAAATAAGGTTTTCAATGAAGCCAGTTCAGTGTGGTTAATTCTATGAAATGATAAAAATCAAGAATGTCAATTTTGCTTATTTGGAACAGGGACAAATAATAGGAAAGAAATCACCCTCTCCCTTCCCCATCTTCATTGCCACTTTTAGATGCATTCAAAAGTCCCTTTTCCTTTCTTTGGTTTGCCGTCCATCCTAAAAAAACTACTGTGATTAACCAGAAGAGAAGGGAACTGATGCTGGTGAAATCCCTACAATGTTCTAGGCATTGTGCCCAGGCGGCTTTATATTCATTCTATTGTATCTTAAAAAAATAAATTTTATTGATACATATTATTAAAACATACAATCCACCTAAACTATACAATCAATGATACTTAGTATAATCACATAGTTGTACATTTATCACTTCAGTCATTATTAGAGCATTTTCATTATTCCAATAATAAAAATAAAAAATAGACAAAGCTCTCTATACCTTAATAATCACCTCTCAATCTCTCCATGCTTTCCCTGCTGTACATTGGGGCTATTCTGTTTCTTTCTAATTTATTTGTATTTATATTTTGTATAGATGGAGTCAAACAGTATGTAGTATGTTTTGTCTAGTTTCTTTCACTTAGTGTATTTCCTTTTTTCCCCCCATTAATGGAAGATTATTAATATGTTACTATATACTACTATAGTAATACACTATACACTACTATACACTACTGTCCATAGTTTGCTTTCCCTTGTAACATTAATGTACATTTGTTCAGTTTCAAAGAAAAATGGTCATATATATGTAATATTACCCATATTCATATTTCACATGAAGTTTCACTATGCTATCCAGTCCCATGTTGCATTTTTTAGCTTTCCTTTTAGTAATAGACATGACCTTAGACTTTCCTTTCAACCACTGTCATATAATAGCACTGTTAGTTACAAACATGCTGTGCTTTACCCTTTTCATTTCCTAAGATTAGCACACACGTTTTTTTACCAATTCTGCAGTAGTTAACCCTTAGCATTCCATTCTCTAACCTCATTCTGTTTTCTAGTGACCTATATTCAAGTTAGTAATTCCATGAGATTACACAATGTATTTAGTTATAATAGCACAATCATATCATTTTGTCCTTTTGTGTCTGGCTTTCTTCATTCAGTGTCCTCTATATTCAACCATGTTGTCATATGCTTTTCAAATTCATTTCTTATAGCTGCATAATATTTCATCATGCGTATATACCATAATTTGTTCATCCTTTCATTGGTTGATGGACACCTGGGTTGTTTCCATCTTGTGGCAATTGTGAATAACACTGCTATGAACACTGGTGTGCAGAGATGTCTGTTTGTGTCTCTGCTCTCAGTTCTTCTGGGTATATACCTAGTAGTGATATTGCCAGGTCAAAAGGAAAATCTGTATTCAATACCCTTAAAAATTGCCAAACAGTCCTCCACAGTGACTGTACCATTCTACATTTTCACTAACAGTGAATAAGCATTCCTATCTCTCCACATATTCTCCAAGATTGGTAATTTTCTGACCATTCTAATAGTTGTGAAAGGATATCTCATGGTAGTATTGATTTGCATTCTCTAATTGCTAGTGATGAACATTTTTTCATGTTTTTATTTTGGCATTTGTATTTCTTTTTTGGACAAATATCTATATAAGTCTTTTGCCCATTTTTAAAAAAACAAGTCAATTTAAAAAATCAATTTTATTGACACATATTAATAAAACAGGTGGCGGACTTGGCCCAGTGGTTAGGGTGTCTGTCTACCACATGGGAGGTCCATGGTTCAAACCCCGGGCCTCCTTGACCCGTGTGGGGCTGGCCCATGCGCAGTGCTGATGTGCGCAAGGAGTGCCCTGCCACGCAGGGGTGTCCCCCGTGTAGGGGAGCCCCATGCGCAAGGAGTGCGCCCCGTAAGGAGAGCCGCCCAGCGTGAAAGAAAGTGCAGGCAACCCAGGAATGGTGCAGCACACACGGAGAGCTGACACAACAAGATGACGCAACCAAAAGAAACACAGATTCCCATGCCGCTGACAACAACAGAAGCAGACAAAGTAGATGCAGCAAATAGACACAGAGAACAGACAACCGGGGTGGAAGGGGAGAGAAATAAATAAATCTTTAAAAAATTAAAAATAAAGCATACAACTTATCCAAAGTGTACAATCAATGGTATTTGATAATAATCACATAGTTGTGCATTTATCACTTCAGTCATAATTAGAGCATTTTCATTATTTCAGTAACAATAATTGTAAACAAAAAAGCAAACAAGAAAATTCTTCACCTCTGGATCTCTCTCTGCTTCCCCTGCTGTATATAGCTGTTATTTCTGGCTATTTTGTGCATTTATTTATTTATTAAGCGGTTATACTGAGGTATAGTCATGTACCATACAATCTATCTGAAGTGTATAATCAATTTTTGCCCATTTTAAAATCGGATTGTTTGTCTTTTTATTGTTGAGTTGTAGCATTTCTTTATATACCATGGGTATTAAATCCTTATCGGATATGTAGTTTCCAAATATTTTCTCTTACTGAGTCGGCTGCCTTTTCACCCTTTTGACAAGTCCTTTGAAGTGCAAAAGTGTTTGAATCTAAGGAGGTCCCATTTATCTGTTTTTTCTTTTGTTGATCATGCTATGGATGCAAGGTCCAGGAAACTACCACCTACCACAGGAGCTTGAAGATGTTTCCCTACATTTTCTTCTAGTACTTTTATGGTCCTGGCTTTTATATTTAGGTCTTTGATCCATTTTTAATCGATTCTTGTATAGGGAGTGAGATAGGTAAAAGTGTAAAAAGCCAAAATAAGATAGACATATGAAAACCAAGTAATAAAATGGAAGAAGTAAATAATGCATTTAGAGTAATGTCATTGAATGTGAATGGATTAAACTCCCCAGTCAAAAGATATAGGCAGCGGAGTGGGTGTAGGTCAGTGGTTGAACATCTGCTTTGCATGTACAAGTTTCTGGGTTCAATCCCCAGTACCTCCTGAAAAAAAAAGATCTAGGCTGACAGAATGGATAGAAAACATGAGCCATCCATATACTGCCCACAAGACACTCACATTAGACTCAGGGGTACATATCAACTGAAAATGAAAGGCTGGAAAAAGATTCTACACAAACAGTTCCTAAAAAAGATCATGGGTAAGGGTTGCTATACTAATATTGGGCAAAACAGACTTTAAAGACAAAAGAGTAGTAAGAGATAGAGAAGACCATTATCTATTATTAAAAGGGAAAATCTGCCAGGAAGAAGTATCAGTCATAAATTTCTATGCACCTAACCAGTGTGCCCAAAAATACATAGGCAAACTCTGGCAAAACTGAAGAAATAGACATGTCTACAAAAATAGTGGAAGACTTCAACACACCACTCACATTATTAGAACAACTAGACAAAAGACCAACAAGGAAAGAGAACTTGAACAATATGACAAACGAGCTGGACCTTACAGACATACACAGAATATTGCATCCCAAATCAGTGGGTTATACATTCTTTTCAAGTGCTTATGGATCTTTCTCCAGAATAGACCACATTTTGGGACACAAAGCAGGTCTCGTAAATATGAAAAGACTGAAATTATACAAAGCACCATCTCAGACCATAAAGGAATGAAACTGGATATCAATAATAGATGGGAAAAAGGAAAAGTTACAAATATGTGGAGGCTAAACAACACACTCCTAAACAATCAGTAGGTCAAAGAAATTATAAGAGAAATTACAAAATATTTCAAGATGAATGAAAACAAGAACTCATCAAAACTTATGGGATAGAGCTAAGGCAGTGCTGAGAGGGTAACTTATAGCTCTAAATGCATCTCAACAGGATCTCATTGACAGCCAAAGTAGATATGGCCCCAAATAGCGAAGCTCCTCAGGGATATGAAGACATCCAGACACTATCATCAGGGCAGAAAGCTCAGGAATTTTGCCCATTGTCAGTGGGCCATAATCTGGTATTTATGCTCCTCAGTGTGACTGAGTTATATTCAGCAGTGGTTTCCCTATGCATGACTCTTCTGTCCTACTGAACCTATAATTAGTACTAGAGTTAGTACAACCAAATCTTTGGCCGTCCTTGTGCCAACTGAGACTTGAGTCTCAATGGAGTTGTCACACCTACTCTCCAGTTCAATGGACTCACCCAAGACCACTAATGGGGAGGAGATGATGGACAAACAACAGACCAAGGAACCCAGAGTGCCTACAACTGCAAGCAAGAGAGTCCCGATGATTGGATGTAGGGGGTTGAAGCCCCCTCAATTATTGGTGGAGTGGGCATTGCCATTTCAGAGTTCTCAGGATTGGGAAACAAACTGTGCACTAAAATAAACTTACTTGTATTCTACTATAGACTACTTGTGATTCTAGGAATGGAAGAAAATACCAGTGTTCTAGGTGCAGTGATCCATGGATGTTCTGGGGTTAGGGAGAGGGAAAAACAGGTGTTAAAGGGGGGCATTTTTGGGACTTGGGAATCATCTGAATGACATTACAATGACAGATAGAGACCATTATATATCTGGCCATAACCTACAGAGTCGAATGGGAGAGAGTGTAAACTACAATGTAAACTATAATCCATGCTCCACAATGTGTTTATCAATTGCAATGAATATACCACACTGATGAAAGATGTTGCTAGTGTGGGAAAATGGAGGTGCGGGGAGCAGGAATCCCCCGTATATTCTCTGTAACATTTATGTAATTGAAGTATCTTTTTAAAAAAGTGGGAAAAAGAGGGGAGCAGATGTAGCTCAAGCAGTTGAGCACCTGCTTCCCACATGGGAGGTCCAGGTTTAGGTCTGTGGTGCCTCCTAAAAACAAGAAGCAAACAAATGAAAAACCAACTCAAGGGAACTGATGTGGCTCAGTGGTTGAGTGTCAGCTTCCCACATATGAGGTCCCGGGTTCAATCCCTGGCCCCTGTACCTTAAAAAAAAAAGAGAGAGCTAAAATCAAAGACTGAACTGAACACCTGGAGACTAGAAAAAGAACAGCAAACCAACCCCAAAGCAAGCAGAAGCAAAAAAAATTAATAATGATTAGACCACAAAGAAATGAAATTGAGAACAAAAAAAAAAAATAGAGAAAAATCAACAAAAACAAAATCTTGTTCTTTGAGAAGATCAATAAAATTGACAAACTCTTAGCTAGACTACAAAGGAAAAAAAAAGAAGATGCAAATAAATAAAATCAGAAATTAAAGAGGAGAAGATAGGAGTGACCTCACAGTCATAAAATGGATCGTAAGAGGATAATATGAGAAACTATATTTCAACAAACTAGGCAACCTAGATGAAATGGACAGGAATCCACAATCTACATTGATGCTACCAGAAATACAAGAACTTAGCAAAGCAATTGCATTTAGAGAGAATGAATCAGTCATCAAAAATCTCCCAACAAAGAAAAGTCCAGGACCAAATGGCTTCAAAGATGAATTCTACCAGGCATTTCAAAAATTAACACTAGGGAAGCAGATTTGGCCCAATGGTTAGGGCATCTACCTACCACATGGGAGGTCCAAGGTTCAAACCCAGGGCTTCCTGACCCATGTGATGAGCTGGCGCATGTGCAGTGCTGATGTGCACAAGGAGCGCTGTGCCACGCAGGGGTGCCCCCACGTAGGGGAGCTCCACGCGCAAGGAGTGCACACCATAAGGAGAGCCACCCAGCATGAAAAAAGCACAGCCTGCCCAGGAATGGTGCTGCACACATGGAGAGCTGACACAGCAAGATGACAACAAAAAAGAGACACTGATTCTAGGTGCCTCTGACAAGAATACAAGTGGACACAAAACACATAGCGATGGGAAACGGACTTTGGCCCAGTGGTTAGGGCATCCGTCTACCACATGGGAGGTCCGCGGCTCAAACCCCGGACCTCCTTGACCCGTGTGGAGCTGGCCCATGCGCAGCGCTGATGCGCGTAAGGAGTGCCGTGCCACGCAAGGGTGTCCCCCGCGTGGGGGAGCCCCACGCGCAAGGAGTGCGCCCGTGAGGAAAGCCGCCCAGCGTGAAAAGAAAGTGCAGCCTGCCCAGGAATGGCGCTGCCCACACTTCCCGTGCCGCTGACGACAACAGAAGCGGACAAAGAAACAAGACGCAGCAAATGGACACCAAGAAGAGACAACCAGGGGAGGGGGGAGGAATTAAATAAATAAATAAATCTTTAAAAAAAAAAAAAACACATAGCGAATGGATATAGAGAGCAGACAACTTGGGGGGGGGCGAGGGGAATAGGGGAGAGAAATAAATAAAAAATAAATCTTAAAAAAGAAAAAAAGAGGCAGTGGACTTGGCCCAGCGGATAGGGCGTCTGTCTACCACATGGGAGGTCCACAGTTCAAACCCCGGGCCTCCTTGACCTGTGCAGAGCTGGCCCATGTGCAGTGCTGATGCGTGCAAGGAGTGCCCTGCTATGCAGGGGTGTCCCCCATGTAGGGGAGCCCCATGTGCAAGGAGTGTGCCCCATAAGGAGAGCCTCCCTGTGTGAAAGAAAGTGCAGCCTGCCCAGGAATGGTGCCACACACACAGAGAGCTGACACAACAAAAAGAAACACAGATTCCCGTGTCGCTGACAACAACAGAAGCGAACAAAGAAGATGACGCAGCAAATACACACAGAGAACAGACAACTGGGGTGGGTGGCTGGGGGGAAGGGGAGAGACATAAATAAATAAATAAATCTTAAAAAAAAAAAAGGAAAAAAAGAATTAACACCAATCCTGCTTATACTCTTCCAAAATATTGAAGAGGATGGAAAATTACTTAACACATTTTATGAAGCCAATATCACCCTAATACCAAAGCCAGATAAAGATACTACAAGAAAAGAAAATTACACATCAATCTCTCTAATGAACATAGATACAAAAATTCTAAACAAAATACTTGGAAATAGAATCCAACAATATATCAAAAGAAGTATACATCACAACCAAGTGGGATTTATTCCTGGTATAGGCAACAGTGGTTCAACACAAGAAAATCAATTAATGTAATACACCACTGTAGGAGTTTGGCATTATTTATGAATTCCAAAAATAGATATTGGATTATGTTTGTAAATGGTTTTTTTCCTCTGGGCATATTAGATTATATTGGATCCAGAGGTTTCACTTTTACTTGATTAAATAATGATTAAGTCCTTGATTGGGCCACTTCAGTAGGACATTGAGTCCCTGCTCCCTTGGTGGGCAGAGACTCACAGAGAAACTGCACCACAGAGAAGGGAGGTTAGGGTTTTGATCCTGCAGCCCAGGAAGTAGGCACACAGAGAAGGCTCCAGTTGACATGGCAGAGGCCCCAGGAGGAGAGACTAGCTGTTTGCCTGACAGTTTACAGTTGGCCTTGTGGAGAACAGAGCAGCTGAGACTGGAGAGAAACAAGCTCTGGGAGAGAGATGAGACTTATCAGTCTGTAGCTGATATTGGAAGAAGCTGGGACCAGAGAGCCTTAAGAGGAAGAGGGAGGCTGAACCCTTGCAACTGTTGGCAGCCATCTTTCTCCAACACATGGCAAGACTTTGGTGAGGGAAGTAACTTATGTTATGTGGCCTAGTAACTATACCCTTTATAAAAGCCAACAGATTTCTGTATTTTGCATCAGCACCCCTTTGGCTGACTAATACAACAACATTAATAAATTTAAAGGAAAAAAAAACCCATATGATCATCTTGATTGATGTAAAAAATGCATTTGACAAAAACCAGCATACTTTCTTGATAAAGACACTTTGAAAGATATAAATAGAAGGAAAGTTCCTCAAGATGGTAAAGGGCATATATGAAAAATCCATAGCTAACATCATACTCAATGGGGAAAAGTTGAAAGCTTTCCTCCTATGGTTGAGAACAAGACAATGCCCACTGTCACCATGGTTATTCAATATTGTGCTAGAAGTTCTAGCATGAGCAATTAGACAAGAAAATAAAACGCATTCAATACGAAAAGAGGGAGTAAAACTCTTAGTATTTGCAGATGACATGATCCTATATTTAGAAAATTCTGAAATGTCTATGACAAAGCCACTTGAGCTAATAAACAAATTCAGTACAGTGGCAGGTACAGAATCAACATGCAAAATTCTGTAATGTTTCTGTACACTGGTATTGTACAATCTGAGGAGAAAATCAGGGAAAAATCCATTTACAAGAGCAATAAAAAGACTCAAATTCTTAGAAATCAATTTAACCAAATATGTCCAGGACCTATATTCAGAGCACTGCAAAACAATACTGAAAGAAATCAATGAAGACCTAAATAAATGGAAAGACATTCTGTGTTCATGGATTGGAAGACTAAATTAAATATCATGAAGATGTCAATCCTACACAAAATGACTTATAGATTCAATGCAATACCATTCAAAATCCTAACATCCTCTTTTAAAGAAATGGAAAAATCAATTACCAAATTTATTTGGAAGGAGAAGTGCACCTGAATAGCCAAAAGCATCCTAAAAAAGAAGAGCAATGTGGGAGGATTCTAACTGCTGACCTTGAAATATATTACAAAACTATAGTGATTAAAGCAGGATGGTATGGCATAAAGACAGAAACATTGATCAATGGAATAGAATTGAATGTCTAGAAATAAACCCTCATGTCTGCAGCCCACTGGTTTTTGACAAACCTACTAAGTTCACATTACAGGGACAAAACAGTCTCTTTAACAAATGGTGCTGGGAGAACAGGATATCCATAACCAAAAGAAAGAAAGAGGACCCCTGCCTTACTCCCTACACAAGAATCAACTCAAAATGGATCAAAGACCTAAATATAAAAGCCAGGTCCATAAAACTACTAGAAGAAAATGTAGGGAAACATCTTCAAGGTCTTGTGGTAGGTGGTGGTTTCTTGGATCTTACACCCACAGCACAAACAACAAAAGAAAAAAAATAGATAAATGGTACCTCCTTAAAATTAAACACTTTTGCACCTCAAAAGACTTTGTTAAAAGGGTGAAAAGGCAGCTGACTCTATGGGAGAAAATATTTGGAAATTACTTATCTGAGAAGGGTTTAATATCTTTGAAATACAAAGAGATACTACAACCTAACAATAAAAGAAACAAAACTCACCTGATTGAAAAATAGGCAATAGACGTTTGTCCAAAGAAGAAATACAAATGCCAAAAAAAAAAAACACATGAAAAAATGTTCAGCATCACCAGTGATTAGGGAAATGCAAAATCAATGCTACAATGAGATATCATTTCACACCTCTTAGAATGGCCACTATTAAAAAGTTGGAAAACTACTGGTTTTTGAGAGGATGTGGAGAGATAGGAATGCTTATTATTCACTGTTGGTGGGAATGTAGAATGGTACAGCCTCTGCAGAGAACTGTTTGGTGGTTGATTATAGATTTGCCTTGTGACCCTTCAATACCACCACTAGGTATATACCCAGAAGAACTGAGAGTAGTGACATGAACAGGCATCTGCACACGGATGTTCATGGTGGTGCGATTCACAATTGCCAAAAAATGAGAAACAATATGAGTGTCCATCAACTGATAAATGGATAAACAAATTATGGTGTATACATATGATGGAATATTATACAGTTGAAAGAAGAAACAAAGTTGTGAAGCATATTTCAACATGGATGGACCTGGAGGACAATATGTTGAGTGAAGCAAGCTAGACACCGAAGGACAAATACAGTATGATTGTGCTAATTATGAACTAAATACATTGTGTAATCTCATGGAGTTACTAACTTGAATATGGATCACCAGGAAGTAGAGTGAGGTTAGAGAATGGAATACTGAGGGTTGACTTCTGCAGAATTGGTAGAAATGTTGTTGTAAATATTTGGGAATGAGTAGAAATGTTGAAAACATATGTATTAGTCAGCCAAAGGGGTACTGATGCAAAGTTCCAGAAATCTATTGGCTTTCATAAAGGTTATTTATTTGGGGTAGAAGCTTGCAGTCACAAGGCCATAAAGCATAAATTACTTCTCTCACCAAAGTCTGTTGCCATGTGTTGGAGCAAGATGGCTGCCAGTCTTGCAAGGGTTCCGTCTTCCTCTTCCTTTTAAGGCTCCATGGTCCCAGCTTCTTCTGATCTCAGCTGTAGGTTAGCATAAGGCTCACCTCTCTCCCAACGGCTCGTTTCTTTCCAGGCTTTCTCAGCTAGTCACAGCTCTGGTCTCTTCAGCTGCAAACTCTCAGACTAATGGCTCAGCTCTTTCCCTGGGGCTCCAGCATCCAAAACTAAACTCTCCTTCTCCATGTATTTACTTCCCTGTCTTCCATTGAACATCTGTTTACGTAGTCCACAAAGGGGAGTTGGGATTCAAACTGAGTTGCCCTAATGCCATGGTCAAATAAAAGCCCTAATCTTGATTTAAGAAAGTAAAAGTGAAACCTCTGAATCTAATACAATCTAATATGCCCAGAGGAACAGACTAGTTTGCAAACATAATCCAGTATCTATTTTTGGAATTCATAAACAATACCAAATTACCACACTTATTATAGTGTTTAACTAGCAGTGTTATATGAGTGTGACAGAGGTTGAAAGGTAAAGTCTAAGGACAGATACATTACTAGAAGAAAAGCTAGAAAACATAACATGGGACTGTATAGCATAGTAAAATCTCAAGTGAAATATGGCTATGGGTATTACTGTATATATGAGTTGTTGTTTTTTTTTTACATAATAGAAATACAAATAAACTAGAGAGACAGAATCAGAATAGCAGCTATTTCCAGTAGGTGAAGCATAGAGAGATTGAGAGGTGATGAATTTTTTTCTTTGTTTGATGTTTGTCTGTTTATTATTATTGGAATAGTGAAAATGCCCTAATAAGGATTAAAATGATGAATGCATAACTATGTGATTACGATACCACTGATTCTACACTTTGGATGAATTGTATGCTTTATTAATATAAATCAATAAAATTGATTTTTAAAATTAAAAGTCCAGTTGGCCATAGAGGTGAGGGTCTATTTCTGGACTCTCAATTCTATTCCATTGGTCCATGTGCCTATCTTTATGCCAACACCATGCTTTTTTGACCACTGCAGCTTTGTAATATGTTTCAAGGTCAGGCATTGAGATTCTTCCTACATCACTCTTCTTTTTTGAGGATACTTCTGGCTATTCAGGTACATGTTCCCTTCCCAATAAATTTGGGAATTGCCTTTTCTATTTCTGTAAAGTAGGCTGTTGGGATATTGATTCGTATTGCATTAAATCTATAAATTGGTTTGGGTAGGCATGACATCTTCACAATATTTAGCTTTGCAATCCATGAACACAAAATGTCTTCCCATTTGTTTAGATATTTTCTATTTCTTTTATCAGTGTTTTGCAGTTTCTGAATATAGATCCTGTGTGTAATTGGTTAAATTGATTACTAAGAATTTGAGTCTTTATTTTGCTCTTGTAAATGGATTTTCCCCCCTGATTTCTCCTCAGATTGTTTAATACTAATGTACAGAAACATTACTGATTTTTGCTTGTTGATATTGTATCCTGCCATTTTGCTGAACTCAAATGGCTTTGATGTAGACATTTCAGAATTTTTAAAATGTAGAATCAGGTCATCTGCTAATATTGAAAGTTTTCCTTCCTCTTTTCCTATTTGGATGCCTATTTTTTTCTTGTCTAATTGCTCTAGGTAGAACTTCTAGCACAATATTAAATAACAATGGTGACAGTGGGCATCATTGTGTTTTTCCTGATCTTCTAGGGAAAGCTTTCAACTTTTCCCCATTGAGTATGATGTTGGATGTGGGTTTTCATATATGCCCTTTATCATATCAAGGAACTTTCTTTCTAGTACTATCTTTCAAAGAGTTTTTATCAAGAAAGTATGCTGGATATTGTTGAAGGCCTTTTCTGCATCAGTCTACTGATTATATGTTTTTTTCCTTCACATTATTTATGTGGTATATCACATTAATTGATTTGTTGTTGTTGTTGAAAACTCTTGCATACCAGGAATAAAACCCACTTGGTTGTTGTGTATAATTCTTTTAATAATTAGAATTTTTGCATCTATGTTCTTTAGAAAGATTGGTCTGTAATTTTCTTTTCTTGGAGTATTTTTATCTGACTTTGGTATTGGAGTGATGTTGGCTTCATAAAATGTGTAGGGTAATTTTCCCTCTTCTTCAATATTTTGGAAGAGTTTAAGCAGGATTAGTGTTAATTCTTTTTGACATGTTTGGTAGAATTCGCCTTTGAAGCCATGTGGTCCTGGACTCTTCTTTGTTGGGAGATTTTATTCTTTATTATCTTTTTTAAAAAATGGTACATAAATCACACATATTAAAAAATATAAGAGTTTCCCATATACCCCACTCCCCATACCCCCACTACTCCCACATCAACAACTTCTTTCATTAGTGTGGGACATTCATTGCATTTGATGAATACATTTTGGAGCACTGCTGTGCAGCATGGATTATAGTTTATGTTGTAGTTTACACTCTCTCCCTGTCCATTCAGGTTATGGCAGGATATCCAATGTTCTGCATCTGTCCCTGCAATATCATTCAGGAAAACTCCAAGTCCCAAAAATGCCCCCATATCACACCTCTTATTCCCTCTCCCTGCCTTTAGCAACTCCCATGGCCACTGTCTCCACATCAACAATGTAATTTCTTCCATTGCTAGAGTCACAATAATTCTAGAGTAGATTACTGGAAATCCACTGTAATCCATGTTGGGAGATTTTTGATGACTGATTAGATCTCTCTAAATGTGATTGGTTTGTTGAGTTCTTGTATTTCTTGTAGGTTGTTTGTGCATTCCTAGAAATTTGTCCATTTCATCTAGGTTGTCTAATGTATTGGCATACAGTTCCTCATAGTATCTCTTTATGATCCCTTTTATTTCTGTGGGGTCAGGTGTAACATTCCCCCTTTAATTTTTGATTTTATTTATTTGCATCTTTTCTCTTTTTTTCTTTGTTAGTCTAGCTAGGGGTTTGTCAATTTTCTTGATCTTCTTATAGAACCAGCTTTTGGTTTTGTGGATTTTCTCTATTTTTTATATTCTCAATATTATCTATTACTACTCTAATCTTTATTATTTCTGTCCTGCTTGCTTTGGGATCAGTTTGCTCTTCTTTCTATAGTTCCTTCAGGTGTTCACTTACATCCTTGATTTTAGCTCTTTCTCCTCCTTATCCTCCTCCTGCCCCTCCTCCCCCTTTTCTCCTGATCCCCCCTCCTCCTCCTCCACACATTTTCCATACTGCCTCATTATCAACACAGTACATCTTTCTCATAGATGCAAGAATATTATATTATTACTGCCTACCACAGTCCATAGGTCACTCCAGCTGTATTTTTCCCATGCTTCTCCACATTCCCACCACCTTACAGTAGTGATATACATTTGTTCTAGCTCACAAAGGGCCCTCTTGCCTCTGTACTATCAACAACTATTCTCACCCATCTCTTGGTTTACTGTGCTATTCAGTTCCTAGATTATTCTCTGGCATTCTGTCAGTTGGCATTTACATACCTAGACTACTATTTTCAGCCACATCCCCATTTATATACTAGCTGTTACTCACTATGTATTACCATCCAGTCTATACATTTCCACACTTTTACAGTAAAGATAATCAAAACTTTTACATACATTAAACATCAGTAGCCCATCTCAGTCTTCCTTTTATCTCCTTTAAGAGTCCACCATCTACCACTAGGTCTTGAAGATATTTTCCTATGATTTCTCCCAGAAGTTTTATGGCTCTTGCTTTTATTTTTAGTTTTTTTTTTTTAATCTATTTTGAGTTAATTTTTGGATAAGGTGTGAGATAGGGGTCTTCTTTCCTTCTTTCGGCTATGGATATCTAATTCTTTCAGCACTATTTTTTAAATTGACTGTTCTGCCCAAGCTGTGTGGATTTGACAGTCAAAAATCACTTGACCATACATATGAGGGTCTGTTTCTGAACTATCAGTTTGGTTCCATTGGTCTATGTGTCTGTCCCTATGCCAGTACCATGCTGTTTTTACCACTATAGCTAGGTAATATGATTTAAAGTCTGCAGATGAGGGTTCACTTTTCCTTTTTATGATGTTTCTGGCTATTCAGGACCCCTTACCCTTCCAAATGAATTTGGTGATTATGTTTTCAATTTTTGAAAAAAAATTCTCATGGACTTTTTAATGGAATTGCATTGAATCTGTATTTCAATTTGAATGAAATTGACATCTTAATGATATTTAGTATTCCAATCCATGAGGATGAAATGTTCTTCCAGTTATTTAGGACTTTTAAAATTTCTTTTAATACTGAGTTGCAGTTTTCTGCATACAAATGCTTTACATCATTGGTTAAGTTTATTCCTGACTATTTGAGTTTTATCTGTCATATTTTATTTTCACCACTCTTTTGACACTTTTAGTTACTTTTATTGATATAGTCTTCATTTCTAGACTCTTTTCAAGGTCTCTCTCTCCTGTCTTTTCTTTTCAGGCTCCAGCACACCATTTAGTATTTCCTGAAAATCTGGTCTCTTGCTTAGAAATTCTCTCAGTTTCTGTTTATGTGTGAATATTCTAATCTTACCCTTATTTTTGAAAGACAGTCTTGCTGTATAGAAGATTCTTGGCTGGAAGTTTTTCTCTTGTAGTATATTAAATATATCACACCACTGTCTTCTTACCTCCATGGTTTCTAGTGAGAAATCAGCACTTAATCTTATTAGATATCCCTTATATGTTATGCATTGCTTTTCTCTTGTTGTTCTCAGAATTGTTTTTCCAATTGGCATTTGACATTCTGATTAGTATGTGTCTTGGAGTTGGTCTATTCAGATTTTTTCAGATGGGAGTACATTGTGCTTCTTGGACATGGATATCTATGTCCTTCAATAGGGTTGGGAAATTTTCTACCATTATTCCTTCAGATATTCCTTCTGTCCCTTTTCCCTTCTCTTCTCCTTCTGGGACACCCAAGACATGTATGTTTGCATGCCTTTTCCTGTCATTTAGATGCCTGAGACCTTGTTCAATTCCATTCTTTCCTTCATCTGTTCTTTTGTATGTTCACTTTCAGAGGCCATTTCTTCAAGCTCATCAATCCTTTCTTCTACCTCCTTAAATCTTCTATTATATGATTCCAATATTTTTAAAATTTAATTTATTGAACCTTTCATTCCCATAAGATCTGATATTTTTCTATGTGTGCTTTCACATTCTTCTTTGTGCTCATCCAGTGTCTTCTTAATATACTTAATCACTTTAGCCATCTCACTGAATTTATTAAGGAGATATGTTTGAACATCTCTGATTAGTTGTCTCAACTCCTTTATGTCATCTGGAGGCATATCTTGTGCCTTTCACTGGGCCATATCTTCTTGTTTCTTGGTGTGGATTGTAATTTTTTGTTGGTGTCTTGGCATCTGGCTTACTAGAGTGTTTATTCTTGGTGTAGTTTTTCTTTTTAGTTTAAGGCTTCCTGCTCTTTCTCCTTTGCTGGTTGTGCAGTAGGAGCCAAGGTTGTAATTGGTGCTATAAACTGTGGAAGCTTAAGCTTCCCTCATTGTGCCAGGGGCCAGTGAATCTTCTCCCAATTTTCTCCTTTGCCAGGGGTAGGGACAGAGTCACAACTGTGTGGAATAATCCAAGTTGTGCAGGCCTAGACTGTTGTTGCTCAGAGAGACTGATGCAGCTTCATTCCCCTTTCTTCCCTGCTGGGGGCATGGATGAAGCTTCAAGTATGGGCTGAAATCTATGCAGTGCAGGTCCAAAATGACCACAGTTGCTCCATAGACTTCTAATTTTCAGTCTATGCCAGCCAAAGGTATCTGCAGTTACCTGCATAGGCTGGTGCAGGGCCTGCCAGCCTCCTCCTTGCCAGAGGCAGGGTTGAAGCCTAGCCTAGGGCTGCAGGCTGATCTGGGTGAAAGAAATCAGTTCCTACCCTCACTGTGATTTTTGGCCCTGGCTTCCTCTCAGGCTGGGGGCAGAGTCAAAATGGTAGCCACCAGTCTCTTTCTGACTTAAGCAGATTCATACCCCAGCTGTTCCCAGCATTATATTTACACCAGCCAAGCCTACCAAATCAATAGCTGATATTGGCAGCCAACCATCTCCTCCTCCCCTGTTTTTGGGAAATGGAGCTTCCAGTTTCAGCCACAGAATAGCTCCTGGGTGGCTTGTTCCTCCAGAGTAGGATAATCACTGGCCTCTGGCTTGGCTGGTAATTTCCTGGAGAGGCTGGTACAAAACCCCCAGCTTCCTCCTTGCTGGAGGTGGGGCTGGGGCCTATGCTAGAGCTGCAATCTGATCTGGATGGAAAGAAGCCAGTCTCCAACATCACTGTGATTTTCAGCATGCCCTCCTTCCCCTCATGCCAGGTGCAGAGTTAAGATGGCAGCTACCACTCTTTCTGACTTGGACAGGCTCAAACTTTAGCTGTTCTTAGGATTATACTTTAGCCCACTGAATTTACTCATCAGTAGCTGAAGTTAGTGCCCAACTGTCTCTTCCTCCCCCATTTTTGGGAAGTAGAGCTTTCAATTCCAGCCGTGGTACAGCTCCCAAGGCAGTTTGTGCCTCTATTGGAGGGTGGACACTGGCCTCTGGGGCATGGAGTGCTCTGCTTATGAGTCTTCTCTGCAGATGGGCAGTCTTCTCCTTCCATTCCTTCAAGGATGTTGCAGGATGCTCTTTTGTTTTCCTGGAGCCCCCAAACAGGTGCTTCAGCAAACTCCAGATAGCTCTGGGTGTTTACTAACTGCCCTGTAGCAGGAGCTGACTCTAGGAGCTCCTTACTCTGCCACCATCTTACTGGTTGTCTCGGCCTGTATCTTTTGGTTGGTGAGTTTAACCCATTCACATTCAATAATACTGTAAATTCATTATTTTCTTCCACTATTTTATTCTTTGGCTTTCATATGTCACATCTTATTTTTATCTGTATTCTTACTCTTTTTATCCTTTCTTTTATTTATTTTTAAAAAAGAAGGATTTTATTTTATTTATTTCTCTCCACGTTTCCCCCTTCCCCCTTGTTGTCTGCTCTTGGTGTCCATCTGCTGTGTGTTCTTCTGTATCCACTTGTATTCTTGTCAGGCAGCACCAGGAATCTGTGTTTCTTTTTGTTGTGTCATCTTGATGTGTCAGCTCTCCAAGTGTGTGGTGCCACTCCTGGGTGGGCTGCACTTCTTGTGTGGGGTGGCTATCCTCGTAGAGTGCATTACTTACACATGGGACACCCCTACCTGGGGGACACCCTTGTGTGGCACAGCACTCCTTGCGCATGGCAGCACTGTGCATAAGCAAGCTCACCACATGGGCCAGGAGACCCTGGGTATCGAATCCTGGACCTCCTATATAGTAGGTGGATGCTCTTATCTGTTGAGCCACATCTGCTTCTCTGGTTATCCTTTCTGATAGTCTTCTCTTCTACACTCTCCTCTGAACCTCTCCTGTCTTCTTCTTTCAGCCTGTAAGTCTCCCTAATAATACTTCCTGCAAAGCTGGATTCTCTTTTACAAATTCTCTTAGTTTCTATTTATTTGTGAATATTTAAAACTCACCTTCATATTTGAAGGGCAGTTTTACTGGATAGAGAATTCTAGGGTAGCAATTTTTCTCTTTCAGTATTCCAGTTATATCATACCACTGTCTTCTCACTTGCATGGTTTCTCATGAGAAATAGACACTGTCTTACTGGGCATCCCTTATATGTGATGGTTTGTTTCTCCCTTGCTGCTTTCACAATTTACTCTTTATCATTTCATTTGATATTCTGAATAGTTTGTGTCTTGGAGTAGGTATATTCAGATTTATTCTGATTGGGGTATGCTGTACTTCTTGGACATATAAATTAATTTTTTTGAGATATGGGAAGTTTTCAGCCATTATTTCATCAAATACTCTTTTTAAAAAATATTTATTTTATTTATTCCTCTCCCCTCCCTCTCCCCCCATTGTCTGCTGTGTCCATTTGCTGTGTGTTCTTCTGCATCTGCTTGCATTATCCTACTGGGAAACTGCATCTCTTTTTTGTTGCATCATCTTGCTGCGTCAGCTCTCTGTGTATGCGGTGCTACTCCTGGGCAGGCTGTGTTTTTTTCATGCAGGGCGGCTCTTCTTGAGGGGCACACTTCTTGCGTGTGGGTGACTCCTATGCAGGGACACCCCTGCGTGGCATGGCATTCCTTGAGCTTGGCAGCAGCACTGTGCATGGGCCAGCTTACCCTGGGGATCGAACTCCAGACCCTCCATATGGTAGACAGATGCTCTATCAATTGAGCCACATCTGCTTCCCTTGTCAATTCTCTTCCTGCCCCTTTTCCCTTTTCTTCTTCTGGAACTCCCATGACACATAAGTTGTTGTGCTTCATGCTATTCAGCTTTCTGAGCCCCTGATCAGTTATTTTCCATTCTTTTCTCTCTTGCATTTCAGCTGTCTTCTGCATTACTTATTCTTTCTTCTATTATTTTGAGTCTGCTCTTGTATGCTTCTAATGTGTTTTTCATCTCACCTATTGTGTCTTTCATTCCCATAAGCTCTGTTATTTTTCTATTCATGTTTTCAAATTTTTCTCTGTGCTCACTCAGTGTCCTCTTAATATCCTTTGTCTCTTTAGGTATATTGCCTTTCAACTCACTGATTTGATTTAGATTTGTATGAAATTTATTGGTAAGTTTGTCTCAAATCCTATGTTTCATCTGGGGCTTTGGTATTTTCCTTTGCTTGGGCCATTTTATTTTCTTAGTATAACTTGTAATTTTTTGCTGATATCTAGGCCTCTGATTATCTGATGAGTTTACACTGATGCCCAATTTCTCGTTTTTTCATAGGGATTTAGTGGTGGGAGATTGTGTGTTACTATTGCTTTTTAATTCTTAGTTCAACCTGTTCTAGCTCTTTAGGATAGTCTCTGTTTAGTTGCTCAAATCTGGATCATGGACCCAGTAATGTTTTACAGATCCATTTCCATGGACTTTGGGGAGGGAGGCTGTAAATGCCTGAAAAAGCCTTTCTCATTTGTTTAAATTTTTTTTTTTTAGGAGGTACTGGGGATTTAACCCAGGATCTCATACATAGTAAATAGGAGATCACCCCCTCCCCTATCATTTACTTTTAATTTCCTCTCATGCATTTCCTTGGTCTGCCATCAGACGGTGCTCCTTGGCAGCTCTCTCAGCTCAAAACCATTCAGAATGTGTTTGCTGAAACATCAGCCTCAACAATATGATGGAGGATCTTGCCTCAGGGCTATTCAGAACCGCACAGATCAAAGTTTCTCAGAGGCTGTTCTCCAGCCTTTGCAGGCAGCCCCTCCCTTTTCCTGGGTAGGAAATAATTCCACTCCCTTCTGTATCCTCAACGACCAGTGTCAGTCAGTAGGGAGATTGTTTGTGAGAGCTGGACCTCTTTTGTCCCCTGCTGGCTCCCGGGGGGAACAATGGCACAGCCCACCTAGCCCAGAAGGGCTCATGGGACCCAGCAGACAGCCCCACCTAGCCCGGAAGGGCTCATGGGATACAGCGGACCAAATTTGTTGACCAACAGCTGAATCAGCCTTAGGCTGCATCCCTTTCTTGCCCCTTTCCTGATCCTTTGTGATCCTTTGTGATCCCCTCTGTTCGTAGCTGCTGGATGGAGGACCGAGAATTTAAAGCTTTCTGTTCTGAGGGTGCCAGCAGCCACAGCTTTTACTCAGAGTTTCCCACTTGAGATTCTTTTCCTTTGTGCCATTCTCTTCAGTGTGGTGTCCAGCCTTCCCCTGGTGCCCTAAACCCTAAAACATTTTTTTTTTCAGGCCACTTCTTCCTGTCCTCTAGTTATTTTTCTGGGACACAGTGAGTCCTGTATCTCTCTAATTCTCCATCTTCCCGGAAGTTCTCCTATCATCTTGAGAAAGGTCTATTTTACAACCCAGGACACCAAGGCTCATCAGTGGTAAGTAGGTAGTGGATTCAAACACAGGTCTGTGTGGTGCCCTGCTTTTCCTGTGGGCTTTGGGACTGGCCTTGCCCATGGCTCGTCTGACCCTTGATGAAGAATTTCAGCAACTCTTGGTCTCCACCTCTTGAAGCCCTGCTGGGAAGCTCAGCCCAGGGGCCGGTCTCTGATCAGACCGGTGTGAATCAGGCCAACCAGACTGTGGGAGATGCAGCTGTTGGTTACAGTCTCCCCTAGCTCTGCCTGGCAGAGGATGGGGTTCTGTGGGATTTATTGTCTTAGCCCTCTGGACACTCATTCCCCCGTCTGCGTTCCAAAGTCTTTGCCAAAAACCTGTTTCCTGCTGCGCCAGTTTCAAAATCATGGGTAGGAGTCGTCCCCATTTTAGGGTCTAGTTCTGTACTCATGTTGCATTGGAAAGGAAATTAGAAGGTTATGTGGAAGCCAGGGCACGGGAATATGTCATGCTAAGGATCTGTGCGGCTGTTAGGAGTAAGATGCTCCAAGAAACAGAACGAGCAGCCAGATTGAGCTGTAGACAGCACATTGGTATTTGGAAGTCTGTCTTCTGGGAAAACGAACTCCTGCAATGGAGCGTGGTGATGGCCAGCCAGGAGCTGCCGGAGTGCCAGGGCTGACGCCTCAGGGGTGCAGAGCATGTATCCAAGACCTCGGATTAGGACCAGGACAGGGTCACCTGCGAGGCCTTGCTGGTAAGCCTGATGGTGAGCTCCTGGCTCCAGCCTGGGCAGCCAAGGAAAACGCCTGCCTTCAGAGGTTAGCTTCTGGGCTTGCACCCAAAGTGTTTGGGATTCTCTGGTCTCAGAGCCTCTCTGACTTCAAGAAATACCAGGCCTGGGCAGAGGCCCCAGAATGAACCATCCACAGGCCCAGGTCCTGGGGCTATGCTGGAGCTGGCCCCTCCTAGGCCTTCTCTGGGGGCCTCTGGCCACTTCTAGACTTGACTGCTGGGCTCTCCACTGAGGTGGTTCAATGTGGGGCTTTGATGTTTACAACCAACCAACCTGCCTCTTGGGTTGCCATGTGGCTGCCAGACTGCCAGAGATGACTCAGAAATTCTGCAGCATGTTGTAAAGAGGCTAGAGGGCTGATTTAAACCTTTATTAATAACTGGGCCATCTGTTCAATATCTTAATATTAAAATGCTCACTTATTTATATCTATACATTGTGAAACCGATATTAAACAGGACTGATACCAAAATAGCACAAAGTATATCTGTTTAGCTGAAATGAGCATTGAAAGTAAGCTGAGAAAAGGATAAAAAACACAGTTGTTACTGCAGGTTCACAGAAATATTCAGATTTTTGAAAGATGGAATCCTTATTACTTAAAAAAATAATGCTATTTATACCTTTCTATTTTTTGACTCATGACTTGTTCAGATTTTTGGCTAAATTTTCATTCTATTTCTCTCCCCAGGATCCTGTCTTCCCATCAGCAAGTGTGTTCAGTTCTCCGCTGCTCTAGGAATCACCTTCTTTTGGTCCTGCTCCTCCTTCAAGCCACTGTCCTGTCTCTGGTTCTCTCTCCTCTAGCACTCCTGGAAGAACAGTCTGGAAGAATAGACAACATGATCCTAACTATCTGTATCCGTCAGGTTCTTCAGAATAACAGAGCCGCCAGTACGTGGATCAAGAGGTTTATTTTAAGGACTTGGCTCATGCAGTGGTGAAGTCTGGAACGCTTAGGGCAGGCTGGGGGGCTGGAAATGGAGGTGGAAGTCGATGCCGTGGTCTGGAGGCAGAGCCTCTTCCCCAGGAGAACCGGGTTTACTCTGAAGGCCCCACCTGATGGCATGAGGCCCACCATGTCCTCGAGGAGACGCTACTTAAAGTCAGCTGATTGTCGTCGATGGTCACACACGATGCCATCTAGGTTAGGGTTTGATTACGGCCTGGCCAAACTGACACGTAAAATGCAGCATCCCACTAGCCTAACTCACCCGGGGCCCCAGCCCCTCCGAAACACTCCACGGCTTCTTCTCAGAGTCAGGCCTTGGGGGAGCAGAGGCTCATTTTGTCACTGGCCTGCGTTTTCCTCCCGTTGCTCTCCCGCCCTCTCTGCACACATGGGCCTTTCCGTCAGCCCCAGCGCCTCTTTCTCCTTCCATGCCATCCTCACCACCCAAGGACGCTTCCCAAGAGAGTTGAGAAGCCTCCCACCGTTCCCGCTGTTGATCAGAGAAGCGCCCGTGTCTCCTCCTGCGTTTGGGCTCCTTCCTGGTACAGATCTAATTTCTCCTTCTCCCCTCATCTCCCAGAGCTCAGCTGCAGGCTGCCTTTCCCAGGACCGCCTCGGCCGTGGCGCCCGTGTGGCTTTCTGTCTAGAGAGAACTCTGGGTGGGTTTTACCACCTTCGAGCAGACCTCTGAGGGCTGGGGGACGCTCCGGGGGGATTTTGGAGCACTCACGGGGGGGGGGGGGGGAGCCAGGGGTCGCGCTCAGCCCTGAAGACTTTGTCCTGAAACTGCAGCCAAGCAAAGCCTGAAAATTCTCCACGATTGAGAGTTTGGGCCCTCACACAGGAAGCAGACGTCCGGGCAGAACCCACGAGAAATGACCAGACCAGGCGAGGAGGTTCCCACAGGGGGAGGCGGAACTTCCACCACGGCAGCGCAGGGTTAGCGTGAGTTCTCCAGGGACTGGGAATCAGAGACATACCGGCACGTGCTGTGGCAATACGGTGCTGCGCCCGAGAAGGGAGAGGTCATAAACACACGAGGCTTGAATGCGAATCCCGCAAACCCACGTGGCTACCCCTGGTCTTTAAGTTTTTGTGTATGATGTCAAGGTTTTTTAAAAAAATTTGTTGAGGTAAAACTCATTACATAAATGAACCGTTTTTAAGTGAACAATTTATTGGCTTTTAGCACATTCACTATTTTGTGCAACTATCACCTCTATCAAGTTACAAAACGTTTCCACCACCCCTAGGTAAAACCCTGTGCCCATCAAGCAGGCTCTCCCTATTCCTTCTTTTTTTTTTTTTTGAGGTACTGGGGGTTGGTAATTGAACCTGGGACCTCATATGTGGGAAGCTGGGGCTCAACCTCTGAGCCACATTGGCTCCCCTGAGTTGTTGTTTTTTTCATTTGTTTTGTCTGTTGTTTTTTCAGGAGGCACTAGGAACCAAACCCAGGGCCTCTGATATGGGAGGCGGGAGCTCAACCACTTGAGCCACATCTACTCCCTCCATTCCCTCTTGCTCCCACCCCTGACAACCCCGACCTGCTTTCTCTCTGTATGGATTTAGCCATTTGATGTAAATGGAATCATATAATATGTGGCTGTGGTGTTTGGCTCTTTTTTTTTTTAGGGGGTACTGGGGATTGAATATAGACCTTATCTATGGGAGGTGGGTGCTCAACCATTGCACTATGCCTGCTCCCATGTGTCTGGCCTCTTTTATTTAGCATGATGTTTTAATGGGTTATCCATGGGTGGCACGGCTCAGAACTCCATTCCTTTTACAGCTGAATGGTACTCCACGGTGTGGCTAGACTGCAGTTTGTTAACCATTCATCTTTAAGTTTTTAAATCAATTTTACTGATACCTATTAAAGGCTACAGTCCATCCAAAGTGTACAGTCAGTGGTATTTGGTTTAATCACATAGTTGTGCATTTATGATCTTTAATTGTTTAGTTTCTTTTGGGCTTGCATTCTACCAGTGACAGGAACTAAATCTTCATCAATGCAGAAACGCCCCCTTCTCCAGCGCGTCTCCCTGTCAGCAGCTTACCGAGGGCCAAGGCATCAGAACAGGAGTCACCCTGGAAGGGGCCATCCTCACCTTCCCTTGCTGGCCTCCGCGTGACCTTGGAGGCTTCCTGGGGCAATTGTGGCTGCACCAAGTCGTACTGGGCTGGCCGGCATGGTGGCGAGTGTGGGGCTCGGGGGGCTGTTTGCAGTCAGGCTTCCTGAAGACCCCACGAGGGTACTTCCACTCTCACTTTGGGCCCCCACTCCACTTCTCTCCTAGTTCATGTGTTAATTTGAAATACTGTTTTTAAGATTTATTTTTATTTCTCTCTCCTCACCCCCTCATTGTTTGCACTTGCTGTGTCTGTTTGTCTTCTTTGATTCTTTTGGTGGCACTGGGAATGGAACCGGGGACCTCCGATGTGGGAGGGAGGCACCTAATCATTTAAGCCACCTCCATTCCCTACGTTGTTGTGTCTCTCACTATGTTTTCCCTCTTGTGTCTCTTGTTGCGTCATCTTGCCATGCCTGCCCATCGCACCAGCTTGCTGACTTCTTTAGGAGGCATCTGGAAGTGAACCGGGGACTGCCCATGTGGTAGGTAGGAGCCCAATTGCTTGAGCCACATCCGCCTCCTGCATTACGATGATTGGTGCAAATTCTAGGGTATGGCCACTTTGCTGGGTGCTACCCAGGGAAGTGGCCCTGGTTCCCCTCTGTCCTTAGGTCCTGGGATTTTACTACCTCACTCTTGGCCCTTCAGGGACCCCCACAGCACTAAGCTTTTGGTGGCTCCTCCTCATCTGCAGTGCCTTCAACCCCTTATCTGGGACAGAAAGACCTGGCTCAGACTGAGCTGGTATTTTCCACCTTTCTGTTCAGGCTGAGACCTCACATTTTAGGATTCTAACAGCCCAGAGTTTGACTCCTGTTTTCTGTATTTTAGGGGGCCACCCACCCCCACACCATGAAGGGAATTCTGGAGGAGGGCTTGTGGCCCAGAGGTCTGAAAACAAACCTTAGTCAACACTGCAAAAAACTGTGCCCCCCCAAACCACTGGATGAATATTTGCTTAAATTTTAGTTGTCATTGTTTTGGAGTGGTACAGATTTGGTAGTTGTTTTTTTTTTGCTTTTTCTTTGTAAAAAACTTTTACAATTTTTTTTTTTTTATTGAGCACAAATTGATTTTGTCATTAGGAAAAAGACTCAAATCTGTGAATCCTAAAAGAAGACCCCCTGTGGTTCGTCATAGTTCACCCTCAAGTGCGTCTGGCTTGGATGGAAGGTCTCAGTGTAGGCGCAGGTATGCTCCTCCACTCCGCAGGTAAAGAAGGATTTCTGGACTCCACGGTCCATTCCCTTCCTCCCGTGGTTCCCCGAGCTTGCTGCCAAGCGGTCAAGAGGCGGCAGAAGCCAGGCGGACGCGGCGCCGGCCTCGCAGGCACTTGCAACCCAGTGACAAAGCAAGCCGACAGCAGCGCGGGTCCGAGCCCCCTCTGAGCGAGCAAACCGGGAGCAGCTAAGGTCTGCTCAAGGCGTTGCATGTAACAGTGGCAGACAAGTACGTGGTGGAGGGGTCTCCAGCCACAGAGGCTCCTTGTGGGGCGATCTCTCAGGGCAAAGGTCCCGAGGGCTCCGGGGACTGGGGTCCACGTGGGGCAGGAGGACGGAGAAGAGGAGGAGAGCCTTTGTCCTGCAGGCGCGCCCGGGCAGGGAGCGGCAGAGGGCGCTCCGGGGTCGGGGAACTGGCTCTGTATTCGGCCCTTGGGGAGAAACGGGGAGAAGATGCAGGGGGGAAGGCGGGACGCTGAAGAGCACGTGTCCACGGTGAGGCCGGCAGTCCTCGGGGCTGCCACACCAGCCCCCCGCGGTCGGGTGAGCTCTCGTCGCCACCTGGGTTTTGAGGCACGGTTTTGTTTTTCGGTTTTCAGTTCATTTTCTGACTTATGGTTGCTTTGGAGCTTAAAAGTGCAGTTCTTGGGATGTGGCCAGTGCGTTTGAACGAACCTTCAGCAGCAGCGAGAGATTTGTTTTCCCAGGACTTCCGTCTCAGCTGAGTGGGCTCTTGGCGAGCGCTGCTGCTGTGGGTGGCCCCCTCCTCCTGCCCTGCCAGCGGGCCGGCGCCCCCGGCCGAGCCGCTGGGCTGGAGTTCAGGGCCATCGCGCGTCCCCCCGCAGCGGTGCTGGCCGGACGGAGCGGGGCGTGGGGGGGTCCCAAGCCTCACCCTTGGCGCGTCATGGAGAAGGAAACCAGGCCTTTGAATGGGGCTGCCTGTTTCCACTCTGGTGCCTTGAGGCAGGACTTTCCGGAAGCCTCTGTCTTCTCTCCGCCATCTCCTCTTCTAACAGGACCCCCAAAGTTGCCTGCTGTGGCGCCTGGCTGCGGTCGGCACTGATGGGTCACACCCAGCCAGCGCGTGGCCTTCCTTGGGCTGCAGCGATTAGTTCAGGAGGGAGCAGTGGACTTAGCTGGTCCAGGGAAGCCCGGGGCTGGCGTTCAATGGCTAAGGAAAGAGCAGCTCTCTCTCCTGGCATGTAAATGAAGATACATGGACCAGGAAGCTACTGACAAACATCTCACTCCCATGCGTGCTTGAGGACAAAGCCAACACCTTGGGGCAGCACAGTGGCATCGCAGAGAAACGGCTGCAATCCTGAAGACATCACGAATACTTGGCCCTAACTGCACTGTCCTACCCCTGCAATTCACAGTTATTTGACAACAAATCCCTTTCATTGTTTAAGCTAATTGTGCTGAGTTTCCTGTGACCTTCCACCAACTGGAAGTCTCTCCCACCCATCAATTTTCCACACAGTCATCAGAGTGAGTATTTAAAAATACAAAGCTGATTCATACCGCTTTGCAGCTTGAGTCTTAGCGACCTCCTGTTCCATTTAGGGTAAAACTTAGGCTCTGGGACTCTCCTTGTGGAAATGGTTGTATGAGGAGTCAGGTGATTTCCTCCTTCAGAAAGTAATTATAAAACTGACAGAATGGTTAAAGACAGTCATTTCAAGGCATTGGAAAGTGACCAATGGTAGGCAACAGCTTGAGAAGCATTTGCTCCTGAGAACGGCTACTGCCCTGGATAAGAATGGCGAGTATGTGGCTTCCTGACTGGGGGCATTTGCATCCCACCCGCTTGGGTGGTGGAAACCTGCAACCTGAGCAGCTGGCACATGGTGGATTTGATTCAGAGCAAGTGGTAGAGCTAGCAATATGAGGAGGTTTTAAATGGAAAAGGCAGTGAAGGGCTCAGACAAACTCTCTGCAGATCCCTGGTTGACTGCTAAACTGTGTGTTTACACAGGAGACTTCAGAGAGACCAGCAAAAACTAAAAACCTGGGATACTTGGAATTTATGACATCTTTGAAAACATTCCTTAGTCCACACACAATTCCAGCTGTAGAGGTGGAAGGCTTAATGGCTTGAATTGTCTGAGCATAATCTCTGCTCAAATCGTAGTCTGACTGAAAAGCAAAAAAAAGCTGTGCAGGTGAAGAGAAAACTCCTAGGAACCAGACTAAAAAAAATGTAAACGAGTAGAGATATCAGTGGCTGCCCATTGAGAGTGAGATAGATTTTCAGGTTGAGTCCAGGCAAGTTAGCGGTCTGCTAAAACCAGCCACTCTCGAAGAACAAATCAGAATCCAGAATTGCTTTAACATATTATCTACAATGTTTGGCTTTCAAACAAAAATTCTTAGATGTTCACAGGAATAGCAAAGTATTTTCCATACTTAGGAGGCTGGGGCAGTTGATAGAAACTGACTCTGTGGGGTCAGATGTTACATTTAGTGGACAGATACTTTAAAGCAGCAATTAAATATGTTTAAAGAATTCAATGTTCTTTGTGATCTATTAACTTTAATTTAAAAAGTATAAAAAAAAGAGGATATTAAAAAAAAAAAGACCATTAGTAGCTGTTAACACATTGCTGTGAAGTAGTTTGCCGGTTAAATTAATAAACTGATTAGGAGGTTGGTGATTAACACACAAAAAAAAAGAATTCAAGAAAACTATGCTGGGAAGTGGACTTGGCCCAGTGGTTAGGGCGTCTGTCTACCACATGGGAGGTTCACGGTTCAAACCCCGGGCCTCCTTAACCTGTGTGGAGCTGGCCCATGCGCAGTGCTGATGCACGCAAGGAGTGCCGTGCCACACAGGGGTGTCCCCCACCTAGGGGAGCCCCACACGCAGGGAGTGTGCCCCATAAGGAGAGCCGCCCAGTGCAAAAGAAAGTGCAGCCTGCCCAGGAATGGCGCCACACATATGGAGAGCTGATACAGCAAGATGATGTAACAACAAAAGAAACACAGATTCCCATGCCACTGACAACAACAGAAACGGACAAAAAGAAGAGCATGCAGCAAATGGACACAGAGAACAGACAACTGGGGTGGGGGGAGGGAGGTGAAGGGGAGAGAAATAAATAAAATAAATCTTAAAAAAAAAGAAAACTATGCTGACAGTGAATGAACAAATAAGGAATCTAAACAAAAAAATGGGAAAAAGAAGCAATTGGAAATTCTAAAGCTTAAAAGTCCACTAACTAAAATGAAAAATTCATGAGATGAGCTTTTTTGAGATGGCAGAAGAATCACTGAATTTGAAAGAATAGAATTTCTCCTATTCAAAGAACAAAGAGATGTCTCATAGTCAAATCACTGAAAGTGAAGTGTAAAAACAGAATCTTTAAAGGAGCAAAAGAAAATGATACATCATATACAGGAGAACAAATATATGATTTATTATTGACTGCTTATCAGAAAAAATAGAAGCAAAAGACAATGAAATGACATATTTGAAGTGCTGTGGAAAAAATTCTAAAACAAGTGAGACTCTTTTTCAAATATGAAGGCAGAAATAAAGGCATTTCCAGATTTCAAAAAATAAAAAAATTAATAAAGAAAAAATAAAGAATTTGTCATTAGTAGACCTGTGCTATAAGAGCTGCTAAAGGAAGTCCTTCAAACCAAACAGAAATAACACTGGATAGAAACTTGAGTGGTAACTCAGATTCTTAAAAAGTACTGAAGATCACCAAGAATGGAAACTTGGGCAAATATTAAAGATTTTTAAAAAAACTTAATTAATTAATTTATTTCTCTCCCCTTCCCCCTCCCGCCCTGGTTGTTTCTTCTCTGTGTCCATTTGCTGCGTCCTCTTCTCTGTCTGCTTCTGTTGTTGTCAGTGGCATGGGAATCTGTGCTTCTCCTTGCTGTGTCATCTTGCTGCGTCAACTCTCCGTGTGTGCAGCGCCACTCCTGGGCAGGCTGCACTCTCTTTCGTGCTGGGTGGCTCTCCTTATGGGGTGCACTCCCTGCGTGTGGGGCTCCCCCATGTGGGGGACACCCCTGCGTGGCACGGCACTCCTTGCGTGCATCATCACTGCGCATGGGCCAGTTCCACATGGGTCAAGGAGGCCCGGGGTTTGAACCGTGAACCTCCCATGTGGTAGATGGATGCCCTAACCACTGGGCCAAGTCCGCTTCCCAATATTAAAGATTTTATACACACAAACGTGTATGTATGTGTATGCACATACACATATATATATACAAATGATTTTTCTATTTCATTATCTTAATTTCTTCAAAAGACATATGAATAAATAGCCAACATTATAATACTATATTGTTGCGCTTTAACACATAGAGATTGATATATATGACAACAAAAACACAAAAATAATAGCACAAAAGGGAATGAAGCTCTACTAGTACAAAGTGCTTATGTTTTACTAGAAGTAAGTCAGTATTAACCTGGAAAAGATTGTAATAAATTAAAGATTCAGTTGTAAAAGTTATGTAAAGCAATTATATAATGCAAAGAAACCTAACTAAAAATGTCAATACAAGAATTAAAATGGAATACTATAATTGTTTAACACAAAAGAAGATAATACAGATGTAATAGAGACTTTAAAAAGAGAGAAAGAAATGAGGCAAATAGAAAACAAATAGCAAAATGGATCTATATTCATGGGAATGAGCTAAACACTCCAACTGAAAGGCAGAAATTGAGAAGCAGATGTGGCTCAAGCAATTGGGCTCCTGTCTACCATATGGGAGGTCCAGGGTTTGTTTCCCAGGGCCTTCTGGTGAAGGCAAGCTGGCCCACATGGTGAGTTGGCCTGAGCAGAGACCTGGCCTAAGTGATGAGCTGGCCTGAGTGGAGAGCTGGCCTATGCAGAGTGCTGAACCATGCGGCAACCTGGCCTGAGTGGAGAGCTGGTGCAGCAAGATGATGCAACAAAAAGAGATGGGAGAGACGATAAGAGATGCAGCAGACCAGGGAGCTGAGGTGGCACAAGAGATTGAGCATCTCTCTCCCACTCCAGAATGTTGAGGATTGATTCCCGGTGCTGCAAAGAGAAGACAAGCAGATGCAGAAGAACACACAGCGAATGGACACAGAGAGCAGACAAGGGGAGGGGGAAAAATCTTTAAAAAAACAGACAGAAATTGTCAGACTGGAAGAAAGCAAGATACAATTATATGCTGTCTATAAGAGAGCACTTTAAATTCATATACACAAATAGATCAAAGTGAAAAAAATGGAAAATATATATGAAGCAAACATATGAACAATCAGAAGGGTGCTACAGTGATTTTATTAATAGCAGACAAAATACATTTTAAGAAAATGAATATTGCTGGAGATAAAGAGAAGTGTTTTCTGACAAAAGAAGCAGTGAGATAGGTAGAAACCAAAACTTATAAATGCATTTGTACCTAAAAACAGAATCCCAAATACATGAAGCAACGCTGACACATTTGAGTAGACATAGAAACAATAGAAATAATTATAGTTGGAGATTTCAAACTTTTCTCTCAATATTTCATAGAATAAGTAGGTAGAAAGTTAGAATCTAGAAAACTTGAACAGTGCTACCAACCAACATGCCCTAATTAACATCTATAGAACACTTCACCTGACAACAGGAGAATGCCTATTCTATTCAAATGTACACAAATGTTCTCAAAATAAACCATATGCTGGACCATAAAGCAAATGTCAATACATTTAAAAATATTGAAATCATACAGGGAAATTTTTAAATGACCATGAAATTAACTTAGAAATCAATAACAGACAAAACATGAGAAATCCTAAAATATGGGGAAATTAAATAAACAGCACACTTCTAAATAACCCAGGGGTCAAAGAAACATCACAAGGGAATTAGAAAATATATAAAACAGTATGAAAGTGAGACCACAGCATATTCAAATTTGTAGGATGTTGCTAAAGCAGAGATTAGAGGGAAAATTTATACTTTAACTGGTCATATTATAAGAGAAGAAACATCTAAAGTCAGTGGCCTAAGCTGCTATCTTAGGAAGCTAATGAAGGACGAGGTAACTGAGTACAAAGTAAGTAGAAGAAAGGCAATAATAAAGCTCAGTGTGGTAAAAAAAAAAAAAAAAAAAAAAATAGCAATATGAATGAAACCAAAATCTGGTTCTTTGCAAAGATCAGTAAAATTTAAAATTGACAAACCTTTATCAAATGAGGTTTCACTGATTGACTGGTTAAATAAAGAAATGAACTACCAATTAAGAATAACAGAGGGAAACGGACTTTGGCCCAGTGGTTAGGGCGTCCGTCTACCATATGGGAGGTCCGCGGTTCAAACCCCGGGCCTCCTTGGCCCGTGTGGAGCTGGCCATGCGCAGTGCTGATGCGCACAAGGAGTGCCGTGCCACGCAAGGGTGTCCCCCCACAGGAGTGCCGTGCCACGCAAGGGTGTCCCCCGCGTGGGGGAGCCCCACGCGCAAGGAGTGCGCCCGTGAGGAAAGCTGCCCAGCGTGAAAAGAAAGAGCAGCCTGCCCAGGAATGGCGCCGCCCACACTTCCCGTGCCGCTGACGACAACAGAAGCGGACAAAGAAACAAGACGCAGCAAATAGACACCAAGAACAGACAACCAAGGGAGGGGGGGAAGTTAAATAAATAAATAAATCTTAAAAAAAAAAAAAAGAATGACAGAGAATATCACTACAGAGCCTACAAACATTAAGTTGGTCATAATGCCCCCAAATGTGAAAATATAGATAAAATGGAAACATTTCTTGAATTACACAAATTATCAAAATTTCATCAAGAATAAATAGAAAATCTGAATAGCCCTAAAAGAAAAAAAATTAAATCAGTGTTTAAAAACCTTCTCACAGATAAAAGTCCAGGCCCAGATGATTTCACTGTTAAATTCTATCAAATCTTTCCAACCAATCCTGCCAAACTCCTACAGAAAACAGAGGCAATTTCCAGTTCATTTTATAAAGTGAGAATTACCTTGATAATAGAATCAGACCAAGACATCACAATAAAAGAAACTAAAGCTCAATATCTCTCATAGACTTGATAGAGAAAAACTATCAGCAATTTGAATACAGCAAATTATAAAAAGGATAAAGCAGGAAGCGGACTTGGCCCAGTGGTTAGAGCGTCTGCCTACCACATGGAAGGTTCACGGTTCAAACCCCAGGCCTCCTTGACCCGTGTGGAGCTGGCCCATGCGCAGTGCTGATGCACGCAAGGAGTGCCCTGCCATGCAGGGGTGTCCCCCGCATAGGGGAGCCCCACGCGCAAGGAGTGCCCCAGTAAGGAGAGCCGCCCAGTGCAAAAGAAAGTGCTGCCTACCCAGGAATGGCACCGCACACTCAGAGAGCTGACACAGCAAGATGATGCAACAAAAAGAAACGCAGATTCCCGTACCGCTGACAACAACAGAAGCAGACAAAGAAGAACACGCAGCAAATAGACACAGAAAACAGACAACTGGTGGTGGTGGTGGTGGTGGGGGGTGGGTCGAGGGGAGAGAAATAAATAAATAAACCTTTTAAAAAAAAGGATAAAGCAATTTATTAAAAGGATAAAACAACAAATTAGTTCCAGCAATGAAACTAATACAGTGCATTATATTAATAAAACAAAGAAAAACATCTGATTATCCTAACAGATGCAGAAAATGCATTTATTCAGATGGTATAGAAGGGTCCCAGTCATAAGAGAGGGCAAGCCCAGTTTACAATCATGTTTTTCAAATTTCTGCTTCTGACACATTTACTACTGTCCCACTTGCCAAAGAAAATCACATGTCCAATTCAAGAATTATTGTGGAAGGAGACTACTCAAGGAGGAGGAAAAAGGGAGAGGAATCATGGAAGCCATTTTGTAAGCAATGGTCTAGTCCTGGGAGCACCCGCCCAGGAGGAAAATGATATGTGTTTTGATGAACACATGATTTTCTTCCCTGATATTTCCTAACAGTTTTCTGTGTTTATTGCCACATCTGTGGTGAGAATGCCAGGATGATTGTTTGGCTTTAGGTCTCGCTGAGGGTTTTGACATTCTCAGACCTTTCTATTGCTTATTGATTTCTCCAACCAGCAAAATGCCTATACTCTCTCTCCCTAGATGGTAAAAACAAGGTTTTTGACTCTCCTCTCTCTCATTTGTGGAAAATCACACCAATGGGGCCTGGAGACAGGAGGGTCTTATCTGGTGTTATCCAAGCCTTTTGAGCTGCTTTTTTTGTGCTTGAGGTGAGCCTCCCCATGCACTATTGGGCTCCACCCTGTCATGTCTGCCACAACACTTGGTTCATGGGATGTTGTTGACCTCTCTCTTTTTAAAAAATTAACTTTTATTTTTTAAAGAAACTTCAGATTACATAAATGCTCCATAAAAAATACAAGGAATTCCCATTTGTTCTACTCCCTATACCTCCACACACTTTCCCACATTAACAACATCCTTCATTAGTGTGGTACATTTGTTACAATTGATGAATCCATACTGAAGCATTGCTACTAACCATGTACTAAAGTTTACATCATAGTTTACACTTTGTTGCACACAATTTTGTAAGTTATGACAAAAAATACAATGGCCTGTATCTATCATTGCAATGTCAGGCAGAACAAATCCAATGTCCTGAAAATGCCCCCATATTGCCCTATTCTTCTCTTTCCCATACCTCAGAATCTCTGGTGGCCACTGCCTTTACATCAATGATAAGAGTTCTTCCATTGATAGAATAACAATAAATCTATAGTAGAATAACAGTAAGTCTACTTTAGTCCATCATTCATTCCCAAATCCTAAGCATTCTGGGATGGTGATGCCCACTCCACCTCTAACTGAGAGGGGGCTTAAATCTCTAGGTAGATGGTTGGAACTATCTCGCTTGCAGTTGCAGATGCTCTGTTCCTTGGGATGGGTGTTGTCCATTATCATCTCCTTGTTAGTTGTCCTGGGTGAGTCCAGTGAACTGGAGACTAGGTGTTGCAACTGCTAAAATTCAGGGCTCAATTGGCACATGGACAGAACAAAGATTTAAGTCTCTGGGACATATATTTATCAAGTATAGAGCTAATTATAGGTTCAAAGAAACGGGGCAGAAGAGCTATGTTTAGAAAACCTATAAATGAGACTAACTCTGTTACACTGGGGAGCATAAATTCCAAAGTAAGGCCCACTGACAGGGTGCAGAATTCCTGAGCTGTCTGCTCTGCTTATAGTTTTGGGATATCTCTAGAGCCCTCAGGAGCACTGCTATTGGAGACACTGTTCACTGTGGCAGTCAGTGAGCTCCTGCTGAGGCTTGGATAAGCATAACCTCTGCAATGACCTCCCAACTCACTTAGAAATCTCTTAGCCATAAAAACTCATTTGTCTTTATCATTTTCCCATTTTGGTCAAGGTCTTTTTCCAGATGCATTGCTAGTTGGTGCTTGGTTGTAATCACTTGGTGCCAGGGAGGCTCATCTCTGGGAGTCATGTCCCACACCATGGTGAAGGTAGTGCATTTATATGCTGAGTTTGGCTTAGAGAGAGGCCACATTGTTGACTGTGGGAAGCTGCCTCTGGCACAGGTGCTGTATTGGCCATCTTGTTGCTAAGCGCTATTTTTAGATACTAACCGGGTTAAGTTTCTGTTTCCCCACCCTCGCTGAAGCAATTAAGTTTCTATTTTTAAGCCACTCCCCGGGGCTCCAATTGGGCATTCCCTAAAGAGCACAAAAGTCTTTCCGCAGACATTGCCAAATAACCATCTGCACGTGCGTGTGGCATGAGAATCAAAATCTAGTTAACCAATCATTTACAGGCACATGTGTTGTCAGTATGTACCACCTCCTTCATCCCTGGCTATAAGAACCCCTGACTGACCCTCAATAAACGAGGCTTGATCAGAATCCTGTCTTGTCTCCATTCTTTGTGTCTCTTGTCCCTTTTTCATTCCCACTCCCTCCCTCAGGTCTCGGTTCGACTGATCCGCGGGTCGGGTCAGTTGACCTTTCTTTAGCAAAGAACAATTCCTTCCATGCTCAGTGCTTATATGAACCCAACAGTAACATTCTAGGTCTTTCTTGAGTGCATGCATCTCAAAGCTCCCTTAAACTTTCCAGTGATCCATATTAACATGCAAACTTTTCCTAAGGAAACTTAACAAAAGTGAAGCACTACTCAGGGTAGTCCTGTTTCTTTAGTTTTTTAGGTTACAAAGATGCAAGATGCTGTCTTTCTGACCTCAGTCCAGGGAACTTTAACATGCCCTTTGTGTGCCTTCGCAGGTAGGCAGAGAGGAATCCCAACAGCCCTTTCTGCAGTAGGCAGCTTCTGACATCCATGGCACTGAGAAAGGATTCAACTCTCTCCCTTGGGAAGCAGGAATGATAAAGTAAATAGACATTAGGGACTAAGTTGATCTCACTCTACAAGAAAGGACTTCTCTCACTGCTTTTATTTTTTTATTTTATTTATTTATTTTTGATTTTTTATTAAAGTTAATAGATCACAAGGAACATTACATTAATGTTCCTTAAAAACTTAAAGAAACAAAAAAACATAGAGGTTCCCATATAACCCATTCCTCACCCCCCACCTCAGCATTTTTGTAAATTGTATTTTTTTTGAAGATACACACATCACAAAAAAAAGTTACCTTAAAAAATATAAGAGGTTCCCATATACCCTTCCCACCCCACTCCTCCCACACCAACAACCTCCCTCATCATTGTGGCACACTCATCACACTCGGTGAACACATTTTGGGGCACTGCTGTGCTACACAGATAATAGTTTACCCTGTAGTTCACATTCTCCCCCAGTACATTCAGTGGATTATGGCAGGATATATAAAGTCCAGCATCTGACTCTGAAATATCATTAAGGACAACTCAAAATCCCAAAAATGCCCCCACATCACATCTCTTCTACCCTCTCCCTGCCCTCAGCAACTATGTGGTCACTTTCTCCACCTCGATGCTAAAATTTCTTCTTTACTAGTCACAATAGTTTTATAGTAGAATATCAGTAAGTCTACTGTAGTCCATATTTTATTCCTCCATTCTGTGGACCCTGGGAGGGTGATGTCTACTCCTCCTATAGATCAAGAGGGGGCTTAGATTCCACATGGATGATGACTGCAATTCCTCTGCTTGCGGTTGTTGGCACTCTTGGTTCCCTGGTGTGGTGGTTGATCATCTTCACTCCCTGTTAGCTGACCTGGGTAAGTCCAATGAACCAGAGAGTAGGAGTCACAACTCTTCTGAGGCTCAGGGCCCAGCTGGCACATGGGCAGTCCAGAAATTCAAGTCTCCTGAGTATGCACCATCCCTAGCGCTAACCACAGGTTCAGTAAAAATGACAGAAGAGGCATGTCTCACTGCTTTTAAATATATGTTTTTGTGGAAACATATATACAATATAAAATTTTCCATTTTAACCACTTTCAACTATATAATTCAGTGGTGCTAATTATAGTCATAGTACTATGCTACCATCACCACCATCCATTACCAAATCTCTTCCATTACCCCAAACAGAAACTCTGTACCCATTACACATTAATTCCCCATTTACTCACCCTCCTCCTCTCCCCTACCCTACTCCTGGTAATCTTCAATCTATTATATTTTCTGTCTCTATGAGTTTGCATATTCTAGTTATTTCATATGGGTGGAATCTTACGGTATCTATTCTTTTATGTCTGGCATATTTCATTCAACATGATGTCTTCAAGGTTCATCCATATTGTTGCTTGTATCAGAACTTTATTCCTTTTCATGGCTGAATAGTATTCCATTGTATGGATAGACCACATTTATCCATTGATGTGTTGATGGACACTTGGGTTGTTTCCACCTTTTGGCTATTGTGAATAATGTTGCTCTGAACACTGGTGTGCAAATATCAGTTTGAGTCCCTGTTTTCAATTATTTTGGGCAAATGCCTAGAAGTGGGATTGCCAGATCATATGGTAATTCTATATGTATCTTTCTGAGGAATTGCCAAACATTGTCCTTAGCAGCTGCACCATTTTACATCTCCACCAACAAAGTTCAAGTGTTCCTATTTCTCTGCAACCTTGCCAACACTTCTAATTTTCAGTTTTTTAATAGTAGGCATTCCAGTGGGTGCGAAAGTGGTCCTTTCCTGCCTTTTTTTTTTTTTTACAACTCTTTTATATTACATCCAAAGAGGTTAAGTTCTGAGTCAGCTTGACCTCTCTATCCCTGGGTTCTCCTGATCACATTCTCTGAAGTAGCCACAATCACCCGGTCATTATGTATCACTCCTCCCTGCTTCACTTTTCATTATAACCCTAATCACTATGTTGAATTAATTATTTGCTTCTGCATTTGTTTACTGCCAGTTTCCCACCCCATGAAATGAAGGCTCCATTTCTCTGCTGCTGAGTCTCGAGGGACTACCTTCTAGAACAGTGCCTGCACATGCTTTGCTCACAGAAAGGTTTGCAGAATGGATTAATGACGGGGAGTGGGGACTTCTACATTGTGGCTGGTAACTAGTTTCTTTTAAAGCATGTGACATCTTGTAATTACTCTGGTCCCTGAGAAGCAGGGCCTGTCCCAAGCCAGTCCGTGGAGCCCACGCTGCCTCTGGGTTTGCAGGAGGCTGGTAAAACAGACCTGCTGTGGCTGCTTTAACAGTTAGCACTGTTCTATTTTCAGAAACTACTAGCTCTTGCACATAACATAACCTTGGCAACTTGCTGAACAGCAAATGGTGGAGACTGGAACGTCAAAGTCCTAAGTATTTGGGGTTTTATGTGTTTGTGTGTGCACATGTGTGCATGTGTGTGTGTGTGTGTGTGCGGGGCATGTAATGTATGAAAAAAATGAAGAGATGAACAAGAAATGGTTTAGGCATAATTCTCCAAGCAAATGACCAAAAGGCTCAACTGGGTCTTGATTTTATGCCCAATCAGAGTTACTTGCTTTATCAAGGTGTAAAAACAAACCCTTGTCTTAACTCTGAAATCCCAGCCAGGGAATCTGACATTTCATGTGGCCACCTCCTTGGATGGCACCAACGTGCTCCTTGAATGTGCTCAATTTAACTAATGCTGGACTGTGCCCTCTAGGGTTTTGTCTTCTCCTTAGGGTGAACCATGTGGATCTGAGCAGATTTCTCCAAGACTGAGCCATCCAGTGCAGCAACCATTGGCCACATATGGCTATTCAAACTTAAATTACTTAAAACTAAATAAAATCAAAATCTCAATTCCCCAGTTGCACTAACCACGTTTCCAGTACTCAGTTGTGGCTTTTAGTTAATGCAGATATGGGACATTTCCATGATTCCTGAAAGTTCTATTGGATTCAGGATAGAGAGCAGGTTGGCAGAGGTCCTTGAGGGGTAGGGAAGGGTTTGGAAGGGGGGTGGTCTGAGCTTGGGAAGATCCCTGAAGGGAGTTTCTGACTCTCAGAAATGCAGGTTGGTTGTCTGTTTGCTCCTCTTGCCTCCAGGGAGTAAGGGAAAGCTCTACTGTGAAGCCATCAGGTCCTGGGCTTTTCTTTTTTGTGAGGTTCTCGATTGCTGCTTCAATCTCTTTACTAGTAATTGGTTTGCTGAGATCTTCTATTTCTTCTTGAGTCAATGTAGGTAGTTTGTGTGTTTCTAACAATTTGTCCATTTTTCCTAAGTTATCTAATTTTTTGGTGTACAGTTGTTCATTAGTGTCCTCTTATATTTCGTTTTATTTCAGTGGGATTGGTAGTAATGTCCCCTTTTCATTTCTGATTTTTGTTATTTGTATCCTCTTTCTCTTTTTCTTTATTAGTCTAGCTAAAGGCTTGCCAATTTTATTGATCTTTTCAAAGAAAAAATTTTTGGTTTTGTTAACTTTACTTTTTTCCTATTTTATTTATCTCCACTTGAATCTGTGTTATTTTCTTCCTTCTGCTTGCTTCAGGTTTAGTTTGCTCTTCTTTTTAGTGTTCTTCCAGTTTTGAGGTGAGGTCTCTAATTTGAAGGCTTTCTTCTTTTTTTTAATGTAAGCGTTTAGAGCTATAAACTTGCCTCTCAGTATTGCCTGTGCTCCATCCCATAAGTTTTGGTATGTTGTATTGCGGCGGCTTGCTTGGTAGGTAGAGGTGGGGTCTGGCTGTGGACAAGGGGTTGGTCCAGCTCTGGACGAGGGGTCGGTCCCGCTTGGGATGAGGGGTCGGTCCCACTTGGGACGAGGGGTTGGTCCGAGAGCAGACGAGGGATCGGTCTCACAAGGGGTTGCGTGGTTCGGCTGACGGGGTCGCCCAGAGAAGCAGGCGACGAAGGGGTCGCCCGGAGAAGCAGGCGATGAACTGGGGACAAGGGAGGCCAGGCCCTTGTCGGGGGCTCTCAGGACTGGAGGGCGCACGGCAGAAGAACTACCGTGGAGACAAGGTAAACACGCAAGTCCACTTTATTGAGGGAGAGGCAACAGTTTTATAGGGGCTGGGGAAGGCTGATTGGTCGAAGCCACGCCCTGTTCTGATTGGTTGCCGGAGAAAGGTCAGTGGGCGGTACTGGACGGGGGAGGGGTGGTGATTAGGGATTGGCTGTTGCTGTTGCTGGGGGAAGTGGCAGGGTTTAGTGATTGGTGGCTGCTGTTGCTGGGGTGGAGGGCAGACTTGAGTTTCCCGCCCACGCCTGGCTGTTGCTGCTGTCGGGGGAGGGAAAAGGGCAGACTGGAATTTTCCGCCCTGCGCCTGCACAGGGAGAAAGAAGAAGAAGGGTGCCACCCCACAGGCATCGTGTGGCGCCAACCGGGAGGAGGGGCGGCCGCGGAAGCATGGCTGCCGAGAAGGGGAGACCCGAGGGCACTCTGCGCCCATGCCGAGCTCCCTTCAGGGGTGGCGGTGAGTCCGACCAGCCACCCTATTATGGGGGCAGCGGCTTGACCTGCCGCGGCTGCTCCCCCGCCGGGCCAGCAAACCACACTTCAGCCCGAGGGGTGACCGCATTGTATTTCATTTTCATTAGCCTCAAGTTATTTCCTAATTTCACTTCTATTTCCTCTTTAACCCATTGGTTGTTTAAGAGTATGTTGTTTAATTTCTACACATTTGTGCATTTTCATTTCTCCCTCTCTTATTGAGTTCTAGTTTCATTCTGTTATGGTTGGAAAATATGCATTGTATGATTTCAATACTTTTGAACTTATTGAGACTAGTTTTGTGACCCAACATCTGATTAATCTTGGAGAGTGAGCCATGTGCTTTAGAGAAGAATGTGTATTATGCTACTGTTGGATGAAGTGTTTTATGTGTTTCTATTAGGTCTGGTAGGTTTAGAGTATTGTTCAAGTCTTCTATTGCCTTATTGATATTCTTTCTACATGTTCCAGCCACTGTTGAGAGTGGTGTATTAAAGTCTCCTACTATTAATATAGAACTATCAATTTCTTCCTTCAAATCTGTCAGTAGTTATTTCATATATTTTGGGGCTCTGCTATTAGGTGGAGGATATGTATTTATCATTGTTACATCTTCCTGTTGGATAGTCCCCTTTATCAGTACACAGTGAATATCTTTGTCCCAAGTAACTGTTTTTGACTTAAAGTCTATTTCATTGATATTAGTATAGCCACCTCAGCTTTTTTTGGTTACTGCTTGCATGGTATATACATTTTTTCTATCCTTTCACCATCAACCTACTTGTATCTCTGACTTTCAGGTGAGATACTTGCAGATAGCAAATAGTTGGATCATGCTTTATTATCCATTCTGGCAATCATTGCCTTTTGACAAGAGAGTTTAATCCATTTACATTTAAAGTCACTATTGATAATACAGGTCTTTCTTCTGCCATTTTGCTATTTAGCCTTTGTAAGTCTTTCTTATGCTTTTACTCTCCCTCATTTCTGTTAAAACCTACTTTTATATGTATTTGCTTTCTTGTATTGTACCATATTGAATGACTTCTCATTTCTGTCTGAATATATTTTTCATCTGTTTCCCTTGCAGTTACCATAATATTAAAATTTAACATCCTAAAAATATAATAATCATATTTGGTTTAGTACCAACTTTTGATACACATTTACTTTTCCTCTTCACATTTGTCCCCCCACCATTTTTGGGGTACTTGCTAGCATTTATATCTTTGTACATTGTATGTCCAAATACCTAGATTTATCATTTTTATGCATTTACATTGTAGTAACTTTAGGAAGTAAGAAGTGGAGTTATAGACCCAACAATACACTATAATAATACTGACATTTATAATTAACCAAATGTTTACCTTTACCACCACTCTTTATTTCTTTATACCACTTTGAACCACTGTCTAGTGTCCTTTCATTTTAGTTTGAAGAACTTCCTTTAGTATTACTTTTAGAACAGGTTTAGTGGTAATGGACTTTCTTGGCTTTTGTTTATCCAAGAATGACTTAATCTCTCCCTCACTTTTGAAAGTTCACTGGGTATACAATTCTTGGCTGGCAGTTACTATTATTATTTTTGGTTGTTGTTATTTGAGGTACAGGGGCCAGGGATTGAACCTGGATCCTCATATGTGGGAAGCTAGTGCTCAACCACTGAGCCACATTGGCTCCCTGAGTTGGTTTTTTTCATTTGTTTTGCTTATTTTGTTTTTTCAGGAGACTCTGGGAACTGAACCTGGGACCTCCCCTGTGGGAGGCAGGAGCTCAACCTCTTGAGCCTCATTGCTTCCTGGCAGTTATTTTCCTTCAGCATTTTAAATATTTCAACCCACTGTCTTCTTGCTTCCATGGTTTCTGATGAGAAACAGACTCTCAATCTTATTGGGACTCCCTTGTATGTTACACATTGCCTTTCCCAAATTGCAACTTTCAGAAGTCTTTCCTTGTTCTTTTCATTCAATAGTGTAATTAATATATGATGGGGTATATTTTCCTTCATGTTTATTTTGTTTGGTGTTCTCTGGGGTTCTTGGATATGCATATTCATGTCATAAGATATACATGGCATTAGTGGGCAACTAAAGTACCATCAGTTCTTTTGACCAGAGGACTGAAAAGGGGAGGCTCATATAAGAAGAAGTGCTGGGGAGATGGTGGGAAGTGAAAGCTTATGAAAGCTCCTGCTTATTGTTCTTGGACTACTGGACTCAGCTCTGACTCTTCGTGCATGGATCTGATTGGAAGCATAATAGGAAAGACTTTGAGAACAAAATGAAGGAATAGACCATCACCATGACCCAGATGGACGACTGTGGCACACCCTTAGGGCACATGCATGTAGCATCACATGGCTTTGCAAACTGAAATGACATGGAAAGGAAGATCTACATTAAGCTGGTTGGAAATTGCAGACTGAACCCAGCAGGGTTAATTTTCTGCTAAAGCAACAATGACAAGATTAACAAAGACTCGGAGTTTTGTAACAGTGCTGGATATGTCCAGGATAGAATCTAAAATCATGCAGAGCACGGAAACCAGGAAAACCTCTACAGACATGGAAAGACCATCATGAGTTGCTTTTGCAGGCGTAGGTGGGTAGATGTAGGGTTGGGTGTATGTGTTTTCTGAGGGCGCACGGTGGACAGCGGGTGGTGTCAAGGGCGGACGCACAGCGGCGCGAAGAATGCTGCGGAGATGGAGAGTGGTGGCAACGCGTCTGCTTTATTGAGGAAGACAAGCGTTTATATAGGCTAGGGGCTGGCGGTAGCAAGGCTAAGCCAAATAAGGCAATGTATGTGAGGGGAGGCCGCTAATTGGCTGGGGGACGGTTGGGGGTGAGGTACGAGGGTAAGGGGCGACGTGTGGGGTGCGGATTGGCTTAAGCTGAAGGCGACCTCCGATTGGTTGTTGGAGGCTGTTGCTAGGTAAAGGGGCAGAGGTGAGGTTATCATTCTGGCAGGGGGTATATGGGGGCTGGGGCAGAAGATAAGGGGAAGTTGTGGGTTGGGTTCTGGTGAGGCGTGGGAGAGGCAGGCCGATTACCCTAGGGCGGCCCCTATGGAGACCGGATGCTGGGTGGAGATAGAGGAGGCAGCCCTTATGGGCAAGAGTAGCAGGGGGGCGACAATCTACCCGCGCCAAGCACTCACCCAGCAGGAGACGAGGCCTCATCTCAACGTGCTGGGCCTGCCCAACGATGGTAGCATGCTTGTTACCTCAGTTTTCCATGTATTTTCTTTTCACAAAAGCTTTAAAGCAACTCATTTAAGAATGATCTGAGAAATAAGGGTGAACTCTTGTGAAACGAATGGAAAGATTGCCTCAGCAAAGAAATAGACAATAGAAGATGAAATGAAACAACTAGAGATGAAGACTACAGTAGATAGTGTTAAGAGAAGATTTGGTTTGCAGAAGTAAAGATTAGTGATCATGATGCCATTGCTATAGAATGAATGAAAATAAAATGCAGGAAAAATTCCCATTAAAGAAAAAAGAAAAAGAAAGTGAATTATTGTGCATCAAGCAGATAACACTTGATGCATGTGGAACTGGAGTCTCCAGTGGAGAAGAAACAGAAGAGGAAAGAATGTCCAAAATTTTTCTAGACTTAATGAAAATGATAAGTTCACGTATCCAAGAGGCTCAACAAATATAAGAATAAGACATGAGGAAAACCACACCAAACATCATTATAACCAATAGCCTTTTTTGGTGAAATCCCCTGTAGAGCCCTCTTCGTGTTTCAATGACTATTCAATGGCTAGTAAAATGTCAACAACAGAAGTTTCTTGCCTGAAGATTCTATTACATTTCTCCTTCACTTTCACTCTTATCCCCCTCACAACACAAACTCTAATCTCAAGTTTAATTCTTCCCCTGCCCACTATGGGCACTGGGCTTTGGTTATGGCATGAAATAGAGTAAATGAACTATTTCTGCAGTGCCTGTGGGATAATGAAGAAAAGCAGTTGGGAGGTATGAAGTTCAAGATGCTGGACTGAAAGCGAGTGACACCCACTCAACGTGTTATTCCCTGAAGCCCCAGTAAAAATGTATCAGAGAGATTATAATACATGTTCACAAGCAAGAATGGCAGGAACAGGAATACAGAGGACAACACAAATTTGGGGACCAGGACACAGATTGACAAATGTTAACAGACATACCCAAGAAGACCAGTCCCAAGTCTTCAGGGAGGACCAACCATTGGATCCTTGTAGAAATCTCCGTGGCTGTGGGTGAGGCAGGGATAGCCTGGGGAAGACTAAAACCAGGACGAGAGAGTTGAGCTGTTGGAGAAGCAGAGAGGCCTCCAGATCCGCTCTCCCTGGACCCACTGCCCGCTAGCCCCTCCTCGGGCCTGGGGTTTCCTCTCTGTAGAGGGCAAAAGACAGATCCATGATGAGAGGGATCAAGCAGAGTGAGCCATGGGGATCCCAAAGAAAATATCATGTTCCTCATGGGAGAGCAACTGTGGGCCCTTTTACTCTTCCCATGTCCCTTCTTCAGAGGGGAGCTCCAGTAGACTCCCAGGGAAGCTGTGATGGTTACGCTAATGTGTCAACTCAGCCAGGTAATGGTGCCCAGTTTGGTCAAGCAAGCACTGGGCTAACTGTAATCCTAGGGCATTTCATGGACTTTACTCATCAACGAGTTGATTGCATAGATGACTGGTTAGATCTACAATCAACTGAGGAGACTGCTGTCAGCATGAGTCATGCCTCATCCAACCAGTTCAAGGCCTTGAAAGGAGAAGTGATTTCAGCATTGAAGGAGAGGGTGCCCATCTCTACTTGAGACAATCAGCGTCTCCTGGGGAACTCAATGAGGACCGTCACTGGAGTCCCTGACTTGCAGCCTGCCCTACGGAATTTGGACTTGTGCATCCCCCTGGTTGTGTGAGACAATTTTATAAAATCTCCTACCGTTTACAGATGTCTCCTATTGGTTCTGTTTCCCCAGAGAAGCTTGACTAATACAGAAGCTCCCCTAGACGCTGACCCTGAGTCTCTGTTAAGTTTAAAGTCTCATGGGAACCTCCCTGAACGGACATGCTGCGCTCTCCTCACTCGTGGTTTTTTACTCTCTACTCACTGCTTCAAACTACAAATATATTGTTTCAGTCTGCATGATTAGGTAGAAAGTGTGTGAAGACAAGCAATGGAATGATGAGTGTTTTGGGGAAGACAACCCTGAGCCGGCTCACCCAGCTCTGTGGTATTGCATTTCTTCTAGGTGACTGACTGAGCCCCCTTGACCTGGTACCACCTGTGTGGTACAACCCAGACTCACAGACGAGGGTGGACCTGGCAGGCCCATGGCCGTAGGCTGCGGTGACATTTCGTGGGTAAGGAATGCGGCTTTGATGCCAAGCACCTGCAAGTAGAGTTTAGGCTCTGGTTTTTCTGACTTCAGTTTTCCTACTCATGAAATGGGAAACTAAGTCATGCAGCTGTCGAATTCACAAATTGTTTTTGAGTTGTTTTACATTTAAATTGCCTTGTCAATTCTGTGTGTTGGAACTTTTATTGTACTTGTTTGGTAAAAAACTTTTTATTTTTCTTTATTTGTCCCCCCTTCCCCCAGATGGTTCGCTCGTTTGTCTGCTTGTTGTTTGCTCTTCTTCTCCAGGAGGCACTGGGAACTGAACCCAGGACGTCAACATGAAAGGTGAGTGCCCAACAGCCTGAGCCACATCTGCTCTCTGTGGGCTGTGCTACCTGCTGGCTTGTGGCCTCTGCTTGTTGCAGTGGGGGTAGAGTCTAGCTCTGTTGTAGTGGCACCAGTTCTGCTGTGGCAGTGTTTAGCTTTGTTGCGGCAGCAGGTGGCATATGCGCATCTTCTTTTAGGAGGCACTGGAATCCTAACCCAACACCTCCCATGTGGTAGGCAGGTGCCCAACTGGTCAAGCAGTGACACCTGCTTTCCTTATGTCTCTCTCCCCTTCCCCCCCTGCTGTTTTTGCTGTCTTGTCCATTCGCTGTGTGATCTTCTGTATTTATTTCTCTGTTTGTCTTCTATTCTCATTTTTTCTCCTCTAGGATTTACCGGGATATCAATCCTGGGGACCTCTGATGTGGAGAGAGGTTCCCTGTCACCTGCACCACCTCAGTTCCTGGTTTCTGCTGTGCTTCACCTTGATTCTTCCCTTCGTCTCTTTTGTTGCATCATCATCTTGCTGTGTGATTCATTTGCGTGGGCTCTGGCTTGCTGCCCAGGCACACATGCAGGCACTTGGCTCACTAATGGGCACTTGGCTCGCCCTATGGGCACTGGTTCACCATGCAAGTGTGCTTTCTCTTTTTCTTTTTTACCAGGAGGCCCCAGGGATTGAACCTGGGTCTTCCCAAATGGTAGGCGGAAGCCCTATCACTTAAGCCACATCTGTTCCCCTTAAGTCTCTTTTAAAAACATGTATTTTCTTTTATAAATAAAGATTTTAGTTCTCACTTTATTTACAAAGTCTACTTTGACTTCTTGTGCTTTTGTGAGCACCATAAGTGCTTGTCACAGAAATGCAGATAGTCTTATTTAGGTATAGCCAGAGGGAAATGGATGTGGTTCAATTGATTGAGCATCTGACTATCACCTCATGATCTGTGTGGTAAGCTGGCCCACGTGCAGTGCTGCTGCACAAGGAGTGCCTTGCCATGCAGGGGCACCCCTGTGTAGGGGTTTCCCACATGCAAGGAGTGCGCCCTGCAAGGAGAGCCACCCTGCATGATAGAAGTGCAGCCCGCCCAGGGGTGGCGCCGCAAGATGACGCAAAAAAAAAGAGACACAGTTTCCCAGTGCTGCAGGATAATGCAAGCAGATGCAGAAGAACATACAGCGAATGAACACAGAGAGCAGACAACCGGAGGGGGGTGAGAGAAAAAAATAAATCTTAAAAAAAAAAAAAAGGTATAACAGAGAACCAGGAAATACAAGGCTCTTCAGGAAAGCACAAGGTTGAGATTTTAAGATTCAATTTTATATACAGGATAGATCCTGCTATTTCACGAAGCCCTAAAAATCTGGCTTTAGGTTCAAGTTCTTTTCAGACATCTTGGGGAGTGGAATGTGTTTTGAGGCAGCTCTGCCAGGTGTTCCCTATCCAAGTCCCATGTGTAGAAACATGCACAGATTGCAGATACTTGGCTCAATGGATTGCCACAAAGTGAACACATTTGTGTAAAAATCACTCAGGTCAAGAAGTGGAATATTCCTTGAAGAGGGTAAGATGCTTCCCCTTCAAAACCTTGTTCCTGTCTCTATTGGGAGCTATTACCCGGACTTCCAATTCTATGGAATAATTTTACCTGTTTTTGAACTTCATCTAAATGGAATCATTTAGTATGTAATCTTTTATGTTTGATTTCTTTTACCTAATATTATGTTTTGCAAGTTCAGTCATGTTTTACAAGTAGCTGTGATTCATTCATTCTTATTGCATAGTATTTCATTGTATGAATAGACCACAATTTTTCAAGATTCTATTGATGAACATTTGGCTTGACTCCAGTTTTGGGGTATTATGATTAATGCTTTTATGAACAATTTTATATATTTCTTTTGAGTATGTTTAAACACATTTTCATTGGGGATATACCTAGGACTGGAGTTGCTGGGTCATTGGGTTATAGAAATAATCTCATTCTAGTCTTTGTAGTTGTTTGGATCAATTTACATTCTTACCAGCAGTATATGAGACTTCCAGTTACTCCACATCTTTGCCAACACTTGATATTGTCAGTTTTTTATTGTCAGCCACACTGGTCTGTATTTAGTAATATTTTGTGGTTTACATTTGCAATTTTCTGATGGCTTTTGAGGTTGAACTCCAGTGTATATTTTATAGGCTATTTGAATTTCCGTCTTTTGTGGGTATTTGCCTATTCAAGTCTTTTGTTCATTATAAAAAAACTTTTTTGGTCTCTTTCTTATTGATTTGTTAGTTATGGTTATGCCATCTGGATATGAGTCTTTTGTTAGTAATACAGGTTGCAAATATCTTCTCTTACTCTTTTGCTTGCTTTTCACTCTCTTAATGGAATCTTTTGTTGAATGGAACTTCTCAATTTTAATGTAGTTCAATTTATCAGTCATTTCTTTTACAATCAATATTTTTTGGCCTGTTCTAGAAATCCTTCCTGTGCTGGTTTGCATTTTTTGTGGACCCCAGAAATTATGTTCTTAAACTAATCCATTCCTGTGCTTGTAAACCTATTGTATGTAGGGGCCTTTTCATTAGCTTTAGTTAAGGGCCTTTGATTAGATGTGGGACCCAGAGTGGGTTCTAATACTCTCACTGGAGTCCTATATAAACAGAGAACTAAAAGCAGAGATACACAGGGAACAAGTTTCAAGAGATAGAAGGAGAGGTCCCGGAAGCCAGGGGCTGGAATCAGCAGAGCACAGACACAGGGAGCAGCCCCCAAGACGCTAGGGCCGTGCAGCAGCACGAAGCTGAGAGAGACAGGCGGGAGGAGAGGGAGAGACGAGTGGGCCGCCATTTTGTCCTGCCACGTGCCTGATCGCCCACAGCTGCAACTTGGTGAGGCAGCATCTGTCTCTCTCTCTTTCTCTCTTTCAGTTAGACTAGTAGTTTATCAAGGAACTGAGAGAAGAGAATAGCAATGGGTGAAAACAACAGATTATGGGTCCCAGGTATACTTGGGCTGGTCCAGGCAGAATAAGATCAGCATCTCCTGATGATGTCTTGGTTTGAACATTTTTACAGCTGTGGAACTGTAAGCTTCTACCCTAATAAATTCCTATTATAAAAGCCAACCCATTTCTGATATTTTGCATTGGGAGCGTTTAGCAAACTAAAACACTTTCCTAACCCCAAGGTCATGAAGATCTTCTTGGATGCTATCTTCTAGAAGCATTATTATTTTACCCTTTGCATTTAGGACTACCTTTCACCTGGAATTGATTTTGTTGTGGTGCAACAGAGACATTTAATTTTTTTCCATGTGGCTATCCAATGAAAGGACTGACCTTCCCCTAATGCTCTGCAGTGCCGCATCATCATAAATCAAGTCCATATGGACAGATGGGTTTCTAGATCCCCATGCTGCTCTATTGGTCTTTTTGTCTATTCTTGCACCAATACCACCTTGTCTTAATTGCCAATGCTTTATTCTAAGTCTTGATGACTGGTAGAGTGAGTCTTTCACCTTGTTATTCCTGTAGAGGTCTTGTTTAATTTTGGCCTTTTCATTTCCATGTACATTTCCACAAAAATAACCTGCTGGGACTTTGATAGGATTGAATTGAAACTATCACTTACTATGGGTGAATTTAATTTTTTTTTTTTAGGTACCAGGGACTGGGGATTGAACCTGGGACCTTGTATGTGAGAAGCTGGTGCTCAATCACAGAGCAACATTGGCTCCCTTGAGTTGTTGTTTTTTGTTTGTTTTGCTTGTTTGTTTTTTGGTTTTTCTAGGAGGCACCAGCAAATGAACCTGGGACTTCCCATGTGGAAGCAGGCATCAAAGGCACACAACCTCTTGAGCTACATCTGCTCTCTGGATTTTACTTTTTTACAATTAATTTTCCAGTCCCTTAACAGTGTCTCTCTCCATTTATTTAGGTTTTCTTTAATTTCTCTTAATAATGTTTTATAGTTTTGGTTTTTTTTGGTATAGATGTTTTACATACATTTTATTGGTTTTATTCCTAAGTATTTGATGTTTTTACTGTAAAAGTATCTTAGATTTTTTTTGGTATCTAACTGCTTCTTTTTGGTATATGGAAATAAAATTGATTTTTGTCCATTGACCATGTGTCCAGTAATCTTGATGATTAGGATTATTTTTTCTTTTAGGAGGTACTGGAGAGTGATCCTAGGACCTTATACATGGGAAGCAGGCACTCAACCACTGAACTACGTTTGCTCCCCAATGAGGATTTGTTGTTGTTGTTGTTGTTGTTGTTGTTGTTTCTAGGAGGTACTGGGGAGTGAACCTAGGACCTTGTACATGGGGAGCAAGCACTCAACCACTTGAGCTATACCTGCTCCCCAAGATTATTTTTTATATTTTATTTTTATGTGTATATTTTTATGTTTCTATATTAAAGTTTTTATTGTGGAAATTTTCAAACATTCACAAAAGCAGAGAGAACACATCAATGAATCCAGCGTGTACTTATCACCCAGCCTCAGCCATCAACAATATGTGGGATCTTTTCTTTCACCTACCCCCCCCATCTACTGCCTTCCCATCCCTACTGGATTATTTAGAAGGAAATTCCAAACATTATGTCATTTCATCTAGAAATATATTAGTAAATATCTCATAAAAATAAGAATTCTTTAAAAAATATGAGCCATAATACCATTGTCATACCAAAAAGTTAACAAGATTCCTTCATATCATTAAGTATCCAGTCAGTGATCAAATTTTTGATTGTCTCATGATTTTATATAAACTTATGTGTACTAATTTTAATCAATTATTATTTTGGTTATCTCTATTAGAGGTTGGCAATTTTCTTTTTCTGTTAATAAAAGCCAGATAGTAAATATTTTAAGCTTTGTGGGCCATCCGGTCTCTGTTGCAACTTCTCAGCTCTGCTGTTGTGGTGTAAAAGTTGCCATAGACAATATGTACATGTATGAGCATGGCTGTGTCCCAATAAAACTTTATTTATGGACACTAAATTTTAAATTTTGTATGAGTTTCCTGTGCCACAAGATATCATTCTTCTTTTCTAGCTTGTGGGCTGTCCGAAAACAAATAGTGGGCTGGATTGGGTCAGAGGGTTGTAGTTTGCCAACCCCAGATCTACATACACATTCGATGTGAGTTATAGCAGTTTCATTTCTTCCTTTACAATACATACTAAAGCAATACCTTGCCTTACTTTATTGTACTGGTTGAAGCATCCCTACAAGGTTGACCCAGAAGTGGGGTCTCTTGCTTCTTTCTTATCTTTTCTAGTTTTCAATGCTTTGCCATTAAATACAGGTGCTTCTATTACAAAGGTGAATAAACATTCTTGAAAATTTTTCATATTCTTCAAAAATGATATGTTCAAACATATAGTGGAAAACAGGGTTGGGGCAACTTTGGACCTTAGTAACAAAAGGATTGGCAAAATAATAACAATTCTACATATGCATTTAAGGCTGTAATTTTCTCCTAATTATATGTTTTTGGATGCCTCCCACATGCTTTTATATATATTATTTTCATTTAGGCCAAAATTTTTCTAGAAACCCTTTGTGATGGTTAACTTCATGTGTCAAGTTGATTAGGATATGGTGTCCATTTGTTTAGTCAAACCACTGGCCTACTTGTGACTGTGAGGGTATTTCGTAGATGGGATTTGCATTTACAATCAGTTGAGTGCATCTACAATCAGTTGATTGCATTTACAACCAACAAAGGAGATTGCCCTCAGCAATATGGGTACTCTCCTCATTCAATCAGCTGGAAGTCTTAAAAGCCAAAATAGGGTTTTAGAGGCCAGAAGAATTTCTGCTTCAACTTCAACACTGGCTCTTGTTAGAATTTCCAGCTAGTCAGCTTACTCTGGGAATTTGGAGTAAAGACTTCAACATCACCTTTATTGGAGTTTCCAACCCTTGACTTGCCCTGTGGTGTTTGGACTTGGCCAGCCCCCATGGTTGTATAAGCCAATCCCTTATAATAAATTTTATAGAAATATAGATAAGCATATAACCTATCCTGCTCGTTCTGATTCTCTGGAAAATCTTAACTAATGTACCTTTGGTATTGTCTTGAGCAGTGGACAATTTGACAAGTATATGTCTTAGAGTAGGCCAACTAGGATTTATACTGTTTTGGGGTACGCTGCACTTCCTGGACATATACATCCATGTCCTTCAATAGAGTTGGGAAGTTTTCAGCCATTATTTCCTCCAACACACGGTCTGTCCCCTTTTCCTTCTCTTCTCCCTCTGGGATGCTTATAATGCGTATGTTTGTGGATTTCATGCTACCATTCAAATCTCTGAGTCCCTGCTGGATTTCTTCTATCTTTTTATCTATCTGTTCTACTATGTTTGATTTCAGCTGTACTGGCTTCCACATCACTAACTTTTTCCTCGGCATGTTCAGGTCTGTTATGTGCTTCCAGTGTATTTTTTAAACTTATTGAAGTATATCACTCATACATAAACATACATAATAAGTGTATAGTAATAGTTGTGAACTTACAAAAAAACATACATAACATCATAGAGGATTCCCATACTTCACCTCACCATCAAATACCTTGCATTGTTGTGAAACAAAATATTACTACTAACCCAAGTATTTTTCCCCCAACGCACCCTGTTATTATTATTATTATCATTTTTACATGAACATACATAAACAATAAGTGTATAGTAAGAGTTGTGAACTTACAAAGCAAACATGCATAACATCATACAGGGGGTCCCATACATCAACCCATTACCAATACCTTGCATTATTATGAGACAGTTGTTACAAATTATGAAAGAATATTGTCAAAATCTTACTACTAACTATATAGTCCTTACCTAATATTTGGTGCATTTCTCCCCCAACCCACCCTATTATTATTTTTAAAATACATTTTTGTGAAAGAAGTTGTAAACTTAGAAAACAATCATGCACGTGGGCAGAATTCCCAAACAACACCCTCTATCAACACACCTCACCATGGTGAAACATTTCTTACAGATTATGAGATAATTTCAGATTATTACCAGGTCCACAGCATACATTTGGCACACTTTTTCCATACTCCTCTGTTATAAACACAGTACATCTTTGGCATAGATGTATGAATATTGCATTATCACTGTTAATCACAATCCATAGGTCACTCCAATTGTATTTTTCCCATGCTTCTCCACATTCCCATCACCCTGCAATAGTGATGTACATCTGCTCTAGTTCACAAAGGACACTCTTGTATCTGTACCATCAACCACAATTCTCATCCACCTCTTGGTTTACTGTGCTATTCGGTCCCTAGATCATTCTCTAGCTTTATGTCAACTGGTATTTACATACCTAGACTACCATTTTCAGCCATATTCCTATTATAAACTAGCTGTTACTCACAATAATGTGTTACCATCAATTCTGTACATTTCCACACTTTTATAGTAAAGCTAATTAAAACTTCTACATACATTAAACATCAGTAGTACATCTCAGTCCTCCTCTTATCTTCTTTAAGAATCCACCACCTACCACCAGGTCTTGAAGACATTTTCCTACATTTTCTTCCAGAAGATTTATGGTTCTTGCCTTTATATTTAGGTTTTTGATCCATTTTGAGTTAATTATTTTACAAGGTGATATAGAGGTCCACCTTCCTTCATTTGGTTATGGATATCCAGTTCTCTCTGCACCATTTGTTGAATGGACTGTTCTGCTAGAACTCAGTGGGTTTGACAGGATAGTCAAAAATCACTTGACCATATGGGAAGTGGAGTGGCTCAACTGATAGTCTGTCTTCCATATGGAGGGTCCAGAGTTCAATCCCCAGGGCCTCCTGACCCATGTGGTAAGCCGGCTCATGTGTAATGCTGTGGCACACAAGGAGTGCCGTGCCATGCAGGGGTGCCCCCACATACGTATGCCTCATGCTCAAGGAGTGCGCCCCATAAGGAGAGCCACCCCATGTGAAAAAAGCACAGCCTGCCCAGGAGTGGCACTGCATGCATGGAGAGCTGACACAGCAAGATGACACAACAAAAAAGAGACACAGTTTCCCAGTGGTACCAGATAATGCAAGCAGACACAGAAGAACACACAGTGAATAAACACAGAGAGCAGACAATGGGGGTGGGGGGAAGAGAAATAAATAAAATAAATCTTAAAAACATATCATGTGACCATAGGGGTGAGGGTCTGTTTCTGAACCATTAATTCAGTTCTATTGGTCTAAGTGTCTGTCTTTATGCCAGTACCATGCTCTTTTTACCACCATGTTTTCCATTTATTTAAAGAATGCTGGTGGGATTTTTATCAGGATTGACATCTTAATGATATTTAGTCTTCCAATCCCTGAGCATGGAATATTCCTTCAATTATTTAGGCCTTTTAAAATTTCTTTTAACAATGAGTTGTATTTTCTGAATACAAGTGTTTACATTGTTAGTTAAGTTTATTCCTGAATATTTGGATTTTATCTGTCATATTTTATTTTCACCACTCTTTAGTTACTTTTATTGATACAATCTTCATTTCTAGACTTTCTTCTAGGCCTCTTTCTCCTGTCTTTTCTTTTTAGGCTGTAGCACAACCTTTCATATTTCCTGCAAAGCTGGTCTCTTGGTTACAAACTCTCTCAGTTTCTGTTTATCTGTGAATATTCTAAACTCATCTTCATTTTTGAAAGATGATCTTGGTGGATATAAGATTCTTGGTTGGAAGATTTTCTTACAATATCTTTTCTTTTTTTTAAGATTTATTTATTTATTTCTCCCCACTTCCCCCCCACCCCAGTTGTCTGTTCTCTGTGTCTATTTGCTTCATCTTTTTGTCCGCTTCTGTTGTTGTCAGTGGCACAGGAATCTGTGTTTCTTTTTGTGGTGTCATCTTGTGTCAGCTCTCTGTGTGTGCAGTGCCATTCCTGGGCAGTCTGCACTTTCTTTCGTGGCTCTCCTTACAAGGTGCACTCCTTGCGTGGGGGGCTCCCCTACGTGGGGGACACCCCTGTGTGGCACAGCACTCCCTGCGCGCATCAGCACTGTGCATGGGCCAGCTCCACACGGGTCAAGGAGGCCTAGGGTTTGAACTGCGGACCTCCCATGTGGTAGACGGATGCCCTAACCACTGGGCCAAGTCCGACTCCCCTACAATATCTTAAATATATCATGCCACTGTCTTCTTGCCTCCATGGTTTCTGATGAGAAATCAGTCACTTAATCATTGGGTATCCATTCTATATTATGCATTGTTTTTCTCTTGCTGCTCTCAGAATTCTCTCTTTGTTTTTGGCATTTGACATTCTGATTAGTAAGTGTCTCAGAGTTGGCCTATTCAGATTTATTCAGATAAGCATATATTGTGCTCTTTGGGCATGGATATTTATGTCCTTCAATAGGGTTGGGAAATTTTCTATCATTATTTCTTCAAATATTCCTTCTGCCCTTTTTCCCTTTTCTTCTCCTTCTGGGACACCCATGACACATATGTTTGCAAATCCCTTGCCGTCATTTGGTTCCCTGAAACCTTGTTCATTTTTTCCCATTCTTTTCTTCATTTGTTCTTTTGTTTGTTCAATTTCAGAGGTCATTTCTTCAAGCTCACTAGTTCTTTCTTCTGCCTCATCAAACCTGCTATTATATGATTCCAGAGTGTTTTTAATTTCATTTAGTGTGCCTTTCATTCCCTTAAGAGCTGCTATTTTTCTATCTGTGCCTTCTAATTCTTCTTTGTGCTCATCAATGTCTTCTTTTTTTAAAAAAATTATTTCTCTTCCCTTCCCTTCCTTCCCCATTGTCTGCATTCTGTGTCCATTTGCTGTGTGTTCTTCTGTGTCTGCCTATATTCTTGTCAGCAGCACCTGGAATCTGTGTCTCGTTTTATTGTGTCATCTTGCTGTGTTAGCTCTCTGTGTGTGTGGTGCCATTCCTGGGCAGGCTGCACTTTTTTCATGCTGGGTGGCTCTCCTTACAGGGTGCACTCCTTGCACGTAGGGCTTCCCTACACATGGGACACCTCTGCGTGGCACAGCACTCCTTGAGTGTGTCAGCACTGCGCATGGGCCAGTTCATCACATGGGTCAGGAGGCCCTGGGTTTGAACCTTGGACCTCCCATGTGGTAGGCAGACACCCTAACCATTGGGCCAAATCCACTTCCCCCAATGTCTTCTTAATATGCTTAATCTCTTTATCCATCTCATTGAATTTATTAAGGAGATTTGTTTGAACATCTATGATAAGTTGTCTCAACTCCTTTATGTCATCTGGAGACTTGTTCCTTTAACTGGGCCATATCTTTCTGTGTCTTAGTGTGGATTGTAATTTTTTGTTGGTGTCCTGGCATCTGGCTTACTAGAATATTTATTTTTGGTGCAGTTTCTCTCCATAGTTTAGGACTTTCTTGCCCTTTCTCCCTTCCTGGTTGCATAGTACTTCCAGTGTATTTTTGGTTTCTTGTATTGTGCCATTCATCACCATCATATCCGTTATCTTTCTTTGTATGTTTACAGTTTCTTCAGTGTGTTCTTCCAGTGTCTTCTTAATATCCTTAATCTCTTCCTTCACTTCATTAAGTTGATTCATGGTATTTATTTCAGCATCTCTGATTACTTGTTCCATGTTCTGTTTCTCCTCCTGTTTTTCAGTTGGTTCATTGGACTGGGCCATGTCTTCCTGTTTCTTAGTATGGGTTGTAATTTTTTGTTGGTGTCGAGGCATCAGTTTATCTTGATGGTTTTTTCCCTGTTGATTAGCTTCTATTTCTAATCTAGGGCTTAATTTTGTTGTTTTTGCATGTATGGTAAATTTTCACTTTGACACTTTGTTCCTCTTACTCTATTTCCTTGCTGTTGTCTATGTTCCCTTGAAAAATAAATTAGGGCCAGAGAAAAGGAAAGAGGTAAGAAGAGAAATAGGATAATAAAATAATAGTAAAAGGTAGAAAAGGAAACATATAAGACCTGGGAAAAGGAATAATTTAACTCAAGTAAGAAGTGCAGAGGAATAAGAATAAAAAAGTTGAACAAACAATGAGATGAGAAACTGAAGAGAAAAATAAATATTAAAGAATGAATTAAAAGGCCAGAATGATGAGAAGAGAGGGAAAGAGAAAATAAAAGACAAAGAGGGGAAAAATGAAAAAATAAAACAGAGAAAAAAGGAGAGAGAAATAAAAACAAGAAAAATTGAAGACCAAAAAAAAAAAAAAGAGGTAGAATGTAAGAACAACAACAGAAAGCAGAAGATAGCAAGATGAAAGAAGGAAAGACAAAATTGGTAAAGTAAAAAAGGGAAGCAAAGGAAGGGGAAACACAACAAAGAAACAAGACAGCAGGAACTTATTTAAAAAGGTGGAGGGAGAAAAGGATAAAAAAAGAAAAAAATGAACAAAAAACAAATAAGCAAACAAACAAAAACCCTGGAAAAACAGCCTTCCCTCTTAGGCCCCTAAGGAGCTTCTCAGGCTGCTGGTGCTCATCAATCAATTACTCTGCAAGTTCTGAATAGGATTTTAGCGAGTAAACTAAGCTAAATTTTTTTTAAAAAAGATACCTTTTTAAAGAAAAATAAGAGATCCAAGAAAAGCTAATACAAAAAGTATGACTATCTGTTCCCTGTCCTAAAGCATCAGCTCAATGTCTGATAACCCCGTGGATCACTTCCCCAAGAGGAACTGGGAATTGAACCAGGAACCTCATATATTCAAGGCAGGAACTCCTCCATTGAGCCAAACTTTCTCCTTTGCTTGGCTAGCCTTTCACAAAGCTATCTGCCCACATTCCCTCAGGCAGGACAGAATCTTTGCAGTTGGCCATAGTGAGGTGCCTGTCTGTCCCTGCCCCCTGTATATTCTAGTTGTTTTCTCTCACAGGGCAGCTGGCATGACAGCCTGTGTGAGCAAATCCCCCCTCCCCCTCCTGGTCAGGTCAAGGTCCCATCTGAGATTCAAAGGGGACCCTGACTGGACTCACCACAAAGAAACCACTCTCGACCCTCTTCCCAGCCCTTCCTCCTCCCAGAGGACCCTCAGAGGCCCTTGAAGGCTTATTGAGGCTTCCTACCACCTGCATCCTTTAGGGGAGTTGGAATTTTGATAGTTTTCAGTGCTGAACTAGTCAGTTGCCTGTCTCTGCCCTCTCCTCACCCAAGTTCCTCTCTCCCAGGGCAGCTGGGCGAAGCAGGCTGCCTGAGCAGATTCCCCTCTCCCCTCTTTCTAGGGCCACCTTGGTGCCAGCTGGTGTGCTCCCTGAAGTTCAAAGGTGGCCCAAGTAACCAAACCCACAGAAAGGAAACCCCTCTCCACCCTTTGCCAGAACCCTCTTCTTCCCAGAGAACGCTCCTTCCCACTCAGTGGCTGGTGGGAGTCAGGGGTTCACAGAGGCTTTTTGCCTTGTGGGAGTGCCTTAGCCACCATTTCTAGCCGCAGGGGTGAGAAACTCATGGCTCTCCCTTGGGCTCTTTATCTCTTTGTCCAGTTCCCTCCAGATCAATTCCCTGAAGCCTCCTGCTCTGTGGGTTCCTGTAACAGCTCACTCAGGTAGGATTTTGCCCCTTCTCAGCCATTTTTGTGAGAGAGCTAGGAGTGCCCACCTAACCCGATGCCATCTTTAAGAAGTATGTACCCTTTGTATTGGTTAGGGTTCCTTCAGAGAAACAAAACAACTGTGAGTGGTAGGAAATAAGTTCTGTGTTGTAGCGATTCAATCTGATGTGATTATGGGAACTGATGGAGAAACCTACGGAAGCTTGGCTCTTAGGTTGGGATCCTCAAGTTGCTGAAGGCTAGCAGGGATCAGTCAGGAGAAAAGCTGGAAGCCAAGTGAGGCAGAGCAGGGACAAATGGGCACTCATGAGGACAAACTGAAAGATGCCTTCTTCTCACCACCTTCAACCTGGACATCGTCAGTGATACGCAGGAAGAGCTGGTGTCCTCACTGTGGAGCTGCGTGTGAATTGAACCCAGTGCTGGAAAGGCCAAAGAAGGAAAACTGTTTGTTGCTAGAGGAGTCGCAGGCTGGTTGTGATCATGCCAACAAGAGAATTTGGCCTATCCACACCCCTGCAAGTGAGCTGAAGTGGTGCTGGTGCCTCATGCTGACTTTCAAAACACTAGTGGTTGCTGCTTTACTTTGCTTTCCAAATCTTGTGCAACTGCTCTTGTGGCCAACCTTAATCCAAAAACCATATAGGGAAGGGAATTGTGGCAAACACAGCCCTAGTTTATCTATGCTGACACAGTCCAAAGCCTCCGCACTGTGATGGATTTACCCTTTGATGCATGGGTTATTCAGAAATGTGTTTTTAAATTTCCAAATGTATGTGGATTTTAAAACGATCTTTGTTCTATCAATTTCTAGCTTAACATACTTTATGCTTGCCCCATCCTGTGAAACTTGTTAAGATGTGCTCTGTGGCCTGCTATGTTGTCAGTACCTATAAATGTTATGTGTGTGCTTAATTTTCTATAGTTATTTGGTGTTGTTTCGATATATGTCCATTAAAACAAGTCAGTCATGGCATTTAAACCTTGTATGTCTTTACTGATTGCTTTGTTTGCTTGTTCTATCAGTTGTTGTGAGATTGTGCTAAAGTCTCCCATAATGATCATTGTGCCAATTTCTTCTTAAAATTGTCAATATTTGCTTTATAAGTTGGAAGCAATGCACCAGAAATGGGCTAGCTTTTATAGTGGGAATTTATTAGGTTAGAAGCTTCTAGTTCTAAGGCTGTGAAAGTGTCCAAATCAAGGCATCATCGGAGATCCTTTCCCCCAAGCTGCAGCTGCGCACGATCAGGCACATACCAGGGTACAGTAGTAGTGCTGGCTCATCTCTCCCCCGTCCTCTTGCTTTCAGCTTCTGGCTCTCAGGACCTTTTTTCTCAGCTTCTGGGTTCCTCTCTGACTCTGTGGCTTTTTATTCCTCTGTTTATAAAGGACTCTAGTCAGAAGATTAAGACCCACACTAAGCCATGCAATCTAATCAAAGGCCCTCAACTGAAGTAACTCAATCAAAAGCTCCCACCTACAATAGGTCTACATGCACAGGAACGGATTAGCTTTAGGAACAGGAATTCCTGGGTCCACACAGCTTCAAACTGCCATATATGTTTCAAGGCTATGTTTTTATTTGTATATATATTTGAAATATTTATATCTTCCTTGTGAACTGGAATTTTTACACTATAAAGGGACCTTATGTACCCGTAAAAATGCTTTCTGACTAAAGGTATGTTTTGTCTCCTATTCATTAGTAATACCAACTCTCCTTTGATTTATAACTGGCTTGAGAATATTTTTTTTCCCCTGCCTTTTTTATAAACAACATACAATTGGATTTTTAAAAAATCCTCCTGAATAATCATGAATCTTAGAAAACTTTTAATCTACTCACCCTCCTCCTGACTTATATTATTGACTAGGATTCTAGGTCTATGTGTAAAAATTTATTTTATGTAATTGATGTTCATTGAAATCTGTCCCCTAATTTCCACTTCCTTTGGTCCCTGTTCCTTGTTGAATTTTCAGACTTCCCATCTGAATTCACTTTCCTTCTACTTGGAGTATATTTTTAAAAATTCCTTTCTCCTCCTGGGGGAGAGGACCAGCTTAGATTTTTCTTTGCTCCTATCATGGGAGGTTCCAGCTGAAGGAGAGAAGGGCTCCTCCATGGCTCTTGCTCAGCCCTCTGCTTTTACGGGTTCACTGCTTTTCAATATCCTTCATTTTCATTTAACTGTTATTGGAAGGGAGGAAAAGTAAGCACATGCTCAACATGCCATTTTATTTTAGACAGAATTTTATTTTCCCATAAATATTTTTCTCTATTTATTTAATACAGACCTTTCTGTACTTATTTCCCTGTTAACATTTTGAGTGCTATTGTCATAAAGAAATTCATATAGGTTAAGGAAAGCATAATGTGATGTAGAACTCATTCAGTAAAATCTTGTCGACTAAAAAATTCATGAAGTCAACTCTCCTGGACAATCTCTTGGAAATCATTTCCTAAAAAGTCCTTCTAAATGTTAAGGAGAAAGAAAGGTTGATCAGGAAATATGTAGTGTTTGCTATAACGTCCCCACTACTTTAGTTAAAATCTATCAAACAGCTGTATTTCATGCACAGTTTAAGTATCTAGTATATAGTAAGAATACATTTTATTGAGGCTTTATAATTTAAAAGCACTTACATTGACATTTTCCATGTGCTTTCCAAAACAGCCTAGAGAGTCAGGCCAGGAGCCTTAATTCTATTTTATAGGTAACTCAATCTTGACCGACAGTGCCCTGCAGCTGACAGAGCCAGGCCTTCTGATTTCCAGCTGAAGTCTTGCCCCAGGATATCCTCCCACCCCTTCCGCCTGTGTGTTTACGCCCCAGCAAAGGCATTGCAGCCATATGACTCTTTTTTTTCCTACTTTCTAAACGTCCTTTTTTCCTTAATTTTCTTTTTTCTTTATTTCTTTTTTTTAAAAAAAATCTTTTAATTCCATTTTCTTTAGCCAGAAACTGAAAACTTTACAGAAATGTTAATTACCTTTAAATGGTTAAGGTTCCTTTTCCTTTGTTTCTCCTTCAATATCTAAAGCCTGGATGAGTCTTTTGTGGACTCACCTATTTTAATCCCAGGAGACCTGTGATTATTTCTCATCAACTTTTTCACTTCACCATTTGAAGTGATTTTGGATGGCTGCTTTTGCTGCCTTCCTTCTGATAGCCATGGTCATGTTTATCGGTTGTTGGTTCATGGTCAGGAGAACAAACCTTTCCCATCACACGTGTTTCCAGAAAACGACCTGCAGTGATCTGTGTGAAGGTGTGTTTTCCAGGAACACACCTGCCAAACCCAGGGCCACCTGCCCTATGCTGCGGTGCAAGGTGTCTTGGCTTGCGGGTACTAGAATTGCCACCGTAAAAAGGTGAGGGCCACACCTTTCTACTGTTTGGAAACAGACAAACAAAAAGAACAGAGGAATGGCTTTGAGGGTACCGTTTCCATGAAATGGACATGGCCCCTCTCCTGGCTTTCCTTGGGATAAAATCCAATCCCGGGCACGCGGTGCATGCGGCCTCCGAGGGCTTCATTCCCCTGATCTGGGCCGTCCAACCTGCTTTGCAGTCTGGCTGGAAAGTGGCCTTCTCCGTCAGTCTAGCTTCTCTGAAGGCCCCGGGGGAGCCCAGTGGCTCTCTGAATTTCGGTCCGTGGGTGCCAAAGGCCTCTACCGTGACTCCTTTGGACAGACACCACACGCCCTCTGTTGCCTTCTTTTTCCAGCCTTAGCTCGCAAAGACAACATATGTAGCCTCTGGAGAGCCAGGGGACCCAGACAGCTATCAAATAATTGCATAGCATAATGAGATTTAATGATAAAGGATTCCTCATCTCTTCCTTTCCATCCCTTTGAGCAGTGGTTCCCAAACTTTGCTGCCTCTTAGAATCACCTGGGAAACCTTTAAACTCCCAATGCCCAAGTGCCCCACTCTGCTATTTTTTTTTAAAGATTTATTTATTTATTTATTTCTCTCCCCTCCCCCCCCACCCCCGCTTGTCTGTTCTCTGTGTATTTGCTGCGTCTTCATTGTCTGCTTCTGTTGTTGTCAGCCACACAGGAATCTGTGTTTCTTTTTGTTGCATCATCTTGTTGTGTCAGCTCTCTGTGTATGTGGCGCCATTCCTGGCAGGCTGCACTTTCTTTCGTGCTGGGCAGCTCTCCTTACGGGGCGCACTCCTTGCACGTGGGGCTCCCCTATGTGGGGGACACCCCTGCGTGGCAGGGCACTCCTTGTGCGCATCAGCACTGTGCCTGGGCCAGCTGCACACGGGTCAAGGAGGCCCGGGGTTTGAACCGCAGACCTCCCATGTGGTAGGCGGACGCCCTAACCACTGGGCCAAGTCCGCTGCCCCCACTCTGCTATTTGCTTCACAGTTTCTGGTGGTGGGACCCAGATATCAATGTTATCGCAAACCCGCAGATGACGCCAGTACGTGGCCAAATTTGAGAGCCGGTGTGGATCTCAGGCCAGCAGCACCTGCGTCACCTGTGGCCTTGCTGGACGTGCACATTTGGCCTCACCATCGGCCTGAGTTAGGTCCTCTGGGGTGGGGCCCAGCGAGCTGTGGTGTGACCAGCCCTCCACGTGGTCCTGCACCAAGGAGTGTGTCTCAGACTTCAACGTGCATCGCGTGGGGATCATTTCAAAGGCAGACTCAGATTCGGGGGGTCTGGGGTGGGCCTGAGATTCTGCATTTCCAGTGAGCTGGCAGTGCTGCCGGCCCGAGGAGCTGAGTAAGAGGTCCCGGAGTGCCCAGTCCAACCCCGGGCCGAGAGCAGAGGCCTCCTAAGTTCCTGCTGAATTGGATCAATATTTGGTGAGGACGAGGGTTAAGTGCAATGTGGGACAGTTCCAATGCTTGCACATCATAAACAGCATGCAAATGACCAGTGTGGGCCTCCCTTTCCAGAAAGTCTCAACGTCACTGGAAATGTCTGGAACAGCAGCCTCTTGTTACTGAAAAAAAAAAATTCAGGTAAATTATACGGGCTGGAAGGAATTTACACTTTAACTCCCTCTAGCATTCACAGTTCACTCATTCATTGGGAAAGTTCAAGAAGCTGGACGGAGGAAAAGCTTCCTTTACCACATCCTACTATGAACCCCATCATGATGATTTGATGACAGTGCTCTTAAATGAAATTTCTCCTCACTTGGACTTGGCACTGCACCTGCATTTTTCCTTTAGGAGTACAGGTGTCAAAAAGGGGGAGAGGAGCAAAAGATATAAGTCGTCTATTACCGCAGAAAGTCCAAAGTCTTAATTAAGTTTTCTACCAGGCTAACGGACCGGAGAATTGAAGCAAACGTCTGTCACCAGGGGGCAGTATTGCTCAATAAAGATTCCTTTCTCCTTGCCCTGAAGTTTACAACCTGTCCTCCTCGAAATGCCATTGTATTTGTCAGTCAAATAATACTCTTTGTTCTTTATTTCTCTGAGGACCCTTAAGCAAGTAAAAACATACCAAAGACATCTGTATGCATCAGCCCGTTTAAAAAGTCTGTTGACTGGTTTTAAATACATTTTAAAGGGTTTCTTTTTTCTCTGGCAGTTTTTATGAGACTCTAGCTAGTTATTACCAGAGGAAAAAAAGTGATCCTTTCCTGGGAAGATACTGGAACATTCTGCCCTGGAGATATTAATATACTTGGATCCAGGAGATTTTGTTCTATGGAGAGAAATTGATCTGTGGGGAAATCTACTGACTTAGAAACTCAATATTGTGTTATTTCAGATGTGTTGGTTGTTGCCTCAGTTGCTTCCGCGTGGGGCTTGTTAGCAGTTAAAGGGAACTTTGAGGGCTCTCTGAGAACACAGTTTTCCTGCGCCAACTTTCAGGTGTTTGAAATTTAGGCCCTCCCAGTTTCAGTGTCCTGGGCGCTGTTTCTTCCTCACCATTATCGGCCTCGTGTTGAATTGCCACGTTTGTTAAAATGGAAGGCAGGTGGCGTCCTGCATTGTCTCTTTTCAAAGTATCTTCCCTAAAAGTTGTCGCAATGCAAAGTATTTGCCTTCCTCCCCCAGCCCTCGACCGGCACCGGTTTTGCTAACTGTCGCAGCCCTGACGCGGCCCTGTTTCTCCTCTCCTGGTATGGTGTCCATATGTGACCCTTGCAGGCCACCTTTGAAGAAGGGGCCTCTCGGGGGCCGTCTCTGGGACAATAAATTGTCCTGTGTCTACTGAATTTCCTTTCAGGCAGCTTTCTCCTCCTCACACGTGACCACACTTCACAGCAACCGCGGTTGGATCCGCAGAGGGTCCCCAGGTGGCAGGTTTTATGGGCGGCTCTGCTGGCTTGGGAAGAGGAGCCCACGCTCAGTGTGGACCCCTGGGTGTCGGGACACAGTGCTCTCCTACTATCTCCCATTTAGCTCCGAGCCCTCTTCTTTGGGCTGAAGCCTCACAGGCTACCTGTGGACAGCTGGGAGCTAAATGATCAGACAGAATGCAGAATCCAAGGAGAGAGACACTATTTGAAATCAAAGCACGATGAAAGGCATCATAAGATTCCAACAGGAGCTCGATACTGCTTCTTGGTATTTCTGTAAGCAAACACTTGGGGGTTCCTGTTTGGTGCCAGGTATGAGCGTAAGGGTCAAATGTTAATGTGGGGTTTGGGATGGAAACTTTATGTTGTACATGTTTCAACAATTGAAAAATAAAAAGACCAATTATAGAGACAAAGACAATTAAATGCAGTATATAATCCCAGACTGGATCTAATCATGGAAGAGAAAAGGTTCAAAAGGACATAATCAGGACATATGAAAGAACTGGAATATAGACTGTAAGCTTTATACCAGTATTAAGTTTCTTGAACTTGATAACTGTATTTTAGGTTCTTACACAGGTGAATACCCTGGTTCTTAGGAAATGTACATGGCAGTTAATTGTTCAAAGAGCATGATGTATGCAACCTACACTCAAGTGTTCAGAAAATGGATTGATAAATAGACAAAGACAGACAGATGATTGACAGATTGATGGATAGATGAATAGAATGATACAGCATGTGTGGCAAAACATTAAAATTGGTAGATCTGGGTGTGGGTGGACCGGGGTATGTTGGTGTTCTCTGCATGGGGTTTGTATTATTATTATTTTAAATTTATTTCTCTCCCCTTCCCCGTCACCCCCCAGTTGTCTGCTCTCTGTGTCCACTTGTATTCTTGTCAGCAGCACTGGCAATCTGTGTCTCTTTTTGTTGCATCATCTTGCTGCATCAGTTCTCTGTGTGTGCGGCACCACACTAGGCAGGCTGCACTTTTTTTGGACAGGGCGGCTCTCCTTATGGGGCGCATTCCTTGTGCATCAACACTGCACGTGGGCCAGCTCACCACACGGGTCAGGAGGCCCTGGGTTTGAAACTTGGACCTCCCATGTGGTAGGTGGATGCTCTGCCTGCTGAGCCAAATCCGCTTCCCTTGGGTTTGTATTATTTTTGCGACTGTTCTGTAAGTTTGAAATTATTTCAAAATTAAAAATTGAGGAAAAGAAAGAGCTGTCTGTGAGCAGCCTGGAGGAGCAGCTGAGCCCCGTTGCGACTGGACGCTGCAGTGTGGGCTGGGGTGGCCGAGTTCAGTGGTGGGTGACCGGCTTGGCGTGCAGAGCTCAGATTTCAGGGGCTCAGGGATTCCTGAGTCCTCTTTGGACCCCGTGGACGTGGGCTCCAGGCGCCATGGGTCTGGTTCCCGCGGGCAGCACTTTGGGTCGACCCCGCTGCTGCCCAGGGCCGCGGAGGCACTGCGGTGGGCGTGCTCGTGGACGGGGGAGCTTTGTCCAGGTTCTCCGGCCGGAAAAGGAACTGGCCCAGCGCCGTGTGTTCCTAGTGAGGCGGAAGAAAAGCAGCGGGTAGGAGGACTGCAGACTGCTCCAGGTGGAAGGGCATCTAGGGGCAAGTATCAGAAGGGCTGACTGCAGAGGCGCCCACAGGAGGCCCACGGTCCTACGGCCACGCAGTCCGGGGCCTGAGCATACGCTGAGGGCCGCCGTTTCCTCTCTCAGCTCCACCGCCTTGAGCAGGGTGCTTTACCCCCTCAGAGATGCCAAGAGGCAGCGCCTCCAAGGCTGAGGCACGGAGAGGCGGGAAACGCAAAAGGGCGAAGGGAACGCCAGCCGCGCTCTCAGTCAAGTGAAAGGGTTCCTCGAGGGCCCTCGGGCCACGCCCTCTGCCAGCTCATTGGTCAGAACGGGGGCGGGCCGCCTCTGAACAACCAATGGCAAAGGGGAGAGAAACCGTCCTGCCTGGTTAGACCAATCGCGGCGCTGCCCGGGGTTTCCCCGCCCCCGCGCTAGGGCCCAGACTCCTCCTGACCGCCAGGGTCGGTGCGGCCTCCTCCTGTCTGGTGGTGCCTGGGAGGCTGGAGCGCCCTCGGGGTCGCTAGCCGGGCATGCGCGTGTGGGTGTGAGCGTGTGCACGAGCTCCACGGGTGCTGCGTGGCCAATGGGAGGCGTCAGGAGTCCCCAAAGGTCAATGTGAAGATCATTTCAGGGCAAGAAAGGGACCGAGCGGGTCCGGAGACGGGCCGTGCCGTGTCCGTGGCCTGGGGAGCAGAGCGCGGGAAAAGGCTGCTGCCCGAGGAAGGCTGGCAGGTCCCCGCAGACGGCCAGGCCATGGGGTGAAGCGGGGCTCAGCTCTGATGCGTGGCAGGGAGGTCACCCCAGCTGGACACCTACCCCCACCTCCCAGGGCCCAGGGACTGTGCCAGGCCCCTAGAACTTAGCTGCAACTCGGGAGGGTGGAGGAGACGCAGAGTTTCTGCCACTGACAGGGCGAGGGCTCCGGGGAGAAATCATGCTGAGTGGGCGGGCTTCCATTTCTTACACGTCTGAATTTAGCCACAGAGATTGGTGTCTACGGTACAAACATCATGGGCATCCGTTGAGGCTTGACAAATACCTGGTGTCACAGATGCAAAAAAATGTTGCAGATATAAACGTGTATGATGTATGTCCCTTCTGTCCATCCTTTTACTCCGGCCATCAGGGAGGGCGACATTTGAGGGTCGAGACCCCTTGGCCACCTGAAGAATACTGGAATATTATAATATTGCAAATGTAGATTTTGTAGCACTGAAATACCGGTTTCCTTTGCTGGAGGTAACTTAAAACTTTTTTTTTTTTTTTTTTTTGTGCTGCCAGCTACCCATTTTGCATCTAGAGCTTTACATAGGGCAGGGGGTGCACTGACTATTTGCTGAAGAAAAGAAGGTCATCCTGCATTTCTTTAGGGATTTCCCACTGGTTTAGCTTCTGTTTGAGAGGCAGATGACTTTGAGGCAATGAGACCTAGTGGCACAATCACTGTTTTCTTTTTGGAACTAAACAGAAAGTTGGCATCAGGCAACCTCTGTGGGTAAACACTTGAAACCACAAAAAGTTGTTAAAAGCCTACAGGAACTGAAATAAACTGTATCATCAACTACATGTGAATGATGCTGATTTTGCACCAAAAAAGGCTCTCCATGAATTTTTTTCTGCTTATCTCAGAGCCATATTAAGAATTGTATAGTAAAGGGTCAAAATAATTTGCTGAAATCCTACTTCTTCCTCTTAAAAAGTCAACGATTAGCAAAATTGTGAACAAATAGCTTTTAAAGCAAGTCAGCAGTAAAACTTTATATAAACAAATTACTCTGGGAGTGAAGAAAAAGCCCTAAAAATGGGATACTTGGCCAAAATAATATGAATTATCTTAGGAAAAAATGTAGATCACGTGGTATATAATATTGGAGGGGGAAGGTCTTTCTAATCACTACATAAAATTTAGAAGCTGTAAAGGAGAATGTTGATAAATTTGCACTCAAATTGAAAGCTTCTATGTCAAGAACATCATAAACAAAATAAAAACGCCAGCCACAAAATAGCCATCAGATTAAAATGTGAAGCCAACCTGCAACCCAGCAATTTTCCACTGCTAAGAAAAATATCCACAACATATTGTGGTGGAGGCTGATAGCTAGTTGTCCACTGAAATCAGCTTTCTTTTACTGTGATGCAATTATGGGGGGGGGGAGAGGGGAGCTTCAAAGAACTCTTGGGATATCCCTGATCCTTCCTTTCATAGCCTCCTCCCTTGCAAATGGGGGTGGGGGGGAAGGAATCTGTGACCTACTTCCAACCCAAAGAATATGGCAAAGATGGCAGGGTGTACATGATTTCATGAATGTGGTCACACATGTGAGACTGTAGCACCCTGGCTTGATGGAGTTTCTCTCTTCCTTGCTGCCTTTGAGGAAGCAAGTGGCCATGTTGGGAAACTCCACATGGCAAGGAACTGAGGGTCACCTCTTGGAACTGAGGGCAGCCTCTGATCACAGCCAACAAGAAACAAGTCTACGAACATGAGGAGCTGAATTCTGCCAACAGCCTGAGTGAACATAGAAGTCTATCCTTCCCCAGTCAAGCCTCAGATGAGACTGCAGCCCTGGACAACACTTTTTTGTAGCTTTGCAGATAACCAAGCTGAGATAATAAATGTTATTAGGTGGCAATGGATAGCCAATTCACAGGTCATCTACTTTGTACCTTCCGGGCTTCCTTTGCAGTTAAATGTGGCCACATCATTAAGTTCTAGCTCATAGTCTATGAGCAGAAGTGTGGTGGGTCCTTTCTGGGTCTGGGGGCCTGAAGAATGGGTGCCTCTTGCCCTCTTGCCCATCCCATCTCCAGCCCAGCAGCTAGAACATGATGTGCCTGGAACTCAGCTGTGACATTGCAGATGAGAACAACATCTTAGAGCATGGTGGAGAAAGGAGATGGAAGGGACCCAGGTGCCTAATGAAGTTTTAGTTTACCACGGGTGCGGCCACGTGCAGCAGAGGCACCTGCTGTCCTGGGACATTGAGAGAAACAGCCATCTATATTATTTAAGCCACTGAATTATTGTTGGGGCTTTTTGTTATAGTAGCCAGCCTTAACCTAACTAATTTCCTTACGAAATAAAACATTCAATTCAAGAAAAAAATAAAAACACCACCTAATAGAAAAATGGACCAAAGACAAATAGATACAAGAAAAGACATATAAGTGGCTTTTAAAAATATGAAACTATTCCGTTTTACTCTAAAAGTAATACCTGTCTTTCCTGAGACATATTTTTTACCCATCAGATTGACAATATTAAAATGCTGATGATTTCCACTTATGGCGTCAGTGTGAAGAAATGTTCATTCTGTTGGTGGGAATGTACATTAGTGTAACTTCTGTAGGGGACACACACATAAACACACAAACACACGAAATTCATTGCAACAAAAACTAGAAACAAGCTGAATATTCAAATATATACTGACTGCATAGCAATGTCTAAAGTCTCCTCTCATGCAAATAAAATATTTATAATTACTTATTTTGGAGTATATACAGAAATAACTTCTCTGGCAGCAATGACAAGAATGGCTGGGGTTGAGGTGACCAGTGATTTCCCTTTGCATTTTGTACCATTTGGTACTGCTTGAATTTTATTACAGTGCATACTTATTTAAAAAATGCAATGGCTTATCTTGTAGTGATTTAAATGATTCCACATTTTGAGCCAGAAATTGTACTGCTAGGAATTTAGCCCAAAGCTGTGCTCACACATGTTTAGGTATGTGGACTTTTTTGTGTGTATAAATATACACACATATACATGCACAGCTATACATAAATAGTTTTCACTCTAGCGTTGTTTAAAATAACAAACAAAGCAGAAAGAAATTTGATGTCCTTTAGTAGGGACTGGTTAAATTAATGATTGTACATCCATATAATGGAATACTATGGAATACTATGGAAAAGAGTGAGGCAATTCTGTGTGTGCTGATATGGGAAGATAAGCAAAACATATTTACATTGAAAAAGCAATGTGCAAAACTGTGCGTATATAGCACAAGCCCATTGTATAGGAAATATAAATGTTTATATTTGTTGTATGAATAGAATTTAACACACAAAAACTTATCCAATAGGGAGCTTGGGAAATCAGATGAAAGGAACAGAGACTTTTCATTGTGTACCTTCTGGCACCGTTTGGTATTTTAGTTTATTATGTACATGTCTTACTTTTTAACTTAAAACAATTGATTGATAAGTAGATTAGATTTCCTTCTGCATTGATTCCCTAAAGTACTCTGGGGTCAGCCATTGAGAGATTATTCCTATGCATTGGTTTCACTGATATGCTTTGGGCTGTTGGATTTTTGGTTTCTTCCTATAAAACTCTTGCCTTTCAAAGAATAACACTTAGTTCTTCAAAAGCAGAACAGCCAAAGTAAAATTTGAAATTCAGTTGGATTGAATTTGAATAATTTGAATTAATAAATAAAACAGTTATTAAAAGAGTCTTGGGTGCTTCCAGAGTACCAAAGAGAGCAATGATCTAGAAAACTTTCACAGAATACATAGAATTCCTCATTTGTAGGAGCTGTGTCTTGGACTTTTGTTCCTCCTTTGGCAGGTATTAAATTCTAGGCACTATTTAGTAAATGCTTAATAACCCTGTGTTGGGTGGGAATGTAGCTCCAAAACAATTTTCACAGCCAATGTCAATTATACAGCAGACTAGTTGATTTATACTATGTTGACTTTTAAGTTGCCAATCTCATAGTTAATAATAATGAAGTTCCCCAATTAGGTAAAAGGAATGTTGAACAAGATATCCGTCTTAGGGGAGGACCGAATAAGCAGAAATATATTTTTATCTCCTTGAATAGTTCCACGTAAAAACACTTGCATTTGGACGCGCTCAGAAGTCTAAAGAAGGAGCAGAGCGGTAGCTGGAGAACAGGGCAGCTCACAAAGGCTGACACAGGAAATGTGGAAAGAGGCTGTGGTGGTTTGGAGCTGTGTGGACCTCAGAAGAAGAGGTTCTTAAGCTTGATCTGTTCCTGCAGAGGTGAGCCCATTGTCAGGAGGACCTTGTGATGAGGCTACTTCAGTTAAGGTGTAGCCCAGTTCGATCAGGATGGGCCTTAATCCTCTTACTGGAGTCCTTTGTAAATGGGATGAGGTTCAGAGAGAGAGAGAGAGAGAAAGCCACAGTGAGCAGCCAGAAGCTGAACCCCAGTGGAACCCAGAAGAGGGGGAGAGAGCGGGAGACGCTGCCATGTGCCTTGCCATGTGACGAGCTAAAGCCCAAGCGTTGCTGGCAGCCAACCCCAGAATGCCTCGGTCTTCAGGAAGACAGCACTTCCTTGATGATGGCTTGATTTGGATTTTTTTCTAACCTCAATGCCTGAACCATCAAATTCCCATTGTGTAAGCCAGCCCATTGCAGGGCGTTTGCTTGGGCAGCCAAGGAAACCAAAACAGGAGCCATCAGCTCTGTGACGCCCATGACCTCTTTTCTTGACATTTTGATCACGCAGCTTTGTTCTCTCAAATACCAAAGTTATCCAGCAGATGCACTTTCATTGTAACAGAACTCTCCGAATTTTTTATTTTAATTTTTCAACTAAAAACTTCACTTACATAAAAACAGTAGCAAGTGCACAACTGATGGGTATTTTAGTAGGGTTTCTGTCCCTCAACCCCACTGACAATGGGGCTGGACAAGCCCGTGTTCGGGGTGGGGCATCTGTCGGAGCTCTGGAAGTTGCTGAGCAGCATCCCTGCCTCTAACCACCAGGTGCCAGTGGCACCCCCTTCCCTAGTTGTGACAGTCAAAAACGCCTGCAGATGTTGCCAGATGTCCCCTGGGGGACAAAACTGACCCCCGTTGAGAACTAGAACTGCTGGTTTGGAGGGTGTGGCAATTTGGTATTATTGATGAATTCCATAAAGAAATATAGATTATGTTTGTAAACTGGCCTGTTCCTCTGGGTGCGATAACCTTTGATTATATTAAACCCGCAAGTTATGTTTTCTTGATTAAATTAAGATTAAGGGCTTTGAATCGGTCACATCAGTAGCATGTGGAGTTCCCACCCCTTTGGTGGGCTGGTAAAAACAACTCTGACACAAAGAAAGTGAACACAGAGGAAGAAAGACAATTGCAGAGGCCCTGGGAAGAGAGAGGAACCTGATGGAGCAGAGCAGCTGACCTGGAAAGAAACAAGCCCCGGGAAGAGAGACGAGACTTAACCCAGCCCACAGCTGAGATTGGAAGAAGCCGGGCCCACGCAGCCTTAAGCGGAAGAGGAAGGCTGAACCCTCGCAGAGACCGGCAGCCATCCAGCTCCAACACATGGCAACAGACTTTGGTGAGGGAAGTAACCTACACTTTAGGGCCTTGTGACTGTAAGTCTCTAGCCCAAATAAATACCCTTTATAAAAGCCACCAGATCTCTGGTACTGTGCATCAGCACCCCTTTTGCCTGACCAAGACAGGGGGTGTTGGAGAGAGGAGAAGCCCATGCTTTCCTAGCAGCCAGCAGTCAGCTGGAGCAGGGGGCCGTGGGGCTCTGTATGTTTGCAGGGCTGTGGGCCATATCCCAGGATACGGTTTGCTGGGCCAAGGGCTTGACTAGATGCTGCTACTGGCAGGGCAGGAGTGTTTCAATGGCTCTGTGTTCTCGTCAGCACTTGGTATTACTCATTTAGCCATTCTGGTGGGTGTGTATGGTTTTGGGTTTCATTTTCTGATGAATAAAGTTTAGCATTTTTTCAAATGCTTTACTATGATAATTAGAAAACTATATGGATATTTACGTGTGTGTGTGGAGTTATCAACACATAAAATAGGTGGAGTACCAAGATTCCAAGGGCAGGCTGAGCGTGCTGTCTGTTTTGGAGGTCTCACCAGCACCTCGAACAGGCAGCCCCAACCCCCAAGCCCTAAACAGACGTGGGGCTGGCTGTGCCCGCCTTGCATGTCACAGCCCGGGACCCTTCTCCCCCTCCCGCTGCTCGGTGACCTGAGAAGCAGCGCGGTGGAGGGGCCTCTAGGTGGCACTGAAGCCTGGAGGCTGAGCACGCAGGAGCCTTTCTGTCCACACTGCAGGCTCAGAGGGACCCTGCCCTGACCACGCCCCGCACCTGCCCAAGGATGCGTCCCCGACAAGTGCAAGTGCACGAGTGCGTGTGTGTGTGTGTGTGGGAAAGGCATGGTGTGTTCCCGAAGGAGCGTCATCCCCTGCTGCGGATTAGGAAATGGTGCAAATATCTCAATGCCCCCAAAACTAAACACTTGTTTCTAGGGCACAATTCAGAAGGCACAACTCAGAAGGCACAAATGAAAAGCAAGTCTTCCTTCTGCTCTGTCCCTAGCCTCTACTTGTCCCTTTCCTGCCATGGAAATGATTTAAACAGGGTGAAAGGGAGGCTCTATCTATGTCTATTTGTGGGTGGCATGAGAGGGTCTCGCGGGAACCCCAGGAGCTCCGTTGGGGCTGTGGTCCCTTACGCTGCTGAGGGACTTTTTCTTTTTAAGATTTATTTTATTTATGCCCCCCCCAATCCCCAGTTGTTTTGCCTTTGCCTTTGCTGTCTGCAGGATGGACTCTTGCTGCCACTCAAGTGTGAAGGAAGTTCTGGAAGGCTGCTCCCTGCTTCCCAGAGCATACCCTCACATGGTTTCTAGGGCGGGCCATTTCCCACTTTAGGCAGAGGCCCACGAAAGGAATTCCCATCCCCTTTTCTTTGACAGTGGAAGTGTTGGTTGGGAGCACTGAGCTTTCTTTTCCTTTGTGGATGCTTCTCCAAGGAGAAAAAAAAATATCTAAATAGACTCTGAAGAAGAATTGGCACATGTTTTTGGCCCCAGATGATTTGGGACCGGGAAGGGCAACGGTTTCTTTCATTGGAGTTTGCATTTGAGCGTTTTCCAGGCACAGATGGACGTGGCAGGGCCCCGCTGAGGCTGGACCAGGGCCTGCTTGCGCAGAAGCAGGGCTCTTGGCCCTGCCGAGGATGGCGCGTGTGCTGAGACGTGGGGCACCGTTTTGGGGTGAGGATTCCCAGGAACACGGTCATGGCCCAGAAGGGCAAAAAGAGCCCTCCCTGCCCCGGTCCCATTTTCCTGATGACCGTGGGACCAGCGAGGTGCTGGGTGCTCACTCACCCGCCAAAGGGCTCTCCGCTGGGGCCAGCCCCGTGTTTCCCGGAGGCCTCGATTTTTGATAGATTTTGGGGCTCGCGGAGGCGTGTCCACGCGGGCTCCGCTGTCAGGGAACAAGTTGGGTCCGTTTTCTCCAGTTGAAATACGTCAGTCCCCGCAGAGGACTCGTCTCCTCGCCTCCACGGCCAGGGCGCTCGGCAGGGCTGGCGTCTCCCCCGCCCCCGGGTCCGCAGCTCCGCGGGTGCGGGGCCCACGCGGGCCCTGGGCTGCGCGGAGAGGCAGCCGGCGGCCCGCACGCCCCCGGGCTCAGGCGGCCTTGCGCAGGGGACACCGGGGCTGGTGGTGGCCCGTGAGGCCCGAGGGCCTGGAGAGGGGCTCCACGTGGAGCTCGCCGCCTCGGGAGCGCGCAGCCGCGGGGAGGTCGGCGTCCTCGTCAGGGGTGGCGCCACCCCCTAGCTGCTCATTGCCACCCGCCCCGCCAGGGTGCAAAGGTGGCGACAGGGCCCAGCGACCGTCCCTTCGGAGGAGTCCCACGCTTTCTTCTGGGACCGCCCCGCAGCCCTCCGCGGAGTCCACGCCGGGGCGCCAGCTGCGGAGAGCCTGGCAGGACTGGGTCACTGGGGTGCTCCCCGCCGAGGCCGAGTCCAGCCCCGGCCATTTTCAAGGCTCCCTGGGGGCCTGCCGTCCTCAACCGGCCTCCTTGAAAGCCGGCAGGGATGGCAGTGCCACCTGGAGGGGTGGTCGCAGGCCCGGCTGGGGACACCTCTGTGGGAAGATGACACGGTTACGTCTCTGACCCTGTGCCCACGAGAGTGTGTTCAGCCAGGAGACGCGGCGCAGGGACCCGCTGGCTGTGCAGGGCATCTCGGCGCCAGCAAGACGCCTTCTTGGACGCGGGGTTGTAGAAGTTGAGAGAGGTTCATTTATTTGTGTATAGGAAGGCCAGGACTCAGGAATGATTTTGAGAAGGAAAAATGATTTATTGATGGCCGGCGGACTCGGGAGCTTTCTGTTTTAAACGCGAGCCTCGAACAAGGTTTTCAAGTTCTTTTTATACGGGGTGGGGAGTCAAATGGTGCTTTTATGAAAGAAAACGACTTTCTTTGTTAGTTAAGTCTTTGCCTGAGTACCAGGTAGGTTGTGAATTAACATATCGCCCACACCTCAGGTGAGCTTGAATTAGCATCTTGCCCACATTCCGTCTGGATGCAGCCTTGAACACACATTCAGTCTTATATCCTTTCTGAACATTCAAAGCCCATAGGGCCTATATCACTTAACTGGATTCCTAGAGATTAGGCATACTTGGATACAGAATTAGATGATTTTGAACTTATGCACAGGCTATATTATATTTCCCATTCGAGGCCAAGTTCAAGTTCCCTTAAGCTTCAGCATCACCACCATCAGAGTTTCCCTGGACTGACTGCTATGTTTATAGAGTTTGCATTGCTAAATGGCCTCCCGGGACTGGAGTCGTTGCCATGGTCACCACAGACAGGACTGCAGCCTTTCACTGTCGCACACCCACAAGTCAGGACAGACAGCTTAGGTTATCTCTGAAGAGACAAAGAGCCTCCCTCCCATAGCTCACATCAGCAGAGCTTTGGGTCTTTTGAAGGCGACCCTTACAGACTTGGCCAACATCACCCAACTCAGCCAACGGGGGACGAGCATTAAACCGTATCAGCAACCCTTTAGCTTCCACATCTCTTCTGGTGTTTGTTCAGTGTTCTCTCGAGTCCTGCTTTATTTGCACCTCCCCTTCCAGTCCTCTTTTCCTTTTCCTGTAGTGGCCCAATCCTGTCAGCTGCCCCCCTTCAGTGATGTTGGGAAGAGTTCATTGACTTGGAGCCAGGATCCCTGGATGGAGCCCCAACTCTGCAGGGACCAGCAGAGGGACCCTGCCCACCCGCCCCATTACCTCCCCTTTGTGAGGGGGAGGACAACCCTACCTTCTTCCAGCATTTTCAGACTCAAGACCAGTACGCGTGAGATTAAAACCACCGCAAGGTCCTCTTCCAAGCCACCTCTTGGGAATTTATGACAGATCCTTTCCCATTCCTCATCACTGGGTTCTCGAGTTGTTTCTAGCTGTCCTCGATTAAAACAGTGCCGGAGCAGTTCACACAGTCACTCACCCCTTTTGAGTATTTCACGGGGGTCCTAGCAGAGGGTACCGTCTGAGCCTCCTGGGGCTGCGGAACACCGTCCCACAAACCCGGTGACTTGAAGGAGCAGAAAGCTAGTCTCTCACAGTTCTGGAGGCCAGAGTTCAAAGTTCAGGTTCTGGCAGGCGCACACTCCCCTGAAGCCGGCAGGGGAGGTGGGTCCTTGCTGGCGGCTGCCTGCCTTCAGGTGGCTGCCAGCCGTTGTTGGTGCTCCGTGGCTCGTAGACGCACATCTCCAGTCTCTGCCTCCATAGACTTCTCCCCTGTGTCTCCATGTCTTCAAATCTCTCCTTGTCAGGGTGACAGTCATTGGATCAGGTGCCACCCCAATCCTCTGTGACCTCCTCTGAACTTGATGAATCTGCAAAGACCCTGTTTCCAAACGAGGCCACCTTCACAGGGCTTGAGGAGTAGGGCACGCTTCAACCCACAAGTGTGAAAGGTTTTCCACCTGCCAAGATGTGTTGCCATGTAACTCAACAATCAGGTTATATTTGTGGTGTCACCTGGAATGTTAGAAATGTGTTGTCCAACGATTTCTTAATATCTGATTTACTATTTTAATGATTGCTGCTAACTTGATATTAAATCTTATTTTAGAATAACTTTTTTTGTTATAGCACAATTTATGTATTTCAAATGGACAAAGTCAGTATCATTTACAGTATCTTAAGATAAAATACCTTTGAATGAGAACTTCCTTTCCAGTTCTTTGAGGTCTACCATGGAAAATGCTTAAATCAAAAGGGGTCGGGGGAAGGCCTGGGGTATTTCTTTTTGATTAATTGCTGTAACACTGTCCTTCAGGAGGCAGAGGGAGTTTCATATTTACTTTAGCCATCATTAGGAACCAGAACTCTTGCAGGACAACTTTGATGCTATATAAATTCTGTCATTTTCCTAGCAGTGATATGGCTTTTGCGTCTATCACTCTATTAAAATGATTTTTATTTATTTGTTTATTTATTTAACTATTTATCTATCTATTGTTTGCTTTCTGTGTCTATTTGCTGTGTGTTCTTCTGTGTCTGCTTGTATTCTCATTTGGTGGCTCCAGGAACCGATCCAGGGACCTTCTGGAGTGGGTGATCATTCTCTTGTGCCACCTCAGCTCCCTGATCTACTGCATCTCTTATTTTCTCTCCTCTGTGTCTCTTTTTGTTGTGTCGTCTTGCTGCGCCAGCTCTATGCATGGGCCAGCACTCCTGCGCGGGGCAGCACTCTGCGTGGGCCAGCTCGCCACATGGGCCAGCTTGCCTTCACCAGGAGGCCCTGGGCATCGAACCCTGGACCTCCTCTATGGTAGACGGGAGCCCAATCGCTTGAGCCACATCCACTTTCCTCCATTAAAACTATTGACTCCATTCAATTAATTTTTGTTACAAATCTTATAATGGGGGGTGCTTCTGGGTATTTAGGTCCACATTCTAAGGCCAGATATTTGGTTTTCTTAAATTGTCCGAGCCTTTGGTGTTTGCATCTTGCCAGAATAACTTTTTATTGTAAAAGAAATTAATGCTTCTTTAAAAATTTCAACAATACACGTGTTTGTTCATCAAACACACATTTATTGAGTACCTGTGGGGAGCCATGGGGCTACAGTGGGGACGAGATGGACATGGTTTTTGCCTCCAGAAGCTCACATTTGGGTGGAAAAGACGGATAATAAACAAGTAAACAAGTATAACATGTCCACTGGTGATAAGTGCCCTGAAGAAAAACCAGGCTCGGCAGGACGCTCACCAGGCGGTGGTCAGCCTGCCTGCCTGTGAGACTCCCCTGTGGCGCTTCAAAAGCCACCCACGCCCCTGCTGGGAGCCTGGCCAGGTGTGGTTCAAGAGCTCCGGGTGGCTCAGAGGCCATCCAGGATGGGGAATCCCTGGGCTGGGTGGGGGTGCATGGGTGGGTGATTTTGGCTTTAATAGATGGGGGTGCTCTCCAACAAAGTGCATGTAGCTGGGATGGCGTGACGCTGGGAGCGGGGCTCTCACACGTCGGGGAAGGGCATTCCAGAAGGAGCAGCTTGTGCCAGGCTCTGACCGGCATCAGCTGGGGAGTCCCCTCCCCAGCATGAGGCTCCTAGGGTGTCCCCACACCCCCTCGTGGTCGCCGGTGCCGCCTCGGAGCAGCACAGGTTGCGTGGGGGCCAGCCCAGAGAACAGAGGAGAGGAGGAAGAAGATGAAAGAAATATGGGTCCCCTGAACCCCCGAACTAGCCAGAACTAGAGGCTCCTCTGGCCCCCTCCGCCCACATTGATGACCCCGCCTGGGCTTGGGGTTCAGGCCGCTGGACACTGCTGGGGGGCGCACCCGTGCTGCGGGTACTTGGCCGAGGTTTTACCAGCTTAGCGCTGCTGGTCCGCAGGTCTGCAGGTGTCACAGCGGCTCTGCGCACGGGGGTGGGGGAGGGTGGGCCTGCGGGAGTGTTTTAGCCCCCGTTCTACGGATGGGGAAATGGAACCCAACTTGTCTCTGCCAGGCCCTGAGGTGACCCCCCATCCTCTCCCTCCACCCCTCTACCTCCAGCTCTCACTCCCCTTTCACTAAGCCTTCCCCTCTCTTCCACTCTCCCCCCCTCCCCCTCCCCCACCTCTCCTCTCACCTCTCCCTCCCCCTCACTCTACCTCCCCATCACCTCTCACTCTTCCCCTCTCTTCCCTTCTCCCCTAGCTCTCCTTCCCCCACCTCTCCTTCCCTCTTTCCCTCCCCCTCACCTCTCACTCCTCACCTCTCCTTCCATCTCCCCTCTTCTCCCATGTCTCCCTCCCCCTCCCCCTCCCCTCCCTCTTCCTCTCCCCTCCCCCTCCCTTTCCCCTCCCCTACCTCTCCCTACCCCTTCATTCTCTCCCTCCCCCCACCTCTTTCTCCCCCTTCATTCTCTCCCCTTCACCTCTCACTCCTCACCTCTCCTTCCCTCTCTCCCCACCTTTCCCTCCCCCACCTCTCCCCCTCACCTCTCCCTCCCCCCCACCTCTCACTCCTTACCTCTCCTTCCCTCTCCCCCCACCTCTCCCTCCCTCACCTCTCCCTCCCCCTACTTCTTACTCCTCACCTCTCCTTCCCTCTCTCCCCCCCACCTCTCCCCCTCACCTCTCCCTCCCCCCACCTCTCACTCCTCACCTCTCCTTCCCTCTCCCCCCACCTCTCCCTCCCTCACCTCTCCCTCCCCCTTCACCTCTCCCTCCCCCTACTTCTTACTCCTCACCTCTCCTTCCCTCTCTCCCCCCCACCTCTCCCCCTCACCTCTCCCTCCCCCCTCACCTCTCACTCCTCACCTCTCCTTCCCTCTCTCCCCACCTCTCCCTCCCTCATCTCTTCCTCCCCTCTCATCTCTTTCTCCCCCCTCACCTCTTCCCACCCCTCCATGTGATACACCACAATTTATTTGAGCCAGCTCTTCCCATTGAACTTGCAGGCCAGCTCCATCTTAGTGTTATAAAGGAGGCTGTGGTGGAGTTCCCCACACATCAGTCGACTTGGCCACCCTGGGCCACGGGCGGGAGTGCCAGCCTGGTCCCGGGTGGTCCTGCAGGTGGGTGGTGGGGGTCTGCCTGTCTTGTTTTGCACGGTGCACCGCCCCCCCCCAACTGCACCTGACCCAAGGGTCCAGAAAACCGGCTTGTAGCCTCGCAGACCTGGCTCTAGCTGATGCGAGTTAGGCCTTCTTTTTAACCCCTTTGTCGGCTACCTCTAACTTAAAAAGCCCCTCTACTTCTGCATACTTTTTCCTTTCAAGTTTAAAGCTTATCAGTATATTTGCATGTTCACAGAATGAAACAAGAGTCTCTCTTCTCTCCTGTCCCTCTCCTTCCTTGCGCTCCCCACCTGCTCACCAGTTTTCAGTGGGGCTTTATTTCCAGCTTAGGTTATACAGTGGACGCTGCTGAGCAGGTTGACCTTGACTCATTGGAGCCCACAGCCTCACCTGGCTGCCTTTCCTGCCCTGGCTCGCTTCCCTCCACCCCTTCTCTGGAAGCCTCAAGAAATCACTTCCACTAGAACCCCAGAGGCAGGCTGGGCTGCCAGGCAGCTTGCCCTCAGGCACTAGGAAACTTACATTTCTCACTCAGTGCTAATTTTGACAACGAAATTCTTTACTGATCCTTTTTCAAGATACTTTCTTGCTTTCTTCTTCTTGCCAGAGTAAATCCTTCAGGAATTTTCTCAAAGAGGGCTTTGTGGGATAAACTCTTTGAAAACTTGTATATATGAAAGTAGCATTATTATTTCCTTATGTTAAACAATAATTTAGTTGGGTATGCCATTGTAGGTTGAAAATGCTTTCCCTTCAAAATATTTGTTATTTCTCCACTCATTTTTAAAAAATATCCCGTTGTTGCCATGGAGCGGCCTGATGAAAATCATATTTTCATTGTTTGGTAGATAATCTACTTTTTCTTCTGCAAGATTTAAAATTTTCTCCTTCCTAATTCCTTTATTCTTTTTTTTTTTTTTAAGATTTATTTATTTTTTAAAAAATTTCTCTCCCCTTCCCTGATACCTCCCCCCAGTTGTTTGCTCTGTGTCCATTCACTGCGTATTCTTCTGTGTCCACTTGCATTCTTATCAGCAGCACGGGAATCTGTGTTTCTTTTTGTTGCATCATCTTGTTGTGTCAGCTCTCCGTGTGTGCAGTGCCATTCCTGGGCAGGCTGCGCTTTTCTCGTGCTGGGCAGCTCTCCTTGCGGGGTGCACTCCTTCCGTGTGGGGCTCCCCTACACGGGGACACCCCTGCGTGGCAGGGCACTCCTTGCATGCATCAGCACTGCACATGGGCCAGCTCCACACGGGTCAAGGAGGCCCGGGGTTTGAACCGCGGACCTCTGACATGGTAGACGGACGTGTATACCCTTGAGCCAAATCTGCTTCCCTCCTCTATTCTTACTGTTCTCTATTTGATGTGGATTTTTATCTATTCTGTCTAGTATCTAGGAGCCCTGTCTATTGGAGGATTTTTAGATCTTTTTTGTTGTTGTTGTTAATTTGGGGAGATTTTCAGTCATTATTTCTTGCACGTCTCCCGCACTTCCTTTTTCACGTCTTGATTCCTTTAGGCTGCTGTTGGCCCCTGTCCTTTTGTTTTCCTTTTCCTTTTACTCTTCTCTTCTCACCCCTTTTCCCTTCCTGACCCGCCTCTGGGCCACCAGCTCGCCCTTCAGCCGGCCGGTCCCTGCTCTCTCACCCGTCCCTCAGGGCCTTAATTTCCACACTTTCATTCCATAGCTAATACCACGGTGGTTTCTCCTTTATAACTGTTTCTGCTTCATGTTTCCCAAGCCCCCCTTCACCTCACGGAGGGCGTTTTTCATGTTTGCTCACGTTTTGTTGCAGCCCCTTTAGTTCCGCGCCCACGGAAGAAGATAGCTGGGATGGTTTTCGGGGATTGTCTTCCCGGAAGGCTTTCCCTCAGGCGCAGCCTCTGTTCCCGGGGCCGATCAGCTGGTTGTGCTGGTATCAGCCCCCCAGGTCTGCACAGACGGCGAAGCCCTGCCTGGGGTCCTCCGCTGAGCTTAGGAGGGTGGGAAGCTTCTGGTGCGCCGAGGCCCCACCAGCTGTCCTCTCCCGCTTCCCCATCCCTCCTTCATGACCTTCCGGCTCCTCTCTTCTCGGGGAAGCTGCCCTCCAACTGCAGCTGCAGGGGCTGACACCAGGCCGGGTGGCGGAGCTGGGGGGCTGTGGGTGTCGGTGCCCACGGTGGCTGCTGTTTCCGACCCTCCATCTTGCAGTGTCTCGAGGACCCTGGATTGCCTACCCAGCCTGTGGCCCCAGCTGAGGAATCCCAGGGCAGCCGGAGGGGTGGAGGGGCAGGGGTGGGCTTCCTGCCAGCTCCCACCTGGCCTCTGTCTGCTCTGAATGCTCCTGGGGAGACAATGGGCCTTGAGTCGAAAGTGCCTTCTCAGCCTTTGTCTGAGGCCCCCGGCCTGTGGTCAGCCTTCCAGACTCTCTTCTCCTTCTGCTCCTTCTGCCACCGCCCCCGGGGGCCCCAGCCACCTCCGGCTCCCTGTGGGTTCCCCACAGCTACCTGGCTCTGAGAACCACCAGCCCCCCTCTGTCACCTGTTTCTTCTCAATGGCTGGGTCCTTTGCAGGCACCAGCAGCCCCCACTCAGCCCCACTCACCATTTTGTGTGGAGGCCATGAAGCTCTGGGAATAAGTCAAGAATTTCATTGGTGGCCTCTTGTGTTTTTCTGAGATGTACCTAGACCCTTAAATAATGTGTCAACACTGGACCAGGAAGAAATTTGTACATCCATGTGGGGCGTGTTTATTTTGTGGGGTTAAAGGACAGAGGAGGAAAGAGTTGGTGGTCTTAGTTTCCTGTGGCTTCTGTAACAATGTGCCCAAAACTGGGTGACTCAGAACAACAGAACTTTCTTTGCTCTCCGCTCTGGAGGCTGGAAGTCGGAGGTCAGTGTCAACAGGAACTTGTTCCCCAGAATCCTGTAGGGGAGACTCCTTCCTGGCTCTTCTCCCGTTTGGGGCTGGTTAGCGGTCCTTGGTGTTCCTTGGCCTCTGTCATCACATGGCCACTTCTCTCTGTGGCTTGCACCTTTCTCCTTGTCTTGAAGGTCACCAGTCCCATGGGACTAAGGCTCCTCCGTAATCCAGTACGACCTCATCTGAACTGGGTACACATGCAACCTATTTCCAAATAAGGTCACGTTCTGTGGTCCGGGAGGTTAGGACCAGAACTTACTTTTTTGGGGGGACAAGTGTCCCACACTCAGGACAAGCTGTGAGGTTGGGTTGTCCCACCCCAGGGGCTAGGAAAGTTCTGCTGTATTTGTTGTTCCTCACGGCACGGCCCCCTCCTAGCAGTGGGAGACTGGGAATTGCTGCAGACCCAAGACTGTTGGGATTGTGGATGGGAAAACCCAAGAGCCATGAGGAGTAGCCTGTGTACTGAGAAACGTGCCTTCATCAAGAACTTCCTGGAGGAGCAGGCTTTGTGTTGCGAGGCTCCCTGGGGTACACTGGGGTTTTATGTTACCACCAAAGTGTTCACACATTTTAAGTTTTATAACCCAGGAATCCAAGAGGAGCCGTTTCCTCCCACACAGTCTGCCCAGCTGGGTGGGAAACCAGTGAGCGCAGCCAGGATTGAATGGGCAGATACGAAGCCAGACCTCAGCCCTCAAGGCCAAATTAAAACTGGAAAGACTGCGCTGTGGTCTGCTCACGATGTGCTGATGCATCCACCTTGCTCAGGGCTGTACTTGGCTGTTGGTGCAGTAGAATCTTACACGGCCTATGACTCCAGAAGGTTCTGATTCACCCTGGAGGAGCATGGCTGAATGAAAATTTCAGACAATCCCCAAACCTCTTTCATGCCAGGCAAGCTCTTCAAGATCTTAGGATGGTTTCAACCTGGGGCTCACCCCTGAGGGCATGTGGCTTGCAGGCACACTCAGACTTCAGACTGTGGGTGAGGGGAGCGGCACTTAGTGTGCTGAGTTTGAGGAGGCCCTCGCTCTCAGGGTGGGGTGCCCTGACTTTCCCTGTTTCCCACATCTCCCTAGTTGAGGTCTGTGGACTCCGTCTGCTCAATGTCTATTTATTGAGAGTCCGTTCTGGACAGGCTGTGACTGGGCTCATCTGGGAGATGCAGAGGTGAGTGACGCTCCGTTTCTGCCTCCCATGGCCTACAATGCAGGTAGCATTTGGGGAGGCCCATATGTAGACCAGGGCAGTGGATTGAATTGTGGTGCCCCCGAAAGCTATGTCCAAGTCCTCACTCCCAGAACCTGTGAAGGTGACGTTACTTGGAAAAAGAGTCTTTGCAGATGTAATTAAGTGTCTTGAGATGACATCATCCTATTTTTAGGGTGGGCCCTAAGTCCAATGACAGCTATCCTTGCAAGAGGAGAGGACATAGAGATACAGAGGAGGTGTACAGCAAGCGGTGAAGGTTAGCATAGGGCATCTACAGGCCACGGGTGGCAAGGGGTGTTAGTAATGTCCAGAAGCCAGGCGGGAGGCAAGGATGAATTCTCCATCAGAGCCTTCAGAAGGAATCAGCCCTGCTGACACCTTGATGCTGGACTTCTGGCCTCCAGAACTGAGAGAACACATTTCTGTTGTTTAAGCCACTCCATTTGTGGTGCTTTGTTACAGCAGCTGCAGGAAACTGATACAATCACCCCTCCTCCCACTTGTGTTTTTCACTCCTCTGTAGTCTATCGACCCCACAATATGTCATTATATTTACACTTTCACATGGTTTATCATCCTGATACCATTCAGGGATGCCTGTGTGTTTACTGATGATCAGAAATTAAGTGGGAAGCTTTAAGTGCAGGATGGAGCTATGTATCCTGGGAGCCCAAGAACCTGCATTTTAGAGGAGACTGGGAAGCTTCCTGGAAGAGGGGCTGAAGTGGGAGGAGGAGGAGAAGGAGGATGCCACTGGGACTGGTACATGATGGGGTGACAGGGAGGCACCTCCAGCCTGGTCCTTCATTCCCAGCCTGATGTCATCTTGGGGCCCCGAGGCAGATGGAGCTGGGAAAGACCCTGGGGCTTGCTGTTGTGGGCGAGGGGCACACAAGCCTGCGTCCACGGAAAATGCCCCCTGGGCCCAATGCTGGACTCTTGAGCTCTGAGGGCTGAGATCCTGAACCCTGGGCACAGCTGTGCTCACTGCAGGAGGAGCATCGAGCTTGTCTGAGACACTCTGCAGTGTCCTAGTGTCCCAGGCTGTAACAAAGTGCCACAAGCTGGATGGCTTGAAGCAGTAGAAATGTATTCCCTTGGGCTGGAAGTCTGAAATTGAGATGTCCACAGGGCTGGGCTCCTCTGAAATCTGTAGGGGAGGGTCCTTCCAGGCCTCGTCCAGCTTTTGGGGGAGACAGCCATCCTGGGCATTCCTTGGTTAATGGCATAACTTGATCTCTGCCTTTGTCATCACATGGAATTCTCCTCTGTGCCTGTCTGTGTGTCCTTTCCCCTTTTTATGGGGACATCAGTCATATTGGGCTAGGGCCCACTCTACTCCAATATGAGCACACCTAAAATTCTTTAATCCGGTCTGTATTGACCCTATTTCCAAATAAGGTCACAGTGGCAGGCCTGGGGGTTAAGACTTGGATATGTCTACTGGGGGACCTAATTCCACCTGCAGCAGATACAGATAGTGCACTCCCAGTCGAAGTCCAAAGTCAGGGTGAGGCTGGTGGGAAGCTGCCTCCAGCCTGGCGGTTTTCAGGCAGCGTTCCTGTGTCCACCCAGGGCTGGAACGTGTAAGTCCTGGCGGGGGTGGAGGCCAGGAAGGAACTCTGGGTGGGTGCATGGTGGGTTAGCCTGAGCGTTCACCTCATTCTTGTTCTAACATCTCCTGAGCAGGTGACAAGAGGGTTAATCTCCAGATGTCCAAATCCAGAACAATTTTAAGCCTTTGTCTCATGCCCAGGGCAGACCATGGGTTTGTTGTTTCTCCCAGGAATGGGTTGTGGGCCCGAACAATATACGCACAGGCAACACTCTGGTTTTCTGTGTTGATTCTCACTGTGGTGTTTGGAGGTCAATCAATATCTTCACAACAGGCATTCAAACCCATGCATCCCTGTTGTCCAAAAGGACCCAGAGCCCCCCAAATTCTGGGGGTAACATCTGTCATCTTTGAGAGAACAAGACACTCTCTGAACACCTATTCCCTAAGTAGAAACACCTCCTCACAGTGTGTGGGTCCGCAGGAGCAAGTCGGGCCAGGAGGCCCAAAGGATGGCGCTGGAATGAGTGTTCCTTGGTTGGGGGCTGCTGGCACGTGCTGGCCAGGTGTGTCAACCCCTGGACTGCAGCCTGCACTCTGATGACAGGGTAGCTGCTCAGGGCCATGCCTCCCAACACCCAGAAGGATGTCTGTGTGGGGTGGAGAACAAGGGGCATGTAGAAAGGACCCTGTGGCATGGTCCAGGTTCGGAGTCAATTCAGAGGGGCATCCAACATCTGTGTGATTATCCCAATGGTGGGCAGGGGGCCTTTGGCAGCTTAAAAATGTTACCTGAAAGGTCTTCTAATTTCAGATTTTTTTATGAGGCTTACAGATGAATTTAATAGATTGCAACTGATATCCACACAGTGAATTATCAGCAAGAGAGACAATGGATCCAATTGATTGTCTCTGGTCCCAGGTTAAGAGTGAGCCCTATGAGGGCAGGGGGTTGGACCAAGGCAGATGGCAGAATGTCTACCTTGTTCTGGAACGCTCTTGAATCTGTGACAACCCTTAACAAACCCCAGAGAAGAAATCATCCTTGCCTCAGGACAATGTGGCATGACCTCTGAGTGAAGACTACTTGGAGGATGGTGGCTCAGAATGAGAGGATTTACCATGACATCCCCTAGTTGTGGGTTCATTTTGTTCTGAGCCATCCTCAGGAGATCTTGGGGCTGTAGGAACACACCCAATGTGGTCTGTGGTCCTCCAGGGACAGCTGTGTTGTTGACTCTTAATTTCCCCCTCTGGTTATGGAAGGAGGTAAATAGAGATTGTCTTTAGGAGACTGCTGTTTTACTCTCCCTGTGCACTGATTTAACACAGAATGCTTTATTGCATCCCTTTCAAATCCTGATCAGATGTCTATGATGGTGGCTGGTCCAGGAACTAGCAGGTGTCTTTACCCAGTGGTTCACCCCTCACAAGGGCACTTTCTAAAGTCATTCCAAGAAAAAAATGGCTTCAGTTAGATCTGGTCTGTGTTCTCCTGCTGTGGAAGGCCTCAGAGGAGTTACGTGATCCCTTAGGCTCAGTTTCCTCATCATTAGCTGGGTGGTGTTGGGATTGAATCACATCTTTTCCAAAAGGCAAGTTCAGGGTCCAACCCCTGGTCCTGTGGGTGTGAACGCATTTGTAAACAAGACCTTTGAAGGTGTTACTAGTTAAGGTGCCTAAACTTAATGAGGGTGGGCCTTAATCCAAGAGGGCTGAAGTCCTCATAAGAAAAGGAAATTGGACACAGAAGGAGAAGCCACAGGGAACAGCCAGAAGCTGGAAGTCAATGGAACTCAGAAAAGAAAGGAGAGGACACCACCATGTGCATTGCCATGTGATGGGAAAGCCAAGGAACCCCAAGATTGCCAGCCAGCCAGAAGATACTGAGCCCAGAAGGAAGCCAACCTTTTAGCCGCTGAAACTCTGAGTCAGTAAATTCCTATTGTTAAGCCAACCCATTGTATGGTATTTGTTTTAGGAACTAGGAAACAAAAATGGTAGCTAATATATGTATCATGAGGTCTTTGTATGAATTGGACAAGAGACCATGCGTGAAATAATATAAACTGATAGAAGTGTTATGAGTAGGAGGTTATTCTTACTGTTATGGTTTTGTCTCCTCTGATATCACAACTTACAATATTCCTTTGGAAGTCTTTTTCCTTATATTGAGCAGAAATCTGCTTCCTTATGTCTTGTACCCAATAGACAGCTTTGGTCTTTGGCGCAAAAGAGAGTAACCCCTAAATCCTCTTCCAAATGACGACTCTCATGGTTTTGTAAAGAGCTTTCCAGGTCCTGCACGTCTCTAATCCATGCTAAACAGGCTTGGTTCTCCTCCACCTTGCCAAGGTCATGGGGCTTTGGTGCCTGGCATCACCTTCGCTGCACTTGTCTGGACACTCTTGTATACCATGACTGTCTTCAGAGGATCCACGAGAGGAAAGAATATTCCAAACTGAAATGGTATAATAAAAAAAGAAACCTCTATACAGCATTTAATTTTTTTAGAGGGCTTTACTGTTATGTGTTTTTCCCTCTTGTTAAATCGCAAGGTTCTTAATGTCAGGAACCTTTTCTGTCGTCTATTTGTTTCTATTGGGATTTTGTCCATGCTTGGTAAAGTGATCTATATATATGGGATGAGTCATACATGTATGGGTGATAATAACAATTCTCTTCAACTCAGTGATGGGCTGAAGCCAGCTTGAAACAGCTTCTGGGAGTCGGTTGTTAAATATTCAGGAATTTTATGATATGGTTGTTAAATGAGATAGCTTGACACTGGCCATAGAAGAATAGTTACACCATGGAAACTGGCCAATGCTACAGATTAGGTGGTCCCCCTTACCCTGCCGGGAGAAAAGTGGGAAGATACATGATTCCTACCCCCTTGTTTCATTTAGAGAAGAGAATTAAACTTTGTTTTTTGTTTCTTGGAATATATTTTCTCAGGAAAGAAAGAATAGTAGCCCTGGGCTGAAGATGGGCAACTGAAACTATGATAATACTCCAAGGCACACATGCAGGAGGGCATGCAGATCACCTTCTCCTCCCTTTCCCACAAAAGCATTGATCCAGCCAGGAAATCTTGCTGAGAGCACACAGACACTCCTTAGACTTTCAAACCGTAGGGCTTACTGTCATCATTTTAGACACTTGTTTACTGTCAAGGAACTGTGGGGCGGGAATCCGAGAGTCAGCTCATGATCAGGTCTGGTTTCCTGAAAATAACTTGCCATTTGGGAGGATGGTAAAGGGTGTCCATCCCAATGGCTGAAGTTTCCAGTGAAGTTCGAACGCTGCCAATCCCAAGAAGAGGTACTGTGCTTCTCAGGGACTAACGCATTTTCAGAGTTATGAAACCTCAGCACGCCAATGCTAAGTGATTCCTTCAGGGATAACAAGATTCCCTTAAGACCTTCCAAGGCCTAAGGCTGCCGAGCTTGATGGATATGCAGAACATTCAAAGACTTATTTTTTTTCTTTCCCAAATATATTTAGCTTCAGTAAACCCTAAGCCAAGCCTCTTGCAGATGGCAGACGGCGTAATTGCCGTGGTAAACTTGTCTGACATTTTTTGGAAAACTTTGGGTGCTATAATCCATCGAACCCAGAGAAAATAGATTTCAACCCACGCAATGCAGGCATATGGTTTTGCATCTCAGCTTGGCTGCTGGCGTTTTGTCCGAGTGTGTTCCTTTTCCCCTTCCCTTTTCAGGCATTCCGGGGCAGCATGCACGTCCAGTCTGTATAATTTGGACAGCAAATCAAGAGAATCGGAGGTGAAATGAATCAGCATTACTCTTTCTTCCCCCATCCCATCTGTCTTCCTGGAAAGTCTGAGGGGGTGGAAGGCAAGAACAATGGATTGCATTCATGTATCATTTTTATGTATTTTATTTACTTATTTTTAATTTTGCTGGTGCCATACGCCTGTAGGAAGCTCACATTGTCAGTCTTTGGTGGGTATTTTGGTAGATGCCACCTCTTTCTTGAGCTCCACCCAAGCAGCAGCCAGACTGTTTTCTTGCTCAATAAAATGTCTGCCTCTGTATCAATAAAGGGTATTTTCTGAGTGAATGACTTCTGATTCAACACAGTATTTATAATTTTGAAGATACTGGAAACTATCTGTCATGAAAGCTGCAGTTTGTCGCCTGTCTTAGTTTGCCAGGGCTACTGCTACAAATGCCGCTGCTGATTGGCTTAAACAACAGGCATTTATTGCTTCACAAGGTGTCAGCAGGCCATTCTTTCTCTGAAGCCACCTGTAACTCCATCTCTGCCTCCATCGCGTAGCTGCCTGTCCCCTTCCATCTCGTGCTCGAGCCTGCTGGGCCCAGACTTCTCTGCTTCTGAGGTCTCCGGTCACCTTGAATTAGGGCCCTTTCTGCCTCAGTTTGGCCTCCCTTTAACTGATACCACCTTCAAAGATCCTGTTTACCAGTGAGTTCACATCCAGAACACGGGGTTGGGACTGGATTCAATCCACAACGATCCTGTAAGGCAGATTGCGGCCATTTACGGGCAGCGTCACATCAAAGGCCAGCGCAGAGCGCCCTTGTTTACTTCAGCTGCCGAGGGCTATGACGTTTGACTGCTTTTTCTCAGCCGTGTTTATCAAGTGTTTATCAACACTTGCAAACACTGTGCAAGATGCGAGTCAATGAGTGTGGCAGCCAGCTGACGTCTGTTTGTACTTCAGATGGCTTTCTCCTAGCCAGCTCCCCTCCCATGTGTCACGTGCATACTTGTGAGGATTCTTAGTTTTGACCAGGCCTTCTCCAATATGTAGCTCATTCAATACACATTCCTGGGCCACTCCCTAGGGGCCGATTGGCCAGTGTTGGTGGGGCCAGGGGATTTAAAAATTTGTCTCCCAGGTGATCTTGATAGAGGGGGTCTGTGGACCACCCACTTTGTGAAACGCTGGCACCAGGGCTCATGAAATCAGACATGGTTGGAAGTTCAGCTTTGTCACAGACTTACTGTGTGACCTTGAGCATGTCACTCTACCTCCCCAACCCTTAGATTCCTTTCAAAATGGTGACAAGAGTGTATGCGTTTGTTACTTCCAGCTTCCAGCTGCAAGTAACCAAAAAACCGAACTTCATCTGTAGTAAACAAGAAGGAGATTTATTGGCAACTTAGAAGTCCAGGGACGGGTGGGCATTAATCTGGGTTCTGTGCATGTGGAGGCCTAACACATCTAAGTGTTTTTCTAGTTCACTGACAATCTGGAGCCACCTGTGGGGCTCTCCTCCATTCCCGAGGCAGAGATGCCGTTTTGTGATGCCGCTATCTCAACACTTGGCTACTAAGAGCATCCAGGGAAGGGGAGAGAGGGGCAGGGGTGGCTCACGGGCTCCTGGCTGCTTTAGCCAAGAAGTGACTCACACAACACCTCCATTTATGACCCACTGGCCAGAGCTAGTAACAAACTTTAACTGCAAGGGATGCTGGGAAGGAGAAGTGCGCACATGGGATATTTGATGAACACCCCCTGCTTCTGAACTTTGGGCTTGAGCTGTAACTTTTCCAGGGCCCTGGTTCTGTCCCTCTGTGGTTCTCTTGGCTTCGCCCTGAGCTACTTCACCGGCTGCCTATGTCCACGGGTTGGCTCCCTCCTGGTTGCAGGATGGTGGCCGAAGCACTCGGGCTTGTACGCCCTGGTTAACATCTTCCCTCCCTTGCTAACAAGCGTCCTGAGATTGATTCTGAGTGAACTGACTTAGCGACCCCTGGAACCCATCAGGGTCTGTCTGGCGCTAAAGCTGGGGTGCAGCACATTCTACTTACAGGACGTACCCTCTGGAGGAGCAGCCTGGAAGCGGGATGACCTCCACAACAAAGACCTGCATCCTGGGTGGTTGCGAGGGTCACGGCAGGCTCAGGAAGGGGGGTGGAGCTGGCCGGATGAGCCGAGATGTCCCCAAGGTGCACGTGAGGCTCCTTAGGGTGACAGAGGAAGAGTTGGAGAAGGAACGGGGGTGTGGGCTGCAGCCAGTGGACGCGGCCAGCTCCTCCCACACTGCTGGCTTCCTGCTTTGCCACAGAACTCCCAGGAGTCCAAGGATTTGAAATGCACACCTGGTTTTCCGGGTTATTGTAAGGTATATTTGTCAAGGTAGAAGGCTAGAACACAATTGATTTTAACAGTTGGTTAACTTGATTTATTATTTTGAATATTTCGACATGTGGTTTGTAGTTCTCCCTCTTTACTCTTGCCCTGGGCTGCACAGATGTCAGGGATGGGCTGCTCAGAATGGTGCTGGTGAGTTAGCATTATAGGGCTTTCACCATTTACAAAGCAATTTTTAAATTTATATGGACTCTTTCAGTTGCTCTCATTTAACCTTAAAAACCACCTCAATCTACTGTCATCCCTAGTAGACATCGGAGGGTAAATGCTATGGAGCTAATACACCATATAAGCCAACTGTGTGGTTTAAATGTCTTTCCTAGAAGAAAAATGATCAGGGAATGTCACGGGGGCCCAACGTGCACTCAACACTGGGGCTTTCCCGTGCTGCGGGCCGGTCCCGGCTTGTCTGAAGTAACAGAGCAGCTTTGTTTCCCCAGTAGATACATTCTCACAGCTGCCATTTCCGCATACCTCCTAATGGCCTTCTTTGGAAAATGCCACCTCCCAACAAATATTGGATACTTGGCAACAAAACCACCTCTGGACTTTTGAGTTCCATCTGTGTGCTCAGAACTGGTCCAGGTTCTGCCAGAGACAAAATATATATATATAAAAGGGATAGTTCCTGCTTGCAGAGTGGTGAAGAGAAGAGAGGACATAAGAATAACCATGAAGAAATAGGAATGACAAAGCACACATTTTCATCTTCTATTGTGGGGAAGGTCTAGAGCAGGGGTGGGCAAACTTTTTCTGTCAAGAGCCAGATTGTAAATATTTTAGGCTTTGTGAGGCATATGGTCTCTGCCACAGCTACTCATCTCTTCACAAAGCAGCCAGAGACAAGATGCAAGTCAATGAGCTTGGGTGTGTTCCAATAAAACTTCATTTATGGACCTGGAAGTTTGAATTCCATATAATGTCCACATGTCATGAAATTTTGTTTTTCCTTAGATTTTTTCAACCATTTAAAGATGTGAACCCTATTCTTGGTTCACTAGCTGTACAAAAACAGGCAATGGGCTGGATTTGGCCTGTAGGCCGCCATTTGCCAACTCTTGGTCTAGAGGCTCCTTGGTCCTGAATTATGTAGTAGGAAAAACAAATGACTTCATGAGCTCTTAATAGGCATTCAGAAGAAATAAATTTGGGAACTGTTACATACCTTGAACACTTCTTAGAGAGTCTGCCATGTCAGCAGGGATCTCCAACTCTGAAATAGGAAGCAGTTCTTCGGGTTAAAGCTACTGACTTAGATTTCAAGCTCTAGAACATGCCAGAGTGGGCAAGAGACTTTCGACCCCCTGGCTCCCCCTGGTTCTCCCAGCTCAGTATGTGGCCCAGTGTCCGTCAGTTGCTTGGACTGAAAATACAGGATTCGTCCTTGACTCCCCTCTCTCCTTTATATGTCACTTCAATTTACCAGCACGTCTTTTCAACCGCACCTTCAAACCACATTCTGAATCCACCCACTTCTCATCACCTCCACACTAGCCATCTGCCCCGCAGTGGTTAGCATCACCCTTGCTGGTTGCTAGACCAACGGTTGCCAGGATGGGTTGCAGAGGGCAATATTTGCCCTTTTATTTGTAGTTTCTTGTTTCTCATCCTTTTAACTGTCTATTTAATAATGCACATAATGTATATTTTTCCAATGTACATGAAATATTATTACAACAAACATGTTTATAATCTATAAATGCTGTGTATATGTATGTGTGTGTATAGGAAGTAGTGGAGAAGGACAAGTGGAGTCATTTTTTTCAAACAATCTATCACACACATTGAATATAATTCAAACTTTCTCTTGAAAATAGCTAAAAATGGAAAAAAATACTAAAAAATACTAAAGGCATTGTGAGCTAACAAGGCAGTGAGGAATTATGGGGTGAAGATCTGGGAAAATAATTGAATCCCAAAAGGTGAGTCAGTGTTTGAGGCCACTTTCCCTCTAGATATCTTTTTTCCAGAAAAGATGACAAAGAGAATGAGAAGCTAGCAGAGCTGTTGACAGACAGTAGGGGCAAGAGGACAAACATTGGAATTCAGGGTCTAGAAGGAACCAGGGGACCATGGAAACAACCCCTCATCCCCACCAGTATTTGGTTTGGAGATATGCCACAGGGCTACAATTTGAGAGTAAGGTTTAACCAGAAGACTTGTCCTCTGAAGGAATGAAGTCTACTTTGAATGATCTCAATGCCTGATTGGAAAAAGGTGAGTAGGGATTGCTGATGCTGATGGCTAACAGCTTTAAGTAAATGTAATTTTATCTGTAAAAAGGTAACATTCTCTTAGGTTTCCTAGGTCTCTATGTTATTCATACCCAATGCCTGGCATTCAATCAAAATAACTTGGTTCATGAGGAGACCAGACAGCGTTGAGAGAGAGAGAGAGAATTAAAATAATGGACTTAAAATAACTATGCTTAATGTGCTCAAGTACATAAATACACCACAGTTTATCCATTCTTCAGTTGATGGACACCTGGGTTGTTTTTATCTTTTGGCAATTATGAATGACACCACTATGAAAATTGGTGTGCAGATGTATGTTGTCACTACTCTCAGTTCTTCTGGGTATATACCTAGTAGTGATATTGCCAGGTCACATGGCAAATCTATATTCAGCTTCTTTAGGAACTGCCAAAGAGTCCTCTTTGACCACTGTAGCTTTGTAATATGTATCAAGGTCAGGCAGTGAAAATCCTCCCACAGTGTTCTTTTTTAGAATGCTTTTGGCTATGTGGGTGCAGTTTCCCTTCCAAATAAATTTGGTAATTGCCTTTTCTTTTTTTGTAAGGTAGGCTGTTGGAATTTTGATTGATATTGCATTGAATCTATAAATCAGTTTGGGTAAGATTGGCATCTTCATGCTATTTTGTCTTTCAATTCATGAACATGGAATATCTTTCCATTTGTTTAGGTCTTCTTTGATTTATTTTAGCATAGTTTTGTAGTTTTCTGAATATAGGTCCTGTACTTCTTAGTCAAATTGATTCTCAGGTAATTGAATCTTTTTGTTGCTATTGTAAATGTAATTTTCCCCCTGTAGTTCTTCTCAGACCGTTCAATACTAATATACAGAAACATTACTGATATTTGCTGTTGATTTTGAATTTGCCACTTTGCTTACTCTTTTATAAACTTGAGTAGCTTTGTCATAGACATTTCAGAGTTTTCTAAATACAGGATCATGCCATCCAGGAATAGTGAGACTTTTACTTCCTCTTTCCCCATTTGGATGCTTTTTATACTTTTTCTTGTCTAACTGCTATAGCTAGAACTTCTAGCACAATGTAGAATAACAGTGGTGACAGTGGGTACCCTTGTCTTGCTCCTGATCTTAGAGGGAAAGCTTTTAACTTTTCCCCATTGAGTATGATGCTGTCTGTTTATCATATTGAGGAATTTTACTTCTGTTCCTGTCTTTTGAAGTGTTTTTACCAAGAAAGGATGCTGGATTTTGTTGAATGCCTTTTCTTTTGTTGAATGCCTTTTCTGCATGATGGTCATGTGGTGTTGTTTTTCCCATCAATTTGTTAAGGTAGCATATTACGTTAAATGATTTTCTTATATAGAACTACCCTTGCATACCAGGAATAAATCCCACTTGATCATGATGTATAAGTCTTCCGATATACTGTTGGATTTTATTTGCAAGTAATTTTGCAACTATATTCACTGGGGAGATGGGTCTGTAATTTTCTTTTTTTTGTAGTATTTTTATCTGGCTTTGTTATTAGGGTGCTATTGGCTTCATAAAATGTGTTGGGTAATTTTCCCTCTTCTTTAATTCTTTGGAAGTGTTTAAACAGAACTGGTGTTAATTCTCCTCAAAATGCTTGGTAGAATTAACCTTTGAAGCCATGGAGTCCTGGAGTTTCTTTGTTGGGAGATTTTTCTTGGTCTTTCTAAATGTGATCGGTTTGCTAAGTTCTTGTATTTCTGGTAGCATCAATGTAGGTTATTTGTCGATTCCTAGGAATTTCTCCATTTCATCTAGGTTGTCTACCTTGTTGGCATAAAGTTTCTCATAATATCCTTCTAGGATCCTTTTTATGTGGGTGGGATCAGTTGTACCCCCCCACCTTTCATTTCTGATTTTATTTATTTTCACCTTCTCTTTCTTTCTTTCTTTCTTTCTTTTTTTGTTAGTCTAGTTAAGGGTTTGTAAATTTTTGATCTTTTCAAGAACTAGCTTTCAGTTTTGTTGATTTTCTCTATTACTTTTTGTTCTCAATTTCATTTATTTCTGTTCTAATCTTTATTATTTCTTTCCTTCTGCTTGTTTTAGTTATAGTTTGCTGTTCATTTTCTAGGTTTTCCAGTGTTAGTTAAATTTTTTACTTTAGCTCTTTCTTCTTTTTAAAAATAGGAGTTTAGGGCTATAAATTTCTCTTGGCACTGCCTTCACTGTGTCACTTAAGTTTTATTTTAATTTTTAAAGATTTATTTATTTATTTCTCTCCTCCACCCCATTGTCTGCTCTCTCTGTCCATTTTCACTGTGTGTTCTTCTGTGTCCACTTGGATTCTTGTTAGCAGCACAAAGAGTTTGTGTCTCTTTTTGTTGTGTCATCTTGCTGCGTCAGCTCTCTGTGCATGTGGTACCACAGCTGGGTAGGCTGTGCTTTCTTTGCGCAGGGTGGCTCTCCTTAAGGGGTGCACTCCTTGCATGTGGTGCTCCCCTATGCAGGGGACACCCCTGTGTGGTAAGGAACTCCTTGCGTGCATCAGCACTACAAGTGGGCCAGCTCACCACATGGGTCAGGGGGCCCTGGATTTGAACCCTGGACCTCCCATGTGGTAGGCAGACACTCTATCCGTTCAACCAAATCCACTTCCCACATAAGTTTTAATAAGTTGTGTTCTTCTTTTCATTTGTCTCAATATATTTACTAATTTCTCTTACAATTTCTTCCTTGGCCCACTGATTGTTTAGGAGTGTGTTGTTCAGTCTCCACACATTTGAGAATTTCCCCCTTTATCTTCTCTTTTTGATTTCCAGTTTTATTCCATTATGAACTGAGAAGGTGCTCTGTAAAATTTCAATCTTTTTATAATTTTTTGAGATCTGCCTTGTGACCTAATATGTGGTCTATCCTGGAGAATGATCCATGAGCACTTGAAAAGAATGTATAACTGCTGATTTGGGATGTAATGTTGCAGATATATCTGTTAGATCTAGCTTGCTTATCATATTGTTCAAGTTCCTTGTTTCCTTGTTGATCTTCTAATTGTTCTATCTATTTTAAGAGTGGTATGTTGAAGTCTCCAACTATTGTTGTAGAGATGTCTATTTCTCCCTTTAGTTTTGCCAGTGTTTGCCTCATGTACTTTTGGGGACCCTGGATTGCTGCATAAATATTTATGACTGTTATTTGTTCCTGTGGATTACCTGTTTTATTAATATAAGATGGACTTTTGTATCTCATCACTTTTTTGCATTTAAAGTCTCTTTTGTTCAATATTATGATAGCCACTCCTGCTGTGTTTTTGTTACTATTTGCATGGAGTGCCTTTTTCACTTTCAGCTGGTTTGTATCCCTGGGTCTAAGGTGAGTCTTTTGCTGGCAGTATATGGATGGCTCATGTTTTTTTATGCATTTGTCAGCCTATATCTTTTCATTGGGAATTTAATCTATTCACATTCAATGATATCGCTGTAAGTGCATTTTTTCTTCCCCCATTTTATTCTTTGGGTTTTATATGCCGTATTTTATTTTCATCTATCTTTTTACTCTTTTGGTTATCCTTTCTGCTCTTCTTATCTTCCACACTCTCCTCCATGTTTCTCTCTCCTGTGTTTTTCTCTTGGGTAGTAAGTTTCCCTTAATATTTCCTGCAAAGGCAGATTCTTTTTATGAACTCTTAGTTTCTGTTTATTTGTGGATATTTTAGACTCACATTTATGTTTGAGGGATGATTTGGCCAGGTAAAGAATTCTTAGCTGGCAATTTTTCTCTTTCAGTATCCTAATTACATCATACCACTGTCATCTTGCCTCCATGGTTTCTGATGAAAAATTCACACTAAGTCTTGCAGGGCATCCCTTATATATGATGGCTTGCTCCTCCCTTGCTGCTCTCAGAATTTTCTTTTTATCTTTGATAGTCAACCTTCTAAGTAGTATGAGTCTAGAGTAGGTCAATTCAGATTTATTCTGATTGGAATATGCTCCACTTCTTGGACATGTAAGTTCATTTCTTTAATGAGAGTTGGGAATTTTCAGCTATTATTTCCTCAAATACTCTTCCTGCTCCTTTTCCCTTCTGCTTGTGGAACTCCTGTGGCATATAATTTGTCGTGTTTCATGTTATCATTCAACTTTCTGAGTCCCTGCTCAGTTTTTCCACTCTTTTCTCTTTCTGTTCTTCTCTCTCTTCAATTTCAGTTGTTCTATCTTTTGTATCACTTATTTTTCTTCTGTCTTTTCACATATGCTGCTGTATGCGTCTAATGTATTTTTGATATCATCTATTGTGTCTTTCATTCCCATGAGCTCTGTTACTTTTCTATTCGGGTTTTTAAATTCTTCTTTGTGCTCACTAAGTATCTTCTTCATGTCCTTTATCTCTTTAGCCATATTGTCTTTAAACCCATTAATTTGATTTGGAAGTTGTGTGCCTTTAGTTGATTAGTTGTCTCAAATCCTGTGTTTCTTTTGGGCTTTGATATACTCCTTTTCTTGGGCCATTTCTTTCGTTTTCTTAATACAGCTTGCAATTTTTTCCCTGATGTCTAGGCATCTGATCAAGATGGTGAATTAATCTGTTGCTCAATTTATCTCTCTTTCCTAGGGATTTAGTGGCAGAAGGTTGTGTATTACTGCTCTTATTGCTGTTTTTTGATTCTTGGTGCAACCTGTTCTGGATCTTTAGGATTTTCCCTGTTAGTTTCTCAAATATGGGCCCATGGACTCAGTAATGGGCTGTAGACCTGCTTCTGAGTGCCTTGGGAGGGAAGGGTGTAAAGGTCATAAAAGTCTAATTTTTAAATTTCATCACATGCAGTTCCTGGATATGCCAGCAGGTGGCGCTCCTTAACAGGTCTGCCTGGTCAATGCCTGGGAACAGTTTGCTTGAAACAGGAAACCATCAATGTGATAGAAGATACTCCTTGGGTGCTAAGAGCCTCATAATTCAAACTTTCTCAGAGGCAGGTCTCTAACCTTTGCTGGCAGCCCCCTCCCTTTTCCCAGGTAGGAAATAATTTCACTCCCCACTGCATCCCTGCCTTCTGGTCAGTGGAGAGAGAGATTGAGAGGGTCAGATCTCTTTAGCCAGGTACAGGTTTCTAAGGCAAACAATGACATGGCCCTACCCAACCTGGAAGGGCTTGCGGGACACAGCAGTCCAGATCTGTGGGTCAAAAGCTGAGTCAGTTTTAGGCCGTGTCTTCCTCTCTCCCATTTCCTGGGGAGGCGGAATAGCCATAGGCTCTATTAAAATGCCTGGGAGAGGGTGCTGAACAGCTGCACCTGCTGCTTTAACTCACAGTTTTGCAGTCGAGATTCTTTTCCTTTGCTCTTCTCTCTTCTGGGCAATGTCTAGCCTTCTCCTGGTGTCCTATACTCCCCCAGGCCATTTCTGCATCCTCTAGCTATTTTTCTGGGAGAGAAGAAAGTCCTTGTCTTTCCAGGCTGCCATTTTCCCAGGAACCGCATAGTGCTATTTTTGTACACACCTGGCATGATAGGATGCATGTATTTATGTATTACCTGTGAATGTGAGCTCCACAAGAGCAGGGACTTGTTTGCCATGGAATTCAGAGCCCTAGCACAGTGCGTGGCAAAGAGTGAGCTCTCAGTGACTGCAGGTGGGTGCATGGATGGGCGAAGGAAGGAATGAGCCAAAGCTTGGCACTGCTGGCATGTACACAAGTTGGAAGCTATTGTGTATGCTGAGACATAAGACCTCATCGAGGAGCAGCTCTCCAGCAGGGGTATGTGACCTGGGGTAAACTTCAGCTTACCAAAGCTCAGCGTAGGCTGAGGAAGACTGCTGCTTCCCCGGCCACCCAAAAACGCACGACACCGCAATAGCAAATTCTCAGAAAGCCAGCTTTTGCCCTGGCAAAGATGAAGTACTCCATGAATTTTGAGCCTAACTTAGGAAACTTTACAACAGCTAGATAAGCTATTTTAAAAGAATGGGCCATTGCAATTGAGACTATTTTCCTCAGATAATTGAGGTGGAGTTTGAAAGAGATTAATAAATAATAATAGGGAAGCTGATTTGGTTCAACTGATAGAGCGTCTGCCTACCATATGGGAGGCCCAGGGTTCAAACCCAGGTCCTCCTGGCCCGTGTAGTGAGCTGGCCACGCACAGTGCTGATGCACGCAAGGAATGCCCTGCCACGCAAGGGTGTCCCCCGTATAGGGGAGCCCCACGTGCAAGGAGTGCGCCCTGTAAGGGGAGCCATCCAGCATGAGAAAAGTGCAGCCTGCCCAGGAATGGCGCCGCACACACAGAATGCTGACGCAGCAAGATGATGCAACAAGAAGAGACACAGATTCCCGGTGCCGCTGACAAGAATGCAAGCAGACACAGAAGAACACACAGTGAATGGACAGAGAGTGGTCAACAGGGGGTGGGGAGGGGAGAGAAATAAATAAAAAGTAAATCTTAAAAATAATAATAATAAAAGCCCTTTTATTTGTTGAGCCGCTGAAGGCAAAAACATCTATTACCATAACGATAGTCTTTAGGGGAAAGCTGTGAAAACACCAACAACAGGTAAATGTGCCCATGAGACGTCCACGAGAATCCTGGAGAGCGACTCCTTCTCTTTCAGCTCCCCTGGGGTCACCTAGCAGGACCTTACCCCAAATGCTGGCTGGGTGTCATTTGGTAAGTTCAGAAGCTAACCTGCCTCTGCGGTGCTCGGGGTGCCCAGGGCTAATATCTGATTTGTTCAATACGAGCTTCTTGGAGACAGAGATGGGGCTCAAGGGCGCTGAGGGCAAATTTCCTCCCGGGGTGACTTTTGAGCCTGTCCTTTCCCTGTGGGTGGTGGACACACGATCCCTGACCCTCTTGTGCGCGGCTGGTTTCCATCAAGAATAATCCAGCAGGGCCTGAGAACCCGAGGCCAAAGCAGACCCCCCCCCCCGTGCCCTGCTGGCCCCGAAACCAGGACTCGAAGTCCCCCATGCGCGGCGTTCCCACATTCCCGGGGCCTGAGCAGCGAGCAGCCAGGCGAGGACACTGTAAAATCCAGAGTCAGGCCTGGTAGAAACGTGAGACCGCACGGCAGGTGAGGGCTTAAAACCCACGTGCGTCCACCTACCACCTGGGAGGTCCGCGGTTCAAACCCCGGGCCTCCTGACCCGTGTGCAGCTGGCCCATGCGCAGTGCTGATGCGCACAAGGAGTGCCCTGCCACGCAGGGGTGTCCCTGCGTAGGGGAGCCCCACGCGTAAGGAGCGCACCCGTAAGGAGAGCCGCCCAGCGCAAGAGAAAGTGCAGCCTGCCCAGGAATGGCGCCACGCACACACGGAGAGCTGACACAGCAAGATGACGCAGCAAAAAGAAACACAGACTCCTGGTGCCACTGACAAGAATATAAGTGGACACAGAACATGCAGCAAATGGACACAGAGAGCAGACAATGCGGGTGGGGGGGGTAAAGGGGAGAGAAATAAATTAATAAAAATAAATCTTAAAAAAAACCACCAAAAAACCAAAAAAAACCCCTAAAACCGCGTGCGTGGCCTGCGCTGCGCCGGCCTTCCCTGCGCTCGCCCTGCCCGGGAAGCTCTCATTTTAAGCAGCAGGATTTCCCTGAAGACACAGTCTGTCACCTGCCGCTTTTGATCTTCCTTGCGGGTTTCAAATGGAGACAGATTTTGTCCTAAGGATCATTGGCACTTAGCAAAGAGGTGTTGTGGGCGATCTGATGTCAGCAGAATCTCAGAGACACTCGGGCTCCTGTCGCTGGGTTTAGGTGAAGGGGGAGAGTCTCCAGACCGTGCCTCATTAGATTTTCCCCCCTGGTGGGCTGGGACGGTGACCTGGGTGGGTCTGTGCGGATGTTGTAATTAGGGAGAGAGATTGTCGTGTGTCCCCGACAGCTTTGCTCTCGGGAGTAATGGCCGGCTGGCCCCGGTGAAAAGAGCTGACACTTAACACAGCTGATGAAAAGCAGATGCAAAGACGACTGTGGTTACAGGGGACTTGGGGAATAGGACAGGGGTTCGGCGACGGAGGGGACGTTGTGGAAAAGGCACGTTTTATTTTGGTTTCGTTTTTAAGTGGAGGAGAGCTTTTCATCAGCACTTTGAAATGCTGCAGGTGGCCCGCGGTGCATCACTGAGGTTGCGGGAAGAGATCACACCTGCAGTCTTTGCACGTTTCACACTTCCCCTCTCAGGAGGTGAGCGGCCGGCGGCAGGAGAGGATTCCTGGAATTGTCTTTGCTTTTGGAATGCGTGTTTAATCAGAACTGCTGTGACCTGGTCACATGGCGATCGGTGCTCCTCCCCAGGGGGTCTTTCTGTCTTCCAGGCATCCAGCTGCAGGTGAGCCCAAGCTAGAAAGGACCGCAGCCCATTCTCTTTCTTTTTTTTTTGAGGTACTGCCATCAGGGATTGAACCGTGGCATGTGGGAAGCCAGGGCTCCAACACTGAGCTCCGCCGGCTCCACCGAGTTGGTTTTTTCATTTATTTGCTTTGTTTTCAGGAAGTACCGGGGATCGAACCCAGGACCTCATACATGGGAAGCAGACACTCAACCCCGAGCTACATCCACTCGTTTTAGTTGCTGAAAATTTGGACTCTCCAAGTTTTCCCTTCAAAGTTTGCTTTTTTCCCCTCCTTGCCTTCCTGGTGTACTCACTTCCCTAATATGTCCTTAAGGCCATAGGAAAAGGAACCAATAATTTTGTGCCAAAGGGCATCTTCTGAGAAAGCACATTTGACTTGCAAAGGCAGCAGGATTCCCGGACTTGATGGAGAAATGAACTAAGATAAACATCTGGGTAAAAGAGTGAGGCTGAGGAAACAGTGGGGAGTCCTTGGGCACGGGGACAGGCGTGGACTTAGACGAGGCAGGCAGCTGGGCGTCCTCCGCGAGGCACACAGAGCTAGCGGCAGAGCCGGGGGCAGACGTGGGCACGAAGACCACGGAGAGAGAAGACGAAGAGCGAGAAGAGGGAGAACACAGGCTGACCCGGGAGAGCAGGTCCTTTTTCTCTTGGAGTAAAGCCATGACAGAGGCCGTGTCTTGACACGACTTTTCAGAAACGCCCTTTCCAGCCCAGGATCTCTAGAGGGAGGGCTGGGGCAGCCCCACAGCTTGTCAATGAGCCGCAAGTGCTTCAGGGGCTCCTGATACCACCTGGGTGAAGTCTCACCTCCTCCATCTGGCACATACAGTCTTTTGTGATCTGCCCTTTATCTATTGTTCTCCCCTACATCCAATGCCTCCCTTCGTGTCTCTTGTCATCTAAATTCATTAGCCACAGATCAGAGACCGATCTCTCCTGTGCCTTCTGTGGGAGCCATGGTTCTGTGCATTAGCCACCGGAGCATGTCTCTCCTCCTTTCCTTGACAGCACAGATGCGCCAGCCTTGGTCTACCAGCCATCCTTAATCTCCCAGCCACACAGAGACCAGCAGGGCTTCCTCCCTTTATCTCTATGTACCTAGTCCAAAGAGCTGCAAAAAAAAAGGCATTCAGTAAATGTTCATTGGATGAATGAATGGTTTCTGTGGTTGGATTTTTTCCCAGATTTTCCTTTTTTTTAAAAAAAGATTTATTTATTTCTCTCCCCTTACCCCCCCTGTTGTCTGCTCTGTGTCCATTCACTGTGTGTTATTCTTTGTCCACTTGTATGCTCAGTGACACTGGGTTCTGTGTCTCTTCTTTGTTGCATCATCTTGCTGCGTCAGCTCTCCGTGTGTGCGGTGCCACTCCTGGGTGGGCTGCATTTTTTGCATGGGGCAGCTTTCCTTGAGGGGTGTATTCCTTGCATGTGGGGCACCCCTATGCAGAGGGCACCCCTGCGTGGCATGGCACTCCTTGCGTGCAGCAGCACTGTGGGTGGTCCAGCTCACCACACAAGCTAGGAGGCCCTGGGTATTGAATCCTGGACCTCCTATATGGTAGGAGGACGCTCTATCAGTTGAGCCACATCTGCTTCCCTCTCCCAGATTTTCAAGAAACTATACAAAAATTTTTACTTAAAGAAAGTAAGTGAGCAGGAGACCTGAATCTCTGGACTGTCCATGTGACGGCCAGGCCCTGGGCCTCAGCAGACTTGCGGCTCCTACTCTCTGGTTTCTTGGACTTACCCTGGCCAGCTGACAGGGAGGTGAAGAGGGTCAACCACCACACCAGGGAGCCAAGAGTGCCTACAGCTGCAAGCAGGAGAATTGCATCCATCATCCATGTGGATTCTAAGCCCCCTCTTGATGTAGAGGGAGACTGGACATACCAATCCCAGGGTCCACAGGCTGGAGGAATAGAGTATGGATTAAAGTGGATTTACTGGTGTTCTGCTGGGGAACTATTGTGATTAGTAAGGGAAGAAATTGTGGTAGTGATGTGGAGAGGGTGGCCATGGTGGCTGCTGAGGGTAGGGAGAGGGAAGAAGAGATAAGATGCGGGAGCATTTTCAGGATTTGGAGTTGTCCTGGGTGGTGCTGCAGGGATGGATGCTGGATGCTGTGTGTCCTGCCGTGGCCCACTGGGTGGCCTGGAGAGAGTGTGGACTACAATGTGGACCACTGTCCATGTGCTGCAGCGGTTCTCCAGAATGTATTCGCCAGGTGCGGTGGATGTGCCGCGGTGATGGAAGAGGTTGTTGATGTGGGGGGGGTGGGGGTATATGGGGACCTCATATTTTTTAAATGTAACATTTAAAAGAAAATAAAGAAAAAAAGAAAAAAGAAAATAAGTGAAGCCTGGGCCACAAAGAAATAGATAGGAAGTTTAGCTGTCATATGAGAAACGGCAGATAACCCATATCCTGGTTATATAAATATATATGTATGTATTTTTTTAGAATTCTGAATATAAAGAAATCTGTAACTAAAGCCTGCAGTTCATCCATCCATCCATCCATCCATTTCACTTCATTTCCCCCAAGTACTGATGAGCACATAAAGACAAGTGAGACAAGATCTCAGGTTAAGAAGCCTGTAGCTTGGTCTAGTGGTCTAGACCACTAGTGGGTTAGGCACCCCAGCAGTTAAACATTTTAAGCTTGGCTGCCCAAAATATGTATTTATTTATAAATTATATGCATGTATTACTCTCCTAATATGTACATTATTGAATGGGCCTAAAAATAGGAACTGAAAACTGGATGAAACAAAGTAAATAGAAGTAGATGTTCTAATTTCCAATATTTTCTTCTTGCGTCTTTCCTCCCCCCCCACTTCACTGGGTCTTGGGTCATCCCTGGGATGCGTGTACCTTGGAAGCCACTGACTTGGTATAGAAATCACAGGAGCCACGAGCTCAGGGGGAGGAGGAGCGGGGGCGGGGCTGGACTGCCCAGCGAGGTCATTTTCTGGGCTGGTGCCACCTTGCTCTCAATCCGTACAGTCTATGCCAACAACTGCATTTTCTCATTGAAAACCCCAATCCCCTCTTGCTCCACAGAGACCTGCTTTCTCCTGGCTCCCCGTTTCTATCACTCGGACTTGCTTTCTGCCCTCCAACTTTGGGCCTGCCCCCTACTGAGACTCTCTCTTAAAGGATGTGCTGGTTTTCCTGCTTCCCAATGTGCCACCGTTATCTTGTTGCAAAGTTGCCGCCTTCCCGTCTTACTCAGTCTCCACTCTGAGTCAATAGCCCTTAAACTCGTTTGCTATTGTTCTGTAACTGTGATTATATAATAGAAATAAAATTTAGTAAAAATGCTGGTCAATTCAATGGAAAATCTGGGAAGAAAGGAAGCATAGATGAGGTCATCGAAGGCATCTGTATCAAATTTGCAAACTGGGCAGAGAACTAATGGGGGACAATAGAATATTTAAAAATACCTTCAAAATCCGATAGGCTGGAATAAAGACTGGAAGCCAGCAGGATGAGGACAGCGGATGAATGAAATCTTGCATTGACATGCAGGAAAATGAATGCATGCATGCGTGGGTTTGGGTTCCCCTCAGTTTCAATAGTTAAAATGAGGTCCTCCTATGTGTAAAAGTCAGTTTTGGTAGCTCATACATTTTTTTTAACTTCTTATTTTAAAATAATTATAGACTCATAAGAAGTTGGAAAATGTGTACAGAGAAGTCCTGTGTGCCCTTCCCCAGCTTCCCCCACTGGTAGCATTTTACCTAACTATAGTACGCTATCGAAACCAGAAAATTGACATTGGCACAGTACAATTAACTAGTCTGCAGACCTGACTCAGAGCTCACCAGTTTTACATGCACTGCTTGATTCTGACAGCTTATTGGGTAGAGACTTAGGATTTTAGTTGACCAGAAGCTCATGGTGAATATTAGGTAGCTTGTGGCATCACCAACTGAATCAGCTTCCTAGGGTTGTAGTGACAAAGTACCACAAGTAGGTGGCTTGAAACAACAAAAATTTACTGTCTCCTAGTTCTGGAGCCTGGAAGTCCAAAATCAAGATATCCGCCAGCCAGGCTCCCTGTGCCACCTATAGTGAAGGGTCCTTCCCGGCCTCCCCCACCTTCTGGAGGTCGCCAGCCCTCTCGGCTTTCCTTGGCTTGCAGCTGCAGCTCACCAGTCTCTGCCCCTGCCTTTGCATGGCCTCCCTGGTGTCTGGGTGTGTTGTGACCAAATTTCCCTCTGATGAGGACACCAGTCATGTTAGATTAAGGACCCCCCTACTGCAGCTTGGCCTCATCTTAACTAAATCACGTCTTCAGAGACTCTATTTCCAAGAAGGGTCACATTCTATGGGACAGGAGGTTAGGACTTGGACATACCTTTTTGTGACGGTGGTCTGGGGCTGGGGTGGGATTCAATCCATAGCGCTAGCTCCTTGGTCCTTAGGCTGTCTGGGCAGACGTGCAGCATGTGGGCCAGAGATGGTCAGACCAGTGCGCTGGGAGCGTCATCTTCAGTTCTGGCTTCCAGTGAGGGACACGAAGAAATCTACAATCACAGATTTTTTCCCCCTCCCTCCCTTCTTCCCTCCCTCCCTCCCTCCCTCTGTTCTTTCTTTCTTTCTTTCTTTCTTTCTTTCTTTCTTTCTTTCTTTCTTTCTTTCTTTCTTTCTTTCTTTCTTTCTTTCTTTCTTTCTTTCTTTCTTTCTTTCTTTCTTTCTTTCTTTCTTTCTTTCTTTCCCTTCCTTCCTTTCTTTCCCTTCCTTCCTTCCTTCCTTTCTTTTTCTTTCTTTCTTCTTTCTTTCTTTCTTTCTTTCTTTCTTTCTTTCTCTCTCTTCCTTTCTTTCTTTCTTTCTTTCTTTCTTTCTTTCTTTCTTTCTTTCTTTCTTTCTTTCTTTCTTTCTTTCTTTCTTTCTTTCCCTTCCTTCCTTCCTTTCTTTCTTTTTCTTTCTTTCTTCTTTCTTTCTTTCTTTCTTTCTTTCTTTCTTTCTTTCTTTCTTTCTTTCTTTCTTTCTTTCTTTCTTTCTCTCTCTTCCTTCCTTCCTTTCTTTCTCTCTCTCTTTTCCTTCCTTCCTTCCTTCCTTCCTTCCTTCCTTTCTTTCTTTCTTTCTTTCTTCAGAGATATTGATGGCTGTATGATTATTATTAGGAGGATATTCAAAACAATATACATGCCTGGAAATAGAAGAATACACAAGTTAAAGAGAAATAATAAAAAGAAGAGTGGATTAACTGAGAGTATTTCCTCGATGGAATGTTACGCATCCATAGAAATGATGATTGTTAAGGGGAGGAGAGTGTTGAGGATATTAAAATATAATATTAAATGAAAAGTGCGTATAGCATGTGAAATAAATACATTCAATGAGAAAATGAAGGAAGTAGAAAAATGTGAGCAGTGGCTTAGCTTAAGTGATGGAATATGAGTAACTACTCATTCTTTATTCTACTTTGGTGCATCTCCCAAGTTTTCCTTAATGAGCCCATACGTTCTCCATAGCCTATTCTTTTTGGATAGAATTCTTAAGCTGAAATAGCCTCCATGTTCTTCATTCTTTCTTTTGACCACTTGAACTTATATTGTAGAGTTTGCCTCATGTAACAGAGAAGATACATGGCTTATGATTAAAAAACAACAACCATGCACTTCTCCATACATATACCTACACATATATGAATATTATGTGTCTTCTTGGCCAGGTTGTGGTGCCCAGTTGTTTGGTCAAACCCTGGCCTAGATGTTGCTGTGGAGGGACTTCAGAGATGTGATTAGCATCTGCAGTCAGTTGACCTGAAGTAAGGAGATGACCCTTGATGATGTGAGTGGGTCTCAGCCAATCAACTGGCAGCCTGATGAGCAAAGAACTGAGGTTTCCAGAAGAAGTTCTGGCTCAAGGCTGCAATACCACTCTTAATGGAATTTCCAACCTGCTGGCCTGCCCTACGATTCAGGCTTGCCAGTCCCCACAACAGTGTGGAACAATTCCTCGAAATAAATCTCTTTATGTGTGTATATATGTATGCAGATATATATAAACTTACATATATATATATATATATATGTATCCTCTCTCTCTATATATATATATGGTTCGGTTTTTCTGAAAAACCCTAGTACAATATGCACATGTATATTTGTGTGTATGTGTGTGAGTGTGTATTCTTCTTTTCCCTGATGCTTTCTGTCTTGTTTCCAGCCAGATTAAGCCTGGGTGGGCTTTGCCAGCTGGACCTCCTGCACCCACGGGGCAGAAGCCGGGATGGGTGCCCCCAGGCTTCAAGTCAGTCACTGTCTCCTCACCTTGGGCCACAATGAAGAGTCGGCTCTCAAGTTTCTCCCTTTGGAAGAAACTCGTAAAAGGCCCATTTGTAAGCATTAGTGTGAACTCGCCTGTTTCCATCAGGCGAATCATACTTTCCCGGGCTGCTATTAGCTCATGGTATTTATCTGGGCTTCGAGTCCTTTGCAATTTAATCTTCAGTGTCACAGTTTCCCCGTGGGCACTTTTCATCATTTTATCTGCTGTCATTCCCTGGCTGGTGGTCCTGTGCATGAAATTACTTCTCCCCCTTCACTTATGTAGTTCACTCTGTCGTCTGCGGAAGCATTTTCGTTGGCAGCCTCTGCGTAGAGTGAGATTTTAAAGGATCTAGACGTGTTCCAAGGGGATTCACGTGCGGTTCTGGCAACCAAGGTCTGTGGTTGCTTCTTTGCAGGGCCCCTCCAAGGCACCCGCTCCATGCCTGGGATGTGCTTTCTGCCCTCATGCGGGACCGGGCCTCGGAGAGCACCCTGTCTGTTGATCTGGCCCACCTCCAGCCTTTCCCTGGGCTGCTGCTGAGACTTAGCACTGGGGACCACTCACAGTGACGGTGTCCTTGCCGGGCTGGACCCAGCCACCAGAGCTTTATACCAGTTATCGCATTCCATCTCAACAACCCAGACGGGAAAAGAGATTGCATGCCCGTGGTCACACAGGAAGGGGCAGAGCTGGGCTGGGGCTCCAGTCTGGCATCCAGAGTCTTCGCTCCTAATCGCTTTGCTTGTCCACGACTGCATCTCCGTCTTCACCCTGCACTGGGGACTCTGGGTCCTGCTGTTAAAATCCCACTGGTCGTTTTAGAGACCAATGCCAAGGACGCAAACACACGGTGGAAAATCTGATCATCAAAGTTCCCAGGCTTGGGGTTGAAAAGTAGAACCAGAGGATTTGAGCATAGTCTGTGGGTCTCCAAATGGAAAAGGTGGGATTAGGGCAACTTCGAAAGGGGATGGATTTAAAAGACGCGATTATTTTAAGCTCGTGATTTAACTCAAGGAGGGAGGATTAGGTTTAGTGTCATCCTTGAATCAGAAGGTCCCTGATGCCAGGAGGACATGGATGGTCACAGGGCCTGTTTGGGGCTCTGTGGGGAATTGGGGGAACTTGCCTTCAGAGGCTGTGCGGCCTGCGGTTTGCGGATTTTGTAAATGCAAACTCTCTGTGAAATTGTCTTTCGTATCTGCTGTCCCACTGTGCCGTGGCCACAGCTCTTACGGTGCTTCTGTTCTGTACCCTGGGCTGGAGAGGAAACCTTGGTGACCATTTGTATCTGAGTTCACTGCAGTTTCTGGTAAATATCCTTTTGCTAATCTATTTTTAAAAGCATCTTTATAGAGATACAATTTACGTGAGATAAAATTCACCCCTTTCCCCTTAAATACACATTTGCCCTTCTCTCCTTCCCCCACCCCCTAGTCACCTCTAACCTACTTGCTATCTCTGTGAATTTTCTATTTCCAGTCATCTCTCATAAGTGACGTCGTACGATATTCATCTCATGTGTCATGCTTATTTCCCTGAACACATTGTTTTCAAGTTCTTCCATGTTGCGGCAGGCCTCCGAACACCATTCTTTCTTATGGCCAAATACTAATCCCTTGTGTGTATGTCTGCTAACCTATATTTGAACAATGTTGAGATGCTATAAACAGATAGGGCAGAAGCCGTCCTTTTCACATGTAGCATCGATTGCTAGCACCAAAGCTTTTCAGAAGGCTCAAAATCCTAAGTCTACTTTTCCACCTGCCACTGTCTGGGCAGGATGTGGCCTTGGCTGTTGACTGGCTGCCCTTGTGCTTCTCCTTTTTCCCTGTTCTGACGATGAGTCTAGATCTCTCAGTCCAGCATCTGGTGGCCACGAGGCTGCCCAAGTCCCCAGTCTCCCCCACTCTCTGCTTGCATCACCAGAATAGTCATCATTTTAGAAGCTAACTCACATTCTGTGGACACTTTGGAGAAGAAAACAAGAGGAAACAATGATACGGCATGGCTTCCGAAATCTTATAGCAGATGCCATTTGCCAAGCAACTGAAGCCAGCCTCTGAGTCTGCACTTTTCCCTTTACTCACGCTTGAACTGACGTCCTTGTAATACTAGGAAAAGGCGGAACTCATGTTCCCTGGCATCCCCAAAGAGGAAGTGAAAGAAACAAGCGAAACAATTCCCTTCAAGAAAAAAACCTCCAAAACTGCCTATAGAAATATTACTTGTGTTTACCGTTAACCAGTCTTCTAAAATAGGAACGGTACTTTGCAAGAGACCATGAGAAGGTTTTTTAAGAACAAAATGAGGAAATAAGGTGTCAGCTGGGATCCCTTGGGTGTTCGGTCTGCCCTGTACTCTGGCTGGAAGATGACTCCCTGCCAAAATGATTCTCCCTCGCAAGAGTCATGGCCCGTGGTTGGAAAACGGCCCACTGGCCAACTGACTTGAAAAGAAGCTGCGGCAAGCTCACAGAACTGCCTGCCTCCCACGTACCTTCACCTGGGATTGTGGTTTTGCTTATTCGGTTTAATTCAAGACAGGCGCCCTGCCATTCCTCTCCTCTCAGCTCACTGGGTTGACCCTTGTCATTGGCTTTCTGGGGCCTCCTCACCAGGGCAGACCCCTCCCACCTAGGAAAAGAGGAGTTGCTGGCTGTGTGGCCGATTCCACAGGACGGTGTTGGGGAGTGGACGGGGACGCATCTCTTGGGTGATTTCTTCCCTTCTTGACAATGCCTGGGATCTGGGAAGGTTGCCAAAGTGGCAGGTGTGGCAAGGGCATGTGGCAACATACTGCCCCTTGGAGGTGGGGCATTTTGCTCTGGTTTTACTTAAGTTAAAAAGGGCATTTGGAGGTAGAGAAAGGAATGAGGAGGAGGAAGTTTTTCCCTCGAGAGCCGAGGCTTTCCTGAGTGATGAATCGCAGGCCTCTCCGCCGTTCCGTCACAACCAGGGTGCTGGGAGCTGAAAGGCAGGCCCTGGGATGATGAGCCGTGCTTGGGGGGGCCTAACCCAGCACTAATCACCAACAAACAAGGACACTCATGTGCCAGGAATCCAGGAAGAGCTCTCTGAACTTTCCAAAACCCCATGAGGAAGGTGGTATTGTCTGCTTTTGCAGTTGAGGAAGTGAGGCAGAGAGAAGTGAAGCAATTGTCCAAGCCACAAAGCTGATGAGGAGCACGGCCTGTATCTGTGGGTTTACCCCGCGGCCCCAAATGCCGAAGGTGAGGCCGCAGCCCATGGGTTGGGGCCCTGTGGACACTTCCAGAGAGTGGGGGGTGATGTGAGGGAAGCGAGGATGGTGCAGGGACCTTCTGTAAGAGGCTAAGTTGATTTTATTTAAAGGCATACCCTTTATTCTAAGGGGTTGCTCTTTCTATTTTTTGAGAGGTACTAAAATATCCTTCTCAATTTTTTTCTGGTGGAATGATGCTAAGAGGTAAAAGTTCAAAAGAGATATTTATGTGGCAAAATAAAAAGCAAGTGGCCTTCCATTGGTATTGTTTTTTGATAAAATTCATTGGACTTTTCTGTGACGGCTTGAGACCAACTGTGCTTGCTATCCTAAATCCTTTTTGGGGGGAGCATCTCATGTACCATGGCACATGATAATAGGTCCCTATCTTAACCCCACTGGTCAGCGAGCCAGGTGCATGGGGCATGCAGAGAGACAAGCTCAGGGCATCCTCCCATGCCCCTCCTGTACTTGTTGCTACCATTATTCCTGTTTCACAGACAGGGAAACTGAGGCTGAGCACAACTGTATGTGCCCCTGGGCTTGTGCGGCCACAGTGGGGTGGAGCTTCACCAGCAGTCTGGTCTGGGGGTCTCTTGAGGAGATGTCTGGGTGGGGGTTGGGAGCTAGCCAGGGGAGGAAGTCATGGGTGTAAGCAGCAGCACAATGTGAAGGCTGAGGGCACTTGATGACTCAACATGACTTGTGACCATGTGGAAATTGGCTGGAGCCCTGGATCCTTCAGGTGAGCTTGGAAGCCGTCTTGGTTCCCAGTTACTTCCTCCACCCGGAATTGACTGGAGCCAACTCCTGGGGTCTGGGTAGGTGTGTGAGTTTGGGCCCTGTCCAGGCTTCCTCAAGGTTGTCCAACCAGAAAGGCTGAGGCTCAGAGCAAAGGTGAAGAAGGCCCTCCTTGCTGGGTCTTTGACCCACCTGTATAAATCCCCTGGAAAATCCAAGTAGTCTGCTTTCTAGGCATTTCTGATTTGCTTCCAGGCATCACTTGTTTGGGACATCTCAAAAACCAAAGAGAAAACAAACAAAAACAAGGGCAACCAACAAAAACCCTGAGCCTCAGCAGATTTGCAACTCCTACTGTCCAGTTTATTGGACTTACCCTGGCCAGCTAACAGGGAGGTGAAGAAGGTCAACCACCACACCAGGGAGCCAAGAGTGCCTACAACTGCAAGCAGGAGAATTACATCCATCATCCATGTGGAATCTAAGCCCCTTCTTGATACAGAGGTGGAGTGGACATAACCATCCCAGGGTCCACAGGCCGGAGGAATAGAGTATGGATTAGAGTACACTTACTGATATTCTACTATGGAACTATTGTGATTAATAATGGAAGAAATTGTAGCATTGATGTGGAGAAAGTGGCCACGGTAGCTGCTGAGGGTAGGGAGAGGGAAGAAGAGAAATGATATGGTGGCATTTTCAGGACTTGGAATTGTATGGCGGACATTGTATGTCCTGCCATGGCCCACTGGGTGGACTGGGGGAGAGTGTAAACTACAATGTAAACCACTGTCCATGTGGGCCAGCAGTGCTCCAAAATGTATTCACCAAATGCAATGAATGTGCCACAATGATGAAAGAGGTTGTTGATGTGGGAGGAGTGGGGTGAGGGGGTGGGGGGTATATGGGGTCCTCTTATTTTTTGAATGTAACATTTAAAAAAAAATAAAGAAGGAAAAAAACCCCCAAAGAAATAGCAACTTGACTCTGGGTCCAGGTTGCATGAAAGGAGTGGCTGGCAGAGGCTCCATCTCTAATGTCGAGATGGTTCAGCTCAGCCAAAGCTGTGGGCAGTTTAGCAAAAAAAGACCCTGACTCTCCATCTGTGTTTGCTGGGTTGGTTGTTCAAGGGCCAGATCATTGGTGTCTACCACGTGGGCACAGCCACTGTCTGCTTTCAAAAGACCTCGAATTTTTGGCAGCCAATTCTCAACCCTAGTGGCATATTTGAATCACCTGTGGAGCTTTTAAAACATACCCATGATAGGGTCCCATACAAGACCAGTGAAGTGGGAATTGGCAGGCAGTCCTGGATTATCAGTGCTTTTGCAAAGGGGATTCTGGTGTAGAGCCAGACTTGGGGTTCAGGAAGTGCAGATACAGAGTTCTAGATCCAGCTAATGACCCAGCTTTCCCCAGCATGTAAGCTTCCTGGGGCTGCTGTAACAAAGTACCACTGACTGGGTGACTTCAAAACAACAGAAAGTTATTGTCTCATAGTTCTGGAGTCCAGAAGTCCAAAGTCAAGTTGTCAGTCACTCTCCCTCTAGAACCTGCTGGGTTCTGGCAATGGATGGCAACCCACGATGTTCCTTGACTTGTGATAACTCTGGCTCTGCCTCTGTCACATGGCTTTCTTCTCTCATATTGTGTCCAAATTCTGCCCTTCTTATGAGGATACAGGTCATATTGGATTAGGACCCACCCAAATCCAGTTTGGCCTCTTTTCCACAAATCACATCTTCAAAGATCCTATTTTCTTTTTATTTATTTATTTATTATTCATTTTTAAAAAATATTACATTAAAAAAATATGAGGTCCCCATTCACCCCCACCGCCCCCACCCCACCACTCGCCCCACAGCCACACTCTCCCCCATCATCATGACACATCCATTGCATTTGGTGAGTACATCTCCGGGCATCGCTGCACCTCAAGGTCAATGGTCCACATCATAGCCCATACTCTCCCACGTTCCATCCAGTGGGCCATGGGAGGATCTACAATGTCCGGTAATTGTCCCTGCAGCACCACCCAGGACAACTCCAAGTCCCAAAAATGCCTCCACATCCCATCTCTTCCTCCCATTCCTTGCACCCAGCACCCACCATGACCACTTTTTCCACACCAATGCCACATTTTCTTGACTACTAACCACAATAGTTCATGAGTAGAATATCAGTAAGTCCACTCTAATCCTTACTGTATTCCTCCTTCCTGTGGACCTTGGATTGCTTGTGTCCATTCCACATCTATGTCAAGAGGGGGCTTAGAATCCACATGGATGATGGATGCAATCCTTCTGCTTTCAGTTGTAGGCACTCTTGGCTCCATGGTGTGGTGGTTGACATTCTTCAACTCCATGTTAGCTGAGTGGGGTAAGTCCAATAAACCAGAGTATAGGAGCTGAAGTCTGTTGAGGCTCAGGGCCTGGCTACAAAGATCCTATTTTCAAACAGGATCATATCCCTGGAACCAGGGGTCAGGACTCAAACATCTCTTTGGGGGACACAATTCAACCCATAACACCCATCCTCCCCCAACCTCCCCCAAGGTCCCCCCAGGCTTCCAGATGTGCCTCATCTCCAGTCTCCTAGTTGGTCATGGGTTCTCAACCTCAGCTGCTCCTGGCAGTCACGGGTAGTCTTAGTTTCTGAGGGCTGCTATAACAAATTATCAGAAGTTTGTGCTTATCATAACAGAAATGGACTGCCTCACAGTTCTGGAGGCCAGAAATCCAAAATCCCAGTGTCGGCAGGGCTGTTCCTTCTGGAGACTCTGAGGGAGAGCTCATTCAGTGCCTCTTCCAGCTTCCATGGCTGCTGGCAATCCATGGTATGCCTCTGCTCATAGACACACCATGACAATCCCTGCCTCTGGATTCACATGGCCTTCTCTCTGTGTTGTCTCCTTTACTGCTTCTTATGGGGACACCAGTCCTTGGGTTTGGGACCCACCCTAATCTAGGTCAGATTCATCTGGAGACCCTGCCTTCATTAGACCTGCGAAGACCCTTATTCCAAAGATGGTCCCATTCTGAGGTTCTGGGTAGGCCTATCCTTGCGGGGACACCATCTAACCCATTACACCTGGGGAGGTTTGAAAACTCCAGCGCTACCCCGGGCCCATTGCATTGGATTCCCTGGTGCTGGGACCCAGGCATGGGCTGTTTTAACCCAAGGGATTCCAATGTGCTGGCAGGTTGCGAAGCACTGCGGGAAGTGTAAGGGCAAAGGGACGCTTTGTGTTTTCAGGCAACTTTTATACGATGAAAAATCCAAATTAAGAAAGTCTCGGCAGAGACCCACCTGGTGGCAGCTTCCCGTGTGACTCCTCCCCCCCTTTCTAGCCTTGCCGGGTGCGCACACAGACTGGGGGGGGGGGGCGACTCGTTTTCGGTAAATGAAACCTCATGAAAGAGCAGTCGTGGGCACCCTCTGCTCTGGCTCGGGCTGTAATGTGTTATTTCTGGCATTTCTACACCTGGGCCGCCCCGGCCTAGACCAGGCGGTGCTTGTTGTAACCGGGCAGTGCTGCTTTGTAACCTGAATCTCGCCGAGGCGGGAACAAAGCCTTTCTTGAGTCGGCGAGGTCGCAACGGGTTTTCTCCTGAGAGGCGGCGAAGTCAGTTTTGTTGGGCTTGCCGGCTGGGTTTTCAAAGGAGCGCGTGCGAGCCACAAAAGGGTTATTCAGCGCTGCCTTCCATCTTAATGAACTGCAGACCCTCTGGACGGCGGGCGCGGCGGGTCTGGGGGGCACCGTCTGGTTTCCATTCTGCCCACGGGCTGCGCTCCACAGGCCCACAGCTCTGCTCAGGCCCCAGCTGGCTCCTCGCGGGCCGGGCATCGCAGTGAATCTGAGCCCCAGATATTAACTTGGGGACGGTTTCCAAGGCCGCTGGCCTCAAGCCTTCAGTTCTAGGCTGGTCCCCTTTTAGGGAAAGGGGCGGAGGGCCTGGCAGATGTCAGTGGGGTCGAGTCCTTGCCCGGGGACGCGCTGGCTCCCGGGCTCCACCGTCTAGAGGCACCACGGAAGAGGGGCAAAGACCCCAGACCTGGAACCAGCTTTGGCCAGGCCTGGGGCAATTTCTCAGCCTCTCTGTGCCTTTCTGTCCTCACCTGTAACGCAGTCAGGACAACAGCACCCATCTCAGGGGGTGACCGCGGGTGATGTGGTGAGCTCATGCATCCAGGAAACGCTTGTTGTCACAACCGCCACCTCGCTTCTTCTAAGAAGCAGTTGGCTCAGTGACGATCAATGTAAAGGAAATTCCATTCTTTATTTGTGCCTCTGGAAAGACATTAAAGGACTCCGATTTATAACTCCCAGCCACCCTTCTCGTTTCTCCTTCCTCCTGGCTTTCCAGTTTTCTCACACTCTCTGATCACTTTCTTCTCTTGACCTCTTTCCAAGGCCTCCCTCTGGCCCTAACCTAGATCCTTCCTCTTTTGTACTTGCCAATTCCCCTTGATCTCCAAACTCAAACGTCTCTCAAAGCAGAGACACTATAGAAACTTCCTGAGAGGGTAGGCGGAGGGAGAAATTGGATGCACGAAACTAGATTTTTTTCCAGGGTGGGCCAGGGTCGGGAGGGGCTGAGGTCACCTGTGGGTTAATAATTATAAGGCTGTGATTACTAAGTGGTGACACTGGATTTGAACATAAGTCATGTGACACTCAAGGCCAAGCTCTCTCTTCTTCGTTAATGGTAGTAGGTCTGAAAGGCCTGTGTGAACTGCCCTGAAACCAGGTCAGCTCTGAGGCATAGTGTTTGGGGGTTGTTACTGTCCCCCTGTCTTGGCAAGAGACCTGAGGATGAATGCCCAGTTGGACCAGAACATTCCAAGAGTGTGTGTGTAAATCTAGAGCCATTTTTGCAGTATAGTGACGATAAGATTTCTTGCTTTCGGTGATTTGCCTTTTACCATGGTCACCCCCAAAATATTTACTTATGGGCAAGAAAAATGCCTTTATGGGTGCTGAGTAATTTGAGGGAATGAAGGGGAATAAAAATTTTGTTCCTGTCTTCATAGACTGACTGGGAAATAAGACAAAAGTTCAAGAAGGCCCTGAAGTGTCAAATACTCAGTAGAGGTGATGGCTTCTCCATGTGTGAAGGCCGGCTAATCAGCAAGGCTGCTGGAAAGGTCCAGGACAATTTTGTGGATGAGGGACATTGGAGCTGGGCTCTGAAGGGTGAGGGAAGGGGCAGGGTGAGGACCGGGCATGGTGGTGGCAAAGGTTTTGAAGGCTTGGTGTGTCAGCCATTATAGTAAACGCATCCATCTGCAACAGATATAAAAATGTCTGACTCAGTGCAAAAAGGGCCCATCGAGTCATCCCTCCATCTCAGTTGAGCCAACACTAGAATTAGCAATCCGTGTGCATAAGGAAGCAATGGATATTTGCCCTCTGCTTCAAACTTAGAGAGAAGGCACACCTGCAATGGACTTTGCATACCTGGGGCGCTGAGAAGAAATGGGTGAGGCTCTGGGCAGTTATTTGGCAGTTATGGAGCAAGCCAGACCAAGCCAGATCTTGCAAGAAGGTAACAAAGGTGGGCGGCGCCTGCATGCTCCCCTCACAGCAGCTCTTCTGCAAACACAGGTGCCCCAGGAGCTGTGCTCTCAACTCTGGGTGCTGGAAAGAGCTGACAGTCCCCCGCTCCTCCCCGGGGCCCTTTGGAGCCTTAGGAGCCCAGTACCCAGCCTGTGTTCTTAACACAGAGGCTACAGCTGAGATGGAGGCAATTCCATGCCCTTGGGTAGCTCACGGTCTATGCCGGCAGTTCTCAAACTTTAGCTACATCGGAGTCACCTGGACGCCCAGGCCCCACCCCCAGAGTTTCTGACCCAGTAAGGCCTGAGAATGTGCCCTTCTAGACAGCTCCCAGGTGATGCTGAAACCGCTTGTTTGGGGACCTTACTTTGAGAACCACTTGATGGGGTCTCACCCTTTGTATGCCTAAGAATCGCCAGGCTGGGAACTCAGCAAGTGTGCCAGAGGGACACCAGCCAGATGATGGAGAGGGCTGGGAGGGACCCCTACTGCACTGGGGAGAAGCATCTGCTCCCCCTCTGCGGACCCTGATTCTCTCCTACTCCCCACCTCAAATCCCGGCCATGGCAGCAGCTACCACCGAGGGACAAGTAAGTGCCCAGTTGTCTACAGTGCTGTGCTTGGCACCCGACAAGCTGCCCACACTATTGGTATTCTCAACTGCGGAAACACCCAGCAGTTGTCAAAAAATTTCAGTCTTGGCTCCAGCTCGACCGGGCTGGTCCTGGACCTCACAGTGCCCACCCCCCCAGCACCTTCCCCCCCCCCCCCCCACTTGAGCTGCCAGTGACGGTTTCGCTGCTAGGAGACCCTGGGCAGCCTGTTTGCAACCTTTTGGTTCCTTGCCTCAGATCTCCCCAGAAAGCAGAGGTGCTATCCAAATGTTAATGATGTGCAGATGCGCATGCAAATACGTGCTCCCGAATTCTCAGTCATCTCAGGCTGATGCAACCCGCCCGCAGTGGCGCAGGCCGCCCCGCCCCCACTCAGGACACTGATGCGCGCGGCTTGCAAAACAGCGTGCAGCTTACTCGGGACCTTGCGTCGGAGGCAAAAATGTTCCAGCTCCACCCCCTGCCATGCGGTGACTAGCCGTCGGGGAGATTCCCCCAGGCAGTCCCAGAAGCTAAAGGGGGCTTTACGAGGTCAGAGGGCAGGAGAAGCAGGAAAAGGGCAACTTGTGCTGCCAGGTTGTGTTGGGAGGCAGTGACCACTGTAGACTGCGGTGGAAGAGAGCGCGTGGAGCCCACGGGCTCTTCATCCTGCAGAGAATGAGGTGGGGGTGGGAGTGACAGCTCAGGGCAGGGCACCAGACGCCAGCCAGGCGCCCCCCTCCCCCCACGCCGGTGGAATCTCTCAGTTCCTGAATCTGTAAAATGGGAGATATGCTTTTCCTGCTGCCCCGGGAGGGAGATCGGCGAGGATCCACGCTCAGGGAGCAGCCTCCGGCGCTTCCCCAGGCCACCAGCCTGGCCTTGCCCGGGGACAGGGGCGGGCCGCCTCCCTGCCCGGTGGCGGCCTTTGAATGGAGAAGCGGGAGGGCTGGCTGGGCGGCGGTCGTTCAAGGCTTGGGAAGGCTTGCTGAGCTGATCACGGATTTCCGCAGTCATCCTGGAGACAAAGGGTGCCTGGCGGGAGCATCTCCCCCTCGTTATAACGACGCCGGGGTTGACCCCTGCGAGGCTTGCCGTGGGGTTCCCAACAATGCCATGGGGAAAGAAGACGGGGATCCCCGAGCCCACGGAGCAAGCCGGCCCCCACATCCTTGCTATCGCACCCACCCACCCACCTTCAGACCCAGGGGCTGGGCAGGGGTGGCCGGAGGGGGTGTCGGGGAGCCGGAGGCTGCCGGGGCGTGGCCCGCTCAGGGCGCATGCTCAGTACATCCCGGGGGGGGCGGGGGGGGGGGGGCAGGCCGCCCGGGCAGGGGGCCGCGCAGTCAGAGGGTTTAGCTGTTGGTCTTCGCTTAGAGGTGGATTCAGGGGCTGCATTTCTTTGAGTCTCAGTTTCTTTGTTTAAAACGTGGCAAAGTATCCCGCTTGCCAGCCTGGCAATTATGGAGTGCTAGCAACCGGTAAACCAGCCATGGCCTCTCTGCAAAAAGGTTTTGAACCCGTTTAGTTCCTCTAAGATGGGAATGTGGCTGGGGTTCGGATGGAGGCCAGAGAAGCAGCCATTTCCTCGGCGACTCCGCATCTGTGCTGACGTGCTCAGGCTTGGGGGGCTGGCAGCCTTGGGGGGCGGGTTGGGGGCTGTCCGTAGGGAGCTCTCAGCCCTGGGAGTTTTGAAGTTCTGATTAGGGCAGGGTTCTTCCCTTTTTGGGGCCCTCTTTGGTGAAGCCCACAAATCCCTTGTTAGGATAATGCTTTTCATGCTTAAGGTAAAACTCTCCAGGTTACAAAAGAGATCAATTAGATCGATAGGGTTAGCCTTCTTTAAAAAAATCGTGCTCCTCTTTTGAATGCATTTTGTAATAAGATTAGTCAGCAGTTCTGACCACTACCCTAATTTCAAAACAGTGATATACATAAATGTTACTCTGAGATTTCTGGAACCAATGAAATGTCATATGAAAGAATCTGTAAATTCTAGGGTGACCAAGTAAGTCTCCGGCTCTGATTGTGCTGCTGCAGATTGTGGTGACCGTTCATGATGGAAGGAAAGACAAGTCCCCAGTTAGAGATTTGTGAAAGGGAAAATCGCATTATTTTCCTATCCAAGTTCACGGCCTCCCTGAATCCTGTCCACAGAGACGCTTTAGGGGTCTGTGAACTCTTTTTTAAAAATTTTTTATTTATTTTTAAAAGATACATAGATCACACAAAATGTTACCTTAAAAAATATAGGGGGAAGCAGATTTGGCTCAACTGACAGAGCGTCTGCCTATCATATTGGAGGTCCAGGGTTCAAACCCAGGGCCTCCTGGCCCATGTGGTGAGCTGGCCCATGCGCAGTGCTGACACACGTAAGGAGTGCCGTGCCACGCAGGGGTGTCCCCCGCATAGGGGAGCCCCACACACAAGGAGTACACCCCTCAAGGAGAGCCGCTTGGTGCGAAAAAAGTGCAGCCCGCCCAGGAGTGGCGTCACACATGGAGACCTGACGCAGCAAGATGATGCAACAAAAAGAGACACAGATTGCTGGTGCCACTGACAAGAATGCAAGCAGACACAGAAGAACACACAGTGAATGGACACAGACAGCAGACAATGGGGAGGGGGGAAGGGGAGAGGAAAAAAAATATGGGGGGTTCCCATTTGCCCCCTCCCTCCACCCCCCACTTTCCCCACATCAACACCTTCTTTCATTTGTGTGGTACATTCTCGACTAAGAAGCCGTGAAGCCGAACTTCCCTTCAGGAACGCCTGCCCGTCTTCCCATAACTGGGCTTTTCCCTCCCTCGCCCCTGCCCTTCATTCCTCTTGCCTTCTCTCTCTCCCTGTCTTTGATCTATGTTCACTGCTTTGTACCGGGCACCTGGCACACAAGAGCCCTTGGTAAATATTTATGGAAGTGATGAATGAATTCCTTCAAGCACAGGCAGGTGGGAACTTTCTATTTTGGGCGCAGGCCTCTGTAAGGCATTGATAAAAAAAGAACTCCACCTCAAACTCCACCTCGAGAAAGCTTCATTTGGCCAAGAGAACATACTGCCCACACGTGGAACAGTTCTGCGCTATGTTCTGTTGCCAGGTGAGCGGTGTGGGCCCAGGGTGCTTCAGGGTGCGCCTCGCGTGTGGCCGCTTCAGCTGGGCCCTGGAGGGAGACTCCCCCACTCTGGGCTCCGCCTGGGGAAGGCCGGCCCCCTCGAGACCCTCTCTTGGCAACCGGCCCACGTCCTTGGGTCCTCTTTCCACATGTACATCCAGGTTTCCCTGCTGAGTCCCCACCAATGTTGGTGTTTCCACTCAGTCAAGTTTTGGGCCCACAAACATATACACGGGCCAGGGTTTGTTTTCACTTTAGTTAATAATCATGCCTTCCTGGCATCCAGGACCAATCTTGAGAGTTCATGGGTTTCCACATTAAAACTTGCCTATCCTGAAAGGAATTTTTCCACATCAGGACCTCATCACAACATATTCCTTTCTTCTTCTTGCATGAAACTCCGGGACTTTCCGCCCCTCTTTGGATGGCCCTCTGTTCCTCCTAAGGCTTCATTAGGCAGGAAATGCTCTGACATGTCACTGCTGCCATGGACCTGGATGGGTTCCACCGTGGAATGTGGCTAAACAACAGACTGGGCAGTTACCAGGCATTTCTGGTCCATAGGAGGGTGGGATCTTGGCATATATTTTAAGAGCAAATATAGGCCTGCTCTTAAGGAGTTTATAGGGTGGAGGCAAGAGAAAAACACACTGGTGAAGGGAATAAGGTTAGGTTTCTATAAAGCCTTCTTTCAACTTCCACTGAGAATGGTTGTTATAGACAGAAGTCTGATTTTTCTAAGAGAAGAAATAAATCTTTATTTTTGTATCAAATCTCCAGAATTTTAAATGTTGGTGGCTAAAGCCAACATTTAAAACAATTCTTCTTTTTGGTGGGCAAACAAAATATGTCTATACTTCAGTTTTGAATTGTGAGTTCTCCTGCCTTCAAAGTCACTATAAATGGGAATGTTGGTGCCGTGGGTGAGAGTCAAGAGCTGTTATAGGTAGAAGTGGTTTTAAAGAGATGAGAGCACTTCATAAATGAACAAGATTACCCGCTGTTTGTTAGCTATGGCATTTGGCTATGTATTCGTAGATGATAATTAGTTGTTTGAATAGGTTGCTTCAGTCTTGAACAACTAGATGTTCACCATGAATGTTTGTAGTATTTTTTCTTACTGTATTACAAGATACTTGATGGTAAATTTAATACAGACCAACGTCTACATTGGTTTCCTACTGCTGCTGTAGCAAATTACCATAAATTTAGCAGCTTAAAACAACATGAATAAGGAAGCAGTTGTGGCTCAACTGATAGAGCATCCACCTGCCATATGGAGGGTCCAGGTTTCAATACCCAGGGCCTCCTGACCCGTGTGGAGCTGGCCCATGCTCGGTGCAGCCGCACGCAAGAAGTGCTGTGCCATGCAGGGGTGTTCCCCACGTAGGGGTGCCCCATGTGCAAGGAGTGCGCCCCACAAGGAGAGCCGCCCTGTGCTAAAAAAGCACAGCCTGCCCAGGTGTGGTGCTGCACACATGGAGAACTGATGCAGCAAGATGACAAAACAACAAAAAAAGTGACACAATTTCCCTATGTGGCATGACAAGAATGCAAGCGGACATAGAAGAACACACAGCGAATGGACACAGAGAGCAGACAGTGGGGCGGGGGGAAGGGGAGAGAAATAAATAAATCTTTAAAAAAACAAAAACAAAAAACAACAACACGAATATATTATGATTATGGAGGTCAGAAGTCCTAAGAGGATTACAGTGGGCTCGAGTTAAGGTGTTGTGTTCCCTTCTGGAAGCTCTGGGGGAGAATCCTTCTGGAAGCTGTGTTCCCTTCTGGAAGCTCTGGGGGAGAATCCTTTTCTTTGCCCTCTCCAGCTTCTGGAAGCCACCTGCATTCCTGGGCGCATGGCCCCTTACAGCTGGCAGTGTAGCATCTTCCAGTGTTTCTCTGACTCTGACTCTCATCTGATAAGGAGCCTTGTGATTACATTGAACCCATGCAGAAAATTGAAGATCATTTCCCCATCGCAAGTCCATACCTTTCATCGCATCTGCAAGTCCTTTTTTGCCATGTAAGGTAATACAGTCACAGATTATAGAGATAAGGATGTGGGCATCTTTGGGGACCTTTATTCTGTCTACCACGGTATTTGGTGTGAAACTTCATATTCTGTGAACACATTTTACAAACTTGGATGTTGTGCCCTGGTCCATCTCCAGGTTCTAGAGGCTGCCTGCGTCCCTTGACTCATGGCCTTGTCCAGGGATTGTATCACTCTGACCTCTGCTTCTCTCATCACATCTTTGTCACTTTCGCAGAGGGAAGCAAGGCAGCTGAGGTGTGGTTGGTGCTTGCAGGGTCGAGGCAGTGGAGTAGAGTTGTGAAGGGTCTGGGGTTGGCATGCCAGCTCCAAGCCCACCTGCTGTACGAACGTGGTGAGTTCCAGCACTTCTTTCTGGTTCAATTCTGCATCTGAAGAGAGGGAATAGTAAGAGAGTCTGCCTCACAGGGTCCAGCTGTAGAATGAGTTAGTGTATACCAAGTGCTTATGGCTGGTTCCTATCACATGGTTAGGTTGACCAGCTGTCCCGGCTTGTCTGTGCTTCCTTGAAGGGGACCAAGGTGTTCTTTGGACATGGGACTTTCCGTTTTAAAACTGGAACAATCCCAGGAAAATCAGGAGAAGTTGGCCACCTGTTTAGTGCTCAGTAAGCATTAACTACCATTCTGGTCTTTCTGGATTTGAGAAGATTTCCTAATTGCTGAAGTATGTGTGGTGTGGGAAAGGTGGGGGTGAGGCTGAGATGCTGAAGGGCAGGAGGCGCCAAGCCTGACCTTCAAGGGGACATTGAACCCAGTGGGATTTTTATTTTCTTAGCAATTAACTTAAAAAGATGCCTACCCTTTATGATTGAGGGAAGGCTGAGCGCCTCAGAGAAGATAAAAAGTTGTAAAGCTCAGAAGCTCTGGCAAGGAGAGCGGATTGGAATTGACAGGGGAGCCACCTTCACTGAACTCCACTTCACAATGGGCTTCTCAGTCATATAATGACCAGTGATGGTGCCTGCTAGGAATTCTGGGGCTCAGATATTTTGCTGTAATAACTGGTTGGTGACTAGAATTTAAAAAATATATGAAAACAAAACAGAACATTTTGGGATCTCTTTGGAAGTGTGAATGTTATAAAGTAAGAATTCTATTCTCTGTGCTGATATTTCACTGACTTCGTTACACTTTATAACTCACCAGAGAGTATTAGCTGATGTAATCTTTGCTTTCTGGGTATATCCTGATCATATTCCTGAGCATATCCAGATCAGTCTCATCAAAATTCAGAATTTTCTTGGGTGCAAACTTTGCTCATAACTTTTGAATCTGGGACCAGAATGTCTCATGGATGCAAAGAGGCACAGATTGGAAACTATCGGAATCTTTCTTTCCATACTTCTCAATTGACTGTGTAATTTAATTGTTGTATTTGAAATTAATTTCACGTACTTATCTCTTCAGGAAATAAATACCCACCACTTTCCATTTGTAAAGTACTGGCTCATTGGCTCCACCTTCTGCTCTACTGCTCTGTCCACCCACTCCAGATGGCCCAATCTGAACTACAAGATCACAAAATTGAACACAGGCATTTCTCCCTCATTTGCTCTAAGAGCCCCTGTGAGCTCTTCCTGCAGGATGCAGTAGATAGAGGCTTCTAGTCCTTTCTGGCAGTAACTCAAACTAAGAAATCCATCTTCTGTTGTGTATGTCTTTATAGACAGATATAAAACTGGAAAAATTTCAACAAACTAGTGCCAATCCTTTTCATTTGCTGATTCCGTGTTTGTGAATTTGCTTACTCACAAAAATTTATTAGTAACCCCGAAATCAATACTCCTGGCTCTTTAGTGGTCATTCATGGGCATGTGTAGAGTGCTGAAAATTTTGTGTCATCTGCTGTTCACACTTGCAGCTGAGGGTGAACAAGGTGACACTCTGTTTTGTTTTAGCTCTCAAGTGTCCTTTTGTGGTATATTTAGTATCATGATTTTTGCGTTTTTGTGGTTTTCGTTGGTGATTTTGATGTTTAAAATGCCCCTCAAGCATAATGCTGAAGTGCAGTCTAGTGTTCCTAAGCTCAAGAAGGCTGTATGTGCCTTATGGAGAAATACATGTGTTAGATAAGCTTCATTCAGGCAGGAGTCAGGGTGCAGTTGCCTGAGCTCAATGTTAATCAACTATATATATATTAAATACAGGGTCTTTCAACAGAAGCACATATGAAACAAGGTGATGTAAGGATCAGTTGATGAAAGTTGTGACCAGGCATTACAGGGACCTAACCCTGTATTTCCCCTTAGAACAAAGCAAAGGTTCAGTATTTGTTAACTCTGCCCATGGTTACTTTATAGAACATAATGACCCCGAATAATGAGAATTGACTGAATGTGGGTTATATATCACCTTTGCCAGGGCTGCTGTAACAAATACCACAGGCTGGTTGGCTTGAACAACTGAAATTTATTGTTGGTCAAGGTTAGAAGTCCAAGATCAGGTTGTTGGCAGGATCCTGCTCTTTCTGATGTTTGTAGGTCTGGAAGTGGCTCGCCAGCCATCCATCGCTCTGTCTCTCTTTCTGTCACGTGGCCTTCTGTCTCCTGTGTCCTCCTGCTGTGTCCAGATTTCCTCTTCAAATTGGATTAAGGCTCACCGATTCAGTTTGACCCCAACTTAAGTAACATCATCTTCAAAGATCCTGTTTTCAAATCCTATTTGCCCAAATCCATGAGCTGGGAGGTTAGGACTCGAACATGTTCTTGTGGGGGACATGGATGAATCCATTATGAGTGTGTGTGCAAATCCATGCAATTGAAAAGGAGTATTCACACATTATTTACCTTCAACATATTCCATATGCTTTGGCATTTTCCCTTCTGGTCTCTGTAAGTATGCTTCGATCCATACATGTGCACGGTGTATGTATGTATAAACCCACACACTACTGGAAAAGTTTAACACAATGCTTACCCTGCCATATGTTATGCAGGCTAACATTTTCTGTTCTAGTCTAGTTTAGATGTGATCATCTAAACTGACTTCATAGCTTGCTAATGGGCGGCTGCTCCCCATACCCAGCTGCCTAGAAGCAGGGTCTGGCCGGAAGCTGCTGTGTGGGCAGGAAGGGGCGGAGCCTGCGGGGCAGCCAGGGTGGGCCCTGCTTCTAGTGGCTTCCGGCTGGGAGTGCTGCACTGTGCTTCCTTTTACCTCCTGACTCTGCCTGCTTCCATTTCTCTAGACTCTCGCTTTGTCTGTTCTTTTTTTTAATTTTAATTTTTTAAAAGATTTATTTATTTATTTATTTCTCTCCCCTTCCCCCTGCCACCCCGGTTGTCTGTTCTCTGTGTCTATTTACTGCATCTTCTTTGTCCGCTTCTGCTGTCAGTGGCACCGGAATCTTGTGTTTCTTTTCGTTGCGTCATATTGCTGTGTCAGCTCTCCATGTGGGCAGTGCCATTCCTGGGCAGGCTGCACTTTCTTTTGCGCTAGGCATCTCTCCTTACGGGGCGCACTCCTTGCGCGTGGGGCTCCCCTACGTGGGGGACACCCCTGCGTGGCAGGGCACTCCTTGCGTGCATCAGCACTGCACATGGGCCAGCTCCACAAGAGTCAAGGAGGCCCGGGGTTTGAACTGGGACCTCCCATGTTGTAGACGGACGCCCTAACCACTGGGCCAAGTCCGCCGCCTTGTCTGTTCTTCTAATTCCAGCCTGTCAGCCTCCCCATGACTCCGACGCCCCTCTGAGGGTGCTGACACCGCACCCTCGTTAGCTGCCAGAGAATGGCCAAGCATGAAGACAAGGCTTCTGCCTCATCTGGCGCTGACACTAGGGGCATCTCCTTCGGTCTCACAGTCACCCTTTGGAGCCGGCACTCTTCTCAGGGGTCTATACCTGAGGAAGCTGTGCCTCCTCCCAGAAGTCAGTGATGTGCCCAAGCCCTAAAGCAGGCAGCTTGCCTACCTCCAAGCCTGCATTTCTCATCTCTACGCTGTCCAACCTCTCATTTGTCTTTAACGAAAACCATGGCTTAGGGGAAGAGTACTGGTATTTCCCTTGGAGGGAGAGTGTACTTTTTTTTTTTTTTTTTTGAGGTACCAGGGTCGGGGATTGAACCCAGGACCCCCTAAGGAAGCTGGTGCTCAACCTCTGAGCCACATTGGCTCCCCTGCATTGGTTTTCTCATTTGTTTGCTTGTTTTTTTTTCATTTTTAAAAATTATTTCTAGGAGGCACCGGGAACCAACCCAGGACCTCCCCTGTGGGAAGCAGGTGCTCACCGGCTTGAGCCACGTCCGCTCCTGTCCTCTCCTTAATGGGAAGCAGCTCCCTAGTACTCGGCTGTCTGCTTTGCCCAACTTAGGGGATGTATAGGAAGTCATTGGATGTGCAATTGATTTTGTTTTGATTTTTAAATTTACTTTATTTTTAAATTTTTTTGTTTTCTTTTTGTCTTGATTTTAAAAAAACACCAGGAGTGATAAAGCTGCTGCCTCAGCCAGTGTCCCAGGGTTTGCTTATTTCCTTGTTTCCTTGCCTGCTTTCTTTATCCCTGCATAGGGTGGGGGTGCCAGCTGATACTCGATTCAGATAAGGTTTGGGTACTTTTTGAGGACGCGAAGCACTGTTCAGCCGCGGGAGAGGCTGCCCTGTTGAGGTTATGAGCTCACCATGACTAGAAGTGTCCCAGTCAAATTGCTCATGAAAACCTGGAATGCCAGACGCACTAGTCTAAATATCACTTCCTTTAGACGCTGGCATAATACAAAAATATTAAATGCCAAATGCTAACATTTTGCTTATGGATGATGAAATATTATCAGAAGCTCAATTTTTGTTAATGCCGTTAAAACTTTTCTGTTAAAAGTTTTTAAGCAATCCTGTAAAACATTACAATGAGTTAATTTGGCAAATTTTGCCTCTTGGTCATTCAGAAAATTGGTATTAATTGAATTGATTGTTGGAGAATGACCTGTGGTCCTGAAAAAGATGTTGGTTGGTGAGTGTTGACCATTGAGATTCCAGGTGTAAGCCTGTTTGCCCACTCCTGACCCTTCTCTATCAAGGACAAATCGAAATCCCAAGGAGAAAAACAGATCTGGCTGGCCCTGGCAGGAGGAGAGTGGAGAAGAGGGTCAGAGTTCCCTGCCGTCAAGGGTCATGTGCTGCTTGGGGCTAGATGAGGCTACAGAGACTTTCTAGGTGGGTCAAGCTGGATCCCTGGACAACATTGGTGGTCTGGGAGACAATGGGTTAACCCTTGCCTTTTCCTGGCAGCCAAGGTAACTGTAACTCTTGGTAGTGGTGAGTTGTGTTGGTGGACCCATCAATCTTCCTTAGGAGTCTAAGCAAATGCATATATAAATGGACATTTAAAGGGTTCAGAGGACCTGAATGTGGTAGACTGTCTGTTTTGCCTCACAATCTTCCTTTACTTCCAGTCCTTGGTATTGCTTCCCTGGACTTGGCCACAGGACTTGCTTTGGCTGGTGGAATGTGAGCTGACGTGAGACAAGCAGAGGGATGGCATGTGCTTGTGCAGCTTGACCTGGCTTGTTGTGCCCTTGCAGTTTACCATGAAAAGAACATGCCCTGTTACTTGCAGCCTGGCTAGCCTGGGTCCCTGAATGAGAGATGTGTGCAGCCAACCCATGTCTGTCCTGGTCTGCAGCTGAGCTGCCCCAGCTAACCTGCAGAACTGTGGCAAGCAAGAGATGTTTTTGTTCTATGCCACCAAGATTTGGGATTGTTTGTTATGCCACATTATCACAGCGATCACTGATTAACACAGTAGATCCAGAACCTCAGGTGTATAAAAACAACTGTTCAGCTTTGTAGGATAATTAACGGTATAACTGATGTCCAGATTATAGGATCATATGAACTCATTATCTAATCCAATCTAATAGATGAGGAAGCCATCTACAAAATAAGTGACTTAACCAAGGTCGTGTAGCAGAGGCTGCAAAGCCAGAACTCCGTATTCCTCTTCTGATGTTTTTTGAATGGTACAATCACTGAAAAGACTGATTTAGAAATGTAATGGAGTTGGAAAACCGACTTTCAAAATTTGGCCCTATCTCCTGGTGCCCCTGATAAGACATTTAAAATGGACACCAATGGAAAGCAAAATGAATTTGAATTTTATCTTTGGCTCTTCTTCTTCAGAGAGAGGAACGAGCAGACAGCGGGTCAGCCACAGTCCTGGTGGAATGATGAAAGGGCCGTAACAGGAGATGGTGAGGAAAGAATATGCGTCACATAAACAAGGAAATTTAGAAAGACAAGACAAGACGAAACCTGCTTGTGACAAGGGAGGGAAATAAATGTCGTGGATTGTAGAGAGATCTGGTTCCACTCAAACGCAGATTGGGAATAAGCTACTGGTGGAAAATCAGATAGCACCAGATCTGCTGATACATAGGGTCTTTAGCAAAATCTCCACCTGGCCTTCAAGTTGCTCTGAGCTGCAATTGTCCTTTTACTGTGGCCGTAACCAAAGGCAGCAGATTCTACACTGGGTTTTCCCAACCCTAAATTGGAAAAGGATCTGGACAACAGTCAGAGCACACACATAATGAAAACCAGCCCTTTGACCCCGTGAGACTCTAAATCGGAGCAGTGCTGGGCTCACCAGCTTGGGGACGAGAAGAGGTGCTGGGGACTCAGACAGCAGAGAATAGATGAAGGCATGTGTTTGGTGCCCCATTGCAGGTTTCACAGATGGACATTTTATGCCCGCTGCTTATGTGTCTTTAGGTACCTGTTCTCAGGACCAGCTATATAGTTTGTGGAACCTGGAGCAGAAGGAGAACACGGAGCCCCTTGTTTAAAAAAAATTAAGAATTTCAAGATGGTGACAGCAGAGCTTTGAACCAAGTGCAGGGCCCTTCTGAGACCCTCCCTGCCTTTTTGCAATAGTCTAGGGTGATGATTGTCCTTTCAGGTGGAACGGTTCAGTCATGGACATGCACTGAAGCCAGATTCTTTGGTTTCATCCTTAGAATAGCTGTTAGATAAATGACAAGAACAGAAACATTTTCCCTACTTAGGAAATGCCAGCACTGAGCTTTCTACCAGGGCAATTAATTTTCTGTTTGTCACTGTGGGAGCATCAGATGACCTGATGCCAAACAGTGAAGGCTGTCCTTTGGCCCAGCCTCATGGAAATTTTCCCAGTCTGCTATGTGGCACCAAACACATGTCTTTTCCAGGGAGGTCAAAATATCCCAAAAATTCTATCTATGGTTGCCAGATAAAATACAAGATGCCCAGTTAAATCTGAATTTAGGATAACAAATACTTTTTTAGTCTAAGTATGCCCCATGCACTATTTGGGACATACTTATACCAAAAAAAAATTATTTGTTCATTATCTGTGAATGATTTAACTGGGAGTTCTGTGTTTTTATTTGCTAAATCTGGCAACACTATATGTAACACATTCTTGAGACAATGAGGCTATAAATGGTAGTTTCCAAGTCACTGAAGCAGATCTGGAGACCAAACTGGGCTGACATGTCTGATTAATGGCAAACAGACCAGTTATGGAAACTGTTGGAATTCCAACCCCAGAGCTTTCCAGGGCCTTTCCATTCTTAAACTTAGAGAGCTGGAGAAGCCATTTGAGCTTGGCCTTTGACTAATCCATCAGTCTTAATTCTGATGACAATTTGAAGGGGTGATGGCCTGGGTAAACCAAGAGGCACCAAATCACAGAGGAGCAGCTCATCAGAGGATGCAGGGAGAGCACCAGAACCACGTGGAGTCCAGCAGTTGTGAGGACATGTGGAAGTTTTCAAATGGGAGTGGTGAACAAGGCATGCTTACTTCTGCAAGTAAACATTTCTGGAAACGCTTGCTTCATGTGAGCAGCCCACGCAATTTGCACAACCGTTACACAAGCAGCTTTGGCTTGGGAAGAAGGGGTGGGAATTATGTGTAAAATCCTTTGGAGCCTTATTAACTAATATTTGTCTCAGTCTTGAAGCCTGAAACAAATAACCCTTCTATTCAAAAGTTGCCTGCTAATGAGAAAGACATTTTCAGCTGAAAAAGACAGAAGAAGATATCAGAAAAAAAGTACTGACTGGAATCATTGATCAAGCAAAGGAATCTATTGCTTCTTAATAGAAATATCATGCAAGCCACATTTGTAATCCAAAGTTTTCTACTAGGCACATCAAAAGAAGTAAAAAAGAAACAGGTGAAATTAACTTAAAAAATATTTTTATTAGAGAGGTTGTGAACTTACAGAACAATCATGCACATGTGTGGAATTCTCATACAACACGCCTCCACCAACACACTGCATAGTTATGGAACGTTTGTTACAGATTATGAGATAGTATCAGAATATTACCATTAACTATGGTCCATGGTGTACATTTGGTATATTTTTTCTATACCCCTTGATTATTAGCACAGTATATCTTTGGCATTGATGCAAGAATATTACAGTATTTCTGTTGACTAGAGTTCATAGTATTAATTGTATTCTTCCCATGCTTCACATTCTTACCACTTTGCAATAGTGATGTACATTTGTTGTAGTTCACAGGAGAACATTCTTGGATTTGTACTATTAACCACAATTCTCATCCATCTCTGGGTTCCCTATGTTATTCAGTCCCTAAATTATTCTCTAGCTTTCTTTCAATTGACATTTTCATCCCTAGACTACCCTTTATAACCACAATCCCTTTTATGAACCAGCTATATTACTTCTACTCCTATTATGTATTATCATCAACTCTATCCATTTCCTCACTTTTACAGTCGAGTTAATGAAAACCTCTACGTACATTACACATCAGTAGTGCTTGTCAGCCCTGCTCTTATCTCCTAATAAACTATACTCTAGGTTTTAACTCCATGCATTTATTCTTTGTATTTAGTTCATATTAGTGAGACCATGCAGTGTTTGTCCTTTTGAGTCTGGCTTATTTCACTTAACAATGTCTTCACAGTTCATCCATGTTGTCATATGTGTCCCAATTTCATTTCTTCTTACAACAGCATAGTATTCCATCATGTGTCTATACCACATTTTGTTTATCCATTCATCGGTTGATGGACACATGGGTTGTTACCAGCTTTTGGCAATCGTGAATAATGCTGCTATGAATATTGGTTTATTAGTTTGCCAAAGGGATACTGATACAAAGTACCAGAAATATGTTGACTTTTATAAAAGGTATTTATTTGGGTAAAAGCTTACAGTTTCAGGGTCCTAAAGAGTCCAACTCAAGGTTGCGCTCTCACCAAAGTCAGTTGCCACGTGTTGAAGCAAGATGGTCACTGAATCTGCAAGGATTCAGACTTCCGCTCTGGGTGTCCTCTCTCTCAGCTGCAGGCTGGCATAGGGCTTGTCTCTCAAGTCTCCTCTTTCTCCTGGCATAGGGCTTGTTTCTCTCTGGGCCTTCTCAGCTGTCCTGTTCTCTTCCCAGTGTTAGCTGTAAACTATCAGGCAAATGGCTCATCTCTCCATGGGGCCCCAGGATAAAAAATGACAGAGCTCTCTCCTCTTGAGTGTCTTCTTGAGTTAGTGTCCATTTGTATTGGCCCAACAGGGGACAGGAACTCAACCTGAGTCACGCATTACTGACGTGGTTGAATCAAAGCCCTAATCATAACAGATCATTTAAACAAGGGCCCCTCAATATAATCAAAGGGTATCACAGAGAGAAGAATAGATTAGTTTACAAACATAAACTTTATCTTTTTGGGATTCCACAAAATAATCTTAAACGATCACAATCAGTGTGCAGATGTCTGTTCATGCCACAGTTTTCAGTTCTTCTGGATATATTCCTAGGAGAGGAATTGCTGGATCATATGGCAATTCTATATTTAGCTTCCTGAGGAACTGCTAAACTGTCTTCCACAGAGGCTGCACCATTCTACATTCCCACCAACAGTGATGGAATGTTCCTATTTCTCCACATCCTTTCCAGTACTAAGTGTTCTCTGTTTTTTTAAAAATGGCCATTCTATGCAGTGCGAGATGATATCTCATTGTCATTTTGATTTGCATTTCCCTAATAGCTAGTGATATTGAACATTTTTTCATGTGATTTTTGTCCATTGGTATTTCCTCTTTGGAGAAATATCTACTTAAGTCTCTTGTTGATTTTTTTTTTTTTAAAGATTTATTTTTATTTATTTAATTCCCCTCCCCTCCCCCGGTTGTCTGTTTTCTGTGTCTTTTTGCTGCGTCTTGTTTCTTTGTCCGCTTCTGTTGTGTCAGCGGCACAGGAAGTGTGGGCGGCGCCATTCCTGGGCAGGCTGCTCCCTCCTTCGCGCTGGGCGGCTCTCCTTATGGGTGCACTCCTTGCGCGTGGGGCTCCCCTACGCGGGGGATACCCCTGTGTGGCAGGGCACTCCTTGCACGCATCAGCACTGTGCATGGGCCAGCTCCACACGGGTCAAGGAGGCCCTGGGGCTTGAACCGCGGACCTCCCATGTGGTAGACCGATGCCCTAACCACTGGGCCAAGGTTGGTTTCCCTCTTGCTGATTTTTAAATTGGATTGCTTGCTGTTTTATTGTTGAGTTGTAGAAATCAAACCTTTATTGGATATATGGTTTCCAAATATATTCTCCCATTGAGTGAGCTGCTTTTTCACTTTCTTGTGAAATCCTTTGAATCACTGAAGTGTTTAAGTTTGAGGAGGTTCCACTTATCCGTTTTTTTCATTGCTCCATGCTTTTGGTGTAAGGTTTAAGAATCCACCAACTACTACCGGGTCTTGAAGATGTATCCCTACATTTTCTTCTAGGAGATTTATGGTTATAAATTTTTGAAAATTCTGATAGTTTATTTTATTTAACCAAATCTATCCAAAATATTGCTATTTCACCATCTGTAGTGATTTGGAGCTATACATCCAAGAAAAATCTGTCCCCAAACATTATCTATTCCTGTGGTTATGAACATATAAGTAGGACTTTTGATGAGGTTTCTTCAGTTAATGTGGCACAACTCAATCGTGATAGGTCTTAATCCTATTCTTAGAGTTCTTTATGAGCAGAAGAAAATTCAGACAGACACACAGAGAGAAAACCACAGAAAGCAAGAAGTCAGAAGTCCATGGGGACTGTAAAAGAAATGGAAGATGCCACTATGTGCATTACCGTGTGACCAGAAAGTCATGGGTCAAGGATTGCCAGCAGCCAGCCCCAGAATATCAGTCTTCAGGAAGAAGACATGCTGATGAATCAGTTTTAGACTTCTAGCCTTAAACCATAAGCCAATAAATTCCCATTGTTTAGGACAACCTATTGCATGGTAATTGCTTTAGCAATGAGAAAACTAAAACACCGTCTGCATCTATTCAATAAACAAATTATTAATGAGATATTTTTTATTCCTTGTTTCATTCCAAGTCTTTGAGACCCAATGTGTAATTTACACTCACAGCACACCTCAGTTCTAACCAGCATATTTCAAGTGCTCCATAGTCACAGTAGCTGATGGCTACCATATTGGACAACTCAGTTCTAGATCTTTCCTACTCAAAGTGCGGGCTCTGTAGACCAACTGGGAGAGAATGGTCTAAGAAAGGCAGAATCTCAGAAGCTAATCTAGACTTCCTGAATCTGCATCTGCATTTTAGATGACTGGTGGGGACATTCCAGTTTGAGAATCTCTGTTCTCAATATCACCTATTCAACTTGAGGCAGGGATGCCTTTGTGCAAAGAGAAATAAAGGCCCCGGGTGGTTCTCCTGGACTCTACACCCCTTCCCTGACTCAGCTGATACTCCTGGGGTTGACTGCCTACTACTCAGGGCCTCCATTGCTTTCTAAGGGAGGCACCATGAATTATTTCCCTGGAAAGTTGCTGTGATGAGAGCTGACTTGGCATAGCAGAAGAGGAAAGAAATGTTAAATTCTCTCCTCTTCAAACTGGGGTTTCAGAAGGCCCTGACTTTGACTGGAGACATTCAGCACTGGTGAATGGACTGTTCGTGGTTAGCCCTTAGCTGGGGGAAAGAACATTTCCTGGAGTGTGGAAAGTCATATTTGTGTCCTAAGGTTGCAGAGGACCAGCTGTTTAATCATGTCTGGGTAGAGTCAGGGAGGTGAGCAGAGGTTCTAAGCTTTTATTCCACTTTCCTTTTATTCCTATTTTCCTTTTTCCTAACTTCACAGTTAGCTTTTCTCTCATCTCTGGCTAAGTTTATTCCCATATATAAGACCCCTGTAAATTGCAATTTCATCCTATGCTGTGAATTTTACTCACTCCCTGCTGAGTAGACAAGGTCATGGCAGACATGCCTGCGGCTGGGAATTGAAGGCTGGCAAGGAGGACTGGCCCTGTCTCCCATTTGGAGTGAGAGTGTGTTAATAGAAGGCCTCCTTGGATGCCAGAATGGAACGTGTGGGCCTGTGTGGGAGCATGTGTATGTATTTTATCCCCACTCTCCTCATTAAGGAAAGCCAGGAATGGCTTTCGTGGTAAAGGCAAGCAGATTTGGAGTTTAGCCCCTTGGCCGGTAGCTTATCCTCTTGGCATCTCCATTTTCCCATCAATTAAAATGGAGCTTAAAGCCCCAGAGGGTGGTTTGCTGAGATTGGTGAAGACATCTGAGAGCCCCCCGGGAGAGAAGGAATGAAGTACAAATGTTGGGAAAACCACATGAGCAGATGTGCTTTGGAGATGTTGGGGTGATAATGTCCAAGCAGGAAATCCAAGAAATTCACCAGTTAAGATTTCACCAGGCAGGTCAAGACATCCTCAGGCAGTGTGGAGAAAAGATGAGAAACAAAAGAACAGAAAACCACGCAGAAATCCAAGAAATTATGGAGGAAAATATTGAGCCAGGCCCTTCTCTGAGGGTGTAAGTGACTCCGTGGGAGTGGAAAAGGCCCTGTGATAGCTATTCTAACATTTCAAACCCTTCTGGAACTTTCTGGCTGGTGAGTAATGCAAGACTTGCTGAGATCTCTATCAGCATTCTTTTCCTATAATTTGAAAGAAAGACTCTTCAGAAAGTATAGGCATAAAAAATCCTTCTCTACAAAACTCCACTGGAAAACAAGTTTGCTGCTTTTAGGAGTATGGTGTGGCTCAGGATCTCTGAGGAAAAAGCCTCCACCTGAACCACCACCAGGCAGGCCAGGCAAGTGCTGTAAGGCCTGAAGGTCTGATTCCCTGTGAAGACAGGTAGGGGAGTGGGTGGAATTTTCTGGATCATAATGCTCACCGAAATAAGGGGTAAAATGCCCAACTCATTACTGTCTCAGAAGTTTCTAGAAAAGTGATTATCCAATGAGTTATATATCAGGCTCTGTTCCTTTGAAGGACTTTCAGGTAGTCAGGTATGTGAAATTATTGGCCCTTTTTCCTTCCTTTGGTAACACTGAATGGAATTTTGGAAGTATAAAGAAATAAATCCTTCATTCGTGATATGGCACCTTATTGGAAACACTGAGTGCCATATAGTCTCACTCCAAGTGTGTGTTTTAAGTGCTGAGATACACTGTGGAATGGTGTTGGCCCTCCCTGAGAGAATGTTACCCAATCACTGAAGACTCAGCATTATTTCATATAGCCCATTTGAAATAATTAAAATTTTAATTATGTGAAATTAATTAATATAATTGAAATAAATATATTTCCTTAAAGCTACAACTCATCACAAAATATGAGTTCTGAAGTAGGGCAGGGCTTGGATGGGTGCTCCATATGTGTGAATGTGTGATGGGCAGAATTCAATTGGTGGATGGTTGGTCTGAAGGGCTTGAGCTGGCTTCACTCCCGTATCTGGAGGCTTGATGTGGATGCTGGAAGGTTGGGTCCAGTTGGGACTCTTGACCCGAGCTCCTATAGGGTAGTTGGACTTCTGCAAGGCAGCTTAGGCCTCCCAGAAAGAGGCCCAGGCAGATGTTGCAAGACTTCTCTTGACCTAACCAAGAAGCCCCAGAATGTCACTTCCACTACATTCTATTGTTTAAGCAGGTCACTCAAGCCAGCCCAGGTTTGGGGAGATGAAATTTAAACTCTACCTCTCCAAGGAAGGGCAAGCAAAGAATACATGATCATCTGTACCACTAAAGGCCTGTAGTTTTGTTCTAATAATTATCTTTATACTAATACTTTTATTTAATTCTTATAATTTCCTTTTAAAAATATTTGTCTATGGTCTCTTGATTCCCTACTATGGACAATTTTGAAATTAGCTCTTTACCTCATCTTTCCTCTCCCTTCCTTCTTTCCCAGCATTTTATTTGAAGTAATATACATTTATTGCTGCTTAATATCCATAAGGCAATCAGAAGGCTTATTCTTCTTTGCATATATGCTTACCACCATTTTTTATAGCTGCATTTCATCATCAGAGCATATAGCCATTCCATACCACATTCTATCCATTGTAACTTTCATTTGTTTTTAGTTCTGCAGGTAAGTATTTATTTAATGCTTATAACTAGTGCTTATGTGTGTATCTTTCCACTTTTTCTGGATACATCCTTGTCACTCATGGTTCTTCAGAGAAACAGAATAGTCAGAAGATATCTAGATGCACACACACACATACGTACATACATATATGCATAAATATATCAAGAGGTTTATTATAGGAATTGTCTCACACACCCATGGGGACTGGCACATCCATAGATCAGGCTGCAAGCTGGAAACTCCAATAAAGGTAAAGTTGAATTCCTCAGGGGAAGTTGACTGGCTGAAGGGCAGGCAAAAATTCTTTCTCATTTCTGAAATTCTCTATTCTGGCTTAAAGACCTCCAACTGATTGGGTGAATGGACTCCCCCAGTCCTGGGGCCATCTCCTTTGTTGATTGTAAATGCAATCAGTCCTAGATGCCATCAACTGACTAATGATTTAAACTCCTTGCAGTAACGATCAGGCCAGTGCTTGCTTGGCCAAACAACTGGTCACCATCACCTAGAGAAGCTGACACATGAGCTTGACCATCACATATCTGTACAAAATTTTCAGGTAGGTGTCATGAGAAAGAAAGGAGAAACGGTCCTGCACTCTCAGAAGACTCTAAATTCCTCAAAGTCTCTAGCAGTGCTGACTTTCTCTTGCAGTCTCCGTAATTCTCATCTGCTCTGGACATTTCACCTGATGGATCTTGGCTAATCTTGTTGGCTGCCTCAGAGGCTGGGGGCTGAGTGCCCATATGAACAACCCTTAGACATTTGATCCTCCAGCCATGGCATGGGTTTTCATAACCCAGCTTCCCTTGAAGTTGCCCTGCTAGCTGCTGGCACCAGTGAGGAGGCTGAAGAGGTGCAGAATGGAGCAGTGGAAAACAGCAATGGAGAGTCAGGCTGTGCAGGGCTGGAGCACAGTTGTATAGGAGGAAAGCTTCTCTCCCAGTATGTTCAGTGGTTGAGGGCCAGTGAGCATCTGTGAGTTAAGTAAGCAATGTGGAAGGTGAAGGAGGGCAGGGAAAAGTCAAGAAGGAGGTTAGTGGGCTGCTAATTGTTGTGGCCCCTTCTTGCACGAGTGGTACTGCCTTCAGATACCTATGGCTCTGTGAGTGCAGATACAAATGTGCCCACGGCAAAGCTGTTGCTGGTCAGACCCCATACATTCTAGTTTGTTAGGCTGCCAAAATCAGTATGCCAGATATGGGTTGACTTTTAACTGTGGGCATTTATCAGCTTACAAGCTTACAGTTCTGAGGCTGTGAAAATGTCCAAACCAAGGCATCAACAGTATGATACCTTCTTCTTGTAGATTAGCTGTCGGCAATTCTGGACTCCTCTGTCACATGGCCAGGCATATGGCTGCATCTGCTGGTCTCTCCCTTCTCTTCTGGGTTTTGTTGCTTCTAGCTTCTTGCTTCTGTGGCTTTCTCCTGCCTGAATTTCATTCTTTTATAAAGGACTCCAGTAAGAGGATTAAGACCCATGCCTTAACTGAAGTAACCTAGTCAAAAGGCCCCTACTTAAAATGGGTTTACACCCACAGGAATGGATTAGCTTCTGGGGTCCATCCAGCTTCAAACCATTATACCCTATAAGGGAGAGCAGGATAGCTCATGAGATCAACTCAGTATCAGCACAGAGGGTCACTCTCTCGACCAGCTGTTCTCATCCAGCTCCTCCTTCCTTTGCTTTCTGAAGATGAGGGCAGGGCTACATCTACTTGGTCAAAAGAACCCAAGAGTCATTCTACATTCTTGGCAGCCGCAACTGCAGTGACCCGTTGCTCCATGGGGTGAACGTAGTCTGTTGCCCGAATGACAAGACAGTCCTCACATTGGTTGGAAAATGCTTCACCATTCAGCAACACTTCCAGACCTGGCAGCCTTCAAGCCACTTCTGAGTCAGATGCCTGTATACTCACCTTGTGGTAGGGATTCCAAACAGCTTGGGAGACCAAACTGTTGGTACAGAAATATTAAGGACTCTCAAACCCTCTTGGTGGGCTGTGGAATCATGGGCCGAAAGATTGGGTTGAGCGGTAGGTGGCTGAGCAGAGAGCATTGAGGAATTCAGGGAAAGAGGAGCTGCTGACGCGGGCATGCTTCGCTGCTCCTGGAGGGGCTAGCAGGGGTCCTGCTGCACCCACAAATCCCTCCACCACGTTCCTGCGGTGCCTGGCCTGCACTTGGGGCTTATCTGCAGAGATGTGGTCCATCGGCTCTGGCCTTCTGCCCAAGTGGCCCTGTCTCTGGAGCACGGGCAAGCTCCAGTCTGCTCTGCAGGTGCTGGGTGTGGAAAGTGGGTGAGCAAAATCTTCGTGGCTGCAGTGGAGGAAAGGTGTCTGCACCACAAATACCCATCACTGCCATCATTGTTGTCTTCCAGCAAGGCTGTGTACTGCAACCTGCTCTGGGGGAAAATCAGAATCCCAAGTGGAGGGGTCACTGCCACAGTGATGGCAGCCCATCAACAAGAAATTCGAGCTGCAATGCATCTTACAGGCTATTTCTTCACCAACAAAGCACTCAGTGACTTCGCCCTGTGGTCCCCCACCAGGAGAGGCTGCATAAAGTGAAGAACTGCAATGTTCTAGAAAATTCTAGGGGCGGGGGCGGGACGGTGGGATTTGCCTCTGTATGTGTATGTGTGGGCGTGCACACGTGTGAGTGTACAATACCTAGAGAATTGCCTTACCTCTAGGTTAGATTTTGTTGGTTGAGATATGATTTGTTCGGTTCTTAAATTTCAGTATTTTCGATTATCGATAGTACATAACTTGGATTAATTGTAATAAATTTTCCATGTGGTGGAGTGGGGCTGGAGGATGTTGAACAGATATGCATTTCAGTCTCAGTCCTGCCACGGATCAGCTCTGTGACCTTTGATGGTCCCTTGTGCTCTCTAAACCTTATTTTCTGTAGAAAAGGAGAGGATATTTGAGCAATCTTTGTAAGTTGCAAAGGCCAGTGTCCACATGAGATGGACAGGTGCCCCCTTCTGAAAAGCAGGGACTGGGACTTTCCCATCTGAGTCTCTTTCCAAGGGCTGAGCACAGAGATTTCCATGTACAGGTGCTCAACAAACATTTGCTGCATTACATTTTTATTAATTCCAGTTTAGAAATGTTACTGGAATAGCTCAGGTCAGGAAAGGAGAAAAGGAGAGAGCAGAGGCTAAAACCAAAGCAGAGACAAAAAGCCATGCATTTGGGTAGGGCCTTCCCTGCCCACAAAGGAGTGTCTTGGCTCAGGGAATTTGGGCTGAGGGGCACAGTTTCAATAAAATCAAATAAGGCCAAAGTCTTCCTTTGGGAGGAGAGGCTGGCTCTGCTCTTATCCTTAGCTGGCTGTCCACCCAAGTCCACAGAGGAGATTGCTGATCAAAAAGGAAGGTGCTGGAGCATGCTCTGGGATACTGTGTCTCCTCTTGTTCAAAGTCTGTACCTCCTGAATCAAGTGGCATTTTGGGGTATTTTTTTCCTAAGCAAGCGTGGTCACTTGTCCAACCTTGGCAGTCCAAATCCTAGGTGTTTTAATAACTTGCCAAAAATTAATAGCAATTGCAATACGTGTTTCTGGGACGTTTCTCAGATACATGTATTATAGAAACCATTTGAATTAGTCAGGGCAGGCTACCCTCTATAACGAACAACCTGAACGTTTCAGCGCCTTAGCACGGTAGAAGTTTATTTCTTACTCATGTGAAGTCCAACTGGTGGTGGAATTGGGGGGAGAAGGTGGAGAGGGGAGGAAGCCTGGCCACGTCATCACTTAAGGACCCAGGCTCCTTTTGTCTTGGGTACCAGTCAGCTGGTTGACATGCTGTGACTATAAGGAGCTTGGTTTTCTGTCTTAGTTGGACTTCGACTTTCTCGCAGTACCCTTCCCCCTTGCTCAGAAATGCACACCATTTCTTTGGGGGGATGGCTCTTCTTCAGCCACATTACTCTAATGGGGACTCCCAGTCACAGTGCCCATTCGCCGACTGCAAGAGAGTCCGCTTCATCCGCTAGGGGTGTATGGTATGGGAATTAAGAAAATGTGGGGCAGTCCTCTGCTGGTTGGGGCACTGAGATGTGAGCATGGATGCTGCTGGCTTCTGACATGCAAGAGATGAGCAGAGGTGGGGATGCTGAGGGCAGTTCTGGAAGTGTTGGGGTCCCAGGAGCCCATCAGGCCATGTGCCTATCATCCTTTGCCTTGGTTTGAACCCATCAGCCTCTTAGCACCCCTTTTGCCTAGGCTAATTGGAATTGGCTATCTGCCACCTGTCACCAAAAGGGTCCTGACTCATGTGGCACCAACTCTAGTTTCTTAGCCTAATAGAAAAGCATAAGTGAGACAAAAGCTCACAAATTAAGTAGTACAACCTATATTTGTTTTGAAGGCGAAAACACAAACTCAGGAAGAAATGTTTCTCAAAGCCTGTTCTGTGGGGCACAAGCTGTGTGAGAGAGCCCATCAAAATAATCTTTCTGTAACCACTTAAGTCTGGACACTGCTGCATGCTCTCACATGCTACTCTCTTGTTCTTTCTCTCTGGAGTTCACAATGTGCATTTGCATAGTAAAGGCTCAGAGAAAGTCTTGTATTAAGAAACTCATTTGACACTGTTTCATCCAGTATTTTCCAGACTTAGAGGACCACCTAACAGGCCTCCCCCGCCCCCCGCCAAAGGAACATTCTGTGGGCCATATTTTTGGTAACCACGCTAAGGTCTTCATTTCGCTTATTTTATGATGGTTGAAGCTTTATTACATGAGGGTGGAAATAAACCTTTGCCAGCCAGGGGCTCACAGAGGACCCCCAAATGGAGCTGCCAGATTTTGCAAATGAAATTAGATGTCCAGTTAAATTTGAATTTCAGATAATGAATACTTTTTAGTATAAGTATGTCCCAAATATTTCGTGGATTCCTATATTTTATCTGGCAACTCTCTCAAAAGTCTTTCACAAGCAGGTGGTCTCCTGGGTTCCTGGGCAACTGCCAGATGTTTTTCAGCTACATGAGCCAAAGCCTTGCTTACCTTGGCTGCCATGAGAGAGGGGCTGAGAACCGATGTTATTTGACTCTAACACACATAGCTTGGATTTCTGCCTTCTTGGCTCAGTTTTGAAAGTCTGGCCACTTGAGTCCAAAGGAAAGATTAAAATAAGAGAAGAATTCATTTGAGCATAAATCTGTCCAGACTCATTAACCCTAAAATAAAGTATGCTGGAGTGTATAGCTTTCAGGGGTAAAATTACATTCCCACGTACACAGCTGAGGAAGGATGATTTTGTCTTCACTCTTTTTTTTTTGATTGGTGGTTTTATAAATTGTTTAAATTGTGGTGGGATCCATGGGGCTTGGTATGGTTGGCAGAATAATGGTCCCCAAAGATGCCCACGCCCTAATCTCCAGAACCCATGAATAGGTAACCGAACATGGCAAAAAGATTTTGCTGATGTGATTAGGATTAATGTGTGGAGATGAGGAGATTATTTTGAATTATTCAAGTGGCTTCAATCTAATCCCATGAGTCCTTAAAAAGTGGAACCTTTTTTGGCCACAGAGAGCCAAAGACATTACAACATGAGGACTGTTTTTGATGACGGAGGAAGGGGCCACAAGCCAAGTAATGTGTACAACCTCTAGAAGCTGGAAAAAAGGCAAGGAAATAGAATCTCCCCTAGAGCCTTCAGAACCTTCACCAATGAATGTGGCTCTGCTGTTCCTTGATTTTCCATCATAAAGCTCAGTGAGACCCATTTTGATGTGGGCTGTACCCCTGCAAAATTCTGTTAGGCACAGAAGGACGATGGTGCTTAGTGGGTAGGTGTGGGCAGGGATCAAGTCTCTGATGAGATTTCCAGGCTAGACTGGAAAAGGAGCCAGAACAGAGGGTGCCAGCTCCTCTGGCCTCGGGATTGGGAATTTTCAATTTGTATCTAAGGGTGTGGGGATACTTGAGGAAGAGAGAAGTTTAAATTGGGTGCACTGTGTCTCAATAAAACCAGAACATCCTTCCTGTTATTGTGAGGAAAGGATTTTTCTTGCAGGGTATCTGTGTTTTTCCAGATTGTCTCACATCAATGAAATTAAGTTCTCATCAGCTTGCATTTCCTGGCAATGAGTTCTGATTGCCAAGATGAGAGCTTTCTCTTTTTCACTTTCTTGTTAATATTCTTTCCTTCTCTTGCTTGCTTCTCCCTCATGGTTTTCCAATGGTACTTAGAATTTAGTGGATAAAAGAAAATTTCAGATGGAACTTGAAAAGCGAGTTTTAAATTTCTAAAAGGGGAAATATAAAAATGGAAAATGCTCAAGTGGGATCAAAGAGGGAGGAAAGAGAAAAAAATGAAGGCAAAAGAAAAAATGAGATGAAGCAATAAGCATAAGTCATTGGGATGAGATGGGAAGTTCAGGGAAGAGAGTGAAGGAACTTCCAAGAAGAGCTTATGGGACCCACAGGTATCTCCTGCCTCCAACAGAGGGGCAGATGGATAGGAAAAAACAAGGTTTTGGACTTCCCACAAACCACAGAAAGTTCTAGGAGGGATGCATGGGACACAAAAGCAATGGACTGATTTTCATGTTCTACCTTTCACCTCTATTTGAAGTCTTTTCTAGAAGCTCTGTCTCATCAGAAAGAACAAATAGCTTTTGGAGTGATGTGCTTTCTTTCTTAAGCTTTCTGAATAGCAATCTCACTAATTTAGATAGCAAAGTCTTGGAGCACACACCACATTTTCTTCCATAGCATGGCATCTTGGTGCCATTTTGTTTATTGTACGAAGAATACCGTTTTTATTTTCTTTTTATCTTCTTTTTGTTTCTTATAATGCCATTTTTAGCCCAATTCCAAAAATGAGGCTGATTACTATTGAGACAAATAATAGTCAAGGTCTAAGGCATGAATATATTTGATTTGTGAAAAATGCAGAACGCTTTGATCTTAACACTCAACATTAACAGCACTTGTATGTACTTGTGGATTATTCAGGAGTCATCTTATCTAGAACTGCCTAGAAGTTATGAAATGTCTGTTGATGTTGGTAAGCAGCTTGCACTTTTGAGCTGACAAGTAGGTTTAATGCAATGATGTTTCCAAATAGCTCCACGTGGACACAGTCTCCAGAGCTTTTCTCCGTTCATTGGAGCTTCTATTTGCAGCTGTTTTTCAATCATTTATCATTTGTGTTAATTATGATTTGCTAATTTGTTAAAGTTTGGTCTTTGTTGTCATGTGTAATCATAATATTGTAATAAAAGCCAATAAAATTTGTGGGTAATGGCAGATGGTGGGGATCAAAATGAGTGCCAAGGAAAGGAATTAATTTATAGATATTATCACAATATTTTTGTCTCCAGAGTTCTTTTCTTTTACTCCTGGAAAATCCTCTTTTTTTGTCTTGAGGACCTGAGCCTTTGAAGTAATTTTTCTCCAGGAAGTTTCTGTGGTGCCAGCTCTCCATGACAACTGTTGAAAACACACCCAGACATTCTAGAACAACAACAACAACAATAATAATAAAATTACTGGAAGCAAACGGTAAGAGCAGCCAAGTGATTAAAAATTTTCTGAATAGCACACCAGTCATCTCCACAGTTGCAATTCCAATCATGTTGGGAATTGCCATTGTCTTGAATTCCTTTGATGAGAAACTGCTCTGGGTCCTTTGTAAATCCTCTGGAAAGAATGGCTCAGAAAAAGCAAGTGTAGTTTCAAGTTTCACTCTGGGAGGGGGCAGATGGAGTATTTTTCCTTCCTCTTAAGCAGTGAGTTTGCTGGATTCCCTTGTGTAAAGCTTCAGAACAGATGGCATCAAGACAGTAAAAGGCCACATATCTCTGCAAATAATTTGAAATCCTGGGGAAATTCTCCTGGGTTGGCTGGAAGATGGGGGTATTGAAGATGAATGGGAGGTATACACCAGAGTGCACAACTATTTTATGTCCGTTTCCCCCCTGGAAAGAACAGACCAATATGGACATACTTAAGCTGAGACTGTTGGAATAGCTGAACTTTCCTTCCAAGGCCTGCCCTCAGCAAATTTGGCTTTGTCCATATAACTGGACATCAGAAAGTTAGCAGACAACTACAGTTATGTGGAGGTAGCTTCCAAAGGAAGGTTTCCCCCAAGGCTCCTGTTCTGGTGTGAAATTCCCAGTTCTTCCAATGGGAGAAATGACATCTGAAAGGCTCTTTGTTGGGTCCTGGCTACTGTTGCTGTAGTGGTTTCTTGTGGGTGGAAAGTCCACTCACGAGGCCTCTGGCTCCAAAGTTGTAGTCCCTCCCCCCAGCCCCCACCCCCACCCCAGAGATTGGTGCCCCTACCCAGGAACTTGGTTATCTGAAGGCTGCTCCTATCTGTCCCTCTTTCCCTTTGTCCCCAGTGAACTCATCTTTTCCTTTAGAAACTGATTATAGGATCTCCCCTTTCCAGACCCTCAAGCACCAGGAAATATTCATGTGCTCTTGTTCATGCATCAGATTCCCGAGACTCTCATAGTCCTTGTGGTTCACGCATCAGATTCCTGAGACTCTCATAGTCCTTCTGGGAGAACTCTAATTCTTTGGAGTTTCTTCCCTAGGGTGTTCTTCAAGGCCACAAACCAATGAAGAACTGAGCAAACATTTCAACGATATATTTGCAAAGACTTTAAGAAACTTCGGGGATGCCCCCAAATCTGAGACTCTGCCTTTACAGTGGGGTTCATCCTCTTCTCCAAGGCACACTAGTACCTCTTGGGCAACCTCCTCCTAACAAAGGATTCATTGGGAAGTCTTCACAAGCGGTCTTTAAAGCCCCCAAACTATGGTGAATCCCCTTTGGGCCAAAGGTTTTAGAACTAAATAACATGCTGCTCTGCATGCTGTTTCTGAGAGGGGAGAGAGGAATAGTACTTCCCCGCTGATGAATCTATAGCAGGAATTGGAAAACTTTTTCTGTAAATATTTTAGGCTTCTCTAGATAGTAAATATAAAATAGTAAATATTTTAGGTTTTTCTGGCCATCTTGGCAACCACTCAACTCTGCCATCCTATCAGCATGGCTGTGTTCCAATAAGACTATTTACAAAAACAAGCAGAGGGTCAGATTTGACCTGCAGGCCACAGTTTGCCCACCCCTGGTCTTTAGCCACTCTCTCTAACCACAGGAAAAGAAAGGCAGGGCACTAATTTGTTTTGCAATATCTCACCTTACTAAGCACAGACACATAATTATTCACACTGTGATCAGAACAGGATAGAGAAATGCAGAGGGTGCTAGTGGAGCCCAGAGGGGTGGCACTGATTGCCCAAATGGAGGACTAAGGTTGGATGGAAAAAAAAAGGCAGGATGAAAGGAATTGGAAGGCAGAGGGTCAGGAGCTTCTCGGGTGTAGTGGAGCTTAATGACGTCTTGAAGATGATGTAGGAATTCCAGGCAAACAAAGTAAGGAAGGGCATTTAAAGAAAACCAGTAGCACAAAAAAGACACAGAGACACAACCCAGCACCGAGGGTGTGGGGCTCATACACACTCTGGTGGGTCATCGTCTAAGTCAAGGAGCCTATTTCAGTGGCCAGGGAGGCTGGAAAGGCTGGCTAAGACCAAACTGTCATGGAACTACTGCTTCTTGTGAAGGCTTTTCTATAGCCATTGAGGACTTCCAAGCAACTGACAGACGCAATTAGGTTTTATAAAGATGATTTGGAGATTGATGAGAAAGGGAGAGTGGAGCAAGTTGGGCTTCTTGGTGGTGTTTGAGAGTGGATGCTTGGCCCTGCCCCTAGGACCTTTGGAGAGATCGGAGTCCTCTGTGAGTTTGGTCCAGGGCCGGGGCTGGTAATTCTTCAGGGTCCCCCAAGTTCAGCCATTTATGTTTGTGTGACCTTATATCCTTGGGTCAGATACCAGATCACTCACCTTTTCTGGAAAATAATGGTGCCAGTACCCCTCACCAAATGATAGAAAGCATTTCATGGAAAGGGCAAAACTGAAGTCTAATTATGATGATTTATTTCATGAATAGTGTACGTTTCTGAGTACATTGAATGGTATATTTCCTATTGCAAAGGTAGAAAAACAATCTGTCTTGGAGAAGGTAAATATGTTGTTGGTTCCTCTAAAGTTATCTCAGGGAGTCAGTAAGTGATATTGAGATGTCTGGAAATGCATTGATGCCCCTCTCCCAATTCCCGTTTTGGCTGGATGGGTCTTGGAGTAGGTGTTCAGTCATGTTTCCCAGTTATGAATCAAGACTCGAAGACACCTAATTCCCACTCCTCTGTGCAGGCGAGATTACTTCTCATTAACCATACCCCAGTAGGGCTTGGGGGAAAATCCAGGCCTGTATTTAGGCATTATTCACCCTTGCTAATGAATAAGTCATCTTGTGCAGACAATAAAGCTGACTACCAGGGCTCAGAAGAAAGTTATGAGCCATGTCAAGTCCAAACCTTAAAGTGAATTGCCAGGTTGACTTTCAGGCTAAATGCCTGGCCAGGGACTGCCTAGGTGATGGGGGCTAGATTTTTTCACAGAGAGCTGCCACGTTGAGTGACCTTCATGTCAGCTTGTAGAAATAGCTTTGCACATGTTTCCCTAGGTTCTCATAGGTAGAACACTTACTTTATGCAATTTGGGTGATAGCTTATGGATTCAAAGAGGATTTTTGGGAAGAAAGATGGCAGTGGACAGGGAAAGTGACCCAATTCAGAGGGACTGGATGGAGGAGAAAGGACTTTCAGGCCCACTACCTTGGAAAAGTACACATTCTAAATTGAGGAAAATATTAGAGACCTGGGTGGGAGCTCACTTATGGGAAGAAGGAACATTTGTGTTTCAGTTACCATTTCAGAACATCAATCTTGAGGCAGAATGGGAGGTTAGGGCAGCTAATTTGAACCTTAGTCAAGAAACTGGAAGCAAAGAATGCCATGATCACTTAGGGAAGTTAACAGGACACTATTAGCATGGAGTTAGGACATGTATGCAGGAGGTGGGACTCTCCTCTTTAGCCCCATCCTAGTGTTTAAGGTCAAGGGTTGAAGGAAGAGTTGAATTCAGGCTGAGGGGAAAGAGGGGAAGAGTATTCTCCTAGAAAAGATCATTCCTAAACTGGTGAGAGTTAATGGGCCTGTACGTTGTTCCAGTTGTAAATCTCTGACTAAGATTGCCAGATTTAGCAAATGAAAATACAGGATGCCCTGACAAATGGTGTTGTGACAACCGGATATCCACATGCAAAAGAATGAAGGTGGACCCTTTCCTTGCATCATATGCTAAAAATTAACTAAACATGGATCATAGACCAACAAGTAAGAGCTAAAACTATAAAATGCTTAGGAAAAAATGCTTGGAGAAAATCATGACCCTGGGGTTAGGCAAAACCTTCTTAGCTGTAATACTGAAAGTACAAGCAACAAGGGAAAGACAAATTAAATTTCATCAAAAATAAAAACTTGTGTGCTTCAAAGACACCATCAAGAAAGTGAAAATAAAACCCATGAAATGGGAGAAAGTATTTGCAAATTATCTCATTAGGGACTTGTATCCAGAATATATAATGAACTCTTATAACTCAATAATAAAAATATAAATAACCCAATTAAATAATGGGCAAAAGCTCTGAATAGATGATTTAGTTTTCTAGCTGCCAACACAAATACCATGCAATGGGTTGTCTTAACAACAGGAACTTACTGGCTCACAGTTTCAGAGGCTAGTAGGCTTGCTTCCTTCTGGGCTCAGTATCTTATGGCTGGCTGGCAATCTATGGGATTCCTTGGCATTCCTGTCAGATGGCAGTGCACACGGCAATGTCTTCTGTTCTCTCCTCGTCAGGGCTCAGTTGACTTCTATTTTCTTTCCCCTGTGGCTTTCTTCTCTGTGGCCTTCTCTATAAGGTTCCCACTAGTAGGATTAAGACCCATCCTGATTCAGTTGAGCCACAATTTAACTGAAGTAACGTATCAAAAGTTTCCTATTTAAAACATGTTCATACAGGAATGGATTAAGTTTAAGAACATTTTTTTTTCTGGGATACAGAACTCCAAGCCACCACAATAGATATTTCTCCAAAGAAGATACACAAATGGCCAGTAAGGTCATGAAAAGATGTTCATTAACAAATAGGGAATGTAAGTCAAAACTACAATGAGATGCCACTTCACATCCACTAGTATGGCTATAAGCAAAAAGACGAGTGGAAACAAGAGTTGGTGAGGATGTGGAGAAATTGGAACCCTTAGACCCTGCTTGTGGGAAAGAAAAATGATGCAGCTGCTTTGGAAAACATTTTGACAATTCCCCTTAAAATGTTAAACACAGAGTTACCATATGATCTGGCAATTCTACTCCTAGATATACACCCAAGAGAAATAAAAGCATATTTCATGCAAAAAACTTGTACATGAATGTTGATTGCAGCATTATGCATAATAGCCAAAAAAGCGGAAACAAACCTATCAACTGTTGAATGGAGAAATAAAATGTGGTAGGTCCACACGATGGAATATTATTCAGCAATAAAAAGGAATGATGTTCTGATACATGCTACAGCATGCGTAAACCTTGAAAACATGCTAAATGAAAGAAGCCAGTCACAAAATCATATTGTATGATTCCATTTGTATGAAATGTCCAGAATAGGCAAACCCATAGAGACCCAATATAGATTAGTGGTTGCCAGAGGCTGAGAGACGAGGATAGGGGATGAGAAGTGACAGCTAATGGGTGTGAGGTTTGTTTTTGGGGCAATGAAAATGTTCTAAAATTGATTGTGGTAATGGTCACACAGCTGTGTCAATATAGTAAAAAATACTGGGTGAATCATATTGCACATGAATTATAGCTCAGTAAAGCTGGTAAAAAACACAGGAGACCCAGTTAAATTTGAATTTCAGATAAGCAATGGACAATTTATTAGTATAATTATATTCCTGGAAATATTTAGAATTATTTTAGAATTAAAAAGTATTCAGTTCGTCTGGAATTCAAACTTAACTTGGCATCCTGTATTTTATCTGGCAATCTCATGTGTGAGTGAACTCAATCACGTAAGTGCAACTAAAAATCATTCAAGCTGTCACTATCTTTTTATCCCTATAGGCCACTGAGATCAGACATCAAATCAACCCAGAGGCTTATGAGCTCATAGGCTCAGAAGTGACTCCTGTTCTCTGAATGCCCTGCCTTGAAAGTTTTCCTGGTTACCTCCAAACAACTTGTCAACCATTCCCACCTTGTCAACCATCCCCATCTGCCAGGGAGGCATATCTTAGAAGCCCTCAGAGCTATTAGCATGAACAAGCAGGATTTTCTGTATATATGGTTCCTTTTCTGTATATTGTTCCATATCAGAGAAGGTTGATACCTTGTTTGAAAAGTTGGCGGGTCCCATGACTTTTCTAGTTACTTTGGGTTACTAAAAAATCTCCAGGTACTTATTTCCTTCAAAGTTTCAGCTCAGTAATTAATATGTCCAATCCAAAGCAATGGTCAAAACTCCTCCTTTCATTCGAAGTCAAAGCTCTTCTCCTTCCTCAGCTAGGGTGCTGAAGACCGGGGGTTGGCGGGGGGTGGGGGCAGGAAGGATTCTTTGCTAGCTCCTTACTACTGACTGTGGCCCACCGTGGCTTCTGACATCTCCAGACAGACAGAAGAGACCAAGACAGGGAGAAAAAGGAAGGGGTAGGAGTATACCAAGATGGTGCTGGTTGTGGAGGGTGTTTAAACAAACACTCATGTTCTGCACAAATCCATGAAAATTTTTGGATTCTACCTCATAATGTGCCTGTTTGCTTTAGTCTTCAAAATCTATATATATATATATATATATGAATTTCCAATTCAGCACAAGACTTCCTTGCTTCTCTTACAATTCTTCTACCCCCAACCCGGTTCTTCAAGGAAAATCTCTACACCATCCTGGTTCACCACCATGCACACCCAGGATTGTAAATTGCCCAGTCAGAGGAACACTGAGCTAGGTCTTGGGTTCTCCAGAGGATCATCCTTATGGCCCGGGACCCACAATTGTATGGAGGCTCTTTGCTTGGAAGTTCTCTGATTTTGGGGTCTAGGAAATGCCAGATCATTCTTGCATTCTCTCTACTCATTACTGCTGGGTACTGTTCTACATTATTGACACACAGGCACTCATTCATACAAATACACACACACATACACACATATGAATAATTTAGAGTGTGATGCAATGATCTGATATGTGCATTGTACTGGACCAGCTAATAATCACCAGAAGAAAATGCTGCCCCCTATTTACATAGGTCTCTAAGTTCCCTGGCAAGAGGGACAAGCAATATTTCCCCTTGGATGTTCAGATGAATATTGATAATGTTTCCTCTGACCTCCTATCCTTAAAGTGTTGTGCACTTGCTTAGGAAGAGGGGACACAGGCCTTCCTTCCCAGCTGCCAGGGCCCCAAGGCATTTTGCAGGAGAGTTTTTGAGAACTTTTCCTGAAATAGTCACCTCCTCAGGTGAGTACAGAGGGGTTGGAAAAAAAGGCATTATTAATATTCAGATCTAAGAATGAGATGTTGAATGTGGAATCATTGAAGAGTCCCATACAAATATAGGGGGACATCTCTAAAGTCAGGACCAGGGATCAGGCAGTGTGAGGAGAGATGCATTGGAAGGAACTTGGAATCTTCCTATCAAATCCCTGAGAGGCATCGTGACCCTGGCAACATTCAGTATGTGTTTTGTTTCCTGGGTTGCTCAAAGCAGATTCCATGAAATGGGTTAGTTAAACAATGGGAATTTATTTGCTCATGGTGCCAGGAAAGTGTCCAAATCAGGGCAGCATCAGGTGATGCTTTCTTCCTGAAGACTGGCTCCCAAATATCTTTGGCTCCTCTGCCACATGACAAGGCACACGGCAGTGTCTGCTCGTCTCTCCCTTCTCTTCTGGGTTTCATTGATTCACGACTTTCTTTCTGTCTGAACCTCACTCCATTTTTGAAGGACTCCAGTAATAGGATTATGACCCATCCTGAGGGAGGTGGACCACTCCTTAACTGAAGTAGCCTCGTCAATGGGTCCTACTCACAACAGGTTCATACCCATAGCTATGGGTTAGATTTAAGGACGTGTTTTCCTGGAGTACACACAGCTTCAAACCACCACAACATGCTTCTTCTTAGCCTTACTCTCTGTCCACCCCTCCAAGCCCAGAAGCTGGGGCAAAGGTCTCTGTTTAAAACATAAGATGCTTAATTTGTGGAACCTCTGTCCTCAAGAGCAAATTCTTTTCCTACCCCCAAACTTGTTCTGAGGGGTGAACCAGGGGACAAGCGCAGTTCCAAGCTCTTTTTTTTTTTTTTTTTTTAGATTTATTTATTTATTTAATTTCCCCCCCTCCCCTGGTTGTCTGTTCTCGGTGTCTATTTGCTGCGTCTTGTTTCTTTGTCTGCTTCTGTTGTCGTCAGCGGCACGGGAAGTGTGGGCGGCGCCATTCCTGGGCAGGCTGCTCTTTCTTTCGCGCTGGGCGGCTTTCCTCACGGGTGCACTCCTTGCGCGTGGGGCTCCCCTACGCGGGGGACACCCTTGCGTGGCAGGGCACTCCTTGCGCGCATCAGCGCTGCTCATGGCCAGCTCCACACGGGTCAAGGAGGCCCGGGGTTTGAACCGCGGACCTCCCATATGGTAGACGGACGCCCTAACCACTGGGCCAAAGTCCGTTTTCCCTCCAAGCTCTTTATCTTTATACACATCTCTTCCAAGTCTCACTGGTCCTGCCTCCCTTAAGTTACTTGCCTAAGGTCACACAGCTAGAAAGTGCTGGAATCCAAATGTGAACTCTCATCAGTCTATTCCAAGGCTGATTTTTTTAGCCATGCTTTTCTATTGCTGTTCATTTCTCAAAAATCAGCTCAGATTTCTTCTCCTCACTGAAAGCATCTGGAACTCTCCTGGCTGGGAGTTACTCTTTCTGCATGTTCCCATGGCACCATGTTTCTGTAGGACATCTACTTGCTTGCCCATCTATCTACCCCATTGGACCAAGAGGTCCTCAAAGCCAGCTGTGTCTTTTTCATCCTGTTTGCTGGGTTTCTTCAGCTCTGGACATAACAAGCAGGCCCTGCCCGTCCTCATATCCACAGAGCCTATGATGTGAAAGTACCTTGCAACAGGAATTCCCACCAGGTATATTTCAAAGTCTCTTCCTGTGGTGAGAATCTCTTTGTGAGTGCAATGAACTGAGAAAAATCATTTTTGCTCTGCTAGGGAATCAAAATATTGGAAGAAGATTATGTCTTTCACTGCTGGGTGTAACTCTAATTTTTCTCTTGTTCCTGTCTTTCATTGATTTATGGACTCAAGATTCTTTGGGGGTGGGATATCTTAAATCTACAGTGTTCTGAGAGAGGAATGGATTTATTGGCTATGACTGCGTCAAGAGTTAGGTAAGCCCTGCTGATGAGTGAATGGAGGGAATGCATCTCTAAGTTGACTGAAGCAAAATTCCAAGGTGTCTTTCCAGATGTATCTGTCCAGATAGTATTTGATTAATCACACACAAACGCAGAATGTCTGTTCAGCAAAGGAAATTATAGACACAGTGGATTGGCAATTGTCACATTGGGAAGAAAGATTTGTAATACCTAAAATTGAGAGAGGATTAAAATGTAGGTTAAATAGGTAAATTCATAGAGATGGAGAGCAGATTGGTGGTTGCTGGCAGCTGGCTGGAGCAGGAAATGGGGTGTAACTGCTTAATGGGGTTTCCTTTTGGGGTGATGAAAATGCTTTGGAACAAGATAGAAATGGCAATTACACAGCATTGTGAATATATGTCATTCCAGTGAACTGATCATGTTGATATGGTTAATTTAATGTAAATCTCGCCTCTGTAAAAATATAAAAAACAAACAAACAAAAATAGGTTAAATCGTACAAGGAATTCTAGGAAGTCACTAAGAAAAAGATGGATTCTATCTTGCTAACTTTTATTTGCATTTCTTGATTGTTTCTCATATTTTTCTTTCACAAATAAAGGAAGAAAAAAAAGTTAATTGGTACATAAATTTTAGACCAGTGAAGACCTGAGTCTCAGTCTATGATGCTGTGACTGAAAATACAATTTTCATGTTATTTTTGCTGACTGGTATATTGATGCAGAGAAGTAGCTGGATGTGGTAGAAAGACCAAATAGTTTTGGAACAGATGAAATTAGGTTGATATTCTGGTTCTTTCATTCGTGAGTGATTTTGGACAAGTTATTTAATCTTTCTGAGCTTGATAAGCAATATAAGAATAACATACTATGTTTGTAAGTTTGTTATTAGCATTAAAGATAATATTTGGCAGTTAAGAGACACTAAATCGAGGATCTCAGACCCTCTACGCCTGTAGAATACTCTCTACAACAGTCTTCTTTTATATAAGTCAATCCTTCCTCAGTCTTTAAATCATGAAATAGTGAATATTTGGTCACTTGGTGGATTATGTGTCATTTGACTTGACAGGGAAGGAGGGACCTTTTTCCAAATTCAATTTGTAATTATATATTGACTTTTTTTTTTCTTCCCATCTCGAGGCAGTGGCACAGAGTCCTCTTGGGAAGAAATGGGTTCATTCCACTCTCAACGAGGGTACAGGAAGGTCATCACAGGTTTAGACTGCCCAGCTAGGCTCTGAGGAACTGGAAGCTTACAAACAGAATCCAGCCTCATCCCCTTGGACCTGGCCTGAGAAAGGACTGTTTCTCTTCAAGGGAGAATACTTGTAAAAGAGCTTGAGTGTTTACTAAATGTGGTGGGTACCTTAATTCTAGTTACACACAACCAATATTTAACTAGACACTTAATACCAGTTCTAAGGTGAGTCTTGGTGTGGGTGCCAGAACACTGAGGATTGGCCGCTTACACTGTACCAATTGCTAGTTCCTGCAATCAGACACGTTGTGATTTTTGTGTGCGTTGGGGGTGAGATTGTGAAGTCTTTGCCAAACAATCTTATTCAAACTTGTGGGTGACAAGTCTTGATGTTGCTTCTGCAAATGTCCGAAAAGCCATCATTCAACATTCCATAAAGTCTTGGGTATAGAGTTTGTGTTGAGCTGAATTTTTATGTGCTTCATTAAGTCGCTGCCTTACAGGATTCCAAGCAAGGCACCATATTTTGATATCCTAATCATCAACTCAACAGAGGATGAACATGCGGAAAGGTTCCAGGAATTCCTGTGTGATTTTGATAGTTTAGACTCTGAAGGGAGCGAAATGTGAAATTAGAGGGTTTATTGTCACCGTTTTAAACTACGGCATGAATGATACTGATCAGATCCATCAGAAAGTTTGGACAATCCAGGAGGAAACTACTCTAAAAATAAGATAAGCTTCATTCCTGTTCATCCTCCGAAGGAAGTCTCTATGCTCTTGATCATGCCATTCCTCATTTGGTCGTGGAGTCTTTTGGCTCAGCACTAAGAATTACGGGCTGGTCGGCATTCCTGAGAAAACCATTGCAATTGTTGATATCTTGAACCATTTGGCACTGAGGATTCCCTCTCCATTGGCTTTACAAATTCCTGTTCTAGGCTGATGTATTTCATGGCCAAATAAACCAGTTATGGAGAAGGTGGTTAGCAGGAAAATATCCCAAGGAACTAAAAACATTGATAAGCCACCCACATGGACTGCCTACCTGCTCATCGACAATGCTGCAGTGCATTGGTCCTTTAGCATCTCTTGGGTGGACTGCATCATGGCTTTCCTTCAGATCCGGAGAAAACCTGAGAGGTGAGGCTTCTAAGAGGGGGGCAAAGCACCCAGAGGCACCCGCGTTCCACAGGAAGTGATAGAGCCTCTTTCAAGGAACCATGCTGAAAGGCTAGCCCAGGAGAGGGACTTCTTGAAATTGTAGATTCATTCTTTCTACATCAAGGGATAAAAATTTAGATTCTCTGCACAACTGGTAGCAGAATACCTGCCAGGGAGGAAATCATCATGGTTTTCAGAAAAGACCTTGAGGAAGGCTTGGGGTAAGGAAAGAGGCCCTCAAGAGGCTGTGTGTTATGGAGGCTCATCACCCAAGGGGCTGAGCTGCTTTGCCAAGGGGGGCAGGAAGAGGAAGAAGAGAACAGAGGGAAGGAGAAGAGAGGGCTAGGAGAGAGAGGGGGACTGGGTGCTGCATGGGTTGGAGCTGGGCTGGGACAGGAGGAGACTAAAGGACTGTTAGGAACAGAAAAGCCTCCTACTCCTGTGAGGTTGTTTGCACACCTGAAATATTAACTCTTTCATTGCCTCCTGGTGGCAAATCTTCAGTAAAGCTGATTCCCCTAATGGACGCCTTGTGGGAGTTCATTGTGTGTACCTGCCTTTTCACAAGTGCATATGTTCCTGTGTGCAGTGCACCTGCATTTACATACATGTTCATATATACATGCAGACAGGGTGCTGTGTTCATGACTGCATGGCTGGTCAGGGGTATAGGTGTGGCCATGTGTGTTTGCATGCACACACATGTTCACATGACACGTGTACAGCTGTGCATAGGGGTTTCTGTGTGCATGTGTGGAAGAAGGGGGCTGCTTTGTCCATTTGGTCAACACAGTGTAGAGCAGGGATGGATACTGGGTCCCAGTCTGTGAAGCCTTAACCTTGTGAGCCATTACAGAGATTCGGCTTCCCTTTGCAACAGCCTAAGTGTTCTTGGGTGTCTAAGCTCATTTCCTCGAGGCCTGGAGGACAGGAGAACCTGAATGGGTGTGAACGGAGAGAATTTTGGACAATGGGTTTGCATTTGACTCAGCTGGATTTAAAGGATCCAAGTTGTCACCAGAGGCTGCCAGCAAAGGGGCAAAGGGCTGGGCTTCGACGACCTGCAAACTGGTCATGCTCCCCTGTTAGATGCTCAGAGGAGAGCAGTCACTGGCTTTTGCCAGGTTTCTGGTGGTAGAATATGTTGCTCCAAGATCTGCCGCAGGAGCCGAGCTGGTCCCATGAATTTCCAACCAGGCCAAGTCTCAACACTTCCTGGTGTGTCTCCATCGAAGTGTAGATGGGAATTTACACAGCCAACAGGTGTGGGATAAGGGGCTGAAGTGCTTACAACAGGTCCTGGCACCAGGTAGTCAAACATGAAGGTATATCAGCTGTTACTCTGTGGACACCGGCTCCTTCCATGTTGGAAACACAGATTAGTTTTTCTTGGGAATGGGGGACCAAGATGACTTCTGTGCTGGTGCTCAGTGGGGTGGACCATGTGGACCCAGGCCAGGTATTCTTCCCAGGTGGTCCAGCTCCATTGAAAGCAGCCTTTCTAGTGCCACCAGCCACTGGATTTCAAATATACCTGCAAAGAATCCCCCAGAGGACTGGAGGAAAGATGAAAGATGAAAGAAAGCCACTGTCTTCTACTATGCTGTTTGTTTTGTAATTTAAAGATATTTTATTATCATCTTTGAACCCACCTAAAAGTGAAAGGTAAAAGCAAACTTCAATAGAAGCAAATATAGCATGATATCTTTGGATCAGGGATGGGAAAGGATTCCTAAAAATAACTGAAAATGTGCATACCATAAAGAAAATGTTAAAAAGCCTTGTCAATTATGAGAACCCCATGGACATAGTTATGGAAAATGCGTCAGGTTTCAGAAAATTGTGTTGATCACCAAAACTATTGAAGAATACACAAGAAACACTAGCAAATCCAATAAGAGAAAGAAGGTATTCTAATGAAAAAATGGGCAAAGGCTATAAACAGGTAATTTACAGGAAAGGTAACCCCCAAGGAGCCCAAGCTGTGAGGAGACCTTCATTAGGAATCCAAGAAATGCAAAGCAAAAGAATAAGATCTTCCTTCAGGTCTATTAGGCAAAATTCGGAAGCCTTTTCAAATGAGTGTTGGTGGGTGAGCGGCCTGAGTTGGCTTGGAGCCTTCCTGGGTGGGGTAGAGACGGTGCAGCCACTTTGGGGGACAAAATGGCAGCACATGTTACCCAGCAACGTTGCTCTTGAATGTTGATCTCAAATACATGCTCGCTAGACCCACAGGGCTATGTGAGTGAGGATGAGGGTTGCTGGGGGCCCACCACAGGGGCAGTGGGTGGGTGCTGCAGCCATGAGGGGTGAAGAACAGAGGGGGCATTGGGTCTGCACTGGGTCAGGAACGGACTGTTGCCTGGCTCCCTCCCTCCCTTTCCACCCAGGTGTCCAGGTCTTGTTCCGTTTGCCTTATTTTCCCCACTGCTGGCACTTTATTCCGCACAACTTCAACCATTTACTGTTGGGGAGTATTCCTCTTCTTAACTTCACTGTGCTATTTAGTAACAATCATTGGGAAGGTCCTCGTGTCTTTTCACCCCACCCATCTGCCAGGCGCTGAGCCGTGGCTGGGGATATAAGAGTGGACCTAGACTTTCATTTCGCTGAGCTGAGACCCAACATATCTTTGTTGTATAGGCCAGTGATTCTCAAAATGTTTGGTTTCAGGATGCCTGTGTATTGTTAAAAAAAATTTCTGAAGACCCCCAAAGAGTTTTGGTTTGTGTGGCTTATGCTCACCTGAGCATAGTTATTATATTAGAAAGTAAAGCTGAGACATTTAAAAATATTTATTGGGAAACGGACTTTGGCCCAGTGGTTAGGGCGTTCGTCTACCATATGGGAGGTCCGCGGTTCAAACCCCGGGCCTCCTCGACCCATGTGGAGCTGGCCAGGCGCAGTGCTGATGCGCGCAAGGAGTGCCGTGCCACGCAAGGGTGTCCCCCGCGTGGGGGAGCCCCACGCGCAAGGAGTGCGCCCGTGAGGAAAGCCGCCCAGTGTGAAAAGAAAGAGCAGCCTGCCCAGGAATGGCGCCGCCCACACTTCCCGTGCCGCTGACGACAACAGAAGCGGACAAAGAAACAAGACGCAGCAAATAGACACCAAGAACAGACAACCAGGGGAGGGGGGGAAATTAAATAAATAAATAAATCTTTAAAAAAAATAAATAAATAAAAATATTTATTAATTCATTTTAAAAAATTGTAAATCCATTACATATTAACATAACATCTTTTTATAAAGAAATGACTCTAGTTTCCAAAACAAAATATTTGAGTAAGAAGAGCAGCGTTACTTCACGCTTTTTCTAGTCTTCTTACTGCCTGGCTAATTAGAAGATGGCTGGATTCTCATATCTGCTTCAGCATTCCATCTATGGTGACATCATACATTGTGTAGCAACTGGAAAACTCTACTGCACACTTGTGAGAGAGTGAGAGTGAAAAAGGCAAATGATGTCTTGGTATTATAATGAAACATTTTTGCCCCCACGGATCTCTTGAAAGGGTCTTGGAGATCACCAGGGGTCTCTGGCCAGACCAATCTTTGAGATCCACTGGCTTAAGTTTTTCTGAAGATCTTGTCATGTCTTGATTCTAGATGATATCTAGGGTCAGCAGACTGATCTAGATAATTGGGGCATTTCACCTAGAAACTGGGGCGTTTCTGCAGGCAGTGAACATTAGATAAAGCATTTATCTGTGTCTTTTAAGATTTCCTTAGGGATTATTTTTATTGACCTTTGGAAGTAAGATGTAGGAAGTGACTCATTGATTTTTAGCCACTATTTATTGAGCATATACTATGTGAGAGGCATTTTGCTAAGTGCTTTTTCTTGCTTAAATTAGTTTTTCCTTTGTGTGTTATTGCATCATTCCATAACAAAGGGATTTGGGTCCAAGGAATCAAATGTTGGTGGAAATTTAAAGGCGCTTGTGGGTCCTTTAACTGCTCTAATAGTCTGATTTTGTTTAAACCTTTTGAACCCGTCAACTCTTTGGTATCTTCGGAAGTGGGTTCCATGTCCTTAGATTGGAGGCAAAATCTCAGAAAAATTTCTGGAAGACTTTTGGTGGAGAGAGAAAATTCTTCTTCAGCTCCAAACTTCTGTGGGGTAAAATTTTGTGCCATCTGCTAGAAACGCACCTTTCACAACTGAGACTCTATGCTCAGGGGTCCCCTGGGATTACATGATTGAAGAGTCTTTCATGGGTCATTGCAAATGGCCTCCTCAAGCACAGTGCTAGGTGCTAGTGAACAGATCATCTTAAAAAATAGATCTAGATGATTTTGTAAGAGCAAAATGTTGGCAACAACACAACTGTTCTTTAAGAGAGGATGGTAAGTACTATGGGAAATCTACACCATGGAGTGCAATGGCCCTGAAACAAGAGGTGTGCTTTTTGTTTTTTCTTTATTTTTTTAATTTTACATTCAAAAAATATGAGGTCCCCGTATACCCCTCACCCTCAAAAGGTGTGCTCTTTATGTACAAAAGGAGAAAGATTTCCAAAGAAAAATAGTGATAAATTATAAAGGAAGGGATATGCTGTACTACCCTTTTTGTAAAAAAAAAAAAGGAGGGGGCAGACTCTGTGTTTGCCTGTGTGTGCATAGCAATCTTTGGAGACTATAAAACAGTCTACTAACTGTGGCACTCTGTGGGCAGTGGGTGGGAAAGAAGCTTCTCACATGTACACCTCTTTACCCTTTTTGATGCCATGTGAATTCCAAATTCGAAAATTAAATATGTTCAAAAATAATAAAAATAAAATAAAATCCAGATGGAAGGCAATCCAAACCCTTTCCAGTAAAGCCCCTTCATTTTTCTAGACAGGGAACGTAAACCGAGGCAGTCTTGTGGCCGGGGTTAATGACATTTTAGTTTTAACAAACGTCAGACTTAATGAGCGCATTTAACTGTGATAAATTTAAAAAGGCACAAACCAAAGTCACCATGATTTGGCTCAGCCAAGCAAACCTTTATTGATCCACGTTGCGGATCTTGGCTCTTAGCAGGAGTCTGGGAGGGGGAACATAGTCGCCAAGTGTTTAGAAATGTTGGCTTGAGGGTGGAATGTTAATAGTTTCCTTTGGAAGGGTTTCATGTGCTATGAGCCTTCTTGAGAGAGCACTTGAGTGTGCAAATCCATTAGGTGGGGCCCCAAGGCCGCAGAGGTAGGTCTTTCGCTTGCTCCTCTGGGGTGGCATGACTGGCTGGGCATCTCTGGGGAAGTTCTCGATTAACAGAGTGAAGAAGGTAGTGGCTTTTAAAATGCAGATGTGGGGGGCTATGGGTTTGGAACTGCCTCAAGCACAGCAGGAGAGAAAAAAGTTGGGTACTGATGAAAGGCACCCTTTGCAAAATGTTAAAAAAAGAACACATGATTCTCAGAGTGAGCCCATGTCAGAGGTTTAGTTTAATTCATTAATGAGGAGACGAAACTTTGGAAAATTCCCTCATGCTCTTCCCTTTTCTCAAATATCTCAGCTCAGCATCGGTAGCTGTCCAGGGCCTGCGAACAGCTGTGTTGTTTTGTTTTTTGACACTAAAATGGATTTAATCACAGGTATAGTAAAACTCCAATGATGATTATAAAATTTCTGATGACCCATATGGCTAAAATTTTTATAATTGCATGTATAATGTTATTATTTTAAAACCCATGAAAAAACAAAACAAAAACAAAAACAGAAACCACAAAAAAATAAAACTTAACAACAAAAATAAAGCCCATGTACAAAATTTAAGGAACTTTTAAGAGCACTTTTTTATTAGCGAATTAATTTTTGAAGTAATGTTTTTTCTCATTAATTTTTCTTTCATTTTCTCAATTTTTTTAATTTTTAAAAAAGCTTCAGATCGCATAAATGTTATATCAGAACCTGGAGGACATTATGTTGAGCAAAGCAAGCCAGACACAAAAGGACAAATACTGTGTGATTGTGTTACTATGAGCCAAATACATTGTGTAACATATTGTATGAGTTGTATGATTCAAAAAACAAAAAAATTTTTTTTATATCTGTCCAGTTAAAAAAAAAAGAAAAGAAAAGAAAATATGGGATTCCCATATACCCTACCTTCTTTCCCTCCCACACTTTCCCCACATTAACAACATCGCTCATCAGTGTGGTACATTTGTTACAATTGATGAAGACATATAAAGGCAGTGGTCATCAGAGGTTCTGAGGGGAGGGAAAGGGAAGAATAGGTACAACATGGGGACATTTTGGGGACATTAGAATTGTCCTGCATGATATTGCAGTGCTGGATACAGCCATTATACATTTTGTCAAAACCTAGAAAATTGTGCAGGGCGAAGTGTAAACTATAGTGTCAACTACATTATAATATAATATTGTTTTAGGGTAAGTCCAAGGTCCCTCCCCGGAACCAGCCTGACTTCACGCTTGGTTTATTGCTCTGCTTTCGCCGTCTTGAATTTCTTAATTTTTGAGAAAGGGCTTTGCATTTTCATTTTGCAGCGAGCCCCCTCCCCCCCTCCCCAATTATGTAGCCATCCTGCTCTTACCTCCTCACGTCTGGAACCAGAATTCCACAATAGGTTGTTTTTCTTTAAATTAAACTTACCAGGTAGAAGACATTTTAAACAGAAGTCTGCTATTCCTAAATTTTATTTCATTTTTAAAACCCTCTGTAGATTGGTTTTCTCTAAAGGCGATCTGTCTGCCCAGGAGTAGTTTTGTAAAATAGCCCCTGATAATTGGCTCATAATCTTTCCTGGAAAGAGATGTTTGTTGTTAGAATAGCCTCCCTCTAAGGTCAATGCAACTTGGCACCATGGAGTGATTTATTATAAATGTTGGGTGTTTAAACAGCTTTAGTCATTATAGGTGGATGCTGTGTTTAGATTCAAATTGAAGTAGAACTTCTAGTGTGATCTATATAGCTACCAGATAAAGTATCCTTCTATTTTTCTTGGAATGTGTGAAGAGTGTTAATTTGAAGGCACATATTGGGCAAGGATTTACTCTTTCACCTGAAAGTGGTTTATAGTTTTGTAAGTGTGATTCTGTGTTCCACTAAAGGATGATCTCTCAGTTTAATGGAGACTATATGAAAAACAAGGGCTGCTCTTTAAGCAGGAGTACACAAGGTCACCAGTGGGCTGGAAGAATGCTGTCCCAGGGAGCAGTCTCAAGTTTTAGCCTTTCTATTTCATCAAGAGGTGTTTGGACCAATTGTACTGACAGGTTTGGTTTTAACTCAATCGTTTCAGAAAGAAACGTCTGGTTGAAATTTTTCATAACTTTAAAAAATAATAATAAACTTTAATTTTAGAAGTCAGGTTTACACCAAGGACAGAGTCCCCATATTCTTGGATTAGTTGGGGACTTTGTTACAATTGCTGAACCAATACTGACACATTGTTAGTCACTAAGTCCGCAGTTGACATCAGGCCTCCCTCTCTGTGCATACAATTGTGTGGGCATTGACAGATGTGTGATGTCTTGTATCTGCCCTTATGGTGTCAGACAGAATGGAAAAAATTTTTTTATCTTCTTTTATTTTATTCTTCTTTTATTCTACTAAATATTTTCATTGTCCTTCTGTGTTTGTTTGGAGATGAATAACCTCCCTTAATTTAGGCCAGAAATCACAGTCCAAAAGGATGAAAACAGTCATTTTCAGTGGGCAGTCATACATAGGGTGGGCTCAGAATTTGGGAGGTGACATAAACATATTTACCCTATTAATTTTATACCCAACAGTGTCATATGAACCTGTATCATTTGGGGGTGGATTTTATAATTATACATATATATATATATATATATATTTTTTTTTTTTTTAAAGAAAATTATGAAAGAGAAAATCATGAAGTAATATTATGTATTGCTTTTGACTGTGATTCCTGGGTCGAATGTGAACTATGCCATGTCCTGGGAGTGTTCAGTTAAGAAATTAATTTAGTGCTTGTAGAATACATTGGTCTAGACATCTAGGAGAGGAAGAGGCGGTGAAAAGGCCACCAAAGAAGGGCTCTGCCGGGCACAGCCCTGTCACCTGGGGCCCTGGGAGGGAACCAGTTCACGCGCCAGGTCGCCGCATCCCCTGTTTATTTTGTCTGGTGGCGCCCCTGTCGTGGCCGGGTCTTCTGGCAGCCTGTTGATCAGGGCTAGTGCCACCCACCTGGTCGTCTGATCTCTTCAGCCTCGTGAGAGGCAAGCTGTCTAATGAGACAAGCCAGGAACGAATCACAAGCTGTGCCTTAATAAGCAGCAGGCCTCCTGCCAACGTCTGGCGTGCGCACAGCGCCATCGCCGCGGGAGCCGGCCTCCGAGCCAGCGTCGGGCTCGGCCCTTGGAAAGCACGGCCCTCCCTCCACCTGGCCGGCGGGCTGTCATCCACTCTGACAGCGAGCTCACTTCTCTGTCATCTTTCGTGTTATCCTTGGCTAAATCCTCTAAAGCTTCCAGACCAAAGCTGATGTATTTCCATCCACACTCTCCGACACAGAACATCGGTGCCTGCTCCTCATCCATCAGATCTGTTTCTTTCAACAAAGTCCCTACGATTTCATGGCTATACTCTCATCATCAGCTGTTTTCATCCAATTTCAGGAATACCTCATATGTACTTCTTTTTGTTACAATTTGAATGCCACTTTGCTTTCGATCTCACATTTTCTGGGCTGGAATACAGGCACCAGGGAATAATACATTTAAAATATCGCCTGATGGGAAGTGGACGTGGCTCAACTGATAGAGCGTCTGTCTACCATATGGAGGGTCCAGGGTTCGATCCCCTGGGCCTCCTGCCCTGTGTGGTGAGCTGGCCCACGTGCAGAGCTGCCGTGCGCAAGGAGTGCTGTGCCACGCAGGGGCGCCCCTGTGTAGGGGAGCCCCACGTGCAAGGAATGCACCCCACAAGGAGAGCCGCCCTGCGTGAAAAAAACGCAGCCCTCCCAGGAGAGGTGCTGCACACATGGAGAGCTGACGCAGCAAGATGATGCAACGAAAAAGAGATGCAGTTTCCTGGTGCCACCAAGGGTGCAAGGGGACACAGTGAGTGGACACAGAGAGCCGACAATAGGGGGGAGATAAAAAAAATATTGCTTGATTTGTTTTCTATTCTTGGTGACTTTTGTGGAAACCAAGGCTTTCGCTTCTTCTGTCAAAGTGCAGCAGATCCAACTAGGAACAAAGAACCAAGAAGAGCGCTCAGCTTCTACTTTAAATATGGACCTGTTTTTGAGTGCATGGTGCCAACAGTGTCTCAACAGCTGGACTTCCTCCCTACTGATAAGAAATTGATAAATAAATAAACGAGTGGTGGAGAAGAGCAGGCACTTTCTTACAAGAGGATGCTGACTGGTAAACGGAAGGAAGTGCTGGGGTTGCAAAAATGATCACTTATCCTATTTCAATTGTGTGGTAAATATTGATCGAAGTGAAAACCTCAGTGGGTGCTCAATCCAGTGTGCGTGGAGATTTGGTAGGGCGTTTATGAGGGGCAGGATATTGACGTGGTCTTAAATGATGTCCCCACAGCTGACCTATTTTTGCACAGGGAAACTGGCGGCCGTATCCTGGAGAATCCCTTTACTGGATGATCAAAATTCCCATCACCAACGAGGGGCAGGTGGCCCTCGAGCTCCAGATGGGACCACCCTAAGGAGGGCAAGAGGTTCCTCGTGGCACATCCAGTTGGGGCTGTGCATCCTGGGTCTAACTGCGAGGAAACCTCAAACACAGCCCGAGGGACATTCTAGAACATGTCTGGCCCGTTTTCTACCCAGCAGCATGACAGGCAAGAATAGTCTTGAGCTGTTCCAGGTCAGAGGAGACTAAGAGTTATAGCAACTAAATGCGAGATGTGATCCCGGATCCGGGGCTAGAGGGGGAAGAGGCTTCCAAAGACATCACGGGAACAACTGCTGAAAATGGAACATACACATTTGATAAAATATTGAACATATGTTAATTTTTCTGAATTTGATAGCTGTACTGTGGATTTTAAGGGAATATCTATGTTGTTAGGAAATTTCTATTCAAATACTAAAGTCTAAAAGGCCATAATGGAAAAAAAAAAAGGCCATAATGTATATAATATGCCCTCAAATAGTTCAGAAAAAAATAAATATGTGTATATATATAAAAGTGTATGTGTATGTGAACATATTTGCATATATTAAAGCAAATGTGTTGACATAAATGGTGTTAAAACTGTTAAAAATTGGTGAATCCCGGGAAAATTTATATGAGAGATCTCTGCATTACTTTTGCAGCTGTTCAATACATCTGAAATTATTTCAAAATATCAACTGAAAAAAATCACAAGAAAAATGACAACAAAACCAGGCTTTCATTTAGAAAGACAGGCTCTTGAGAGCAAAGCTTCCTTTATACTGTCTAGAACCGGCCTTGTAGACTTGGGAATGCAGAGACTTTTCTAGAAGGGTGTGAGACCTGGGCAGCTTGGCTGCTACAGCCCACCCAAGATCCAAGAAGAGGAAGCATGTTCACATATTTCAGGAATCCTGGGATGTCACCAGCGAGGGCAAGCAAAACTGAATTTGTGGCTGACAGTTTTACATAAGGCAACTCAACAACCCATACTCTTAAGAATATTAGTGATTGCAATTTTATATAATAACAGTGTCAAATTTGCATTTCTTTTCTCAATTTTTTTTACTTTGTTTGTATTTCTCCTTTGCTCCCAGAATGCCACTGAGAAATAGGAAGCAGGCAATCATCATTTTAACAATTATATCCTGCCCCAGGACACAACGCAAATCACTGGTGGTTTGATAGTTGGCTGTGGGTCTTCTCTGTCCATATGTTGGGTTATTTTCATCAGATTATTTTACTGGCTAAATGAGGTTTTAGAAATCTTGGTCTGTAATTCTCAAGATGATTTGCAAAGTCTATTACACAGAACATACTGAAAGAATGAACTTGAAAATAAAATTGCCGAAGTAAAATTACATTTCTCTCTAGAAAAGAAGAACAAACGGAATCTGAGTGATGTTCAGGAGAGAAGCGCGGTGAGCACTGATGCCGGTTCAGACCTGCTGTGCGGAATTTACAGACTTCCCTGTGGAGCGGTGAGGATGCAGGAAATGACGCGGGTGCCCTGGGGAGCCGGCGAGGCCAGGTCCGATGAGTGTCACCGAGGGTGCCCCGGGCAGGCTCCTTGCAGAAGGGGTGGGCAGGACGGCAGGGCCAGGGACAGAGGGGCCTTGCCCTGGGCCACCCACCCGGGGCAAGAAAGAACCATCCTTCGGGGGCCCCTGGAGAGGGCACGGCAGCCTGAGAGCGGGCAGAGGGGCCCGGTCCGCCCGACTGGTTGGCTGAATGAACGCTATTGAGTGCTGGCACACACCTTCCACGTCGCTGCTGATTCTCCTCTGTTGGCCAGGGAGCGTTTCCTTCCTAGTCTGTTCATTCCATACTTTCTAAGAAATTTCCATTTCCTCTAATAATAACTTTCACTCCGTGTTCTGCGGGTGACAATTGTCACTATCAGTCCTGAGCACCCAGCTGCCCTTCCTATGGTTCTGTGTTGGTCTTGGAGGGAAGCAGCACCCCCCTCCCCCAGGAGTGAACAGGGAGGGGGGCTCCCTCTGAACAGGGGCCCAGATGGGTCCCTTTGGGGAAGGGTGCTGCTCTTGTGAGGTCTTAAGACCCACTGGCTGCAGCTTTCCGGTGACGGGACGCCTTAGGATGGCTAGTGGTCACTCGTGAATGGCTTCGCCCCTTTGTGGTGCGCAGTTGTGTAATAACCCCACGTGGCTGGTAGGATCAGCTCCTCCTTCCACCGGGGAGGGACAGACAGGCTGCACCGGATCACACAAGCCAAGGATCCCAGGGTGGACAGCCTCCCTTAGGGCCACCTTCTGTAGCGTCTTTGGGTGAGTGCCTTCTTCATCTTGGGGCCGAGGAGCGGGTCCTACCAGCCACACTGGGGATTGAAGGGAAACGGAACAGAGACGATTCCTTCCTCAGGGCTCAGACCTTAACTATGCAGAGAAAAGTAGCAAAACCCAGGAAGCACTTGTTGACTTTCAAAGCTGGTTCTTGGTTTGATGGAGCTAAATCAAGGGTGGCTGAGGGGGAAGATGCAGTTTGTACAGATTCTGAAAGAGATTTCTGATCTTTTCTGATTCTTTAGAAGTACATTTGTTTCTTCCACTCACTTATAAGTATCTGTTTAGCTCAATGATGTTCTAGTACTACTAAACAAAGATGCCTGCTCTCCTGTCCCTGACATTGGTAGGGCAGGGAGCAGATGAGCAGCAAATCCAATTGGTAAGAAATTACATCCTATGCTAGTAGGAAGGATGTGATAGGGCAGGTAGGAAGGAATGGGGCTGCAGGGGAGGGTTAAGACAGGGCAGGTGGTCAGGGTGGGCCCCAGTGAGAAAATGAGGCAGAGAAAGAGCTTAAAGGAGGCAAGGAAGGGAGCCCAGCAGGTTTCTGGAGTTAACGTGTTCCAGGAAGAACGAGCAGCTGGAAGGATTGCCAGAAAAGGCACATGCGCCTTGTAATTAAAGGCACGCAAGGAGACCAGAGCTGGGAGCAATGGGAATTGAATGGAAGGGAGATAGTGGGTGGGGCACTGTGAGGTTGGTGGGACATCACAGGGTAGGTGGGGACCAGAGGGTGGGAGAGCGCTGTCATGTGGGTGGAGGGTGGCAGGGTGGGTGGGCTACTGCAGACCATTGCTACTGTTTTTTTTCCTTTCAGCTCTGGGTGGGAGCTGTGGGGACTGTTGGGAGGCTAGTTTGGGATTCCAGGAGTGAGCTCAGGGTTGCTGGGACAGGAGCAGGTGTGGTCAGAGCAACGAGAAGTGGTGGGGCCGAGGGTGTAATCTGAAGGAAAAGCCAACAGGATTTCCTGACGAGTGGGAAGTGGAGGCGGAGGGAAAAAAGATAAGGAGAGTGACACCAAGGGTTTTGGCCTGAGCAATCTGAAGATGGGGTTGCTGTCAGCTGAGATGGGTAGGTCTGTGGAGGCAGCATATTTGGATGTAAAGAGCAAGAGTTTGGTTTTGGACATGTGAGTGTGATGTTGAGGTTGTGAGGTATAGGCATTGGGTTGGCAGTTCCCGAAGTCTGGAGTTCAGGACAGAGACATGCATTGGTGGGCAGACGACTTTGGTTCATGACTGGGTTTTTTTCCTGATGTTAGCTTTTTGGCTTACAGATGGAAAGTGGGGGGTGAAGAGAGGAAGAACTGAGATGGTAGGGAAGAGAAGGGGGTTCAGGCAATTGTACATCAAGGCCACCACTTGGGTACATCAAGAGGTGTGAAGATGAGAAGAAAAGGGCTTTGGGATCAGACAAATCTGGACCCCAGTTTCCACTGGAGATGATGGTCGTCCTGATTTGAGTCCTTTGTGGACCCCAGAAAATTATGTCTTAAGCTAACCCATTCATGTGCATGGAAGCCTGTTTTATGTGGGACCTTTTGGTTGGATTCAGTAAAGGGACCTTTGATTAGATCACTTTAATGAGATCACTTTAGAGCCTTTGATTGGCCCATGTGAGTGAGGCATGATCCAGGTTGGGTCTCAGCCCTCATGATAGAATCTTATGTAAGCAGAGAAATAAAAGTAGAAAACACACAGAGAAAGACAACTGCTATTTCACCCTGTCATGTCACTCTAGGATTGCCTACAGCTGCAGAAAGACAGAGAAACCCCAAGAAGCTGAGAGAGAGGCCAGAGGCTGGAATCAGTGCAGCAACCCAAAGCTGAGGAGGTGAAGTCAGGGGAGAGACAAGTCATATGCCTGGTGGCCTTGGCTGAGCTCAGGGAGAGAGTGGGCCTGGGGGAGAAAGCCAAGATGGGCTGCCATCTTGCCATGTGGCAGGAGTCCAGGATCTGCCAGCAGTGACCTTTGGTGAGAAAGCATCTCTGACGATGCCTCGACGTGGACATTTTCACAGCCTCGGAACTGTACGTTTTTAGCCTAATAAATCCCTATTGTAAAAGACAACCCATTTCTGGCAGTTTGCTCCCAGTAGCTTTAGCAAACTGAAGCAATGTTCATCAGTCACCATCATCACCATCCAAGTTTCATGAACTATTGTGATTAGTAGTAATCGAAGAAAATGTGGCATTGGTGTGGAGAAAGTGGCCATGGTGGCTGCTGGGGGTAGGGAGTGGGAGGAAGAGATGAGATGTGGAGGCATTTTTGGGGGTTGGAGTTGTCCTGGGTGGTGCTGCAAGGACAGTTACTGGACATTGTATGTCCTCCCATGGCCCACTGGGTGGACTGTGGGAGAGTGTGGGCTATGGTATGGACCACTGACCATGAGGTGCAGAGGTGCTCAGAGATGTATTCACCAAATGCAATGAATGTCTCATGATGATGGAGGAGGTTGTTGTTGTGGGGGGAGGACTGGAGTGAGGGGGGTGGCGGGTATATGGGGACCTCATATTTTTTGAATGTAACATTAAAAAAACAAAGACAAAAAAAAAGAAAAAAAAGTCTACTGTGTGACTGCTATGACATGGGTAGGACACCTAACAAGACGATACCAGTAGCTAAGCACTCACGGTGCTCGCTCTGTACACTCAACGTATGTGTTAACTCCTTCAACCCTGATGACAGCCCTGAGGTGGGTGGGTTTTTCTACTTTAGAGCTGAGAAATCTGAGGCACAGGGAAGCTAAACAGCTTGCCTAAGGTCACACAGCTGGCTAGAGGTGGCACCTGGATCCAGCTCAGGCCGCCTGTCTCTGAGCCTGTACTCTTTCCCTGTACCACACCCGCCCTGCTTCCCCCACGTGTGCTTGGCACACAGCAAACACCCCAAAGGCCATGGAGGTAGACTCGGGAGCGGAGAATCTGCGGAGTAGCTGGAATTCTCCGCGTATGACAAGGTATGCATTCAGTCCTGACAGGTCATGCACGATCCTCAGGCCAAGGGTCCCTCTCCTCAAGGCCAGGGTGGCAAGGCAAGGCCGGGGCAGCAGGCGGTGTCTCGGGCACAGCACAGACCATGGGGCGAAGGGAAGGGGGTCACATCTACCCCTTGAGAGGGTTCCCTGGTCTGGTCCCTGCCATATTGGTTCTCCAAGAGGAGGTCGAAGATGACCCAGGGACAGCCAGGAGACGATTCGCTGTGGCTGTCACCACGGGGTCGTGTCTCACCGCGGGACCTGGGAGAGCTGCACAGAGCCTCCTCCTTTCCCCTGTGTGACCTCCCTGCAAGGCAGCGAGCAAGCCAGGTGGACTGCAGGCTGTGGAGAGCAGTGAGGATCCCACTCTGCCGTCTTGAAAGGCTTCAGGGCACTGGCCTGTGCCCTTGTCTTCCTATCCACCTTCACCCAATCACTTCCTTTATTTTTTTTTCCTTCCCCCTTCCCCTCCCCTGCTATTCTTGCTACTTCTCTTTTTGTCTTCTCTTCTCGTTTTCTCCACTAGGGTTCACTGGGATTCGATCCTGGGGGCCTCCCATGTGGAGAGAGATTCCCTGTCACTTGCACCACCCCCGTTCCTGGTTTCTGTCGCGTCTCTCCTTGACTCTCCCCTTGGTCTCTCTTCTGTTGCGTCATCATCTTGCTGCTTGGCTCACTGCACGTGCACACCTTTACTGGGAGGCCCAGGGATGGAACCTGGGTCCCCCCGTATGGTAGATGGAAGCCCAATTGCTTGAGCCGCATCCGCTTTCCAATGTTCTTTATTCTTGTTGCCTGAGCTGCCTCTCTCCTTCTGGGTTTTAATCTTTGTGTGTGAAGAACAGTATCATCTAATATTTATTAAATAATTAAGTGTTTGACAAACCGGAAGCACTGCCTTCAAGCCGGGGCTCCTGAGAGCCAGGATGGGGAGCGTGCTTTCCCAGCACTGCCCATCCCGGGCGGGTGCTCCAGAGGTCGGAAGGCCACTGCTCCGGGGTCTAGAGAGAGGACGACGTGGCGTGCGGCAGACGCCATCCCAGCAGACAGCCAGCTGGCGCCACCCTCGTGCTCGTTAGGAGTTCCCACCAAAGAAGCGGCTTTGAAGAGCCATCTCACGCTAATGACCACCAACTGCTCTGGTGAGGGACCTGCGTTGGGAATGAAGCTGATCAAAACCTTGGAGCAGTCAACATGCCCCCAAGTCAGCCCGCCAACGGTGCAGCCAGGGTTGGAAGGGAGCTCCCAACATCCAGGTACCTGGTTGAGCTCCTGCCACACCTCAAGGCTGGCAAGGGGTACTTTTCAAAATAGATGTCAAAAGATTAAAGTGTCTCTATGCCTAACATACAGAAAAGAAGCAAAAGGAATCCCATTCCCAGGAGATTCCCTGCCCCTCGCTGCAAGGCAGCTCTGCTCCCCTGGGCTATTATGAAAACAAAGCTAATGAGCTGCCAAGCCAAACAGCCGCCACAAACCTTGCACTTCTTTTTCTGAGTATAAAAATGTATAAATTTATTTCAAAGCAAATGGGAAATTCAGAGTAGGAAGAAGAAAATTTTAAAAAATCAGTTATTCTGTCACTGCTAACATTTTGGCATTTTTCCATCCTAGCACTTGCTTCTGAGTTTATGTGTTTCCATAGTGTTACAAAGCTGGGATACAGGATATGTATCCTTAGTGTACAGCAAACATTTTGTATCCCACATTTCTAACTTAATATTTTCTAATGATCCCATTCAACTTTGAAAAAGAGTGATTTGACTAAATTGTTTCACAAAAACAATTTTAATTGACCCCTGTTCACTATATACTTATGACCATTCACTACAGTTGGATTTTTAGGATGTTTTCCATGTTTTTCACATGAACTGCGTTGCAGTGAACTTCTGGGCAGATAAGTCTTGGTGCATATCTCAGAGTTGTTGCTTCAGATAGTATCCTCTAACTTTCTACCAGAGCACTGGCGATCGGACTTTAGAATATTTCAGAAGAGGAATGGCAGGGTTAGTGGGTGGGAACTTAAAGGTTCTTGATGCATATTGCTGGTATGTGGCTCAAAATTAATTCCAGATGTATAAAAGTTAAGGAAAGGATTGATTGCATATATAAAAGTGACATTAAAAAAATTAAAAGATAGACAAACCGGAAATCTCTATTTGCTATATACATATATATGTAAATATAAGATAGATACCAGATAGAGCATCAGTCTCTTTACTAAGGGGCACTTTTAACAGAAGTTAACAAACCAAAATACTCAATGGAAAATTGAGTAACAGACATAAACAGATAATTAAAAGAAGACATAGGAATGACTAATATCCACAGGAAAAATCGTCAACCTCATTAGCAATCACAGAAATGTTAATGAATACAAAATGCTATTTTTAACAAATATAGCAAAGAATTTTAAAAATGGGCCTAGCAATAGGATGGGGAAATTAGGCATTCTCTCCACACCCCCTGCTGTGAAGGAAATGAGTTAGTCCTGGTTTCCCACCCAAGCCTGGGGATTTCCTAGCGACAGACTTTGGCTTCCATTCTGCTCAGTATTTACCTGTGTCCTTTCCCACCCCACGACCAGGTAGAAACAAATTTTCCTTTATCTAAACCTCCATATCCCTCTGTCTGCGACTCTTATAGCAGGTAGTGCAAACTATTTTAGTCAAGAATAATAAAAACAACTATAGCTTTTTATAGTTGAGAAATAAATAGCACGTAAATTAGAGTTATTAAAAAAAATTTGTCATGAGTCCGCTCTGCACTGGACACAGTTCTGAGAACTTCAAACACAGAATTGGACAAAACTCACCTGGTGCCTGTACTCACAGAGCCAACCTGCTAGTGACTTGGAGACAGGTAACAAACCACCAATAAGTAAATGTATGAATAAATGATTTCAGCAAGGATGGTGCTGAGAAAAAAAGCAGAGTATGACAGTTTGAAGTTTTCTTATGAAGCCCCAAAAGAAAAAGATGACGTTTTTGAACTAATCCATTCTTGTGGGTGTGAGACCCTTTGACTGGACTAGGTCAGTGAGGTGTCACTCAGGCTGAGTCTCCGCCCTCTTGCTGGGTCTCCTATAAATGGAGACACAGAGAGAGACACACATAAGAAATAGGAAGCCGCCATTTTGATCTGGCCATGTGAGAGAAAGGATTCCAAGTTTACCTACAGCTGCAGAAAGGCAGAGAAGCTCCAAGAGGCTCAGGGATATGAGGCCCAGGGAACAATGCCTGGTCATCCATCTCTGAGCTCCAAGAGAGAAGCCAGACCTGCCATCTGCCATCTGCCTGAATGTCACATGGCAATCCTTTGGGTTCCTTGGCTTGCATTCTGCCTCCCGTCCCATGTGAGGTCCTCTTCTTACTTTCTTTTGTGCCTCCAGGTTCTCTTTATAAGGCTTCCAGTAATTTAGATCAAGGCTCACTCTCACTCCACACCTTAACTAAAAAAGAACATCCTCAAGAAGTCCTACTTACAGTGGGTTTACCCCCACTCAGAACTTGTGTTTCCTGGGGTTTGTGGTTCCACCTACCCCACTTGGCTGTGACACAGGTGAAAGCCACATAGAGGCCACAGCTGCCCTCCTGGCTTGGCTTGTGGGATTCCCCTACCCAGTCCACACTGGCGTTCCTGGTAGTGAGTTTCTCCCCTGGTGACCCTTGCTTCCCCAACTTGTCCATGTTGTATAAGCACCAATTCTCATCATAAGCCCCATATTCCCACTGCTCTCCCAGTGGGACTGAGCTCTGGCTGGAGTCCCTGCCACCTGGCTGGGCCCAGGCATAGGTGTGTTTGTTAAACAATGTGTCCCTCTTCTCCCATCTTCAAATCCCTCTCCTGGGGCAAGAAAACACCTTCCGTAGCATGTTTGGTTTAGGAGAAGGGCCTGCAATTGCCTTTTTTCTTTTCAATGCAAAGAGTCACCCGATGAAAGATCATTCTCTTGGGATGTTTAAACCATCCTTTCAACACCATTTCTGTGTATCTGCACCAACCTGAATGGAAGAAAGCCCCAATTGCTCACAGTTCTGGGTCATCAAAGGTATAGGCTGGGAGCAATTCTGGAAGCAGTGCTGACTTGTGTCATGGACCTGCCGCTTCAAAGCTCAACTTCTGTTGAGTTCACTCTGTAGGGTTTCACTCACCATAATTGAAGCCAAATATGACCCTTCTACCCATCCACTCCAGCTGGCTTCTCTTGAGCCTTCTTTTGAGTCCTCTTTGCCTCTCTTAAGTGTTCAGTCCATCAGCAAATCCCTTCCCGTTTGTCCAGAATCTGACCACTGCTCGCCATCCCCACCACTAGCACCCAGTCCAAGCTGCTATTATCTCTCCCTGGATACTGCAACAGCCTCTGCTCTGGCCACTCCACCTCCTCCTTGTTCGCCTCTTTCTCTATCCTCTACACAGCCACCAAAGGGTCCTTCTAAAGATGCCGCTTCTTTGCCCCCAACCATCTGGTGGTTTCCCTTCTCATCCAGAATAAAATGGAAAAGTCCTGACCTTTGTTTTCAAGACCCTACATGGTTTGGCCACAGCCATCTCCCTGACCTCTTTTCCTACCCCTCTTCCTCTCCCACTCTGCTCCCAGACACACTGGCCCCTTTGTGGCTCCTCCAATACACCTGGACTGCTCTTTGCATGTACAGTTCCCTCCTGGATGAAATGTTCCTTCCTCAAGTGCACGGATACTCACTCCCTCACTTCGAACATCACCTCATCAGAGAGATATTCCCTGACTCTGAGCTCTCCCTTCCTTATTTTCCATTGCATCCTGACATACTGTATAAATTTGTGTTTATTGCCTGTCTCCCACTCTTGTGTGAGTCTCATGTTGTCTGACTGCTCTGTCCTAAGACCTGCAGAATGTCTTGTACTTAGTGAATGCTCAGTAGATAAACGTGGACTAAATGGATGAACATTGAAGGTGGGGAGGCTGGTTGGCTCTAGGGGTTCCAATGCAGTGAAGCACAAGTTCTTGGAGCAACTTGAAGACGTAAAGCTGAGCCTGTAGCAGGGAAATCCAGTGATACTGAACCAAACTTCTTGGAAGTATCTCCCCATGTCACCCACATCTACCTGTTGAGCTCACTTTGATTCTGTGCTCTTTACTGCTGCAGAATCCTCCTCTTCTTCCTCACCAAAAATATCTGCTGGCCGTGGCATTCTCTCAAGCTTTTGAAACAACAGTGACTTAATTTGTGAGGGTTACTGTGACAAATGTCACACAATGGATTGACTTAAGCAAGAATTAATCAGCTTTCAGTTTGGAGGCAAAAAGTTCAAAATGAAGATGTTGGCAAAGCTTTGCTTTCTCCTGGAAACAGGAGTGGTCGGTGAAAGCTATCTTCCTCCATGCAGTGTGCTCACTCTCCTCCCTGGCAACTTCCTAGTTTGGACTTCTAGTTCAGTGTCTGAATTTTCTCTTTATAAGGCCTCCAGTCATATGGATTAAGTCTCACCTGGGCTGAATTTGGCCCTGCCTTAGCTAGTAACATATTCAGAAGATCCTATTGACCAAAGGTTCACACCCACAGGACTTGAGCCTGTCTTCTGTGGGGGACGTGATTCAATCCCCAACAAGTCACAAACACAGCCTTGCCTTCCTAAGAACATGAATGATGAAAGGTTTTACCCAACTGGTGCACAGTCACCCAGGGTTAGGTCATTGCAGCCTTGTGCGCCTCCCAACAGCCCTCCCAGGCAGAGGGGACACATCGTACGCCCATTCTGCAGTTATGAAACTGATGTCTAGATGGGAAAATGTCTTTCCAAATCTCATATCTGGTAAGTGCTAGAGATGATTCAAACCCATCTTTTTTATTTTCCTCAACTTAAAAAATATGTCAAGTAAAGGGAAGTTTAAGATAAATGTGTTGAAGGAAAAAAAAAAACAAACACAAAAAAACAGAGTCCCCCAACCCCAACACAGCTGTTTTCATTTTCCCTTTCAGATTTTGTTTCTATAACACTTATTTTCATATAGTTGTAGTCATAGGAATCACTTAACATGGTTAAAAACAATTCAGTATATTGTCACATAGGCTCCCAACAATCGTTTCTAATGACTATATAATAACTCAACAAATAAAAGTTCCAAAATGATGAAACTTTAGGCGATTTACATTTGTAAATGTGTATTTTTCACTTATTTACACATTTCTGTATTAGTTAGGGCTGCTCACATCTTTGTGTACAAACTTTTGGTCCCTCTCTTTGTGGCAATGTACATAAAACATACAACTGCCCACTTTACCCATGTTTAAGTGTACAATTTGGTGGTGTTAATATATGCAATGCTATGCTACCATCCTGTAGCAGTTTGGTATAGTTATGAATTCCAAAAATAGATATTGGATTATGTTTGTAATCTGGTCTATTACTGCACATGATTGAGTTATGATTAGGGCTTTGATTGGGCCACATAATTAGGGTGTTGAGTTCCCACCCCTTGGGGATAAAAGGCATGGCAAAGGATAGTGTTGGAGGTTTTGATGTGAAGGTTTCTTGATGTTGGAGTTTTGATGTTGGAGTTTGATGCTGAAGCCTTAAGCTGGAGACCCAGGAAGTAAGCTCACAGAGGAAACAGAAGCAAGCCCTGGGAAGAGAGGAACCCTGAACCCAGAGAGAAGCAAGACCCTGGAAGAGAGGAACCCAGGAAGCCTAAACACTTGAAGATGTCAGCAGCCATCTTGCTTCAACACGAGAAAATACTTTGGTGAGGGAAGTAACTTATGCTTTATGGCCTGGTATCTGTGAGCTCCTACCCCAAATAAATACCCTTAAAAAAAAACAACCAATTTCTTGTATTTTGCATCAGCACCCCTTTGGCTGACTAATGCACACCCCCACCACCCATTATCAAAGCTTTTTCATCACCCCAAACTGAAACTCTGTACCTCTCAAGCAGTATCTCCCCATTTCCCCCTCCCCTAGGCCCCGATAACCTCTAACCTGTTTTCTATCTCTATGAATTGGCCTATTCTGGATGAAATCATATATTCTTTATCCTTAGTTTATAATTTTCATGTCCAGCCATGTTAGAGCATCTGTCAGAACTTTATTACTTCTAATGGATACTATTCCATTGTATTGATGAGCCACATTTTGGTTATCCATTCATCCGTTGACACACACTTGGGTTGCTCCCACCTTTTTGCAGTTGTTAAGAATGCCACTATGATTATTGATGTGCAAGGACCTGTCTGAGCCCCTGCCTGGGAGGGGAATAGATATACTTTTGAACCATAATGCCGCAGTGGACAATTTTGAGCTGTTGTATTTTCTTTCTCTTGAGCCCAGCGTTAGGACTCCAAGCCCAGCATTTTCTCAAGGAAACTCAGATCTCACTCATAGAATGTACAGTCAGGAGTGGGCATGCGGGTACTTAGGTCAAGGTGGGCCTTGAGCCGTGTGGGCCACGGCTGTGGCTCTAGCCTCTACCCTGGGCAGAAGGCCTTGACATTCATCCAGCCCGGGCCGGCTCACAGTCTTCTGTGGCATGAAGGAATCGGAAGACTTCACCTCTCCAAGGCCGACAGTAGCAGCAGCCGAGTGGCTGCGTGGGCCCCCTTCCTGGCCCCACGGATCCCATGCTCCTCTCAACCACCTTGAAAAGAGCATTTGGGGGTTTATCGCTTGATGCAACCTAGAGTGAGATTGTACCTGCAGGGTGAGACCCACTCACAAGCTTGACGGCCCAGCCTCCGTTCAACCGCAGCACTCCACTCAGTCCCCCTTGCCTGGAGGAGAGGGGGGCGAGGGGAGAAGTGGGGTAACAGTGCACCCACCCAACAGGCTGGGCATTAGCTTCCTGGGGCCGCCGTAACAAAGGACCACAAACCGGGGGGCTTAAAACACCAGAAACTATTGCCTCACAGCCTGGGAGCCCAGAAGCCTGGAATCAAGTGTCAGCAGTGCCAGGCTCGTTCTGAAGCTCTAGGAGAGCCTCCTGCCTGGCCTCTCCCAGCCGCTGGGTGTGGCCGGCTGTGCTCCATCTTCCTTGGCTTGTAGGCGTGTCAGTCCATATGTGCTTCCACTGTCACACTGCCTGCTCCCCTGTGGGTCCGTGTCTCTTCTCCTGGGGACACCAGTCACCCTGGATTAGGACCCACCCTAATTTATATGACCTCCCCGTACCATGATGACATCTACCAAGACCCTGTCTCTAAGTGAGGGCACATTCACAGGTCCCAGGGGTTGGGATGTCAACATATTTTGGGGGGACACAATTCACCCTATAATAGGGGGTCAGGGATTAAGCAAGGGTGGGATCCGGCAAGTTCCCAGGAAGCCCAGCCCCTGAGATTGTGCATTGTCACTCTTCCTTCACCATTAGAATGAGTTCCAGAGGCAGCTTCCCACCTCCTTTTCCTAAATGAGCTGGCACTGAGTGGTATGGTGATGCCACTGTTGATGTCACACAGTGGTGACCACAAGTCTCCTGAATCCCCATCTCCATGCTGCCTCCCTGTCCCATATCCAGGACCAGGAAAACTGGCAGATCCATGACAAGAGATGTTCTGATGGACCTTTCTCCCTGGGAGCCGCGCGTGCCTGTCCAGCTGGAGGGCAGGGCATTGCTTATTCTCCTTGGGTTCCTCCAGCCCATGCACAAGGAAGGGATGGATGGTGACAGCCCAGAGTGGGGGCCCCTGAGGGTGCCAGGAGGGTCCTTCCTGAGCCAGAGCATGATGGAGAAATGCCACATGTGGGTTGAAGATGGGATTCTTGGCAGCCCTGGTGGGCCCTGGGGAAGGCATTTGTGATGGGTGTTGTGTTTGGAGAGATGTTCAGAGGGGGAAAGGACCAGAGCCGCCAGAGACGAGCCCAGGTGTGGGAACTGGAGGAGGTGAGGGGTGAGGGGGTTGGGGAACCCCCCTCCAAGGGACTCCTGGGAGCAGGGCTCGGGGGCCACAGGCTGGGCTACCACGCAGGGAAAGAAAGGCTGAACCGGGGTGGCTGGACGCTCCTCTCCACAGTCCTTCCATCGCCCCCACTGAGCGCTAACAGGATTGCGCTTTCTCTTTTGTTTGGAGGTCACCCAAGAGACAGTACAGAATTGCTGACCAACGCTGGGGGAGGTGAAAGGGGGCCCACAGTCTCTCTGGGATCTCTGGGGGCAGTAAGAGGGCAGAGGCCCTTGGCCCTCACAGCTCCTTCCTAGCTTGGCGGTCCGCACCTCTCCCCCATAAGGGCGCCTGCCAGCCCCGCCTAGCAGGGCGCCCGGGCGCCATCTGCTTCCCTCCTCCCTGTGGTCTGTGTTCAGGATCCAGCCCAGAACGCCTGCCCCACCCACCACCTCCCCTTTTGTTCCCGGGGCCTGTTTTGTGGGATGAAAGGGCCACGAAGGGAATTGCACCGGCCGCTCTACACCCCTCCTCCTGGGGGGCAGTGGTCAGTCAAGTTAGTTGTCCCCCAACCTCGTGCCGCTTTCCACCAGCCCTACCCAGCCTTCCTTCACTCCAAAGCGCCCTGGAGGTCTTGGGAAAACTGTCCTGCCCCTGGAATTAGGTTTTACGTGCAGATGAAGGAAGACAAGGCGTTTGTGCAAGGCTCCTTGTAAAAAGGCCCGGGCGCTGCAGAAACGGGCCGGAGAGCAGCAGGTGGTGTGCTGAGAAATGCCTCTATCTCAAAGGCCAAACGCCCCCGGGTCTGGGAAGTGGATTTGGCTCACCTGTTAGGGTGTCTGCCTACTTACATGGGAGGTCCAGGATTCAAACTCAGGGCCTCCTGACCCGTGTGGTGAGCTGGCCCACGCACAGTGCTGATGCACAAAAGGAGTGCCATGCCACGCAGGGGTGTCCCCCGTGTAGGGGAGCCCCACGTGCAAGGAGTGCGCCCCATAAGGAAAGCTGCCCAGCACGAAAAAAGTGCAGCCCGCCCAGGAGTGGCGCGGCACACACGGAGAGCTGACGCAGCAAGATGACTCAACAAAAAAAGAGTCGCAGTTTCCCGGTGCCGCTGACAAGAATGCAAGCAGACACAGAACACACAGCAAATGGACACGGAGAGCGGACAACTAGCGTGGGTGGGGGGAAGGGGAAAGAAATACATTAAAAAAATAAATCTTAAAAAAAAAAAAGTGAGCAAGCAGCAAGGCTGCTGCCCATGTCCCGGGCTCACCCCGCCTGCTCCCCCAGCCCAGGCCAGCCCAAGCACCCGGGAGCGCCGCCCGGGGAGCGGTGGGCGGAGGTGTCGGCTCCTGTCCTTGCCCGGTGTGTGCTGGAGGCAGGATTTTCCTGGCCCTTCCACACAGCCCATCTTGGGGGGCCTCGGGTGTGGCCGCTGCTTTCTGGCTGTGTGTGGGTCCCGTGTGGGTGTCGAGGCAGAGCTGGTGTCGCGCGTGGTGGGAAGCACCTTTCCCCGTCGCGTGGAAGGGCAAGAGGCCAGAGCAGCTGCCCTCGCAGCGGGAGGCGCATCCAGACTCAGCCACACCTCGGGCTGTCAGGGGGGCATCTGCCAGCAGTTGCCGTGACTTTGATGTTAGGGCTGCCCTCCGCCCTCTCCCTGAGAAGGGACCGCCGGGCGGGCAGAGGGGCCGGCGCGCTGCACCCACGTGTGCTTCCGGGAAAGCAGCCGCAGGGCCGCGGGGGCTGCTGAGCCCGGGACGCCTGCTCCGAGCCCCAGAATTTGGCACTGGCCTCCTTCCCAGACCGACTGGGCATTTCCAGCCTCTCCGTGGATTCCTGCAAGGAGGCAAATTAAAGGAGATTCCCAGCCCTGGAATCATGTTTACTAGTTCGCCACAAATAGGGGTCATGTAGTTGGGGAATTGCTTTCCTGTACAAAGAGGGTTGAAAAATAAATATCCTATGTAATAGGTGTTTTCCCCAATTAGTAACATCTTGCACTAACGTGGGGTACATACACTTGTAATTGATGACCCGATATTGACACATTATTAGTAAAGTCCACAGTTTACAATAGGATTCACTTTTTGTGTTGTGCCGTTCTGTGGGTTTGACAAATTCATAATGCTATGCATCTGTGATCAGAGTCTCCTACAGAAGAGTTTCACTGCCCTAAACATCCCCCGTGCCCCACGCACTCATCCTTCTACCTCCCCTGGCATCCACTGATCATTTCACTCTTCCCGTAGTTTTATTTTTTTTTCGGAATGTCATATAGTTGGAATCCCACAGTATGTAGCTTTTTCAGGTTGGCTTCTTTTATTTAGCAATATGCATTTAAGCTTTTTCCGTGTCTATGTAGCTTGAACTCTTTTCATTTTAAAATTCTGTAATAAGTATTTTCCCATGTCTTTGAAAACATGAGTTGTAATAGCAACCTGGCATTCCACAGAAGGGCTAAACAATAACTCATTTATAATAACTGGTTAAAAAGTACAAGGTTGTCTTCTGAATTAGACTAAGCAACATCCTACTCTGTGCCTCTATTTTCCCCATCTCTAAAATGGGAAAACACTGACTTAACTCAGGTGGCCGGGGTGACCTCTAATTAATATTTAGGAAAGGCCTTCCTTGCAATTCATGGGTAAAGGATTGCTACCCAAGTCAAAGTTTCAGCGTAATCATCCTTAATTACTATAATTTGCTCATTAAGGGCAGTTAGCACACTGCAGGACAGCAGAGAGGAATTTATTTGGGAGTCCATCTGGGTCTTTGACCTGGGTGAGCTGGAGCGCTGCAGGTCCAGGATGCGGTGGTTTTCCTCCGATTAGAAAGACAGTAAGCAGACAGAAGATTTCCGGACATAAGTGGGCTGCTGGGCCAACTGCTGATGCTCAGGTGACACTGAGGGCGGGAGGAGGAGATGCCCATGGGTGTGGAGGCTGCCAGTGGGCCTTTAATTAATGCTAAGTGCCAGCTCCCCATTTCCCTTCACTTTCTCGATTGTAATCTCGCAGATGTAGACAACTCACCTGGATTTTCAACTTTAGACTTACAGAGGCCCGAGGAATATTGTTCATTTAGAGTTCCCACAAGTTTCATAATGACCCATGAGCTAGGTACCTGCCTTTGGACCCTTTGGAAGTTCTCCAGGTGATGAGCTAATTAGAGCTCTTGACATGCCCCAGGAATAGAGGAATGAGGTAGACCAGCCCATTTAGTGAACATTTACCACGACTTGTGAAAATGTCTCATGTCTGTATGACCATACTTTCTGACCCTAAAATGGTATGACCAAGGTCTTGATTTCCTGAACAAGTTATGTACATGTATAAAAACAAAGAAATAGGACATTTGCGATTGACGCTATCCTGGACAAACTAGGCCATGTGGCACCTTACCTGCAGGAGGACTGCCTATGGCTATAGCCCTGGATGGAAATCCTCAACGCCCCAGCCTGCTTTCTGGAAGGGCCAGTAACTTGTTGGCTGATGATGGCCTGATGGCTGGGGCCCACTGGGGCTGCAGGGGCAAGACAAGGGCGCATGGGCACCAGAAATGGCTCATTCCAAGGCTAGTTTTAGTTCTTGCATTTATTATCAGACTTTGAAAAAGAAAGTGGGACGGTTTCTGGAAAAAAAGGGAGGGATGGATGGAGGGTGTTTCACATCCTCCTTCTCCGGCAAGATAAGAGTCTAAACCTTGTGCCCCAATAGCACAGGTTTAACTAGTTCTGAGCAAAACAAAGTGCTTCTCTTCTGGTTTTAAGCTGAATGTTTCTAGCATGGTCCAACTCAGGTCTTGAAATGCAAAGTTCTTCCCTACTTCTCACATCCATGGCTTTGAGAAGACAAGTCAGCATTTCTTCATTGAACCAAAACATTGCAACTTAAGATGTCAAATGACCCCTAGTTCCTTTATCTCTTGAAAGAGTGGGTTAATGGAAAACTTAAATCTCATAGGGATTTTCTCTCCCTATTTTCTGAATCAGACTTCTCCAAAGCAGGTGCATGCACACTAGGAGTTTGTAAGATGAGCCACTGGGTGAGTCCAGGAAGTACAGTTGAGAAAGACAATTGATATGATTTTCAATCTAATTGTATTGATTTTCTGAGTATGTTTTATAATACACACAATATAGTGGATCAGAGTACACACACATTATTTATTAATTATTAGAGATCAGTGCACACTTTTTGTTATCAAGAGAGGTGCTGTAGACACCCGGTCAGCCAACCTCACAGGCCAAATCCAGCCCTCCACCTGTTTTGTCTATACCTTTTTTTTTTTTTTTGGTATGGCCCACATGTGAAGAATAATTTTCACATTTTCAAAGGATTGAAACAAATACTTTAAAAAGTCATTTCATGACATGTAGAAATAATATGAAATTCAAATTTCAGTGCCCATAAATAGAGTATTATTGGAACACACCCCTGCTCATTCAATTACACATTATCTGTGGCTGCTATTGTACTAAAATGGCAGAACTCAGTTGTTTCTACAGAGCCTGTATGACCTGCAAAGCCTAAAATATTTGCCATCTGACCCTTTACGGAAAAGGTTTGGCATCCTCTACCTTAGACTATTGGCTAAGGTACAATATTGTACCAATTCACTTTTGTGGCAAGAAAGTATTTTCAAGCTTAACTTCCTTGAATAGCTGACAACACGTATCTTGGATGACCCCTGCAGCAGACTTTGCCTGGGGTTTGGAGGGACGTTTTGGAAGCAGGGCAGGTAAGAGCTGAGAAGTCCAGAAGCTGCGCAGAGTTGCCTTGGGTCGGGAAAGAGTTTAAAGGCAAGCCTCCTCTAGCTTGTTTTACTGCCGTTTGGATGTCGATGCTGCACGGTCTAGCAGTTAGTAGAGTTGGCGTCATCGACCTGCTAATAGCCTGCAGCCTTCCTCTGGACTTACTGTGCTTCCTTCCTCCGACACCTGTGGCGCTTCACACCCATTTTTATCTCAAAGCATTCCTGGGAGTGGCGCTTATACTGGATAAAACCACTCCTGATCACTTCACTCATTTTTAATTTTTTTTGTTACAGGAAAAAAAGAGAGAGAAACCCTATCCAAAATAAGAAAACCTTTCAACAAGGCCCAGATATTTTTCCCTCTTATTTTTAATCTGCAAAATGAAAGTGAATCATTGCTTCCAGTCCCTGCACAATCGGTTGATCTGAAAATTGAAGCTTGCTTGTTTGACTTTTTTGTTTGATCTAGCTGCTGCTTTGTGTAGGAAGATTTATGTCCCAGAAACACTGGTTATGTCAAAGGTTCAGTGAGCAAAACAGGTTTCTGTCATTGGGTAAAAAGTTCTTCTCAAAAGGATTTGTGTGTGTGTGTGTGTATATAACCCAAATAAAGAAAGCTCTCAAGTGACAGGGTGTATGTGGGTTTAGGAAACTGGTTAACCTCCAAAACAGTGACCCAGTAAGACCTGATAAAGATTGGAGGCCCTTGAGAAGGAAGTAGTTTATTTTCAGCGTTGGAAGGAAACACAAGAAGCTGCTGGATTCTGAATTTGTGTGATTCATTGAGGGGCACTGTTGGACAATGAGCGGAAAACCTCTAAATGCTGAGTGAGAAAAGAAATGGCTCTGATTAGACAACCCTGACTCAAGGAACATGGAAAATTTCACCCCGGGAGGAAGATTGTGCTAAGGAACACTCACTGGCCATTGTTGGTTCAGCAACACTATGTACTCTGAGTAAACTTTACTTACTAATATTATGTGATGACTTAAGCATAAGGATGTACAAAGTAAACTTTCCAGAAAAGCGAAAACCACAGCTGTGGGCAGAGACTTCCCTTCCTCTCTGTTGGTACATTAGTGGCTGCTCATGTGATTTCTTTCAAGAAATCGGTTTCCAAGAAAAGGGTATCTCTTGATGTTAGCAACGGAGAGGGCAGTTTTGGTTTTCTTAGAAAACGTCTCAAGGTGACCTAGTGCGGTGGCGTGAGGCCCGGCCACCTTCTGTGCCTTGAAGCCTGGTCTCAAGGACCCCTGGGTGACATGGGTCCAGGTGGGTGCCTGGAACGCAGGGTCCCCAGCCCTGGCTGTGGAGACGGCGCCGACCCCATGGCCACTTGTAAGGTCTGAGATGATTGGCTAAAGAAAGTTTTCAAAATGTGAAATGACAACTACATTAGAGAAACAAATTAAAAAACTCCTGCCATTCTACCAGGATGATTACTTTCCTTTTTGCGTCTTAACTCCGCAGGTTTTAAAACCCTCTAGTCGTGTGCACACACACGCTGGCACCCAGAGCTCCTCGGCTTTCTGTCCCTGGTGGCCAAAAGGCACACTCGTCCTTCTTCCCCCCTTTTGCCTGCTGCCAGGTGTCCTCGCCTTCCTGGAGCAGGGCTGGGACAGAAGACCGTACCTGGGTGCTCGTGTCTGTAAACTGTCCCTGAAGCTGACCAGGGGGTGGCTTTCGCGGCCGCAAGCAGCCCCGGACCTCTTCTTTGATGTGGTAACCTGAAGCAGTGACGCTGATCGTAAAATGCTTCTTCCTGTACAGTGCCCCTTTCCTGTGTGCCTCGCCGCCTCACTCCGCTTATCCTGCTTTTCCTTCTAAAGGCCCCTCTCTCTAAATCATCTCCCCATGGCCCCGCCCTCTGGACCTCCTGAGCAGGTGGGCCACCTATGCGGGAGGGTAGAGGAGCCTCATCTCCACCCACTTTCTTAGGCTGATGGAGTTAGAGATGGGAGGTGGGCCAGAGAGGGCGGTGGATGTGGGGGTGTGAGGGGGGTGGGGTGCGGTGCACACCTTGTAAATCTAACTCTGATGTTCCAAAAACACTTTGAGGCCCATAGGAGCTGAACTCAGGGCTTCTCCGGAGAAGAGCCCTGCCGGGGACACGGTTCATCTGGATGGATAAACGCTGCTGGGGGATTTGTTATAAGCTGCATGTCACGTTGCCTTTTAGGCACATTGTACAGAGGGAATTGGTTTGCTTTGCCCCTAACCTGCTGAGTCTTGGGATGTTGGGAGGCGACAGGTACCTGGAGGGGGTGGATTTTCTGGGCAGGCCCCAGGGAACGCTTTTCCACCTCTACCTGGCAGTGCGTTTGAAGTACAGTTAGGAGAAAGTCTTAAATTCTGATTGTCGGGAAGCAGATGGGAACTGCTCCTCTGGCTGGAATCAGCAGTGTCGACCTGCAGGGCTGCTGGTGCAAACCACAGAAGAAAAGTCCACGGGCCAAGAAGGCGTTGTTTTCATACTTTTATTTGGGGAACGAATTGAGGAGTGTTATGGGTTGAACGGTGTCCCCACAAAGGATGTGCTGAAGTCCTAACCCTTGGTACCAGTTCCTTAAGCCAAGATGACCAGTAAGACTGGTGTCCTTCTGGGAGGGACATAGTGCACCCAGACAGACACCTGGGGAGAAGACAGGCATTGACGGGGGCCGAGATGCCACCCCTCAGGTGCATGCAGTCCATAGCTTCCCTGGGAGCCCCCCTCTGAGACGCACACAGTGTGGCTACCTCCCCAGGACCACCTCCTCTCAGATGCGTGCAGTCCCTGACTTCCTGGGAGCACACCCCCTCTTGGATGCACGCAGTTCATAATCTTCCTGGGAGCCCCCCTCTTAGATGCACACAGTGTGGCCACCTCCCCAGGAGCACCCCCTCTCAGGTGCAGGCAGTCCCTGCCTCCCTGGGAGCACATTCCCTCTTGGATGCAGTTCATGGCCTTCCTGGGAGCCCCCCCTCTTAGACGCACACAGTGTGGCCACCTCCCCAGGAGCACCCCCGCTCGGGTGCACACTGTGTCCCTGCCTCCCCGGGGACTGTGCTTCATTTCTCTCTCGCAGACTCGACTGCAAGCTCCGTCAGCGTCTCTCTAGTTTCGGCCCTGTGCAGATGTTTTCCCAGAAATAGCTACGGAATGACTGATGGAATCCCTGAGTGAGGCTAACGGGAGTGCGGGTTGACCAGGGGGCCGAGGGACAGGGAGGGAATTCCTGGAATGGGCAGCTGTGGAAAAAAAGAGAAAAAGCACAGAGGCTTGGTGCAATCTTGGCTGCGGGGGTCGCCGTGGGAGCTGGGGTGCGGCTGGCGACTTTGTGGGGTGCAGGCTGAAGCCTAGGGGTGGGGTGGGGGTGGGACGGGGGTGGGGAGGCAGGGGCCGCAGGCTGGAGGCCTTGGTGGCAGGGGCCGCCCATCCCGGATTCATCCCGGGCGTGGTGGCAGGGAGGCTTCTAAACGGGCACGGGCCGCGGGTGGGGCGTGGGTGCACGGGCCCCGAGCAGGGGGTGACGCGGTGCTAACGAAAGGCAGGTCTGAGCAGAGGGCGGACGCGGGGGCTTCGGGGTCAAGGTCAGGCTGAAGGTCAGCGCGTGCTGCGGGACCAGGCTTGTCAACTGCTGGCCAGGAGTTGGATACGCGTCACGTGTGAGGGAAGAGTAGCCGGCCTGGGGGGCTGCGATCCAGCTGTACCCCTCGGGACTCTGAACCTCTAGGACCAGAGAGCCAAAGAAAAAAGGCTATTTTTACTTTTGGAGGTGCGGGGTGGGCCTCCCCACTCCCTTTCCTCACCTTGGCCCTCGGCAGCAGGAACTGCGCAGCTTTGTCTAATTAAAATGCTCCCACTGTGGTCCTCCCCGCGTGTTATCATTGTTTGTGCAAATAATAAGAAGTCGGACTCTCGGCACTTTAGGTGATTCAACTTCCTTTCCAAGTCTCTGCCGCTGACCCCCAAAACACAGGGGCGCCTCCAAAGCATGAATCTCGCTTCCTATTTTCTCTGCTGGCCAGGAGAGGCTTGACGGCTGTGGGGCTGAGACGTCCCGCCACCCCAGGGCCGTGTTTCCAGCCGGCCCGTCTTGGCTGGCCAGGGGGGTGGTGGTGCTGGGAAGCTCAGCTCCTTGCCCCAGCGGACGGCTTGCAGGGCCACTGCAACAAAAGTCCTTTTCTGACCTTCAGATCCCAGCAGGCAGAGGCGGTGGAGCCGCAGCAAAGGCCAGAGGGAGCCACGGTCAGATGTGGTTCCGCCTGCACAGCTGCCCTCAGCCGCGTGTCACCCACGCATCTAAGGTCTGCTCAAACCCCCGCTACCCAGACGGGGGCCCAGGCCGGATGCCCCTCCCCAGAGGCCCTTGCTCAGCTGCACCCACCCTTTTCCCACCTTGAATTCCAAGAAGCCCATTCCCCGGCCTGGGGCTCCCAGGGACCCCTGTGTGTCGAGACCTGTCTTAGCTTCCTGGGGCTGCCGTAGAAAAGGAGTCCCTGGGCGCCTTAACAACAGAAACTTATTGTCACACGGTTCTGGAGGGGCTGGCGGGGTCGCTCCACCTCTGAGGTCTTGCCGGCCATCCGTGGCTCCCTCTGCTGCCATCACACTCACCCTCACTTTGTCCCAATTTCCTCTCCTTTTAGGGGCACTTAATCCGCCCTAATCCAGCTTGACCTCGTCCTAACTAATCACACCTTCGAAGGCCCTGTTTCCTAATAAGGTCACGTCCAAGCACTGGGGGAGGCCTTGGGTAGGTCAGTTTTGGGGCACGTGTTTCCAGCCTTGCCAATGGCTCCCACAGGGTGAGACCTCCTTAAGCCTCTCCGTGGGCACATGGCAGTCTTGAATTCCACATCTGTCTTCTCGGGGAGTTTGTCAGGCCTCTTGGGGGCAGTGCCTGGCCTCCCTCTGCTCCCCGGGAGGCGGCAGCACACCCTGTGTAGGGGGGTGGGCGCACAAAGCACGCACTGTTGAGGTGGACACCTTGGCAGGGCCAGAGGTGGCCCGAGGCCCCTGGACCAAGCGCTTTGGGAAAAGCAAATCTCAAATCTGGTGAAAGTCACACGAAGGAGACACAATCGTTCCAAAAGCAGAGGAAATGGCATAAATAGGGTCCTTCACAGGCATAGTTTGTTGAGGAAAAATAGGCAGGGTCAGGAACAGGGTGAGCGCTGAAGAGCTAGTTCTAGAGCAGACTGACAGGGATGGAGGCCGACTGCATTCGAAAGCCCCAGAAAGAAAACAAGGAGCGTGAGGGGGTGAGGGGGCGGTGGAGAGGCGCAGAGAGCGACTAAAACAGATGCGACAGAGTGACGGGGAAGAAAGAAGACAAGAAGGGAAGGCCTGCCATTGGGAAGGCTTGACCTCCAGCCCTGACAGGAAATGGTCACGGGTTAAAATGCCTTAAGGGAAAAATCCTCTTTGATGGGATGTATTGGGAAAAGTAATTACTTCCTTAGAAAAGACTGATTTTTAGAGCTAGAGTGAGTCCCAGTAAAATATCCTTGTCCAGGGAGAACGGTCCTTTGGTTCATTATTAATTGGCATTCGACGATTCCTGCGCTCACCTTTGGTCAGGCCTCTCGTCCTTAGATTTTGGGAAGCGTGGAAGCTTCGGAAGCAGATGCAGGCTCGGACCCACACCTTGGAGCCACCCCTCTGCTTGCCGTCTGGGACCTACTGCTTTCCCAAGAGAAAGGAATGCTGCAGTGTGGGGGGAAGAACACCAGCCCGGAAGTCATGGGCCTCAGGGCTTGTCCCGATTCTACTGCTACCCCTTTGGGGACCCTAAGCCATTGCCTCACATCCCTGGGTCTCTTGTCTGTGAAACGAAGACACTGGATTTGATGTTTGTGCCATTCTAGAATGCATCCCCAGATCATGATTCTTTCCTGGAGCACAGAAAGCTTGTGGGTATGGGAATTGGCCCAGATGGGCTTACAGCGCTGGCAGGGTCCCAATGAGCTATGTGACCTTGGGCAAGTTGCTTAGCCTCTCTGGGCTTCAGTTTTCTCATCTGTCAAATAAGGTCAGTAATTGTTTGGTCTCAGAGGCTGTGGGATTTAGGCAGTGTACCTGGAGCTTAGCAAGAGCTCAGTTGAGGCACCCAGTGAGTGACAGCTTCTGCCTCAAGTAGCAGCACCAGGTGCTAGGCAAAGCTGCTCTTGGGATCTGCCTCAGTTTCCCAGGGCTGCTTAACAGTACCACTGGTTGGCTTAAACAAGAGGACTTTATTGTGTTCCAGTTTTGGAGGCTAGAACTCCCACCTCAAGGTGTGGGCAGGCCAGGCTGCCACCCTAGTCTGTTGTGCTCTAGTGGTGGCTTGCTGGCAGTCCTCTGTCCTGAGTGATCTGGGTCCTTCAGTCTCTTCCTCACCCCTCATAGCCAGACCAGAATTCCTTTGCTGATAAGGACTCCAGTCATGCTGGAGTAAAGTCCATCTGGATTCAGCTGGGCCTCATCTCACCAGGCTCTTTGAAGGTCCTGTTTCCAAATGCTTTCACATCCACGGGACCAGGGTTTGGGACTTGGACACGTGTTTGCGGGAGACACGATTCAATCCATGACGCGATCTGAGGCATTACTGATTGGCCAAGGGGAGCCACATCAAGGTGGAGTAGCTAGCAAGGGAAAATGGGCACAGAAAGTCTTTCGCTGGCCCAAGATGTGCTAAAATTCCAGGTTCTAGCATAACAATCTCAGTAGTCACTAGATTACAGCCGTGGGTCCTCAGCCTTGAGAGTCCCTGGGAGGTTTGTTAAAACACAGTTTGCTGGGCCTGTCCCCAGAGTGTCTGATTCAGAAGGTCTGAGGTAAGGCCCAATAATTCACATTTCCAATAACCTCCCAAATGCTGCTGCTGCTGCTCACCTGGGGAAAAACTCTTTGAGAACCACTGGATTATGGATTAGGTTCTAAGACTTTTTTTTTTCTCTCTCAAACTTAAGTAATGCTTAGATCCCATTTAAAGGGGGAAAGATAATGGATTTGCTCATTCGTAAAATACCGAGGTAGCCTTTTTTCTATGAAACTGCCGGAGGTGGATGGAATTGCATGCCCCAGTTTGGACTGCTCTTCGTCTCGGTCTGCATTCTGGTGGGTGTGGACCCTTTGTAAATAAGACCTCTTCAAGGTGTTGCTTCGGTTAAGGTGAGGCCCCACTGAAGCAGACTGGGCTTTCATCTGGATGGCTGGACTCCTTTACCAGCAGAGTGAAAGTCCAGCGGAGACAAGTCATGGGGAATAGCCAGAAGCTGGAAGTCAACGGAACCCAAAAAAGATAGGAGAAGACACTGCCATGTGCATGGCTCTGTGACAGCAAAGCCAGGAACCAAGGATCACCGGCAGCCAGCCCCACAATGCCACAGTCCATGGAAGAAAGCATCGCCCTGCTGGAGCCTGGATTTTAGACTTCTAGTCTCAGAAATGTAAGCCAATACATTCTTGCTGTTTAAGCCAAACCACTGGATGGTATTTGTTTGAGCAGCTGGGAAATGAAAACACTATCTTTTGACTGTAAATTTATAAACAGTAAAAATTTTATTATATCTACATTATCACCAAAGTGAAAATATGAAATTGAAATACTTCTTTTCCTTGAAAATGTGCTGCCCATGGAATACAATCTAAGAAACTTTACTAGAAAACAATTATGTTTCTAATTCTTCAGCTATCCTTAGAGACAATGAGGAAGTAAACATGGGAAGGAGATTGTGGGAGGCTAGACTTGAATTCTGCATCTTTTTCAGCTTGGGCACTCTTTGCTGAGTGGTGGCCCTGGGCTGTACATAAGCTTTTGGACACCTATTCCCTAGGTGTGAGGTGCTGTTCCAGATCTGCTCCCGCTTGAGCTGCTCTGAACCTTTGCCACTCTGTTTTTGGGCAACACAGAATCTTCTGTGGCCTTGGTCAGCCTGGCAGAGCTCTTAATTGAGGAAGGTGGAAGGCAGAGGCTGTTCTGGGATGAGGTGGGAGGTGCCAGGGCTCTGGAGCCAACTTTCCTGTGGTTGCTGCGCTGCTGCTAGCAACTAAATTTAGTTCAGGCTAAATAAAGCAATGTTGGAAGTGCAAAGTGAGTTGAGAGATCCCCTGGGGAGAGCTGGCAGTGCCGTGGTGACCCACCCTGCTTGGAAGACTTGCAATTCTTCTTCTTCATCAGGTGTCACATCGCTGAGGGTGGAATGATTCCCTGGAGAGTGGGGGACTGGTGGGAGAGAGGAAATGCAAGGGTATGGCCCACGCCTTTCCCACGTGGGGAAGGTAGGAGGGGAGAGGGAGAGCTGCTTCATTAAACCAAGTGGAAAACAGGAGCTCTCTTTTATGCTTTAAATAGTTCTTCAAGTCTGTTTTAGTTTCCTAGGTTGCTTAAACAAATACCATTAAATGGGTCGACTTAAACAATGAGAATGTATTAACTCAGTTTCAAGACCAGGAAAATGTCCAATCAAGGCATCATCAAGGCGATGCTTTCTCCCAGAGACTGTAGCATTCTAGAGCTGCTTGGGTCCCCCCGTCACGTGGCCAGGCACATGGTGGCATCTCCTGGTCTCTCCCTTTGCTTCTGTGTTCTGTTTCAGTTTCTGGGTTCCTGTGGCTTTCTCTTTCTTTCACTGAATTTCATTCTTTTATAAAAGACTCCAATAATAGGATTGAGACCCATCCTATATGAGGCGGGCCACACCTTAACTGCAGTCGCCTCGTCAAAAGGTCCTCCTTACAATGGGTTCACATCCACAGGATTGGACGAGCTTTAAGAATAAGCTTTTCTGGGGTATATACAGTTCAAACCATCACCCAATCTAAATCGCAAAGCACTTTGACCACACAGCGTGGTTGGTTCTTCCATGTAATCTGCTACCCACTGCACTGCTGGCCTTTCTTTTGTACAGAACCCTGCCAAGGAGAGCTCTTGTCTGCTCTCACCCACTTGCTGCTGCTCAAGAGCCACTTGGTAGATTCTGATAAATAGTGACAGCAGTGGTCATATAGAGCAGATAGCCTGTGAAGAGTTCTCGCTGCCATAATCTTGGCCTGAGCTGAGTTTTCCACCTCATCTCTCTCTGTATAATCAGTGGGAAAACTCAGGCTGTGAGTGGAGAGAAGACCAGAAGCCCACGACCACAGCCTGTTCCAGGATGGAGAAGTACATCCCTTCGGGGTCGACCTCTTAGAAACCTGGAGCTGGAAAGCATGTTATTTCACCTCCTAAGCAAGGCCAAGGGGCTGGGGCATGGTGGCAGGGTGTGGGAACATTTTCCAGTTTATAAAGCCTCTGGAGATCCCATCAGAGGATTGCAGCTGTGTGTCAAATAGGACAAATGTTCAATGCGCCCCTGCACCCATACAATCCATGTGCTTTGGAGACCGTAGAGGGCAGTGTTACATTTGGATACTTGGCCATTTTTAAGATGCTCATATTTTACTATACAAGGAGTTCTTTAGCTTTGGAATCCGGTGGGTTGTGGAAGGAGAGGGCGTTACCTAAGTGGAAGGCTCTCAGCCATCTGCTTTGGCATCACAAAGAAAGGGCTTGGGATGCGAGAACCTTCCCTTGCCTGCCCGAAGCCTTCGTGCTCCTCTCTGTTGGGTGCTAGAAGGCTGCTTTGGAGCTCTTCTGCATGGTCTTTTCTAGATGCTCATTTTAAGGAGAGGCCAGGGCAGAGGCAGTGGGTGGTGGGCAGTGTCAACTTGGAAGCCTCTTTTTCAGGGACCCAAGGGCTGGAAAGCATCAAAGGGAAGCCTTTCCGGCACATGGCAGGGAAGCGGGCCAGGGCTGGGCTCTCCCCTTATCTCGCCGCTGGCTGGCTTCCGGGGCAGTGGCCAGTGCTGCTCGCAGGCCGGGCCCCAGCTGTCGACAGGAATTCGCGGGGAGGTCTGGCGTCACCCCAGGCTCCGAGCTGGCTCTCAGTCTTGGCTCGTTGTGCCGGTTGTTTTTCTTTGGGTCTGGCATGTGCTGGAGAGATAAGGGAGCTGGCGGAAGTGGGAGGCCCTGGCTTCAGCAGAGAGGAAACGGAAGGGAACCCTTGGAGAAATGGGGCCCAGCTGTGGAGGGGGTCCTGGGCCGCGGCAGCGGACAGAGCCCCCGCTCAGCTTCGGGCCTGCTGGGGTTCGAGAAACGGGATAATGGTACCCGACGTGCATCCCTGCAAGGCCGCTGGGAGGGCAGGTGGAGGGCGGCAGGTGTGAGGACGCCCCGCGCTCTGGTGATAGCGGAGGGCGCGTTTCCACGGTGACTGATGCTGCCAATCGGGAAATCCCTACAGCCCACAGCCGAGTTGGGGGCATTGAGCCCGTCCCTGAATTGGTTTCAGTGGGGTGCTTTTCAGTCAGGGCAGCTTTGTGACACGGAGCATTCTGGCTGTTCTGAGGGAATGTGCACACACACATCCCACATGCACACACACTGTGCACACATACATGCGTACACACTCACACACACCCAAACACAACACACACGCACACATGTGCACACAAAGCACAGGTCACACACATGCACACGATGCACGGACATGTGCACTGCACACACACGTGGATAGATGTGCACACATGCATATGTGTACACACAGACACCTGCACACGCATGGGTGCACACATGCACACGCAACACACGCACACACACGGGTACTGAGTCGTACCTGTTGTATCACATGCTCCCGGGACATGAAGATGGAGACAAATGTCCGTGATCATGCCGACCACGCAGACCACGTGAGTCATGCTGGCCTTTCAGCTTTGCTTCTAGGAAGGCTCCCAGTGTTTCTTGGGCTCTGAGCTCTTAGAAATGACTTCTTCCTCTTTTAAGACGTCATCTTCTGACAGCGAAGTTTCCAAGAGCTGTGGTGGAGTGAGGCAACATTTCAGCGTGCTGGCCGGCGGAACAAATGCGAAGCCAAAGACCTAAGTCCAGAACATTGGGGTTCCATGCCCAGTAGACTCCTGGGGCAGGGGTATCGAGGTTTTCTTCTCCTTTGGGGGTTTTGTTTCTTAGAAGCTGGATAATTACCAACACCGTAATGGGCTTCCCCAAGGATGGTTGCCTTCTTTTATACTGGATTGCAAAGAAATTAAGTCACCCAAGGCCACATAGCAAGTCAGGGACAATGCTGAGATGAAAACGAAATAAAGAAAAGAGCTCACATCTATCGATACGGACTATGTGCTGGCCACATTTTTCCTGAAAATATTTTCATCTGATTGGAGACAGAACCTTCCAGTGGTGAAATAACGTTGACCTCTCTGTGGTCTCCCCTCCCATCTCTCTGTGGTCACTGCAATCTCATGCATTCATCAGCTTGAAGTTTGGAATTCTATCCAGTCTTAAGGATACTATCTTGTATTTTCTTTGTGGTTCTTCTTCTTCTTCTTCTTTTTTTTTTGCAGTGAGGTTTCATTTTCTCTTCTGACTACTAGCCTATTTCCTCTCAAGTTTCTTGTTGTCTTTTCTTCCCCAGATAAAAGCACCCCACTAATTTTGGTATTATTTCTAATTCGCAGTAGGTGCCCCCAGTCTGTTAATTATTCAGTTCAGAAGTCAGTGCATCAGCTTATTTCATGGCCTTCAAGAGATGAATTATTTTTGCAGTGATATCTTCAGCAGGTGCAAATATTTCCTCTCCTCGGATTAATTAAAAAAACGAAACAAAATAACAAAGACAAAAAACCCTAATGACACCATTTTGACTTTGGTTTTAAGCATTTCAGGGACTTCGTCTTTATGGAGGTTTCCAGAGAAGGAACTATGATTATTTCCCCCATGTAGAAATGCTCACGGATCTATTTTCCAATCTTCAGTCTACAAGAATCACAGGCAGCAGAGAAGACTGGAATCCTGACACGAGGTTGCAGTCATGCAGCCTTTGTCCCCTGTGCTTCCACTCCACTTGCTTTTTAAAAAATTATTTTGTTTTTTAAATTTTTGTTTCAAATTGCCTTTTCAGTCCCACTTAATACCCGTTTCCTGTCATCGTTGGAGGTTCAATGTCAGTGGCCTTTCTCCGTGGTCTTCCTTCTAGCCTGTGCTCCTGTGATGCAGGGTTCACCCCACGTTACAGATGAAGGGACAGGGGCAGAGTAGACGCCCAGTGTGGTTACAGAGCCTCAGCTCTCAACCATTATACCCTCCTGCCTCCCAAACCCAAAATTCAGCTGCCCGGGGGTCTGGTGTGTGGCAAAGAACCTGGACGGAACACAGCCTTGGAGTCAGGATGTCCAGGAGTCAGGGCCCGCCTATTACCCACTCAATGACCTTGAGTATTGTACTTAACCTCTGACCTTGGACAACTCAGTGTTTTCTTCTGTAAAATGGGCATCCTGGAGGCTCCCTGATCTGCTGCTGTGGAGAGGAGCTTCACAACCTGTGTAAAGTGCATGTCCGGTTCTAGTCTCAAAAACCCTTAGCTCTTCTCGCTCTTCCTGGACTAAGGCCTGGCTCGTGCAAAGCATGCAATCAATATTAGTTAATCAGGTGAACACTGTCCAAGGGAAGGCCTGGAAGCTACTTAAGTAACTCTTTAAGGGAAACCACCCACCCCTCCTATCACTGGGTTGAATCAGCACAATAACTTCTCTGTGTCTTCATCATTTTGTGTTTCTTTATCCCTGAACCAAGGTCTGTTTCGGTCAGCTGTTGGCCTAGTTGGAGCGGAGCCTTGGTGTTATCGCAGGCCCTGGCCGGGCTGGTTTGGGCTGGGACATCAGATGCTGAGGCAGTTTGGCCTGGCTCTTCAGACTCGGCATGACTCTGGTGTCTTTTCTCTTGGAACTGGAGTCAGGAATGCCCAGGAGGCCTTCTCCCCAGCATCCTGGCACCCAGCACCTGCCTAAGCCTTCCTCAACCCTCCACCCACCTGCCCAGGCCAACTCCCAGACTCAGCCTCGGGGAGGGTGCAGAGCCAGGGTCCTCCCTCGGATCTTCTGATGTTCTGAACCACACTCAGCCCTGGCAGCACCTTTCTGCCCATGATGGGGTCAGCAGGAGGTGATGGCCCTTGAACAAGGTGTCAAGGGGAGGCTCAGCCACCCACGGCTCCACCTGGCATCAGCATGAGTTTCGGGCTGTCGTTACCTAATGAAATAATTACAGACCATGGAGGCGATGGCCTGTGGCCTGATTGTGCCCATGACTCCTCCCTAAGAGCCTCTCCCTCATCAAGAAATTGTGATAACCTTCCAGAGGAGAGTTAGGAGGGCAATAGGTCCTCTTTGCAGCCCATTCCAATTTCTTAGGCCCTAGAAGTGAATGTTGGTCCTGATGGATGCATGGCCCACGGTGTTTAAGTTTGCTAGCGGACACAATCAAAAGGGCGGGCTTGTAACAGCCTGGCTGTTTCCTGACTTGGGAATTTACTAGCTTACTAGCTTAGTTTTGAGGTTGAGAAAAATGTCCAAATCAAGGCATCATGAAGGTGATGCTTTCTTCCTCAAAACCGGCTGCAGGTGATCTACGGTTCCTCTGCCACATGGCAAGGCACATGACGGCATCTGCTGGCCTCTCCTTTCTCTTCCAGGTTTCCTTGCTTTCAGTCTCTTGATTCCGTGGCTCTCTCTCTCTCTCTCTGAATTCATCCCATTTATAAAGGACTCCAGTAGTATGACCGTGGGCCATGCCTTAACTGAAGTAACCGCATCAAAAAGGTCTTCCTTACAGTGGATTCACACCCACAAGAATGGATTAAATTTAAAAATAGGACTTTCTTGGGGTATATACAGTTCCAAAACACCACACACAGAATTTAGAAACCACAATATAAGGGAGGAATTACTCAAATATATGTGAAATGTCCTCTCTATGATGGCACTTTCTGGTTTCTATAAAGGATACAAAGATGAATTAGATATGCCTCTTGTCCTCAAAACCTCTAGTATAGCAAGGGTATAAATATATAAATATAAATAAATAGACATATACACATGCATGTACATATATATGTATATAAACACAAACGTGCATACATATATATGGAAAGGATAGCATGTATAAATATAAGTGTGTGTGTATTTTAATTTTGCTCAAGTGCAGCCACAAGAAAGAGCAGTTGCTGCTTGATGGGCCCTAGAGGAGGAAGGGCAAGTTTTTCTGCTTGGGGAGATGCAAAGTCTTGAAGAGCAGCTGTCCTTAGTGGACTTGGAGCTGGACCTCCCAGGAAGAGGGGTGGGGTGAAGACAAGTCGAGGATGCCGTGGCAAGAAAGTATGGGGCTTGTCAGGGTGGCTGTGACTCCACACTGGGCTGCAGGGGAGGCATTTATCAGGGCAAATCAGTGGTAAATCGGGTGGGTCGGGGCCACCCACCAAGGGCATTAGGCCTGGGCAGCTTTCACAGACTCGGGGAGGGAGCGAGACAGGCTCAGGAGCTCCAGGAGCTGGAGCAGCAGCAGGGGCAAGTCAGACTAGCTGGAGGCAGAGGACATGTCCCGGCGAGCCTCTCGGGACCCCAGTCCATAGTGGTCTCCATGGGGGTTTGGAGAGGAAGGGGTTAGAGGAAGGGGTATAAGGGCTGCTCCTGAGGTGGAGACAGGTGAGGCTGCTGGTGGGGCCGCTGGGTCTTCCCTGGAAATGTCTCCTGCAGAGCTGGCACGCCAGATCCGCGGGTGGGGAGTCCTGGTGCCGTCTGCTCTCAGGCCAGCTGAGGGCCTGAGGACACGAGTCCTATCATGTCCATCCAGAAAGAGGTGGCCTCGCGAAATTACCTAGTCTGGAATCGCATGTGCCCAGCATGACGGTGGTGAAGACATCGCCCTGCCCCTGCCCCTTGCCTCCCCACGCCCATGTGGGTGTGTTCAGCTGGGTCCTGGCATCTCTTTGCTATGACCAGGAACCATCCCTGGATCACCTGGAGGCTCCAGTGACGAGCTGCTGGCTCCCAACTTTCCATGTGGCACCTGGAACAACTACATTGGGGGACTCTGGGAGACGGAGCAGACTCCCCAGAAGGTTTTAGTGTGCAGCGAAGACTGAGAACCTCTTCTTGCACGTCAGCTTTTCTGTTAGGTCTTGGACAGCAGGGCCTAAAAGGGTCAGTGTGAGAGCTAGGGCTCTGGCGCCTTGGGACTGATTTCGAGGAGATGACGCATACGTACTCCAAGGAGGCGTTTAGGGTCCCTGGACTTTGGGAGAGATGAGTGCAGCTAAATGCCTTTTAGTTTTCTCTATTCCAATGCTGAGCCCCAGGAGAGCTTGTACTGCCCCGTGGGCTTGCTTTGGCTGTTGTGGAGCACACTGGCCGTGCTTCTGGCCCATCTGGGCTGTGGTCAGGCCTGCCGCTCTGCCTGTGAGAGAAGTTTGCAATGTTCAGGTTTGGTTTTGGTTCATTGACAGTCCTTCCTTTAGCCTAGAGACACCAGGTTCATATGGAAACCAAGGTACCTTGGCGAAGGGGTTGCCAGTTGACAGTGGGCCTCTGACATCCTCCTGGCACCGGGCTCCCTGGACGCGCCACCTGAAGCTCTAGGAATCCGGCCATGGGCCTGGGGAAGTGATGATTGGAGGTGGAGCACTGGATGATGTTTCCACCCCTGTCTGCCTGCCAGGCTAGTTGTCAGCACCACCGGACTCACCCGGAATGCAAAATATCCAGCTCCACCCAGATCTACTGAATCTGGAACACAGGGAGTGGGGCCCGGTCGGCATTTCAACATACCCTCCAGGGGTCTGAGAAGCACTGAGTCAGGCATTTTTTCTCTGGTCTTCCTTCTCCCATTGGTGTTGCCTGGAGGTCTTGGCCAGCTCTCTATGCACCTGCCCCTTGGCAATCTGCTCATGATAGGCCCTGGTAGGGTGCTCGGGGTTCAGAGAAGAGTCACTGTCACGAGTCCAGGTTCAATCATTCACCCTGTGGAAGAATCAGAGGGACGATGGGTACGTGCCCCTCTCAGCAGGACGAAGGTGTCTTCCAGGGAGGCTGTCGACCCACTGGGTCTGGAACAAAAAGGAGGATCTTTGTCACACCTAGAAAGCGAGTGTCTGCAACTCCTAAAGTATGTTGCAGTGGTTATCTGGACAGAACAGGCAAAGCAGAGGCTGAACGCTCAGCTGTGGGAATGATTTTAAGGTCTTCAATCTTTCGGTTCTAGCACTTAGCCAATAGGCGTATAGTAATGCTGCTGCCAGCTTTTGGAAAAATTGTGTGGTTATTCAGATAGCTTAAAACACATTTAAAGAGTGGACACTAACAAAAGAAATCTCTCACCCCCAAAATACCAAAAACATAGAGATTTTACCATAAAATAAGTGATTATATAAAGTATTACTTTGAGAGGTGTAACTTTAATAATTAAAGCTTTATCTTCAAATTAATGTTTTTTATTCAGCTCTAAGTACTGGAAGATATGTATCACTACTAATTGAAAAACCCTACAGTCAAAGGTGCCAAATGATTGTTCATTTCCTTGTGTGTATGCGTGGGCACACACACATACACACAATGTACTGTGTGCAGGGTTGGGATGTTGTGAATGCTTTAATTCAACAAGAACTCATCTGGTGAATATGGGTTGTGATGTAGATAAGGAGACTGGTCTGTTTTCTGACTATGAGGCTCACCCCCACTTCTCCTTAATCTAAAGAGTTTCCTTTGCTTTGTCAAAAGGGTGAAAAGGCAGCTGACTCAATGGGAGAAAATATTGGCAATCACATATCTGATAAGGGTTTTTTTTTTTTTAAAAAGATTTATTTATTTATTTATTTAATTCCCCCCCCCCCTCCCCTGGTTGTCTGTTCTCTGCGTCTATTTGCTGCATCTTGTTTCTTTGTCCACTTCTGTTGTCGTCAGCGGCACGGGAAGTGTGGGCGGCGCCATTCCTGGGCAGGCTGCACTTTCTTTCACGCTGGGCGGCTCTCCTTACGGGGCACACTCCTTGCGCGTGGGGCTCCCCTACGTGGGGGACACCCCTACGCGGGGGACACCCCTACCCGGGGGACACCCCTGTGTGGCGCGGCACTCCTTGCACGCATCAGCACTGCGCATGGGCCAGCTCCACACGGGTCAAGGAGGCCCGGGGTTTGAACCGCGGACCTCCCATGTGGTAGACGGACGCCCTAACCACTGGGCCAAACCCTGATAAGGGTTTAATATCCATTATATTCAAAGAGATCATACAACTCAAAAATGAGAAGACAAAGTGCCCAATTAAAAAATGGGCAAAAAACTTGAAAAGACAATTGTCTAAAGAAGAAATACAAATGGCAAAGAAACACATGAAAATATGTTCAACATGGCTAGTGACTAGCGAAATGCAAATCAAAATGACAATGAGATATGATTTCACACCTATTAGACTGGCAGCTATTGAAAAGTTGGAAAACTGTAAATGTTGGAGATGACGTGGAGAAATAGGAACACTTACACACTGCTGGTGGGAATGCAGAATGGTACAGCCACTGTGGAGGGCTGTTTGGCAGTTCCTAAGGAAGTTGAATTAGACTTGCCGCGTGACCCTGCAATACCACTACTAGGTACATACCCAGAAGAACTGAGAGCAGAGACACGAACAGACATCTGCACGCTGATGTTCATACTAGCATTATTCACAATTGCCAAAAGTTGGAAGCAACCCAGGTGTCCAACAACTGATGAATGGGTAAACAAATTGTATGTAGACACACCATGGAATATTATGCAGCGGAAAGAAGAAATGAAGTAGTGAAGCATGTGACAACGTGGATGAACCTGGAGGACATTATGTTGAGTGAAGCAAGCCAGACACAAAGGGACAAATACTGTGTGATTGTGCTCTTACGAACTAAACATGTTGTATAAACTCATGGAGTTAATAACTAGATTATAGGTCATCAGAAAATAGCAGGACGGTAGAGAATGGAAAGCTGAAGTTTAATTTCTGAAGGTTGTTTGTAAGTCTTTGGAAATGAATAGGTTTCCAAAGTGCCTCCAGCCACTGAGTGGCTCATGCCCTGGATGTGCCTACAATTTGGCCTCTTTTTGAGTTCCTACCCTCTGCAGCTCTTTAAGCAGATCATACCCGCTTACCTTTAGTTCTCTTGGCTTCTGCAACACCACTTTTTCTTGACTTTTTAAAAAAATTTTTGATTCTTTCTTAAGGAGGCTGGCCTGACCCTCTCTGGGTCAACTGATATGCTGAAATGGGGTCGGTCAGTTTAATGACTGTTTGCAAAGCTGTGGGCAGGATTTAGGATGGGGCACTAAGTAGCCCAGGACTATCAGCAGAGGGATGCCCTTGCTAACTGGGATCTGAGGGGCCAAGGCGGGGAGCAGTTCCTGGATGGAAGGGTCTCCCAGTGGGGGCTATACTAAGTCAGGCTGCAGGAAGTGGAAGGGGAGATGGTGTTTAAGGAAGTGTGTGTGTGGGACAGAAGGGGAGGGAAAGAGGGAGGGAGGAAGGAGAAAGAGAGGGGATTGTGTGTAAAGTCTACTCAGGTGTCCTTTGTCCCCACACAGGGCCACATGATCCAATCCTAACATTTGCCAGGACATTGCCTTTGGTGATTGTCTTAGTTTGCAAAGGTTCCTATGACAAACAGCAAGGAATGGTTTGGCTTAAACCACAGGAGTTTGCAGTCTCACAGTTTTGGAGGCTAGAAGAAGTCCCATGTCAAGGTGCTGCCAGTTTGTGCCTTCTCGTGGAGGCCACAGTTTCTGGTGGTGGCTTTCTGGCAATCCTGGGGCTCCCTGGCTTGTAGATTCATCTCTGCCTCTGCCACATGGGACATCTTTCTTCTTATCTGGCCTCTTCTGACTCTGTCCATGTTCCTCCACTTTTTTTGTGTGGTTTTTTTTTTGAGGTACCAGGACCTGGGATGGAACCTGGGACCTCATATATGGTCCACTGAGCCACAATGGCTCCCCTGAGTTGGTTCTCTAGTCTGTTTGCACAATTGTTTTTGCTCGTTGTCTGCTGTTTTCTTTAGGAGGTACCAGGAGCTGAGCCTGCACCTCCCATGTGAGAGGCAGGCACTCATCTGCCTGCGCCACATCCACTCCCCAACTCCTCCACTTTTAAGACTTCAGCCATGTTGGGTTAAGGCCCAACCTGATTCGATTTGGCCTCTTCCAAATGGGATCATCGAAGGTCCTACTTACAAATGAGTCCACACCTGCACGTCTGGGGGTTAGGACTTGAACACGTCTTTGTGGGGGACACGAGTCCATCCGTACCAATGACCAATAAGTCATCTGGAATTTTTTCTGGAAGAATAAAGAAACGAAATCAAACACCCAGAGTCATCTGGATTGGGAGCCAGAGATCTCTCTGGATAGCTACCGTACAGTACATTTTGTCAGAGGCATTTTGGGGATAAAACACAGTATCCCAGTGCTCAGGAACCATCTGTGCTGTGTTGACAGTTTTCCAAATGAACAAACTTCAGCCTAGAGAGGGCGAGGACTGAACTTGGGTGGGGAATGGGAAGAGCTTGCGTCTTTCCTTTAGAACTCACTCATGCTTGTGTGGGAAAATACCTTCTCCCAGGTTGGTGAAGAAAAATAAGACAGCTCAATGGAAAAGTTCTTAGGAAAGGGAAAAGGTCCATCCCAGTCCAGAGCGTGCTGCTGCCTGGAGTGACGGCAGCCTAGACACAGGGCCGGACCTGATTTGGGGGCAAGTGGAGGTGAAGGACTTGAGGGTCAGAGAGACTGGCAAAGAGAAGGGGTGATGTGAACAAAGGCAGGTTGCCAGGTATTGTTTGTGCACAAGAAAGTTTTATTTCATTTGTTAGAACCTTCAGAAACAGAAATAAGGAGAAGAAAATGTAGAAGATATTGGATTTCAGAATGTATAGACGCCAATAGATTGTACAAGTACTGAAGTTCATTACTAGGCAAATTAGAATATACAGATCTTATCCCCCAACTTCATTCATTCAGCCATTTAACAATTATTTTTTGAGCATCTATGATTGATTTAGCTCTTCAGTCAAACATCAGATAATTAGTGTACTCTACAACATACACAGTCCTGAGATGATCTGCAATAATGTTTGACGTTCTGGTGGGATGATTTTATTCTAGAAAGATCTCTTTCCATCTCTTTAGCATCCTAGAAGAACTCCAAATAATCCTTAGAGTTTAATTTCAACACCTTTGCATCACTCTCTTCTTGAAAATTCCTTAAAGTTCTTACAAATACTGGGGGAAATGCACATTCAAGAAAAGTTTGGGGACCGTCATTTCCTCTATTCCTTGGCTAAAGGAACACAACTCTTATCTTGGCCTTTTCCTCCTATTGTTTGGAAAGCTCCATGCTGTGCTTGCTGGCCTCCCCTATTAGGCCGACCTTCAGAATGGATCGGTCCATCTCTGCCTGACCTAGTCACTGCGACTGAGGACACTGCAGCCATGCCGTCTTTGTCCCTCCCCAAGAAGCCATCCCCGTTTTTGGTAGTATGCACAGGAGCTGTTTGCTGACTGCGGGGCCCCGGGCAGAAGCTCCGGCTCCCGCCTGGCTGCTTGTCTTTACTCCGGTGGCTGCAGGCTGGAGTCGGCCAGGGGGCACAGACCAGAAATGACTGCCTTTTGACAAAGCGCCCTGGGGTTCTGACGCTTCTTTGATTCAGAGGGACACTGCTGAAGAGAAATGCTCTCCCCCTCCTGACCCAGTCCTCTCGGGGAGCAGCTTCCCCTGAAGGTGTGAGGAGAGAAAGGGACCCAGAGAGGAGCAGAAGGGGGAGGCAGCTTAGCACTGGTCCCGTGAGCTCTAACCCTTGGTGGCTCATCAGGGAGGCACCAAGGGTCAGAGCCAAACTGGCCTGCCTCGAAAAGGCCATGGACAATCCTCGGGGGCCGCAGGAGGCTCTGCGAGGCTGTGTGTTGCCCAAAGCCTCCCCGAGGGATTCGGATGGAGAGTCTGGAAGGCACGGTCATTGCTTGTCTATGACGTACATGGGGACATTTGAAGGCCACTGGCCCCTGTGTATGTGGTGGGGGTGTGGGTTCAGAGCAGAGAGGCTGCTGCCTCAGTCTCAGGAGCTTCTCACCACCTCGACCTGGTGGGCAAAGGCCCCTCAGGACTCCGCTGCCCCATTTCCTCAGGCTGTGCCCTGCAGCCATCATGAGGTTCTTCCACTTACTGCACATGCTCCTTCTTCCCTCTGGGCCTTCACATATGCTGTTCCCTCTGCTGAAACACTGTTCCCTCTTCTACCTGGCCATGTCCTAATCACCCTCAGGTTTCAGCTTCCCTGTGACACCCTCGGGGGTGACCTTCCCCGCCCATCCTCAGCGGGTGAGATGCCCGATGCTGTGCCCCCAAAGGGTCTCCCACAACCCAGGGATGGCCAGGCCCATGGCCGGGATCTGCCGCCTCACGAGCTGTGTCTGCCTGGCCTGCCCCTCCAGGGTCTGCTTGGCGTGTCAGTTGACAGCTGCTGCACAAATGCTCCCTGTCTCAGAGGGTGCTGAGTTAGGTGCAGGGGATGCAGGGGTTAACAAAAGGAGAAATGTCCTTGGGGTAAAGAGGCAGGTCAACGGAATGACCAAAAGTGGCAACATAAATGAGATCAGGGTTCTTTGAGCGCCCAGGGCTGGTGTGTGGCACACCCAGCCTAGAAGAGGGGGCAGCAGTCAGAGAGGGCTGCCTGGAGGAGGTGACCCCTCAAGCTCACTTCCTCCTCACTGCCTGGCCCTGCCCACTGGGCTGCTGTGCTGCTGAAGGGGAGCCAGGTGGGCTTGTCCAGGGCCCTGAGCATCACAGTGAGGGGTTGTGGGGTGGGGGCCTCCAGGCTGGGAGCCGTGTGGGTCCTGGTGCTCTGATGGTCGCTGACATACGCGCTCTTGGTGTTGTGTAATTTCCTACATGCTTCTACAGAGGGTGTGAACATCGCCTAAAACTCTTGAGAATTTGAGTGAGGATCGTTAACGTTTCTAGTCACCAGTTGAGTTTTCTCCTTGTTTACCCGCTTTTTGGTGTTTGTTTTTGTTTTTTTTAGGTATCGAGGGCCGGGGCTTGAACCTGAACCTCGTACGTGGGGAGCCGGCGCTCAACCGCTGAGCCACATAGGCTTCCCTGAGTTGGTTTTTTCATCTGTTTGCTTGTTGTTGGCTTTTTTGTTTGTAGGAGGCACCAGGAACCCAACCCGGGACCTCCCATGTGGGAAGCGGGCGCTGGACCGCTCGAGCCACATCTGCTCCCCTGCACTGGGTTTTGTTAAGTAAAATAAAATGACTGTCTGCATTGGGCATCGCCGCCAGAAACCCCTTTCCGAGAAGGCTTTGCCAGAGGACAAAAACAACTGAGCTGCTTGGGTTTGCTGAGAAAACAGCACGCACCCTGTGCGGGCACCGGCAAGCGACCTCCGATGATCCAACTGGTCTCAGCAGAGAGAGCTTATCACAGGGGGACAAACAGACCAAAGGAAGGATGGCTGTCTTGGGAAGACCCTCTAAGTAAAAAGGAAACGCCATGCCAGCCAGTCGGAACACTTCCTCGCTTGCTTCTGCACTCGCCGTCCATGAGCTCCCCTTCCATCCTCTTGGCCGAGCTCCTGCTTCTGCAGGGGACGCCACCCGAGTCAGACTCGCCCCATGAAGCTGGGAGAGGCTCAAGTGCAAGAGAAGTTGTCCTTGTACTAGTCTCCTAACCCCGGCTCCCCCCTCCCCAGCCGCCGTCCAGCCGGGAGTCGGGCCCAGAGGGCGGGAGACGACTCCGAAGCCTCCCACCACCAGGTCACCCTGGGCGACAGTTTGGGGAGAAGCCGGCACGAAGCCCTGGGGTGGACTCGTGTGAAACAGGGCCTTCATGTGCGGTCTCGTTAATTTGGGTGGAGTGTTTAGATTCCTGAGAGTTTTGAGGTTGGCTTGGCTCTTTCCGTTGTCACAAAGTGTGAGGTGCTCTGTGGGAAGGGGGGATTTCCCGGCTCTCGGGGCCCAGGGTCCCCCTAAAGGGCTGCGTTACGGTGCCCCTCCTCAGTGAAGCGGGTGGGCAGAGAGCAGGTGCTGCGGGTGGCGGTGGGCCAGGGCCTCGCCGCCATCTCCTTCAAGGGCTGGAGCTCTCCAGGAGGTTCCGGGGGCTGCCCCGTCAGGAACTCGAGCCCCAGCCTGGGGCTTCTCGAGCAATGCTCCTCTCGGATGACCCCGTCCCCCACTGTCCCGCCGTCACTTCGGGCGCCGCTGGCGGCCTGCAGGAACCCGCGCGAGGCTCTTCCCGTCAGGCCTCGCGCCGCCGCCATCTTGGGCCCCTGGGCGCTCCGCCGCCCGCCGGCCGCGCCGCCTTTCTCGTCCCGGTTCCGCTGACTTCCGGCCTCTTGTGCCCGCGGCTTCTCTCCGTGCCCCGTTGGCCTTCTCGTCAGTGTGCGGTCCTGTTGGGTGCGGGGTCCCCCACCTTCCCAGTCCTCTCACCCGGGCGCAGCCCCGGCGGGGCCTGCAGGGGCCTGCGGGGCGGCCGCGGTGCCCGGGCCTGCGGCGGGGCGGGCGGGGCGCTCGGCACCCCCTGCCTCGGCGTCCCCCTCCGCCTCGGCGTCCCCCTCCTGCGCTCAGAGCAGCGCGCGGAAAGACCCCCGTGGGCCCTGACCGGCGCTCCGCGCCCGCACGCACGCGCGCCTGTGCCCTGGGGAGCCCCGCACCCCGAGGCTGGCGCCTCCAGCGCGCCCCGCCAGCCCCACCAGGGGAGGCCGCGCTCGGGCTCGTGCCCGCTCTCCTCCCCCGGCGCGGGGCGCCCCGACAGGCAGGGGAAATGCAGGCGGGCGGGCTCCAGCTCTGCGCCCGCCGCCGGGCACTGGCGCCTTCCTCAGGCCGCGGCGCCAGGCGCTGCCACCGCGGGCGTTCCCAAGGGCGCCACCCGGGCGGGCAGACCAGACGGACGCCCACCCCAGACACACACACCACACACCAACACACACACACACTACACATATAAACATCCCATACCCACACACTACACATATTACACATGTAAACACGCACCCACACACACACCCACAAACACACACTACACATATAAACACACCCACACACCCACTCACACACACACACACAAACAAAAACACTACCTATATAAACACACACCCACATACACCCCACATTCCACACATATAAACAACACACACCCCACATACATCCACACACAAACACATATAAACACACACCCACATGTAAACATACACTCCACACAACCCACACATACAAACATACACTCTACATATACAAACACTTATACCCCATACACTCCACACCTACCAACACAACACATCGGACACATACACACACACCAAACATATAAACATATGTACCCCTCCCCCGATACCCACACATGCAAACACCTCCCACATGCATCCATAGACAGCTCCCCACATATAAACACCCTATTCTCTCACAGCCCCCCCACATACACACACATGCAAACACACACATACAAACACACCCTTTATTTAGTGCACGCCTCTCTCAAATTGGGAAAGGGGTTTCTGTGTGGGAATTTGGAGCAGGGGTGGAATTCATTGAAAACCCTTCTTCAGCTGATGGGGGTGTTTTGTGCCTGGTGGGGGTTAGCGGCGTGTCACCTGGCAGAAAGCAAGGGCAGGAATCGGGGTGCCTTGGCTTGGAAAGGCCAGCTCCGATGTCCATCACGGTTGATGGACAGGGAGCCAGTTTCCACCACTGCAATCCCCACCGGCACTTTTGTGGGGTGTGGCAGGCAGAAGCCCCTTTATTTTGGGGGAAAGTTCTCTTTGCGAGCCTCGTCTCTCTTGGGGAGGGACCATGCAGTGGCCTGCTCCTGCCGGGTGGGATGGCCCTGCTCCTGGCGGTCCTTCGCTTGCAGGCTTTCCCTGAACTGACCTCTCACAGATGCAGCAGAGAAGGGGAATGCAAGGGCAGGTTTAAGCATTTTCAGTGGCTCTGGAGCTAGAGTTGAGAAAGAAGAAGCCATACTAGCAGGCACGTTCTCTTCAAGAGCAGCCTGACCATCACGGAGGAGAGGCGACACAGCGACTGCTTTTCGCATGTTCCTGCCCCACGTGTACACACAGGGCTGTACATATGCGTGCTCCCAGGAATGGGCCCGACTAGGAGGCCTGACGAGGAAACCAGGAGAGCTGCCTACCCCCTGCTGGACCCTCCCCCCCTTTCCCTCCAAAACTCGGTGTGGGGGTTTTTGGGGAGCAGGACATGAAAGGAGTGTCCTGTCCAGGTATAAACAAACAAGAATGTCCCCCACGGGCTCTAACCTGCCGCTCGTTTTCTTGTAGTTGTTTTCACGACCATCTCCTGAGTGTCCAGACCCCAGTGACGGCCACACCAGCGTGTTTCTCCTGAAAGGTAAATCTCTTGTTCAGTAGCCTCGTCTGCCCCGGCTCTAGGTGATGATAACAGTTTTCCAGTTGAGAAATATCAGTCTTTCACTTATACGTGTCCTTTTCTTTACGGAGGGACTGGTCATCCTCAGAAGGGAGATGATGGCAGGGCTTAGAGTGAGGGGCTCAGAGAGGGTCACCTCTGATTCTGCTGGGGGACCCCGAGTCTAGGCTCAGCTCTGCTCCAGATGCCAGAGGACGTGGTTCTCCAGGGGTACCTTGCTTACTGACATCAAGATGGACTTGCTCACCTGGTAAAGGACCTCAGCTGTAATGGCTGCTGCCTGTCTCCTATTTTATTGGCCCCTGAGCGCCCGCCCAGCCCCACTTGCTGCCCCTCCCACCGTGCACAGCGCCCGTCTCCTCGCCCACTCCACTGTGCATCCGTGGTCTCAGGCGCTCACAATTTTCTTTGTGCTTTCGAGACATCCCTGTAAGAAGTCAGGACCCAAGCGAGGCCTCTCCCGGGATCAGGAGTGTGTAAGGGAAAGTTACCTGCTGTGAAAATGCCAGCAGGAGGCAAAGAGAACAGCATCGCGGCGTGGGCCCCTGCGGGTCAGCCTTAGCTTTCTGCATGGAGAGGGACAGTGGCAGAGAGACCGGCTGGTATTGACTGAGAGGAGATACAGAGCATGAAGGTCTGGAAAGGCTGTGAAAGGGTTCTGTAAATTCAAAATCAGATTGCAGGCCTGTGGATTTAGAGACTTATACACTGTCCACTAGTGTGTTTAAAGGGACGTTTGAGCATGTGAAGGATTAAGATCCCCAAACAGAGCTGGGATCTGAACAGGACTTGAAAGTCCTTGGGTTGCCACTCGGATCCATTGTCTGTTGGACCCTAAATGTGTCCTCAAAGAGCCCCCAGAGGAGTGCATGAGCTGCTCCCCACCAAGGCCAGCCACCGACTCAGGTCACAGAGACACCCTGAGCCTCTAGACCCTGTCTCCGGCCTCTCCAATTGCACAGGACAGGGTTGGAGAAAGGGCTATCACTCCAAGGAGGTCCTTCTGATTGGGGTTGGGTAAGAAGAAAGGGTTTGAGGATTCTCTTGGCAAGTTCTCCAGGAAGAGCTGTCAGAGCAACCCGGTAATGAAAGTCAACTTGGAAAGCCATGATTGTGGCTTTACAGAAAATTGGAAATTTAATCAGAATATGAGGAGAAAAATACGAAGACGATCACTGAGGTCTTGAACTCTAATTCTGACTGTCCATGGGGGTTAGTTGCTTTGGGAGTTATCTGCTACCAACTTTAAATTCTACCAGGGTCCCCTTTGCTGCTCCTCCCAGCTTGTAGCCTACCTGTGGAGGTTATTGGAGGACTCTGAGCCTACAGAACAGGTGGAGTGAGGACAGAGGTTGCAGGTGGGAAATGAGCACATGACATGGATCAACGATGTCATCGTGACAAGGATGTCGGGCTGCCAGACAAAATCCGGTATACCCAATTAGATTTGAACTTCAGAGAAGAAATGAATACTTTTTTAGTGTACTTTTAGTTGCTAAATCTGGCAACCCTTTTGGAGGGAGATTCTTTCAATTGTACTCAAGCTGGAAATCATTCTCTCACCAGGCCCTGGTGATAGATGGGTGTGTGGGAAAGCAACAAATGCAGCCTATTGTTTTAGGGCTAATGAGAAAGAGCAGCTTCTAGAAAATGTCAGCCGTGTTGGGGACTAGTGTGTAGGGAAGCTTGGCAAGGGGGGAGCCTCCCTAATTTTCAGCATTGGACAGCAGGAAGGAGAGACGTTGGTAGTTAAGGAGACACGGTCATAGTTAAGGCGGGCTGTGCAGGTAACTGACCTTCCCCTGATGGCGACCGAGAGACCGAGAAGGTGCCACAATTCATTTCAATTCCTGAGTTCCAGGAAGAAGCTATTCCAGTGCAAAGTAGGGTGGGCTATGCAATAGCAGAGAACAGAGAAGTTTCACCAGGGTCAGCAAACCCAGAAATAAGGAAAGCTATTTCCATGGGGGCTGCCCTGGGCTGGGTGACACCCAGAATACGCCAGAGATAATCCTCCCTGAGAGTGTGAGTGCAGACCAAGCGATGTCAGATTACCTGTTAGCTGCCCTGCAAATGACGTGTGGAGTCACACTCCAGCAATCTTTGTATTGTCATTATGAAGTCTCAAAATAATGACTGGAGATACTGTCATCAAGGGAACTTGATTAGAGGCCAGTCCTGCTCCTGTGTCAGTGTCATATCTAGATAAGGAGGCTCCTCTATCCTCTTAGGAAATGTGACTGTCACACAGGCTTCCTGCTTGGGCGTCTAGTGTGTCCCACCCTGCCGCCAGCTCCATCTGCGAAAGGACAAAGTGGTTTTAATGTGATCTAATCTACATGCAAAAGTAAAAATAAGAAACCGGATATGATATCTGCTGCTTAGGATGATGCCCCATCTCTATCGCGAATAGTCGATAATTAACTCCACCTTCCAGTTCTTCCGTGAGTAATCGAGAAGATGAGTATCACGTTGCTCATTGACTACTGTGTGCAAACCCTAGGTGTCAGCAGGGCCTACGCATTCGGTAGCTTGGGGCCCCCGGGTAAGATTTAGGGATGGCTTGGTGGCTTTGATGTGGGTGGCAAACAGGGGTTGGGCATCTGGCATCAGCTCTTCACTTGTAGCCCCGAGTTGGAAATCCTGTCTCCCTCCCCATGTGCCCCTGCTCCCCACACCCCACATGGTCTCTGAAGGCAGCACTTTGCTTGAGTCAGGTTCATTGGTGGAGGTTCCAATGGTGTCGTTTGCAATTCTTGCCCTTTTGATTCTGCTCCTAGTCTTTCCATGGCTTTAGTCTTCTTTCTTCTGATTATTTGCCCCAAATGTGCTCATCAGCTCTTGTAAGAGTTTGCCTCCTCCAGGAAGTCTTCCAGAAACCACTCCTTTGCCATCCACCTCATGGTTTATATAATCCGAGGATGTCATGATTGGGTTCATGGAGATAAGCCACTTGGCAGTGTGCGTCTGATTTCACCAGGCTTTCTTTCGTCCTGGTTCCACTAGGTTTCCCTCTAACTTCGATGGCCACTGCCCACTTCCCCCCTTCCAAGTACCTGGGTGGCTTAGAGCAGACAAACTCTTTGGTTCAGCTGCACATATCATGAGCCCACTGGCGGCCTTTCGAGTGATCCTTTATGGTGTTCAGGTCTAGTTATGGAGGAAATAAACAGGGGAAACGACAGGGCCACGCAGCAGCCCCTGCCCGCCTGTCAGGGTTCAGCCTGCCTCCCCAGCGGCTGGATTCCATGTGACGCGGCTCTGGCTAGTTGTCTGAGCTGCCCGCCAGGGCGCTCCAGTGCGCTCTGTCAGCACAGGAGCCTCCCACCCCAGGCCAGATGTTGGGCAAGGCCGGCTGCCCACGCAAGCGTCTGCGTGTTGCTCAGAAGCAGAGCCAAGAACCCGCCAGCCTGGGCGGCGAGTGGGGCGTCCTTGGGGCAGGCCATGGAGTCAGGTGCCTGAACACGAGGCCTGAGCCTTGTGCTCAGTTGGCACCCTCTCCAGGGACCTGCAGGGGGCTTACCCGCCAGAACCTCCTTCTGCATTGAGAAACAAGCACCCAAATGGAGCATCCCTTACTCTGATGGCTGAGGACTCAAGTAGGTCTAGAAATCCAGAGTCTCTTTAATGCGACACCGATGAACTGAGTAATTTCTATTTTTGGCTCCATGGTTTATTGTGCTTTCTTCCCCATCAAGGAGATGAATGACAGTGAACAGCGGGAGCTGAGAACTTGAAGAATACCACCTACTCTTGAGCGCCCAGCTCTGCTCACCAAGGTCGGCAAGGGCTTCCCGGGAAAGCTGGCGCCCCACCTGGCCACCCGTGGTCCCAGAACCCTGCCCCGAGACCCCAGGGACTGCGGCGCTGCAGCCTGAGGCTGCTTTTCTTAAACGTGTGATCATTTGCAGATGTTGGCACTTACCCGCCAACCAGAGCACAACTCTTTTGCCAAACCGCAGAAAGAGATCATTTTTTACTGTCTGATTCCTGGAAATGGGACAGACAGCGTCATAGCAACACGATTCACCAAGCTGGATGTGCCCAGCCCCCGCAGGCCGCCCACTTGTGCCGACTGGAGAGACAGTGGCCCGGGTACTCACCGCATTGCTTCTTGGACAGGAGAGAAATCTGCCCGCTTCTGTCTGTTCCATAGGGAGGTAACTGGCCTTCTTCATGGGGCAGGGCAGCTTTTAAAAATCCCAGCTGCCTGGAGCTTGTCCTGAAATACAGAAAGCACACTGATGGAGGTTTGTAGGACTTCTCAGCCTGCCTTTTGCCATGGACTACCGTGGCAGCCAGGCGAAGCTGATGGACTCCTTTGCAGGAAAGGGTTTTAAATGTGAGGTATAAATTACACGGCTTCGTTATATTGAAACACAGTTGACCAAATATATAAAAAAAAAATCTCTGTGATATGGTGACCCTGGTACCTCCTCATCGATGCATTAAAAGCAGGGGTTCTTAACCAGAGTTCCACAAAAAGGTTTCAGGGGGTCCGTGAGCTTGAATTGAAAAAAAGTCAACTTATTCTCTTTATTTTCTCTGGCCTCCAATATTGAGTGTCATAAAACTATCCACCGCTACATTCTGAGAAGGGGCTCGTAGTTTTCACCTGATGGGCAAAGGGGTCCGTGGAACAAAAAAGGTTAAGAACCCCTGGTTGAAAGCATGTGGAGTGTTTCCAGAGCAACTCCCACAGTTTCAAAGAAGGGGTGAACATGAGAGAGACTCCAGGATACACCTGCAGTGTAAAGTGAAAAGAGTCATTGCTAGAGTCACAATAGTTCTATAGTAGAATACCAATACGCCCACTCTAATTCATATTTTATTCCTCCATCCTGTGGACCCTGGGATGGTGATGTCCACTCCACCTCTACATCGAGAGGGGGCTTAGATCCCACATGGCTGATGGATGGGATTCCTTTTGACCACGGGAACCTCTTATATTTTTTAATGTAACACTTTGTGTGATTTCTGTATCTTTAGGGAAAAAAAAGATTAAAAAAAAAAAAGAAAAAAAAAGAGCCGTGATTCTGGCAATCCCAGGAGCTGCGTGCACCACGCGCTCGGGCACCGGCAGCCCAGAGGAAGGAAATGCCAACGTGCAGGTGGACGTCGTCAATGTTGAAATGGAATCTCTCCCCTTCCGAGTCTGTGGACTCCTGACTTCCAGCCCAAGGCGAGACCCCGTGGTCTGTGCTTAGAGCTGCAGAGTGGGCGGGGGGAAACACGACCTCCTCTCTTCGGTGCCGCACAGGCCCAGGAGCTCGCCCCGGCCCACCCCGAGCCCAGGTCCCTGCCTGACCCTGGAAGCTCCACTTCAGAGTCTCCTCTCTTTCCGAAAGTCTCCTCGTGACCTGGGGCCTCGTGGGGAGGCTGAGCAGTCTGACCCCTTTCAAGGGGTCAAACCCAATGAACCCTTTGGTTCTTTGTATTTGGACCTAAATCACACAGGTCCAATCCGTTCTAAGTCATCTTCCCAAAGGATCAAGACACCAAATAACGTCTGGTTCTTAACGAGGTAGACTAATAGTCCCTGTAGTAGTTTCTGTGGCTGCTGTAATGAGGCACCACAAATGGGGTGTGTGTGTGGGGTGTGTGTCTTAAAACTACAGAAATTTGTTCTCCCCATTCTGGGGCCAGAAGTCCAGAACAAAGGTGTGGGCAGGCTGTGCCCCCTCCCACGACTCCAGGGGAGGCTCCTCCTTGGCTCGGTTTGTGGCTGCTCCGCTCCAATCTCTGCGGCCATCCCTCTCTCTCCTCTTTCTACAAGGACCCCAATCCTTGGATTTAGGGCCAATCCCAAATCCTAGGTGCTGTCCTCTTGAGTTCCTTCAACTAATCACAGTTGCTCAACCTGAATTCCAAACAAGGAGCAAGGTCACGTGCACAGTTACCCGGGGTTAGGACTTGGGGGTGTAATTAAGCCCACTCTAATACTTGAGTTAGAGGAGTCTAAAGGGGTGCTGGAGCGTGGGAACCAGGAGGCCTGGGGAAGCTGCACCAGAGCACAGTTGAGATTTACTGAGAACCCAGAATGTGCAGGAAGTCAGCTCCCCCGACTTAGACTTATGTCACTGAATCCTCAACCCCACGGTGAGGGAGGCTGTTTGTTCCCGTTTTCTAGGTGAGGAAATTGAGGCTCAGAGGGGTTAGGTTGACTTTCTGTTTCACGAATTGGGCGGCGCCAGGGCTGGACTCCAGGAGGCCTCCTTCCAGCTGCCCTCCTCGGATGCCCCTCTTGGCCTTCTTGTACCATCCAGGATGGTAACCGTTTACCATGTGTGGCCACTTACATTTAAAACAATAAAAACTGAAGTTTCAAATCCAGTTCCCCCATCACCTTGCCATACTTCAGGTCTTCAAGAGCCACTCGTGGCAACTGGCTCCCTAATTGGACAGTGTAGACGTGGACTGAATTCAGGGCCCAGAAAGTTCTACTGCATGGAGCTTCTCTAGACCCATGTTTGTTTAATAGATATTACCTTTGTTTACTGCTTAACAGCTGACCCGAATCCTTTGTTAACTGCACGTTTGCTCAACAAATAATTTTGAGGAGGAAGAGGCAGTTGAGAAGTGGACAAAGAGGACAGAGAGGTTTAAAAATTCCAACCCACCTCCAAGCAAGGCCAGACAGCTGCAGAACGGGCTGACTGCACTTGGCTTGTGGGGCTATCACGGAGCTGTGATCTCACGGCCCTGACATCGGGCACAAAAAAAGCAGCAGTAAATTATGTTCGCCTCCTGTGCTTGCTAAGGCAGGACAGACCGATGCTTTCTCTACGGAGATTGTGACAGCTTCCTGTAAACCACAAAATTAAATGAACTTAAGCTTCCCTTTTTTGGAACATTCCACTCGATTGAGTGCCCATCGTGCTCATGGCTCAGGGGAAGAGGACTTTCTGGCCCTCGTACCACTCCAGTTCTGCCAGTTTTCGGTTGTCGAGGGATTTCTTTAACATCAATCTGTTTTTCATCCTGGCTCTAGTGAAAATAAATTCAAAATGGAAGCGGATAGCTCATGCCCCAGCTTGAGCAGGCTTGCTAAGGGGCGAGGGTGTAGCGTCTACACGGGGTGCTGCTGAAGGCAGCGGGGAGAGGACAGGGGTTGCGGTGGCCTCAGTGGTCTGGTCATTTACTGTGGCCGGCAGGCATGGAAGGAAGCTGCTGCCAGGGGCGCGGCCTCGATCCGCTCGGCACTTCTTGCTCAGGGTGGGCTTGGGGGTCTGTGCGATCGATTCCGTGGCCTCTGCTCCTTGCAGGCAGGGCAGGTTCAAGCTGCAGGCAAGCCTTCGAGGCCATGGGGACCACCTTCCCAGGGTCCAGACAAGAGTCACCGAGGCTCTTGTGTGCTCGCTGACATCTGGGGAAACTGAGGCAGCATGCGATTGGGGCCCAGAATGCACTCAGGGACCGATACAGGAGAAGCACACTGAAAGGGCAGCTGGGGTCCGGCCGGGACCTGCCCCACCCCGGGGGGCCCGGGCCCTGCCGACCTGCGAGCCAAGGTGGCCTGGTCACTGTGGTCCTTTGCGGAGCCTCTTTAGGCCTCGGTTCCCTGAAGGCAGGAGGCTGCGTGGTCCCCGGGCACGACACAGACGTGGGCGGTGGTAGCAGCCCCTTCCTCCTCTGGGCCGCCGTCCCTCCTGGGCCCTGGGCTCTGGGCCTTCTCAGCCACGTGCTACACTGAGGGGGGCCGGTCTCCTCGGCCAGCGACCACCCACTCTCCCAGCCCGGCAGGAGGTGCTGCCCCAGCCTCGGCCGCGTCCACAGGGAAGTTCTGCTACAGCCCCCTGGAACCAGGAGAGCGGATTTGGTATGTGATTCTAGGTGCTTCTTTAATTTCCCCCTATTCTTCCTGCATGGCTTCAGCAATTTGGGGGTTTGTAAATGTTCAGGGGGTTTGTTGGGGTATTGGGGTGGGGAGGGGAGGTGGGCGGGACGGGCTCTCCTGGGCTGGAAAAGGCTTCTTTTAGGAGGTAACCCCATTTTCTTTGTAATGGCTAACTGCCCAGGTTCATTACCTGGAGGAAGGCGGTGTGTGGGAACACAGAAGAGAAGAACAAAGAGCCAGTCCCAAAGGTTTGTGAAGCCAGAGGGTCCCAGGGCTGGGTAGATGGCGCGTACATGTGGCCTTGGTGGAGAGCCTCCTTCCGGTTATGAAATGCGATGGTGGAGAGAGAATCATGCCTTGATGCTGCTGAAACGGAATTCAAGAGCATGTAAACCTGCTCGCTCATTGTGACAGAGGCTGCCGGGCCGGACCTGCTTGCTGCAGACAGAGGCGACAGGGTCGTGTTTTTGCAAGAAACTTTGCCATCCGTCGCATGTACACCTTGCCCACGTCCCCATTCGTCTTTATTGTGGTCCCAGTGGATTGGTGGGTAGCTGTGATGTTTTCATGGCTAAAAGAGGTCCAAGGAGGGAGCAGATTAGGCCCAGGAGACAGCTGACTGTGGCCCCCTCCCGGGCCCCTGCAGGGAGCGCCGCTGAGTAAGTGAGGACATTGGTTGATGCAGCCGAGGCTGGCAGTTCCTAGAGGCCCGTGCCCACTAGATTCATCTGAAGAACTTGCAAAAGTGCAGATTCTTAGCCCAACTCCAGGTGGTCCAGTTGAGCCCGCCCAGGGCTTGCTTTCTAATAAGCTCCTGCCTCACTTCCTGAGGGCTTCCGGAACATGGTGCCACACGGTGGGTGCCGTCCAGAATCGAGGTGTCAGCAGTGCTGTGCTCCCATCAAAGGCTCTCCCAGCTTCTGGCAGCCCCAGGCTGCATCCCTCAACCCCTGCCCTCGTCATCACGTGGCCGCCTTCTCCCCACATGCCTCCGTCTTCACCCAGCTTCTCTTCTGTGTCTGGTCTCTCCTCCCTTTTTAGCACATCCCAGTCACACTGGGTGAGCACCCACCGCACCCCAGTGCGACCTCATCGTAGCTAGTGACTCTGCAGAGACTGTTTCCAAAGCAGGACACGTTGGCAGGCTCTGGGGCTTTGGACTTGAAGGTATCATTCCGGGGACACAGTTCAACCCATCACAGCACCCCCACTGAACCCCAGATTCAGGAATCTTGGTGTGTCCAGCAGGCAGTGTCATCCTAGAGAAATAGCTGGAGGACACAGTTGGCTATAAGATGTGTGATTTGTCCACAAGCCTCTCCGGTTACTTTTACCGGAACTGTAGTTGGCGCTGGGGTTTAATGTATACCCCGGGGACCTGAATCTCTGGACTGACCATGTGATAGCCAGGCCCTGAGCCTCAACAGACTTGCAACTCCTATGCTCTGGTTTATTGGACTTACCCCACTCAGCTAACATGGAGGTGAAGAAGGTCAACCACTACACCAGGGAGCCAAGAGTGCCTACAAGTGAAAGCAGGAGAATTGCATCCAGCATCCATGTAGAATCTAAGCCCCCTCTTGATATAGATGTGGAGTGGACACAACCATTCTAAGGTCCACAGGATGGAGGAATAGAGTATGGATTAGAGTGGACTTACTGCTATTCTATTCATGAACTATTGTGATTAGTAATTGAGGAAAATGTGGCATTGGTGTGGAGAAAGTGGCCATGGTGGCTGCTGGGGGTAGGGAGTAGGAGGAAGAGATGTGATGTGGGGGATTTTGTGGGGTTGGAGTTGTCCTGGGTGGTGCTGTAGGGACAGTTACTGGACATTATATGTCCCCCCATGGCCCACTGGGTGGACTGTGGGAGAATGTGGGCTACGGTGTGGACCATTGACCATGAGGTGCAGCGGTGCTCAGAGATGTATTCACCAAATGCTATGAATGTCTCATGATGATGGAGGAGGTTGTTGTTATGGGGGGAGGAGTGGGGTGAGTGGGGTGGGGAGTATATGGGGACCTCATTTTTTTTAATGTAACATTAAAAAATCAAATAAAGAAAAAAATTAAAAAAAAAAAAGCAAGCTATGACCTGGTACATTGTCTATAATCTATCTGAAGGTAGATTAAGGGCTGAAAGAAATGGCAAAGCCTAAATACAGAGCAAGGACCTCTGCTCCTAGAACATTCACCTTCATTTAGATCTAGGGGAACTCCTCGCACCTTGTTCATTAGAATACCCTTTAGTAAGTGCTAGGCACGGGTGACAAAGGACCCGACATCTGCCTTCACTGAGCCTCCCTCAGTGGGTTGGGTCACAGTTAGAAAGGCTGGTTCACTTCCACCTTTCCTTTCTCCCTCTTCAACCTGAGGCGTCTGTTGTCTTGATTTCAAAGGAACACTCCGCATTTAATTGGACTCTTGAAGCTCGAGGCCTTGGAATACAGGGCTCCCGCTTCCAAGAGCCAGATTTTTTTGAGAGACAATGTGTTCTGTGCCAAAGCACCTGAGGAACTCAGTGCCTGGCATGGGCACCAGTCAGCTGGGAAGAGGCAAGGTGACGCGTAGCCCAGCTTCCTGCAGGAGAGGATCTCACCATCCCTGTCCAAGTGCAAGCACTAACCCGAAATGGAGTGTGTCTCCAGTGAGAGACCGAGGCTGTACACTGCAGCCCTTGACACTGACCCCTCTCTTGGCCAATCCCAGTGCAAGTCCAGGGAGGCCCACCAGAAGGAGCCCGGCGAGTATGCGGCCTGATGCTGTGGTGCTTCTCACCTGATGACAGGGCGCCCGACCCCCCAGGCTGGCCTTGGTAACCCTCAGGGTGAGTGACTCTGGATGCTTCTTGGTTATAGGTGGCCCATGAGGCACCCCTCTTCTCTGAACGTTAAGACCAGAAGGATGGAGAAGCTGGACACCGGCCTTGTGGAAGCAGCCCTGGGTGACCCTGCTGATTTAGGGGCAGCCCTTCCCTGTGAATGAAAGGTCCAGCAGGGGTTAGGAGAGCCCCATCTGCTGGGGCAGCATGGAGGGATCGGGCAGGGTGGGCACAGCCCTAACCAAGCCAGCGAAGGCCAGGGGCCACCCAGTGGCACCACCACCGTGGTCCCCACTGGGCCCCCACATGCAGTTCCCTTCACCCAGAAAGCCCTTCCAGCCACCTCTACCTGTGCAATCTCACCTGTCCTTCCAAGCCTCGCTCAGATGCTTCCACCTCCACAAAACTGCCGTGGTCCCACTCCTGAGCTGCGGTGGCACCGTCCATATGCCTACCTCGTGTTGGAGTTCCTCTTACTTCACTCGCAGGAGCAGATTTCCCCAAACTGCCTTTTGTTTCCCCAGATTCTGGGTCTGAACCAAATGCGGGGAAAACGCTCAACGGAAGAGCTGGCCTGTGCGCGACAGTTCCCGTAGCCCCAGGCTGGCAAGTTGTGACTGTCCTAGATGCTGCCCACGAGCTGCAAAAGGCGAAAGATGGGCGACTGCGTTCACTCAAACCCAGTGGCTAATGTGAACGGTGACACTGGTGAGAGGAGAACACTGCGCTTCCCAGGGTGACCTGCCCAGATTACCAAGGGCAACGATGACAACACTATACTTGACAAGCTACCCCTACAAGACCATTTACATACATGATATAATTTGACTCTCACACTAGCCCTGCAAAGTTCAGACAATCGTCATCGTTGTCCTTATTATCATTATACAGTTGGAAAACCAGGGTTGGGAAAGGGTGAAGGACTTTCCGGAGGTCCCACAGCTTATCAGGACCTGGACCTCATCCCAGGGCCTTCTGTCACCCAAACCCGTGATTTTTCAAAATGCTTTAAAAGTGTGTTGTGAAATTACAACGCCTAAGGTTTTATATATATTATTTTGACTTTTCTTTACAAATGATTTTACACTCAGTATCTTATTTGCAATAAAAGGGAGATTTAGAAATTATCTTAACTACATTGTAATATGAAGTAAGGCCTGTACCCATCCCTGATCCCCACAGAATCACGTGGAGAGCTGGTTACACCTCAGAAGCTTCTAGGAGCCTCCCACGGGCGTCTGGATTTGGGATCCTCAACCAGGCTGTGACTTGACGGTGAGAGTCGACCTTGCCAGACAGAGGCTTCACTCTTTGCAAAGGGCTAACGGCCCTTTGCCCTGCGGCCTGCGGGCTCAGCGGGAGCAGAACGGGCGGAATGTCCTGGACCACACTCGGACATGCCCGGCCTCCTGGGAGATGGCCTGGAGACCCGACTCCCAACTCCCGACTCCAAAAAAATTGGACAAGAGTTTTATTTTGTCACATGTGCTACAGATCCATTAAATACTTCCTTCCCTTGGGTGGTGGGGTTCTAGAGCAGGAGTAAGGAAGCCAGGACTTGCTTTCAGGCTCAAGTCCTTCCAATCCGCGTGGCCTTGTAAAAAGGCGAGTCCTGGGCACCTCGTTTCCTCTAGTGTGAAGGGCACACATCTCTCCAGCCCAAAACCCAGGTCCCTTCCCGAGGGCATCATAAAGTACCTTGAAAACTCTGAGACCGATCCAGGGGAAAGGCGGGATTGGGGTGACATGGCTGATCGGGCTTGAGGTCACAGGTAGGTCTCCCACCTCCTGGTTTCCCCGGGGGGCCATGGTCCGCACCAGTTGTCTAGTCTAGTTATTAATTGTGCCCCTGAACTCTCAGGGCCGTTTCGTGATGCAGTCAAGGCAGTCGGAAGCCCCAAGCCTTGAGAGCTCCGGCAAATCACTTGATCTAAGTGCCTGTTTCCTACCCTGTAAAATGGGGGTCATAAGACTTGTATTTAGAGGCTTATCATGAAAGTCAAAGGGGAGTCCATTTGCAAGTTCTTTCCAAACCAGAAAAAATCAACAAATAGTGGGTGTAATTAGCCTCGACCCAGACGGTGTGAAGGTGGTGCTTCCCATAGCACTGGAATCTTCCCTTGTTTAGACTCCCCTGTGACCGCCTTTCCCTTCTTTGGCGGGCAGTTACCTGTTTTGACAAGTAGAGGGAATGGAGTCTGAGTTTCGGAGCCACCTCCCAGCATTAAGATTCCATGATTTCATGATTCTTGAGAATGTTTGACTGGCTGGCATTGGTTTGTTGTTTCTTAAAAACAAACAAACAAAAAAGCCAGACAAACTAAACAGGAAATATAACCCCAGCAATGACTTCAATGGACTTTGAAAAAAGCCATGGCTGTGCCGGCCCTGCCAGGGCCAGGTACCCAGAATCAAATGTCTGAACTTGATATTCCCCTGCAGGTACAGTTACGGCAGTTAGTCCCTCAGCACCATTTGAGCTATTTGAAAGCATTCAACAGCCTTTCTTTGAAAAGCCATGACTTAGACGACTTTTTGTTTCCCCAGTAAAATTAATTGATGTTTCAATACAACTCACTTCAACTCCTTGGCTAACGGTTTTTGTTCGGATTGTTTGGCTTTTGCAGAGTTTCCACAATCCCTGGGGATGTTTCCCGACAATTTCATTAATGCTGTTATTATGTGTTTGGGGAAACTTCTTCAGTTTCTCCCTTGCCTTGGATAATGGGATTCCTAGAGGGACTCTGGCTAGATTTCCTAAGAGAAACTTGGAATGCAGAGTTTTCAGAACCTTGGCTTGAGGACAGAAATGAGAGAGAGAGACACACACAGAGAGAGACCTCTTCACCTGGAATCAACCTTGGGCAGCTGACAGAGCCAGGCCAGGCTGGCACCCAGGTGACGTGAAAGCTGATGATCCAACAGGAGGCAAGTGACCCCACTTCAGTCAGGGGCAGCCCTGAGCCCACCTGCGGCTCGGAGCATCTTTGCACCACTCTGCAGAGTTGCCTTGCTCTTGGCTAGCAGAGTGCAGCTGCCTTTACCCCCAGTTACCCCCATTTGGGACAGATGAGGTAATTGTTGTGTCGGCTTAGAAATTGCAATGGAACCGAGCAAATCCGCACAAGGCCCTCTTCCTCCACGTGGCTTTGGCCACATTGCTGTTTCTTTCATGCTCTACCCCATGGCCAGCTTTGACCTTCACATAGCAAATAGGCCAGCTTGGAAATGAAACTGTTCAACCTGGCCTGCCTTTGTCTGCCGGCTCTTCCTCTGTACTGCAGATGCCAACCATGGTAGTCTTGACTCTCAAGCTCTAGACTGCATCAAGCCCGTTCTTCAGGTCGTGGGAGGGCCAGTTCCTTGGAATTCCCGCTTCGGGGGGGTTGTTTCTGTTCAGGGATCATCTCATCAGTTTTTGCTACAACCTCTATTTCTTGCTCGATCCACCCTGACATGAACTTCTATATTTTTTTCCATCACAAACCCACTCAGACAAAGCCTTGGCAGATTTGGCCAAGGGCCCTTGGGAGTTGCAGCATCTCTGACAACTCAGGAAGAAATATGTCCGTGCCTAGCAAAGCCCTCACATGCTCCATTACCTGGCCTCCCTTCTTGATTTTCAGCTCTCCTCATCCTCATGTCCCTGCTTTTCTTCTTTGCCCTTTTCCCTTTCCAAAAGTCCTAAAATAATTCCCAAGGCAACAGAGCTACTTCTTTTACACTGCCCTGTGTCTTCCAGTGCTTAATTTCCACTGCAAGCAGCTGTATCAGGATATTTTCTTCAACAGAGACTGTTGCTTCCCTAAAAGGTATTCTGATAACTTCCAGATAATACCTTTTTGGAAATGCATGCAACATGGGTGTCTGTAGAAGGGGAACTTAAAGTCACGTTCATGAGTCTCATCACTATTATCTTCTTTTAGAGCATACCTGCTCATTCTTCTATCCCCAAGAAAGGATGCTTAATAAATACTGACCTGATATCCACTCTTGGGGATAGAAGAATGAGCAGGTGTGTTCAAGGGGTTTTTAATCAAGTAGGAGAGACGAGCTGGGTACTCAGTGAACAACGTAAGGGAGTAGGGGCCCTGATGAGCCAATGGGAAGTGGAGCCAGGCACTGGAAGTGCCAACTGGGATGTCAGGGAAGACTTTGTTAGAGGAAAGAGCCTTTAGCTAGACTTAAAAGATACTGGATAAGTAGAAATGGAGGGAGGTGAAGGAAAAATAAGCCCAGGCAGAGTCACACATCAGCAAAGACCTGGAGACAGTACCATGGGCAGACAGGGGCAGGTGGGGTCGATTCCTGGAGTGAAGGGAATGGGGAACCTGGAGACAAGGTCGCGGCATGCAGACTGTGGGTGCTGCAGAGGGGCATGAGTGCAGGTTCACGAGAAGAACAGACATCTGCCCAGAGGACACTCTGGTGGTTCTGGCAGGATGCCCCTCCTCTGCCTCACACTCATGCGCCACCTGATGACAAGGACAGGCCTGCTGGACTTGCCTCTAACCTCGGACCAGCAGGTGCCAACTGAAGTCTGCTTTTGGAAGGTGAGTGCCTGCCAAGGCGCATACCGGGTGAGCACCTGGCACAGACTTGAACAGTCCCCATTCCACCTTGTTGGTGTAGGCACTCTCAGCCCTTCTGAGACCCAAGCCCCAACATGGGTGGGGGTTCTCCAGAGGGTGGCGAATGTCAGCTCTGTAAGGTGTAACCACTGTGTGGGTGTCACAGGTGGGACTGGGGTGGATGGTACAGGTAAAAAGAATGCTGCCAGGCAGGAAGAAGATTCTGGTGTCTGGGAGCATGTGCTTACAAAACACACAAAGAAGATGTTGGCACCCCTTATAAGTGAAGCAAGGACATTCTTTGGGTGCATTTAACATTTAATGCTGTTTCTTCATTCTTGCTTAGAAATGGGCCTGGGCCAGGAGAGACTATGGTACAACAGTTGAGAGGAATGAATTAGAAATGGGGAGACTAAAGGGACACAAAGTCCAGGATCAAGGCTCTAATCCCATGGCCTGTCTGGATGATTGTTTTCATTTCCTGGGCTGCTCAAAACAAATACCATGAAATGGGTCGGGTTAAACCATGGGAATTTATTCATTCTTGGTTTTGAGGCCGGGAAAATATCCAAGTCAAGGCATCATCAAGATCATGCTTTCTTCCTGGAGTCCAGCTGCCAGCACCCCTGGACTCCTCTGCGGCATGGCAGGGCAGGTGGCGGAGTCCGCTGGCCTCTCCCTTCTCTTCTGGGTTTCATTGCTTCTAGCTTCTTGCTTCTGTGGCTTTCTCTCTGAATTTCATTCTTTTATAGAGGAATCCAGTAGTAGGATTCAGACTCATCCAGAAAGAGAGGGGGCAGACTCTTGGGGCCCTCACTCATCACTGGCACTAGCAGGAGCCTGCAATCTGTACAATCCTGTTTACTAGCGACTCTCCATGGCTTTGTCTTGCCTTCTCCGTCTGTGACCTCCGTCAAGGTCATCTGATCAAGGCCGATGCTCCTCCAAAGCCTGCTCTGTGTTTAAGTTAATACAAGAGCTTTGCCCTTCCTCCTGGACAATGACAGGGGTTCAGAATTGATGCGTGGTGCTCTCTGCCTGCCCCTTAGCCCACGTGGGCATGTGGATGTAGCGCTGGCCCAGAGGGCAGCCCTTGGTCTGCCTGGGCCTGTCTCTGTCGGCTGTATGACTTCCCACAGGTCATCGCTAAACCTCTGTCTGCTCGTCAGCCCAAAGGGAGAAGAGCTGCAACTCCGTCCTACGTCACTGGGTCTCTGCTGGAGCAGAACGATGCTGAGCTTTCTGTTTTGGCGTTTGGTTGGGGGTATTTAAGTCACTAGCTCGGCTTCACTTGCTCTCTGCCTAAAGTTCCTTCAGCTGCTGAACGGCCCTGGAGATTGACATTCTCTATAAAGTGAATGGAAACTCCAGGGCTGGGCCCAGTTGTGCCTGCCCCTTGCGTGCCCTTACCCAGCTCCCCGTGGAGGCCGCGGTAATATTTGGCCTTTGTGAGGCCGGCTTTCCTCTCCCACTCAGCCTGTGGTCTGAGGCTGTGCAACCACAATAATTAGAGGGCTAGTTTTACAGGGAGACGCAGACTGCTCACTCACTTTGTGGGGTAATTACAGTGGGTGTGGAATCTGGCGGTCAGCTCTGGTCACAGTCTCGAGTTCCAGAATCAATCACGACTCTCATTTCTTTATTAAAGACACTAAGTCAGCCCAGGGGTTCTCAGCCTCAGCCCCAGGGGCACTTTGGGTGGATAATGCCAGGCCGTGGGGGGCTGACTTGTGTGCTGTAGGATGGCGAGACCTTTCCCACCAGATGCCAGGAGCAGCCCCCTCCCCCAGCTGTGACAAGCGACATGCATCGTGAGGCATCCAGGACTCGGGGAGATATTTTGATAATTGCAAAATGCAAAATAGGTGCAAAGAATGCTGGTTCCTTAGGTGACCACACGTGGGTAGAACGCCTTAGGGTACAGTAAGAGCGGTGGCCCTTGATTCTGGTCTCGTCATCTCAGCAGGGGAGACAGTGCCATCCCCACGCACGAGGAGGGAAGACTTGAGTGTCTTTCTCCCTTCTCCCCAGGGTGGTGGCTTCGTATAGAGGATCTGACCTGTTGAATGCCATGAAACTTCCTCCCCAAACTTCAAAATCAAACCAAAGTCTTGGAAACGCAACAAACAAATGCATGCCTTGGAAAGGATCCCAGAAGGGTGGTTTCTAAACAGGAAAACGGAGCCACCTTCTCTGTAGGAGAGGCTCAGGGTCCTTGTATCCAGGGGTGAACCGCTCCTCCACAATGCCTGGGCCAGAAATTGGGCATGGTTAGTGGGTTTTAGGTGGGCAGGGGCCTGGGGGACCTAGTATGGAAGGGAAGGTAAAGTTTGCATATCAAGCTGGCAGGTTCTTCATGGATATCTTGCTTCAGCTTCATGAAATCAGCAAGATGCTTTTATCTACATTTTCACATGGTTAAGAAAATCAAATAATGTTATTTTCGTTATTTTAATAGGTGGCTTTGAGGTTGTTCATGGAAGTTAAGGTAGGCTAACGTGTCCCCAAGCCACTCCTTGGCTGGACAGTGGGAGGTAGCCAGCAACAGACCTTTGTACCTCTCCACTGGTTCTCTTTGCAAAGACACCTGCCTTCTATCCTGTATTTTCTGACCTCTCTCCGTATTCCACAGAAGTAGTCTAGGTTTATAGCCAAGCTCTGTCACTTGGTATTTGTGTGACCTGGAATGAGTCACTTACCCTCTCTAAGCTTCAGGCTCCTCGACCATAAAATGGGATCAGAATAACACCCACCTCATAGGGCCTTGTTCAAATCCTATAGGAGAACAGCCTTGCCACAGAGTTTAAAATGTTCTCATTGTTGTTATTCTATTTATCATTAGTGGTAGGTATCCACATATGGCCTCTCATCAGCATATTGCCCTGTAGCAGAGACAGAGTCCTGGGGAATCTTTTATTTTATTTTATTTCTTTTTTCTTTTTTCATTTATTGTTTTTTCTTTTTTTTTCAGATACGTAGATCACCAAAAAATGTTACATTAAAAGGAATCTTTTATTTGACATGCCTAGAGGTCCTAATGAATTACAAAGTTTGCTGGGGAAAAGGACTGTTACTCTTCATTGTGCTTTTTTCTGCAGGAAGTTAAAAAAATGTCTATCTGAGATTTGGGAGAAGGGCACCCTTTTAAATTTTGAGAGATGTAAATTAATTATTTCTACAAAAGTCCATTGTCTTAGTCAGGCTAGGCTAGACTTATGCTGCTGAAACAAACAACCCCCAAATCTTAGTGGCATGATCCTTAAGAGCATATTTCTTGCTCATTGCCAGTCAGCAGTGGTGGTGGGCAGGGGAGGGTCCCTGTTCTGTATGACCACTCAGTGTGTCCCTGGCTCCCCTCTTCAGAATGTGGCTGGTGGCCAGGAGAGAGGAGAGAGACTGGAGATTCACCCAGTCTTTTCACTGCCTCAGACTAGAAGGGGTGCACAGCACTTCTGCTTGCATTTCATTGGCCAGAACTAGTCATGTGGGGCCGGGAAGGAAGGCTCCCATCTGCCTGGGGAGGAGAAAAGAGCAGGATGCCCGAGAGCACCGTCGATCTCTCAGCAGACTGTCTCAGGGTCAGCGGCCACGTGGCCAGTTGCTTAGAGCAGAGGCTGGACAATGATTTCTTAGAGGGGCAAGCAGGAAATATTTTGGGCTTTGTGGGTCATACGGTCTTCATCCTAACTGCTCAACCCTGGAAAGCAGCCGCTGATAATATGGCAACAAATGTATGTGGCTGTGTTCCAATAAAACTTTATTCACAAAAACAGATGGGCTGCAGTGTGCTGATCCCCAGTGTAGAGTCCCTGGGCATCCTTAGAAAGCCAAAATCATGTTTTTAATAAACATGTAATATTCAAAGAAAAGGCCTCAGTTTGCCACTGGGTAGGGCTGCCGAGTTGGCACGAGCCGGCGTGAAGGGTGGATGCAGCTGTTCCCGGAAATGACCAGAGTCTGGATCTCAGGAGCATGTCGAGATGCCTACTTTTTACCCTTGCCCCAGAGAGTCTTACTTAAAAGAGCTCAGGGATTCATCTGACTTTTAAAAAGAAGTGAAATATCTTACTGTTTTAAACCTCCAAGTTTCTCATTTGGAAGGGTAAACAAGCAGAGGAGAACGGAGTGGGTGTAGCTCAGTAGCTGAGCGCCTGCTTCCTGTGTATGAGGTCCCAGGTTCAATCCCTCGTACCTCCTAAAAAATAGCAGAGGAGAAAATGTAGCAACCACAGAGTCTTCTTGAGCACCATTCTTTTAATGTGACAGATGCCACTCTTATTTTCAAGTCATTTACGTCTTCTAAAAATGCCTTTGGAAGATTCTTGAGAGAAGAGATAAACTTAGAAATTCCCCCTCTCCCTCCCGCCTACCATAAATGTGTCCAGCCCCGTCCCAGGCTTGAGTGGTTTGGGGCTGACAGAGGAGATGGAGATGGTGGTGGAGCTCACATTTCAGACCATCTACGTGCAAACAAGTCAATAAGCCCAAGTCACTTAGCTGCCGATGGGTGAGTACAATGAAAATGAAAACTTAGCAAGCGCGGGCAGCTGGCTGGTGTGAGAGATCTAGGGGTTCCAGCAGAGGAAAGTCACATTTGAGCCGAAGTGGGGTGCTATCAGTCAGTGTTCAGTTGGGGAAACTGCAATCTTTCTGGTTATTTTAAACAGAACTGGAGTTAGCAATTAAGCAGAAGGGAATTGGGTGCTTTCCAAAACCGTGGAAGGGCTGGGCAGGTGGGACTGGCTCCCACTGTGACACCAAAAAGGCCCCCCAGGAAAGTGGGAAAACACCAGGCTGGGGACAGGATCTGCTGACTCAGGAACATGTCAGAGACTGTGATCCCGGGATCCAGAAGTGGCCTGTGGCTGCCGCTTCAAGCACTGCTCATCACCCGCACAGCTAGAGGCTGGACCCCGGGGTGCCGAGTCCAGCTGCTGCTGTTACAGCAACTGCCTTTGGATGCTCACAAGGAAATTGCTGGAACGCCCATTGCTGCTGAAGTAAGGCTGCTTCACTCGCTTCACCCCCCATGCTGGTGCAAGAGTGTTGGACTGGTGCAGCCCAGAATCCTCGCCACAGGGGGTCCAGGAGGGGTGGCCCTTAGCCTCACCGACCTCTGCAGTAGGAAGGCACTGGAAGGAGGACAGAGGCTGTCTTAGTTTGCCAATGTTGCTATGACAAATAACACCGAAGTGGTTGGTTGAAGCAATAGGACTTTATTGGCCCACAGTTTCAGAGGAAAGGGGTCCAATATCAAAGTGTCGGCAAGGCCACACTTCCTCCCTGAAGTCTGCAGCGTTCTGCTACTGATTTGCCATAATCCTTGGGGTTCCTTGGCTTGCTTCTCCTCCCTCTCCTTGTATCTGCTCTTCCGAGTTCCACTGACGTCTGGCTTCTTGCTGTGTGGCCCACTCTGACTTCTCGGTTCTTCTCTTTATTAGTCCTCCAGTAATCTGGACTATTACTCACCCTGTTTACTTGGCCACCCCTTTACTAAAAATATCATCTTCCAGAGGTCCTATCTGCAAATGGCTTCATACTCACGAGAACACAGATTAAGATTAAGAACTTGTCCCTGTTGGGATGCCTAACTCAATCTACCACAGAGGCTGAAAGCAAACGCAGTTCACCCACCACCGTGAGCAAGGCTCGGTCCGTTGGGGCACCAGTAAAGAGGGACTGGCTGGTCAAAGGCCTGCAGCAGGAAAGAGCATCACTTGAAGGACAGAAAGGAAATGTAGGAGCAGGTGTGAGACAGGGAGGGCCAGGGCCTCAGCGTGAGGGCTGTGAGGCCTCTGCAACCTGGTGAGTTTGCTGCCGTGTGAGGTGAGAAGCTCTGCCGGGGGTGGAAGACAGGCTCAAGTCTGTGTTCCTGAGGTGGGAATAGGACCTCTGAAGATATTTTATGGTGTGGACTTATGGGTAAAGGAGATTTTAGAAGAGGCCAGGCTGAATCAGGATGGTCTTAATCCATACAGCGGGATCCGTAGGAGCGGAGGACACTGGAACAGAAGTAGAAGCAGAAGTCACAGAAACCAGAGGTGCAGACACAGGCGAGAGACCGCTTTTCCGCCCTGTCCCTTGCCAAGCTGCCTGGGGCATCTCCCCAGACCTTGGCCCAGCTGTTCCAGGGGGCGCATTCGTGCCTCCGTTTGCGGACTGGCCGGTGGTCTGCCCACTGAGTTCAGCAGTGTAGATGGCCTTCTGCCTTGGCGCACATGTGCAGCAAACTCCTTCCCTGACCGCTGCCCTCCCTGACCCCTTTACTCACATCCGTGACCTCACAGGCAAGAAATGCTGCAGTCAGCTGAGACCTCTGCCCGCCGCTCCCCACGGCTGCGGGCTTGCGAGCAGCGCCGTCTCCGACTCAAAGCGTGTCCACAGACAAACCCGGGCATTGTGGTTTTTTATGCCTTTTAATATGGTGAAGGTAGATTGAGGTTACCATTATCTTTCTTATCTAAATGATTCACTCCTATGGCGGGAAGAACAGGCAAAAACGAGACGTTTGCCTTGTACAGACGAGCACAGACACAGATGTGTACCAACTTGCAATTCAGTCTTTCCATCCCTTCTACTAGAAGTTTCCATTGCTAGAGAAAAGATCTCAGGAGTGAATGGTGGAGCAGACCATCCCAAAGCCATGGGAAAAGCTGGAGAGCAAAAGTGCTGACAGAGCAGGAAATTTGAATAAAATGATTACTTCCTGCTGCCCTAGGAGGGTGTCTCTCTTTAACAAAACTTCCCCACACCCCGGGTCTCCTCTCGGTGGCTGGAGGATAAGGGGGAAGCCCCCTGGGCTGGAGGAGGTTGGACTACACATGTTCCACGTTGCCTCCATGTTCCCTCCACGTTCCCCGAAGTTTAAGATTCTGTGATTTCACTGGAAGGAGTCTAGGGGAGGCCGCCTGGTGGTGATGGGTCTGGAGCCCTCCCACACCAGGGGGGCTGCATGAGCTCAAAGTGCTAACCAAGTGAGAAGAGCCAGATTCAGTCAATGGAGACCTGGTCTACCTTCTGGAACTCTCCAAGAGGTTCTCATCTTAGGTGACAGGTTGGCCAAGGTGAGCTCTAAGGAATGTCCTTGTTCTAAGATTCTACCAGGGTCTGGAAAGGTAGATGGTCTAGTATCTCTTCCTTGGGCATCTGCTGAAGTTAGAGTGTGCATGGGGGTGTGTCTTTGAGTGCCACTATTTTCTGCTGGTGCTTCTCCAAGCTCCCTTAGAGAGGACGTTGACTGAATGGTCCATTCATTTATCTTGGGTAGGAATGTGAGCCTTGGCTATGGAGCATTTACAGACTTTATTCCCAGTCCTATTATCCCAGTCCTATTCCCCGTATTTTTCCACACCTTGTGGGGAGTAGTAACCTTCCAGCTACGGAAGAAACTGATGCTCAAGCCTTTACTAGATCTTTCTGCCCATCTACCAGGTCACTAGAGTTGATCTGTATAAAGAGCACTACATTCAAAAAGGAATCAGTCTTTCCCTCTAAGGGATACTCCAGGATTTAGGTGCTGTGATGGCAAGGCTGGCAGGACATTCTCTTTTACCACACTTGGGAAAGGTTTGTCTTAGTTTGCCAGGGCTGCCATAACAAAGTACCACTGACTGGGTGGCTTAAAACAACAGAAATGGACTGTCTCACGGTGCTGGAGGCCACAAGTCCAAGCTCAAGGTGTTGGCAGGGCCAGGCTCCTTCAGGGGAAGAATCTGCTCCACATCTCTCTCCCTGGCTTTTGGTGGGCAGTCAAAAAATCCATGGTGTTCCGTAGGTTGTGGTGGCTTAACTCAACCTCAGTCTTGGTCTTCACATGGTCATCTCCCTGTCTGTGTCTGTCTGTCTAACTGTGTTAAAATTTGCTTTCTTATAAGGATGCCAGTTCTCTGGGATGAGGGCTCACCCTTACCTGGTTTGGCCTATTCTTAACTAATAGCTTCTGCAAATATCCTATTTTCAAATAGGGTCACACTCAAAAGACCTGGAGTTAAGATGCTGTACCTGTTTGATATTGTTTATGAATCCCAAAAATAGACATTAGGTTGTGTTTGTAAACTGGTCTGTTCCTCTGGGAGTATTAGATTGTGTTAGATTCGGAGGTTTTACTTTTACTTTATTAAATCAGGATTAGGACTTTTATTTGACCATGTCATTAGGGTGTGCAGGGTTGAGTCCCCACTCCACGGTGAGGATAAAACAGACTCTCACACAGAAGTAAACACACGGAGAAGGAGAACACAGAAACAGACACGGAGGAAGAGAGAATGCTCCATAGACATGGCCCCGGGAGGAGAGATGAGCCTGATAGTCTACAGCTGACCTTGTAGAGAACAGAGCAGCTGAGCCTGAAAAGAAATGAGCCTTATCCCAGGCTACAGCTGAGATTGGAAGAAGCTAGAACCATGGAGCCTTAAGAGGAAGGGGGAAGGCTGAACCCTCGCAGATATTGGCAGCCATCTTGCTCCAACATGTGGCAACAGACTTTGGTGAGGGAAGTAACTTACTCTTTATGGCCTTGTGACTGTAGCCTTCTACCCCAAATAAATACCTTTTATAAAAGCCAACAAAGTTCTGGTATTTTGCAACAGCACCCCTTTGGCTGACTAATACAGATGTCAACAAATCTTTTTGGGGGAACAGAATTCAACCCACAGTGCCTTCCAGGAGGACTCATCTACAACACAACTTGGCTTCTGGTCTTTGGAACTGTAGAGACTTGCTTAGTTATGTCCTTGTCATGCAGAAGGACATTTGAATATGCCTCCATTTAATCCATACTCAGGTTCTATACCTGAGATCTGACAAGAAGATTAATTTAACTCAGGAGGTTTGCATTCACAAAATGGTAGAACAAGCTAACAAACCATTGGCATGGAAACTAACCAAACCAGCATGGGCACAGGTGCTGTGGACACAGGCCACAGTTACAAGCGTCCTGCCCTGTGTCATCCCTGAGTCCCCCGGCTGTGGCCTCCTGATGGACCACACTGACCCTACATGGCCTGGTCAGCTCTGTGTCCCCGGGCTCACCAGGGGCCGTGCGGGTTTCCTCTGTCTTCCCCTGTGCAAAGTGTGGGCCTCTCCAGCACATTGTTCCTACTACTCCACAAGTCCTTTTCCAATTTGCTATTTGCCTTTTATCAATCATCCCACCAATTGCCCTGAGATGGTGGGGATACTTGTCTAACCTTCATGCTGGGAGCATAAACTGGTATGACCTCTTGGAAAACCACTTGAGAGAAAGGCTTCAGAAAGTCATCACATGACAAAGATTTTTCTATAAGTTTGTAACCATTGTTTAAAAAAATAATAATTATAGAATTGGTAACTCAGCAAACATCCGATAAGAAGGAAATACTTAAACTATGCTACATTCAATCAGTGGAATGATTTGCAGTCAGCATTGACATGGGGACCTTCTCAAGATGTAATCATAATTTTTAAAAAGATATTAAACTATAAAATTCATTTTCCCAATTGTGTGTATGTGTGCACATGTGAAGGACTTTCCCCAAAATGATGAGAAGGGTAGAAATTGCAGGTGTTTTATTTTCTTCTTTGGGCATGTCTTTTTCTCCCAAATTCTCTACTGTGAACATGTGTTTCTTCAAAAATCAGGAAAATGCTAATTAAAATGCCATCTTTGCTCTGCTGTGACGGGCGTGGTTCTGGGGCAGCAGTGACTGGGGATACCTTGGGTGAGGAAGTCTGTGCCATCCAGCCCACTTTCTCCCGAGGCTGCCTTGGTTGGGTGGCTTTGGTTAAGAGCTCTCCATTCAAAACCCCTTCAAGGCTCAAGAGCGACATCTTTAGAAACACAATGTAGACTTTTGTTCTGTTACTCATAAAATGGTTCAGGGTATAGGTGCAAAATTCAAGTTACTCATCACTGAGGTTAATGTGGAGGGTGGTTTTGGAACTGCTGGCATTGTAGGTATGTGCTTAGGTCACTTCTCAGGCGAGATCAACTGGTTGCTTGCTGAAAAGAAATATTGCGTAATTTGAAGTTTGGGGCTGAGGAAGGAAACCATTTCCCATTTTGAACTGTTCTACTTTCTATTTTTATTCTGATAAGCCTTGCAAACAAATCCCAGAAGACCTTGAAACATAATGTTTACTCATTCCCAATTATTATCTAACAAACACACTATCTTTAGAGCAAACAAGAATCGGTTACAGGGCGTGACTCTATATTTTTCTTCTGTCTGGGAGCAATGGGAAGTGGCTTTCTCTGATCTCACTACTATGAACTAAATACGAAGGAATAAACACAAATAATAGACTTTAGGTACTAGGAGATAGGCTGAGGACTGAGAAGGATAATCATGCTTAATGTATGTAGAATTTTTAATTAGTTTGTGAAAGTGTGGAAATGGCTAGAGATGATGGTAACACACTATAGTGAGTAGAACTCACACAGCCGGGTTATAAATGGGATGGTGGCTCTAGGTTACTCGAGGGATGTAAATGTCAGCTGAAAGAAAGCCACAGAATCATCTAGGGACTGAGTACCATAGAGAACCTGGAGGTAGATAAGGATTGTGGTTAATAATAGAAATATGAGAATGTCCTTCTGTGAACTAGAAAGAACATAAGTCACTAAGAATACAGTGCTGCATGGGAAAAATACAATTAATATAACTTATGGACTACAGTTAACAGCAATATTATCGTATTCTTGCATCAATGTCCAGGGAGGTACTGTATCAACGCTAAAGGTCAATAATGGAGGGTTATGGGATTTTTTTCTCTTGGACCAAGGAAAATGTACAAAGGTCTACAGGGTTGATTACTGCGTAACTCCTGGCCAGGAGACTCGGGACTGGTTTGTGCACACGTGTCTGCTTGCAGGGAGGAGGCAAACCTGAAGCCCAGGGCTTCCAATTCCAGCTCTTCGGATCCTCCATCCGAATGTTCTTTCCCGCTGGTAAACCAGAAGTAATGGCCTAATCCCAGGGGCTGCCAGGAAGGACGTTTCCACAGCTCTGGCCACAGACCCAGACGGAGACCTCTACCACCTGCGGGTGGTTCCAGAGAGACTCTGGGGTGAGACGCTTGGGTTGGGAACACCCATTAAGGGCTGACGCAGAGGTTGTGCATGCTCTGAGGGAGACTTTGTCAACTCTCTGTGAGCAAAGAGTGGCTAGAATCGGACCTCTGCTCTCCACCCCCCGCCCATTTCCTGGTCCATCATTCGGCCCTGGGATGACTGCATCAGCCCCCTCTGGGGCCGGCCTCCCTCCTCCTCACCCTCACTGTCTGGATTCCTCACGCCACCTCCCGTGCGCCCAGCTGGCCCTACCTCCCTCTGGCCTTTGCTGTTCCCTTTGGCCCAGGGAGCCAGCCCCACAGCGCCCTTCCTCACCTCACACAGTGTTTGGCTCCACTGCTGCTTTTCTACTGAACCTGCCTCTATTTGGAATTGCAACAGCTCCCTCCCGCCCCTCCCCTGCTTTCCCTCCCCTCCTAACTCTTATCACCTCACCATACAGTTGCTTTCTTTTTTTTTTTTGATTAGAGAAGTTGTGAACTTACAGAACAGTCATACAAAAGATGCAGCATTCCCACACATCACCCCTCCACCAACCCCTTGCATTGTCGTGGAACATCTGTTATAGATTATGAAAGCACATGATCAGACTATGGCCATAGCATACCTTGGTATATTTTTTCCATGCCTCCCCCTATTATTAACACTATGTATTAGTATTGTACATTTGTTATAGTTCATGAGAGAACACTCTCATATTTGTACTGCTAACTGCATTCCATCTTCCACCACATGGTGCTCTGTTATACAGTCCCATGCCTTGTACATTCTCTCCAAAGTGTACACTCAGTGGCTCTCACTTTCATCACAGAGCTATACAATAATCACCCCTGTAAACCTTTGAAAGTTTTCCTTGGTCCAAAAGAAAAAAATCCCATAACCTTCTATTATTGACCTTTAGCGTTGATTTAGTACCTTCTTGGACATTGATGCAAGAATGTGATGATATTGCTGTTAACTATAGTCCATAATTTAATTGTCTTTTTCCCATGCAGCACTGTATTCTTAGTGAATTATATTTATTCTAGTTCATAGAAGGACATTCCTGTATTTGTATTATTAACCACAATCCTTATCTACCTCCAGGGTCTCTATCTTATGCAGTCCCTACAATATTCTCTGGCTTTCTTTCAGTTGACATTTACATCCCTGGAGTACCCCTTTGAGCACGATTTCATTTATAACCCAGTTGTGTTAGTTCTACTCCCTGTAATGTGTTACCGTCAACTCTAGCCATTTCCACACTTTCACAGTTAAACTAATTAAAAATTCTACATACATTAAGCATGATTATCCTTCCCCATCCTCATCCTATCTTCTAGTACCTAAATACTATTATTTGTGTTTATTCTTTGTATTTAGTTCATATTAGTAAGACCATACAATATTTGTCCTTTTGTACCTGGCTTATTTCACATTGCATAATGTCTTCGAGGTTCACCCAAGTTAATGTATGTAGCCCAATTTCATTTCTTCTTACAGGAGCATAGTATTCCCTCATATATATATACCACATTTTGTTTATCCATTCATTGGTTGATGGAAACTTTGATTGTTTCCATCTTTTGGCAGTTGTGAATAATGCCTCTATAAACATTGGTGTGCAAATATCTGTTCATATTTCTGTTTTCAGTTCTTCTGAATATATTCCTAGTAAAGGGATTTCTGGATCATACGGCAGTTCTATATTTAGCTTCCTGAGGAACTGCCAAACTGTCTTCCACAAAGGCTGTACCATTCTACATTCCCACCAATAGTGAAGGAGTGTTCCTATTTCTCTACCTCCTCTCCAGCACTGGTGATTTTCTGTTTTTTTGTTTTGTTTTGTTTTTAAATAATGGCCATTCTATGAGGTGTGAGATGACATCTCATTGTAGTACTGATTCGCATTTCGCTAATAGCTAGTGATATTGAACTTTTTTAATGTGCTTTTTCATCATTCGTATTTCCTCTTGGGAGAAATGTGTAAGTCTTTTGCCCATTTGTAAGTGGATTGCTTGTTCTTTTATTGTTGAGTTGTATGATCTCTTTGCATAGCATGGAAATCGAACCCTTATTGGATATGTGGTTTCCAAATATTTTCTCCCATTGAGTGGGTTGCATTTTCACCTTCTTAACAAAGTCCTTTGAAGCACAAACGTGTTTGAGTTTGAGGAGGTTCATTTTTTCTTTCATTGCTTGTGCTTTGGGTGTAAAGGTTTAAGAAATCACCAGCTACCACCAGTTCTTTGAAGATGTTTCCCTACATTTGAGTTTTATGGTCCTCACTTTTATATTTGGAATTTGATCCATTTTGAGTTAATTTTTGTATAAGGTGTGAGGTAGGGGTCCTCTTTCTTTCTTTTTAGATATGCATATCCAGTTCTCGCAGCACCATTTGTTGAATAGACTGTTCTGATACAACTGGATAGGTTTGACAGTCTTGTCAAAAGTCACTTGACCATAGATGTGAGGGTCTGTTTTTGAACCATCAGTTGAGTTCTACTGATCTATATGTCTATCTTTATGTCAGTACAATGCTGTTTTTATCACTGTAGCTAGGAAATATGATTTAAATTGTGAAAGTTAGAGCCTTTCAACTTTGTTCTTCCTTTTTAAGATGTTTCTGGCTATTCAGGGCCTCTTACCCATCTAAATAAATTTGATAATTAGGTTTTCCATTTCTTTCAAAAAGGTCATTGGAAATTTTATGGCAACAAAATTTGTATGTCAGTTTGGGTAGGACTGATATCAACAATACTTAGTCTTCCCATCCGTGAACACAGAATGTTCTTCCATTTATTTAGGTCTTCTTTGATTTCTTTTAGCAATGCATTGTAGTTTTCTGGATACAAGTGCTTTATGTCCTTGGTTAAGTTTATGCCTAAGTATTTCATTCTTTTAATCACTATTGTAAATGGAGTTTTTCCCCTGACTTCCTCCTCAGTTTGCTCATTACTAGTGTATAGATACATTACTGCTTTTTGCATATTAGTCTTGTATCCTGCCACTCTGCTGAATTTATTAACTCTGTTAGCTTTGTTGTAGATTTTTTTGGGGGATTTTCTAGGTATAGGATCATGTCATCTGTGAGTAGCAAAAGTTTTACTTCTTCCTTTCCAGTTCGGATGCTTTTAATTTATTTTTCTTCCCTGATTGCTCTAGTGAAATCCTCTAGCACTATATTGAATAACAATGATGACACTGGGCAGCCTTGACATGTTCTTGATCTCAATAGGAAAGCTTTCAGTCTCTTACCTTTGAGTATAATATTAGCTGTGAGTTTTTCATATATGTCCTTTATCACGTTGAAAAAGTTTGCTTCAATTCCTACCTTTTGAAATGTGTTTTTTTAATCCAGAAAGGATGCTATATCTTGTCAATGTCTTTTCTGCATCAGTTGAGAGGATTGTGTGATTTTTCTTCTTCAATTTATCAGTGTGGCTTATTACACTAATTTATTTATTTTTTGCGGTACTGGGGACCAGGTATTGAACTCTGAATCTTGTATGTGAGAAGCCGGCCCTCAACCACTGAGCCACAACGGCTTCCCTGAGTTGGTTTTATTGTTTGTTTTGCTTGTTGTTTGTTTTTTTTTCCCCAGGAGGCACTGTGGGAACTGAACTTGGGACCTCCCATGTGGGAGGTGGGCACTCAACTGCTTGAGTCACATCTGCTTCCAACTAATTGATTTTCTTGTGTCGAACCACTCTTGCACGCCTGGGATAAAACCCACTGGATCATGATGAATAGTTCTTTTAATGTGTTGCTGAATTCGATTAGCAAGGATTTTTTTTTTTAGAAGGTACTGGGGATTGAACTGGGGACGTCATACATAGGAAGCAGGCACTTCAATCACTGAGCAACACCAGCTCACATTTAGTACTTTGGTGAGGATTTTTGCATCTGTATTCATGAAGGAATGGGTCTGTAATTTTCTTTTTTCATAATTATTTTTTAATCTGGCTTTGGTATTAGAGTGATATTGCCTTCACAGAATGCGCTTTGTAGCATTCCTTTCTGTTCAATTTTTTAGAAGAGTTTGAGTAAGATTGGTATTAAATATTCTTTGAATGCTTGGTAGACGTCACTGGAGAAACCCTTTGGTCCTAGGCTTTTCATTTAGGAGAATTGTTTGATATCTGTTTCAATCTATTTGCTTGTGATTGGTTTGTTGAGGTCTTCTATTTCTTCTGGAGTCAATTTAGGTTTTTTGTAATTTTGTATATTCCTAGGAATTATTCCATTTACTCTGCATTGTCTTGTTTGTTGGTGTACTGTTGTTCATAGTATCTGCTTATGATCTCTTTTATTTCTGTGGGCTCAGTAATACTGTCCCCATTTTCATTTCTGATTTTATTTATTTGCATATTCTCTTTTTTGGTCAGTTAAGGGTTTGTCAATTTTGTTGATCTTCTCGAAGAACCAACTTTTGATTTTGTCACTTTTCTCTGTTGTCTTTTGTTGTTGTTGTTCTCAATTTCATTTATTTCTGTTCGGATCTTTGTTACTTAAGTCCTTCTGCTCGCTTTGGGCATAATTTGCTGTTCTAGTTCCTCTAGCTATGTAGTTAGGTTGTTGGTTTTCACTCTTTCTTCTTTTTTAATGCAAGCATTGAGGACTATAAATTTCCCTCTCAGCACTGCTTTCACTGCATCTGATAGGTTCTGATACAGCGTGTACTCGTTTTCATTCATCTCAAGATATTTACTGATTTCTCTGGCAATTTCTTCTTTGACCTACTGATTATTTAATAGTGTTTTGTTTAATCTCCATATATTTGTGAATTTCCCCTTTTTTTGTCTTGTGTTGATTTCCAGCTTTATTCCATTATGAACAGAGGAAGTGCTTTGTATAAATTTCATCTTTTTTAATTGATTGAGATCTGCTTTGTGACTCAACATATGGTCTATCTTGGAGAAAGATCCATGAGCACTTGAGAAGAACATATATCCTGTTGTTTGGGGGTGCAATATTCTGTATATGTCTATTAGGTTTATTTCATTTATCATATTATTCAAGCTTTCTGTTCTTTCTTTGCCCAGATGATCTATGCAATGATGAGAGTGGTGTATTAAAGGTCTTCAACTATTATGGTAGAGACATCTATTTCTCCCTTCAGGTTTTCCAGTGTTTGACTCATGTAATTTGGGGTATCCTGGGTAGGTGCATTTACAGTTATTGTTTTTTACTTCAGGTGAGTTAATACTTGTAGTAATATGTAATGACCTTCCTTGTCTCTAATAATAGCTTTTTTTTTTTGTTACAATATGCATGGGATATCTTTTTCCAGCCTTTCACTTACAATCTATTGGTATCCTTGTGTCTAGGGTGAGTATCTTGTAAACAGCACATAGATGGCTTATATTTTCTTATCCATTCTGCCATTCAGTGTCTTTTAATTGGGGAGTTTAAGCCTTTAATATTCAATGTTATTACTCTTTAGGCAGTTTTTACTTCACCCATTTTGATGTTTGGGTTTTATTTGTTATAATATCTTGTTTCACTACTTGTTTTACACTTTCAGTTACTTTTAATGATATAATATTCATTTCTAAACTTTCTTCTAAGCCTGTCTCTCCCATCTTTTCTTTTCAAGGTGTAGCACTCCCTTTAGTATTTCTTGCAAAGCTAGTTTCTTTGTTACAAACTCAGTTTCTGTTTATCTGTGAATATTCTAAACTTGTCCTCATTTTTGAAAGACAATGTATTAGTCAGCCAAAGAGGTGCTGATGCAAAATACCAGAAATTGGTTGGTTTTCATAAAGGATATTTTTTTTTGGGTAGGAGCCTACAGATATCAGGCCATAAAGCATAAGTTACTTCCCTCTCCAAAGTCTATTTTCACTTGTGGGAGCAAGATGGCTGCCGATGGCTGTGATGGTTCAGGTTTCCTGGATTCCTCCCTTCTAGGGTCTTGTTTCTCTCTGGGTTCAAGGTTCCTTTGTTTCTGAGGCTGGCTTCTCTTTCCTCTGTGAGCTTACTTCCTGGGGCTCTTCAGCATCAAACTCCAACATCAGAAAACCTCAACTCTGTTCTTTGCCGTGCCTTTTATCTGTGAGTCCCCACCCACCAAACAGTGGGGACTCAACACTCTAATCATAACTCAATCATGTGCAGGTATAGACCCAATTACAAACATAATCCAATATCTATTTTTGGAATTCATAACCATAGCAAACCACTATAAACAATCTTGCTGGATATAAGATCTGTGGCTGCAGTTTTTCTCTTTCAGTATCTTAAATATATCATATAACTGTCTTCTTGCCTCTATGGCAAGAAGTGCTGACAAGAAACCAGCCCTTAATCTGTTGGGCATCCCTGTATGTAATGAGTCTCTTTCTCTTGCTACATTCAGTTCTCCCTCTCTCTCTTTTTTTTTAAATAGAAGGGAAAACATTTTATTAATATATATTCATGAAATTTTGAAATGATAAAATGTGGGTATATTGAATCCAGTGAAATAGATTGTTGAAAATATTTTGACGAATTGACTTTTGAATTTTTGTGCTTCTCAAAAAAATTTTAAATACATATATGACTTTCATTATATTTCTGTTTTGGCAACCCTGGATTTGATTTGGCTACCATAAATACACACGCACACACACACACACACACACACACACCATATTTGTATTTTGCATAGAACATTTCTGGAAAGATACTCAAGAAATTTTTTTTTTACATTCTGTTCCATGCAATTTTGTAAATTATGACAAAATAATAATGGCCTGTATCTGTCATTGCAGTGTCGTGCAGGACAATTCCAGTGTCCTGAAAATGCCCCCATATTAATCCCCCAACCTCAGAATCTCCAATGGCTGCTGCCTCCACGTCAATGATAAAAGTTCATCCATTGCTAGAATAACAATAAGTCTATTTTAGAATAATAGTAAGTCTACTTTAGTAGACTTGTTCATTCCCCAATCTTGAGGATTTGGGGATGGTGATGATCACAATAACTGAGAAGGGGCTTAGATCCCATGAGGCAGGTGGATAGAACTATCTTGCTTGCAGTTGCAGACTCTCTCTGTTCCTTGGGATGGGCATTGTACATCATCATCACTTTGTTAGTTGTCCAGGGTGAGTCCAATGAACTGGAGAGTAGGTGTTGCTACTCTGCTGAGATTCAGGGCCCAACTGGCACATGGATGGGCCAAAGATTTAAGTGTCTTGGACATACACCTATTGAGTAAGTATTAATTATAGGTTTAGTTAGAAGAGTCACAATGTAAGGAAACCACAAATGAGTCTAGCCCTGTCACACTGGGAACCCTAAGTTCCAAGGTAAAGCCCACTGGCAGGGCACCAAACATATGAGCTTTCTGCTCTGCCTATAGTGTCTTGATGTCTTTAGAGCCCTCAGGGCCCCAGTATTTGAAACAATATTTACTGTGGCAGTCAATAAGATCCTGCTGAGACATGCATAAGTGTAACCTCTGGAGTGACCTCTCAACTCACTTTGAAATCTCTTAGCCATAAGAACTCATTTGTATTTACCATTTCCCACTTATGGTCAAGGTATTTTTCCAGGCGCATTGCTAGTTGGTGCTTGGTTAGTAATCCCTCGGTGCCAGGGAGGCTTACCCCAGGAGTCATGTCCCACACCGGGAAGAAGGTAGTGTGTTTCTATGCTGAGTTTGACCTACAGAGAGGCCACATTTGAGCAACAAGAAAGCCCTCAAGAGGTAACTCTTAGGCAATATATATAATACTAGGCAAAGTTTCAATTTCAAAAGGAAAGGTTAATAACTACAATTGTCAATATCAAGGGCTTGGCACTATGGTCCATCTTCCTACACTAGGCACTGCTCCTGTACTTGGGGGATTCTTGCTGTCCCATGAGAGAATGTAGCAGAACTTCTCAGGATGGGAATTCAACATTCTTTCAATTATTGTGTGGATCTCCACCCACTGTGACAATGCCCCATGAACACTTGAATGCATTCATATGCCTTAGAGGCTTGCCCTGGATGAACCTCCTCTCATGTTTCCCCATCACTGACACCCCACACCAATGTTCCTTCCCTGCCAAAGTTGTGACCATTCTGTGGTCCAAAACCTCTCCAAAGATGAAGCCAAGAAAGTAACCAAATAAAAATAATGAGAAAATGAAATAATAATGATAGTTTAAAAAACAACATATAAAATCCAAAAAGTTTTTTAAATAATAAAAAAACTTTTTTAGACAATGTATCTTTCATCATTATAAGATCTGTTGCTTGTATGTACAGTGAGATTTTCTTCTGTATATTCCCCAGTGTCTTATTTTTTTTTTCCTCTTCACTTTATCTTCAAAAAAGCTTTAGATTACAGAAAGTCACACAGAGAATATAGGGGATTCCCATATACCCAACACCCCGCCCTTTCCTTTTCTCCCCTAGTAATAATATTTTACATACAGATGGTATGTTTGTTACAACTGATGTGCAAATATTGAAGCATTGCTATAGGCCATGGTCAACTGTTTACATTATGATTTACATTTTGGGCCACACTCTTTTATAAATTTTGACAAAATTTAAAATGGCCTGTATGTATTATTGCAAGATAATGCAGAACAATTCTAATGCCCTAAAAATGCCCTGTATTCCATCTATTAGAATATTCTATTCTTCCCTCCCCTCCCTTTGGGACCTATGGTAACCACTAAGTTTCATGTTTTAAAGAGTAGGATTCATAGTTACCTGCAATAATATTGAGGGCTTGACATATTGGTCTGTCTTCTTTTATTGGGCACTGACTATGTTCTTGGGAGACGCTTGTCTCTCTAATTGAGAACATAGCAGGATTCCCCAAGATGGGAGTCTAATATTTTCTTGTTTGTTGTGTAGGTCTCCACCACTGATATATCACACTATGACGAGATGAAGCACTTACAAATTCCACAGTAGCCTGCCCTGGTGCACCCTGTCCTTTATGCACTCACTCTCATCCAACACCCTACACCAGTAATACTCCCTTGCCATTTTTGCCAAAAGAACATCACAACATTATAGTTTTAACCACAGATCTGCAAATTCCCAGAGTTCACCTACTCCTTCCCCCAGTTCCGTAGATAGTTCAACCAAAACCCCCTCCTAGACCAGCACTGCTAAACCGAATAGCATCACTGCACCACTGTCATGCCCATCTACACAACTACACCCTTCCGCCTTATTCAAGATTGACTCTTTATTGTTGTCATTTGACTTTATGCTTAGTATGTTTCTCAGAATAGGTCTATTCTGATTTATTCATATGGAAGTATGTTGTGCTTTTTGGACACAGATATCTATGCCTTTCAATAGGGTTGGGGAATTTGCTATCATTATTTCCTTAAATTTAAATATTCCTTCTGCTCCTTTTCCCTTCTCTTTTCCTTCTGGGACAGCCATTACATGCATGTTTGTATGTCTGTTTATGTCATTTAGTTCTCTGAGACCCTGTTCCATTTTTTCCATTCTTTTCTTTATCTGTTCTTTTGCATGTTTGCTTCCAGAGGCCCTGTCTTCAAGCTCACAGATCTTTTCTTCTGCCTCTTCAAATCTGCTGTTACGTACCTCCAGTGTATTTATAATTTCTTTATGTTCCTTGCGTTCCCATAGGATCTGCTATTTCTCTATGTTTGCTTTCAAATTCTTTGTGCTTACCCTGTGTCTTCTTAATAACCTTAATCTCTTTAGCCATTTCATTGAATTTATTAAGGGCATTTGTTTGAACATCTATGATTAATTGTCTCAACTCCTTTATGTCATCTGGAAGTTTAGTTTGTTCCTTTGACTGGGCCATATCTGCCTGTTTCTTGGCATGGATTGCAATTTTTTTGTTGATGTCTTAGCATCTGGTTACTAGATGTATTTATTCTTGGCCCCTTCTCTCTCTTTAGTCTAGGGCTTTCTATTTGGTTGACTTTGTGCTATAGCCCCTTTTTGATACAGGTTCAACTTAATTTGGAACTTTATAGTGGCTTGCCTTTAGTCAATCTGAATTTTTCAGCGCTTTTTCATCTGGTTCTTGCCCTCTCTCCCTTGCTGGTTGAGGAGTGGGAGCCAAGGATGTGGTTGGTACTGTGAACCATGGAGGTTGAAGCTGCCCCCATTGCTCCAGCAACCGATGAAGCTTCTTCCACCACTCTCCCTTGCCAAGGGTAGGGATGGAGCCTCAGCTGTGTGCAGTAATCCAAGATGTGAAGGCCAAGACAGTCTGTAGTTGCTTGGAGAGACTGATGAAGCTCCACGTCCCTTCCTCCCTGGTCAGAGGTGGAGAAGGAGCCTCCGGTGTGTCTAGCAATCCAGTCTGTGCTGGCCAAAAGCAACTGCAGTTGTCCGGAGAGGTGAGGGAGCACTGTCCCTCCTGCTCTGTCTGGGGGTGGGGGGCTGGAGTGACAGATGTGTCCAATAATCTAGTTCATGTGGGTCAAAAGTGGCTGGTCTGGAGAGGCTGGGGGTGCACTCTCCCTCCTCCTGCTCTGTCAGGGGCAGGAGTGGAGTCAGAGATGTGTCCACCATTCTAGTCCACGTGGGCCAGAAGTGCCTGCAGTTGCTTGGAGAGGCTGGCGCAGGTCCCTGTAGCTTCCTCCCTGCAGGAGGTGGGGCTTGGGTCTAGGCTAGAGCTGCAATCTGACCTGGATGGAAAGAGTGGGTCTCTACCAGCACTGTGGTTTTCAGGCAGCCCTGCTTCCCCTCATGCCAGGAGTGGGGCTAAGATGGTGCCTCTTGGCCTTTTTTCAACTTGAACAGGTTCAGACGTTAGCTGTTCTTGGTGTTGGACTTTAGCCAGCTGAATTTACTCATTAGTAGCTGAAACTGGTGCCTGTTTTTGGGAAATGGAATGTCCCACTCCAGCCAGGGAATAGCTCCTGAGGCAGCTTGTGCCACCAGCGGAATGTGCACCAGCCTCTGAGGTATGTAGTATTCTACTCACGAATCTTCTCTGCAGACGGGCAGTCTCCTTCCCTTCTTCCAAAGACATTGCAGGATGCTCTTCCTGTCTCTTGGCACCCCAAAGTTGATTTAGATAGTTCTGGCTGATTACTAACTGCCCTGTAGGATGAACTCTTGGAACTCCTTACTCTGTCACCATCTTGCGCCCTCACCATATAGTTTTTAGTTTTTTGGTTTATTTTTTTGCTTTTGTAAACTGCATTTATTTGGGGTAAAACTTAGAGTACCAAAGCTCTAATGAGTCAAACTCAAGGTTGCTTTCTCTTAAAAATCAGTTGCTACATTAAACATTTTTTTAATTGCTTTTTTTTTGAAGATACATAGATCACAAAAAATGCAACATTAAAAAAAGTAAGAGGTTCCCATATACCCCCCCACCCCCCACCCCCACTCCTCCCACATCAACAACCTCTTTCATCATTGTGGCACATTCATTGCCTTTGGTGAACACATTTTGGGGCACTGCTGCACCACATGGATAATAGTTTACCCTGTAGTTCACACTCTTCCCCAGTCCATACAGAGCGTTATGGCAGGATATATAATGTCCAGCATCTGTCCCTTCAATAATCATTTAGGACAACTCCAAGTCCCGAAAATGCCCCCACATCACATCTCTTCTTCCCTCTCCCTACCCTCAGCTACTACTGTAGCCACTTTCTCCAGATCAGTGCTACAGTTTCTTCCATTACTAGTCACAATAGTTTCTCACCATATAGTTTTTTTTTTTTTTTTAAAGATTTTATTATTTTTATTTATTTTAATTCCCCTCCCCTCCCCCGGTTGTCTGTTTTCTGTGTCTTTTTGCTGCGTCTTGTTTCTTTGTCCGCTTCTGTTGTCGTCAGCGGCACGGGAAGTGTGGGCGGCACCATTCCTCGGCAGGCTGCTCCCTCCTTCGCGCTGGGCGGCTCTCCTTATGGGTGCACTCCTTGCGCGTGGGGCTCCCCTACGCGGGGGACACCCCTGTGTGGCACCATATAGTTTTAACAGTTGACTCTGTCTCCCCGCTATAGACAGGGAGCTCCAGGGCAGAGAGATTTTTTTTTAAGTGTGTGTTTTGTTGCTACTTCCCCAGTGCCCAGAACAGAGTCTGGCATTGTGTGGACCCTCTGTCAATGTTTGTCAAATAACTGAGTGAATGAATGAATGAATGAAAGCAGAGTTTGCTAAGTGTCCTGGCAACCCAACTGTTCAGAAATAGCTTTGTCATTTCTCTCTTAGATGAGTCATCTGTTTACAGGTCTCACAATTCTCCCTCCTCCCTCGCCCACAGACTTTAAAAAAAAAATGATCAAAGGCTGGATCATTTGAAATCGCTGTGGGATGTGTGCTTTTCTAGCCCTGAATGTGGCACTGACCATGTAATTTTCCATGCACTATTTTAAGGTGGCAGTAGATTTCCACCAAGAAAGAAGCTGGTGGCAAAGGCGTGAGCAGTGTTTTAAACCAGGATTCCTGGTATATAAAGCAATCTGCAGGCTTGGTGCTCATGCCACAGTCATCCAGCTGCCTTGATCTAGAAGCTGGAAATCTTAAGCCTTCATCTAGGCGCTCCAAAATGAATGCTGCCTACCTATGACCCGAGATTACACCTTTTTAATTGGCCCTGCCCTGGGATTTATTCCTGGAAAAAGCTGTGTCATTTCTAGTGGGGATCAAAACGGCAGCTCTGCTTGGTTTCATTTTCTATAGTGTGGGTACTCGTGCTTACCTTTTTAAAAGATGCCTCTAACAAATTGGCCACGTGATGTGTTAAGCAAGCTTGCCTGGGCTGGGCGTAAAAGGCAAGTGCCTTTTATTCAATGTGCTCACCTGTTCTGTTCTTACAGCGCTTCCCACTCATTTGTTCTTTCCCCCGCTCATTGCCCTCCTTAGGAGAGCTGCTTGCCCAGCACGCTGATTTACAGAGTGGGTAGTGAGCTACATTTATCCATGGGCGCGTGGCTCTCTTAGAGTTCTTATGAACTGGCTCAGTTTGCACTTGATCACACACTAACTTGTAAAAGTGACAATGTTCCACTAAACAGCAATTGTTTTGGTTCAACCTAAGAGCATATTATAGTGTGTGATAAAGTTATAGGCTTCAAAGCCAAAGATCTGTGTTCAAATCCATTCAGCTGCTGACTGGCTGCATAACCTTGGGAAAGTTCCTCAGCCTCTCTGGTCTGGTGTGTCCTCATCTGCAAAATGGGTCAATTAATAGCAGCCAGGGAAGCAGACTTGGCCCAATGGATAGGGTGTCCGCCAACCACATGGGAGGTCCACAGTTCAAACCCCGGGCCTCCTTGACCCGTGTGGAGCTGGCCCATGCGCAGTGCTGATGTGTGCAAGGAGTGCCCTGCCACGCAGGGGTGTTCCCCGTGTAGGGGAGCCCTACGCGCAAGGAGTGCACCCATAAGGAGAGCCGCCCAGCACGAAAGAAAGTGCAGCCTGCCCAGGAATGGCGCTGCACACATGGAGAGCTGACACAGCAAGATGACACAACAAAAAGAAACACAGATTCCTGGTGCCCCTGATAAGGATAAAAGCCGTCACAGAAGAACACACAGTGAATGGCCAAGAGAGCAGACAACCAAGGGGGGTGGGGGAGAAATAAATAAAAATAAATCTTAAAAAAAAAAAAAATAGCAGCTAACTCACAGTGCCATGATGGGAGCAATTGTGACAACTATGTAAAGCCTGTATTGCCGTGCCTGGCATGAAGGAAACCTTCAGGAAAGGTTAGCCACTGACGGCCGCAGTGTCTGCCCACGTGCTGTTTGGACTGGATGCCACAGGAACATGGGCACGGTGCTTCACATGGGAGCCGTTGCTGAATCCCCGTGTCAGCACAGGGCCAACCGCAGATCAGAACTTGGATCTTCTGCTTTCTGGATGCCTGTTCCGGGTACCCTTTGCCCTGTGTCCTGTGTACCTTTATGTTTTGTTTCATGGCTCCTAGATTGTGTTATTATTCTTGGTCATGAACTCGTTCATACCCATGTGTGGGGTCCTTCTTCCCTGGGGGGCGATTCCCAGGCGGCACTTCTCCCCTCTCCTCTTCTGCCGGAGGCTCCATGTGTGGCTCCCCGGATCAGATGGGTGGTAGATCAGGAGGCCCAGTGGGGACGGTCTTGCTTGGCCTTTGGCATTCCACACGACTGTGGCCCCCCACATCTTTCACCTCTGTCTTCTCTGGGCCTAGAACAGGATCTTCCTCCGTAGGCAAAACTAGCTGTGTAATTTGCCGTGCAAAATGAAGACATAAGTTCCTTATTCAAAAATTCTTGAGAATTTCGAGATGATGACTGCAGAGCATGAAACCAAGAGTGGGTGGGGCCCTGGACGACTGCACAGGTCACATGCCCTTGAAGCTGGCCCTGCTGGGGTGCAAGAAATGCTCCAGGAGTTGACTTAAATCAAATGCCCATGTGCCCCCAAACATCTTACCATTGCACAGTAGGATAAATAAGTGCTAGGCCCATGTAGTGTCAGGGTGGATGGACACTCATCTAGCTTGGTGAGCTCAGCCCTGGTCCACATGAGGACCCCTAAGAAACATAAGAAATCCCTCTTGCTCAGGCACAGTCCATGAGACACTGGCATCATGTGTCTGGGATGGGCCTCGGGCACTGGTAGTTTCAATGACGCCCTCTCCTCTCAGCACCAGGTGGACGCTAACGAGCAGCCCTACTGAGAACAACAGACTTACTGAATTAGGATATGGGATGCAGGGTTGCTTTCCTCTCTTCAGCAAGAGACAGAATGAGGGCAAGCACATCATTATCAGGATAGTGTCTCCTGACGATCTCTTATTGGCCACCTACTCGGAGTACAGGCACTCCATCAGCTTAGCGTGAGTTCTAATCTTTAGAGCAGCCCGACAATGTGAGGTTTTTATTCCCACTCCACAGATAAGAAAGCTGGGGCTGAGAATGAGTAAGTACCTTGTCTACATAAGCAGAGAAGCAGGGTTCAAACTCAGAACTGCCTGCTTCCGCCCCTCGTTCTTTCCACCATTCCAAACCCGGGACTGCCGGCTTCCCCCCTTCACCCTCTCCAGCGTACTTCCTTTTATTCCTGCCGAGGGGTGTTTTCTTTAGCAGCAAGATAAACAATGACTATGTGCTGAATGAAGGGCTTAGTAGCTTTCCTTCCTTTCAGGCGCAGTGGGTGAGCTTTCCCGGGAGGAAACTGGATATACACAGGTGTCCTCTCTTGGAGTCTAATGTACACAACAGCTGCTGGGCTCTGGTCACTTCTGTGACAGGTCTGTGCTTTGTCCGTTTGTTCAGCAGGTGGCGAGGTGCAGGGGCTCGTGCTTCTCCAGGGGAGGTCCGTGCGGAGCACAGAGGCAGGGAAGATGCCACACGGTCCCGGAGCAGATCTGGCGGCTAATGTGTGAATTCTTTGCTAAAATTGTTCATTTTTGTTAATTCTTCTAAGTGTAAAGCAGAATTTTGGGGTATATGATTCTATTCTACGCTTACTAAGATGTAAAGTCGGGGGTAGTGACTTATCCTCTCCAACCCTTCACTGCTGAGTTTTCCAAACTTCTAACAGAGTCCGACACTCCCTTGTTGAGCCTTGTGAGTGCCAAGTGGCTCTTGAGGATCAAGCACCCAAGACAAACTCGCTCACTGTCCTCGATGCCGGTCGGTGTCTGCCCGCTGCCCTTCCATTTCTCTGAGGAACATGATTTCTAACATTTATTAGTGTTTTAGCATATTTACTTTGGACAAAAACTATTTACTTTTTGTGGCCCAGCAAACGGAAGCGTCTCTTTTTTTCATATGAGTGCAGACGAGGGGGTCTCTGCAGGACCCATGTTCTTGCCCTTTTAATTTGGCTGGAAGATGGTGGGGCATTATTTTTTCCAAAAGTTTTGGGGCTGAAAGGCCCTGCTTTTGCTAACTCTATAAATGTGAGAAAGTGGGAAAAAAGAGGGGGAATTAGGTTTTCTAACCATTATTCAGAAACCGGACCCTTTGGCATTCTTGGATCAGCTAGCTGTTCCTTCATTGAGTCTAACAAGGCTCTAACTGAGGGATGGAAATCTCTGGGATGGATTTTGTTTTTATTTGTACTTTTTATTGGCATCATTCCAAAGACCCTAAAGTACTTCCCTAATAACATTTCTATAAAAGAGTAAACACTGCACCCAAGTTAACCGAGGGTCAGGTCATTATTTGAACAAGGTCCTCCCACAAAGAAGAGACCATTGACCTAGTCCAGTTGCTCCGACCAGTCACTTTCTAGTCAAAGGATGGGAAGGGGGGCGTCCACCTCCCTCCCTGGCCGCACGCACCAGGACTCTGCCCACGTGGCTACCAGCTGAAAGCGGGGACGATGGCGTGGAAAGGCTTGTTTCTCTGCGGATCTGCAGGGACTTCGCTGCTGTGAACATCACCGGCAGGTGACACAATGCTCTGCCCAGAAAGTTACAGAAACCAGAGGGGCTGCCCTCTCGGTGTTGGTGAAGGTGAGCTGCGCAGCGCCCTCCTGGACTGCGCAGCTGCGGTGACTGTCCGGCTGGGTGTGGTCCCGGCGTGGTGGCCAGCAGTCCCGAGGAAGTCACCAGCGGCTCCCCAGGCTGCCGCCCACAGCGTTCGTCCATCACAGAGTCGTGAAGCCCCTGTCCTCCGAGGTCTTATGGTCAACAGAGAAGGCAAGATACCCGTGGAATGGAAACAAGCAAACCACAGGCCAGGCGGGGCTGAGATCAGGGCATGACAAGACTGGAACTTAGAGAAGGGAGAACTGGAGGGCCAGTGGGTGGTCAGGGAAGAGGCCTGGAGGCAGAGGCTGATTGAAGGTGAGAAGGATCTGGAGAGGCCGGGAGGCTGGGGAGGGCATTCCTGGCCAGGCGGCCAGCATGGGCTGGAGGAAGGTGAGGGTTCCAGACCCAGCTCAGCCGTGAACGAGCTGAGTGAGCCTGGGCAGGTCAGCCTGTCTTTTGTGGCCTTGTTCTTTCCCCATAAAACTGGCACACTGAGGTACATACTCCAAAAAATTGAAAATGGGAACAAGGACTTGTACATGCATCTTCATAGCAGAATTATTCACAAAAATCAAAGGTGGAAACAACCCAAATGTCCATCACTGGGTGAATGGATAAGCAAAATGTGGTACCCTACATGGTGGAATATTATTCAGCCATAAAAAGGAGTGAAGTGCTGATCCATTGCACAACGTGGATGGGCCTTGAAGACACTGTGCTAGGTGAAGCCTGGCTCAAAGGCTACACATCGTGTGACTCCACTGACACGAAATATCCAGAAGTGGTAAATCCATGGAGGCAGAGAGCAGACTGCTGACTGCCAGAGCATGGGGTGCAGAGGGGAAGTGAGAAGTGCCTGGTAATGGGGATGCAGTTTTCTGTGGGGCAGATGAAAATATTTTGGAACTGGATAGAGCTGGTGTTTGCACAACATTGCAAATGTACTAAATACCACTGAATATTACACTTCAAAATGGTTTGTTTTATGGTATGTGACTATCACCTCAAATAAGAAGGAGAAGGAGAAGAAAATGGTGCATTTTACCTAATTCAAGCATTTCCAACTTTCCTCTGTGAAGCCTGAAGAATTCTCTAGAGGAGCCTGAGATGCCCCATAGGGCAAGAGAGGGGTCTTACCCTCTCCTGGATCTGCACCCTTCGGTTACCATGACTCTAAGTGTTTTACGTCCTGGGAGTCCACATAAAATTTCGTATGAAAAGAGCTTCATAAAGGGCAGCTCACTGCTCTGATGCTTTTCCTAGTTTGAATGTCCTGTAATTTCTCCGGGAATTGACCCACAGCAGAAAGTGACCCCATATTCAGACGAGAACCCCACATTTTGGCATGCTTGGTTGGGTTTTTTCTTAAATGGCTATTACCTAGGAAAATTGAAAGCTACATGTGCACAGACCTACAAATAGAGATATTTTACGAATTGTCGTTTCCAGAGCGCCTTTAAAGGATGCTCTGTAGCCACATGTAGGTAGATACTGACCAGCCACCTACCCTAACTGTCCCATACACCAGGAGGCAGTGTCCCCTGCACCATGAGTTACTCCTCACTGAGCCGTAACGAAATGACAACTTCAGGCTGGATGTGTCTAGTCCTGCCATATGTTATCTGAGTAAATGATAAAAGCGGCAATTATGTGTTAAATAGTGTATGTCTGCAAAAGGTTTTTTTTTTTAAATAAAAAAGCTCAATGCCAGTGAGCAGTCAGTTTATTTATACCCTCCAAAGTGGAGCTAACTTACCTTTATTGTACAAATACAGAAACTGGCTGTACTTAGAGCTTTTTTTCCCCCTCCCAATGAAGTCCAAGGTTTTTATTTTGGTCCACCCATTCTTTTTTTTTTTTTTTTTTAAACTGAATACATTTAATAAGAAAATGAAATAATAATGATAGGTTTAAAAATAAAATACAAACATTTTTAAAATTACAGAAAATAATCAAAAATATTTAAAAAATTGACATTATGTCTTTCATCACTGTAAGATGTTATTTTGTATGAAGTGACATTTTCTTCTGTTTATTTCCCCAGTAACAAATCAGAAATGCTAGCTGTGTTGCAGCAAAATACCCTCCCAACTCCCCCCCTGCTTTAATGCAAGTGATAAAGTTAGAACCTGGCAGTGATATCGCTGAGCCAGGGCTCGAGTGCACAAAAGACACATCAAGGTAAAAAGAAATGTTCCTGAGACCCTAAGCACAACATGTTCTTCCTCTGAGTAGCACTGGGTTTCTGGGGCACAATGGAGTTGATTAAAAACCATTGATGTTACTTGGATAACAAATTAAAAGTTTTTTTTTTCAATTCTCTCTTAGCTTTTGGTCATTTCCACTATGTGTTTTCTTTGCTGTAACTTGAAGAGTTGCATATTCAGCAAGTTTTCATAATAAATACAAGACTATTATACTCCGGTTTAAAAATGAATTCCGCCGTCTGCGTTTTAGCTGTACAATGGATTGGCTTACGCCACGGGAATCTATTGGCTCACAGGTTTGAGTCAAGGAGAAGCCCAAAGAGAGGCGTCTGCAAGGCGATGCTTTCTGCCGGAAGACTGGCGCTTTGGGCTGTTGGAAGTGGATCCCCGGTCCTTGGCTTTCCCGTCACATGGCAATGCACGTGGCCGCGTCCTTCCTTTTCTCCTCTGGAGAAAATTTCCTGCTGCTTCTCCTCCATGCGGCACTTTTTTCCCCATGCCCGATTTCCTTTTCTTCTAAGGGACTTCAGCCCTATTGGATTAAGGCGGGCGCTCATTCAGTGTGGACACGCCTCAAGTAATAACCTCCTCAAGGTCCTATTTGCACATGCAAAGGGCTCACGTCACACGTGCAAGGCTGAGGGTTGGGCGTGAGCAGGACTTTCCCCCTTTAATTAGAGAAGCTGTAGGTTTACCAGAAATCCTGCACAGAATCTAGAGTTCTGCTGTACCACCCTCTTATCAACACCCGGCGTTTCACGGGGAACCCGAGTCAATCCCCAACAGTCTAGGGGACTCAGGGCACGTCTGTGCTTGGAAGGTTTTCAGTGGTAACTGTGGTTACTAATAAGTTGTTAGAATCAGAGAACACTCTCACGTACCCTACAGGCTTTCAATCAGTAAACTCTGTTCATACCAGCTGATGCCTGGAATCAGGTATTGTTTGGAGCCAGGGGTCTTTCAAGGGAGACTCTTCCTCTGAAGCATATAAACTGAAATGGGCACTGGGTCATGCTGTGCTCGATGGGTGGTGCAGGCAGTGCCTGCTTGGGGTCCAGCGCCCTGTGCTCGGGGTAAAGACGCCCCCCAGAGTCCAGGCTCCGTGCTCAAATCCATTAGGCGTTTGTTTTCTTTTTACTTTGTCCAGAATCCAGGATATATCTCAAGATTCCAGTTTAAAATAAGGAATGCCCTTGGTTCTTCACTTTCACGTGGAGGAAATGCAAAATGTGGGATTAAAGAGGTTCTCATGTAAGAAAGAGAAATTAAATAAAACTAAGACCTTTTAGGTCCAAAGATCCTGGGGCTTCTTAGAGTTGATTCCTAAAACACTCTAGACCTTGGTTGAAACGGTCAGGTGCAAGGGACAGAAACTGAGTTCAGACTAGTGGAAACAAAAATATGCAAACAAGTAAAATAAAACAAAATAAAATAAAAAAGCGAGGCTTTAGGCCCAGCTGGATCCAGGGTCTCAGACGACCTCGTGGAGACCGGTCTCTCCACATCTCTCAGCTCTACCTGTCCCTGCTCAGCTTCCGTCTCAGACAGGCCTTCTCCACCTGATGGCAAGATGTCCCTCGCAGCCCCTGAACCTGCAGACCGGGAGTGACTTCTCTTATCCAGCTGCATTTGAGTTCCCAGAAGGCCTTCAGCTGGTCCACCTCTGGCCAGGCGAAGTGCCCAGGGGGCAGGAGCGTCTCCGGCCCCGGGGGACTGCCCACTCCTGGAGTGGCAAGGTGGGTCACGTGACTAACAGCATCACGCATAGCAGAAGCGAGTAGCATGGAGGAGGGGCAAAAATGTAGCAGCATCATACTGTTCTTCACAGCAAAGGGCGGTGCCAGAGGCAGAATGCTGCAAACACAGTCTAAACCCGTGGCACGTGGTTAACCCAGCCTTCTATCCCGGCTCTAGCACTTAGTCTGGCCGTAGGACCTTTTTTTTTTTGAAAGATTTATTTTTATTTATTTTTCTCCCCTTCCCCTTCTTCCCCCCGTTGTCTGCTCTGTGTCCGTTTGCTGTGTGTTCTTCTGCATCACTTGTTTTATCAGGCGGCACTGGGACACTGCATCTCTTTTTTGTTGTGTCATCTTGCTGCGTCAGCTCTCCATGTGTGCGGCTCCACTCCTGGGTGGGCTGTGCTTTTTTCACGCGGGGGCGGCTTTCCTTGTGGAGCGCTCTCCTTGCGTGTGGGGTTTCCCTATGCGGGGGCACCCCCGCGTGGCACGGCACTCCATGTGCACATCAGCACTGCACGTGGGCCAGCTCATCACACGGGTCAGGAGGCCCTGGGTTTGAACCCTGGGCCCTCCATATGGTTGGCAGATGCTCTATCAGTTGAGCCACATCCACTTCCCATGGCCATAGGACCTTGAGCAGTCCACGTGACCCTCTGTGCCTCAGTTTCCTCGCATGAAAACGAAGGTTGTTCTAGCACCTGCAGTAGGTTGTTGTGAAAACAAAATGAGTTGATGTGTGGAGAGCCCTTGGACTAGCTCCTGGCACCTGGCAATGCCGCATAAGTGGAAATGCTCCAGCCAGGCATGGTTCCCATGGCATGCTTCCAATAGGACGTGGTTCCTTTGCTGCGGAAACGAGTATCCACCCATTGGTTCATTTACTCACTCATCACCTATTTATTCAGCACCCATGAAGGGTCAAGAGCATGCTCAGTGGGGACACAGCAGTGCCCTCAACGATTCTAAAGGTAGAGAGGGACAGGAAAGGGCTGCTGTGACGCAGCGCAGGAGCGCAGGCCAGGGGCTGAGTTCCCGCCGCCACCGTCAGGTCCTTCTGCTCTTCCGCCTCCCAAACGGTCATATCTGCAGCGGCACCCCCTGCTCTCGTCCCGCCTCTCCCTTGGCCCACTCTCTGGTCCTTTAGAGAAAGACCCGCCACCCTCCTGTCTGCCGGTGGAGGAGCTCCTACCCCCGCCTCCCTTTTTGGCATCTGGCAAATTCGGAGACTTCAGCCGGAGGTGTAGACGAAGTAGGTGCTGGGACTAGGGCAGGGGTGCCAGCAGGCTAGCGGGAGTTGTGAGCTTGCCCCCAGGCGACACCCGGCACTGTCTGAACAGAGTCTGGGCTGTCCCAGCTGGGAGGAGAGCCACTGGCCTCTAGTGGGTGGAGGTGGGGGTGCTGCTAAACCTCCTACAGGGCACAGGACACAGCGCCCCCAACAAAGAAAGAGGCAGCCCCAAATGCACACGGTGCCAGGGCTGAGAAAGTCTGGGGGGAGCTCGTAGAGGGGGCACCACAGAGCTTGTGCTCTGGAGGCTGGGGGAGAAGGACCCCTGTGCCTGACCGCAGCTGCAGGCTTCCAGGGGGCACACTCAGGACCTGGCCTCACCAGGGGCTGGCAAGGGGAGATGCATCAACAGCCCCCCTGAACCCGGCTCTTGGGCCAGTTCTCATTTTCCTACTGAGTTGCCTGGACCCGTCGGAGGAGCAGTCAAAGAAACTAAAAATGGAGGTGTTGTTCTGCATTTTCATTTTCTGGAAACAGGACCACCACTTTTCTGCACCGTAATATGTGAGGCAGAATTTGCTGTGCTTTCCCCAAGTCCCCTCCTTCCATAGAGTAAAGTTCAGTGGGGTGCATGATTGCCTAAAATCAACACTGCTTTTCCCTGCCTCCCTTACAACCAGATGAAGACAGGTGACAGATTCTGGCCAATGAGATGATGGCGGCAAAGTCCTGGGGTAGAGTCTGGAGACTTCCTGCTGCCTGGGATGCAGATGTGATGGCTGGCACACTGTCTTGGGCCATGAGAAAAGAGGCTGACTGTAGGGCTGGCCAAGTGAAAGAAGCTGGGGCCCTGCAGGCATGGTGGAGTAGAGCTGCATCACTTCTGCCAGACTTTCCAGGAGAATTAAAACACCCTCTCTGTGGTTTAAACTACGGTTCTCTGATGTCTCCGATACTTGCAGCCAACCTGATCCCAACTGGTGAAGATGTAAATCCACAATCTGACTCAGACTTTTAACCTCTAAACACGTTTGGGTTTGAAGTAGAGGGCTGCGGAATATTAATGCAGACCGGCGCTGTATACGGAGATGCCAGCCGAGGCAGGTGCCGTGGCTCTGCCCACCCAGCAGCCATCTGCCACCTAGGTTTACTGGAATCCGGGAAAGAGGAGCTCTTGATCTCTCGAAGGAACAGCAGGAGCGCTTGCAGCATAGCTCTCAGGCGAGCTGCCCTGCCCACGGCCCCCCGGAAGGCCCTGGCGGAGGTGAGGGTCAGTGCCCAGCGCCTGCCAGGAGAAAGGGAGAGGAGCATCTCCATCCCAGGCCTGGCCTGCAGGCACGAGGGGAGTCTTCTGAATGGAAATGACGCCAGCCAAGTCAGAGGGGCAGGGAAAATGGGGAGAAATACATGTCCAGGAGGCGCCCAAAGCCGCCTTCTCAGTAGCCCCGGGATGAGCCGGTCCTCTCTCGAGTCCGCTGACCTCCAGCGGCGCTGCCCTCCCCCTCCTGGTCCCGGCGGCCCCCTGCTCTGCTCTCCTTCTCCCAGGAGGGCTGGGACAGGGGGGCTCAGGGGACTCAGGGCAGCAGGAAGTCGGGGGGCTGGGCAACTGCCCCTCCTCAAGTCTCTGACTCTGAAGAGAAGGAGCAGCGATTTCTTTTCCAATCCAAAGGAGGCCCCGGCGCTCGCTGCTTCCTGCCATTCTTGCCACGCGCGGCCCTCTCCGCCCGCTCTGCCTCTTCGCCCCCCACGGTGGGCACCCAGCCGTCCCAGGCCTGGCAGCGCCCGTTCCTGGAAGCTCCGGACCAGGTCCCGCCTCTGCCCCAAGCACCAGGGCCTCAGGAGAGCCCTGGCTCCCCTCTGCTCCCTGGAGAGAGGCTGCGGAAAGCTGCTGCCCTGGCATCGGGGGACCCCAGAAATCCTCCCCCCCACACAGGACACAGGCGCGGGGAGGTGGAGGGCCTCCCTCGACCCCGCACAGGCAGAGGCCCTGGCCCGAAACCCGGCCTGGCTCCCTGCCCCTCCTGCCCTCCCCGCACCACACTTGCCTTGCCCACAAAACATCCGGGACCCATGGAATGACCAAACGGGAAGGTGACATTTTTTTTTCCAGTGGGGAAATAAAGTCTAGGATGTTTTTTTAATGACAGTATAATAAAATGCTATGCTTAGGCGCCGAATATCAGTCGTTTAAAAAATGTTTGTTTAGCACAGCCAAGTAGTGATGCTACAATTACCTGCCGTGCTCTAGTCGAGGGACTGGGTTGAAACACGACATTTCTGGGTGGGAGAAAGCTTACACAACCGGGCTTTTCTTAAGAGGAAAAATCCATTCTCAAAAACGAGACACACGAGAAATGGGAAATGAAAATCAGCCAGCTTGATAAAAATGCGTGTCCGTGTTGCTGGGAAATCAGTCTCGAGCTGGCTTTGGGGCTGGAGGTGAGCATGTGCAGAGCGGAGGGTGGTGGAGGCCTGGCTGCTGAGGGACCTCGGCGGTCCTGCTGGTACCATTACAGGATGACAGAAGGAAAGGGGGGCCGTGCCTCCCGCTCTGGCTGGCCGATAAGATGCATTATCTTGCTCTCTAGAAATCGTGGGAATTAGCCACTTAATCCTGGCACATGGTGCTGATAATGTACCAATTAATGACTAATTAGGACGATTTTTCCAGAACATTAGGTTCTGGGAGAAAGTCTTATTTGAGAACCATGGCTTAAATCTCTCCTTCGCCCCCTGTGGTTTGCAGCTCAGCAGGCTGCCAGCCAGCCTGGGTTTGTTTACAATGACTCGCAGACGGGTTCACTTGCTCTGTCGAAGCAGCTTATGCAGGCTTTGGGCGGCCCAAGGCCCAGTGAGTAAAAGACCTCCCCCGACAGAGCAGGATTTGCATCCCCCACGCCTGCCTCCGGGGTTCTTTGCCCAGCAGGGACAATGGATCCCACCGTCTCCCACCGCAGATTCCTGGATTGGGAAGGCCAGGGGAGGCCAGAGGAGGATGGAGATAATGTTGGGAGCCAGGTCCAGGGACCAAGAGCCCCTGAAGCGATTCCCACTTTTCTCAAATTGGGAAAGGGCAAGATGATGATGGACACCTACTGACCTGTCCATTATGGAGGGCCAAGTGCTTGCGTCCACTCATTCCACACACGACCACTGACCACCTACTGTGTGCCAGGCTCATCTGTCCACTCTGTACATGTCCGCTGGCCACCCACTGGGTGCCAGGCCCTTACATTCCCTCATTCCACACATGGCCACTGACTACCTACTGTGTGCCAGGCTCTGTCCTAGGCACTGGGACACAGCAGAGAATTAAGTAGGGGATAAACCCTGTTCTCATGGATTTGATCATTTAAGCCAGTCTCTCAACCTTGGCACGAGGGGCCATTCTCTGTCTTGGGAGGCTGTCCTGTGCATTGTTGGAAGTCAGCAGCACCCACGGCCTCCACTCACTTATGCCAGTAGCATCCCACTCCCCTCCGTTCTGACAACCAAAAATGTCTGCCAGCATTGCCACACGTCCCGGGGTGGGAGTGGGCAGCAGTGCCCCTGTCTAAGAACCACTGGTCCAATAGAAAAGCTGGATAATTAATAAAGTACATAAGGAAACCGACATGCAAAATGGTGATCGGGATACAGAGGGGAAGAGAGCAGAGGTGGGAGGGGAGAGCACAGGGCATGGGTGCTCTTATTGGGGGAGCCGGGGTGGGTCTCCCTGAGGAGGAACAAGTCCTGGAGGTGAGGGAACAAGCTGGACTGGGCAGGTGGAGGGAAGGGCCTGCGGGGAGGAGGGCGTGCCTGGAATATTCTAGCACAACCAGAAGGCCCGCCAGGCTGGAGCAGAGGGCGGGAGGGGGGCGCGCGGCTGAGCAGCCTGTGCAGGGCTGTAGAGGCATCCCTGCTGGCTGCCGTGGGACCCCTGGGCCGAGGGCAGCAGGTGAGGGCCCCACGTGCCGCTGCTCTAACGATATCCCCCTGACCCCTGCGCTGAGAATACTCCGCTGGGGTGTTGGGGATTGAACTGGGTCCCCCCAGAAGATACCTTGACCCCCCGACCCTCAGAATGTGCCCTTATTTGGAAGCAGGGTGGCTGCAGATGGAGTCAGGAAATGAAGATGAGGACATAGGACCGGTGTCCTGGCAGGAAGAAGGGGCAGAGAAGGCCGTCAGGTGGCGAGGCAGGCAGGGCCCGGGTGCTGAGCTGCGAGCCCGGGCAGGGCAGGGGAGGCCGGGCCCTGCGGGTCCAGGGGAGCCTTTAGGCCCCCAGATCTAGAGAGAATACATTCCTGTTGTTTCGAGCCCCATCAGTTGTGGGACTTTGTTAGGGCAGCCCGGGAAACCCAGGCAAGGGCAGGGCTGGGAGCAGGGAGACCACGGCAGGCGACCAGGGGGCGTGGCCGGGGCGTGGCAAACGAGGGGGCGTGGCTTGGGCGTGGCCGGGGCGTGTCGAGGGCGTGACCCGTGGGCATGAGCCTTGGGAAAGGGCGGGCCACGTGGCACTTAGCATGTGACGGTGACATTCACAAAGCTTGGTGAGGAGGTCGGAGAGGGACAACAGGAGCCTGAAGCGGGAGACGCGGGTCGCTGCTCGCTAAGGTTTAAGCAGGTGGCAACTAGCCGTGGCCGCTGCTCTGCAGGTGTGAAGCCAGGTCGGGACAAGGGCAAAGGGGTCAGACGGAGAATTGTAAACATCGGCTTCATTCTGCAGAGCGTTAGAGTAAACAGGTGGCTTGGGGGGCCCTGTCTGAAGCTGGAGTCCCGCTTCTTAATCCTCCCTGACCACCCCCCACCACCCCGAGTTTTGATCTTAGGAAGCCCCGCCCAGCGGAGGGTTCGAGTCTACACAGCTGTCACTCTCTGGGAATGTGACTCCCACCCAGTGTGGCGTTAACTGAGTTCTAGAAGGCAGGCCAGGCGCTGAGCCGCGCATTCTTTATTATTATTATTATTATTATTATTGTTATTATTATTATTATCATATTAACATTTTTTAAAAGATTTATTTTTTTATTTCTCTCCGGCCCCCCCTCCCCCAGTTGTCTGTTCTCTGTGCCTATTGGCTGCATGTTCCTCTTTGTCCGCCTCAGTGGCAGGGGAATCTGTGTTTCTTTTTGTTGCGCCATCTTCCTGTGTCAGCTCTCCACGTGTGCAGTGCCATTCCTGGGCAGGCTGCACTTTCTTTCGCACTGGGCGGCTCTCTTTACGGGCACACTCCTTGTGCGTGGGGCTCCCCAGCACGGGGACACCCCTGCTGGCAGGGCACTCCTTGCCTGCATCAGCACTGCACATGGGCCCGCTCCACACAGGTCAAGGAGGCCCCGGGTTTGAACCGCGGACCTCGCATGTGGTAGATGGACGCCCTAACCACTGGGCCAAGTCCGCTTCCCAACATTGTTTTTTTAATTAGAGAAACTGTAGGTTTATAGAAAAAATTTGCTGAAAATACAGAGTTCTTTGCCCCATTATTTTTGTTTCATAAATACATTTATATAAATTTTCTGGAAGGGGACCAGGAACTTTTAGAGGGTGATAGAAATGTTTCTTAAACTGGATTGTGCCGATGATCATATAACTATAAGTTGTGTTAAGTTATTAAAAATCATCAAACTGTCCACCAACAATGGGTGAAATCAGCTAGGCAAAGGGCTTTTCATTGAATTTTTAACAGCTTTATTATGGTAAATTTATATACCATAAAATTAGCCCATTGTAATTTTGCTTTGCATTGTTGTTTCTCAAAGGCCTTGATGAGAAGTTTACTTCTCTCCGAGATTAAAATGTTGGTGCACCTCTTACGCCACAAGGTTGTGGAAATAAACACATCCTTTTTTTGTTAGATATCAGTGTTTGAGTGTACTGATTTTAAACCACAAAGCCCTGCCCCATTAGTAACACCTTGCATTACTGTGGTGTCTTCCTTACCGCTGATGAGAGAATACTGCTGTAACTGCCTATTAACGCGAGTCTGTAGTTTACATTAGGCTCACTGTTTGTGCTGGGTGGTCCAGGGGTTCTTTGCTTTTAATTTTGATTCTAGTTTATACATATGCGACCTAAGAATGTTCCCTTTTAACTGCATTCATATACAACTCAGTGGAGTTTATTACTTTCACAGTGTCGTGCTCCCATCACTACCATCCATCAGCAAAATGTTTCCGTCACCCAATGAGAAATTCTGTACCCGTTGAGCATTAACTGCCCATTCCACACTGCCAGCCCCCCCCCCCCCGTAAACCATATTCTCGTTCTGACTCTGTGAACTTGCTCATTCTAATTATTTCATTAGAGCACTAATAATTTCTAATTATCAGGAGCTCATTTGCCCTTTTTGTGCCTGGCCTCTTTGACGCTACCTGATGCCAGCAAGTTTCCTCTGCGTTGTCACATATTGAGCTGCACATCCTTCTGCTGGGGAGAGGGTGGGGGGTGGGGGAGAGTGGGCGCTGGGGGCGGGGGTGCTTCCACTCATCCTGCCCCTGGGCAGCTCTGAAAACTGGCCGGACCAGGCTCTCTGGCCAGAAAAAAGTCACCTCTGCTTGATGGAGGGGGTTGGCGAGGGAAGGAGGGCGGTAGCCCTGACTTCATGGGCCTCGGCAGGAGGGGAGAAGGCCCCCCCCCCAGTATTATTCTCCTCATTTTATCTGATCATCCAGGTGTGCAGGGTGCACGTAGTTGACGAAGGACACAAATGGAGAGCCCAGATCTTCACTCTCAAGGTCCAACACTGCTTCGCCGGCAGTAGCATCCTGGAAGTGAAACTGAAAGCTGAATAAAGCCACTGCGCGGGCTTTACGGAGGACAAGGGTGCCCGTGTGGGGCCAGAGGACAATCCACGAGACTCACTAGGATGGAGCGTCTGTTTTGGAGCCCGTGATGCCTTCTGAAGGGGAGCTGCCAGCAGCCGGGGCAGGCGCCCGATAATGCTGCAGAAAGACCTTTCATCTGAGCCCTGGGCTGGCCCAGTGCCCCGGTAATACTCCCCTACAGCTGCTGCAACCAATCACCACCACCTCAGCGGTTGAACACGACCCCCAGGTAGTAGCTCACAGTTCTGGGGTTAGAAGTCTGGGCTGGCTTGGCTCAGTGCTCCGCTTTGGACCTCACAGGCCCAGAATCAGGGCGCTAGCCAGCTGGACTCTTCTGGGGAGCCTGGGGGAAGAATCAGATTCCAAGTTCATCCAGGCTGCTGGCAGAGCCCAGTTCCCTGTGGCTGTAGGACCCACGTTCCTGCTTCCTGGCTGGCTGTCCCTGGGAGACCCTCCTGAGCTCCCGAGGCCCCCTCTTGACCTGGCTCGAGGTCCACTCTAGAACCAGTGACGGCAGGCCCTGGAGTCTGATGGTGCCTTCTGCCCCAGCTCTGTGGCTACAGATGGAGAAAGTTCTCTGCTTTTAAGTCTCATGGGTTTAGATTGGGTCACCCACATAATCCAGATTATCTGTCTCCCCCTTTTAAAGTTGCAGCCTTAGTTACTTCTGCCGGGTCCCTTTTGCTGTGTAACATCCTCACAGATTCTGGGATCCAGGGCAGGGGCATTTCGGGGGAACCATCCCACCCATGCAGTCCTGAAACAAAGGACAGGGGGCTGCATGTTCCTTACTGAGAACCAGACTTTCCTTGGGTGAACCTGAGGTAGGCCTGGCTGGGATGGGATGCCCTTAGCCAGCCTTTGACCTTGACCTTTATGCTTACCATCCATGATGGTGGAAGGGTGGAGGTCATGCCAATGCCCCCTCACAACTGCAGGCAGCAGGAGCTGTTATCAGCCCAGCTTCCTTATGTGGACACTGAGGCTCAAAGGAAGGAGACTGCTTCCCAAGGACGTGCCCTGGGAGAGGACCCAGCCTCGGGCCCATCTGCCAAGTAAAGATGGCGGGAACTGCTCTCCCAAGGTACATCACCCATCGCTTCCCATTCATGAAAAGTAATAAAGAAGCCCCATGAGGGGAAGCGGATTTGGCTCAATGGATAGAGCATCCGCCTATCACATGGGAGGTCCAGGGTTCAAACCCAGGGTCTCCTTGACCAGTGTGGTAAGCTGGCCCACACACAGTGCTGATGTGCCCAAGGAGTGCCGTGCCATGCAGGGGTGTCCCCCGTGTAGGGGAGCCCCATGCGCAAGGAGCGATCCCCGTAAGGAGAGCCACCCCATGTGAAAAAAAGTACAGCCTACCCATGAGTGGTGCTGCACACACGGAGAGCTGACGCAGCAAGATGACGCAACAAAAAAAAGAGACACAGGTTCTTGGTGCCACTGACAAGAATGCAAGCAGACACAGAAGAACACACAGGGAATGGACACAGAGAGCAGACAACTGGGGGGGGGGCAGGGAAGGGGAGAGAAATAAATTTAAAAAAAAAAAAAAAGAAGCCCCATGAGCTTGCACCTCCATTAGAACATTACCCAGGGAGGGCCTCACGGTCTCCGAGGCCGATCTATGGCAGGGGGCTGTGCAGACCTCTGGAAGACCCCTGCGGCATCAGTGTCATAATTTAAAATACATCCCCTCCGTTCTTGAGTCGGAGGGCAGCAAAGGATACCGACAGCAAATCGGAATGTGCACAAGAAGCCAAGTTCCAGGACGTGGGGAGGAAGCAGTGGTGGAAATGACCTGAGGGAGGCGGAGGACGAGCCTGGAAAGGGGGTCTGGGAGTTTGTGGTGTGGAGGGTCGGGCAGCTTTAGGCCCTGGGAGGGGGATGAGCTGAGAGCAGAAGGAGTGAAGCAAAGGTGACAAGGGACATTCCCCGGGGCTCGAGGCAGTAAGCTGTGTCATCCATAAAAATAAAAGAGCAAACGTCTCACAGCAATGACCGATGAGGGGACAGGTGTGTGTGGGGAGGTGCCTGCGGGAGGTCATCTGAGTGCTCTGAAGCGGAAGCCCAGGTCGGATTGCTTTAGCAGGCCTATTTCAACATACGGGTAGCTTGCAAAACACTTGCCCCTGTTTAGGAGGGAGAAGCGGCTTTGAGCGGTGTTGATGGACACATCCTCCCAAACACCGCAGAGCTCAGCAAACGTGTAAATGCTCAGGAATCAGGGGCTGGATTGACCTGGGCACCTGCCCAGCGAGCTTGGTGTCTGCCCAATAGGCCCAAGAGCGTTCCCTTCGCCAGACAAGGGGTTTGCACAGAGAAGAACTGCTCCTTTCATACACCTGCAGGCGTAGGCAAGAAAGGAAACCAAAAGAGGTTGGAGATTTGGAAGATACATGTCCTGGCTATGGGAATTCGATGCCTTAATTTCTTTCACCTTGACCAGCCTGAATGGTAGACAGGTGTTTCTTTGTGAGCTCTTCTACAAAGGATGTACCAGTGGAGTTTCTTGCCTCTGAAAGAGAGGCAGTGCCCTTCATCTAATCCCATAGTGGGTGGTGAGAATGAGAAGCAATGATGCAGCACCATCAGGAAAGTGGAATTAGGCTCATGCTCCCTGCCATAAACAATGAGAAAACTGGGCAAAATCTGCAAGGCCACTGCTTGTCAGTTTGTGGACCACAGGCAGCTCATGACTGTGATCTCCAAGCCAAGAGAAAGGAATGGTGCAAGTCCTACGAATGCACAGGCTTTCTGCCTAACATGAGTACTTTCTAAAACACAGTCTGGGGAGTGGGATCCCAACCAGATCCTGCTAGTCCTCCTGAGATGAGGAGACAGAAACCAGAGTCCAAGAAGGCTTAAGTGGATGGGATTTAATATCGATGCAAAAATATACATCTTGTTTGATTCTGTGTCCATGATGTTCTAGAAGAGGGTAGGCAAGTCTCTAGAGTTAGAGAGATCAGTGCTGCTTAGAGCTTAGAATCAGGCGTGGGATTAACTGCAGAAGAGTATGAAGCCAGTGTATGGGGCGATGCTAACAGTGTTCACGTTGGTCAAAACCTATCAAATTGCACCCACAAAATGGATGCATTTTATTGAATCACAAAACAAATCAATAACGTTATTTAAAAAATAGAAGTGGTGGTACAGTCTTCATTGGGGAGAAGGAAGACTTGCAAGACCGAGTTGAATTCTGCCCCTACCATCGATCAATAAGTTGAGCCTAGGCCGCCCCATTTCTGCTTTTTCATCATCAGTATGCAGGTGATATCGCAGACCAAGTGCCACCGGGCCGTGCAGATGACTCACTGTACGTCAGGTAGCTCTGAGGACCACCAAGCGTGGTTTGAATGCAGAGTAGTTGACTTGTTTCCAAATGACGGCCTCGTTGGGGCAGGTGGCTGTTAAGTAGCTGCCCAAAGAAAGATGGTTGATTAGCTTCCGCTCCTGCACTTTTATCTGATGTTGATTTGGTATCTGCACAACAGTTTCCCTTTGAAGGCGGAAAAATCAGCAAGTCAGCTTGGAAAAATACGTGTTTCCTTCTAGAGTCCAACGTTCATGTCCTCCCACTAAAGGGCACGGTGGTGAGCTACGCCAAGGATTTCCTAAGAAACCCGATGTGCAATCTTAAGGAAGACCTTTGACTCCGGGATGCCTTATCTCTCCACCTGAACGATGGTGTGGAAGGGCATGGGTGTGAGAACTTGTCTCCCTGATTCACACAGCTGGGTTTGAATCGTACCATTCATTAGCTACCCGAAGACTCGGGATGGTAAATTACACTGGGGGTGGCATAAGGGGGAGTGTTGTTTCCTGGACTGCCCAAGCAGATACCATGAAATGGGTCCACTTAAACCATGGGAATTTATTAGCGTATGGTTTTGAGGCTAAAAGAATATCCAAATCAAGGCGTCATGAAGGCGATGCTTTCTCCCCAAAGGCTGTGGCATCCTGGGGCTGTCTGCTGGGGATGCCTGGTCCTTTGTTATATGGCAATGCCCATGGCAGGGTCTCCTGGTCTCTCCCTTCTTCTGGCTTCTGTTCATGTTCAGCTTCTGACTGCTCTGCCTTTGGCTTTCTCTCTCTCTGTCTGAAATTCATTCTCTTATTAAGGACCCCAGTAATAGGATTAAAACCCACCCTGATGGGCTCGGCCACACGGTAACTGCAGCAACCTCATGGAAAGGGCTCATGCCCACAGGAATGGGGCAACTTTAAGAACACGTTTTCCTGGGGCACGTACGACTTCAAACCACCACAGGGAGGCCACAGCACCTTTTTGGGGGTGATAAAACACCAGTTCTCTCTCTATATATATTTATTGTTCTGATAGTTACATGAGGGTTTACACTTGTCAAGGCTCTTCAAAGTGTACAAACATAATGGGTGCATTTTATTGCACGTAAATTATACAGTCCTTACCCTTAAAGCCGGGACTGTGGATCCAGAGTGTGTGGGTTCAAATAAGGTCCCCATCAGTTGCTGTTGTGGGAACTTGAGGATAATCACAGCACCCAGCCATGCTGTTGGTGTGAGGATTAAAGAAGCGAAGCTCTGGGGCACTTAGGATATTACTGGGAACATGGTAAGTACTACATTAGTACTTGTTAAACAAAACCAATAAAGGATTAAGGAAGATCATCTGTGTAAAACTCTGAATGCTAGTTCTGGGACTTTGTATGTGCTCAGTTTAGGTGGGATCATATTATTCCTCCTTTGGTGTTTTTAGCAGAGCTAATTAAGGCAGGATTAAAATTTAAGCGACAAGTATAATGACTTCTGTGGTCTGGAGTGAGTTTCATGCTCTTATCTTCCATACCTTGGTTCTTAATTTTTGAAAAGATTTTTCCTCACTAGAAAGCCCAGGTCAATTTCACCAGTATTCATTTTTGCATGTCCTGTTAGCATCACTTTTGAGGACTAGAATGGTCAAAAATAGAGCTAAATAAACACGGAAATCCTTAATTTTCTTTGCAAATAAAACTTTCTCTAAATATGTCTATATCTATATATATGTGTGTATATACATAATTACATATATTCTTCTTAAGGAGGTGCCAATGACTCATTTGAAGGGAAAAAACAGTGAGAATAATTGACATTAGTGTTATTATATTTTCCTTTCCAGGGATCCTTCACCATTTATGCCCATAGGCCCCTTGGTTAGTCTGTGAAGCCCGAAGGACCACTTCTCAGAATAAGGTTTTTAAATGCACAAATGAAAACACATAAGGTTATAAAGGAAACCAGCTATATTAAAATGCAATGATATGGGGAGCAGATGTGGCTCAAGCAGTTGAGCGCCTGCTTCCCACATGGGAGGACCCAGGTTCGGTTCCCAGTGCCTCCTGAAAACAACAACAACAACAAGCAAACAAATAAAAAAACCAATCAGGGGAAGGAGACTTGGCCCAATGGATAGGGCATCCGCCTACCACATGGGAGGTCCACAGTTCAAACCCGGGACCTCCTTGACCCATGTGGAGCTGGCCCATGCGCAGTGCTGATGCGTGCAAGGAGTGCCATGCCACGCAGGGGTGTCCCCGCGTTGGGGACCCCCACGCGCAAGGAGTGCACCCCGTAAGGAGAGCTGCCCAGTGCGAAAGAAAGTGCAGCCTGCCCAGGAACGGCGCTGCACACGTGGAGAGCTGACGCAGCAAGATGATGCAACAAAAAGAAACACAAATTCCCAGTGCCACTGATAAGGATAGAAGCAGTCACAGAAGAACACACAGCGAATGGACACAGAGCAGACAACGGGGGGGTGGAGGAAGGGGAGAGAAATAAATAATAAAAAAATAAATCTTTAAAAAAAAAAGAATGTATTGGAACAAACGTATATCACTATTAAAAATATAACAACAAAAAAACTGCAATGTATCTGATTTATTGGACTCACCACACTCAGCTAAGATGGAGTTGAAGAAGGACAACAACCACACCATGGAGCCTAGAGTGATTACAACTGAAAGTGGGAGGATTGCATCCAGCATCCATGTGGAATCTGAGCCTCCTCTTGACATAGAGGTGCAATGGACACAACCAATCCAATGTCCACATAGAAAAGGTGGCATTGGATTGGGAAAAGTGGACATGGTGGCTGATGGGTATGGGGAAAGGCAGGAAGAGATGAGAGGTGGAGGTGTCTTTGGGACATGGAGCTGCCCTGGATGGTGCTTCAGGGGCAATCACCAGACATTGTAAATCCTCACAGGGCCCACTGGATGGAATGGGGGAGAGTATGGGCCATGATGTGGACCATTAACCATGAGTTACAGAGGTGCCCAAAGATGTACTTACCAAATGCAATGGATGTGTCATGATGATGGGAATGAGTGTTGCTGGGGGTGGGGGGGGAGAGTAGGGGTGGGGGTGGTGGGGTTGAATGGGACCACATATATATATATTTTTAATGTAATACTATTACAAAGTCAATAAAAAAAAAAGAACTTGAAAAAAAAAAAAAAACTGCAATGTGACTCAGTGGTTGAGCATCAGCTTCCCATATATGAGGTCCTGGGTTTGATCCTCAGCCCCGGTACCTCAAAAAAAAAAAAAAAGCAATGATAAAAATAACAAAGCAAATGAACTGATAGTGACATATATACTATAGCATAACCAGATGCATAACAAGGCCTAGAGTTTTGAAGCAGTAATGAGCATAAGTGATATTTCTAGATCACTGCAGTAAATGTGATATGGTATGAAATTCCCCGTGTTTCTTACTGTTGTCAGAATCACAAGGATGGCTAACGTACAGGAGGTTGTTACTCATGTTCCTATTGGAAGGAAATTGTAGGTTTTAGGTAGAGATTAGTGAAATTAAAAATATAAATTTTTTTTCCTATTCAGTTTCAGGGACCCAGATTATTTGCCTCCTGCCTGCTTGTTTTGGGCCCATTTTATTCTCTCTATCCTTTTCTCTTATCCTCCCTCCTCTCCATCTCTCCCTCCTTCCCTCCTCTTCCTCCTTCTAGGAAGTGGGGTCCAGGGAGGCAGAGGCTGTCTCCCCATCATTAAAACACTGTGTTCTAAAGCCACTGCATGTTGTACTCTTCCTAAGGCAAGGCTGATTTTCTTCTCACAGACATTATTATCCACATTGAAATAAATGTGGCTCAGAAAGGTAAAGGGAACTTTATGCCCTGTAGAAAGGCAATGGATGCAGCTTGAAGCTGCTTCCTTAGAATCTCACAGAGAGTTATTTGAATATAAGCTCTACATGGCCCCCAACGTGAGAAATGACCACCATCAATCCACGGGCTGCCCTGAGAGGTGACAGGCCCTTCTCCCTGGCGACAATGACTCAGCCCCCTACACCAGAGCTGAGTTAATTAAAGCGCTGGGATAATCTGTGGCCTTGCTGAGACGCAATGACGGGAATGCTGAGCGTTGAGTGAGGCCGGAAGCTGGAGTCGTGTTACCAGGGAAACCGTTCCCATGGCCAATCAGAGGGCGTCTTTAAGGCCAGTGGTCTGAACGAAGCTCTTTCTCTAAAGCAGGGCTTCTTCACCGTTTTGTTCCACAGACCCCCTTTGCCAGCCGGGTGAAAACCACGGACCCCTTCTCAGAATGTAGCGGCAGATAGTTTTATGACACTCAACATCGGCATATCTTTAAATTAAATTTTAGGTTTATTCAAAATTGGGTTTGACAACTTTCCCGTAATTTCATTTCCTGATAACATGGTTCAGCATCTGTTCATCAGTCATTTTCGGCAAACATTGAGAAATTCAAGTTTTCCCACGGCGTCTTAAAACCATCTCCGCCATCCTCCCCAACCTTTTTGCAGGCAGTTATCCACTGCACTCAGAACATGCTATATCAAAATAAAAAGCATACTATGTCCACACTATACTGTATATTATTTAATAAAATATATCGCACCCACACCAACATGTCCCCACAAGAATAATGTGTTTTTTTTTTTTTTTAATTTTCATGGACCCCCTGTAATCTTTCCAAGGACCTCTTGGGGGTTTGTGGACCCCTGGTTGAGAACCCGTGCTCTCAAGTCTTCCACGGCTTTGAAAGGCTATGTACGTGAGCATTGCACCTATTTTTGCAACAAATTTAACAGAATCTACTTGATAGAGGCAGAAACTCAGGGAGAGATACACGCAGAGAGAGAGCAACACCCAGAGACAGACAGACAGACAGACAGACGGAGCCTCTGCCACTGGTGGTGGTGTTAGGAAAAGGCACATTTCTCTTTGGACAGATTTGCTGACCCTCCTGGGAGCTGACTGACTCCAGCTCTCTCTCCCCACTCCTCTCTGCTCTGCACCTGCCACCAGGAGGCTGGCAAGACCAGGCCAAGTGCAAGTTGCCTCCAGCCTGGCCGCCTGGCTCCTCCTCTGCTCCGGGTCTCCTGTTCCATCTGCAGGGCTCCAGCCGAGGGCTCTAGAGACTGAACCCACCTGTGATCCTTGGGCAGAGGGGCTGCAGCAGCTGTCTGCTCCCCCATTTTCCATTTTGAGGCGGCAGAAGGAGGTTCTTAAAAGTACAGTTATGGGAAAAATGGATGTGGCTCAAGCAATTGGGCTCCCGTCTACCATACAGGAGGTCCAGGGTTTGATGCCCAGGGGCTCCTGTTGAGGGCAAGCTTGCTCACTCGGAATGCTGGCCCACATGGAATGCTGCCCCATGCAGGAGTGCTCCCCTTGGGAATGCTGCCCAGTGTGGGAAAGTCACCCTCGCAGGAGTGCCGGCTGGCGCAGAGAGCTGGTGCAGCAAGATGTCACAACAAGAGACACAGCGGAGAGAAAATAAGATGTAGCAGAACAGGGAGTCGAGGTGGCGCAAGAGAGTAATCAACTCTCTCCCACTCCAGAAGGTCCCAGGATCGCTTCCCAGAGCTGCCTGATGAGAATACAAGCAGAAACAGAAGAACACACAGTGAAGGGACACAGAGGCGGGGCAGGGGCAGAAATAAATAAAAGAAACCTTAAAAAAAAAAAGGTATGGTTATATGCAGTGTCACTTCCAGCCCCCACCGCCTTACCCTTGAAGTGGCCAGTAAAGTCCAAGTCCGCAGCAAAGGGCAGTACATGGTGATTCGGGGGCCACTCCTGGGATATGTGCAAATGTGTCTTCTCTGGCCTCTTCTCCGTGGACACGAGCCACCTGATGTTTCCTCGAGACAACCAGAGGCTCAGCTCTGCCACTCACCAGCTGAATCTGCAGAGAGGGGACTTGACCCCTTAGAGCCTCCGCTTACTCAGGGCAACTGGGGAGGAGGTGGTTGGTAATGATCCAATTTCACATGACGGTGGTTGTGGGGAGCCAAAGGGTCATCGTGTGAAGTGCTTCCTCTGCAGTGCGCGCGTGTGGGTGTGCGCCTGCGTGTGCGCCTGGCCACCACGGGGACACTGCCGTGGGTCGCCCTCCTGTTCGTGGCTGTGTGTGCTCTTGTGAGCGTGTGTGAACCTGGCGTCTTGGGGCTGCCTTCAGGCGGCGTCTTGGCGCCCTCACAGCTCGGCCAGGTGGTACCCCCCAGACACACGGCAATACCTTGATTCGCCCCAGTTCCGGCTCCGCGGGCTGCTCCGACCCGGTTCCGGGGCAGCGGCCTCTCCCACTCCTGGGCTTCCTCGGCCCATAACCCTCCACCTCCCCCCTGGCCGCGGCGGGTAAGGCCGGGCTGGGCGACCCCCTGGCAGGGGGTCCGCGAGCCTCGTCGTCCCACGGGCACTGTCTCCCCGCGGGTCAGACAAGACTGGCCCGCTCGGTTCAAAGCCGCTGGGTCGGCCCTGCGACGCGTGGCAGTTCCCGCCTCGGGGCCCTGTCGGGAAGAACGAGCAAAATGCGCTCCAGGCGCGCGGTGGAGACAGGTTAGGGCCGGCGAGGGGGTGCCGCCCCTCGCCCCGCGTCGGGCCGTCTTAGGCGCTTATTGAATGATAGTTGGGTGCTAACACGTGGGCTGCAGCGACCCTGGGCCGTGAGCCGAGAAAAGGGCGCCCTCTCCCCAGCCTCAGTTTCCCACCAAGGTGGGGGCTCGGCCACCGGGAGTCCCGGCGCTGTAGGCTCATGCTTCCGGGTGCGTAACGACCCTCTGCGGTGGCGTGGATGGTTCAAGAAGGCGGCAAGAAGGGAGGCCGGGCAGCGAGAAACACAGAGGGTAAAGAGCAGCGCCGTGGGGCGCAAAGCAGCTCAGATGCTACCCGAGTGCAGTGGTTAAATGGGGGGACGCTAGGACCTGAGTCAAGTGTCTAAAAGACCACTGGCTGCTACTGTGGGAGAATGGGTTTTGTGAGGGCAGAATATTAACAGGGAACAGGTGGCCCGTGGAGCCACCCTGGGGTAAGTGTGTGTGTGTGGGGTGCTGGTGGCTGGAGAGGTGTGAACGTGCCAGGTCCAGGGAAGCTGGGGGCACCCCCGTCCAGCACGTGGGACTGCCAGGCTGCTTAAGTTTGAGGAATCAAACAGGGGTCAGTGGCATCGCCTCATGGGCTAGATTTGTCGTTCCTTGATCGCAAAGGAAATGTAATATTTTTTAGCATGTTTATTGTCAAGTGTGTTCATCTTCTCGGAAATATCCATAGGCCCGTTTAAAAAAAAATCAATTGTATTGCTGCATATCAATAAAACATACAATTCATCCAAAATGTACAATCAGTGGTGTTTGGTATAATCACATAGCTCTTGCACATTTTTATTTGGGTTGTTCATTTTTTATTATTTCGTAGGGGCTCTTTATATATTCTTCGCACTAACCCCTTTTTTGTTATGTGCGGTAAAACATCCTCTTGTCTTTTCACTTTCTTTAAGGGCTTTTAAGGATGAACAAAATTCTTAATTTTTATGGAGCTAGATTGGGCAATCATTTAGTTTATGGTCCATGTTTTTTGTCTTCTTTAAAAAACCCTTCCCTCCCCACCTTCAGGTAAACACCCATCTCTCTTTTTATTCCCTTTGCCTTTGGGATTTAGATCTTCGAGCTCTCTGGAGGTGTGTGGGTAGTGTGTGAGATAAAGACATAATTTTATTTCTTCCATCTGGACAAGCCTGCTTCCTCAGCTGTGTTTATTGTACAACCCTCTTTTCTGCACTGATAGATTGCTCGGGGAAGGGCAAACGGGCACAGCTGCTCTGCAGAAGTTTGGCATCATGTAGCAAAGGTGAACATTCTCACCAGGCACGTGCCTAAGAGAAACTTTGCCCATGTGAACCAGGAGACAGGCAGAAGGGGGCCATACACAGCTCTCTTTGTGATAGCACAAAACCTGTGAAGAAGCCCGTGCCCAAGAGCTGGACGGCAGGTGAAAACTGTGGCGAGAACAAGCGAACGCCAGCCATCCACAGCCCTGTGGATAATTCCCAGCCACGAAACGTGGAGGGAAGAGGACGAATCCCAGAAAATCGCATTGAACACTTCTGCAAAAGTGAAAGACAACGAAATCTAAACACTGTACTTTTAGGAATGAAAATGTATGCTAAAACTGTTTTATTAAAAACAAAAAGCTGAGCACGAGGTTCAGCATATGTGGTGCCTCTAAAGGGGGAAAGACACACAACTGTCGTGAGTTATTGTTGACGTACTGGATCTTGCACGGTGGATTCCTCCATCTATTATAATACTGCATATGCACAGTTGCCTTTCCATTTCCAGTGAGAAGGGCCTGAGAATCCTTTTCTGTTAACCTGAGATTGAAGGGTATGGAGGGAGAGAGAGAGCGAGGGAGGGAGAGAGGGAAAAGTGTGTTTAGACCGTCGTTTGTGGAAGGGAGGGGTGTCAGTTTTCACAGTTGGTGACCATCCTAAAGGAAGGCCAGTGTGTCCTGAGCAGGACCAGTGCCCGAAGCTGTGCATTTTAATTGGGCAGAAGGAGGACATAAATAGCAGTTGAGAAGCTTTAGTAAGGTTTTTTAAAAGGTATAATTTATAGGGAAGAGGACTTGGCCCAGTGGTTAGGGCGTCCATCTACCACATGGGAGGTCCGCGGTTCAAACCCCAGGCCTCCTTGACCCGTGTGGAGCTGGCCCATGTGCAGTGCTGATGAGCGCAAGGAGTGCCCTGCCACTCAGGGGTGTCCCCCGCGTAGGGAAGCCCCACGCGCAAGGAGTGCCCTGCCACGCAGGGGTGTCCCCGCGTAGGGGAGCCCCACGCGCAAGAAGTGCGCCCCGTAAGGAGAGCCGCCCAGCGCGAAAGAAAGTGCAGCCTGCCCAGGAATGGTGCGGCACACACGGAGAGCTGATAGCACAAGGTGATGCAACAAAAAAAACCAGATTCCCGTGCTGCTGACAACAGAAGCGGACAAAGAAGACGCAGCAAAATAGACACAGAGAACAGACAACCGGACGGGAAGTGGGGGAAGGAGAGAAATAAATAAATAAAATAAATCTTAAAAAAAAAAAGGTATGATTTATAAAATATCATGTGGCCATAGACTCAAATCACCTTATTTTTCAGCCAAAGGAGGTGCTCTCCCCAGTCCTGGTGGGGTTGAGAAAAACTAGTTGGGTTGTTTCCTATAAAATTATCCCATGACCCAGCAATTCCACTCCTAGGAGGGTATTAGCCCAAGAAAAGTGAAAATAGCTCTCCATACAAAGACCTGTCCACGAATGTTTGTAGTGGTTTTATTCATAAAAGCCCCGAACTGGAAGCGGCCCCAGTGTCTGTCCATCTGCAGGCTAATGCTAAGCAAACTGTGGTCTAACCAAACCACAGAAAATGAAAAGGAACAACTTACTGATCCACGTGACAACACCCTAAAGGGCTTGCTTTCTGTGACATCAGTGTCAGACACCCTGCTCTGCGGTGGCCTCTGGATGGGGTGGATTGACTGGGGAGGGGCAAGTTTCTGGGTCATTCTATTTCTCCACTGGGGTAGGGGTTCCACGAGTGTTTTGATTTGCCAAAACTTGTGCATTTCACTGTTGTACATGTTATCTTGTTATAAACTTTTAAAGAATCATAAAAAAGGAAAGCGGAGGGAAACGGACTTTGGCCCAGTGGTTAGGGCGTCTGTCTACCATATGGGAGGTCCGCGGTTCAAACCCCGGGCCTCCTTGACCCGTGTGGAGCTGGCCACGCGCAGTGCTGATGCACGCAAGGAGTACCGTACCACGCAAGGGTGTCCCCCGCGTGGGGGGAGCCCCACGTGCAAGGAGTGCGCCCGTGAGGAAAGCCGCCCAGCGTGAAAAGAAAGAGCAGCCTGCCCAGGAATGGTGCCGCCCACACTTCCCGTGCCGCTGACGACAACAGAAGCGGACAAAGAAACAAGACGCAGCAAATAGACACCAAGAACAGACAACCAGGGGAGGGGGGGGAAATTAAAATAAATAAATAAATCTTTTAAAAAAAAAAAAAAAGGAAAGAGGATGTGGCTCAACTGATAGAGCATCCGCCTACCCCATGGGAGGTTCAAGGTTCAAACCCAGGGCCTCCTGACCCGTGTGGTGAGCTGGCCCATGCGCAGTGTGCGAAAGGAGTGTCGTGCCATGGGAGGGTGCCCCCCACATAGGGGAGCTGCAGGCGCAAGGAGTGCGCCCCGTAGGAGAGCCACCCAGCGCGAAAAAAGTGCAGCCTGCCCAGGAGTGGTGCTGTGCACACAGAGCTGACACAACAAGATGATGCAGCAAAAAAGAGATGCAGATTCCCAGTGCCGCCTGATAATACAAGTGGATGCAGAAGAACACACAGTGAATGGACACAGAGCAGACAACGGGCAGGGTAGGGGGGAAGGGGAGAGAAATAAATAAAATAAATCTTAAAAAAAAAAAAAAGACAGTTGAGCTTCTGAAGTCTGACTGCCTGCATTTAAATCCTTTCTCTAGGGTTTTAGTGCCCCGGGACGGCTATAACAAATAACCGCAAACTGAGCAGCGTAAGCACCACGTGTTCGTTCTCTGACCCTTCTGGAGGTCAGAAGTCTGAAATCCATTTCACTGAGCCCAAATCCAGGCGCTGGCAGGGCTGAGGGGGCTTCTGGGGGGGAGTCTGTTTCTTGCCTCTTCCAGCTTCCGGCCAGGGCCAGTTCCCGGGCATACCTTGGCCCGTGGCGCCTTCCTCCACCTTCAAAGCCATCCTGCTTCAGCGGTCGCATTGCCGTTTTCTTCTGCGTAGTCTCTCCCTCGGCCTCCTTCGTGGAAGGACATTGCGACGGCTTTTGGGGCCCCGGGGACAATCCAGGCAGCACTCCCCGTCAGGGGCCTCAAGCCCATCACCTCTGCAAAGTCTCTTGAGCTGTATCGAGTGACATTTGTGGGCTCCAGGGATTAGGGCCCGGATGGCTTTGGGGCCAGCAGTCAGGTGGCCACCTCTCCACCGACTGGCTGTGTGTCCGTGGGCAGGTTTCCTCACCTCTCTGTGCCCCCACGGACTGCCCGTTTTAGGGTGGAGGTAATTCCGGCACCTACGGCATAGTTGTGAGGATGAAGTATATAGGGCTTGGCAAGGGCCTGGCCCCGAGTAAGTGCCCAATAAATGATGGCTATTTTTACTGCTTTCTTATGGCTATGATGACTATTATTTCGCCCTTCCTGCCAGGTGCACGCTGTGTTGGAGTGACCAGGGTGGAAAGACACAGCTCCTGTCCTCAGGGAGCTCTTAGTCCAGGGGAGAGAAGGAAATGCCTATGACGAATGGCAAAATAATTCTAAAATCAAGGCATACTGAGGCGTCTCCTTGTGTGCATATCTGCTTAGGCAAGAGAAAGTTCAGCAACCGTTTTCAAGAGGTAACCACTAATGGGGGAATAGGGGGCATGTGGGTTATTTGAGTGCAGGAAGAATGGAAGAAGGCTGCTGAAAGCTGTGGGCTGGAACACAAGATAATTCTGGGAGGAAATATCTTGCAAGGGAAGGTGAGGTCGGGAACGGCAGGTGGGCTCGGCTCCCAGCTCAGAGACTCCAGACCTGCAGAAGGGGAGCTCGGCCCTTGACTCAGGGTGGTGGTGGGGGTAGGGGGGGGGGAGGCAAGCGAGGTGTTCTAGACATCCCGGACGTCAGGGAGGCGGGCAGCGGTGGTGGGGACAACGTGTGTGGTATCACACTGCTTTTGTTGTGAGCCCTTCAGTGCGCTCCATCCTCCGTGGAGGGGACTGAGGGACAGGGTTGGGGTGGGGAGGGCTTGGGAGGGGGTATTTCTCCCAGGTGGAAGCTACTCAGATCCCAAGAGAGCCTCTGTGGTTCTCTCTCTCTGATTATTTGCAACCTAGATAGGGTTTAGGAGACCTTGGAAGCAGCGTCTGAGTGAAAGGACCAAGGTGGAAATTTGGGGACTTGCTCAGCATGTCGACAGCAGTGGAGAAATGGGCTCCGGGTGGCAGGGTGTGCCTGGCGCGGGCTTTCATACGAGGCGTCCACTCTTCCTCCTCTGAGGCCTCACTCCAGCTGGATGCCAGGACCTTACCAGGGGGTGGGATCATCTCAGGACCTGCAAAAGAGAGAAAAGGAGGGCATGGGGTTTTCTGGAACCAGCTATTGCCTCTTTAGCTTTACTTAACTGGAAAAAAGAAAAAGGAGAATGAGCAACTTAGATCTTTGTGGCTTTTTTTTTTTTTTTGGCCTGATGGCAATTTAATAAAATGAGGGGTGGACGGGAAGAATAATGAGGGTGGTCTGAAAATAACTGTCCCTTGCATCAGGACGGAATGTACTGGAAGGAAGTTGTGTATGTTTCATGATGTGTTTGTTAGTATTCAAGTTCCCTGGGACTATTTTGGGGCTATTTCTTTAAAAGGATGCCTAAGGTTAAAAAAAAAAATCTGTTGGATTGGGGGAAGAAAATTCGCTCCAAACCTCCACTTATACTATGTAAATACATTCTGCTATACTTTGGCTAAAATGACAAAGAAACGAGTGACCTCATTTCCCATAAGCAACGTGTTGCATAAACAGAGAAGCAAGAACAGGGTCTGCTTAGGGGAATCAAGCCTACGATTGCTGTAGCACTGCTTATTATTTCCTTCAGTGGGATGTGGGGCCTGCTGCCTCACTGGGCACGTCTTACCCCCAGTGCCGCATTCACTATTGAATTTTGTCCCTTCAATATATGCTTTGGGACTATCTTCAAAATATGAATACTCTGGGGGAAGTACTCCAGGTAGGCCTGCAAGTGAGATCCAGGAGAGAGGCTGCAGCACCTCAGTGCCTCTTGGGGGTCCCCAAGTAGGCTGTAGACTGTGCTTTAGCCACACTGGCCCCCATGGAGGGGCCCAGCCTCCAGGCCAGCTGGCCACAGAGAGCCAGCCAGGCCAAGGGAGGCCTGAGGTTCGAGTTGCCGGCTCTTCTTTCAAGGTTGGGAGGGTGAGTTTGAGAGACAAGGACCCCTCTTCCTCCAACTGCAATGGGTCAGAAAGAGAAGAAAGAATTCTGTCTTAGGCAGTTGTCTTAGTGTCCCACGGTACCATGGCAAAGTACCACAAACCTGGTGGCTTCTAATAACAGGAACTGATTGTCTCACAGATCTGGAGGCCAGGAGTCTGAAATCTCTTGGGGAAATACTTCCTTGTGCTTCAGTCTCTGCTTCGTCATCCCATGGCCTTCTTCTCCCCTCTGTCTGGGACTCCTCCCTGCTTCTCATAAGGACCCCACACTAGGTTAAGGGCTGGCCTTACTCCAGTTGACCGTCTTCTAACTTGTCTAATTCCATCTGTAACAACCCTGTATCCAAGTAAGGCCTCACTTTGAAGTCCCAGAGATTAGGGCTTCAATATACCTTTTTAGGGTATATTGACTCACAGGGAATTTGAAATTGGATCGTGACTGGCCAGCCCCCCCTTGTGCCATCATGCAGAACCATCGAGGAGCAGGCTGCGCCAACCAGACCTAGCCACGCTCCTGGAGAAGCAACAGTGCACCGACAGGTGGTGGCTAAGCAGAAGCCATGGGCAGAGAAAGGAGAGGTAAAATGGCACCTGTGATGGAGCCGAAAATGGAGCCCCCATGATGGCGTAGCAACAAAAGAAGGAGCACTGCCCCCTGTGACGGACAATCAAGGGCCCTGAAGCTGAGCTCCCCCGCTGAGGCACGTTCACATCTCCATGAAGCTTGGCTGCCTGCTGGTGTGGAATGTTCTATCTGAGCCACACATCTGAATCAAGCATATATACTTGAGGGTGAGCCCATTTAAGATAATTTTCAGCACAAGGTTTGCTATTTAGAAGGAAGAGAATGGGAGGGAGACCATGGCTTCTCAACTTTTTTCTTTCATTCTCACCCCCAGAGGGGTGAGAACGAAAAATGAAATGAACTTAATGTAAGGTTAATTTAATTGCTCTCCAGTAAGAGAACTTAAATAAGAAAGACTATATTAGTTGGGGTTAAGATTTGGAGGGCCCCAAACTGTTCTAATATCTAAAATGTTTCACCTGTCAGAAACCAATTTCCTCCACTTTGAGGACAACGTCACCCACATTGAGAATGCATATGCAGGGGGAAGTTGGGGTGACGAGTGAAGATGGAAATCCAAACTTCTACGGTGCCTGCTGTGTAAACACAGCTTTGCTCTCATGGTCTGGTTGCGTGGAATCTTTTCTGTTCACTGGAAAACCTGATTGTGTCCTGAGGCCCAAATCTTCAAAGCCTCAAATATGTGTACAATAAACTCTTTCTTCTATAATGGCTGATGACATGGGCCTACAGGGAGCTTTATCTTGCTCTCCGGAACATGCGATTTTAGACGTGGAAAAATATTTGATTTCCTCCTCTCCTTTTCACTACCCCAGAGATCCTGGGAAATGATTCTTTCTCTAACCCTTTGAAGTAGGAGGAAAGAGGGTCTTTGTCCCCCCTCCTCACCCTCCCAACCTGCAAAATGACAGCTGATGTCTCAGAATTGTAGGTTGTGAGGGTGCTGGTCTCCTCTGGTAGGGCCTATCTGAGTGTCCAAAAGCTTTTTTAAAATTTAAAATTTTTTATATTTGGAAACAGTTGTTCATTGAGACAAAACCAAAACAAAACAAAACAACTTATGTTCAAGGTAAAATTAAAATCCTGGGAGATTAAAAATCAATTTTCATTTGCAGAGATAGGAAAGGGAATTATTAAATTTGTTTTTTCAAGAAATATTTTTTTGAACTCCAGCTAGGGGTGGGAGAGGCAAAGTTCTAGATGGCAAGATATCTGAGCTCAGGGATTTTTCATTTCTGGGCCTCAGGTTCTTGCAGGTAAAATGGAGATAATGAAACCCAAGAGAGGTCTGTGGTCTGGTATAAAGCGATGGAGGCCTATTGTTAAGGGACTCCTGGACTCCTTGCAGCATCCCTTTCAGTTCTGGTTGGTGCATTTGTCTAGAGATGTTGAACAAATGGGGTCCACTGGAGAGGACAATCAGGGTGGGGAGGCCTCCAGGAATCATGACCCACGAGGAAGGTTGAAAAGCTTCAGGTAGCCCATCAAGAAATTGGAACCTTTCAAAATGCACATTTCCTGGACTCAGAAATGTGAAGAGAAAATTGGGTATGGAAGAGTTAGAAGTTTGTTATTGACTTCAGAGCTCAGATCAAGGGGCAGGGGTGGAAAGAGTGAAAAGGCACACTTCAGCTCTGGAGAGGAAGCTACATGTGCTGGGCAGAAGAAGGGCCCTCAAAAGACGTTCAGGTTCAAATCCTTGGAGCCTGTGGCTATTTTCCCTTATGTTTTTGTTTCCTGGCTGCTAAAGCAAATAGCATGCAATGGGTTGGCTTAAGGAGATGCATTTGTTGGCTCACGGTTTCAGAGGCTTGCTTCCTCCTAGGGTTGGTATTTTCTGACTGACTGGAAGTCTTTGGGGTTCTTTGGCTTTTCTGTCGCATGGCAATGCACAAGGCACCGTCTTCTTTCTCCCTCAGGTTCTGTTGACTTCTGGCTTCTGGCTTCTCCCTGTTGTTCATCTCTTGAAGTCTGAATGTCATTCAGTTTATAAAGGACTCCAGTAACCTGGATTAAAGCCAAGCTCAATTCAGTGGGGTCACACCTTAGCTGAAGTGTCATCTTGAGCACATCTTATTTACAATGGGTCCACTCTTACCAGAATGCCGACCAAGACCGAGAACGTGTCCACTGGTGCACACAAATAAATCCACATTACTTTGTATGGCAAAGACTTTGCAGATGTGATTACATTAAGGATCTCAAGCTGGCAGGTGACCCTGGATTATCCAGGTGTTTCCTAAGTGTAATTGCAAGTGTCATTATAAGAGTGAGGCAGAGGGAAATTTGACATACATGCAGAGAGAATGCCACCTAGCCACTGGAGCGGATGCTGTACTGCTGGCTTTGAAGATGGAGGAGCCATGAGCCAAGGAATGTCACCCTAGAAGGTAGAAAAGGCAAAGAAATGGATTCTTTCATAGAACTTCCAGAGGAAGCATGGCCCAGTGGAACTGGTTTTGGACTTCTGGCCTCTGGAACTTTGACAGAATAAATTTCTGTTGCTCTAAGCCACCAATTTGTGGTAATTTGTTACAGCAGTCTTAGGAAACTAATACACCTTGCAAAACAATCTCTTTGTGACTGTTTTGGGTTCCTAGGCTGTTTAAAGCAGATACCATGAAATGTGTTGACTTTAACAATGGGAATTGATTAGCTTACAAACTTACAGTTTTGAGACAGTGGAAATGTGCAAATCAAGACATCATCCAGATGATGCTTCCTTCCCAAAAACCAGCCCTGGTGATCCTGGACCTTTTTGCCACATGTGAAGACCAGCAGTGGCTACTGGTCTCTCCCTTCTCTCCTAGGCTTCATTAATTGTAGCTTCTTGTTTCCCTCTCTCTCTCTCTCTCTCTTTTTTTTTTTTTAGTTATTTTGCTTTAGATTTAATTTAATTTATTTACTATTATTACTATTTTTAAGATTTTTAATTTATTTCTCTCCCTTTCCTCCGCCCCCCCTCCCCAGTTGCCTGCTCTCTGTGTCCATTCGCTGTGTGTTCTTCTGTGACTACTTCTATCCTTGTCAGCAGCACTGGGAATCTGTGCTTCTTTTTGTTGTGTCATCTTGTTGTGTCAGCTCTCCGTGTGTGCAGCACCATTCCTGGGCAGGCTGCTCTTTCTTTCGCGCTGGGTGGCTCTCCTTAAGGAGCGCACTCCTTGCGCGTGGGGCTCCCCTACACGGGGGACACCCCTGCATGGCACGGCACTCCTTGCGCGCATCAGCACTACGCATGGGCCAGCTCCACGTGAGTCAGGAGGCCGGGGGTTTGAATCACGGACCTCCCATGTGGTAGGTGGATGCCCGATCCTTTGGGCCAAGTCCGCTTCCTCTCTCTCTCTTTCTCTCGCCCCGCCCCCTTAACTGAAGTAGCCTTATCAAAAGGATCAAAAGGTTCTCCTTACAACGGGTCCACACCCATAGGAATAGATTAGATAAAAGAACATGTTTTTCTGTGGTACGTACAGCATCCAGCCACCACGGTGAACAGTGAGGTAGGAAGGTCTCCTTCCTTGAAAATGGTTGAAGAGCAGACTGCTTCTCAAAAGAGATGGTGGCCCTGGGTTCCAGGTAACACAGGAGAACTTCTGAAGCCCCTGTAGCCATTAGACTGTAGCATAATGCCACTACTGACAGATCTAACTTCTGTATGCGAGGTAAGGGTCTTTTTAGACACACCCCTGCTTTGAATTCATATCTCACGGCCAGATGTAAGAAGTGGAGGGAGATTCAAAAGCGAAGCACAGGTCACCAGGAAGTCCCTAGAGCTTCAAACGTTGGAACCAGGCACTCTGCATGGGGAGAAGTCTGCTGCGTGTGCCCCAGCTTCTAGAAGCTCTGAGTGGCCCTTGACTGAGGGTAGCCTGCCTGCTGTGCTTGCAGCTCTGGCCCCTTCTGGGGCTTTTTTCCCTGACACACTGCAAACCACACTTAGCTGCCCATGAGGCATCAGAGCCTCTGCCAAATGGCCGGCCAAGCAGATCTATAACTCACTCCACAGACTGAAATAGAAACTCGTATTCTCCCTGGGTATGAAAAATGGGGGAGTTATTTAATTTTGAAAGGAACTCAACAAGCTTTATTATAGGTCATTTTATTCTGGAACACAATCCTCTGTAGGATTCTCCTTGGCACTGTTTTCCTCCATCTAATGCGGGGATCCTCAACCTTCCCACTACTGACATCATTCTCGGTTTTGTTTGCGGCATTGTAGGATGCTTGGTGGCATCCCTGCCTCTGCCCAGTAGATGCCAGTGCAACCCCCTAGTTATGCCGACCAAAAAAGCTTCCAGACATTGGCCAATATCCCCTGGCGGCAAAACCACCCCTGGTTGCAAACCAACCACTGGTCTGATTAAACAGAAGGAAAAAAATGATGATGTCCACACAAAAACTAGTATCTGAATGTTCATAGCAGCATTATTCTCAATTGCCAAAAGGTGGAAAAAACCCAAATGTCCACAATGGTTGAATGGATAAACAAAACATGCTATGGTTCGTGCAATGAGCCATCACTTGACTTAAAAAGGGAGTGAAGTTCTGATACATGTTATACACTGGATGACCCTTGAAAACAATCGTGCTGAGTGAAAGAAGCCAGGCACGAAAGATCACATACCTTATAATTCCACTCAGTCTAAGGAGACAGAGTAGATCTGCGTTGCCAGGGTTTGATGGGGATGGGAGTTTGTGGAAGTGATAGCTAAAGGGTATGTTTTTTTTTAAGGGATGTAAATATTCTAAAATTAACTGTGGTCATGATTGCACAACTCTGTGCATATTAGAAAACCATTTGCATTGCATATTTTAAGTGGATGAGCTGCATGGTATGTGAATCGTATCTCCCTAAAGCTATTTTTAAAAAATTAAAAAGGACAATAAAATGAATGAGTAGAAAAGAGACCTGGGGTCTGGACTGCTTCTCTGTTGAGGACAAAGTGGGCTAGAAGTGATGTACGTGGGCAATTTCTGGAAATGTTTGCAGTGGTTGGAGACACTGCCAGAGCAGGAAGGCCTCCCTGGCTCTGGGCTCAGATGGGTTACTCCCATTGACCTCCTCGTTAGCCCACTCTCAGGACTGCAGGTGAGAGCAGAGAGGCCCGCCGAGCGTTCTCCTGCCTCAGGGCCCTAGGCTTCCTGGCCCACATGGACTCCCTCTTCTCTCCTCTCCTGAACCACAACACTCAATATGAGGGGACCCTCTGCTTCTCACCAAGCCCAGTTCTCACCAAGTCCATCCTTCTTCTCCTCAAACCACACAAGCACTGGATCACTCTTGAGGGCTTTGAGCTTGTTTCCTCCACCCCCAAAACTCTCCCCATATTTCTGCTTGCCTGGCTTCTCTTCAGCACTGAGGTCTTAGTTAGATGTCTCTGTCCACCCATCTAAAACCATGTCCACTCATTCTTCAGCTAATCACCTCCTTTTATATTTTCTTCATTGCACTGGTCATAATCTGCCATCGTCAGGTCTGGGGTTTGTTTATTTGTTGAGGACAGACTGCTCCTCCGCTATAAATTCCATGTGAAAGGGCCTTGTCTATTTTGTTTACTGCCATATTCCCAACACATAGAACACGGAGTAGGAACTCAGTAAATATTTCCTGAGTGAATGAATGAATGAATGAAAGGCACTGGCAGTCCATCTAAAGAATGTGAGTCATAGGGCCCCTTCTAGCCAATCATTTTCTCCATAGTCCCCTGAACCTAGACTGGTCTCTATTAAAATGCAAACATTCTCGCTTCTGCTCACCCCTTTCTTGAGATTTGTGGAGTGCCACTGGGAGGAGGGGGGCTCAGGCCTTGACGGAGAGGGCTGAGGAATCTGTCCACAGCTGGATCTGCAGGAGGGCTGAGAGGAGGCCATGGACATCATTCTCTCACTAGGCTCTTTGTTGTCAAGGAAGCTTCCAATGGACAGTCCAGGGCCCCAAGGCACTGGCCACCTCTGCTGCAGAACAAGGATCCTGGACCCCTCCCCAGCATCTGGAACACCAATGGTCTTTTCCCAGCCTCTGTGTGGAGCTCCAACCATTCCCACCTTCCTGACCACAAAATGTATACTTTGTCAGGAAGGGCTCTTCTGCAGCCTATCACAGGACCACAGAAGAAATTGGATGAGTTGTGGGAAGGTCAACAGAGGCAAAATGATGCAATTTTCCCACCCTACTAAGGGCTCTTGTCCTCATGCTGCAGTATGGTGTCCAGCCTCATCTTCCCTCTCAAGTGGCAAGAACCAAACCCTTCTAACCCCCAGACCCACCCAGCTCGTGCCTTTCCCCTGGCATGGGCATTGCATTATGTCATGGATCCTTCAACTCTGGACAAAGAGACCTTCCTCATCAGAGTCCTGGAAACTGGGAGCAGTTGAGTTATCATCCATCTTCCCCACCTTCTTTGTCTCTAGGATACATCAGTTAGCGTGGCCTGCAGGTGTGAAGACCACCTGGTGGAACCAACTGGACTGTGTTGAAACCACTCCAAATCAGCTCCAGTTAAGAAATTGAGAATGGCCTGTACACGGGCAAAAAGGCAGCACACTTTATTTGTAAAGTTTATCCAATAGTTGGCTAGTGGTGTGGAGCTGGCCCATGCGCAGTGCTGATGCGCGCAAGGAGTGCCGTGCCACACAGGGGTGTCCCCCGCGTAGGGGAGCCCCACGCGCAAGGAGTGCACCCATAGGGAGAGCCGCCCAGCGCGAAGGAAGGAGCAGCCTGCCGAGGAACGGCGCCGCCCACACTTCCCGTGCCGCTGACGACAACAGAAGCGGACAGAGAAACAAGACGCAGCAAAAAGACACAGAAAACAGACAACCGGGGGAGGGGAGGGGAATTAAATAAATAAAAATAAATATTAAAAAAAAAAAAAATAGTTGGCTAGTGTTTCATAAAATCCATCTGAGTTCCTCGTAAAAAGAATGTGGCCCTGCAAATACAGTGAGGGAGATGTTTCAGACAAGTCTAGTTAATGAAACTATAGTCTGTTTAACAAGGATTATTTTTGGAATGTCGCAAGTCATCGTGAACACTGCTGGGTGTGTCTTTTCATAATTTCATTTCAGAAATGTTCGATGGACTTCGGAGATGAAGCAAAAAAATACCTATGATAAGATTTTATGGGCATTTAGTACATCTGCAGCCATGCCAGAGACGCCTTCAGAAACAAAGTACTCAAAAGGTCTTTATTTTTGCTGATTTATTTTTTATTTAAAACTCAAACAGTGGAATACTTACTGTGAGGCTTTTGACCACTGCCCTGCATTGAGCTGGAATGCGCATGCGTTCTCTTGGTTGTGAGCACCTTTGCTTTATGAGCGACTTTGCTTTATGGGAGCTATCAAAAATTATCTAACTAACCCAACTGTTCTTAAAAACTCGGGTTTGCCACACAGATGAGAAGGAATCATAGAGTGGCCTTTAGATCAGGGTTAATTTTATGGCCAAATGGCGAGCCTTGTTACTCAGAACACTCAGTGATTGGATTTATTATGCAAGAACAAAGAGGTAGCACATTAACTTCTATAATGACCACGATGACTTGAAACGAATCTCAGGAGCCATCAAATGTCTACAGTTGAGACATTTTTCCCCAAGAAATAAGGCTGCACCTGGACTTTGCCAAGACCATTTATGGCATAGCCATAAGGAAACCATCTCAGTTGAAACCGTGCCAGTTTTATAATGAACTTGGACTTGGGTCTTGCATCAGGTTAGCTCTGAAGAAAGAGTAACTTCTTTACCAGGACTCTAGTGGCAGTTCTGGTAAAACCAAAAACCAGCTTGAAAATGGCTAAAATGGGAAATTTTGAATTGTCTATATACACATTAGTACAGTAAAACATTTTTAAAAAACAACAGAAAACAAACAAGGGAAAGCCTCCGATTACAGATATTATTCGTAGTCTACGGCTGGAAAAAACAGAACTTCTTATATTACCATTTAGTGCATGGACAAGACTTATTCTATAAAGAATATTTTAAGTAACTTTACTGAAGAATTTGCCTAACCTCTTTAATCCTGTGGGGAAAGTAGATGATGAAAGATGAAAGTAAGTGGGCAAGCCAATTGCACGAATTCAATTAATATCAAATCTATAAATAAGAGTGTCATTCCCCTGCCCCCTAGTTTTGTTGTCGTTGTTGTCATTGTTCTGGAAGAATTTTTGGGGTATAAAGTGTACTTTTCAAAAATAGAATTTATGAGACTAATTGCATTAACTCAACGGGGAGTAGAAATGTCCAAACAGCCTCCATGAGTCATTTCTTGGATTCTAAAGGAATTGGTTTCAGGCAGGAGTTTCCTCCTCCTTGAGATTTGCTCTAAGAAGTTCCAGACCCCCTAGAGCCACAGCTCTCCCAGGAGCCCTTCAAAGTAGCAGCCCAGATGCCAGAAACCAGGGCTGTCCCTGGGCTGGGGGGACTCCTTCCTCAGATGGTTCAGGCAGCTGTGCCCCCTGAGGTGGTCCAGATCTCGCTCCCTCTATTCCATTTAAAAATACACAGCATTGAGGAAGGGGGCAGGGAGTGGTGGAGAAGAGGTGGGGGAACCAGGAAAGGAAGGAGTCTGGGGATGTTCCAAAAGCCATCACCAAGGTGATTTTCTAGCTCTCTGGTAAGTCTAGAGCAAGCTTAAGCTTAGGGCTTCCATCAGTTGCTGCAGAATCATATCCTTTCTGGTGGCTATGGGCTTGGGGGGGCTTCTGGTCTCCGTGGCACCCACCCCTCCCTGAAACAATGCTGGGCGCCATCGTGGGCTTCTCCCTGTATAGCTCTTTTTCAAGCAGCTTTATGGAGACGTAATTCACCCATTTGAATTATACAATTCAGTGGCTTTTCATATAGTCACAGACAGGTGCAGTCATCACCACAGTCAATTTTAAAACATTTTATTACCACAAAGGGGAACCCCATGCCCTTGGCTATATCACCCATCGCCTCTAGGTCTCAGCCAACCACTGATTTCCTTTCTGTTTCCATAGATTTGCCTCTTCTAGACATTTCATATAAGTGGAACCATATAGTATATATCTTCAGGATCTGGCTTCTTTCACTTAGAATTATGTTTTCAAGGTTCATGGTATGGCACTCCCTTGTTTTTAAAGCAATTGTTGATTTATCTCCATGTCTTAAAGTCAGGAATAAATCAAGTCCCAATGCTTTAAGGATCAAATAAGTTTGGGAAATACTGGGTTAACCATTGATAAATATGTATGTTTACTGCAGGACTTACCGGAAATTTAATGTATGTTGTGAATCTCCAAGAGATGGATTAGGTAGGGCACATTTTCCAAATGTCTTTAACCCTGAGCCCTCTTATCAAGGAAGATCTCCTTGGCACAGTGTCCTCAGAACTCCCATTTAGGTACTTGTTAGATTCAGCAATTAGATTCCATGTCCAACACATAGCAGGTAATCCACAGGATATAGTTAGTGTTTCAGGGCCAAATAACAGCACCAATCGGTTCTTTTTTCCTAGTCCTTCACCTTAATCTCCACCCCCAACCCATTCCGCCAAGAGGTCTTAGGCTGTGGACCTCCTGGGGCAAGGAAAGGAAAGGAGAGGCATACTGGAAAGCGAGAACCTGATGACTTTTTCCAATGGAAAGGTTTGACAACTACTGTTGCATAAAAGAAAAAAGTAATAATAATAACGTCATAAAATAAAATAAAAAGTGAATCTTCAAGAGGGAAACCAAGGAAGGACCCAGAGAGTCTGACAGAATTTGGGGAGGAGAAGAGAATTTGGAGCACTGAAATGTAAGACACAGAAAGAGAGAAGGATGGAGAACAAAAATAGGAAGAAGTGTTGGTGTGTGTTGGGAATAGAATCTTCCTTTGGCTTTTCCCAGAGACTTCAGTGAAGACTTCATTTGCGGTTTGCTTTCTTCTTTGACTGCTGGATTGTTTTGTTGATGTTGTCGTTGTTGCTTAATCACAGGCTATGCCAGGGCTGGTTTCAGGGTGCCAGCACATCGACCCAACTCACTGCAGGCTTCCTTGATGGTAATATGAACCATTTCCTTTTGTTCATTCCATTGACCATCCATAGGTCTTCTTGTTTCTATCCCTAGGAGAGGATGTTGGCATTGGTACTGTGGAACTGAGTATCGGAGCTGAGTATTTGCCCTTGGATTTATCAGGTTAGAAGAGGATAGTTCAGCAAATTGTTGGTCACCTTGATTGGGCCGAAGACCCAAAACCTCCAAATTGTGGCGAAGGACTGGCCAAGGAAAGCAAAACCCAAACATTTCAAGGGATTCCCATTTCCAGGGTCCTCAACAGCAAGGTGAGTTTTTGTTTCTAGCAGGTAAGCCTAACAGGTGTCTTTTTCCATGCCCGCAACTGGAAGTGATGGTATAGTCTGGAGCTTCCGCTGTACTCAAGCTGCAGTGGTAAGCACATCTAGCTGTTTTGCTGAACTTCATGAAATCTTGAAATCAAACAGGAGCTATTTTTTCCCTGCTTATAATTTCCACCTAAAGCCTCTCTGCAGGTGACTTTAAGGTCTGCTTTGAAATCATTCTCCAAAGCAAAAAAGGATGCTTTTTGCACATTATTTTCTTCAAAGAATTTACAAATCGAGGATCTGATAAGCACAGTTGATGATTAAACTTAATGAGCTGGCTGCCAGGAGAGCTTTGATTTGCTTTGACAAAGGTTCTTTGAGCATGGTTGTAAAACCAGATTCTGTACTTTTGTTTTGTTTTGGTTTTGTTTCCGGCTTTTCTGTTGATGGTCTTAATTTAAGTCTCAAAGCACTTGGGTTTCCTGGAAGGTTCTGTAGGCTGGGCCTTTTCCTGAGGGGCCTGTATAAAGCAGATCTGGCCACCCTGGGGAGAACCTGGCTGGTGGCGCCAGCCAAGGATATTTTTTAGAAATGATTTATGCATGACATAGAGTTCAATATTTTAATTTTTTATTTTTTAAATTAGAATAAATTTTAAAATTGAAGAGGGATATGAGAGGGACAAGGGAGAGTGTAAAGTAGCATCCCCTGATAAAGCTGGTTTTGCTCTTGGTTTTGGTTGGGTTTGGGTCCCCTGGGCAAAATGGGCACGTTGGCGTTTGCATTCAACAGCAGCGTTTGCTTTTTACTTGAGTAACAGGGATTATCATACTCTTCTTTCATTATTTATTCATTTGTGTGTTTGCATCACCCAGATACCTGGAGCTGGTTGAGGTCTAGTGTCAGTTCGTGGTATCCCCTGAAAGCTTCTTGAGATGCCCTCAACCCAGAATTGCTATTTCATCCCATGTAGGGCAGGACCAAAGATCATGCATTTAAAAAATTAAAAGTAGAAATTCCCTTTATCAGTAATACTCGGCTGGAGGTAAAAACCAGTTCATATGGGAAGATTTCATCAACAAGAGCTCCCTGCCTTCCCCACCCCATCCACCGCCCAGGTCCATGGAAATAACCATTTTACATGAACACCTTTGAACTCTTTCTGGTCTTAATTCTTATGGCAATCACCTCCATGCTGCAAGGTGATGTATGGTATGCCACTTAAAAAGGTGGATTAGAGGAAGCTTAGGTGGCTTAAGCGATTGAGTGCCTCTCTCCCAGGTCGGAAGGTCCCGGGATCGGTTTCCGGTGCCTCCTAAAGAGTAGACAAGCAGACACAGAAGAATGTGTAGCAAATGGACACAGAGAGCAGACAGAGCGAGTGCAGGCGGCAAGGTGTGTGTGTGTGTGGGAAATGTATGGATTAGGCCTTATCTAGACTTCCATCCATGCTAAATGAGGTTCTGCTCCTCTCTCCCATTTACAGCCATCACCTTTGAGCTTAAATATCTCTATTTGTAGCTCCATCCATAGTTTCTCTTAGGCCCTAGCTTGGAAAGATAAAGCTGTCGGCGTTCTTGCCACGCCTGTTCCCCCACTCCCAGCGATGGAGCTGGACCTTGCCCCAGCCTCCTCTCCCCTCCCAGGCCTTAGGTCGGCTTTGGAGCCCGTGGCAGCTCTCACTTGCTTCCCTATTTAGAAGGCAGGCATTGCTCTCCGCCTACACCCCAAAGAACTTAATTTAGACCTGGTCATATATAGCGCTACTTGCCTTCAGAATTCCTGGTCCTCATCCTTTGGAAAGACCTGGAATGTGCCTTTTTAGTAGATGGCTACGATGCCAATGGTCTGGGAAATGCACTCTAAAAAAACCCCGACAAAACAGGTGAGCATGACATAGCAGTTCTAGTCTATGCGAACACAGCACTAACACAGAAAGTTAGAATGGGGCTCTAGTTGTGCAACTGGCATGACGGAAATATCTATGTTAAATCTCAAAAATATCATCAGGGGTTTGAACGAATTCATTCAACAAATATTTACTGAGCTAGTTCTGACTATGTATCACGCACAACCATTTTTATTGTAGTGTATTTTTCTTTTAAGGTGCTCTCACGTATTTCTAATTCCAGGGATATTTATTCAGTATATTGTTTCAAAAAAAGAAAACCTTTATAAATGGCTTGCAACAAGTCATTACAGTGTAGGCAGAGTTCCTGCAAGCACCTCTGGTGAGGAAATAAAAATCTGGGAAGTTCTTTTATTTCTTTTTGATTTATATGTAGATAAACAGGTGAATATGACACATGATTAGAGCTATTTTAAATTCTTCATGTTCATTTGGTTAATGCAGTCTCATCTAGCTTCCTTATTCTCTCTCTCCTATGCTTCCTTCCTTCCTTCCTCCTTCCTTCCACTCCCCCTCCCTGTCTCCCCATCCTCCTCCTCCTTTCCCTACTTCTGCTTGTTACTTTTTTTCCCTCTCTCCCTCCGATCCTTAATTTCTAACCAAAAGATTTAGAAAACAAACAAACAAAAAATTCAGTAAGCTTACAAGCATCCCCTTTTAATTGGCCCTAGTAAAGAAAATAACCAAATCATCATTTGGTTTTTCTACGGTGCATAAAATTTATTCTGGGGAAAAAAAATGCAGAAACAAAGAGAAGTGCCTCCTATGGACGAGTATTTTGCAGGCAGCATCTCATCTAGTCCTTACAACCAGCCTCTGAGGTATACTTACCTTGGTTTAAAGTTGGGGACATCAGGTCTAGAGGGTTAGCTAAGCTGCCCGCGGTCATTCAGCTAGCAAGTGGGGGCAGCGGAATTCCACCTCCTGCATCTTGAATCTGCAGCCAGCCCATGGGTTTGTCACACCCAGTGCCTCCCTCCTAACCGAGGGCACAGGCTAGCGTGACTGCGCAGAGTGTGTCTTTCCATTGCCCCAGCAGAGTCCCTCCGACCTGGCGTTTCAAAGCACTTTGAGCTCAAGTCACCTAGCTAAACTCTGTCCTTGTAAACGCTGTATCTGCGCTGAGTTGAAAGTGTCAAGAGTGGCATTTAAGAAATGGCTTGGAGTCAAAATCCCAATTTTAAAAACAAAAGTAGGTAAGATTTCCTATGAAGAGCTGAGAACAAAGTTCTGGATAATCCCTATTTTCTGCCCTGAAGCTGTTCTCCGGGGGAGTCTGGCTGCTTCTGGTGCTGTCTCCTTCTGGCTTCAGATTCCTTTCTCTTCTCTTGAATGCCTAAAAAAGAAAATAATGTGAGTGTATTTATTTATGCTTCATGTGTCATTAAAAAAACCAGCAACTATGTGATAAAATAACCATGGAGACCCAAGAGGCATGCCTAGCTCAAGCGATGACTAGAGAAGCTGGGCTAGTTTACCTTGACAAGAGCCTTGAATTGGACAGTTTCTCTTTCAAACTTTTTAGATGTGTGGTTCCAGGAAGCAATGGTCATCAAAACCTGCCTCTGCCAAGCAATGTTCTTTGCCATGGTGAGGCCACGACTAAGCACGTTTTTACAGTTCCGAAGGCCAGAACTTCGGAAGCCAAGTTGGGCTGTGATGACTCCTTTTGGAAGGAGTGGTGGGTGAATTTTGTCCCCAGAGAAGACGTATTCAGGTCCTGGCTCCAGGGCTCGTGAATGGGACCTCATTAGGAAAAAGGGTCTTTGCAGATGCGATGACCTGAGTTGCGGCCACACTGGGTTAGGGAGTGCCCTGGACCGACAAGACTGGGTCCCCGTAGAAGGAGAGCCAGAAGTTTGGCAGAGAGTGCACCCAGCACCCAGGAGCCGCGGACCACCAAGAAAGGCTGGCGCCCACCAGAAGCCGGAGAGGCTGGAAGCACCTCCCTACGGGCTTCAGAGGTGGCGGGGCGGCCCTGCTGACACCTTGATTTCGGCCTCCTGGCCTCCAAGACTGTTTTTGAGACTATAAAGTTCTTTTGTGGTACCTTGCTAAGGCTGCCCTAGGAAACTCTGGCAGAGGGCGAGAGATGTTTCCTTCTAAGCAGGGAAATGGATGGGGAGAGGGATGGGTCCCAGAGGGCCAGCTCAAGACCAAAAAAGGGAAATGCAAATCTTCGACACTTGCGTTTGAGAAAGGTTTTCTCTTTTTCCTCTAGCCCAATAATCTCCCAGTCGGCAAGTTCATAGCGGTGCCTGACCTTGCCCTCCCGACAGAGAGATTAGATAGTGTGAGGGATTGGCAAGGTCTGGACGAGGAAGGAGGTAAATTGCCCTGTAAAGGTGACTGCCATAAATGAGAACTGGCTGAACTGGAGCCCAGGGCCCTCTGCATCACGCTTTGCCAGCCCCGGGAAAGGATGGGTGGCTGAGGCCGGCCGTGGGGCCCCCGCCTCCTCTCGGTTCACCCTGGCCTCCGTCCGCTCCGTGCACTCGGCCCCGCCCCCCCCCCCCAGGAAGCCAGCAGCCCGTGCAGAGGGTCGTCAGGAGGTGACAGCACGTCACAAGCCACCAGCCAGCCTCCCCACCTCCTTCCTTAACCCTGAGAGCGGGTTCGGGGGGGGGGGGGGGCGTCTTCTCACCTGATTTGATGGCTGTCCCCGAGAGGGGCCGGCTTTGTTGGCTGATTCACCGGGACCAGGACCAGAGCTGTCCCGCCCCTGCCCCAGCTCGGTCCTGGAGTTGCCCTGTGCCCCGGTGGGGGGGATCGCCTCCTCCTTCATCCGCGCCCCGGGTTGATAGCTGCTTTATCGCCCCAGCGAGCTTGAGGGCGGTGGCTCAGCTAAGGTTGGTGAAGTTCTTTGAAGCTACAAAGTGCCCCATAAAGGCAAGACCTGGCTCTGGTCTTGCTGCAGCGAGTGTAGGCTTTCCTGTGGCACTGCCCTCTTTTGTGGAGGCTTCATAGCCTTGAACGAGTTAAATGGGTTCTCTCGTTCACCACGGAGGCTGGGCGTGTGTGTGTGTGTGTGTGTGTGTGTGTGTGTGTGTGTGTGTCCCTCCACTGGAATACAATGGCCAAGGACATCCTGCGGAGGAAATACAGCCTTCGCCAGGGAAGGGACAAAGTCCTCCCTGTGGGTGGTAGCTTACCTGGCCGCCAGAACTTTCGATCTGAAAACACCACCTACGCCCCAGGCAGGCTGCCAGGAGCAGGAGGGGGAGGCAGCTGAGCGGAGATGAAAGGGACCTGCTTCCACTGACCGAGGGATTGTTAGGTTTTCAAAAAATTTTTTTGGAAATAGCAAGGAATTTCTGCTTCTCTTCTTGATTTCTCCAAACCTTTATCCCCCCTCCCAGCCCCTAGAAAAGGCCTATTAGTAAGCGGTCCTCAGGTCTGCATGTGTCTCTCCTTGTCCTGGTCCGAGAGCCGGTGGGCGCGTCAGGCCGGCCGGGATTCCCAGTCCCTTGGCTGGAATGACGACTCTGCGGTCCCTCCCCCCACTCAAGCCTGGGTGGGGGGGCGGTGGAGGGGGAGGCTTCTGCGCTTTGCAAGGGAGGGATTCCCGGCGGGAGGGTGCAGGTTCCTGTGCTGGTTTTAAACAGCAGGGAAGGCCCTGCCCCCCACCCTACCCCCCCCCATCTTTGGCAGAACAAAGAAGGCCCAGTGCTCTGGGGCCGGTGAAAACAAAGCCGCATTTCCCATCAAACTTCAAGCGGGGCCGGGAGGAGACGGAGCGGGCAGGTGTGCCAGCGGGGAGCCCAGGGCACTGGTGCCCAGCCCGGGAGAACAACGAGGAAGGCCCTGTGTGCGGAAAATCCACACCTCCGCCCTCCTAAAGCCGGGAGTGGCCCACTCCTGACCTTCCTATTTACTCCCTGTTGCTTTCTTCTTCACCGTCCACTGGTGGAAAGACCCCCTGTGGCTTTTTAATAAAGTGGAGCTCTAGTTCATACGCCATAAAGGCCACCCTTTAGAAGCGTGTGTTTCAGTGGCATGCAGCACATTCACAACGTTGTGCCACCACCACCACCACGGTCATCAGCCCAGAGGAGGTCCTGTGCCAATCACACAGGCAGGCCCCTGCCCTCTTCTCCCCACCCCCGGTCCCAGGAGTCTGCTTTCTGTCTCTAGGGATTTCGCCTGTCATGTAAGTGGCCTCATACAGTGTCTGGCTTCTTTCAGGTAATGTAATGTCGTCAAGGTTCTCTTCCCTGCCAGATCCTTGCCAGAACTTCATTCCTTTTTTATGGCTGCATAATATTCCATTGTATGCCTAAGTTTTGTTCATCAGCTGGTGGATCGATGTGGCTTTTACCGTGTGCTCAGTTTGCAGAAGGTCTAGCCTCTCCTCCACAAGGGCAGGGGCTCTGGAGCCCACTAGCTTCGAGTCTTCCATCGGCTTAGTGAAATGCACCCATCGCTTCCTTGCTAAGTGAATAAGCAAAGAGCACCCTGAGCCTCGGAATATCTGGCAAGCAGAACACTTGGTACCTGTGCAGCCTTTTGCCAGCTCTTAACCTCTTTTTTTTTTTTTAAAGATTTATTTATTTATCTCACCCCCCCACCCCAATTGTCTGTTCTCTGTGTCTATTTGCTGCGTCGTCTTCTCTGTCCACTTCTGTTGTTGCCAGCGGCACTGGAATCTGTGTTTCTTTTTGTTGCATCATCTTGTTGTGTCAGCTCTCGGTGTGTGCGGCGCCATTCCTGGGCAGGCTGCACTTTCTTTCGCACTGGGCAGCTCTCCTTACGGGGCGCACTCCTTGCGCATGGGGCTTCCCTACGCGGGGGACAACCCTGCGTGGCAGGGCACTCCTTGCGCGCATCAGCACTGCGCATGGGCCAGCTCCACACGGGTCAAGGAGGCCCTGGGTTTGAACCGCAGACCTCCCATGTGGTAGACGGACGCCCTAACCACTGGGCCAAGTCTGCCGCCTCTTAACCTCTTTCGGCCTCAGTTTCTTCATCTGGGAAAATGACGGGCTTGAACCAGGGGCCTCCCATGTCTCTTCTGGCTCAAATCTTTAACAAAGCAATTAATAAGTCATCTCATATGACCTTTTTGAATAAGACAGAGGGAAGGAAGCTGTGGACTGCCTCAGGGGAACCCATAACCGGAAGCTCCTTTTTAAACAATCCCAAGCAATCCGGGGAAGGAAGGTAGTCCTAACAGGTTTCCAAATGACAGTAAACTGGAGATAAAGCAGATGTATGGAGTGTCAGGCCAAAAGACAAAGAGTAACTACTACAAATGCAAAGTCTGGCATTTTAGTTTCAAGGCCTGTGGAACCAGCTGGGGGAGACACAGACAGAGTGGCTATTAATACTAGGCTCGAGGTTTTGGTTGACTCTAAAATTCATGGGTCACCACCTGATGAGCCAATGAGGTTTTGGGTTGTATTAATGATTGCATAGTGGCTGAAGCAAGGGAGGTGACATTCTTGAGACCACCGCTGGTGTGACTGCCACCCCGGAGAGGGAAGACAATCAGCAAAACCAAGGCTAAGGGAGGGTGGGCAGGATGGCCAAGAGCTCTGTACTGGGAAGGTCGGGAGAGCCGGGATTTCAGCCTGCAGGTGGGAAGACAGGCGGGTGCCGTACACACACGGAGAGGACGTCCTGAGAAAGGGACCTGACGCCCGCCGCGTGGACCTGGTGGCCGGCGGGAGTGGTGAGATGGTTAATTGTTACCTGGAACAAGGAAGCACTTGCCAGCCACCAAGGTCCCCGGGAATTGGAGACCAAACCCCAACCCCGGGGAGGTGCCTAGAGGCGGGGCACCCACTTATCTGGAGCAGGGGCTGGGAGCCCGAGTCATGATTTCGAGGATCCACTTAGTCAGCGAGATGTCAGGAATCAACGCGCGGGAAGGGAAGTTCTGGGGCAGAACCACAGAGGAGCTGTCTGCTTGGAGGCGCTTTCACTGGGTCCTGCCAGCCAATGAACGGCCGGGACAGGAGTTTATACCGCGTATGCAAATGAATTGTTCCCCCTAGAACCTGAAACTCCCAGAGGTAAATTACCTTCTGAGGCAAGGGCGCAGTATCCTGGAGCAATCAGCTATCTCTCAATTCACCTAAGCCCTCATTTGCATCAGGCGGGGTGATTCAGCGCAGTTGGAAGTCACTTTGAAAGCTGGTTTCTTCCGGAAACAGCAGGCTGGGCTCCGCCTGGGCTTGGAGAGGCCCATTGGCCGGGTTGCTCTCTTGTTTTTTTTTAAATTAATTAATTTATTTATCCCTCTCTCTTCCCCCGCCCTGCTGTTTTTGAGGTCTGGGTCCATTCCTGTGTTATCTTCTCTATCTATTTCTTTTTGTCTTCTTATTTTTTCTCCCCTAGGATTCACTGGGATTCGATCCTGGGGACCGCTGATGTGGAGAGAGGGTCCCCGTCCATTGTGCCACCTCGGTTCCTGGTCTCTGCTGCGCTTCACCTTGACTCTCCCCTTTGTTGCCTTTTGTACCTGAACGATTTTGAGCAGAGGGCAGGAGACTTAGGGCTGCGTCTGGGCCCCAGGCCGGAACCCGCTCTGATTCTCCGCTGTTGGCCATTCCTCCGCCACGGCTGCCTCGGGCCTTCGTTCACAGGCCAGGCGCGCGGCCGGTGAGTCGGGGCCCTGCGCAGAGCTGGAGGTGGCCCCTGGGCTCTCCACCTCAGTGACCACTTCCAACAGGCTAGACGGACGGACGGCCATGAGCGGCCACGTAGCGTATCCCCACATGCCCAGGCCCAACTCTGTAGAGGGCAATCCCCAAAGGCAGTGCCTGCTGACACATAAACGGTTAAATGATGGAAGCCACAAGCAACCAAGGCCAGCAGACGCCAGCAAGCCAAAGGCAAGGCCCAGTGGAGAACAGGATGAGCGAGGAGGCTGGCTCCAGGACGCTCCTGCCGCAGAGCTCCCGTTCCAGAAAGAAGATTCTGGACGGTTCTTGGGGCAAGGGCACCTGGGTGGAGCTGGAGTCCAAGCACCAAGCACCGGGAGACCAGGAATGAAGGACACGTTCCACAGCACTTAGTGGAGAGAGACATGGGTCAGGAAAGCCCGGGCTCTCCTGGGAGATCCCTGCCATGGGTGAGCACAGCCCTGCAGGAGGTGGCTGTCGGCCTCCGTGCCCTCTGCTCTCCTTGGCTCCAATGGCCCTCGGCCGTGGGTGCCGATAACTCTGATCACCAGGAGGCTTGCCTCACTGGGGGCTTGGCAGAAGCCTGGGGGTCCAGGCCCCTGCCTGAGAGCACGCTAGGGACATCCTGCTTGGTGCTGTGGGAGGCACAGCTCCCTCCCCTGATGCCACCTTGGCTTTGGGACACATCCAGGGCTGTTGCTGTGGCCCTCCACTGTGGACGGAGTCTCTCCCATCTAGAACTGCTGAGGGGTAGATGGGTCTCTTTCCGGGATTCGAAGGGAGGAGAGCACTCTGAAACGGGAATGATACCAACACGTGCCAACCATCACGGCTCTTCTCATCAGACACCGGCGATGCGACACGTGCCGACCTTCATGGCTCTTCTCATCAGACACCGGTGATGCGACACGTGCCGACCTTCATGGCTCTTCTCATCAGACACCAGCGATGCGACACGTGCCGACCTTCATGGCTCTTCTAGGTGGACACCAGCCACAGGGGCTGGTACCAGGAGACGGGTATTTCTGACCACCCTTTCACTCTCTGAAACCCATGGCCTGCCCCATTCCTTCACCTTTCACCCCAGGGACAGTGACAACAAAAGGGAAACCGAGGAAGCAGGTCCCGAGTTCCATCCAGGGTGATACAGCGGCAGAACCTTCGTCCCCAGCCTTGAGGTGACGCCTCCTCGAATGTCCCGTTCTCCACGTGGCAGGCCCCCTTCCCAGCCTTTCTCCCAGGTTCCTGAGCTTTGCACCTGCTTCCTCCCTCTACAGCTGAGACAGGGAAGAGCCGAGAACCTGAGCTCAGCCCCACCACGCTGCCGCTCACTCCTGGGGCACCCCATGGCCTGTTGCTACCAGAAGAGTTTTAGGGGCTTTTACTGCTCACTCCTGGGTGTCGTGGGCATTTGGGGCAGTCGGTCACCAACCCTGTGGCTACTCTTTTAGAGTCTAGGACAGGATTCTTGTTACTTCTCTCTGAGAAGCTGGAGATGGCCATGGGCTTTCTTTCTAGTACATCCTAAGTAGGCACTTGCACACATCATTTTACTTACGATTTTAGAGATGCTGGGATCCCCTTAACCATTCTGGGGGGATTTAGGGACCCATGGACCTGTCCAGAATCTGGGTTAAGGATGGCAGCACGTGGGGAGGGGGTTCAGGGCATGGCTAATTGGGCCAGCTCTGAAGGTCCACAGTTCGCAAGTCCGACCTGCCCTCCGCCCCTTTGCAGCTGTGAGCCCGTGGACACATTTCCTGGCTTCTCCATGCATCCCCTTCCTTGTCTGTGAAATGGGAGCAATACCTGCTTCATGGGGACAGAGGGGATAAGGAATAAGAATCCATGGACCGTGCCTGGCACGTTGGGGTTCATGCAGGTGCCCATCGGTCCTAAGTGTTGAGCTCTGGGTGGTGCCAAGCACTGCTCCGGGCTAGCGAGGCTGCAGGGAGCAGAGCGAAATGGGAGAAGGCTGAATACATAGCGGCCTCTGTTATTCTGCTATTACAAATGCTCCACTTTAGAATGGCCCCCGCTTTCATGTCCTGCCCATGGGTCGTTACCCCTCAGTGTCGACCTCTGCAGAGTTGAAGGAGGACGAGCTTCTAGACGGGGGGAGAACCCCTTCAACCCTTATGAAAGCATTAACTCACAATCTTAGTGCTCTAACAAGAGAGATTTCTTTCTGATATTTTAAAGAAATCAAGTTGGGTCTTCCTCTTCACTGTTCTGGTTAACAACGTGTGAACTTCTTTCTTCCAATAAATAATTTAGCCCTCCGGTTGGCTTGCTCTACCACTCGCTGAACTAGGGTTTTGCAAGCAAACCATTCTCCTTCGTTACTGACCAACAAGGAGAACAAAGGGGGCCTGACAAGGAGAACAAAGGGGGCCAGAACAAGCAGCAGCTCTGGGCCCCTGAGGCACAGAGTAGCCACTCCGGCCACCAGTCCGTGTGGTTCCGGTCTAGGGTCCTACGTAAGCCATGTTCTGCTTCATCTGCCTGCCCAGCCCCAGAAGAGGAGCACCACTTGCCAGGGGACACAGTGCCAGGTCTCGGGTCACAGAGTGGGGCGGTTTTCCTGGAGGCGGCAGTAGCCGGGGGGGGAGGGGTCAGCGCCGGGAGGCTCGGGCAGGGCCTCCCGGCAGTCAGCTGGGCCTCCAATGGCCTTCTGGGAGGGACTTTGGCTCACCAGGCCTCCGCCCGCCTCTGCTGACGTTGCAGGCCTGGAGCTGCGCTGCTGACTTGCCCTTACCTGGCCGGTTGTTTACTAGATTGTTTTTTAACAGCTGCACTTCCAGTAAGACCTGAGAATGCACTGTGACACCCTCCTTTCCAGCCCGAAGCAGGTCACTCGGGCAGCATCTGGGCCAAGAAAGGGAGAGTCCAGGAAGGGTGAGATTAGCTGGCTGTCGGGTAAGTCACCTGACGTGCAGAAAGGGCCTGGGGTAAACCAGAAGGCTGGCTCCGGCCCCCAGCCCCCCAGGGGCTGCCCTTGGGGAGGCTCCTTCAGAGTTGAGCAGCATTTCTTCCTGAGAAGGTCCAAGTGGCAAGGGATCTTGGTCTGGGCGTAGGAGCTAATTTCCAGGGAGACTTGGGCACTTCACTTCTCTTTGGGCCTCAGTTTCCCTACCTGTACAATAGCACCCTCCATTGGTTCGTTTGGGGGCAGCAGCACAGCCCAGGAGGAGGCATGGGGCTCCTGGGTCCCAGAGCTCCGTCTTCCGGGCTGCGGGGCAGCGGGAGAGGACTTCAGCTTGCCAGGTCGCGGGCTCCTCGTGTAATAGGTGGAGGCGTTTCAGATTCTGTGACCCCTCTGTTTTAAGGATTATATGTATAAAGCAGAGTGACAGGGACCCATGAGTGCTCACTACGCAGGGATTCTTATCAATAGTGGTGTTGTTATGGAGCATTTGTGGAGGGCTCCTTCCGGTGGGAGCATCCCATTATTTGTGACCTGATAGAAGACCAGTAAAAAGTCCTCTTCCTCCCTTCTGATGGAAGTTACCAAAAACATCTCTTTCTATTTCACTCACATTCCTGAAACATGCCCATCACTTTTGATTAAAACGGCTTCCCTTACCCCAACGTTCATAGCAGTGTTATTCGCAGTAGCCAAAAGATGGAAACAACCCAAGTGTCCATCGACGGAAGAGTGGGTCAACAGAGTGTGGTCTAGCCACACGGTGGAATATTATCCAGCTGTAAAAAGGAATGATGTGCTGATGCAAGTGACAACGGGGATCAACCTTGGAAACATTGGGCTAAGTGAAAGAGGCCAGGCACAAAAGGACAAATATTGTCTGGTCCACTTATACAAAATCTCTAGAATAAAAATCTCTAGAATAAGCAAATTCACAGAGACAGAAAGTAGAGTAGAGGCTACCAGGGGCTGCAGGGGACAAAAATGGGGAGTTACTGCTTAAGGGGTGACGAGTTTCTATTTCGGGTAATGAAAATGCATTCGTACTGGAAGGTGGTGATAGTAGCACAACAACCTTGTAAAAATAATAATGCCACTGAGTTGTACACTTAAAAATAGTTCAAATGGAAAATTTTGTGTCATGTATGTGTACCACAATTAAAAAAAAATACAAAAACGGAAAGCAAAAATCACTGTTTCCCTGAGACAACAGGCAGGCTGCCCATTTGCAGTGAAAGAGAATAATAATGACAATAATAATAGAAGTAGTAGTAGTAATTTCCTCTTCACCCAGTACTTCAGGCTTAGCAAAGCATTTTCTCACGTCAATCCGCCCCCACAGCCCTGGGAGCACTGCATGTGGCAGATGAGGAAACTGAGGCCCGGAGAGGTTGTCCAAGGTCATGTAGAGAATGAGATGCAGAGGTTGGACTCAAAATCTTGTCCTCTGGTTCTAAATCTAGTGCCTTTCTAGAGCAAAACAGTACAGTTGGCTCTTTTAAATATGAACAGAAAAAGCAAAGAAATGTGTGGCGGTCTTACCACGTGGTTGGGTGAGGCGGTGATGAGCCCCAAAAGGCGCAGGTGAGCTGTCTGAGTGGCGAGCGTTTCATGGATTTCTGGGTCATATGAGCCAACGGGAACAAAAGGAATCCACATGGAAGCCAAGAAAGTATCCACATCAAGTCTCATAAACAGGCAGGGGAAATATAAAAATTCAGCAGATGGAGGAGAGTGATTTGGTTATTAAAGACTTGTGTTGGCTCTTCTTGAGGTCGTCCCATATCTCTTGTCTAACTGTGAGGAAGACGCGAGACAAATCCCAATAGACGGACCAGTCCTGCTCAGATCCGTCAAGGTCATCAAACACAAAAGCCTGAGAAACTGTCACTGTCAAGAGGGCTCAAGGAGACTTGACCACCTAACGTCACGTGGGCTCACAGAACAGAGAAAAGGATTTTAGGTAAAGCTAAGAAAATCTGAAGAGCGGATGGCCTTGATTTAGTAATAATGTGTCAACATTGATTCACGAACCCTAACGAATGTACCACACTAACGCAAGATGTTAATTAGGGAAATCGTGTGCTGGGAGCGGGGGGTTGGAGGTGGTGGTGTTACAGGGTTAAGGGAGCTCTCTGTACTATCTGTTCAATTTTTCTATAAACCTAAAAGTGCTCTCGAAAATGGGATCTCTTGATTTAGGGGGTGAAAAGGGCATTTTTGATGAGCAATATCTCCTTTACTTAAAAAAGCACGAACAGCCAAGGTTTAACTGGAAATTACCAAGCAGAAAAGGCTCGAGGCCGAGAAGTGCGCCACCCCTCGTTCCCACTCCCCACCCAGCAGGACCCAGGGCTGGGCAGGTCTGGGCAGGTAGTGCCGGGCCCCACCCACGGGCGCCAGGCCTCCTGGAACTGACGCGGCTGCGTGCGCTCACGTAGGCAGCTGATATCTGGGCTTGTTTTGGCTTGGAGATCTTTTTAATCTCCAAGGATCGTTTTCAGGGAGCAGCCTCTATTTTTATTCTTGGATGGGGAAGACGTGAATCAGGGTCTAGGCCAAATCCACGGGCCCGTGGAGGCCTGTCCCCAAGTGCTAAATTCCTTGCAGTTTCAAGCAAGTTAAGGACAGACCTGGGTGACTGAAATGAAAACAGCAACAGGACTGGGCCTGCTCATAGGCAAAGAGTTTTGTGCGTAGGAGGCCCTCAGCAAACGTTTGCTGAAAACAGGGCAAACGCCAAAGAGTCGGTCAGCTCCAAGTAGCCATAGGAAGGCAAAGTGGCTTCAGCCAGTGGGTGTCTTCTGAGTCAGTGAGCCAGGTGATTTTTGCCCACCACAAAATATTTATGGATGTGGCTCCTTGTGGTGGAATTTTCTAGGCTTCCTGTGGGCTTGAGAACCCTTCTTTTCCATTCTTTATGCATGGATACGGGGTTACCCTCTGCATCCCCTCTAAGGGGAGCCCCTTGGGAAGGTAGGTGTCCCTCTGAGCTGCGGGTCTTTCGTCTGGAGACCTAGCCAAGTCCATTCTGGGTGTTCTAAGGAGGTCTCCTGGGTGCCTTTGACTGGGACCTGGGGAGTTATTGGAAACCAGCAGGGTTGTTCTGTAGTGATACATTGCCGTAATAAGTTGGCACCCTCCCTAAACTGAAGGCTAATGAGTGGAATCTTATTCTTTTACTGGTACCTGGAGCCAGGAAATGAGCCCTGGACCTTGTATGTGGGAAGTGGTGCTCAACCGTAGAGCCACAGCAACTTCCCTGAGTTGGTTTTTTAGTTTGCTTTTAGGGAGGCACCAGGAATTGAACCAGGGACCTTCCATGTGGGAAGCAGGCATTCAACCACTTGAGCCACATCCGCTGCCCTGAAGAGTGGGATCTTTGGAAAGGTGGAGGTGCGGTATCTGGTCCAAGTCAGTTGAAGACTCAGAGTCTAGGCCCTGGCTGTTTGGGGCAGTATTGTGAGTTTGCCGTGGCCCCAGAGTCATGGGGACAATGGCTTTAGCAGAGGAGCTCCCTTAGCTAATGGGGAGCATCATAGTAAAGATCCAGGAATGCCTGTGGCTTTGGGTCAACAAGGCTACGTGGAATCTGGAACCTCCTTCAGTCATGAGCAACCTCCCAGGTGTTTCCATGTTAGATTTTGTCCTTCCCTGTACCCATTGTTACCAGGGATCCCTAGTTCTTGAGGTGAATGAGTGAGTCTATTCCCCACCATCCAATGGGATGAACTGATTTGCCTACTAGACTTGACAAAATAATCCCTGTGAAATTACCCTATTTGACTTTTTAGAGTGAGTGGAGTCAAAGTGCAAGAAAAGACCTATCAAACACTTTTGGTCTATTTCCTAGCTTTGTTGGGTAGTGTATCAGTTTCCTAGGGCTGTCATCACAAATTGCCACAAACTATGTGGCTTAAAACAAAAGAAATTTATTCTCTGAGTTCTGGAGTACAGAAGTTCAAAATCAACTGTTGACATGGCTGTTTTGCATCTTTTATTTGAACATATATTTGCACTGTATCCATTAAATATATGTCCCAGAGACTTAAATCTTTGGTCTGTTCATATGCCAGTTGAGCTCTGAATCTCAGCAGTGTTGCAACACCTACATGACAACTAGCAAGATGATGATGACGGACAATGCCCATCCCATAAAAACAGAGTATCTACAACTGCAAGTGAGACCATTCCATCCATCTGCCCCATGGGATCTAAGTTCCCTCTCAATCAGAAACAGAGTGGGCATCACCATCCCCAAACCCTCAAGACTGAGGAATGAACAGACACAAGGGGGCATTGCGACTATGGACTAAAGTAGACTTATTATTTTTTAACAATGGAAGAACTTGTATCACTGATATAAAGACAGTGGCCACCAAAGGTTCTGAGGGGAGGGAGTGGGAAGAATAGGCATAACATGGGGCATTTTTGGGACATTGGAAATGTCCTGCATGACATTGCAATGACAGATACAGGCCATTATACATTGTGCCAAAACCTATAAAATTATGCCGTACAAAGTGTAAACCACAACGTAAACTATCGCCCATGCTTCGTAGCAATGCTTTAGTGTGTGTTCATCAGTTGTAACAAAGGTACCACACTAATGAAGGATGTTAATGGGGGAAAGTGTGGGAGGGGGAGGGAGGGGGGTATATGGGAATCTCCTCTATATTTTTATGTAATCTAGAGCTTCTTTTAAAAAGAAAAAAAGAGGGAAAAAAAATAGAAATCTAGGGTTGGCAGGATCAGGCTCCCACCGAAGCCCTAGGAGGGTCCCTTCCTGGCCTCTTCCAGCTTTTGGTGGCCCTGGGCGTTCCCTGCCTTGGGGCAGCATTCCACCCGCCACTCCCCCACCCCCCGGTCTCTGCCTCCATCTTCTCATGCCCTCTTCCCTCTGTCCCTGTGTGTCTTCTCTTCTTATGAGGACCAGCCGTGTTGGGTCAGGGCCCTCCTCATCTTTACTTGATTAACCTGCACAGACCCTGTTTTCAAATAAGGTTGCCTTCACAGATACAGGGGGTTAGGACTTCAATGTAGGACTTTTGGGGGTACACGGTTCAACCCATAGCAAGTGGGTAAGTGCAATATTGGGAAAAGGAGAAGGAGAAGGAGATAACGGATTAAGGCTGGGACATTGTCCCTTCTGTAGGCACAGCTATCACAGATTTCACCTGATGGGAAAATGGGGACTCAAGGTTCCCTCTCTAAGTTGTTTGCCACCACAAGCTCGCCAAACCTTTCAACCTGCTAATCTAGCCTTTGGTGTTCAAAATGTTCTTTATAAATATCCCATGAGTGGAGGGTTGAGTAAGTGGAAGGAAGAGATGAGGAGAGAAAGGTCCACAATAATAAAGTTATAGCTGTCATAAGTTAGCTAGAGGAACATAGGAAAATATACATTTATTCATTTGATACATTTTTTGAGTGCCTACTCTATTAAAGGTAGAATCCCAGATACTTAAATGTCAGTGAATAAAACAAAGATCCCTACCATGGGACACCTGCAGTGTAGCAGGGGAAGTAGGCAACAAGCAAGAAATAGAATAAAAGAATAAATAAAATAAAATAAGAAAAGGTCTTGAAGGTGATGAGTGCCCCAGAACAAAAGAAAATCAAGAACAGGGGAGTTGGGAGTGGGGTTGGGAGGCTGCAGTTTTAAACAGGATGGTGAGTGGAGGCCCATTAAGAAAACGCCCTTCATGAACAGCCTTGCAAGAGGTGAAGGAGTTAGTCCTTGGGGTATCTGGGAAAGAGTGTTGGGGAAAGTAGAACAGCCTCTGCAAATGTCTCCAGGCAGGGGCTTCTCACGTGTCCAAGAAGAGCAAGGAGGCCAGTGTGGTTGGAGCCAGAAGGTCAGGGAGAGAAGTGAGAAGTTGGCTAGAGAAGTAATGGGGCCAGATCACATGGGGTCTTAGAGAAAAAGAGAGAACTCCAGGAGGGACCCAAAGTGTTGGGCCTGACCAAAAATCCTTAACATGTGTTTGATTAATGTAATTCCCTTCTGAAATCAGTGATTCTTGTGGTGAGGGAGGGGAACTGTACATCATAATCTGCCCCCCTACCCTGGAATGTCCCCCCCTTTTTGTTTTCTCATTTTTAAAAAATTATAAGAGGTCCCCATATACCCCTTGCCCCCCTCACCCCACTCCTCCCACGTCAACAACTTCTTTCATCATCATGGCACATTCATTGCATTTGGTGAATACATTTTGGAGCACTGCGGCACCACATGGATAATGGTTTACATTGTAGTTTACACTCTCCCCCAGTCCACTCATTGGGCCATGGCAGGACATACAGTGTCCAGCATCTGTCCCTGCAGGACCACCCAGGACAACTCCAAGTCCTGAAAATGCCCTCACATCACATCTCTTCTTCCCTCTCCCCCTTTTGGAACACCACTGCCTTACAATGAACAATGCCACATCTTCCCCTTGCATGTATTAAGGTGGGAAAAGATCAAAGATGAATGCTGCGAACACATCCAAATTAATTAATATCTGTCACTGCCTAGTATGTGCAAATTCTCTTCTAAGGCCAATCTTTATTTTTCCCCTTTGTATTCCAACAGTGTTTCTTGACCAGAGATACACTAGATAACATGGTACAATTTTAAGGCTCTTAAGGGACACATCTTAATGTAGCAACTGAATATCACAGGTGAGCTTTCCATACATTCAATTCAGATCACGGAACCAATTTAAACTTCACTTTTGGACAGGTCTAGATGATTTAAGAAGAGGTGACTGTGCGGTGAGTAAAGGTCTTGGTTAATGTGGTTCTATTCCCCAGGAGGGAAGATTTTGCTAACATTTTACACTTCATTTAAAGCATCCTTTATGGCTGCCTTCTGGTGCTTCTAATATTCTATCTTGCACAGTAATTACTTTTTGGATTTCAAATCCCACCCCACTCTCCTTTCATGCATTTGCTAGCTATTGTAGAGGTTCCTGGCATATGGTGAATTATAAATTTTCTAAGCTCAGATTTTGACTCTTAGACCTTGGGGAGATGGCCCCCGGAGGTGGGTCACAGCCTCCACCCAGCATGTGGCGCTTATGTGGCGTGGTTCAGTGCTAGCTCCTGATCCCCTCTCACACCAGACCGATGTATTCTGCAGTGGACATGTATTTATAGATTCAAAGGCTTTTGTAGTCCTCACAAGGCAAACTCACAAATGTCAAGGGCCCACTATTTCTAACTCTTCTGAGCCACAGCTCTGCTGGCAACCACCTTCTGACTTCTAATCATCACCTTGAGTTAGTGGTGTCTATTCCTGAGCTTCAGATAAATGGATTCTCTGGAATGCATTCTTCATGAGTGTGACTTCTGTCACTCAGAGTAAAGTTTGTGAGCTGCATCCATGCTGTGCAACTATTGACAACTTGTTCCTTTTTATTTCTGAGTGGGATGCTTTTGTATGAATAGACCACAATTTGTTTATTTTCCAGTTGATGGACATATATATTTTGGGCTACTATGAATAAATCAGGTAGAAACAGTCTTCTCTAAGCCTTTCTGTAGACATATGTTTCCATTTCTCTAGGATAAGTACCTAGAAGCAGACTTACTGGATCACAGGGTTGACACATGTTTAACTTTATTATTTATTTATTTTTAAAATTAATTAATTTATTTTTTGAGCATTTATTTTTATTGCATTTTTTTGAAGATACATAGATCACAAAAAATGTTACATTAAAAAATATAAGAGGTTCCCACATACCCCACACTCCCCCTCCGTACTCCTTCCACATCAACACTCTCTTTCATCATTGTGGCACATTCATTGCATTTGTTATATATATTTTGGAGCACTGCTATACCACATGGATTATAGTTTACATTGTAGTTTATTATTTTTTTTTGAAAATTTTTTAAAATTTAATTGCCTTTTAAAAAAAGATACATAAATCACAAATATGTTACATTAAAAAATATAAGAGGTTCTCATATACCCCACACCCCACCCCACTCCTCCCATATCAACAACCTCTTTCATCATTGTGGCACATTCATTTCTTTTCATTAAGTATTATAAAATATTTTTCATAAATTCTTCAGCATGTTTAACTTTAAAGGAACTGCCAAACTGGTGGCTCACAGGCTGGTACCATTTCACTCTTTCCTTGCATTGTATGAGAGTTCCAGTTGCTCTCCATCTTGCCCGACATTTGGCGTTGTCAATCGTTTTTATTTTAGCCTTTCTAGTGGGTGAGAAATGGTATCTTGCTGTAGTTGTCATTTCCATTTCTCTGATGACTAATGATGTTGAGCAACTTTTCATGTGCTTATTGGTCATTCATGTATCTTTTGTGAAGTGTCCAAGTCTTTTAGTCATTTTGAAACTTAGGTTATTCATTTATTCACGTTAATTTGTAGTTTTATTTTTTTTTGTACTTGCTCCCCCCATAAACTCTAAATTCCTTGCACTGTTTTATTAATTCTCTCCACAACGTCTACCACAATTCTTGCAAACAAGTGCTTAATAAATATTTCTTTAATTATCAGTATAAAGTAGCAGATTTTGTACAGCGGGACAATCTGTTTGCTTCATTAAAATAATTCAATCAACTCTTTTAATTTTTTTATTGATGGCATCTCTTAATTTTCAGTTTTTTAATTTGGCATTACTCTTTTCCAGTATGTAGCCCTTTTGCAAACAGTCAGGGTATTTCCAAATGTTTTAAACCACATGGGAATATACTATTTAAGTGTGGAAACTACAATAAACTTTATAGTTAATTGTTATAAGACTTGGGAAGATCTGAACTTTTCAAGATTAGTGGTCTCTTTTAGAAGTTAAAATATTTACAGTTTAAAAAAACACAAAACAAACCATAGAACATTCTGTACTATCAACTTATGTTTTTCTCCTCTTCTTAAGTTTATGGGGCATTTCTTAACCAAGAGGCAGAGCTTAATTAGGGGCAGAGATAAGAAATATAAATACTTTTATTTGAGATAAAGATGGTGATCATTGACAAAGAGAATATCTGAGACTTTTTAAAACATTGCCTCAATTCCAATATTGTTCACCAGAAGCATTATAAATTTATGTTCTGCCTTGAAAGAACACCTGCAATGATGTCATCTTCATATTCTTAAATTAGTTTTTAGGCATACTGGCGAGCTCAAGAAAGCCAGGAAATATTTCCACTCCAGTCCATTTGAACTTTGTCCCAGGCTCTTTGCTCTTGGATGTTATCCCATATTTGAGAAAATCTTTCATCTCCAAGTCAATTCAGAGAGTCATAATCTTGGATCTTGAAAATTATAAACAGCCATCGAATTAATTATTTTTCAGTTGATTGGTTTTAAACACAAGTCAATTCAACAAAGTTGAATTTTTTATAATCTCAAAAGTAATACTTGCAGGGAATATAGCATAAAAGTGTAGAGGAAATAAAACTATCTGAAAATCCATCTCACAAAAATAATCACTGTTAAAAAGTCACTGTGTCTTAGGTTTACTTCCATTCTCCCCTACCCTCCCACCTCTTTTTTCTTATGACTGCTATAGTTTCCATTCTCCCAGGAAGAATCATAGTGAATATAACCTCATGGAGTCTTGTTTTTGTTTGTTTATTTGTTTTTTCCAGAATGATTTTCACGGATTTTTAATGGCTGCATAACATTTCATTTTATGCTGTTTCTCCACTATCTTTGCCTTGTCTCTTGGTTCAGTTTTATTTCCTCATGTTTTTTTTTTTTTTTTTTTTTATATTTCCTTCATGATTTATATACTAAACCTTTTCCACCTATGAAAATATATTTTCTGTTGGGTTCATGTTGGCATATGAAAAAAAGCTCTTGACTGTCATACATTTATTTTTATTAATCTATACCCTTTACTCAGCTTTCTTTTAAGTTCTCAGTGCTTTAGAGTTGATTCCCTTGGGTGTTCAGGTTCTCTAATCATAATGTTGCTATATAATGAACTTTTTGTCTCTTTTCCAGTAGTTATCATTCATATTTCTATTTTGAATCTTAATTACATGAGTCAGATCTTCTTGAGTAACGTGAAAAAGAAATGCTTGAAGCAGACACGCCTGTCTTGAGTTTTGAAACTATAAAAACTTGATAATTAATTTTTATGAGATTTAGAAGATATGACGCTTTCATGAGGGGTGGCCTCTTCTAGAATTTAAAATTTTTGCAGTCAAAACACAGCAACCACAACAAAAACACCACAAATATTCTGCACTATCACGTTATGTTTTTTCTGATTTTAATAGGAATGTCTTCAACGTTTCTTCATCACTAGATAAGATGCTGACCACTTATTTATATAATTATTATGATGCAAAGGAACTATTCTTTTAGTTCTAGTTTTCCCTAGGGACTTTTTTAAAAAAATGGAGGATGTGTTTGAGTGTTTTAAAATACCTTTTAAGCCCCTATTAAAAAGGGGGGGTGGGGAGCTATTGACATAAAGCATTATGCTTTATTTCTTAATATTGAACTCTTATAATTCAAAAAACAATACTTACAGATAATACCAAGCTTTCTTTGATCATGACAGAAAATTCTTTTACAATACTATTTATTTTGCAGCTATTTTTTTAAAAGGAATTTTTATATACTCCTAAGTGAGACTGATTTATAGTTTTCTTCTTCATATTATCTTTGTTAGGTGCTAGAATCAGGGTTAAACTAGCCTCATGAAACAAACTAGCTTTCAGAAGAGTTGATGTTACCTAATTCCTTAAAAGTTTTAAAGAAACTTTGAGGTATGTTAATTACATTTTAAATTTCTTCTGTCTTGGCTCATCTTTGTGCTTTTAATTCTCATCATTTTTCTCTTTTGTCACAACTTATTCTTAGATTTTGGTTTTCTGATCCTGTTTCATGGAACTCCTATTTTCTTGCATTCCACTGAAGATGGAAGTTATTTCTGTCTCTGTACCAAATCATTTTCAGAAGTTTCTTCATCCTCCTCTGAGTCTTCAGGGTTGTTTTTCTTTCAACTTGTAAAAATTCTTTTATTCCAATCAGTACCATAATGATTTTTCCCTTTATACTCATTGTTCCAAGAAGAATCATTTATCTAGGCTTGGCATTGAGCTACCAAAAAAAAAAAAAAAGTAGTACCCTTTCATTGTTGATGAGAGCATTGGTTATATTGGTCAAGGCATATACTATAGACAAGCGAATACATTCCAGTTAGTTTAAGAAGAAAGTGACTTATCAGATGGCATTTTGAAGTTTCCAGAATCTCGGAACAATCGAAAACAATGGCAACGAAGGGAAATGCCAAACCATACAGGAAATTCTTTCAGCAGAAATCCCACCATTGTTACCAGGCTTTAGAAACTCTACCAGACCTGCCCCGGGAGAACCAACGTGTCTATGACCTTGCCTGCACTCTCCCTGAATGTGGCTACTGTCTCACATTGTTTACATCCTCCTTCCAGTGTCACGTGGAGTATCTGACGGCAAAGTCTAAGCCACATCCCAAATACTTGGATGGATAAGTGGGGTGTTTAGTTTCCTAGCATCTCTCTTCCTGGAAGGCTCATCAAAAGGGGGTAAGAATGGCAGTTGAGGGAGCCAATAAAAGACTCTGCTGCACTTGGTAAGTTTAATGGTGGATGGACCACCTCTGCCCACAGTCCCAGGTCTCGGGTCTAGATGACCCTTCATCTATGGTGACACTGCTGTATAGGAGTGAGGTCTTCCACCACATCACTGATTCTCTGGGACTCTGTTCTGAAGATGGTTATGAAAGAAACTCTCACAATCCCCTTCTAGCACTAACTGTAAGACTCTGTCTGCATCTACTTCTACAGAACTTTATTTCCTCAATTGAAATATGTCACCAGCAGTATCTCCTCAATCTTTCCACACTATGACCTCCCACTCCCACTAGTTTTTTAAGAGTTGCAGTCTCTGAGTGGAAATACAAATTTGTGGGGAGGGAAAAAGAGAAGGTAATTGTGACCACCAATACAGTAGATGATCAGCTGCACAGTTTTCAGGTTGGTACAGTTCTTGGGTCCATGCACTGGGGGCATTTTGCCTAAGTTACCTCTAAGCAAGGTTCTAGAAGTAACATCCTATGATTTTATGAAATTAAATTGTTGTTCATTTACATGTTAGAGAAGAAATTTTCTTAATGGAAGTGATGCATGACTTTTCAACAATTGGTGCTGGAACAGTTGTATATCCCCATGCAAAATAATAAAGGGTGAAGTTTGGGTATGTGAATTATATATAATTAAAGATGTTTTTAAAAGTAAGGTATGAGATTATTATTTGGCCTTCACAAAAAACAATATTTATGTAGCACAAATTTATTCAAGGTTATGCTCAGTGTATGAAGAATAGTCCTAGCTTCAGTAAAATGTTGGATGGAATTTTTTCTTTTATGAAAATAAACAAGTTCCATGTTTTTTAAGTTTTTAAAAATCAAACCAAAAGAAAGAAGGAGAAAGGAAATAATAAAAATGAGAGCAACTATCAATGAGTTAGAAATATAAAAACAGTAAGTATAATAAATAAATTCAAAACTAGTTCTTTGTAAAAAGTCACAAAAAAGTAGACAAATCTATTCAAGAAAAAATGAGGTCTGGCCAGTGGTGCTCTGTTGTGGTCCCTAGGGGAGCAGCAACAGTCTCCCAGGTACAGTGGCGGGGACCGGGAGGGAGTGAGGGTTCAACAGTGAGCCCCTGATGCTAATGACTATGCTTGTGAGCTGATAAACCTAAAATAAGAACAAGGCCTAGAGCAACATTGTGCCTGGGAATTTCCTCCTGTCAGCCTTCATGTTACTCAAATGTGGCCACTCTCGAAGCCAAACTCAGCATGTAAATGCAATGCCTTCCCCCCAGCGTGGGACATGACACCCGGGGATGAGCCTCCCTGGCAACGAGGGACCACTATCAACTACCAACTGATGATGCAACTGGAAAATGACCTTATACGGAAGGTTCAATGTGGATCAGCAGAATATCCATGTCTACATAAAATACCATGACTTTAAAATGCTGTTTGACCTAAAGTAAGGGGGAAATGGAAAGGAGAAATGAGTTTATATGGCTACGAGTTTCTAAAAAAGAGTCTGGAGGCTGGCAGAAGGATTGCCCTCATGCACAACTGAGCAGAGTCAGAGAGACAGATAAAGCAGATACAACCCCCAGATATTGGTTCCTTTGAGGGCTAAAGAGACCCATGGGAGTTATGGTCATGGCCGATGGGGTTAACTACCAGGTCAGATGGCCCCTCTTTGGAAATGGTGTTTATGTGTGATGAATCTGGACTCAGATGGGATCTCCCTTCATAAGACTTTCATGCTAATGTGCTGGAGGTGCAGTTAATGTTGGGGTTTAAGATATATTTAGGGGATTTGAATCTCTGGACTGACAATGTGATAGCCAGGTCCTGAGCCTCAACAGACTCCAGCACCTACAATCTGATCTATTGGACTTACCACACTCAGCTAAGATGGAGTTGAAGAAGGACAACCACCACACCATGGAGCCTAGAGTGATTACAACTGAAAATGGGAGGATTGCATCCAGCATCCATGTGGAACCTGAGCCTCCTCTTGACATAGAGGTGCAATGGACACAACCAATCCAATGTCCACATAGAAGAGGTGGCATTGGATTGGGAAAAGTGGACATGGTGGACGATGGGTATGGGGAAAGGCAGGAAGAGATGAGAGGTGGAGGCGTCTTTGGGACATGGAGCTGCCCTGGATGGTGCTTCAGAGGTAATCACCGGACATTGTAAATCCTCACAGGGCCCACTGGATGGAATGGAGGAGAGTATGGGCCATGATGTGAACCATTGTCTATGAGGTGCAGAGGTGCCCAAAGATGTACTTACCAAATCCAATGGATGTGTCATGATGATGGGAACGAGTGTTGTTGGGGGGGGGGGGAGAGGGGGGGTGGGGGGTGGGGTTGAATGGGACCTCACATATATATTTTCAATGTAATATTATTACAAAGTCAATAAAAAAAAATGAGGAATACACAAATACAAACAGACTTATGAAGAGGGAACTAAGTATTGACACAAAGGAAGTTTAAAAACATGATGAGAACTTCCACCTCTGGCCATGGGGGAGTAACAAGGCTCAGACTTGCCCTCTCACTGTTAACAATTTGAAAACTGGACAAAATTAGACAACTGTTTTCAGACTTTGGACAATAGCTAGCATAGTATTGTGGTCCCTAATAATAGAAAACAAAAGAAAGAAGGTCTATGATTGTCCCAACTTTCTAGGTAGTCTGCAGACCATGAATGCAGGCTGTGGGAACCCAAAGAGAGTCCAGTGGCCTCAATGACTTGAAGAGATAGAGATGGGAATTCATGGAGGCTGAGGCTATAAGAAATCACAGGGCAGAGTTCCAAAGAGGAGAGGGGACCCAGAAAAAGAGCTAGTCTGCTTGAGTTCTTGATGAGTACCAAGCTGTTGATGTGTAGCCTGAACCTCCACAAAGATGGGCAAAGAGTGCCATGGAGTTGTAAGCTAACTGACTGCCAGAGCTCATGCAGGGGAGGAAAGTGTTTAAGTGCTGACCTGCATGAGGGGAGAGTCCTCACGGCCTGGGCATTCTCCTCAGAACAGTCCTACCACAGTGTCAGGACTAAAGTACAATAGAGGGAAGTGACTCTAACCCTGAACTAGCAAAGCTTAAAAACAGTCCTCAAAGGGATCAGTCTGATCCCCAAGTAGCTTAACTGCCTACCCAAATAAAAATCCACCACTCTTTAAAGGAAGACTACAAAATCCAGACAATTAGAGGAACCTGTCAAAAAAATCATAAGAACCAAAAAACAATCAAACAAAAAAAGATGTGCTCCATACCTAGGAGAAAGAGCAATCATTAGAAGCAAATCAGAAATGAGATAGATAATGGAATTAGTAGATGAGGAGATTACAAGAGCAATTTTAACTGTATTTAAATATTTAAATAAAAACAAACATAGTGAACAGGGAAATAAAATAAATTCAAAAAGCCAAGCAGAACTTACAGAGATGAAGAATACACTATTTAAAATAAAAATTTTAGTGGAAGGGAATAATAGTAGAATAGATACTGCATAAGAAAAAAGTAAGTGAATTTATAGATATAGTAATAAAATTCATCCAAAATAAAGCAGAGAGAAAAAAATGACTGAAAGAAATGAATTGAGGGTCAGTGGTTTGTGGAAAAACATCATACTCTCTAGCATACTTGTACTTGGAATACCTGAAAGAGAGGAAAGCAGAAGAGTATTAGTAAACATAATTGATGAATTGTTTTCAAATTGATAAAAATTATATATCTAGGGATCCAAGAAGCTCAACAAACCTTAAGTGGGATACACACACATACACAATATAGCTTAAAACATCATAAGCAAATAGCTGAAAACCAGTGATAACAAAATTCTTAAAAGCATAGAGAGAAATGGACATTATGTACAAAGGAGGAAAGGAAATAATTATCACAAAGGAAAAAAATGATCAGAAACTACATAATTCAGAAGCCAATGGAATGATATATTTAGGTGCCAAAAGGAAAATCATTCAATCAATATTGTCAACTTATAATTCTATATTCAGGAAAAATATTTGAAGTAAAGATAAAGAAAAAAAAATTTCAGACAAACATAAATAAATAAGCTGCAAGAATTCACTTCCAGGATAGGATTATGGGAAGATGTGGAGTAGAAAGCTCCAAGAATAAGTCCCTCTACCAAAACAACTATTAAACATGAAGGAACTACCTAATCAATATTTAAAATGTCCTGTGTCCAGAAGGAGGCTGTGCAGCAACGAGTGGAAGAGGCTGGTAAATTGCAGGAAATATCACCAAATTGCTCTTTCCACAGCTACTCTGCCCATCCCCCAACACTGCATCAGGCCGCAGTAAGGTGCTGGTGCAAACTTGCTGGTGCCAGAGTGGACATGAAGACCTGGTTCCCAAGATGCAGGGCTGTGGAGCCCAAGCACTGATCACAGATTTTGATTAGCTACTTCAGATCATTGGGGGGAGATCTGTTCCAACCTGTTCTGGGCAAAATGGTGGAGGAGACTTAAGTTTGGTATGCTTCCTCAAAACTGCAGAGCACAGTCAAGGGACTGCTTTGGCTGGGTAGGAGCTGAATCAAGAAAGTGCAACTTTGGGGAGCCATGAGGGAATCTCCTGCCGTCTAGTCCCTCATCCCCTGCCCAGGACAAGCAGGGTCCCTGCTCTTGTTTCAGCATGGAAAGGCTGACTTGGGAAACTCCTCTCTGGCATGCATCCCCCCACCCTAGAATTTGCCTTCCAGGCAAAAGCAGATTGAGACAGTGAAAGCAGAGTAAGAATTAATTGAGTCAGCGGCCTGGGATAAAGGCTTATGTGCTTTAACTCCTGCAGTGGAACACCTGGTAGTGATAGAAGGTCTGTCACCTGGAGAGCAGATGGGGCATTCAAACTCCTATACACAGAGGAACTCCTAAGGCCTCTAACAGGACAAGATGTAGACCAGAAAAGGCAAGGAGGAAGCTGCACTTTTGCATTCATATTGGGCAATGTGATAGGAGGGTTGAACTCTGAAGGAGAGCACTAGCCAAAGCAAAGAAAATCTGCAGACTGGGAAAGGTATGTTTTGCTTAGGTTTGCTTGGCCTGACACTCAAGAAAATCTCCGATATATCACTAAGGTACAAACTCAAGAAACAGACATCTCAGAGAATAAATCCCATAGTAAACATTTTAAAGTATTAAAATGTACAGTGTGCAACAAAAGATCACAGAACAAATAGGAAATGATGGTCCATCCAAATGAAGAGGATAAAAATCCAGAAAGCATCAATGAAGAAGACCAAATTGTAGACATACCAGACAAAGGCTTTATGGTAGTCCTAAAAGAAGGAAGAGAAAAAGGGGCAGAAGGAATATCCAAAGAAATAATGACATTAAGCTTCTCAAGCTTAAATGAAAGACTTGACTATGCACATCTAATAAGCCCAGAGAATATCAAAGAGGATAAACTTGAAGAGAAATGCATCTTGCCACATACTGATCAAACTGTCAAATGCAAAGGACAAGGAGACAATTCTAAAAGCTGCTGTTATGTACAAGGGAGTCCAAATTAGATTTAGTGCCCATTTCTCATCAGAAACCATGGCAGCAAGAAGGCACTGGTTTGAAATACTTAAAAGTACTGACAAAAAATGATTGCCAATCAAGAATTTTATATCTAGTGAGACTTTCTTTCAAAAATGAGATGGAGACTCTATCTATACAAAATATAAATACAAATAAATTTATAGAGATGAAAGAGATTAGCAGTTATGTATGTCAGAGGAATGCTAGAGGGGGTGAGAGGTGATTACTAAGGGGTAGGGTTTTTTTCTTTTTGGAGTAATGAAAATGCTCTAATATTGATTACAGTAGTGAATGCTTAACTCTGACTATACCAAAAACTATTGATTGTACACTTCAGATGGATTGTAAGATTTATGGATATGTTTCAATAAAAGTGATTTTAAAAAGAAAAAATATGAGGGCAAGATTAAGACATTCCCAGAAAAACAAAAGCTAAGGGTGTTCATCACTATTAGACTTGTCCCACAAGCAATGCTAAGGGGAACTCTTCAGATTGAAAGGAAAGGACACTAGAGAGTGGTTCAAAGTGATTTAGAGAAATAAAGACATCCAGTAAAGGTAACAATATGGGTAATTATAAATGCCAGTACTATTATATTGTATTTATTGGTATGTAATTCCACTTCTTACTTCTTACAGGTGCTAAAATGCAGTGCATAAAAAGTAATGATAAATCCTTTGTTTTGGACATACAATGTACAAAGATAATTTTGAACAAGTACAAAAAAAAAAATGGGGGGATGCCGGGGTATAAGAACAGTGTAAGTGTATGCTATTGAAGTCAAGTGAGATTGTTATACATATTTAGAATGTTAACTCCTTGGTAATCACAAGGAAAATATATGAAAAATATATCCAGAAAAAAATGAGACGGGACTCAGTATGGTACAAAACAAAAAATTAAATAAATATGAAAGTAGGCATTAATAGAAGAAATGAAGGACAGAAAAGGTACAAGACTAAACAAAGACAAAATAACAAAATGGCAGGAAAAAGTCCTGTATTTTCCACAGTGCCTATAAATGTAAATGAATTGATCTCTTAAGTCAAAAGGCAGAGATTGGGAGAATGGTTGAAAAAGCAAGACCCAATTACATGCTGTTTACAAGAGATTCCCCTTAAATTCAAAGACATATGAAGACTGAAAGTGAAAGAATGGAAAAAATATATATACCATGCAAGTAGTAACCAAAGAGAACTGGAGTAACTAAATTAATATCAGATAAAAACGACTCTAAACCAAAACCTATTATGAGGGACAAAGAGGATCATGATATATTGATAAATGGGTCAATTCAACAAGAAGACATAACAATTATAAATATATATGCATCTAATAGCAGAGGCCCAAAACATATGAAGGAAATATTGAACGATTTTAAGGGAGAAATAAACAATTCTACATTAATAGTAAGAGACCATGATACTCCACTTTCAATAATAGAACATCTGGATAGAATATCAATAAGGAAATTGGGGGAAGCGGACTTGGCCCAGTGGATAGGGCATCCATCTACCACATGGGAGGTCCATGGTTCAAACCCTGGGCCTCCTTGACCCATGTGGAGCTGGCCCATGCACAGTGCTGATGTGCACAAGGAGTGCCGTGCCATGCAGGGGTGTCCCCCATGTAGGGGTGTCCCCCTCATAGGGGAGCCCCACGCGCAAGGAGTGTGCCCCATAAGGAGAGCTGCCCAGCATGAAAGAAGTTCAGCCTGCCCAGGAATGGCGCCGCACACATGGAGAGCTGACATCAACAAGATGACACAACAACAAAGAGAAACAGATTCCTGTGCCGCTGATAATGACAAAAGTGGACAAAAAGAAGAACATGCAGCAAATGGACACAGAGAACAGACAACTGGGGCAGGGGAGGGGGAGAAGGGGAGAGAAATATAAAAAAATAAGGAAATAGAAGACTTGAATGATACTGTAAACCAACAAACTTAGTAGACTTACATAAAACACTGTACCCAACAACAGAGTACATATTCTTCTCAAGTGTATATGATCATTCTCTAGGCTAGATCATATGTTAGGTCATAAAACATGTCTCAATGAATTAAAAAATACTGAAATCATACAAAATATTTTCTCCCACCAAAATGGAGTGAAGCAAAAAATCAATAACAGATAGAAATGGAAATTCACAAATATTTGGAAGTTAGACAGCATACATTTTAACAACCAGTGAGTTAAAGAGGAAATCACAAAGGAAATTAAGAAATATTTTGAGGTGAATGAAAATAAAACATAGCAAAACTTATGGAATACAGCAAAAGTAGTGCTGGGAGGGAAATTTATAGCTCTAACCTCAAAACTGGAAGAAATAGAATAATGAAGAGCAAAGTAAGGAGAAGGAAAGAAATAAAGATTAGAGATAAATAAAATAGAGAATTTTAAAAAACACAAACACTACAGAGAATCAATTAAATCAAAAGTTGGTTCTTTGAAAAGATCAATAAAATCAACAACCTTTTACCTAGACTATGAAGAAAAAGAGAGGACAAAAATGTTAAAGCAGAAATGAAAAGGAGGGCATTACCACCTAAAATATAAAAATAAAAAGCATAAAAAAGGATACCGTGAACAACTATGCATCAGCAAATTAGATATACTAGATGAAATGAACAAATTCCTAGGAACACATAAACTACCTAAACTGGCTCGAGAAGAAATAGAAAATCTCAACAGATCAATCACTAGTAAAGAGATTGAATCAGTAATCAAAAATCTCCTGACAAAGAAACACCCTGGATGGATGGCTTCACAGGAGAATTTTACTAATTATTCCAAGAAATTTTACCAATCATTCAAAAAATTTGAAGAGGAGGGAACACCTTCTCTAATTCATTCTACAAGGCCAACATCACCACCATACCAAAAGACACAACAAAAAAAGAAAATTACAGACCAATATCCTTATGAATATATATGCAAAAAAATCCCAGAAAATACTGGTAAAATGAATCACATTGTACTTTAAAATAAGTACATACTATGATCAAGTGGAATTTATTTCAAGTATGCAAGGGTAGTTCAACATAAGAAAATCAGTTAATGCAATACACCATATTAACCAAATGAAGGAAAAAGCACATGGTCATTTCAATTGATGTAGAAAAGGTATCTGACAAAATCCACCACTACTTATCGAAAAAAAAATACTTGGAAAACTAGAAATAGAGACTTCCTCAACATGATAAAGGACATTATGAACAATATATAATTAACATTATACTTAATGATGAAAGACAAAGCTTTCCGTCCAAGATCAGGAAAAAGACAAGGACGCCCACTGTCACCACTGTTATTTAAAATTGTATTGGAAGTTCTGACCACAGCCATTAGGCAAGAAAAAGAAATAAAAGGCATCCATATTAGAAAGGAAGAAATAAAACTTGCCCTAGGTATAGATGATATGATCCTAAATATAGAAAATCCTGAAAAATCTACAATGAAGCTCATCAAGCTAATAAATGAGCTCAGGAATGTAGTGGGGTACAAGATCAACACCCAGAAAGAAGTAGTGTTTCTGTACAGTAGTAATGAAAAACAGGATGAAGAAATCAAGGAAAAATTCCATTTACAATAGTAACTAAAAGAATCATACATCTAGGAATAAATCTATATAAGGATATGAAGGACTTGTACACATAAAACTATAGAAGATTGCCAAAAAAAAAAAAAAATCAAAGAAGACCTAAATAAATGGAAAGACATTCCATGTTCATGGATTGGAAGACTATCATTAAAATGTCAATTCTATTTTAAGTGGAAATTTAATGCAACCCCAATAAAATCCCAACAACCTTCTTTGCAGAAATGGAAAAGCCAATTATCAAGTTTATATGAAAGGGTAAGGAGCCCTGGATCCCCAAAGCCACCTTGAAAAAGAAGAATAAAGTTGGAGGATTCACTTTCCTGATCTTAAAATTTGTTACAAATACACAGTAATGAAAACAGCAAGGTACTGGCACAAGGATAGACATGTAGACCAATGGAATCAAACTGACAACTCAGAAATCAACCATCACATTTATGGCAAATTGATTTTTTAAAAATTATTTAGCAGTGGATTTTTTTTTTTTTTTTGCTTTGTTTTTTTGTTTATTTGTTGCTGTTGTTTTTGAGGTTCTGGGGGCCAGGGATTGAACCTGGGACTTTACACTGGCTTCCCTGAGCTGGTTTTCTTATTTGTTTTGCTTGTTGCTTGTTTTTGTTTCCTCAGGAGGCACTGGGATCCAAACCTGGGACCTCCACATGGGAGGTGGGCACTCAACTGCTTGAGCCACATCTGCTTCCTATTTAGCAGTTTTATTGATATTGATATGATATATTCACATACCATACAACCTATCCAAAGTGTATAATCAATGGCTTTTAGTATAATTACAATGTTGTACATTCATCACCACAAAAATTTCTAGAATAATTTCATTACTCCAAAAAGAAAAACTGTACACCTACACAATCACTACTCCAATTTCATCTTTATAAATTGATACATTTTATATAAGTGGAATCATACAACATGTAATATTTTGTGTCTGGTTTCTTTCACTTAGCATAACGTTTTTTTTGGTCTGATATTAACATCTTATAGTATTAACATACATTTGTTCAGCTTCAAAGACAAATGGTCTTACATATGCAATTTTTCCCATATTCATATTTCACATGTGGTTTTACTATACTTTGTTACATTAAGCTTTCCTTTTAGTAATGTACATGACCTTAGACTTTCCCTTTAAACCACTTTTACATCCACCTAATAATGTGGCTAGTTACAAACATTATGTTAGGCTTTCACCTTTTCTATTCATTTCCAAAGACTAGCACATTCTTTTTTTTTTTTTAATTATTTATTTATTTATTTTTTTAAATTACATTATGAAAAATATGAGGTCCCATTCAACCCCACCGCCCCCGCCCCCCACTCCCCCCACAGCAACACTCTCTCCCATCATCATGACACATCCATTGCACCTGGTAAGTTCATCTCTGAGCATCACTGCACCCCATAGTCAATGGTCCACATCATAGCCCAGACTCTCTCACGTTCCATCCAGTGGGCCCTGGGGGGATCTATAATGTCCCATAATTGTCTGTGAAGCACTATCCAGGACAACTCCACGTCCCGAAAACGCCTCCACATCTCATCTCTTCCTCCTGTTCCTCACACCCAGCAGCCACCATGGCTACCGTTCCCACACCCATTCCACATTTTCTCTGTGGACATTGGATTGGTTGTGTCCATTGCACATCTATGTCAAGTGAGGGCTTAGATTCCATATGGGTACTGGATGCACTCCTCCCGCTTCCAGTTGTAGACACTCTAGGCTCCATGTTGTGGTGGTTGACCTTCTTCAACTCCATGTTAGCTGAGTGGAGTAAGTCCAATAAATCAAAGTGTAGGAGCTGAAGTCTGTTGAAGCTCTGGGCCTGGGTGTCATATTATCAGTCCAGAGATTCAAATCCCCTACATATATCTTAAACCCAGCACCGACTACAATTCCAATAAAGTAGCATGCAAGTCTTGTGAAAAGCGATCCCCTCTGAGTCCAATTCCATCACGCAGAAACACCAGCTCCAAAGAAGGGCTATCTGTCATGGCAGTGAACCCCTTCTGCCATGACCATAGAACCCGTGGGTCTCTTTATCCCTCAAAAGAACCAATACCTGGGGTTGTATCTACCTTATCTGTCTCTTAGACTCTGTTCAGTTGTACATAGGGGTATTCCTTCTGACAACCTCCAGACTCTTTTTTAGAGACTCACAGCCTTATAATCTCATTTCTCCTTTCCATTTCCCCCTTACATTAGGTCAAACAGCTTCCCGAAGTCATGTCATTATATGTAGACAGGTATATTTTGCTGTTCCGCATTGAATCTTTAATTCAAGGTCGTTTTCTAGTTGCTTCTTCAGCTGGTATGTGGTAGTGATCCCTCGGTGCCAGGGAGGCTCATCCCCGGGTGTCATGTCCCACGCTGGGGGAATGCATCGCATCTACACGCTGAGTTTGGCTGTGAGAGTGGGCACATTTGAGTAACATGCAGGCTGTCAGGAGGAAACCCCCAGGCACAATGCTACTCTAGGCCTTGTTCTTATTGCAGGTGTATAGGCTCAAAAGTGTAACCATTAGTATCACGAGCCCACTGTTGGGCCCTCCTTCCTTCCTGGTTCTTGCCGTTGCACCTGGAGGATTGCTGCTGCTCTCCCAGGGCCCACAACAGTGACCCCCCGGCCAGGAGCCCAGTAGCCCCCCCAGCTGTTGTTTTTGTTTCCACTATGAGTATATATAGACATTACCATATACCCTGGGCATATGCCCTGTATAACTCCCTGTCAACCATATATATCCTGTCAATAACATCCCATATCAGTATTCCTCTGCTGCCATTGTTGAACCACTCTGTGATCCAAAACTTCCCGTAAAGTGAATCCCAACATAATGTCAGCTTCAGAAGAGTCTTAGATCACCGAAATTCATATATACAATATACAGTATTTCCCCAGATCCACCATAAAACCTTTTCCCTTGCACAGCAATAATCTTTTAACTTATTCATATCATATTTCCTGAAACTGATGTACAGATTCCAACACTATAGTTTTCAAACAAGGTGACATTTGTGCTTACTATGTGGTCCATATTTTAGGCTGTACAGTTTTCTAAATTTTTTAGTTATCCTATGTTTTGTCTTACGGTTTTCATTATTAGTCTGTCATCCCCTATATGTTTTTGGTGTAATATTAGCTGTTTTATATTCATCCTCGTGTACTCTCACATAACTCCTCTTTTGCCCCCTTATTTACCTTTGTTCCATCCATTCCACATCCATTTTCCCCTCCCCTTAGGGCCCACAACGCCTGCCAATCTAGTACCCTGGGAGCCGTCCTTTCTCACGAGAGATACAGTTCTCTCTATTCAACGGCATTAGTCTTCCCCAGGATATGGGTCCACCCCACCCAATGGTAGAACCCACCTTGGCAAAATGAGCCTTCAGCTATTCCCTCCGGAGTCCGTCACGCATCAGACCATACCCCCTGAGCGTCCTAACCAGGTAACCCTCCTACTTATACTTTGATACGTTTTACTCAACATTTAGTTCTCAACGAACTTCTGACACTCTCCCATATTCGTATGTTGCCCCTCCCTCCCACCTATTTCTTGGACAATATTACCCCTCTTCCCATCCCCAGCCCCCCTCAAACCCAGAAAACCCCACCCGAAGGTAACCCCTTGCCCCCATTTTGTCCCTTCTTTGTGCTCATACTTACTGCCAGCTCATCACAGATTCCACCCCTGCAGACATTAACTCACATCCTTTCTCCACCCCCCGATTTCCTGTAAGCTACTTTTCCAGACTCTAGCTCTCTGAGGCAGTTAACTTATTTCATATCATTGAGGTCATATAGTATTTGTCCTTCAATGCCTGAGTTGCTTCACTCAACATAAGATTCTCAAGGTTCATCCATGTTATCACGTGCGATTGTAGTGTATTGGTTCTTACAGCTGAGTAGTATTCCATTGTGTGTATATACCACATTTTATTGATCCACTCATCTGTTGATGGACATTTGGATTGATTCCAACTTTTGGCGATAGTGAACAATGCTGCTATGAACATTGGTGTACATATATCGGTTTGTGTCCTTGTTTTCAGATCTGATGGGTATATACCCAGCAGTGGTATTGCTGGGTCATATGGCAAATCTATGGATAATTTTTTGAGAAACCGCCAAACTGTCCTCCAGAATGGTTGGATCCTTCTGCATTCCCACCAGCAATGGATGAGTGTTCCCCTTTCTTCACATCCTCTCCAGCATTTGTATTCTACTGTTTTTTTCATGGCTGCCAATCTTATGGGAGTAAGATGGTATCTCATTGTAGTTTTGATTTGCATTTCCCTGATTGCTAGAGATTTGGAGCATTTTTTCATGTGCTTTCTAGCCATTTGTATTTCTTCTTTGGAGAAGTGTCTGTTTAAGTCTTTTTCCCATTTTTTAAATGGGTTGTTTATCTTTTTGTTTTCAAGATATATGAGTTCTTTATATATGCAAGTTATAAGTCTCTTATCAGATATATGGTTGCCAAATATTTTCTCCCATTGTGTGGGTTCCTTTTTTACTTTCTTGACAAACTTCTTTGAGGTGCAGAAGGCTTTAATTTTGAGGTAGTCCCATTTATCTATTTGTTCTTTTGCTGCTCGTGCTTTTGGTGTGATATTCATGAAGCCATTTCCTATTACAAGGTCCTGTAGATGTTTCCCTACACTGCTTTCTAAGGTCTTTATGGTCTTGGCTCTTATATTTAGGTCTTTGATCCATCTTGAGTTGATCTTTGTATAAGGTGTGAGACGGTAATCCTCTTTCATTCTTCTACACATGGCTATCCAGTTCTCCAGGCACCATTTGTTGAATAGGCCATTCTCTCCCAGTTGAGAGGGTTTGGTGGCTTTATCGAATATTATATGGCTATATACATGAGGTTCTATATCTGAACTTTCAATTCGATTCCATTGGTCTGTGTGTCTCTCCTTATGCCAGTACCATGCTGTTTTCACTACTGTAGCTTTGTAGTATGTTTTGAAGTCAGGAAGTGTGATTCCTCCTATTTTGTTTTTCTTTTTCAATATGTCTTTGGCTATTCGGGGCCTCTTTCTATTCCAAATAAATTTCATAGTTAGTTTTTCTAGTTCCTTAAAGAAGGCTGTGTTGATTTTTATTGGGATTGCATTGAATGTGTAGATCAGTTTTGGTAGGATAGACATCTTAATAATATTCAGTCTTCCTATCCATGAACAGGGAATATTCTTCCATTTATTTAGGTCTTCTTTGATTTCCTTGAACAATCTTGTATAGTTCTCGATGTATAAGTTTTTTACCTCTTTAGTTAAATTTATTCCTAAGTATTTGATTTTTTTATTTACTATTGTGAATGGTATTTGTTTCTTGATTTCCTCCCGATCTTGCTCATTATTGGTGTATAGAAATGCTACTGATTTTTGCGCATTGATCTTATAACCTGCGACTTTACTAAACTCATTTATGAGTTCTAGGAGCTTTGTTGTAGATCTCTCAGGGTTTTCTATATATAGGATCATGTCATCTGCAAATAATGAAATTTTGACTTCTTCCCTTCCAATTTGAATGCCTTTTATATCTGGTTCTTGTCTCAGTGCTCGAGCAAGTACTTCCAAGACAATGTTAAATAGGAGCGGAGACAATGGGCATCCTTGTCTTGTTCCTGAGTTTAGAGGGAAGGATTTCAGGATTTCGCCATTATAAACAATGTTGGCTTTCGGTTTTTCATATATACTCTTTATCATGTTCAAAAAGTTTCCTTGTATTCTGATCTTTTGGAGTGTTTTTATCAGGAAGGGGTGCTGTATTTTGTCAAATGCCTTTTCTGCATCTATAGATATAATCATGTGTTTTTTTTCTCTCAATCTGTTTATATGGTGTATTACGTTGATTGATTTTCTTATGTTGAACCATCCTTGCATACCTGGAATAAATCCCACTTGGTCATGGTGTATAATTTGTTTAATGTGTTGTTGAATACTATTAGCAAGTATTTTGTTAAGTATTTTTGCGTCTAGGTTCATTAGATAAATTGGTCTGTAATTTTCCTTTCTTGTGGTGTCTTTGTTTGGCTTTGGTACTAGGGTAATGTTGGCAGCATAGAAGGAATTAGGCAGTGTTCCTTCTGTTTCAATTTTTTGGAATAGTTTCAACAGGATTGGTGTTAGTTCTTTCCGGAATGTTTTGTAGAATTCACCTGTGAAGCCATCTGGCCCTGGGCTCTTCTTAGTTGGGAGATTTTTAATGACTGATTCTATCTCTTTGCTTGTGATTGGTTTGTTAAGATCATCAATTTCTTCTTTCGTCAGTATGGGCTGCTTATGTGTTTCTAGGAATTTGTCCATTTCCTCTAAATTGTCATTTTTGTTGGAATATAGTTTTTCAAAGTATCCTCTTATGATAGTCTTTATTTCTGTGGGGTCAGTGGTGATATCACCTTTCTCATTTCTTATTTTGTGTATTTGCGTCTTTTCTCTTTTTTTCTTTGTTAGTCTCACTAAAGGTTTGTCAATTTTGTTGATCTTCTCAAAAAACCAGCTCTTGGTCTTGTTTATTTTTTCAAGTGCTTTCTTATTTTCTATTTCATTTAGTTCTGCTCTTATCTTTGTTATTTCCTTCCTTTTTCTTCCTGTTGGGTTACTTTGTTGTTGTTTTTCTAATTCCGTCAAAAGTGCAGTTAGTTCTCCAATTTTTGCTCTTTCTTCTTTTTTGATATATGAATTTATGGCTATAAATTTCCCTCTCAGTACCGCTTTTGCTGCATCCCATAAATTTTGGTATGTTGTGTTATCATTATCATTTGTTTCAAGGTAGTCATTGATTTCTTTTGAGATTTCCTCTTTGACCCACTGTTTTTCTAAGAGTGTGCTGTTTAATTTCCAAATTGTCGTGTGAAGTCTGGGTCTCTGTCCCTTGCAAATTTCCAGCTTGACTCCACTGTGGTCGGAGATATTGTTTTGTATGATTTCGATCTTTCTGAATTCATTAAGCCTTTCTTTGTGGCCTAGCATATGGTCAATCTTGGAGAATGTTCCATGTGCACTTGAGAAAAATGTATATCCTGCTGTGTTTGGGTGTAATGATCTATATATGTCTATTAGATCCAGCTCTTCTAATATACTGTTCAAATGTTTTGTTTCTTTAGTGATTCTCTTTTGAGATGTTCTGTCCAGAGTTGATAGTGGTGTATTAAAATCCCCCACTATAATTGTAGATGCATCTATTCTTTCACTTAGTTTTTCCAGCGTTTGCCTCACATATTTAGAGGCGCCCTTGTTAGGAGCATAAATATTTATGATTGTTCGATCTTCTTGACAGATTGTCCCTTTCACTAAAATATAGTATCCTTCTTTGTCTCTCACAATTGTTTCACATTTAAAGTCTATTTTGTCTGATATTAATATAGCTACTCCTGCCTTTTTTTGGTTGTTGTTTGCTTGTATGATTATTTTCCAGCCATTCACTTTCAACCTCCATGAGTCTCTGGGTCTAAGATGTGTCTCTTGTAGACAGCATATAGATGGGTCGTATTTCCTTATCCAGTGTCCCAGTCTGAATCTTTTTATAGGTGAGTTTAGTCCGTTGACATTCAGTGTTATTACGTTTAGAGAGTTATTTATGGTAGCCATATTTTGTTTGGATTTGTGTTTGTTATATTTTGTTTGTATTATTTTATTTTCCCCTTCTATTTTTGTCTTTCTTGTTGCTTTTACACTCTCCTCCATCTCTGACTGTCCTATTTTTTCCTTTCTTCCTGCAGAACTCCCTTAAGAATTTCTTGAAGGGGAGGTTTCTTGTTGATATACTCTTTCAGTTTCTGTTTATCTGTGAGTATTTTGAACTCTCCATCATTTTTGAATGCTAGTTTAGCTGGATAGAGTATTCTTGGTTGGAAATTTTTTTCCTTTAGTACCTTGACTAGATCATACCACTGCCTTCTTGCCTCCATCGTTTCAGATGAGAAATCAGCACTTAATCTTATGGAGTTTCCCTTGTATGTGATGGTTTTCTTTTCTCTTGCTGCTTTTAGAATTTTTTCTTTGTCTCGAGCATTGGATAATTTGACAAGTATATGTCTTGGGGTGGGCCTGTTGGGGTTTATGACCAGTGGAGTGCGCTGTGCTTCTTGGATATGTACATCTGTCTCTTTCAGTAGATTTGGGAAGTTTTCATTCATTATTTCCTGCAACACTCCTTCTGACCCCTTTCCCTTCTCTTCTCCTTCTGGAATGCCTATAATTCATATGTTTGAGCGTTTTGCGTTATCATTCAGGTCCCTAAGTCCTATCTGGATTTTTTCTACCTTTTTATTGACCACTTCTACTATTTGTTTGATTTCCAATGCACTGTCTTCCACATCACTAATTCTCTGCTCTGCCTCTTCTAGTCTGCTGATATTTGCTGCAAGTGTATTTTTGATTTCTTGAATTGTGGTGTTCATTTCCATCATATCTGTTATTTTTTTGCGCATGTCTGCAATTTCCCCTCCAAGTGTTGTCTTCATGCTGTTAACCTCTTTCATTACTTCATCAAATTTGTCGGTGATAAATGGTCTGAGATCTTTCATTGCTTGTGCGAAGTCCTGCCCCCCTTCCTGATTGGATTCAGCCATGTTTTCCTGATTACTGGTTTGGTTTGTAGATTTTTGTTGCTGTCTTGTCAACATTTTTTCTTGACGGGTTTAATCAGTTCCTTAGCTTCTTTGTCTAGTCTTGGAGATTAATTAGCTGTTGTTTTTGCGTAAGTGTTATATCTTCTCTTTGTCACTTTGTTCTTCTTATTCCAATTTCTTATTGCTAGTTAAGCTCACTTTAAAGGAAAGTATTAGTGCTGGGGAAAGGCAATTGTGTAAGGGAGGAAAAAGTGTGAAGTAGTATTGGTGATATATGTTAACAAAGCAACAATATGAGTTCTGGGAGGATGGAGGTTAGATCATGTAAATTGTGTAGAGTTATAGTAGTAGGAAAGTACCTATAATGAGGTAGACGACTGAATATGGGAGGAATGTGGTATGTACTAAGAGGCTATTGTTTCCGTGAGAGAGGGAAAGAGAAAAGAAAGGTAATAGTTTCAGGAACGAATACCAGATGGAAAACTAAACAAAGGTATTAGAAATTAAGAGTTAGACACTTTGCGGATCAAAGAAAGGGAGATGGAATATAGGAGAGATAGCAGATGGTGGAGGATATCAAGTTGTAGGGGAAAGGGGATAGTGTAGATAGGCTAAATCTATTCACAGAAAAATGAGGCAGTGGAGGGTGAGGAAACCCAGCAAATGTGAGGTATTTCCTGTAGGACCTATTGTATTGTTAAGATAAAATAGTATAAGAAGAATATTGGGGACAGGAAAGAGAGGATTAAAAACAACAACAACAACAACAACAAAAATAAAATAAAATAAAAAATTAAAAAAAACAAAAGAAAACAAAAAACAAAGAACAGAAACCCCGCCGCCAGGCTCGGCTGGGCTCCGGTCCCCTGCCCTCCGCGGCTTGGCTGGGCTTGCCTGGGCTTGGCTAGGCTCGGCTGGGCTCGGGTCCCCCGCCCGTCGTGGCTCGGCTGGGCTCGGCTGGGCTCGGCTTTCCCGCCCGCCGCCCGCCGTGGCGCAGCGCGGCTCGGCTCCCTCGCCCGCCGCGGCTCGGCTGGGCTCAGCTGGGCCCGGCTGGGCTTGGCTTCCCTGCCCGCCACCCTCCGCGGCGCAGCGCGACTCGGCTCTCCCGCTCGCCGCCCTCCGCGGCGCGGCTGGGCTCGACTGAGCTCGGCTGGGCTCGGCCCCCTTGCCCTCCACGGCTCAGCTGGGCTCGGCCCGGCTCGGCTTCCCTGCCTGCCGCCCACCGCCCGCCGCAGCGCGGCTAGGCTCGGCTGGGCTCGGCTCCCTTGCCCGCCGCCCGCCGCGGCACAGCGCGGCTTGGCTCTCCCGCCCGCCGCCCGCCGCAGCTCGGCTGGGCTCGGTTCCCTTGCCCGCCGCCCGCTGCGGCACAGCGCGGCTCGGCTCTCCCACCCGCCGCCCGCCGCGGCCCAGCTAGGCTGGGCTCGGCTCCCTTGCCCGCCGCCCGCCGCGGCGCAGTGCGGCTCGGCTCTCCCGCCCGCCGCCCACCGCGGCCCAGCTAGGCTACCCTGGCCGCCGCCCGCCGGGGCTCGGCGCGGTGCTAGCTGCCTCGGCTCTGCCTACCCAAGGAGGGAATCCTCCACACGTAGCTGGGATCTCCGTGTATATTTCACGGATGGATCCTCTCTGCTACCTTCCCTCCAAATCGATGTCTAAACACCTTGGGACCAGGGAAAATCCCGAAACAGCCCGGTCCCAAGGAGTCTCCGACGCCTCCCAGCCGATTCCCTCCAGGAGCTAGTAACCGGGAAGTTCACTCAGCCGCCATCTTGCCTCCTCTATGGCTAGCACATTCTTTTTACCAATTCTACACAAGTTAACCTTCAGCTTTCCATTCTCTACCTCATTCTATTTTTCTGGTGACCATATTCAGGTTATTAACTCTATGAGATCACACAATATATTTAGTTCATAGTAGCACAGTCATATATTTGCCCTTTTGTGCCTAGCTTGTTTAACTCAACATGATGTCTTTCAGGTTCACCCATGTTGTCATATGCTTTACAGCTTCATTTCTTCTAATAACTGCAAAATATTCTGTAGCATGTATATACCACAGTTTGTTTATTAATTTTTTGGTTGATGGAACCTGAGTTGTTCCCAGCTTTTGGCAATCATGAATAACGCCGCTATGGACATCAGGGTGCAGATGTTGATTCGTGTTACTTCTCTCAGTTCTTCTAGGTGTATACCTAGTAGTGGTATTGCCAGGTCACATGGCAAATCTATATTCAACTTCTTTAGGAACTGCCAAATGGTTCTCCACAGTGGCTGTACCACTCTACATTCCCACCAACAGTGAATAAGTGTTCCTATCTCTCCACATCCTCTCCAACACTTGTAGTTCTTTGTCTTTTTAATAGTGACCATTCTGGTACATTTGAATGATCTCATTGTAGCTTTGATTTGCATTTCCCTAATTGCTAGTGAAGGTGAACATTTTCTTCATGTGGTTTTTTTTCCCCCGCTATTTGTATTTCTTCTTTGGACAAATGTTTATTCAAGACTTTTACCCATTTTTTAGTCAGGTCATTTGTTTTTTAATTTTTCAGTTGTAGCATCTTTTTATATATTATGAATATTAAACTTTTATTGGACATGTGATTTCCAAATTGGCCAACTGATTTTTGACAAGGAGAAAAGACCACACAGTTGGGAAAGTCTCTTCAACCAATGGTGCAGCAAAAATTGGATTTCATTTGCAAAAAATAAAAGAAGTAAGTGGAACCCTATCTCACACCACATATAAAAATCAACTCAAAATGGATCAAAGACCTAGACATAAAAGGTAGGACTATAAAACCCCTAGAATATAATATAGGGAAACATCCTCAAGATCAGGTGATTTGTAGGGATCTCTTAAATATTATACCCGAAGTTGAAGCAATGAAAGAAAAAATAGATAAATGGGACCTCCTCAAAATTAAACACCTTTGCACCTCAAAGGACTTTGTTAAAAGGATGAAAAGGCAACTGACTCAACGGGAGAAAATATTTGGAAATCACATATCTGATAAGAGTTTAATATCCATGATATATAGATTGTACAACTCAACAATAAAAACAACCTGATTAAAAAATGAAAAAAAAACAACATTAAGGTATGGAGAGTGCTTAAAAAGGAAAGTCTAAGGTTATGTATACTACTAGAAGGATAGGTAAAAAAATGTAACATGGGACTATATAGCATAGCAAAACCTCATGTGAAATATGAGTATGGGTAATATTACACAGATATATAAAAATGATTTTCTTTGGTACAGAACAAATATGCATTAATGATACAAGATATTAATACCAGTCAAAAATACAACCAAGGGAAGTGGATGTGGCTCAAGAAGTTGGATGCCCACCTACCACATGTGAGGTCCCGGGTTCAGTTCCCAGCCTCCTAAAGAAGACAAGCAAGACAGCAAGCTGACTGGCATGACAAATGGACACAAGATGACACAATGAGGAAACACAATGAACTACACAACAAGTAGGAAGCAGAGGTAGCTCAGGAGATTGGCTCGGTTCCCAGTGCCTCCTAAAAAAGACAAGCAGACAATGAATGAACACAGAGAACAGACAGTGAGCACAAACAACAAAGGAGGGGGGCAGAAATAAATAAATAATGAAGCTTAAATAAATAACAACCAAAGCAAACTATGGACAGTAGTGTGCAGTAATATATTAAAAATCTTCCAAAAAAGGTAAAAAAAAAAAAAAAAAAAAAAGAGGAACTATACTAAGTAGAAGAAACTAGACAAAATGTACTATGTGTGGTTGACTCCATCTATACCAAATACAAATACAAATAAATTAGAGAGATGGAAACACCATAGAAGTTACATACAGCAGGGGAAAGATAGATTAAGAGGAGATTATTAAGGGGTAGGGTTGTTTTGTTTGTCTGGGTTCTGTTTTTGTTTTTTTGTTGTTGTTGTGCCTCGTTTTATTGCACTTCACAGATATTGGATTTTTTACAAACTGGAGGCTTGTGGCAACCCAGCACCATTTTTCTAACAATATGGGTTTACTTTCTCTGTGTCGCATTTTTTAAAAAATTATTTATTTATTTATTTTTTTAAATTACATTATGAAAAATATGAGGTCCCATTCACCCCATCGCCCCCGCCCCCCACTCCCCCCACAGCAACACTCTCTCCCATCATCATGACACATCCATTGCACCTGGTAAGTTCATCTCTGAGCATCACTGCACCCCATAGTCAATGGTCCACATCATAGCCCAGACTCTCTCACGTTCCATCCAGTGGGCCCTGGGGGGATCTATAATGTCTGTCTGGGTTCTGTTTATTGACACTTTATTATTATTGGAGTAATGAAAATACTCTAATATTGATTGACATGATGAATGCACAACTCTGTAATCATACCAAATACCATTGACTGTACACTTTGAATGGATTATATGCTTTATGAATATGTATCAATAAAATTGATTCTTGAAAAAATCAACTCAAAATGGATCAAAGACCTAAATATAAGAGCCAAAAACTATAAAACTTCTAGAAGAAAACATAGGGGAGCATTTTCAGAGCATTGTGTTAGGCAGTGGTTTCTTAGACTTACACCCAAAGCACAAGTAAAAAAGGAAGAATAGATAAATGGGACCTCATCAAAATTAAAAACTTTTGGATATCAAAAGGCTTTATCATGAAAGTAAAATTGCAATCTACACAATGGAAGAAAATATTTGGAAATCACATATCTGATAAGGATTTAATATCCAGAATATATATAGAGAGAAATCCTTCAACACAATAACAGAAAGATTGAAAAACCTAACTTAAAAATGGGCAAAAGACTTAAATAGACATTTCTCTAAAGAAGATATTAAAGTGACCAAAAAGTACATGAAAAGGTGCTCCACATCATTAGCCATTAGGGAAATGCAAATAAAAACCATAATGAGATACCATTTCAAACCCACTGGAATGGTTACTATTAAAAACACAAAAAATTACAAGTGTAGAAAAGGTTGTGGTAAAATCAGTACACCCATTCATTGCTGGTAGGAACATAAAATGGTGCAACCACTGTGAAAGACAGTTTGGCAATTCCTCAGAAATTTAAGTATAGAATTACCATAAGACCCAGCCATCCCAATTCTAGGTATATATCAGGAGAATTTAAGGCAGGGACCTGAACAGGTATTTATATACTACGATGTTCATAGTGGCATTATTCACAATTGCCAAAAGATGGAAGCAACCCAAATGCCCATCAACTATTGAATGTAAAAAAAAATGTGGTACATATACACAATAGAATATTATTAAGCCATAAAAAGGAATGAAGTTCTGATACATGCAACAACATAAATGAACCTTGAAGACATCATGCTGACTGAAATAAGCCAGACACAAAAGGACAAATATTCTATGATCATGCTTATATGAAATACTAAGAATAAACAAACTCATAGAGCCAGAATATAGAATACAGGTTATCGGGGAATGAATGGGGAGGATGTAGGAAGTCAACAGTTAAAATGTAGAGTTTCTACTTGGGATATGGAAATACTTTGGTAATGTATTACAGTGATGGTAGCACAACTTTGGACATCTAAGTGACAGCACTGAGCTATATATTTGAATGTGATTGAAAGGGGAGATATTAGGTTGTATATGTTACTAGAATAAAAAATTAAAATCTAGGGGAATTGGACTTGGCCCAATGGATAGGGTGTCTGCCTACCACATGGGAGGTCCGTGGTTCAAACCCCGGGTCTCCTAGACCCATGTGGAGCTGGCCCATGAGCAGTGCTGATGTGCTCAAGGAGTACTGTGCCACGCAGGGGTGTCTCCCGTGTAGGGGAGCCCAATGCATAAGGAGTGCGCCCTGTAAGGAGAGCCACCCAGTGTGAAAGAAAGTGCAGCCTGCCCAAGAATGGCACCACACACATGGAGAGCTGACACAGCAAGATGATGCAACAAAAAGAAACACATATTGCCGGTGCTGCTGATAAGGATAGAAGCATTCACAGAAGAACACGCAGTGAACGGAAACAGAGAGCAGACAATGGGGGGGTTGGGAGGGAAAGAGGAGAGAAAAAAATAAAAGAAAAATCTTTAAAAATAAATAAATAATAAAATCTATACAACTGCACAATATAAACAATGAACACTAAGTTAAACTATGCATGATAATACTACAATTATAAAAATGTGCTTTCATCAGTTGAAACAAATATTTCATAGCAATGCAATGTGGTATATGGGAATCCTGTATTTTCTGCATAATTGTTCTGTAAATCCACAACTTTTCTGAAAAAAAAAAATCACTTTCAGGAGACCTGCTTTACAATAAATACAAACCAACTTTTGTTTTGTTTTATTTTTAGAAAATTGAACCTAGGACCTTTTACATGAAAAGCAGGGACTTAACCCCTGAGCTATACCCACTCTCTTCAACCAAGTTTTTAAAGTCACAAGAATATGAAAGCTGTGACCACATGAAAAATTAGATCTATGCAAAGGAATAGAGAATGCTGATGTTGGTAAACATGTGGGTAAATTTTGAAATTTTTGCCTCATTAAAATTTTCTTTAAAAGAACTGATTATTTCAGGCAAAAATAACTAAACTGTATTGTCAGGTTAAAATAATATGAGAAATAAAAGGGGTGACAATAACATGTGTGGGAAATGAGAGCAAGGTGGACATAGAAGTATAATCTAAAAATTGTACATTAAACAAGAAGTTGCATAATATTATTTCTATATAGACTTTGATAAGTTAAAGTTGAAAACTATAAACTCTAAAGCAATCATTTAAATAATAATATAAAAGACAATAGTATATATAATAATACAAATTTAATTTAAAAAAGTATGAGAAGAGGAAAGAAGAAACAAAGAAGGGGTGGGAGTATAGAAAATAAATAGAAAGGTGACAGATTGAAAGTCACCCTATTGATAATTACATTTACATTCCAAGTAAAAGACAGATGCTCTAAGACTGGATAAAAAAGAAAGACAAAACCACAAGCAATCTACAAAAAACACACGATAATAAAGATACTTTAAAAGTGAAAGGATAGAGGACAACCAGCAAGATGGCGGCAGAGTAAGGAGCTCCTAGATTTAGCTCCTGCCACAGGGCAGTTAGTAAATACCCAGAGCTCTCTGGAGCTAGCTGAAGCACCTGTATGGGGGCTCCAGCAGACCAGAAGAGTATCCTGCAACATCCTTGAAGGAGTGGAAGGAGACTGCCCATCTATGGAGGAGATTTGTAAGTTAAGAACTCCACGCCATGGAAGCCAGTGCCCATCCTCCACTGGAGGCACAGGCTGCCTCAGGAACTGTTCTGCGACTGGAACTGGAAGCTCTACATCCCAAAAATGGGGGAGGAAAAGACAGTAAGGCACCAACTTCAGCTGCTGATGAATAAATCTGGTGGGCTAAAGTATAATCCTAAGAACAGTTAAAGTTTGAACCTGTCCAAGTCAGAAAGAGGCTAGTAGCTGCCACCTTAACTCCGTGCCTGGCGCGAGGGAAAGCAGGGTGGACTGAAATCATGGTGCCAGTTAGGACCAGCTTTTTTCCATCTAGATCAGATTTCAGCTCTAGTATAAGCCCGAGTCCCACCTCTGGCAGGGAGGAAGCTGGGGGGACCTGCACCAGCCTCTCCAGGAAAATACAGGCCACACTGCGGAGGCCGGTGATCACCCTACTTTGGTAGTGCAAGCTGCCCCAGGAGCTATTCTGTGGCTGGAATTTGAAGCTCCATTTCCCAAAAACAGGGAGGAGGAAAAGGTTGGCCACTGATTTCAGTTACTGGTTAGTAAATTTGACTAGCTAAAGTATAACCCTAAGAACAGCTAAAGTTCAAATCTGTCCAAGCTGGAAAGAGGCTGGTAGCTACCATTTTGATTCTGCCTCCAGCATGAGGGAAAGCCCAGCTGATCGAAAATCACAGTGACAGTAGGAAGCAGTTTCTTTCACCCAGATCAGCCTGCAGCTGTCACCTAGGTTCAGCCACCCCTCTGGCAGGGAGGAGGCTGGTGGGTCCTGCACCAGCCTATCCAGGTAACTGCAGATACATTTGGCTGGCACAGACTGAATAATTGGAAGTCTACAGGGCAATTGCAGTCATTTTGGACCTGCACTGCATAGATTGCTGCCCACACCTGCAGCTCCATCCCCACCCCAGGCAGAGGAGAAAGGAATGTGAAGCTTCATCAGTCTCTCTGGGCAACTACAGTCTAGGCCTGCAGGACTTGGATTATTCTACACATTTGTGACTCTGTCCCTACCCCTGTCAAAGGAGAAACTTGGGAGAAGCTCATTGGTCCCTGGGGTAATAAGGGCAGCTTGAGCCTCCACAGCTTATAGCACTAACTACATCCTTGGCTCCTACTGCACAACCAGCAAGGGAGAGAGGGCATGAAACCCTAAATTAAAGAGAAAAACTACACCCAGAATAAATACTCTAGTAAGCCAGATGCCAAGACACCAACAAAAAATTAGAATCCACACCAAGAAACAGGAAGCTATGGCCCAGCTAAAGGAGCAAGATAGGCCTCCAGGTGACATAAAGGAGTTGAGACGCCTAATTATAGATGTTCAAACAAATCTCCTTAATAAATTCAATGAGATGGCTAAAGAGATTAAGGATATTGGGAAGACATTGGATGAGCACAAAGAATAATTTGAAAGTACACACAGAAAAATAGCAAATCTTATGCGAATGAAAGGCACAATAAATTAAATAAAAAAGCATTGGAATCATATAATAGCAGATTTGAGGAGGCAGAAGAAAGGATTGATGAGCTTGAAGGAATGGCCTCAGAAAGTGAACATACAAAAGAACAGATGAAAAAAGTAATGGAAAAAATTGAACAAGATCTCAGGGAACTGAATGTCAGCAAAAGATGTACAAACATATGTGCTGTGGGAATCCCAGAGGAGAAGAGAAGGGAAAAGGGGCAGAAGGAAATTTGAAGAAATAATGGTAGAAAATTTCCCAGTCCTATTGAAGAACATAGATATCATGTCCCAGAAGTAGAATGTACTCCCATCCAAAAAAAAATCCAAATAGACCAACTCTGAGACACATACTAATTAGAATGTCAAATGCCAAAGACAAAGAGAATTCTGAGAACAGCAAGAGAAAAGCAATACATCACATGTAAGGGATGCCTAATAAGATTAAGTGCTGATTTCTCACTAGAAACCATGGAGGCAAGGAGACAGTGGTGTGATATATTTAATATACTACAAGAGAAAACTTCTAGTCAAGAATCTTCTATCCAACAAGACTGTCTTTCAAAAATGAGGGTAAGATTAGAATATTCACACATAAACAGAAACTGAGGGAATTTCTACCCAAGAGGCCAGATTTTCAGGAAATACTAAAGAGTGTGCTAGAGCCTGAAAAGAAAAGACAGGAGAGAGAGGCCTGGAAGAGAGTATAGATATGAAGATTATATCAATAAAAGTAACTGAAAGTGTCAAAAGTATGGTGAAAATAAAATATGATAGATAAAACTCAAATAGTCAGGAATAAACTTAACCAATGATATAAAGCACTTGTATTCAGAAAACTGCAACTCAATGTTAAAAGAAATCAAAAAAGCCCTAAAAAACTGGAAGAACATTCTGTGCTCATGAATTGGAAGATTAAATATCATTAAGATGGCAATTCTACTCAAATTGGTATACAGATTCAATGTAATCTTAATAAAAATTCCTACAGCATTTTTTAAAAAATTGAAAACATGATTATCAAATTTATTTGGAAGGGTAGGGAGTCCTAAATAGCCAGAAACATTTAAAAAGGAAAAGCAGAGAAAAAAAAGGAAACGCAAACACTCATCTCCAGACTTTAAATCATGTTACCTATCTATAGTGGTAAAAACAGCATGGTGCTGGCATAAAGACAGATACATAGACCAATGGAACCAAATTGATGGTTCAGAAACAGATCCTCACATGTATGGTCAAGTGATGTTTTTCTTTTTTTTTAAGATTTATTTTATTTTTATTTCTCTCCCCTTCCCCCCTGTTTGCTCTCTGTGTCCATTTGCTGTGTGTTCTTCTGCGTCCGCTTGCATTGTCAGGTGGCACTGGGAAACTGTGTCTCTTTTTTGTTGCATCAGCTCTCCATGTGTGCAGTGCCACTCCTGGGTGGGCTATGCTTTTTTTCACTTGGGGCAGCTCTCCTCATGGGGCGCACTCCTTGTGCATGGGGCACCCCTATGCAGGTGCGCTCCTGCGTGGCATGGCACTCTTTGCGCACAGCAGCACTGTGAGTGGGCCAGCTTACCACACAGGTCAGGAGGCCCTGGGTATTTGAACCCTGGGTCCTCCGTATGGTAGGCGGATGCTCTATCAGTTGAGCCATATCTGCTTCCCTCAAGTCATTTTTGACTAGCTGTCAAACCCACACAGCTCAGGCAGAACAGTCCATTCAGCAAATGGTGCTGAAAAAACTGGATATCCACACCCAAAAGAAGGAAAGAGGACCCCTATCTCACACCTTATCCAAAAATTAATGCAAAATGGATTAACAACCTAAAAATAAAAGCAAGAACTTTAAAACTTCTAGAAGAAATTGTGGTATGTGGTGGATTCTTAAAGGAAACAAGTGGAGAACTGAGATGGACTTCTGATGTTTTAATTAGCTTTACTGTAAAAGTGTGGAAATATATAGAGTGGATGGTAACACACAGTGAGGAACAGCTAGTTTATACATGGGGATGTGGCTGAAAATGGTAGTCTCAGTATGTAAATGCCAATTGGCAGAATGCTAGAGAATAATCTAGGAACTGAATAGCATGGTAAACCAAGAGGTGGATGAGAATTGTGGTTGATGGTACAGATGCAAGAGTGTCCTTTGTTAGCTAGAGCAAATGTACATCACTATTGCAGGCTGGTGGGAATATGGAGAAGTATGGGAAAAATACAACTGGAGTGACCTATGGACTGTGGTTAGCAGTAATAATATAATATTCTTGCATTTATGCCAAAGAAGTACTGCATTGATAATGGTGCAGTATGGAATATGTGTGCCAAATATACACTATGGATGTGGTAAGAATAAGGTGATATTATCTTATCTGTAGCAAATGTTCCACCACAGTGTGGTGCATTGATAGAGGGGTATTGTTTGGGAATTCTGCACATGTGCATGATTGTCTCATAAGTTTACAACTTCTGTCATAAAAATACATGTAAAAAATAATAATAGGGTGGGTTGGGGAGAAAATACAGCAAATATAAACTAAGGACTATAATTAGGAGTAAGATTTGACAATATTCTTTCACATTTTGTAACAAATGTCACACAGCAATGCAAAGTTTTGGTGGAGGGTTGATGTATGTGACCCCTATATGATGTTATGCATGTTTGCTTTGTAAACTCACAACTTTTACTATACACTTATTGGTAGTGAATGTTCATATATAAATGATATAAAGATAATAATAATAGGATGGGATGGGAGAAAAATACTTTGGTTAGTATTAATATTCTGACAGTGCTCTTTAAACATTAGTTAAAAACGTTTAAGAACAATGCTAGGTATTGGTGGTAGGGTGAGGTACGAGAGTCCTGTATGATGTTAGATACGTTTGTTTTGTAAGTTCATAACTATTACTATACACTTACTGTTTATGTATGTTTATGTATGAGTGATATACTTTATCACTAAAAAAAGTGAAAGGGTAGAAATTGATACAGCATGCAAACACTAATCAAAACAAAGCAGAAGTGGTTATTAATCTTCCATGATATAGACTTTAGAAAAATGATTATTAGACAAGGATAAAGAAGGACATTTCTTACTGACAGAGAGGTTGATTCATCACAAAGACATAATGCTAAATGTGTTGCTACCCAATAAATGAAGCAAATCTGGTAGAACTGAAAGACTAGAAAAATCAACAATTTCATTTGGACCTTTCAGCATTCCTTTCTCAATAGTTTATATAACAGATAAATAGAAAATCAGTAAGAATATAAACACTATTGTATTGAGTAAAACTATCAGCAACTTAATGGACATAAAAATATCCACCTAATACCAACAGAATATCCATTCTTTTCAAGTGCACATGTAACATTCACCAAGATGGACCATGTGTTGAGTCAGAAAACAATCTTCAACAAATTTAAAAGTGTTGAAATCATAAAAAGTATATGCTCTGAGTACAAAAGAATTAAATAAGAAATCAACAACAGAAAAAATATCCGGGAAATTCCCAAATATTTGAAAAATTAAATAACAAATTTCTAAAATGTCACAGATCAAAGAGTAAGTCACAGAGAGACTAAGAATATTAAGAAACTAAATAAAAATAAAACTACAACTAATTAAATTTGTGAGTAGCAGCTAAAAAGTGGTATAAACATCCCCCTTAAGATACTAGAAGAGAAAAAAAAATACAAGTTAAATACCCAAATAGAACAAAAAAGTAAAGATAAATGAAAAAGAAAACTGAAAAAAGATAAAACATAAATAAAACCCACAGCTTGTTATTTGGAAAAAAAATATGAAATTGATTAACCTCTAGACTTATCCTGAAAAAATGGAGGACACAAATTGCTACATCAAGAATTATAGAAGAGAACAAGTACAGATCCTGAAGTCTAAGGGATAAAAAGGACATATCATGAAAAGTATTATTCCAATATAGTTCTTACTCAAAATATTTCTTTGGTTATGTTGGAGAATAACCTCATTCTTAGGAGACACATGAGGAGCTATTTAGAGATAAAGTGAAACGTAAGTGGTTCAGCAAAAGGTTAACAATTGTTGAATCTAAGTGGTGGATATGCAAAAGTTCATCGTATTTCTGCCCTTTTCTATTTGAAAAATTTTGTAACACAAAGTTGGAAAAAATAAATCAGGCACAAATGTTCGTGATAGAGAGGCTCTCTTGGTAGGCTAATCAGTTGAAATAGGGCAGATGTTGGGAAGGGCGGGTTGTGACCTTCCCTGGGTCAGGAGGAGACTTCTTGGTGATTGCTTTAGTTTGCTGAAGGTTGTCAACGCAACATACCAGAAATGGGTTGGCTTTTACAATAGGGATTTATCAGGTTAAAAACTTGCCGCTCTGAGGCCCTGGAAGTGTCCAATCCCAGGCATCATGAAGAGGTGCCGCCTCACCAAGGTGCAGCTGTGCACGATCAGGCACCTGGCTGGGCATAATGGTGGCGCCCGCCCCTCTCTCCTGCCTTCTCTGTCTCAGGCTGTTTTCCTGAGCCTGTGGCTTTTTAGTACCCTGTTTATGTGGGACTCCAGTAAGAGGATTAAGACCCACCCTGAATGAGGTGGGTCACATCTGAGGTTAAGATCTTAGTTGCCTAAGGTCCTACTTACAATGAGTTCACACCGACAGGAATGGACTAACTTCAAGAGCATACTTTTCTGGGGTCCACACAGCTTCAACCCATCACAGGGGTGCGGGTGGACTGTGGAACCTCCTACAGGACCAACGCAGGGAGGAAGAACAAGAACGCTGGGCGGCCAGTCTTGACCCTTTCCCTAGCAGCGAGGGCTTGCCAAAAATGTTGAATAGCTCTGTCTAGATGTCCACTTCTGTGAACAACTTGTTAAACTCCCCTGGCAGTCAGTGGTGGGCTTTGCTTAGTAAACAGAGGGATAGCCTATTTAATTCTTCCCAGTGGTTGGTAAAGAGGCCTTGACTCACACAGACATGAAACATTGGCCTAATAGGAGACTAATTACTGGTAAGAGCTTTGTTTACCCAAACTTCCCGTAAACCAAGCTCAGTATAAAATGAAAGCATGCATAAAGAAACAGAATTGCTGCTAGAAGAATGACATAAATAGATTTATACAGTCCCACAAATCCCTTTTTCAGAAATGATGTTGCTAATTGAAAAAGAATAAACAATAAAAGGGTTGATAAAACCCACACTTACAGGCTGAAAATAGCTTTCTTATGTTTCTAAGGAGCTGCATATTTAGAATTGGGCGAAATTGGATATAAGGCTAATTGGCAGTCTGAAGCCAAGTTGGATGAGACAAGCAGAAGTTCCCATATTTTGATATGTCACTTTGTGATTAGACTATCCATAAAGGAAACAAACTATTGAATGTTTACTGATTACCATAATATACAAGGAAAAGAGAACTGATAATGTGAGTTTCCTTTTGGCTTTGGGTCTTTGCTGATGTTTGGGCTTTGTGATGGTGTAGAGCTATGTGCCCCAGAAAAAAACATGTTCTTATACTTATTCCATTCCTGTGAATGTGAACCCATTGTAAGTAGTACCTTCTGATGAAATTACTTTGGTTTATGAGTGGCCCAACTCAATCAGGCTGGGTCTTAATCCTATTACTGGAGTCCTTTATAAGCAGAATGAAATTTCAAAAGAGAGAAAGCAAGAAGCTGGAGGACAATAGAACCCAGAAGAGAAGGAAATGTCCAGGAAGTACCACCATATGCTTTGCCATGTGACTGAGGAGCTCAGGATCAAAGATTGCTGGCACCAGTACCAGAATGCCAGTCTTTGAAAAGAAAACATTGCCTTAATGATGCCTTGATTTGGACTTTTCCTGGCCTCAAAACCATGAGCTAATGAATTCCCATTGTATAAGCCAATCTATTTCATGGTATTTGCTTGAGCAGTCAAGGAAACTAAAACAGGTATTGACGACCTTCTCTGTCTTAAATGGAGCCGTAAGAGGGGGTGGTAAGTAGGAAGAACATCAAAAGTTGCTTCTTTGCAGGACATAATCTTACCACTTATTATTTCTTTTCTTTGGATCCTTTCATTCAACAAATGGAGAATCTCAATTGCTTTATGCTATTATAGATGCTGAGGTATTGTGGTAAAAGTAGACCAAATAAATTGTTTTTATGCCATTCACATTATAGATGATATAGTAAAATCAAAATTATTTAAATAAAGAGAAGATGTGAGCAAGACTTACAAAATCTGGACTCATTCCACATTTGTTGCTAGCTAGGTGGGGACAGTGAATGATATCCTTTGACCTCCCTCAAGTGTTCCAGGTCTCATCCATCCTGCTAGAGAACTTGACCATGTTTTCAGTAACAGCCTTTATACAGTCCAAACTCATGAAGTAGAGAGATGAGTGTGGCACAGCACTTAAGAGCATGCGCTTTCAAATAAAGCTTTTCTGGTTTGGTCGATTATTTAACCCCTAACCTTGGTTCAGTTTTCTTGCTGCAAAATGAGATAATAATGCTTGCCTCAAATGGGATAGTATAGGCAAAGTAATCACCATGGATCCTGGCACACAAAGTACATGTGCCATTTTTGCTCCCTGGAAGAGCTGATATATGAAAAAAAGGTTTTGTAAAACAAAGACAATATTGGGAGAAGCAGATGTGGCTCAATTGTTAGAGTGTCTGTCTACCATATGGAGAGTCTAGGGTTTGATCCCCAGGGACTGCTGACCCATGTGGTGAGCTGGCCCACACGCAAGGCTGCTGTGTACAAGGAGTGCCATGCCACGCAGGGCTGTCCCCCACGTAGGGGTGCCCCACATGCAAGGAGTGCGCCCCGCAAGGAGAGCCACCCTGCGTAAAAAAAGAGCAGCCTGCCCAGGAGTGGAGCAGCACACATGGAGAGCTGATGCAGCAAGATGATGCAACAACAACAAAAAGAGATGCAGTTTCCCAGTGCTGCCAAAAAGTGCAAGTGGACGCAGAAGAACACATAGTGAATGGACACAGAGAGCAGACAATGGGGGGAAGGGGTGATAAATAAACTTTAAAAAAAAAAAAAGACAATATTGGTAATAATTTTTCCAGCAAAGCAACTGAAAAACTGGGTGATTGCTCCTCAACCAATTGACACCCATACTAAAGATCATTTGGTAAATCATGGAAAATGAGTTACTACTTGCTCCCTCAACTTTGACCATATTTGGTCTGAAGATCTGGAAAAGTTCCTTCATTAAGCAAATTCCTGATAGCATACACACTAATTGGCAACACTATTGCATATATGCTACTTTTGGGAAAATTGTCCATTTCAACACCAGGACCAGTTTTCTTCCAGCCTGTTGTAGGCACTTTAAGACTCAGCAAGAGCTTCAGAGAGGAGCTCTGTGTCTTGCTACAACATGGTCACTCGAGGGCAAAGATGGCATGAGTCAGCTCCCTTTGGTCCAAGTATCAGAAGGATGGCCCCCCTCCATCACTGTGACAACAGTAATCTTATCTCTAAGGATTCTGACATCAGAAACGTTGAGGGCAAAGCTATAATAACGCTCATAATTTATTTTAATTTCTAGAACATGACAAATGAGTACCAATATAAGAACTGGGATCCAGAACTTACAAAGAGCTCATACAAATCTATAAGTAAAAGACAAATGACCTGATTTTAAAAAAGTCTTGACCAGGTACTTTACAACAGGGCAGGGGTCAGCAAATTAAGGGCCCACAAGCCAAATCCAACCCCCTGCCTATTTTTGTAAATTAAGTTTTATTGGAATACAGCTGTGCCCATTCATTCAAGTACTGTCTATGGCTGCTTTTGCTTTACAATAGCAGAGTTGAGTAGTTGGAACAAAGACCATGGCACCTGAAAAGACTAAAATATTTACTAATCAGAAAAATTTCCTGGTCCCTGCAATAGAGGACATCTAAACTGCCAATGAGCATCTGAAGGTGCCCAACATTATTAGCCAATAGGAAGTGCAAATTAAATCCAGAGTAAGCTACAACCATTAGAATAGCTAAGATTAAAAAGACAGACAACACTAGGTGTTGACAATTGTGGAGAGCGACTGGATAGCTCACAGAGTGATGACTGAAGTGTAAACTGGTGCATCTTAGAAAAATAGTTTGGCAGTATCTGCTATGGCCAAACATATATACTCCAATAACTCAGCAAAAACTCAAGAGCTATTTGGAAAATGCTCACAGAACCTTTATTATTAATAGTAATAGTCCCATACAAAAACCAATCCAAATGCCCAACAATGGTAGAATGAATTAAATAAATTGTGGCACATTGACACAATGGTATAGTACATAGCAATTTTTAAAAACCCAAGTATTGCTATATGCAAGGATACCTAGCAGACATAACATTGAGCAAAAGAAACCAGACCCCAAAGAGTATGTATTTGTATACTTCCATTTATATGAAATTCAAGAGTAGGCAAAACTTATACTTGGTCATGGAAGTCGTAAGAGAGGTTACTCTCAGGGTTGGGGGATTAGTAGTGACCGGGAAGACACAAGGAAGTCATTCAGGTGCCAGAAATGTTCTGGATCTTTCTCTGGGAGGTGTTACATGACTGCAGACATATGTGGAAGGCCATTGAATAGGATATTTAAGATTTGAGTGCTTGCTAAGCAAATACTGTGCCTAAATAAAAAAGGAAAAAAATTAAAAGGCTGGGAATCCTTTTGGACTTGCACCTTATGAGAGCAGTTGATACACAGAGTGAATCTGTAACCAGAATTCAGACTAGAGTACCTTTTAAGCTTTGCCTGAAAAAGAAAGAAAATTCCAGAATACAATTCTGTATTTGTAATAAAGCCCTCTACAACGACTGATTTCTTCTCTGCCTGCCCCCACCCTCCCCCAAAGCTGAGGAGGTTCGCCTCGCCCTGGCCTCACATGGGCCACATGTTTTGAACGGGAAATCTCCAGGATGTGTGACTGATACTGAGGGGACTGACGACCCCGGCTGACGCCACTCTCCGCTCTTAACACTTGCTGCTTCCTGTTTACTCGGTGATGGAGGACGTACCCTTCAGAGTGCTAGCGTGTCCCATGGAGGGTTCAGGCAGATAACGACACAGGGGTGGAGTCCATTGCTTGGTGAAGCTGGGGCTGACCTTACAGGTTGAATACTGGGGCTTTCCATGTCACACCTTGGACAGGAATGGGACTCTTCAGAGGATACAGGTGGATGCAGGACCTCCAAGGTACACAAAGGAAAGCTACTGCACCTGCTTTGCAGGTCTCCTGTGCCAGGTTAAGATTTCTTAGATGGTGGTTTGGATCGTCTGCTTCTCCCAGACAATCCCTGGTGCACCATCCAATTATTTTTCGATTGTTTCACTCGTGCAGGGGTTCTGGCTCCAAATGGATCAAAAGGTCACGGAGGGCTGGAGCCCCTTCACAGATGTCCTTGTACCTCCACCCCTCACCGCCCTCATCCTGGACACAGGGAACGCTGTTGGCCCTAGGGGATCAATTCATGGAGTAGGTGGCTTAAAGGCAACTCTGCTGTCACTGCAATAATGGGAGGGTTGCTCTTCAGAGATAAAGTTAGGCTGAGAGAATCTCCAACCCTCTTTTGAACATATCTCCAAGAAAGAAACCTTTACAAGAAAAAGATTGTGGTTGTGGGAGTGATGCAGTTGCATTTTATCACTCTTCCTTCTTGCTTGGCCTGTGGCAGAGACATGCCTTCCCGCCTTAATTAGCAGAACGTAACGATTTTTTTTTAATTGAGCGTCTTGCAGTATTATACCCAGGTTCAATGTGAAATCAATATCATTGATTGAGTTCATGATGAATTTGGGCCAATACCAGAACATTCTCTAGAATCTGCTTTAAAAATAAGTACCTAGTAGGAGGGGTTTTATTTTCCAGTATTATTTTCCTTATCACCTCTGTTCCCTTAAAAGTAAGGTGAGTGCATATCAGACGTACATAAATGCTTCATTTAACCACAGGTTCAGGCTAGTTGGAGTCCAGCTTTGAGGGTTTGTCTGTCTTTGGAAGTGCTTGTGCGGCCCCAAGCACCAAACACTTTTATCTTTCATCCCACTCTTTGCAAATGGCAGAGAGAGCTGCCTTGGCCACATCCTGAGGGAGAACCTCAGGCCGCACCGCTCTGGAAGGAGAAGCAACGAGGAGGACGTAGCCTGGCTAGCAGGTTGCCATGGTGATTCCGTGTCACATCTGCCGGAGTCTTCCCAGCTCCCCCAGGCTCCTGACCCTCTGTGGTCCTGATTACACTCCTGCACTCATGGGGCTGTGGGTGGCCTTTCCTCTTGATGGGTAGTTTGGAGTCTGGGGACATAAGGGATGCCCCAGAGCAGTCTCAGAGCCCGGGGGGGGGGGGTAGTGGGGGGATAGAAAAGACCTGCCCTTCCAGGGGGGCTGCTGCTTGGGTGAGTCTTGGGTAGCAATGGCGCAGGCTCACTGTGCTGCTCTAGAAATGCGGGGGCCTGTTGGGAGGGAGGGGCCTCCAGGGCCTAACTCAAGATCAGCAGTCCACACAGCAGTTTATGGGTAGCCGTCCGTACTAAAGCAAGGGATGGCAGAAGCCTTGAAGATTTAGTATCCTCGCTTTTGTTATGGACCCTGGAGGGTGGGGGGGGTTCTTTGAAAACTACCCATAGGAGTTTCTCTAGGGCATTCTCTGTCCAGGTATTTGGGTGGAGCGGTCTAGTGTATGCTTGGAAATTCCACAAACACCATTCCTTGTTCCCCTTTGTCTCATAGATTGGCATTACTTTTGTCCAGAGGGAGAAATGTACCTTTTATCTCCAGACTATGTTTTTTAAAAATAAATCTTAATAGATGGGTAAGAGCTGCCTTCTTTGCTTAGCCCATTCAGAGAATCTGATGGCACTTGATTGGGTAGAGATTTTGTTTCAGCTTAAAGATTCTGCCTGATGCCTAAAATGAGATATTGAGGAGGCACGTGGAACGGAATTGTCCGCTAACTTCAATTTTACAATTATTCTCATGAAAGGTTTCATTCATGCTAACCTTGTGATTCAGGCTTGCAATTTCGTCAGCAGTGGGAAGGGAGGTGAATATTCAGATATAAAACTAGCTTCAAACTGGACCACTGTTGAAACTAACTGTAAAACTACATCAGTAAGTATTTATAAAGGTCATTGATCAAATACTCTTAGGGGGTGAAACAGCAGAGAAATGAGGCCCGCGGAGAATGAGAGAGCACTCCTGAGCTGTGGGCAATGTGCTCTTTTCTGTCATCGTTAATAACTTCCGGTGGCATATGTGGATGGGGCTTCCAATCAGATCAACCACTGTCTCTGCTCTTTCGACAGTGCAGAGGCACAAGGAGCGATGAGGACTTCTTGGGCAAGTGTGCCCTGTATTTATTCAGCTTCCTTCCTAGCAACAGCCCTCAGGAAAGCTCAAGAAATACGTAGTCTCCGGCCTGGGTTTTCCAAGGTCCAGGAGAAACACAGCGACACAGTCAGACATTTAGAAAGCACATTAGCATGGCGTTCTGAGTTGAATTGTGTCGTCCCTAAAGATCTGTTGACATCTTAAGCTCCCAGACTTCAGAATGTGACTTTCTTTGGGAAGAAGGCCATGGCAGGTGGAATGAGTTGAGAGGAGGTCATGCTGGGGTGGCAGGAGGCTCTACCCAGTGTGACTGGTCTCCTTATAAGAAGAGACACCGGGGAAGAAGGGTGGGTGAAGCTGGAGTGACACATCCACAAGTCAAGGAACTCCAGGGACGGCCTGCCACCACCAGAAGCTGGAAGAGGCGAGCACAGATGCTCTCTGTGGGTTCCAGAGGGAACACCGCCCTGCTCGCTCCTTGGTTTTGGATTCCCAGCCTCAAGCAACTGACCTGGAGGGCCAGGAGGTCCCTGCTCACGCAGGAGCTGAGAGCTGTGCACTGCCCAGGCTCTGGGTCAGCGGCCAGAGACTGACCCTTCAACGTGTCCCTGATGTGCTCCCTGGGAAGGTTTGGGAGTAAGGCAAAATCACCTCACTCCCTGCACTGCCCCCAGAGAGAGGGCAAAGTGGGTAACCTCCACAGTGAAACAGAGGAAGCAGCTCTACCTCTGAGCTATCCCGCCCTTTTTTGTCTGATTGACTCTCCCTCTAGACAGAGTCTTCTATTTAAGACAGAGTTTGCTCACTGGCAGAATTATGATAAAATAGAACCAATAGGATCTGTTTTCTTGCAAGTAGCAGAAACCCATGCAGGCTGGGATTGGGTTCCCCTCAAAGGGAATTGGCTCAAGTAATTTATAAGACCAGGACACGGCACTTCAGAAACAGCCCAGTATCATGGGGTGCTCTCAGGATCCTCTTTCCCTTTCCATCTCTTGGCCCCTCTGCTTTTTGTATAATTTTTCAAGAAGGTTCTCTCCAAAAGACACCAAGATGGCTACTGGAGCACCAGGATTTCAGGGCTCTCAGGGCTTATGATTTTGGAAGGAGAGAAGTCCTCTCTTCACTACTGCCTGTATTAGCCCTTGACCACGAATTCTTTCTGGAGCTACTGGTGTCTCATGCCCAGTCCTGTACTGAGTAGGTGATGGTCTATCTAAGGTTGAGGAGGGCAGTTTCCAGAAGGCAAGAGAAGAGGGTCGTGATGTACTGCAGGCCCAATGCAGGTTTCCACCACTAGATGTTTGAGGTCAACCTCCGAGATGGGATATGTTAGGTGGTTGCCTGGTGAGAACTTGGTGATAACTATGCAGTAGAAGATGGAGAAGGAATAATTAGGATGGCAGAAAAACAAAAACAAAAAAAAACCTGGGAAAAACTCTCAAAGCTGACAACCTCACAACTCTGAAATCCTGAAAATGTTTCGTCAATAATGACAATAAAAGGCTTTGTCAGTCAGTTCCTTTGTGCTCAGCCTGGCTGATAGACTGCTGTTGGCAAATGCAGAACTTTCTCAAGGCTGTGCCCTTCATATTCCTTCTGGGGTTGACATTTTAAAAAATGTGCCACCCACAGGTTTCCTTTGAGAGACTTGAGTATCTGTGAACTTAATGTGCAGGTAAATAACAAGAGAGCACTTAGGAGAAAATTACCTTCTTTGAAATGCTCCTCACTCAACACCTGTTTCTTAGGAAATGTACAAGAAGGAAAGAAAACGTTGAATTCCTCTTTGACATGTGAAGCTTTCTCAGTTCAGAACGAGGTGTAAGTTTTTTCCAGGCCCCTGACTCCTGCCCTCCCAGGCATTCATTATCAAACCGAGAGAAAAAAACTCTTTGGGATCCATGAATGAACTTAGATGGGGAAACAATATATATTTTCATGAACTTTCTATTGAAATTCAGCATTTTCTTCCAAAATTGAATGGAGGCAATGCATTACAGTAGCATTCACAGTGCCTGTGAGGTGTTTTGTTTGGTTTTGCTTTGTTTTTCTGCGAGTTTTTTTCACTGATTGAAATTGCAGGTAGTTCAGACCAGGTGAAGTAGATTGAATGATGTAACCAGCAAAATCCTCTCCCTGTGGGTGGGAAGTCATGGTAGATAGGACCCTTTAAAGATGTGGTACCAGTTAAGGTGCTGCCTTATTTGACCTAATGTAGGTGTGGCCCAACTAAGTAGGGTGGGCCTCATGGTGAATTCCTGGAGGCCTTATAATTAGACGCTGGAAACCAGAAGGGTTAGACTTCAGAGACGATGCCAGGGAGCTCAAGGGCATTGTCAAGTGATGGGAGGCAAAGATGCAAGCCAAGAGCCCCAAGGATTGTGGCAAGCCAGGGCCCGAATGTGACAGCATGGCAGTGCCGATTCCTTGATTTAGGACTTCTGGTCTCTAAAGCCCGGAGCCAACACATTCTCTTTGTCCAAGTGAACCCACTGCATCGTATTGATCGTAGCACCTCTCTGGGGAATTAAGACACGACATTACTGTTGCTACTAATACACCTCAAAATACTGCTTAGGCTCATCATTGTTTTGAGGCCACAGTAGTTATTAGACCTCCCTACCTTACATAATGTGTTGAGAAAGGATCACATGTATTAGTTTTTCACAATTAGGATTCAATCACATTTTTTTTAATCCTACGAATTTTTTTTTTTTTTTTGAAGAGTTGGAACCAAAAAACATCAGACATAGACAGTTTGGCTATTTGATACTATCTAAAGACAGGATTTAGCCTAAATAAATCTAGTATCAGAGCCAACACACACAGTAGGTACTCATTAGTCTTATTCATTTTATTGCTTCTTGACCATATTGTGATTATAACAAAAATTTGGATCCTGGTTAAAGAAATGTGGTTTCATGATTTTCTCAATTGCATGTTATCTCTCCTTTATGTAATCATTTATGAACATGTAAGCCTTTCCATCATTTTTTGCTATTCATATCTATCTATATACAGATATTTTTCTTCTGTATTTAATCTTTGGAATTCTCTTTTTGGGATAACTGGGTTGTGGGTTCTTCCCTTCCTTTTATTGTCTTTTACTAATATGAACTGAATTTTGGTGTTTAGCCAATGCACTCATAAAATGTGAACTAGATTACATTTCAAAAACTGCCTCTGTTAACATTGTTTAAAAATCCCTGCCAAAACTTGAACTTAACTAAAACTATTTCCTTTTTTTTAAAAAAAATTATTCTAGTTCTGTATATATACAGCCAAAATTTTCCCTTTTAACCACATTCAAATATATAATTCGGCATTGTTAATTATGTTCACGATGTTCTGCTACCATCACCGCCATCCATTACCAAAATGTTTCCATTGTCCCAAGTAGAAACTCTGTACATTTTGAGCCTTCACTTCCTCTACCTACCCTCATTCTGTTGCCAGTAACCTATATTCTAGATTCTGAGTCTGAATTTGCTTATTCTAATTATTTCATACCAGTGAGGTCATACAGTATTTGTCCTTTTGTGTCCAGCTTATTTCACACCACACGATGTCTTCAAGGCTCATCCACATTGTCACGCATCAAAACTTCATTCCTTTTACAGCAAATATATTCCATTGTGTGAATAGCCACATTTTGTTTATCCATTCATCTGTAGATGGATGCTTTGGTTGCTTCCATCTTTCAGCAACTGTGAATAATGTCTTTATAAACATCAGTGTGCAAATATCTGTTCCAGTCTCTGCTTTCACAACTTCTCAGTACATACCTAGACGTGGGATTGCCAGGTCATGTGGTAATTCTATACTTAACTTTCCGAGAAACTGCCAAACTGTCTTCCCCAGCAGCTGCACCATTTTATATTCCCAACAAAAATGAGTGAGTGTTCCTATTTCTCCACATCCTCTCCAACACTTGTAATTTTCCACTTTTTTATAGTAGCCCTTCTAGTGGGCGTGAAATGGTATCTCATTGTGGTTCCATGGATTTGATTTGAGTATTCAAAAATATTATGCTGAGAAGGATTCATATGCTTCACTAGACTGTTAGAGGGGCTGATGCACGGAAAAGGTTGGGACCCTTCCCAGGGATGTGGCTGGAGTGTTACCACCCACCCCAACTCAGGAGGCTGCGTGCAGAGCAGAGGACACAGCACACTACTCAGGGCGCCTGGCTCTCCTTTAGCACCTGCCTCTAACTGCTTTATTTCTCTGGCCTCAGACTGCTCATGTGCAAAATGGACCAGGATGAAGATGGTTTTGAGTGAATTTACCTCTCCAAGGTTCCTCCTAGCAATCAAATCTGATGACCCTTTCTCTGAGGGAGCTGAAGTGGTGGCAGATCCCCATATATGATAAATAGGTGTCGTTTTGGCTAAGCTCAAAGAACGCAATCATAACTAAGTTAGGAGTTGTCCTGGGAAATTTAAAAGCCTAGCTGGTCTCTCCCATTTCCATCTTCTCCTTGCTTTCCTAGGGCCTGCTCAGGAAAGGAAAATTAATCTTCATGTCATCACTTGCATCTGTTAGCAAAATGATGAAGCTATGTCTATTACTAGAAATTGTTGTGTGCCATGGTTCATTCTAAATATAAAAACATTTACCATTATTTGTGGATTATTGGTCAAGGCTGAAGACCTCCCAGTTTTATTTCAGACCTGAGGTTTCCCCTGTACATGACCCAGGCCCATTGGAAACCCACTCCAGATTCTGTCCCAAAGGGAGCTAACCCATGGGAGTTGGAAAGTAGGTGCCACATCAAGCGGCTAAACTATTATTCCTGGGGTTTCCTGCACTTTGCCCAGGAATTGTGGCCACTAACCAGTCCTCTGGGACTCCAGAGAAGGAGAAACTTAGGGTCATTGGTGTCAGAACCTTCCAAATGTCACATTTCTCCTGACATATCCTGTGCAAATGCTCTAGTCTGCTCGGCTGCCGAAATGCAAATACCATAAAATGAGTTGGCTTGTAACCATGGGAATTTATTAATTTACAAGCTTATCTTGCAAGGTTGAGAAAACTGTCCAAATCAAGGCATTATCAGGGGATGATTTTTTCCCAAAGGCTGGCTGCTGGTGGCAAGGCATGTGGCGGCGTGTGCTGACTCTCCCTTCTTTTCCGAGTTTTGTTGCTTCCAGCTTCTTGCTTCTGTGGCTTTTTCTCTCTCTGAATTTCATTCTCTTATAAAGGACTTTAGTAAGAGGATTAAGGCTCACCCTGGGCCATGCCTTAACTGAAACAACCTAATCAAAAGGCCCTCTGTACAATAGGTTTACCCAGAGGAATGGATTAGCCCTAAGAACATATTTTTCTGGGGGCCATACGGCTTCAAACCATCACAGCCAGAGAACGGCTGACTCTTGCCTTTGCTTCTTGAATAGCCACTAAGAAGCAAGCACGAGGGTCACACCTCCCTCTGTGATTTTTAAGGGCTGCCCTTATTTATCATAATGCCCAGACACACCATAGACGTTCCATGGGACCTTGCGTAAGGGTTTTTGATGGGTGGTGTTATGGGTTGAATTGTGTCACCAAAACTACATCTTGAAGTCCTGACCTCTGGCCCCATGAGTGTGACCCTTTTTGGGAATAGGGTCCTTGCAATATCAAGTTAAGGCGAGGCCCAACTGGAGTAGGGCGGGCCCTAATCCAATATGACTGCTGTCTTATAAGAAGAGGGAAAGTTGGCCACAGAGACAAGGATACAGACACAAAAGGAGAAGACAGAGCTGAGACTGGAGTGATGCAAAGGCACACCAAGGAGTGCACCAGCCTCCGCCAGCTGCTGGAAGAGGCAGGGGAGGCTTCCTGCCTGGAGGTTTCAGACGAAGCACGACCTGCCGACACCTCCAGAACTGGAGGGACACATTCCTGTTGTTTTAAGCTGCCCGGTCTGTAGAATTTCGCTATGGTGGCCCTAGGGGACCACTATGGTGGCCCTAGTGGCTCCATGTTCTCATGACAAACAGAGAAAGAAACCCCAGAGCTTCTCTCCCTTATTCTCACAGACTTAACCCCCCTGGAACCAGACACAACTAAGCAAAGGATCCCCAGCAAAAGGCCACTGTCTGCCGACATCCTGTCCTTTGTGGTCAGGGGTCCACTCCGTGTCCTCCACCCTTCCCGAGGTCACGTGCCTGACAACGAGGCTTCCCGCAGGCTTGAGTCATTTCACGTCTAACTGGACGGCAGATGGAGACCCAGAGGCAGCAGGTTCCTGCAGCCCCGATTCCAGGAAGCAGTGGGGGTGGGAGGCTCTTAAGTCTGACTGGGATGGGGGCCACCACATTGGCAGAGTTTTAGGATGCGTGGGCGCCATCGCCGCAAACCCCTTCTGTTCCCGGAGTGACTCATTACCTTCTCCTTGATATAAAAGCCTTTGACCTTGGGAAAGCAGAGGTCCCAGGAGGAGAGGTGCTTTGACTACTGCAGCTACAAGAAGTTAGAAAGGGCAGGGACTTTTAGATATGCACGTGCTTGCACGCACAGACACACACCCGTGCCCCTCTACCATAGTAAGAACTGAGGCTTTCGAGCACTTCTTACATGACAGGCGCTGTCCTATAATTTTTACATGTGTTATCAATTTAATCCTCACCACCATAAAATGAGGTAGGTATAGCTACGCTTGCCAGGTAACAGATGAAAAAACTTGAGGCTCCGTAGAGTGGATCAATTCCCCCGAGGGCACAGGCCCGGGCAGCGCTGGAATTCAAAGCCAGACAATCTGGCTCTGCTCTGAGGTGGACGCGGGTGATGGTCAGAGAGGGCGCAGGGCCCAGTCCGGACCCCAGGCCGCAGCTTTCCCCCAGGAGGCCCAGGAAAACGAGACACCCAGGGTTACCTGCAGAGCGTGCTGCAAGAACAAAAGACCTCTGCCTCCAGCTGCGCCCTGGAGCGCCTTGTTTTTTTTCAACATACGATTGAACGTGTTTCCCAAACATTTAATTTCTGTGACCGCTTACTGGGCATTGGACTCATCCTTCGGTAGCTTATTTTAGGTCATGGGTTTTTAAGGACTCCTCGGAAATTCTAAAATCTTACATTTTAGATTTTCTAAATGTAATCTAAATGATTGGGACTATGATGACCAGTCTCTGGTCAGCGAGAGAGGTGGTCCTTCTACTCTTTCAGCCAGATCAGGCTTAGGATAGAGAAGTGACCCACCCAGGGGCGTTCTTCTTTTTTTTTTTCTTTTTTAAATACTTATTTTTTATTTATTTCTCTGTGTGTCCATTTGTTGTATGTTCTTCTGTGTCTGCTTGTATTCTTGTCAGCGGCACCCGGAACCTGTGTCTCTTTTTTTTGTTGCGTCATCTCGCTGTGTCAGCTCTCTGTGTGGGTGGCACCACTCCTGGGCAGGCTGCACTTTCTTTTGCACTAGGCGGCTCTCCTTATGGGGCACACTCATTGCGCGTGGGGCTCCCCTACGCGGGCGACACCCCTGTGTGGCAGGGCACTCCTTGCGCGCATCAGCACTGTGCATGGACCAGCTCCACACGGGTCAGGAGGCCCGGGGTTTGAAGCTTGGACCTCCCATGTGGTAGACGGACGCCCTATCCGTTGGGCCAAATCTACTTCCCCCAGGGGTGTTCTTTTCTTACGCTTTAAACCCAGCTCACAGGGGAAGGTCATTGGAACTGGCAGTAAATGAAGAACGGGGGCTCTGTTAGAGAGGATTTGAATCCAAAGTGACTCAAAGTCATGGGGCGATTCTCACCTGGGAAAAGCTCTGCTTTCCTGAAAGATCACTGCCAGGAGGGCTCGAGACCCGTGGGTCAGGGGTGGAGGGTGGAGGTGGCTCCCTGCTCATTTCTGTCTCTCTCCCCACCCACCCTGCCCTAGCCTGGCTTTTACTCTCTTCTGTTCCAGCCCCTGGGACATCTCAGCTCTCTGGTGGCCTTTTCTCCCCATCAAATCTCCCCCCTCCCTGAATCCCACATTAGAGGGGTTCACTTGAAAAAACTGGAAGTTACATAGACATGAAAAACCAACCAAAGAGAGCTGAGTAAAATACTCACCTCGGCTGACTTTTCGTTGAAAACTAGTGGGTGCAGAGCCTTCTTCCGTAGCTGAGCAGGACTATTTGCAAGGGCTCCCGGGGCGGGGAGGACCCTTAGGCTCCTCAGCTGGCCTGGCGCGAGGGCAGTCTACGCCGGGCGGGGTTGAACGGTGACTAAACTGGATTGAGGTGGGAAGAGGAAGTAAAGAGAAAGGAGGAAAAGGAGGCTGGAGAGGAAAGGGAGAAAGGAAAAGAGAGACAGGAAGGAAAAAGAACAAAGAGAGGAGGGGGCTACGGAGACAAAGCCAGAGCCATGGCCAATTAGAGGAAAGGGAGGGCGCAGAGAACTGGCTCTGAGTAGCTATAGGTTTGAGTCTGGAGTGGGTCTCACTCGCTGTGGGACCCTGATCTCCTGTTTTCTCAACAATAAAGTGGGGACCCTTACATCGCCTGCGGAGAACCAGCGCGGGAATTGGCGACGATGCATGTGGCGCACAGAGCGGGGCTGGCGTGCGGTGGGCACTGAGTAAATGGGATGGCAGATGACACAGCATCTGACAGTCACCTCCTTGCCGAGCGGCTGCTCGCTGGGCTTAGAGGAGAGAACTTTTCCCAGCGGCTTATCTCAGGCATGCGCGTTGCTGTTGAAAACTGTTCCCTCTCCTCCAGCTACTCTTCACTCTGCAGCCATGGCCATGCTTGTGGATCAGCTGGATGTAGCCGCCACCAGCAAAAAAGATGAAACAGCACGATGGTCCTAGTGACCACAGGGAATCAATAGATGGACCTGGAACCTGCAAGAAGTCCACATGGACATCAGTAACCCCAGGATGGCTGCTGGAAGACCCCCACCCCCCAAGATTCTGCTATCCAGAAGAAGATTTCCTCCTGAAGCCAGGAGAAACCCGATATTCCCCAAGGACTTTATCATGGGGCGCTCATGGGGGATTGGTGGTGGTGGGGGGGGGTAATCAATCAAAACAGCAAATAGCTGGAACTCCTCCCTGCCTTTAGCAAAGGAGTGGAATAACTGATGGTTCAAAAAGCAGGTGCAAGGCCTGAAAGCGCTCTCACCTGTGGACCCCTGTGCCTGCCCTCTGCATTCTGCTCTCACCGTTCTTCCTCTGCCATTTATAATCTATAATGGGCATTTGTAATCTATAATGGGGAGTTGCAGCCTGTAAATCAGCCTGCTTTATCACTTTTCAGCCCCTTCCTCTCTACCTGGGACCCCTGCTCTGTTATTTTCTGTTATTTTCTCCCATTTCTCATCACCCCCTACCAGAATAAATTACTGGCCTAACTCACCGGACGTGCTCTTGAAATTCATTTCTGCGGCACAGCCGAGAACCTAGACGAAGTCCGGTAACACTAGGAGTCCTGAGGACACGCAGCTGCGAGCCCGCAGTACTGCCCCCAGGCCCTCGGCGCCAGGCTGTCCTTGTCCCCCACCATCCATTGGGCAGTCATGTGGGAATTGACTTGGGGGTGTCCGTGGGTAGGGGCTCGTCTTTTGATCCCACCGTCATCCTCTTCACAGTGACCCTAACATCATGGAAGGGAATCCAGAATTTCTCAACTTCTTTCCTACCCTGGGGCCCTGAAGCAACGACTTGGGTTTTTACATTTCACTGACAGCACTGTCCTTACAAAACAAAACAACCCCCACACACCCACACCATCCCTAGCTATCTCTTCCCGGCATCTCTACTAGCCCCTCTTAGAAATAATAAATAACAGGTCCCTTCTCCAAACATCCTTTGGTAAATGCTCCGTGGCCCTGAAAAAGAAACGTCTCTGTCTTCCAGGGGGAGCAGCCGGTAAAGTCACCGCCCGGCCCCTGTTCTGCAGAATCAGCTGCAGTGACCTGGCGCCAGGTCTCTGGCCTTTAGTGTCCATGCCGCGGGCAGAGGGGGTGACGGGAGTGCTTTGTTCACAGCTCACAGGGGAGCCGGCGGCCTCAGACCTTGGCCTCGGGCGTTGCATGATTCACCCAGACTCAGCCACGCCTGGACCCCGGGTGGCCCAGGGGGAGGTGGGACCTTCGCCGGGGCACCCAGCACCGCTGATGCTGCCGGGATGTGGCCTAATATGAAGCGGCTTCACGCTCTGGGTTAGCCAAGAGAGGAGCCGCGAGGGGCGAGAAAGGATCCGCTGCCAGAAGAGCGGGGCGCCGGCTAACCTCGGTTACGTGAGGGTGGCAGGACCCGAGCGGCCCTGGGGCGCCGGTCCCAGCCAGTGCTGGCTCACGGGGGCCTGCTGGGCTTTTCGTAGTCCCTCCAGGGTGGCGAAACGCGCAGGAGACGCTCGGTGACTGGGACCCGCAGGAATGGAGGAAGGATTGGGAGCTACTCCAAGAGTGAGGACTCCTGTGCCGGGGGCAGGGGTGGGCGACCCGGGAGCCCCCAGAGGGAGGGACCTCCTGTAAGGAAGAGCTGAGAGGCAAGGCCCACTGCATTCCTCAGGTCAGCCGTGGAGCCCTCCAGGAAGATTCTTTCAGACCCAAGACCTTAGAAAAGCTTCTAAGGAAGTAGGAGGTTTCATCCTTGATCCCCCGACTTTTCTGTTTGGCCCAGAAAGCTCAGGGGTAAATTTGGGGTGCAGTTTCATGAGTTCTTAAAGCCCCCACAGCTACAGAGGGCTTTCTAGCGTTTTCCTTATCCCATCTTCCTATTTTCGCTCTCCTGGCCCTGTCCCAGGCCACTTCCACTCCTCTTTCCAGCTCTGTCGCAGGCCCTCCTGCGTGCGCTCTGGAGGGCGAGGGTGGGCTCGTGGCTCCGCCAGCCTGCCTAGCAGAGGGGACTGGGTGTCTTCCTGCACCGGACTCTCGGTGTCTCCAAAGGAAATTAATTCTCTCAAATCCTTCCAGTCGGGGACACGAAGGGGTCAGGCGCTGCAGACACTCGGCTGTGCTAACAGCCACCTAGCCACCAGGCACCTTGAGAAATCGAGATCTTCCCAGGCAGGCTGGCCTTGAAAATGAACTAGAGCTCCATCTATCAACGTGAATAAATTCCCAGTAAAGATGACTGGGCAAAAATAAAAAATAAAAAAAATGAAGTTGCAGAATATGAACAAGATGTTATTATCCATAAAAAAATTTCATGCAAGACCATCTTCGGCTGTTTTGGTTTGTTTGCTCTTTGGGTACCCTGGTAGGTGATAAGAGGATGAAAGCAAGTACTTCTGGGTGGGTAAGAATTTGGCCTCTCACTCTGGGCTCCCTGGGGGGGAATCCTGGCTACCTAGGAGCGGTGTGGCTTTCGGCAAGTCGTTGACTGTCCTCATCTGTAAAATGGGGTGATCATGGCCATCTCTTGGGAGCTCAAAGAGCAGTACCAGGGAGTGGGTGTAGCTCAATGGGTGAGCGCCTGCCTCTCATGTACAAGGTAGTGGGTTCAATCTCTGGTACTTCCTAAAAAAAAAAAGTCAGTACCTGAAACAGTACTCAGGAGAGGGTGTAGCACATAGTAAGTGCTCAACCATCTTTGCTGCTTTATTCTTACCATTTATCATTATTACTGCTATGGTATATGAGAATGATGGACACTGAATTTGCTCTGGGGAGCAGAAGAGAGGGAAATGGGATTTGAGAGGGGAAGACGGGGGCTCTCCAATTTATCTTTAGTATAGTGATTAAATCATACTAGTGATTAAAGTTTTCCTAAGTCCTGGAGTCAATGTGGCATACTAATAAGATTGTGGAAAGCTGGATGGTGGTTATGTGGTTATGTATCCTATTATCTTCACTTTTATATCCAGGTTTGAAGTATCTTTCAAAAGAAAAGCAATAGAAGTGGAAAAGGAAAAAGAAGAAAGAGCAAGACAACCAATCCTTGCACCAGGCTTCAACATCTTACAGGCATAAGGAAGGAGGAAGTGGGTGGAGACCAGTGCTTCCCCCAAAACCAATCAGATGGGCCGGCAGGCTCCAGCCACGCCCACTGGGTGACATCATTGGCCCAGGGGCCCCTCCAGGACCTCCCCTGCACCTGGCCTCACCCAGGCAGGCTTTTCTCCAGGAACCCTCCTGGGAGACCACCGTGCTGGGAGACCACCGTGCTGGGCTCCTCAGCATGGACCCCTCTTTGAGGAGCGTGGGGGTGTCCCAGGGCCCCTCCTGGGCCCCTCAGATGGTCCCCTCAGGGTACTGGGGCCCCTCGAGACCCTCCCCAGGGAACCCACCACTTGCTTCAGACAAGCTGTAGAGGGAAGGACACAGACGCGAGCTGGTATTTCCAATCACTTTGCTCCCTGCTGCATTGGTTTCCTTACAAAGCAGCACAAGTCAGGTGGCTGAAAACAACAGGGGCATTGCCTCCCCGTTCTGGGGGCCAGAAGTCTGAAATGGAGGCGCCGGCAGAGCCAGGCTCCAAGCAGTCTCCTCCTGCCGCCCCAGCTCCTGGAGGTGGCCGGCCGTCCTCGTCCACGGCTCGCTGCTGCCTCGCCCAGCGCCCCGGTCACTGCCGACTCCCCTCTGCTCTCCTCTCTGTGCCTCAGTCGCTTCCCTCCCTGTAAGCCCACCCTAATCCAGTTTGGCCTTGTCTCAACTCATTACACCCTCCAAGACCCTATTTCCAAAAAAGGTCCAACTCTGAGCTGCTGGGTGGACCTGACTTTTGGGGGGACGCTATTTACCCCAGGACAACCCCCACTCAGTCTCCCCACGCTGTTGCAGCTGCCCTTGGTTTGCATTCAAATGCCCCCGGGTGTAAATTATGACCTCCTTTCCTCTTCCTCCCTCCCACTGCACCCCATGGACCCCCACCCGCCCACCCGCGGGCGACGTCCTGATGGGCCGGTCACGGGTGGCAAATGTGTGCAGGGAGCACCGCGGGGGAGGCCAGGAGACGTAGGCCCACAGAACATCGTCTTCAGAACCAGGGAACACTGAAGTGTTGGATTATTCATTCAACAAACAGAACAAAGAGATTTTTTTGAGCGCCTATACATGCCAGGATGTAAGTTAAGTACTGAGGCTAAAACAGCTTCAATCCCTCCCTGTGTGTTTAGTTGAGTGGCCCTAAGTGGGAAATGTTGACTTGTTTCTGTAAAGAAAAGGAGCCGAGGGAAGCAGATGTAGCTCAACTGATAGAGCGTCTGCCTACCATATGGAGGGTCCAGGGTTCGATACCCAGGGCCTCCTGACCTGTGTGGAGCTGGCCCAAGCACAGTGCTGCCATGTGCAAGGAGTGCCTTGCCACGCAGGGGTGTCCCCTGCATAGGGGAGCCCTACTCGCAAGGAGTGTGCCCCGCAAGGAGAGCCGCCCAGCACAAAAAAGTACAGCCCACCCAGGATGGTGCCGCACACACGGAGAGCTGACGCAGCAAGATGACGCCACAAAAAGAGACACAGATTCCTGGTGCCTCATGATAAGAATGCAGGCGGACACAGAAGAACACACAGCAAATGGACACAGAGAGCAGACAATGGGGAAGGGGGAAGGGGAGAAAAATAAATAAAAATTAAATCTTTAAAAAAAGAAAAAGGAGCCGAGCCTTTCTGGGTGCTGCAGTCTGCCCTCCCCTTTGTCACACACCTCTGCTGCACGTGCAAAGGGTGTTTCCAAACTGTGGAAACAGGTCACCATTGTGTGATAGGTCAGCCACAGTTCCAGGCAGCGAAGGCTGAGTGACGTGGGGGTGGCTCTCCGCACACGTATTGCTGGAGAAGGACTTGTCTGAGCCCCTCCTTCAGCACGGTGGCACCGTGGCAACGTGGTGATATGGCACGGTGGCTGTGGCATCCGGGGACGATGTGTTCGGGTGGCTTCCCCAGGTGGCTGGGACCCTGCAGTGGCAAGGCCTGCTGGGCTCTGAGGTCAGGCAGCTCGAGGAAGGCTGGCCTCCTCTCCTTGGGCCACAGCAGAGGGACAACAGCACCTTTGCTCACCAAACTGAGGATGCCATCGAAGCAGTGGGGACCTGTCCTGATGGGTCCCAGCCCCGTCCGCTTTTGCAGGGATTCACCCACATCTGTGGCATTGCCCGCTGGGCCCAGATACGCAGGCCGGAGTCTCAGCACAGCTAGTCAGTCCTTGAGGCATATGGGAAATCCCGCTTTGGGGGTTCCGTAGGGAGAGCCCTAATCCTTGGGCAGGGACGGGTCTCCCTCCTGTGTCAGCTATAGGAGGCTGTGGAACGATGGGGCCAAGGGGGGTGCTTGCCATTGGGACAAAATTCAAGGGGTCACCGAAAGGCTCAGTAATTGATATTCATAATATTTAACGCAAAATGTTTAAAAATCTAAATTAACGTATAGAAAAACTCATGATGAACCAAATAGCAAATTCTAAAATAAAGGCAAGTTCAGTACTGCAGATTTTTCCTCTTGCCTCGGGCCGCAACAGGGCTCTGCCTGGCCCTGGCTGACACCTACCCTCTTAGATATGTGCCGGTCCCAGGACAAGTTACAGCAACCCTGCAAGTCGGCACGGTATTCTTGTTTGACACTTAAGTAAACTGAGGCTTCTCGGGGCTGAGTGCTGGGTGGGAGAGCTCTTGGGTGGCTGAGTTCTGTCTGCCCTGCCCCACATCCTGTGCCATTGCGTGGCTGCAAAGCTGTCTTCCTGGCCAGGGCTCAAGGAGACCTGATCTGTTCCTTCCTGAGAAAATGGCCAAGTGGTTGGAGTCAGAGCTGGAGATAGTCATCTAGTAACTTCTTTTTTTTTAAAATTTATTTCTCTCCCCACCCCCCAGCTCTTTGCTCTCTGTGTGCATTCACTGTGTTCTGTGTCCACTTGTATTCTTATCAACAGCACCAGGAATTTGTGTCTCTTTTTTGTTGTGTCATCTTGCTGTGTCAGCTCTCCATGTGTGCGGCACCACTCCTGGGCAGGCTGCGCTTTTTTCATGTGGAGTGGCTCGCGTGGGGCTCCCCTACGCGGGGACACCCCTGTGTGGCACGGCACTCCTCCTGCACATCAGCATGGCGTGTGGGCCAGCTGACCACAAGGGTCAGGAGGCCTGGGGTTCGAACCTTGGACCTCCTATATGGTAGGTGGATACCCTATCTGTTGGGCCAAATCCGCTTCCATCTAACAGCCAGGCTGGGGCATACCATTTCCTTCTGTGGTTTTGGCTTAATCTCTTTTTTATTTCATTGTTCCTTTAACTAGGATTCTTTTGTCCCCATGATTGGTTCACAATAAATGCTGTAATTATAAGTTCCACGACTGCTGTACTGAGGGCAAATCCCTCCCTGGCTCACGGAACCGTGGCACATGGCCTCTGACACCCATGGGACTCTCCCTGCCTGTCTCTCCCTCAGGCTGATCTCTTTTAAGTAGGGAACTTGTCCGGCTTGTGCATAGTTGTATCTCCCAAATCTCTTCAGCACCTGGTACTTAGAGGTGCCAAACAGATGTTTGTTGAGTAGAAGAATGAATGAATGAGTGAATGGAAAAATGACTCTAGTCAGTGCATAACCCTTGAAAAAGTGCATGTAATATGTCTGGCCTCTTTCATTTGAAACTTGTCCCTAGGGTAGTAGTCAAGGTTAACTCAGAATTTTTGTAGGTTGAAATTTATAAATTTTGAGATTCTTTCGAAAATCATATTTTAAATATGTATTTCTAAATCTTCAGTTGAGATGCACACAATGAAATACATACTATTTCACATACATTTGGCACCAAATACATAGAAATCAGGTGCATCTGCATTCATTTGATGTGTCCACCGAGGTGCACACAGAGTGAAGTTGGCAGCCATCCTGCTCTGGGGGCAAATGAGCTTCTCAATCGGCAGCAGGAGTTGGTTTGTAGTTTGAAGTGTTTGACTTTTGTCTTTAGGCCGCTCTGCATAAAAGAGCTCTGCTCCGTGCAAAGCATTGCCCGTGTCCTCCCTGGGCAGAATGGGTCCTCCATGGCTGGCTTCTCCAAGGGTAACCCTGAGTCTATGACTTGCCGTGCTCCTTGGAAGAGGGTGGTGTCCTGGGGACAAGATCGGTCCCTGGGGAGATCCAAGCATCTCAGAGGATGGTGGGGGACAACGTGCCTGCATGAATCACCTATCAGTTCTGCCTCCTGGTTCAGTCCTCGCTCCAGAATGCCAACTGCACAAGCTCTACCACTCCCCACTCCCCAGATGAGGCTGCTTATGCCCTTGTGTCTTGGTTTGTGCTGGGCCTTCTGCCAGAAATGCCCCTTCTCTTTCACCATCCATCCCCTAATCATCTTGAGAGCCTCACCATTCAAAGTCTGGTCCCAAGACCAGTAATCAGAACCTGCATTTTAACAAGATCTCCAGTGACCACTCCAATCCATCCTTAAGTATTCAGCTTGGAGGCCACTTCCTCCAGAGCGTCTTTTGATGCCACTTCCAGGCTATGGCTGGTGAGGTGAGAGGGCCTGTTGTGACCATGTCCAGTTTATGTATGAATCTTTCCCTTCCACTGGCTGTGTGCTCTTGGGGGGTTGGTAGCATCACACTGGCTCACCTCGTGTATAAACGCACCATCCTTGGGAAACTTCACTCCACATTTAGGTCCTTCCGGTACCTGCCTGTGGAGTCCTCATGGTGGGAACAACTGTGAGGTAAGGCTGCCTGATCAGAAAGGCCTTCAGATGTTGTACAAACCAAATCCACTTGGTTCTAAGTTCAAGGTAGCCATGCCTTATGCCACACTCTATTCCAGAAAAAAGCAGGCTTTCACTGGCAGTAATAAATTTACAGCTTTATTGAGCTTCTCTTCAAGATTCTAATGTGGACATTTTACCGAGGTTTATTTAAAGTTGTGCCAAACAATACACAGGGTTATTAGAAAATGTATGAGTTGGCTTTCATTCTTCTTCTATACTTCCAACCCCAACTGTCCAAACTTATCCCCAGTCTGTCCTCACTTCTCTATCTCCACCACCACCACCTTAGTCCAAGCCCCCAGTGCTTCCAGGAAGACCACTGTAAGACCCCCTCACAAAATCCTGCCCCACATAATCCATTCTCCCCATGGAGAATACATATCACACCATCTTCTCCCACCCTGCCTATTATACAGCTTAAATCCACTCCTCCCCTTCACCCCCATAGCTCCCTGGTTTAAATGACACTTAAGGTTACATTTGTACAATGAGCCCTTTTCATTATCCACCTCTTTCCTTGTCATCTTTGCTTCTTTTCCCCCTGGCCTCAGAACCTTTGCACTACCTCTTCTTTGTGCCTAGAATGCTCTGCCCCAACCTTCCTAGACTGTCTCCTTCCTACTTTCAAATCTCAGCTTAAATCTCATCCCCTCTATGTTCTCCCATCGCCCTTGTTCTCCCATTGCCCTACTGCAATTGTCTGCAAATCATGTACCACCTTCTGTTTGTTTTTTTGTTGTTTATTATCTGACCTGGCCCCTCAGTAGAAGGTAAGCTCTGTGAGGCTGCAGGTCTTGTTTTTTCCATTGCTGTATCTCAAGCACCTAGAGCAGGGCTGAAGACATCAAAGTTCATTCTCCACCTTTATCTGTCTGAAGACATCAAAGTTCATTCTCCACATTATCTCCACCTTTATGTCCACCTTTATCAGACCTGAACACACGGGACTCCTCTGGCCTGCAGTACCTGGCTCTGCTTGCTGGCTGGAATCCAGTTGCACCAGCAGTAAATGGGAGATGGAAGGACAGAGACATTTGGACTAGTGTCCTGTTCCCTCCCTGCGCTGCCTTCCCAGACTACAGATCCTCAGCACAGGGAGAGCTAAAAACCGTTTCCTTTCTTTGAGCCTAAGCCTAGAAACAAAATGAAACAAATTATTGTATATATCAGATTCTTAGTTTAAGCACCCAAAGAATAATTACTTCAAGTTCAAGAACCCAATAATTTGATGGTACATCCCTAGTAGGATGTATATACAGGACAAAAAAGCTGCAAGGAATTCCTAAACAGTATCCAGTCATTATAATGTTAATAATAATATTGGTATTGTTATTTTGAAACTTTATATATTTGTGAATAAAAGCAAAAGTTAGTTCTTTTGACATCATTAAATGCCAAGACTTCAGTGTGTGAAAAAGATATAAACATAAAATAAAAGAAATTAAGTAAATCCCAGAAATCTTAAATTTGAATTGAAATTTCACAATAAACTTATGAGCCACTGAATTTCTCATTAAAAGTAAACCATAATGTAAACCATAATGTAGCCAAAAATTTATAAAAGTGTACAGTCTAAAAGGTAAAAGATAATGTAAACCATAATGGAACCATGGTTGGTAGCTATGTTTCAATATCTGTACATTGGTTGTAGCAAATGTAACATCCACATAAAAAAAGATCACTGCTGGGGAAGCGGGAAAAGGGTTTGATGTTGGGTATATGGGAGTCCCCTATATTCTATATGTGACTTTACTGTGACCTAAAACTTTTTTGAAGACATAATAAAAAAAAAGAATGTAGACACCGAGGAAGAAATGGAAGAGATTGCCTTGCCACTGTACATATAGGGCAACACCTATTACAGTGATGAAAGGCAAAACATCAAAAGAAATTTTTTATGATATTTTCATTTTTTAAATACCTCAATTTATTTTTTACTTTTTTTTTAGTTTTTCTAAATTATTATGTATTTTATATTCTAATCTTTAAACCTATCATTACTATTTCATTTTCCTATTAATTGAACTTGGCAATATATTAGGCTTCATTTTTGAAGAAGTTTGGATCACGAGGGGTTTAACTATGGCAGGGGAGAAACATTGATGTGGGGTGTCATTGATGCAGAATGCATGGGAGGGAGTTTGCCTGGGCATGCATATAGAATATATAAATATGTTTGGATGTTCATTGGGTATTGACATAGTGGGTAGAGTTTCACACGACAACTGAGGGAGTGCTGAGTTCCCATCCTGGGGAGCTCTGCTGCATTCCCCAATACAACAGCAACAATCCCCCAAGTGTAAGGGCAAAGACCAGTGAAGAAGGATTGTCCAGTGATGGGCCCTTGATACTGATGACTATGCTTATGAGCCTGTGTGCTTGAACTTCAACTAGGCCTACAGCTGCAGAGTGCCTGAGAGTTACCTCCTGAGAGCCTCCATGTTGCTCAAATGTGGCCACTCTCTAAGCCAAATTCAGCATAAATGCATTACCTTCCCCCCAGTGTGGGACATGACTACCAGGGATGAGTCTCCCTGGTGCCAAGGGATTACTACCAATTACTAACTGGTGATGCAAAAAACTAGAAAAAGACCTTGAATAAAAGGAGGAAGTGCGGCTGTAAGAACAAACACACTACAAACACATGTGATAACATGGATGAATCTTGAGAACCTTATGTTGAGTGAAGCAACCCAGACATTGAAGGACAAATACTACATGACCTCAATGATATGAAATAACCAAGCTGCCCTAGATAGCAAGAGACTGAACGATAGGCTTACAGGAAATCGGAGGGTGGAGGAAGGATATGAGCCGATGTCTGCAGGGGTGCAATTTAAGACGAGAGGGTGGTAAGTATGAACACAAAGAAGAGATAAAATGGGGGCAAGGGGTTACCTTTTGTTGGGGCTTTACGGGTTTGAGGGTGGCTGGGGAGGGACGGTTGGGTAACGGTGCCCAAAAGTGGGGGGAGGGAGGGGTAGCATACGAACACAGGAGAGGGACAGGAGGTGGTGGAGAGTAAAATGCCGAGAAAATCATAAAAAAATATAATAAAGAGGGTTACCTGTTTAGAATGCTCGGAGGGGAGGGTCTGAAGCAGGACGGGCTCCTGGGGAATGTCTAAATGCTCATTCTGCCAGAGTGGGTGACACCATGGGGTAGAATCCCAAGTAGTGAGAGTGGGGGTGGACCCACATCCTGGGGAGGACTGATGCCACCAAATAGAGGGAACTCTATCCCTCGAGAGAAAGGGTGGCTCCCAGGGCATTGGGGCAGTTGAGCAGGTTAGGCCCTGAACACTATTCCATCTATCTCTGGAAGTGGCTCCTCAGGAAACGGAGGTTGGCTGTCACTGTGGGCACCAAGGTGGAAGGGAAAATGGACGCTAAATGTGTGGAACCAAAGTAAATGGGGGGCAAGAGAGGAGTTTCTTGAGAGTACACAAGGATGGATATAAAACATGTAATATTACACCATAACATATAGGAGATGATAGACTGATAATGTAAACCATAATGTAAAACATAGGATAACTAAAAATGTAAAGAACTGTGTATCCTAAAGTATGCACCATAATGTAAGCACAGATATTACCTTGTTAGAAAGCTAATATCTCAGACTCTGTACATCACTTTAAGTAAATATGATGTGAATAGGGTGTAAGAGTATCGCTGTGGAAGGGAAAAGGTTTTGTGATGGATGTATGGGAGTGCTGTATATTGTATATATGCATTGCTGTGGTCTAGGACTCCTATGAAGAAATGCTGAATAATTGGGGGGGGGGGAAAAAAAAAAAAGGATAGGATGTGGAAATTTTTTCAAGTCAACATTCTTTATCTAAGTTCTTTATTTAACTTTATCCAAGTTCTTTATCTATCCTTTAAACCCATCGCTATATGCCATTCCCTAGTAAGGGACCATGACATTATATTGGGCTTCAAATTTCGGGGAGTTCTGGATCACAGAGTGTTTCAACAATGGCAAAGGAGGAATACTGGTATGGGATACCAATGACAGGTGATATATGGCTGACAGGGAGCTATACAGAACATATGTCCAGGGTGCATGGTAATGATTGGATATACTCATGGTGGCAACAATTGGAAACCACAGCAGGGGGGGTACTGGGTTCCTGGCCAGTGGTGCTCTGTCGTGGTCCCTAGGGGAGCAGCGACAGTCTCCCAGGTACAGCGGCGGGGACCGGGAGGGAGTGAGGGTTCAACGGTGAACCCCTGATGCTAATGACTATGCTTGTGAGCTGATAAACCTAAAATAAGAACAAGGCCTAGAGCAACATTGTGCCTGGGAATTTCCTCCTGTCAGCCTTCATGTTACTCAAATGTGGCCAGTCTCGAAGCCAAACTCAGCATGTAAATGCAATGCCTTCCCTCCAGCGTGGGACATGACACCCGGGGATGAGCCTCCCTGGCAACGAGGGACCACTATCAAATACCAACTGATGATGCAACTGGAAAAGGACCTTATACGGAAGGTTCAATGCGGATCAGCAGAATATCCATGTCTACATAAAATACCATGACTTTAAAATGCTGTTTGACCTAAAGTAAGGGGGAAATGGAAAGGAGAAATGAGTTTATATGGCTACGAGTTTCTAAAAAAGAGTCTGGAGGCTGGCAGAAGGATTGCCCTCATGCACAACTGAGCAGAGTCAGAGAGACAGATAAAGCAGATACAACCCCCAGATAATGGTTCCTTTGAAGGCTAAAGAGACCCATGAGAGTTATGGTCATGGCCGATGGGGTTAACTATCAGGGCAGATGGCCCCTCTTTGGAAATGGTGTTTATGTGTGATGAATCTGGACTCAGATGGGATCTCCCTTCATAAGTCTTTCATGCTAATGTGCCGGAGGTGCAGTTAACGTTGGGGTTTAAGATATATTTAGGGGATTTGAATCTCTGGACCGACAATGTGATAGCCAGGTCCTGAGCCTCAACAGACTCCAGCACCTACAATCTGATTTATTGGACTTACCACACTCAGCTAAGATGGAGTTGAAGAAGGACAATCACCACACCATGGAGCCTAGAGTGATTACAACTGAAAATGGGAGGATTGCATCCAGCATCCATGTGGAATCTGAGCCTCCTCTTGACATAGAGGTGCAATGGACACAACCAATCCAATGTCCACATAGAAGAGGTGGCATGGAATTGGGAAAAGTGGACATGGTGGCTGATGGGTATGGGGAAGGGCAGGAGGAGATGAGAGATGGCGGCGTCTTTGGGACATGGAGCTGCCCTGGATGGTGCCTCAGAGGTAATCACCGGACATTGTAAATCCTCATAGGGCCCACTGGATGGAATGGAGGAGAGTGGGGGCCATGATGTGGACCATTGTCTATAAGGTGCAGAGGTGCCCAAAGATGTACTTACCAAATCCAATGGATGTGTCATGATGATGGAAACGAGTGTTGTTGGGGGGGGAGAGGGGGGGTGGGGGGGGTGGGGATGAATGGGACCTCACATATATATTTTTAATGTAACATTATTAAAAAGTCAATAAAAAAAAATTAATTTAAAAAAAAAAAAAAAAAGGAGGAAGTGATAAAAACAGATGAGTTTATATGGCTAAGAGACTTCAAAATGAGTCAGGAGGTCATCAGAGGGGTCACACTTATGCACATCTCAGCAGGATCTCAGAGACAGCCAAAGTAGATACAACCCCAGTTGTGGTGCTCCTGAGGGCTACAGAGATACCCAGGTCCTATAGTTATGGCAGATAGCAGATGGCTCTGGAGTTCAGTGCCTTGCCAGTGGGCCCTACTTTGGAATTTGTGATCCGGAGTGTAATGGAGTTGGACTCAGATGTGACCTCTCTACACATGCCTCTTCTGTCACTTTTGCTGAACCTGTGGTTGTCTCTGGGGTTGGTGTATGCTCAGGAGACTTGAATCTCTGGACAGTCCATGTGCCAGCTGGGCCCTGAGCCTCAGCAGAGTTGCAACACTACTCTGTAGTTTACTGGACTTACCCAGGTTAGCCAACAAAGAGGTGAGGATGTTCAACCACTACACCAAGGAAACAAGAGAGTCTACAACTGCAAGCAGGAGAATCCCATCCATCAGCCATGTGGGATCTAAGTTCCCTCTCAATTTAGAGGTGGAGTGGGCATCGCTATCCTATGGTCCTCAGGATGGAGGAATAAAATATGGATTACTGGTACTCTACTATTGAATTACTGTGACTCTAGTAATGGTAGAAATTATATCATTGATGTGGAGACAGTGGCCATGGGAGTTGCTGAGGGCAGGGAGAGGAAAGAAGAGATGTTATATGGGGGCATTTTCAGGACTTGGAGTTGTCCTGAATGATATCTCAGGGACAGATGCAGGACATTATATATCCTGTCACAACCCACTGAATGGACAGGGAGAGAGTGTAAACTACAACATAAACTATAATCTGTGCTGTGTAGCAGTGCTCCAAAATATACTCATCAAATGCAATAAAAGTACCACACTAATGAAAGTAGTTGTCAACATGGGAGGAGTGGGGGGCTGTTGGGAGTATGGTATATGGGAAACTCTTATATTTTTTAATGTAGCATTTTGTGTGATCTGTGTATCTTTTTAAAAAGATAATAAAAAAATGAAAAAGGGAAAAAAATTTTTAAAGTATATATGCAGGCATATATGCCTCTATGTATATACATGTCCTGACTCTGTCTCATGCAAGCTAACTTACCAATGTATATTGGGGAGCACCATTTGCCAGGTGCTGCCTAGGTACTGGGGGCCCACAAATGAAGAAGAAGATGCTGTTCAAAGCCTTTGTGCCACCTATCTCACCTTTACAAAAACCCAAGTCAATTCCAACAAACTCCCGATTACAAAAGTACCTGTGATCAAGGACAGGTGCAAGGTGCATTTGAGAGAATGGAGAAGCTTCCAGTTGGGCTGGCTGCTGTCACCCCCAGGGTGGTGATTTCTGGTGAACCCACCCCTCCTGCTCCTCTTGCTTGCTCAGTTGCACCCTCAGGGTTGGAAGATGGTACTGAATGAGAAGGATCCTACAAGGGATGAAATCATCTGAAAGAAGAGGAAAAGGAACTATCAGTGTAGGCTGGGAAAAGAACCAGAACCAGTTAGTGAGAAAAGAGTAGGGGAAGGTATGCAAGGGGGGAGAAGAAGAGGAAGGAGAAGGTAAAGTCAGAGAGGGGAGTGGCGGGGGAGAAGACATGAGAGCTGCTGGCCCCGCTGTGCTTCTCTTGGTCAGAGGAGGCAGGCTCAAAAAGGCTGAAAGCCACGGCTATGCTAGCCCTGCTCATAGAAAAATTGCAGGCACAAACATCCTGCTTGCAAAAATCTCTCTTCTTTTGCATCCAAGAGAGAATTATTGATATTTCCTGAGGAACTGGGTTTGCCAAACATTTCTCACCCCATGACTTCATTGGATGCTACTCACTGAAAACCCACCTGCCAGGGAGAAAGTGGGGAAGGGTCTTCGAGTCCTCTGATTACAGTGGCTCTGCTTGGGGTGCTCTCTCAGGGTAATGGGTTAGATATAGTGTCCTCCCCAAATTCAGGCCCACCCAGAACCTCAGAACAAGACTTTTGGCAGCTATAATTAGGTAATGATCTCAAGATGAAATCATTCCAGATATAGGATGGGCATGAGTGAAATTCTCTGCCCAGTGTGCCCTGCTCCAGACAGAGGCAGATGTCACCATGTTCCAGGGAAGGCATCACCGCTCCTCACCCCTTTCTCATCTCCCCTGCTCCCCTACCCACCCAAACGCTCCACTAGGAATGTGGGAAAGCCATTTCTAGAACAGGTGGGCAGCCGTGGGGCTGACTCCACGACAAAACAACTCATCCCTCGGATTTGCTCTTGGGACTTGTTAAATATGGAACAAAGCTCCCTTGGAAAGACAGAGCATGACGTCTGGCTGCGGAGAAGGCTGACCCGTGGGGTGAGCTCTCAAAACCTCCCAAACACTTCACTGGCTCCCACTGCGTAAATCAAAGCAAACTGTGACGTGGGAGCAACTCCAGATGTTCAAAGTTAGCGCCAAACTGAAATGACATTTGCTTGTCCCATCCCTGGCCTGTAATCCACTTTGATGACGTGTGATTGCTGGGCTTCCCACCAGGGCCCTCATGGTGGGACCCAGTGTGGTCTTTTATGCAGGAGGGTGTCAAATCTCCTTGCAGCTCCCTCCATGGCTCGTTCTCCCTATTGCATGGGGGAAGAGGGCTTATTCACTGGTCCGGCAGGAGACGCATATAAGTATGTCCGTGATATGAATGCAAATATTAAGAAACTTATTCTAGGAATTGGCTTATATGGCTGTGGAAATTGGCAAGCCTGAATTCTGTAGGACAGGTTGCAAGGTTTTGATAAATGCTCCAGGAGAAGCGAGCTGGCTGCCGTCAAGAGGGAAATTCTTCTCTCTGACTGCTGACATCGCCAGTTCTTCCGCCATCCCTTGGAGAAGTAGTGTTGGGGCTCATCCTCCCAGGTTCCACAGAATGTCCTCGGCAGCGTCAAGCCCCAGCGGCTGACAGCGGTGGTCTGCTTAGAAAAACACATTTTTATTTTCCTCCTCTGCCTGGTCTCACTCTCCCTACTCCCACACTATTTTGAAGGGCCTCCTCCCAAATGAACCTGCTCTCAGGTCCTTGTCTAAGGCTCTGCTACATGGCACATGTGTGGAGAGCTGTGAAAGTATGGCAGTGGTCAGATATGAATGGGTTTGAGAGGGAGAGGTGCCCTTGAGATGCAGGCAGCGTGTTTGCTAAGCTGCTCAAAGCAGATCCCATGAAAGGTGTTTGGCTATAACCGTGAGGATTTATTAGCTTACAAGCTTACGGTTTCAAGGCATCTTCGAGGCTGCTGGAGATCCTGGGCTCCTCTGTCACATGGCAAGGCAGATGGTGGTGCCTGCTGGTCCCTCCCTGACCCTCTGGATTTTATTTATTTCAGCTTCTTGTTTCATTAGCACTCTCTCTCTTTTTTTTTCTCTCTCTCTTCACCCCATTTATAAGGGACTCCAGTAGGAGGATTGAAGAACCACCTGGAGACATGCCTTGTCTGAAGTCACCTTATCAAAGGTCTTCCTTAGAATAGGTTAGCACCCACAGGATTGGAATAGCTTTAAGAACATGGACAATTTCAAACCACGACACAGAGTAAAACTAGAACAGTCTGTACCCTCATCTGGGCTGAACCCTGACTCCCACAACATTGTTCCTTCTTGAAGCAGAAGAACTTGGTGCTAGAGAAATAATTTAGACGAAGAAGAAAGACTCGTATTTTTGTGATGGGAATCCGTCACTGGGCTGGAAGTTGCACACCATGGCTACACCGAGGAGGCACATGGACCAAGTTAATGTGAACTGGGACAACGCCGACTCCTGCTATAATGTCTCCTGGGCCTCCCATATCAGCATCTCCCAAATGAAACTCATAGTCATCTCTTTCACTATTAATTCATCAAGCATCAATCCCTTGGCTCATCTGAATGTGTCTCTGGCTGACACACAGGGCAGCAAAATAGGGTTGGGGCAAGGCAGCCAACCTCCCCGGATCTCCCAGGAATTACCTTGAGGAAGGACAGAGGCAGAGGATTCTCAGGAGCTGGGGTGGGGGGGCGGGGGTGGGACAGAGAGGGCATGGCAGCAGCCCCTCCCTGAGAGGGCACCAGGATAGTAAGGACAGGATGCCCCCCAGGACATCAGGGCCCCGCTCTTCAGTTGCAGTGGGCTGGTCTTTAATTGGGATGAAAAATGGGTTGAAGAAATGACAATGCTCCCTGGATCCTCAAAGAGTGAAATAGGATTAAAACTATAGGCCCAGGAAGCAGATGTAGCTTGAGTGGTTGAACACCTGCTTCCCACGTACGAGGTCTCAGGTTCCATCCCGGTACCTCCTAAAAACAAACACACACCAACTCTCATTGGGATTCGGATGTAGCTCAAGTGGTTGAGTGCCTGCTTCCCACATACAAGGTCCTAGGTTCAATCCCCAGTACCTCCTAAAAAACAAACAAACAAACAAACAAACTATAGGACCATCACGAGGTCCAGGATATTTTGTTGAGTAAAATAGCAAGGTGCAATAACAACCTGTATAGAGAGAGGAGTCCAGAGAAAGCCCTGGAAGGGCAACTGCCTGCCCAGTAGCCTTCTGGGGAGTGGGATTTGAAGAAGCAGGAATGAGCAATCCCTTCCCTTTCTTTTTCTTTCTTTTTTTATGTTTCTCTTCAATTTGATTTTGTTAAAACAAGCATATATGATTGTGTAACTTTTTAAAATCCTCTTCTAACCTCCAAATTCCTTTGGGATATGATTACCTAGAATTTCATGTCTTTTTTCTCTTTCTTACAAATACTTCCCCTCCTATCCCCCATCTCCTGGTAACCGCTGATCTACTTTCTATCTCTGCAAATTTGTAGTTTCTAGTCATCTGAGTGGTACCATACAATATTTATGTTTATATTAAATGTTATCAAGGTTCTTCCATGTTGCAGAGGTCTCCAAATTTCATTTTTTTCTTATGACTGAATAATATTCCATTGAGTATAAACACATTTTGTTTATCCATTCATTTATTGATGGACATTTGGTTGTTTTCCACCTTTTAACTATTGTGAATATTGCTGCAATAAACATTGCTGTACAGTATCTATTTGAAATCCTGTTGTCACTATCTTTGGATATTTACCTCGTAGTGGAATTACCTGGTTATATGATAATTCTATAATTAGCTTTTTGAGGAACTACCATATTGCTTTCCACAGTGGCTACATCACTTTTACATTCTCACCAACAATGTACTAGCATGCCAATTTCTCCACATCCTCCCCAACACTTATTTTTCAATTAAATAAAAAAAAGATAGCCATCCTTCTGAGTGTGAAGTGGTATCTGACTGTGATTTTGATCTGCATTTTCCTAATGGCTAATGATGGTGAGCCTCTATTCATGTGTTTATTGAACATTTGCCCATCGTCTTTGGAGAATGTCTATTCAAACCCTTAGCTCATTTTTTAAAAAATTGGGTTGTTTGTCTTCTTGTTGTTGCATTGTAAAAGTTCTTTATATATTCTGGATATTAAGCCCTTATCTAATGTAGGGTTTACAATTTTCTCCCATTGTGTAGGTTGTCTTTTCACTTTCTCGATCCTTCCCTTCCAGGGTATTGTGTAACTTTTAACAGACTCAGTGTCCTCTGCTGATGTGCCACCTCCCTCTCCCCTGGATGTGACCAGCTCCTTTCTGCTTCCTCTGCTCCCACCTGTTCCCCTCGGCAACCCAAAACCTCCGGTTCCTGAGCTCAGGGCACGCGCCTCACTTCCTCCTGGGCCTCTCCCCGGCTTACACAGATTCTTTCCGGTACTGGGTGCTGGCCACCGCTGGGAAGTTAAGCCCCTGGGGGTAGGGACTCTGTGACTTTCTCCTTTTCATCCTCCTCTTCTGCCCTGGACACGCTGACATGGGTGGCTTCGTGCTTGGCCTTTCCAACCGGACAGCTGGCCTGGCCTCCCGCCTCTCCACTCCCGGCTTGGAAAGCCAGTGAAGGTCCCCGCGGTTCAGCGTCCTCATCTCAAAAGGGGATGCTTGCCAGGATTAAGGCTGATGGCGGGTATGAGATGCCCAGCACCGTGCCGGGCAGACTGAAGAGTCTCCACAAGCAGCAGACGCCATTGTCATGAACCCCGTGAGTAATCAAGGCTCATTAACCCACTTGGATAAAGATAAAAGCAAACCATATCACACAGGCTTCCTCCTGGGGAGGGACTGTTCTCGAAGAGATCACTGCTGGACATAACCACCTCAGGGAGCTTCAGCAGGTGGGAGGGGGCAGCGGAGCTTGCAGAAAGTGGGTCAGACAGCTGGCGGGAGGCTGCCGAGTCCAGAAGAGCCTTCCAGGCGCGTCTAGTTGCTGACAGCAAGGGTTCTGGGCCCGGGCCCAGGCAGCCGGCACAGTGCTGGGGTCAAGTCCACCGAGCTCTCATCTCAGTCCAGCCTCTGACTCAGCCCCAGCCCCAGGCACCCGGGGAGCAGCTGCTGCTTCGGCTGCTCCGTTTGACCACAGGGGCTAGAAGAGCTGACCGCCCTCTGGCTGTGTTAGCTGCGGGGCAATTCATCCATTGTGGGGAAGAGCGCGGTGGGCGCCCTGCCCCTCGCCTGTGTGTCCTGGGTGAGGAGGGCAGTGCGCTCATCTCAGTCAAGGGAGTGCGGCTGGGGGCCGGCAGCAACGGCCCCACCTGGGTGTTGGGGGGGAGATGCAGAGCCTCGGGCCCTGCCCTAGACTGGCTGCTCAACAGAATCCTCAGCTTGCACAGTGAAGTTTGAGACGGGCTAACCTAGGAGCCTTACTGGATTCTAAGTAGAAGCAAGTGCAGCAAAGGATTAACCATGCCCAAAGGGAGGTCTGGCTTTTGCCCCTGGCTCCAGAGAGGTGGCCTCCAAGCCCTCAGAATGTCCCACCTGATAGGGCTGCCTTTGTTACCCGGTGGTCCTGGGTCACACAGGATGGTCTGTGATGCCAAGGTGGTTAGGGTGCCATCTTGGGCCATGTGGTATCAGTGTGTCCTCTGGAAGGGTGGGAGGCTAAGGTCAGCCACATGGGCAGTCAACCATGTCTACAGGTCTAGCCCCAAGAAAAGCTCTGGACAACAAGGCTCGCGTGAGCTGCCCTGGTTGGCCACCCTTTGTGCCTGTGGTCACTCGTCATGCTGGAAGAAATAGGCACCATCCTCATGACTCCACCAGGAAACAACTGGAAGCCCATGCCTGGTGACTTCTGCCCCTGCACCGTGTTCCTTTTCCCTTGGTTGATTTAACTTGTGTCCTCTCACTGATACACCATTACTGTGACTGTAACAGCTTTTCTTGGTTCTTTGAGTCTTTCTGGTGAATTATGGAACTTGAGGCTGCTCTTAGGGATCCTCAAACTTACAGTTGGTATCAGAAGTGAGAGTGATCCTGGAGACCTCCTGAACTTCACAGGTCAGAACTCAAAACAATTGTATTGTCATGGGCCTGAGGTCAAAGGGGAGCTTGGAGCCCAAGAACCACACTGAGCATTTTAAGGCCATAGCAGATTCACTAAAGTGAGAGACCTCTCTGATAGAGTGAAATCCCAGGGAAGATAAGGTTGAATTTCCCAGGAGAAGCTGGCTGACTGAAGTAGAGGCAGGGAATTCTTTTGACTTCTGAAATTGTCAGTTCTGGCTTTAAGACCTCCAACTGATTGGTTGAGGAGACTGCCTTCATTGTCAAAGGCAATCATTTGTTGATTCCAGATCCAATCAGCCATAGATGCAATCAACCGACTATAGATTAAAATTCTTCTACAAAATACCTATACAGTAACAATCAGGCCAGTGCTTGCTTGACCAAAAACTGGATGCCATAACTAGCCAAGTTGACACATGAAATTAACCAGCACAACATTCACCACCACGACCACCAAAAAAAGAGGCACCAAAATCAATAGAAAAAGGGACTCAGGGGGCAGAAAAAAACTTCCTTGAAAATTCATAACTAAAGTCCTTAAAAGAAATCCTTAAGGTATGCCTCTGTGAAGCAAGAGCAAGATTAAATATATATATATATATATACAAAAGGAACATTCATAGCTCCTGGGTGGGGATGGAGAAGAGGATAAAGTGAAAAGAAATTATACAGATGGGTTAGATGATGTGACAGTTTGATCTGGGTAGACCCTGGAAAATCATGTCCTTATACCTAAGCCATCTTGTGGGTGTGAACCTATGGTAAGTGGGACCTTCCAGTTAGATCACTTCAGTAAGGCATGACCCAGGGTGGGTCTTAATCCTCCTACTGGAGTTCTTCATAAACGAGATGAACATGGAGAGAACAGCAGGGAGAAAAGCCACAGAGACAGAGAGAATCCCCTAGAATCTGAGAAAGAAAGTCTTGGAAGCCAGAAGCTAAATCAACAGAGCACAGAAGCATGGAGAGAAACCTCTGGAAGCTGAGAGAGGAAGCCACAGAAACCAGGGAGCTGAAAGTGAGGGGTCATAAAGGAGAAGGGAGATGCCACCATGAGCCTTCCCATTTGACAGAGGAGTTCAGCATCACTGGCTACTGGCCTTTTGGGAGAGAGTTTTGATTTGGATATTTTCTCCAGCCTCGAGACCATAAGCTTATAACTTAATAAATCCACACTGTAAAAGCCAACCCATTTCTGGTATATTACTTTTGGCAGCTTTTAACAAACTTAAACAGATGGCAACAATGAGACATTTCTCCAAAAATAAAACTAAATTCCAAAGAATTGGCAATAGAAGAGGAAAAATGATATTAGAATATCCATCCAGGATGTTCCACTTCTGACTAAAAGAAGTTCCAAAAGGAGAGAAGAAGAAGAAAAGAAAAGAAAAAAAATATTTATTTATATAGGAGGCAATTATCAAAGAAATTACCTACAGCTGAGGGATATAAATCTCCAGCCTGAGGTCCATGCTAAGGCAAATCATCACGAAATATCAGTCTGCCAGGGACAAAGGGGTCTTAAAAGCTTCCAGAGAGAGCAAACAGTCCATATAGCAAATATCGGTGATCAGACTTTTCTTAAAATTTGTGGTAGATTGCGTTATGTACCCTAGAGAAAAGCGTGTTCTTAATCTTAATCCCATTCCTGTGGATGTGAACCCATTGCAAATAGTTCCTTTTGAAGGCGTTATTTTTAGCTAAGGTGTGGCCAACTGAATCAGCGTGGACTTTAGTCCCTAGAAAGAGAAGGCCTTAGAAAGAGAAACTGGAAATCTGGAAGTCACAGAGGCTAGAGAGGAGAAGACATCACCATGTGAAAGGAGAAAATTACCAGGCAAGGAACCCCAAGACCTGACAGCAGCCAGCACCAGAAGATGCTGACTCCGGGAGAAAGCCAGCTTTGCTGTTATCTTGATTTCGGACTTCTAGTCTCAAAACTGTGAGCCAATAACGTCCTGTTGCCAAACCAGCCCATTGTGTGGTATTTGCCACAGCAGCTTGGCCAACCAAGACGGCATTCTTAATAGCAACCCAGGGAGCTAGAAGATAATGGAGCCATGTGTTTGCAAATCTGCCTGTCATGTATTCCTAACCTGGAATTCTAAGTTTACCAAACTCTTGAGAATAGAATACAGCCTTTTTCGAACATTCAAGATCTCAAAACATTTCTCAGAAGCCACTAGGCATGTTTCTTCCAAAATCATAAAGAACACTGAGAAAGACATGGAATCTGAGCCAGGTGCCCCGACACAGAGGAGCGGAGAAGGGTCTCACAGGGTGGTGGCAAAGGGACCCTCTGGGTAACAGCTGTGCAGCAGCCTTGGGGGCCACTGGTCCAGACAGAGCTGGAGGACCACAGGTGCCAGGAAGGAGTCCTCCAAAGAAGTAAGGAGCCAGGAGGCTGATGTATTGTCTGTATGGGCAATAAAATCGAGAAAGGATTTTACAGATTAATTGCAGCTTTTGAAAGTAGCCATAGGTTCATGGAGGGGAAAAAGAGGTAATTATTAACTTGAAGACAAACAAAAATGTACCAGACAAACATGCAATTGTATTTCCTTATTTGGCTCCGTGAAAAATATTTACATAGTCATGATAGACTCCACTGAAAACCTATACAAACCACATTGCAAAGATGGGAAAGAGGAAGATAGGCCTGTGGGGGTGAATCGGTGGTGGTTTGGGTGGACACGGACAGGTGAATTAGTCTCCTACTGCTGTGAATTACCACAAATGTAGTAGCCTAAAGTGACCTTGACTTATTCTCTTCAGCTCCGGAGGTCAGAAGTCTGAAATGAGTCTCACTAGGCTAAAAGCAGGATGTCGCAAGCAGGTTTGCCTGCCGGAAGCGCTTGCGGAGAATCCGTTTCTTTTCCTTTCTAGAGGCCACCCACATTTCTTGGCCCATGGCCCCTTCCTCCATCCTTAACCCAGCCGGGTGGCATCTTCCCATCTCTCTCTGATTCTGACCCTCCTCCATCTCCCTTATAGAACCTTTGGGTTAGATTGTCCCACCCAGACAACCTGGGGTCATCTCCCCATCTGAAGGTGTCTGCAGAGTCCCTTTGCCCATGTAAGGTAACATATTCACAGGTTCTGGGGGATAGGGTGTGGACATCTTTGGGGACTGGCATTGTTCTGTTTGGCCCAAGAGCTAATGTCTAAAATGGGCAAACCAGGACCCAGCCCTCAAAGCATGTTATTTAGAAACATAGAGGTAAATTCCAGAAGTCATGAAAAGGGTTGGTTGTGATTGCCTCTGGGAGACTGGAGCCAGGGATGGGAGGTAGATCAGGGGCAGCTGTTTTTATGATAAGCCTTTTATAGTATTTGAATTTTAAATCCTGTGCATCTAATACTATGGTAACTTCTGCGGCCCAACCCCAAATCAAAATCTCCGGACACAGATTTTTTAGCAGTCTCCTGAGGCTGTTGGATGCAGAGCCATTTGGGGACCTGCTGCTGTGACAATCACCTGCTGCACCCACCACGACTGCTCCCATGGTGTGTCTCTGACTTGTCTCCCAACAAGGGCATGGATAGGTAGGAAGCAGGACCCGTGAGCGGACTTCTTTTGGGCTGCCTCTTGCACATATCTGTTGTTTTGCATTTCCAAGGTCTCCTGAGTTGACATCACTAAATGCTTGTGAATGGACTTGTTGACACAAGGCAAGGTTCAAAGGGAAGCCGTGGCAAGTTTTAATGTCATTTCTCACAAAATGTGGTGATTTCTAAGGTTACCTGAATGGTTTCCCAAGTGCCCACTTACCGACTGATATTCGTCCATATTAGCATCTGTTCACTGGTCTGCAAAGGAAAGGAAAAAGATAAGGAATGTGTAGAAGTTTGGGAAAACCTAGACAAAGTAATGGAAAACGATGTCTTTTATTTTTAGGCGTTTTCTTACCTTTTTTTCCTGTTAAAATATCCTTTTATAAAATGATGGTAATAATGAGGGTATTATTTGTGGATTTTTAAAAACATGTCCTTATTTGGCAAAATGGAAGCTGTCGGTGCTGGATGCTGTACCAGTAATTTTCTGTTATTGTTGAAATTGTAAGGATCTATGAAATTCAAAATCTGGGAACCTCTGAAATAGGGGCTGGTTCCTGAGATTCAGAGAACTTTCTTTGCCCTGCCACAGTGCCTGCCACTCCGATTTGCTGCTGTGTCCTGAGGTACATGTCAACCAAACAAATCCCCTTTTTGTAGACACTGACCATTTCCTGATGGTCTCTTGTTCTATTCCTATTTCTTAAATAAATTAATAAGTGAAAGGATGACTTTCAGAAGCTAAGAATGAGGGTCAGATGATACATCATTTTTCAATGTTTTTAAGAATCATATTTTTATTGCTCATAATATATAATTAAGTTGGGCAAGGACCCTGTCCCAATCTGCATTTCAAACAGGGCTCACGCACTGTGGTGGTTAGCAGGAGTTTGGCAATGAGCTCGTTCCTGAGACATCATGATTGTACTCCTTGAACTTGGCTTTATTAGACCTGTCATGTGACAGAGATGCAGGACTGCATTCCACAGTCATTGCTAGGCTGGGGGAGGCCTCATGGCCTGCAGAGGTGTGTCAGAAATTCCCTTCTCAAGAGGGGCTTGGAGGTTGGAGGGTGTGGTGGGTTGAATTACCCGCGCGCCCACCCCCTCCCCCACCAATACACATTCAAGTCCTAACCCCTGGTATCTGTGAGTGTGCCCTTGTTTGGATATAGGGTCTTTGTAGATGTAATTGAGTTAAGATGAGATCATACTGGACCAGGGTGGACCCGAAATCCAATGGCTGGTGTCCCTATAAGAAGAGGGGGACCCTTAGGTCATGATGTGAAGACAGAGGCAGCGACTGGAGAGATTCTTCCCCAAGGCAAGGAAAGGCAAGTCTTGGAGCAACCAACAGAGGCTGGGAGAGGCAAGGAAGCCTTCTTCCCTCGACACTGCGGAGGGAGTACGGCCCGGCTGACGCCTCGATTTTGGACTGCTAGCCTCCAGAACGGGGAGCCAACGCATTTCTGTGGTTTTAACCACACAGCTTGTGGTACTTTGTTACAGCAGCTCTAGGAATCTAAGGCAGAGGGCAGTCCAGACCAAGTTGGAGGGACAGATGATGCTCTTCTGTGCAATTTGTCAAGACAGGCGGAGAGCTTGTGGGACAGCCAGCCCTATGCTGAAAGGGCTAGCCGGCTTCAGAGCTATGATGTTCTAACTAATAATATTTTAATGCCCAGATCTTCCATACTGCATCCCAGCTTGGACTTCTGTCGGCTCCCAGAAGGATATATCTGACTATTCAGCGTCTCCCTCCAGATCTCTGAAAGCCGTTTTAAAGGCACTCAGCATTTTCAAGACTGATGTTGACCCACAAACCTCACAGAACCTCTTCCTGCTGATGTCTCCAATTCTGGTGACTGGCACTACCATTCATTGCTCAAGTTGGGATCAGAGTCAACCTTGCTCCTTTTTTCTCTTCCTCTCACTTCCCAAATCCAGGGCAGCAAACCCTGTAGGTTTTTCCCCCTAAATGTCCTTAGAACCTGTCGGATTCTCAGTATCTCCATTGCCATCCCCTGTATCCCAGCTACCATCATCTCTTGATGGGTTTACCGCTATAGCTATTCTCCCCACATCCACGTGGGCCTCCTTCCTTCCAGTCCCTCCACCACAACCCAAGTGGTCTTTTCAAAGTGCCAACAGTGTCCTCTCTGCATCCCAACTCTGCTTAAAGTCCAGCCTCCCTCCCACGGCTCTGCCTCCCTCTCTGGTTCCTTCTCACATCACTCTCCCCTTCACTTTCTGTGTCCCAGCCACCCAGCCAGGGCTTTTCAGCAACCCCAGGGGACCATGCTCCCACCTGCCACAGGGCCTTTGCTCCTGCTTTGCCTTCTCCCTTATTCATGCCCATAGTCTTCAAATTTCTACTCAAGCTTTGCTTCTTCCCATACCCCAAGTCTAGGATAGCTTTCCATGTCTTGTGATCTTTACAAATGTCCTTTCCTTCAGACCATCTGTCTCTGGATGTAATGAAATGCTCCTAATATGATAAATTGCCTAACGTGTATCTCTCTCACAAGACTGTAGACCACCTGGGAGCATGGGAAGCTGGAAAGAGAATAGAGGATGGGGCTGGTGGAAAGAGGAGGATGGGCAAGGAAAGCTGGGGTGGGGAAGTGGAGCAAGAAGGAGAATTGGATGCCCAGAGAACCTTAGGTTGACTGAGTTAAGCTGCTCAGACGTTCATTTGAGCCAGAGACCAAACTGGGTGGACCTGGGTCCCCAAAGAAAGGGGTTTCCCCTCCAGGCAGCCCAACAGGGCTGTAGGGAACATTTTGCCTTGCTGGCGGAAGTGAAAAGCAAGGGCAGTTGCAGGATGAGTTACAGTGGAGGGTGAGTATTTAGAGGTAGAGGGCGTCAGTCACAGACTAGAAAGAACCCAATATGAAGGCACATTCTAGGATGTTCTCCCAGCAGGCCTGGGCAAGACTGCGATCTGTGCCAAGCTCACGGGAGGCACACCCATTTTACAGCTGTAGAAATCGAGGCACCAAGAGGTGGAGTAACTGATGGGTTATGACAGAGCTGACTAGAAGGCAGGTTTCTATTGCCCAGGTCCTTATCATATGCGCCCTCCAATCTCCTGGCAGTCTCCCCCATATAAGGAATAAAATCAAGGAAGAAGAGGTGGGGAGAGGCAGGACTTACCACCGCCCTCCTCTCTTGTATCTGCTGGACTTGCTAGAGAGATGGCATCTGCTAACTCTCTCCCATCGCTCTTTTTTTATTTGTATTTTTAGCTGTTGAAAAGATCTTTATTGTAAAATTATAAAATAAAAGAAAAATTGAATGGAAAGAAATGGAAAATTTGAAGGAGAGGTTAAGCGTAGGTTAGAATCAATATAATCCATTATAAGAAAGAGATAGTAGGGCAACAAACATTGCCAAAGAGAGATAACAAGTCTAATATAGTAAAAATTAATGATCGCAAAATTCTAATTATATTATTCCAGCTCTAACGATCAGACATAGTAATCTCCAAGAATGAAAGTGTTTTTTGTTTTAGTACTATAATTTACATTACTGATATTTCTTTGGGGTTATAAAATTCCTATTTGGGACTTCCTCACACCATATTGCAATAAATTACCACAGATAACAAGATCACTTGGAAGACCCATTACTCTTAGACTTTAGCTTTGGATGGCCAGTGCTTCCCACCCACCCCCACTCACCCACCCTATGCCCTTGTGGTATGAGATGCTTGGGCCTGTTGTAACAAGTAACCACAAACTGGGTGACTTAGAACAAGAGAAATCCATTCTTTCACAGTCTGGAGGCCAGAAGCCTGAAATCAGCATCCCTGAGCCGAACTCAAGGAGAGGCAGGGCCTCACTCCGTCTGGAGGCTCTCGGGGAGAATTCCTTCCTTGCCTCTTCCAGCCCTGGTGGCTGCCAGTGCTTGGGTGGTGGCCGCTTCACTCCAGCCTTTGAGGCTGGCATCTTCAGATCTCCCTCAGCCTCCCTCTAACCAGGATACATGTGATTGCATTTAGGGCCACCCAGATAACTCAGGATAATCTCCACATCCCAAGAGCCTTAACGTCATCACACTGTTAAGGTCCTTTTGATTTCTGCCATATAAGGCAAGACTCACAGGCTCCAGAGATTGGCCCATGGGTGTCTTTGAAAGGACTGTGTTCTGCCCATCACAGCGGTTTTCTTTTCCTCCATAGCAGTTATCACCACTTGATACGGACAGAGTGGTTTCTGTCTGTATGAGTCTTTGCTCGAAAGGCAACTGCATGGGGGCAAGGACGTTCTGTCTTGTTGGCCACTCTATCTCAGACACATGGGAGGTGCCCAGTAAGTACTTGGTGGGATCACTAAAACATCATGGGAATTCAATATGGGAACATCGTGGGAATTCAACATAATGAGAATTCGATATGGTCATAAAATAAAGCAGCCCAAATCAATAGCTCTTCTGGGCATTACAATATGCAACCCCTGTTTGAGAAAATGATAACATCTTATTGAGAGATTCATAAAAGAAGATAGGAATGAATGGGGAGAGACTCAATGCTTCTGAATCAGAAAAGACTCTGATAACCCACAAGGGTCAAAATCCCAAAGGAATTTTTCTGTAGCTTGATGAAGCAACTGAAAAAGTTCATGTGAAAGAATAAATGGTTGAGACAAGACTAGACAAGTAGGGGACAAGGACAAGTAATGAGTGGAGCTTGCACTGCCAATGGTTAAAGCATTTAATAAACCTATAATAATCTAAAGAGCATGGCATATTATTTTGATGGGAAAAAAAATTAATGAGGCAGAAGACATAGCTTAAAAGCAGGCTGTAGCGCATGTAAAACTTAGAAAGTAAGAAAGGAAACATTCCAAACCAGGAGATTAAGAAAGAATTAATACATAATGCTGAAAGTTACTCTTGGGGCAAGGAGATAAACAGCACACACATACACACATGCACATATACATGTGAGAGCCTCTCCTTCCTCCATTAAATGTAGAAATCAAGACGTGAGACCTGGACTCAGCTCTCAGCCCATGCCTTAGACTTTCTTGCCATGAAGCCTTGGAAAAACTACTTGTTTCTTTATGCCTCAATTAGAAGTCATCAATTCACAGTATTATTGTGAAGAGTCAGAGATTCAATGTCTATAAAATAATGACATGGTTCCGGCACATGAAAAATGCTTAGTAAATAGCTAACAGTATAAAAAATGAAACTAAATACAACCCAGAAGAAAATGTGGTTAAGCATCTATAATAGACAATAAATAAAAACATTGAGGGGGAAGTGATCAGATTCGTCTACATAAAAATTCAAAATACAAACTGCATATCACAAAATTATATACAAAATTTAAGGGGGAAATACTTTCTATAAATATGATGCATGGCTACTTACTATGCATAATATGTGTAATGCTAAATAAATAAAAATATGCTTAAAATTCTGACAGAAAATTTGCAAAGACTATAAAAAACACCAAAAAATGCAAATTAAACAAAAATAAAATTTTTGCTCATTAAATTTGCAAGGTTTTTAAAAAAGGTTATTTACTAAATTCTGGCCTGGATACCCTGAAATGGGTATACTTGTATTGCTGGTGGGACAGTTAATTGGTACAAACATTCCGGAAATCTTTGTTAAAATATATCAAGAATTTTAAAATAATCATGCCCTTGGATTGAGTTGTGTATCCCCAGAGAAAAACATGTTCTTAATCCGAGTCCATTCCTGTGGATGTGAACCCACTTGAAAATAAGACCTTTGGAACATGCCATTTTTGGTTAAAGTGTAGACAACTGAATCAGGATGGGTCTTAATCCTATTACTGGAGGCCTTATAAAAAGGCTACAGTGAGGAGAAAAAAAAAGTCACAAGGAGGAGCCAAAAGCTGGAAATCAACAGAACATAGAAAATAAAGAAGAGGACGTCACCATGTGACAGGAAAGCCAAGGCACCCAAGGACTGCTGGCTGGCTGGAGGAGGCTAGCCTTCTAAACTTGGAAACCAGGAGATAATAAATTTCCATGTCTAAACCATATGTGTGTTTTTGTCACAGCTGCCTGGAAACAAAGACAAGAATATATCTCAACAAAATAAATAGCAAATAATATTTATTGCTTGGGACCAAATAAATAGCAAAGAATATTTATTACAGAATAACTTGTGATAGCAGAAAATTGAAGATATCACTAAAGTCCCCAAACAGGAAAAGGATTCAATAAACTCAGAAAGAGATTCAAGATGATGGGTATCTGACATGTGGGGAGGCAGACTGGTAGGATGCTGAGGGGAGGGGACCAGGGGATTAGATACAGGTTGTTGCACGGATGCTTTGGTTTGAAGAGGTGGATGAGGGGGAGCTATTATGTTATTAAAACTATGAACACAGACACATGAAAACCTGTCTTTTACACATGGTCCAATGAGGAGATTATACCATGAACTAAGGAGTATAATTTGTCCAATTCTGAACACTGGAGATCCAGAAAACCCTCCCCTCCCCCTCCTCTTTCTCTCTCCCCTCTCCCTATCTCTCTCCTCTCGCTATCCACCCTTCTCTCCCCCTCTCTCTCTCCCTTCCCCCTTCCTCTTTGTTTTTCTCTTTATCTTAGACACCTGGATTTTTGTTCAGTGAGACTGATTTGAACTTCTGACCATGAAGATGATATAAATATGTGTTGTTTTAAGCCACTAAGATTATAGTAATTTGTTACAGCAGCAGCAGGAAACAAGAGTCATTTACCATCCCTAGACCTGAAAGGACCAGGGGATCTGGTTGACAATATCCCAAGGAAGAGAGCCATGTAGGGTCAGCCTAAGGCCACAGACAGAGCCAGCTTCCCCCATCCTTGCCAGAAAGTATCCAGGAGATGAAATGCCTTGGCCACACCCTCCCACTGCCCCCCAGTTTCCTTCTGGGCCTCCCCAGTGGCCGAACCCAAAGGAAGCTGGAGCAACAGGAACCACAGGTCATCAGGAGATAAAAGGGTGGAGAAGAACAGAGAGCGGAAATGGAGGAACAAACCAATGATATTGTACCCTTGGGGTCACTGGGTGAGAAGAGAGGTGACCAGGGTGCTGAGTCAGAGGAACATACATGTCTCTTTAGCTTAAGTCCAGAATGTTCACCCCCTTGCAATGGTTCCCAAGCATTGCTGTGCATCAGTGTCATGAGAGGAACTTGGGAAAAATATAGTCAGACTCCACCAAGGAGCAATAGAATGGGGAATCTCCTAGGGAGGGGCACAAAGGGTGGATTTTACTCTTGCATTGTCTTTCTAGTTGCATTGTCTTTCTAGTAGTCCTTTTTCCTGGCTCAGCAACTTCATATCTTTATATCTTGAGACTCAATGTCTTACTTCACCACAAAAATGTCCTTGAATCTGAGTCAAGCAGATGAATCATTTGTCTATAATACACATTAACATTGCATCACATGAACTTTGCATTAGAATTGGCTCTTATGAAAGGATTTTTCAAGTGTTGACCCCTTTGGCTCCACAGCAAATTAGAAGGGGCTTAACTTTAACCCAAGCTTACTCAATGATATGTTTATTTCACATATCCCTCCAATACTACTAGGACCTTCTCAAAGCAAAGTTGGCTTATATTTAGACTTAAAGAATGTAGCATCATCTTGGCCAACAACGTGATATCCCATGGTGGTTAAATTGGTAAAAGATGGTGTTTCTTTGACTTTCAGTGGCTACATTTAATTTTAGATTTAACTCATGTGGTCCATTTTGCTCATGAGCTTATATGGTTTCAAAACATATTGTAGCTCTCTGAAAAAGTTTGAACTCTGGTGATCCGTTTGTCTTGTGACCATATAATTTATTGTCCTACATGCAATAGTTTAAAGAGTGAAATGGGGAGCTCTTAAGAGTTTGCCTGGCACAAACCAAGCACCAACCAGGCTGGTCCAGGGCATACTGGGTTTTATGTTCACCCATGCCATTTGAGATCCAGAGCCAAGGTGATGGGGAATCAAGGCAGAGTTGTCTGCCATACAGTCACTGTATCATGCCAACTGTGACTTGATACTTACATGATGAGGTCATTGGTGATAGAGTCTGCTCTGGCTGATGGAGATGGATTAGAGGGAATAAGAGTAAAGTGGGAATCCAGAAAAGAGAGATTATTGTAAGAGTAACAGTGGTCCAGGGAAGAGATAATGGTGGTTTTCACAAGATAGTGGTAGCTGAGATGGAGAAAAGAGGGAGTTTAAGGTACAGTCTATGGGAATAAGTGATGGATGGGATACAGAGGGTGAGGACCAAGGACATATCAACAGGGGTGCCCAGACATTGTGCTTGAGCAAAAGGAGTAGATTTGGGGCTATTTAAGTAAGTTTGAGATACCTGTGATATAACCAAGCTGAGATATTATATAATCACTAATTGGATGGATGAATTTAGAAGGCTCAAAAAGGATGTCAGGACAAGAGATATAAAATGTGGTCTCAATGGCATTTAAGTGGTATTAGGGGTTGAATTGTGTTCCCTAAGAGACATGTTCAAGTCCTAATCCCCTGACCCATGAATGAGAACTTGTTTGGAAATAGGGTCCTTGAATATGTAGTTAGTTAAAGTTAAGCCAAACTGGATGAAGGTGGGCCCTATTGCAATATGACCGGTGTCCTTATAAGACGAGGAGAAATGTGGATGCAGAGAAGGCCAGATGACATTGGAGGCAGAAGTCAGAATGCTGTGTCAACAAGCCAAGGAATGCTGAGGATTGCCAGCAACCACGGGAACTGGAGAGCCAAGGAAGGATTCTTCTCTCCAAGTTTCAGAGGGAGCAAAGCTGCGCTCACTCCTTGATTTTAGAGTGCTGGCCTCTAGAACTGTGAGATGAGGCATTGCTGTTGTTTAAAGCCACCAAGTTTGTGGTGCTTCATTACAGCAGCCACAGGAAACCAATACAGGTGTTGGCATCAGTCAAGGAGAGTGTGAGAGAAGGTCTGGAGAGGAAGAAGAAGAAGCACAGAGAAGGAAGAATGAACAAATTGTCTGGAGAACAAGAAGGAACATATGGTTGCCTGTGTTGAAAGTCCCCAAGCGATACAGTAAGAAAGGAAATGGACACCTTTCCATAAATCTCACACGTGGAGGCCAGTGGTGATGTGGGAAGGTGGGTGGGGGGAGCTAGGTTGGTTGGAAAGTGAATGGGACTGAGGAAATGGAAAAAATGAGTGTCAACAACTCCTGTGAATGCTCCCCCAGGAAAGAGAACAGAGGGCGGGGCAGGAGCTGGATGGAATTGTGAGGATGAGGAAATGTTTTCTGTTGAGTTTGGATGAAAGCTAACCAGAGAACATTTGAGGGGAGATGGGAGTGAACTAGTAGAAAAGGAAAGGCTGAAGATGTGGACCAGAGCCTATAGCATGCTCTGACCCACAGTTCTGTAAACAGTGTCCTCTCTAATAGGCTGTTATAAACATTTATCTAACTGGTGGCTCCTGGGGCCACTTTTGCTGAAAATTAGTAGACTTGGTGTTGGGAGAAAAGGCATGGGAGTTAGTGACCAAAAGAAGGAGGGGCAGAGATGGTCAAGGTGATGTATGCAAACAGTGTGTGTTTGTGTAAGAATGTGTGTTCTGAGGACTCCAGCATGTCTTACTTCCCCCCACCAAACATACACTCCCTTCTCCCATCCCCTGTGATCGCTAGCCTTTCTATCTCCACAAATTGCTATTTCTAGTCATCTAAATGACATCGTACAATATTTGTCCTTAAGTGCCTTGCTTGTTTCATTGAGCATAATGTTTCCAAGGTTCTTCCATGTTGTAACATGTCTCAGAACTTCATTCTTACGGCCAAATAATATTCCAATGTGTGTAGGTACCACACTTTGTTTATCCATTCTTTCTTTGATGGACACGTGGGTTGTTTCCAGCTTTTGGCTATCATGAATAATGTTGCTATGAACATTGGCGTACAAGTATCTGTTTGAATCCCTGCTTTCACTTTTTCCCAGTACGTCTTAATCCCAGCTGCAGAACTGATTTTACTTGACATCTGTGGATTCTGTCATATCTATCACAGCATCTGGCACGACTGATTCCCTGTCTCCTTGGGATGTGGTGCTGCCACTAAATATGCTGACCAGGAGAAACTGGTTACTTTGGCTTCAGCTGCAAATGCAGTAGAAACACTGGAACCCAAGCTGCTTACATGAGGTGGAACTCACATGCTGCCACCGTCTTTATGTTGGGCTCTTTCACTAGAGCATGACTCCTAGAGGGCATGGAGTGCCTGTATTTCACTTATTTTCATATTCACAGTGGTTGACATTTAGTCAATTCTTGTAATTGAAGGGCTGGATGGATGAGTACAAAAATGAAAGAATGAAGTTAACCAAATGGTTGGACTCACACTTTCAATTCGCTCTGAGATCTGTACGTAGCTTGAGAAGATGTTAGTTCCAGGTTCATGCAAATTCAATATAAAATGCTAGGCTGATTGCTGAGGACCTAAACTTACAAACAAGATATTAAATCCTTAGAAGGATGGAAGACTCGCTTCATCTACAGATATGGGACAGAGAAGAGCGCTCAAGCACTGCTGGTAATCACCTGGGGTAGAAGAATACAGGTAAAGTGGCAGTCTTCAAGAGGACACCCAGTTACTCAGCTGAAGTCAAGATTCTGGGCTTGAGCCCATTGCAACAGTTGGCTGTCCTCACCTCAGGGAAGGATGGATAAAGGTGACTGATGAGTCAGGATAAATCCCACCAGTTCTGATGCAGGTTTTAACCTCTCCAAGACTCAGTTTCCACATCTGTAAAATGAGCATGATAAAATCAGTCTTCCCAGGTTACAAGGAGGTGTAAATGAGAAGATAGAAATGAGCTTTGCAGATGTTACCAGACTTCACAATTATCAATTGTGTGTTTGCATGAGGTTTTAGTTTGCTAAAGGCTGCCAAGGCAGTATACCAGAAATGGGTTGGTTTTTATAATGCAGATTTATTAAGTTACAAACTTACAGTTCTGAGGGCCTGAATAATATCCAAACCAAGGCATCAGGGGATGCTCTCTCCCCAAAGACCAGCTACCAGCGAGCCTGGACTCCTGTCACATGGCAGGCACAGTGGTGGTGCCTGCTGTCTCTCCCTTCTTCTCTGGGTCTTGTTGCTTTCAGCTTCTGTCTTCCTCCAGCTTTCTCTCTGCTCCTTGGGCTTTCTCTCTCCCAGGTTCTGTTGATTCCAGCTTCTTGGAATTTCTCTCTCAGTTTCTGGAGGTTCCTCTGTGTGTTTCTGTGTTTATCCCATTTATAAAGGACTCCAGTAAGAGGATCAAGACCCACCCTGGGTCATGCCCTACTGATGCAATCTAATCAAATGTTCCCACCTACAGTAGATTTATACTCATAGGAGTGGATTAGCTCTAAGGACATGACTTTCTGGGCCCATTCAGCATCAAACCATCACACTTGGTGATTACAAATAACTTCTCCCAATTACACATCTGGCAGAGTTTACCAGCAAGTTGTAAAGGTGTGTTGTGGGTCAATTGTATCCCCAAAGAAGACAGGTTCCAGTCCTAGCTCCCGCCCTGTGAATGGGATCGTATTTGGAAATAGAGTTTTGAAGATGTAATTAGTTAAGATGAAGCCAAACTGGAGTACGGTGGGGCCTAATCCAAGACTGATTTCCTCCTAAGAAGAGGAAATTTGGATGCAGGGACAGACAGACACGGGGAGATGGCTGTGTGATGACAGAGGCAGAGACTGAAGTTTGCAGCTACAGGTCATGCAGGCCCACCAACACCTACAGCCAAAAGGGCAAGGAAGGACCCTCCCCTCCAGGTTCCTGAGGGCAACACCTTCATTTTGGACTTCGAGCCTCCAGAACCAGGAAAGAATAAATGTCTATTGCTTTAAGCCACTCGGTTTGTGGCACTTTGTTGGGGCAGCCGTAGGACACTGGTGCAAGGTGTTTCTCTGTGGCCCTTACACGGGGATGTAGCACAGCTGACACACACTCTTTTTCCACTTGAGAGTTCATTTTTTCATTTACTGTTTGCCCTCCCCTTCCACCTTCATGCTCTGCCCTCCAACCAGCCCCTACTGCTGGTTCCCCAGACCAAGTGTCTCCACAGGCTCCCAGGGCTAGGACATGGATCAACATGCCTTAAGCACCCATGCACGTGTTGAGACCCGGTTATATGTCAGGAAAGTATGAAGCCACAGATGCAAAAGCAGCTGGTTGGGGTCAGATTTGGCAATCCTGGGCTATTCTGCCATCTGAACATGACTTTGGGAGGTGGGAAGAGGGAGGAAAAGCAGTTACTCACGGGCAGAGGCCATGTCAATTCCAGTCGCAAAGGTGTCATCAGGCGGCTGTGACCAAGAATGGTCTTTCCCCTCATCTCTGATTTCAAGGAGAGCTCCCTTCGTTCAAACCCTGCCCAAGAGTTACAAAAGAATTACACAAGAAGGGTTTCCCCCGTCACTGCTTCAGGTCTCACCCTTCTGTTTTGCTCCCACAGAAAAAACAGGTTAACATCTAGCCCCGCTTATGGGATCCCTGCATCTGTGCCAGCTGAGCTAGCTGCTGCCAGTTGCTCCACATGAGTGCAGTGAGCTCTCTGGGTAGGAGGCTCGTGAATAATTTAAAATTCAAGCCGAGGATCGGAGCCTCTAGTCGGTGGGAAGAGGTTCTGGAAGCTTGGAGACCTTTATAAAGACTAAAACGAATCATGGCAAGAGATCAGCATCGGGAAACTGAAGACCTGGGTTTGAGTCCTGGTTCAGTGAAGTGCTAGTTTCATCACTGAACTCTGTGCCTTGTTTTTATGAAACTGGAAACAAGACATTAAGGAGCCATCTTTTGCAGACCCCTGGCACAGCTGCTGGGATGCTGTCCCCTTGCCTTCAATGGTATCTGCCAGACTTTGGTCTTATACCAATTACAGATTAGTCGAGTTACAGCCACCTGATGCCACCACTTTGCAGGAGAAACTAAGGCACGGAGTGATTAAGCCAGGTGCCCAAGGCCATATGCTCAAGCATGCCAGAGCTGGGAGAGGGTGATAATCCAAGGCCTGGCTCTAAAGCACAATAAATCCTAGTCCCAACCTTGATGTTCCAAAAGAAGGCATGATATCATTTGTTCCTCACCCCCACCCCACCCCTTCCCTCTCCACCTCCTCTGCCTTCCACACCCCATGCCTTCCACACCCAACAGGCACTGAATCATTTTCTGTTGTGTGCCCACCATTTGGCAATTCTCAGGCCCTATTCAGAAAGAAGCTGAGGCGGTCTAAAGGAGGGGAGAACCAGGATACAGAGTCCGCTTGAAGGTAATTTAATTTTGCTTCTCTCCCACCTCGTGGAGAAGCTGGAAGCCATGTCAGAAGACCCAGCAGTGCTCGTACACGGCTCCATGCTGCGCTTCTCTCCACGACCTGTTTTGAGTACGCCAAGAAAATGATTTCGTGAAACATTAAATTTCCCTTTCCTTTTTTCTCTAATTTATTGGAAAGGTTTTGCCCTGGAGTGGAGCATGGAAAAGGAGATATGAAGGATGGCAGGAGAACACTTGGAAAGTATCCATTTCACCCAAGCAATGGATATGACCTTGAGCACTGAGGATTAGACACTTCGTTTTGCTTTAAGTAGGAAATGCTTCATCCGTAACTGGTCAGGAAAGGGTCAGATCGGACACGTGGACACTGGATGGGAGGAGAGAGGAGAATCCCCGCCCCCACTGCGACCACCAGCACCAGTTCCACCCCTTTCATCCTGGTAGCGCTTCTTTATAAATACTAATATATGGTTTGCCTTCTTTTTTCTGTGTTGACATTTGCACTGATGTTGTCGAAGCAAAGGTGGGTAAAACTGCCAGCACCTTAGCACGAATCAGGGCCATGGCGCTAGACTGTCTCAGCCGCCACTGCACCCGTCAGAGCCAAGCCCTTGGGACAAAAAGAGGGAACAAGGACAGGTCTTAGTTTCTATATAATAAAGTGTAGAAAACTTTGACTGCATTCTGAAATACAGTGGTTGCCAACACGGAAACGCAGTTGTGTTTGAGTTGTAAGCTGTAGCTGAACTAATCACTTTTTCCTTAGATTTTTCTTAGATTACTTGACAAGAACAACTGAGAGACAAATTATGATTATTCAGACTGGAGTATTAGGGGGATGTTTTCTCAAAAACGAACAAAATGAGCCTGTCACTTCAAGAAACAAATAATGGACAGTGTTTGCTGCCAATAGTAACATTTGGGCTTTCACGTTAACATTTGAATCTTGAAAAATTTCTGTCTGCCATGATGAACTCGACAACTTTCCAGTACTTTTCTGACGAGATTGTTGGTGATATAGTGACTGTTTGGTAATATATATAGAAATGTGTCAACATTTTGAACCAGTGTTGTCCAAATGACCAATAATGCATGATGCTACAAAGTCATGAATGGGTAAAAAAGTGCAAGGTAGACCAGAGAAATTTAATTTAACCATAGGAAGGGTCATTGATGTGGATTCATATTCCAATTGCAATTAACCTTTAAGAAACTACCATTTGTCAGCTTTGGTGTAGCACAAACTAATATCCACAAATATATGAAACAGCTATTAAATATTCCTCCCTGTTCCAATTACATCATGGGTGAGGCCTTATTTTCTTCATATATTCAGCCAAAATCTATCACAAGAGACAATGCAGTAGCAGGTAGAAGAACCCAGGTCTCATTATAAAATCCAGACATTAAGGAGATGTGCACATAAATTTTTGAAAAGTGTATTTTTCATAAGAAAACAATGTTGCTAGCATTTAATGTATTATTTTTAAATGGATTACTATTTTAAGAGTTGTTTTAATTTCTAATACCGATAGATATAACCAGTGATGTGTTGGTAAATTTTAATAGTTAACTACTGAAGTATCTGAACCTCAGATCCTGATGTACTTAAAAAATTTTAACACCTGAAAATCTCTTCTCAGTTTTCTGTCAATTTCCTGGCAAGGACAGAACTCTTGAATCTTTTTATTATACTTATTTTTTGCTTTAAGGGGGGCTTTTGGGGAGGGGAGTTCTTTTAGGAAGGGCTCAGAGTTGGTCCCAGCTTTGTCAGTTTCCTAGGTAACCTGGGTGCAAAACGAGTTAAGAGATTTGACTCTTGATGACTCAACTTGGCTGAGGAGGGCAACAGACCTGAGCTTAATATCCTCCTGTGCAGGGGAAGGGGAAGAAGGAGAAACACTGCAGAACAGGTGCTTATATAAACAAAATACTTTATTGTTTGAGAAAGAAAAGGCCAAATGACAAAACTTTTATACAAAGACCTGTTCATTACCACATCAAAAGTCCTTAATGGGCTTTAGTTTCCTAACTCTGGGGTCAAACGCTATGAAACTGCCATTCTCATACATAAAAGACAGTTGAAGATTGGCAATTCCATGTGATTCAACCCCATATAATGCGCTGTGGCTGATTTCTTCAGCAGCAAGATGCTCCTAGTTCCACGCCTGTTTTCGTTATAAACAGATGTCTGAGTGATAAACAGATCTACCTGCGAAAAACATCCTGTGCTTAAGTATCCTGGAAGTTGCATTCTGGGGATGTTTAAGCCCTCTTAAGTTCTGGCTTTGCTCTTTCCAGCTTGCTCTACCACCCAGTTCCACGGTCTTTATTACCTGGACTATTCGTGAGAGGAGAAAAGCTGTCCAAGGCCACGCGGCTCATAAGGCCCACATGATTTTGGTGTGATTATTCATTAGCGGTCCTGAAAACATGGCTCACCCAGGAGCTCCTTTGAAACAAATATTCAAGTCTCTGTCACAATAAAAACATTTCCTTCGAATAAATATTCCAATGCCTTCTCTTTCACCTCTCGTGTACTCTCTCCGCCTCTAGGTATTCTGTGTCCAAGAAAATAGGAACGCTTTTGCTGTGGACGTGAGCAGGAAGGAGCAGCATGCGATCCAGATAATTCGAGGCAAGACAGGTGAACAAAGACGGGCTGCGCCATGCTTCGTTTATGTTCAAGAGGTTCGATGTGCATCTCCCCCCCCCCACCCCCCGCCCGGAACTTTCAGCTCTGCACAATGTATTTCACTTTACATGGAGCTGAGATAAAAATAAAGCTTTCTTACAAATTACATTTTTTCCAGTGAATTGCTTTTGCAGTAAAAATAGCTGCTACATAAATCCCTCCTGATCTCTGAAAAGGAGTCGCATAGTTCCAAAAATAGTATTCTTATTTTAATCATACAGAATAATCTGGAGCATGGAAGTGGTGCAGGGGAAGGAAATAGCTGGTTAGGGAAAGGTGAGTTGGGGAAACATGGTTAAACTAAAAAATAAAATAAGTTTTGCGTATAAACTGATTTAAAGACATGCATAGAAGTGGAAAACATATGCCATTTGTCCAGAAAAATACTGCTTTATAGCTAATAACTTTTACATTACAATTAAAGGAGAAACCACAGAGAGGCTAGATGAGCCCCCAGATAATATTAGTTTCTTGTAAAAATTCCCAAATGTACAAAGTCCTTGCCAGATAATAACCATGGCAAAACAAAACAAAACAAAAACACAAAACAAAACAGAGGGATTACCCCCTCTTAGACCTTATTCCTGTAGGTATATTAAATGTAAATACACATTTTACAACTTCTCTCAGTCTGTTCTTGGCAGATGAGATCTTTCTAAAATGCCGCATGTGCTATTGAAATACGGAATACACATTGGATATCTGCATTCTCATTTCAAATACAGTTACATAATTATTTTAAATTACAATATACAGTTTCTGTTAAATAGGACCGTTAAAGGATCTCGATAATTATAAGATTACAATAATATATACAAACTACCTTCTGAAATGGCACAATTGCTTCCTCCCCACCCTCTTACCCCTCTCAAACACAGAGTACATGTTTGTGTTTGCTACTCCTGGGTACAAAAGGCAGAAGGAAAAGAGCTCTTTAAAACGTCTTGTGCGTGCACACGACGTGTCTTCTCTTCTGTAAATCCAAAACAGCCCGGAGGATCCTGTCCCCCGGTCCGCGTCGAGCCAGGCTGGCTCTCCAAGCCCTGCTTTCACGACCACGTCACTTAGTGGCATTATAAATAGTGTTTTCCTGTCGGCAGACTTGGGACGCGAGGGGCCAGGAGGCGGTAAGGCAGCCTCATTGAGGAACCCGGGTTTCGGATGAAATAAGGCCACTGCTTCACTGCGACGTCCCTGGACGTATAAAATCCCTCCTTTCCAAGGTCCTGGAGCAGGTGGTCGGGGCGGGTTTCCCACGCGGTCCCGCACGGGGCCGGTCGGGCGCGCCCACGGGCTCAGTCCTCCGTGTCCGGCTGGACCCCCAGGATGGCGTGGAGCTCCTCGGGGGTGAACCCCAGCAGGTTCTGGAGGTCGCACACAAAGCGGTACACGTAGCGCTTCCCCGACGTCTTGTGGATGATGTTCTTGTCGTAGTAATAGCGTAAGCCCCGGCTCAGCTTCTCGTAGTTCATCTTGGGCTTGTTTTTCCTCTTTCCCCACCTGCGGGCCACCTGCGGCGGACACAGACAGAAAACTCGTCAGCTCAGGAGCGGCGATGGTGGCTCCCCTGACGGCGAGAGAAACGCATTCTCACTGTGGACCCTTGACACCCACGAAAAGCACAGGCAGAAAGTTCACCTGCCCACGGCCCCTTTCTCTGAAGAGGGAGGGGCCTCGCTCAGCAAACCCGCGGGTTCAGAACCCGGGTCCTGGCCCCCTGGTTCTAACTCCCACCAGGACAGCTGCATGGGGTGCAGTCCCCTGCCTCTAGGCTTCTGTATCCTGATGGGATCAGGGAGGTGAGAGGTCACCCTCTACCAGCGCTAAGGAGCAAAAAAGGCCTCTGTAATTCTGTCCAGGGGCGGCTGATGTCACATCTGCCCTGGGCTGCCTGCTGGGGCCAGCAGCGGTCTACATGGCAGGGATGAGGCCGCCGTGGTGACACGAGGAAGCCCCTTATCCTAGGGCGTTTCCAGAGGGGGTGTGGACTCATCTTCTGTGTCAAGGTGGCGAGCTTACGGTGTTTGGCTGTTTGCCAAAACCCTGGGCTGGACGCTGCCGGGGAGGTATCGGGTAGATGGGGCTAGTGTCTACCATCAGGGGACTTTAGGTCCAGGAGATGGCCCTCAAGCCTCTCTGAGGGTCCAACCTGCCGGCTCCTCCTAGATTACTGCCTCAAGACTATGGCATCGGGAAGTGGATGTGGCTCAACTGATAAGAGTCATTTGGGACTGGGAGGTTCAAACCCAGGGCCTCCTGACCCATATGGTGAGCTGGCCCACGCGCAGTGCTGCTGTGTGCAAGGAGTGCTGTGCCACGCAGGGGTGCCTCCTCGTGGGGGTGCCCCATGCACAAGGAGTGTGCCCGGCAAGGAGAGCCACCTAGCGCAAAAAAAGCACAGCCCTCCCAGGAGTGGCTCCACACGGAGAGCTGACACAGCAAGATGACGCAACGAAAAAGAGATGCAGTTTCTCAGTGCTGCTCGATAATGCAAGCAGACACAGAAGAACACAGAGCAAATGGGCACAGAGAGCAGACAACGCGGGGGAAGGGGAGAGAAATAAATAAAAACAAATCTTAAAAAAAAAAAAAAGACTACGACATCACTTTTACCGGAATTTCCAGCCTGCTGCCCTACCCCACAGACCTTGAACTTGCCAGCCCCAGAGCCAATTCCGGAAAATAAACCTCTCAGTACAGCCACAAGTATGGCCTGTTGGTTCTGCCTCTTCGGGGGGCCCCAACGGACGCAGGCGGTCAGGAGAGAACAGCCGCCGCAGCCTGGGCCAGGCGAGCCCGTCCTTGTGCCCAGAGCCCTGGGTCTGGGAACCCAGCACGGGCACCGCGCCCCAGCGCCCCAGGGCTCAGTCCGTACCTCGTCGGGGTCGGCGAGCTTAAACTCCCATCCGTCCCCGGTCCAGCTGATGAACGACTGGCAAGACTTGTCCGAGAGTAATTCCAAAAGGAACTGCCACAGCTGAATAGGTCCACTTCCTGCGGGGGGAGAGGGAGACACACGGTGCACTTGTACAGGGTTTAAACGCAGCAAGGCTCTAAGAGCCCTCGTGAAGTGAACCTACTGAAGAATGTGCACCCAGCTCTCTGAACTGGATTCCAACGTGCAGGTGCAACTCCAGGTGCCGATGACAAGGACAGAATGCTTTAGTGGGATGACACTGGACACCAACTATGCTCCTAATCCCGGGAAAGGGCGCTGCTCCGTCCACACTCTCGCCCTTGTTGGACGGGTCTGGGCTCTCCGAAAACAACGGAGGGCCCTCACTCGAGGCAGTAAAACTCCTTATCCTGTCTCACCGTTCCTTCGGTAAAAACTTTCAAGGTTTGTTTCTAGAAACAGGCAGTGGGACGGGGTAGGGGCAGGTGAAGGGGCATCTCGCCCCAACAGCCGGTGGCGGGTCTCAGGTTTCCACCCTGCTGAGTGACTGCGGGTCAATCACTTGAGCTTAGCCTTTGTCTGGGGAAGCATGAAGGTGCTTCTCCCAGGCCTTTCTTGAGTATTTACAACCAGCCTCGTGAAGCAAGTACCGGCTGCTGTCGTGTCTTAGGGCTCGGGGGCAGACAGCCTCATCCTGGACCTGACACCCACAGTGGGTGAGGGGACCCCAGGTCACCTGGCTCAAACCCCAGCCTCCTTCCACCACACAGCCCTTGTCCGACCTGGTGGCTTGCTCCCACAGGGTGCTACAGGGCACAGGCCCGGCGGGGTGCCTGGGAGACCGTGGAGCTGCTCACCTGAACCAACGCCCACCCCCCTCCCCGTGAGATGGGACAGCACCCCCGAGGACCAGAGGCCGTGCACCCAGCTAACCACCTGGCGTCGGCGGTTAACAAGCGCCAACTAGTACCACACCTGCAGTGCCAGGAATGCTTGCCCAACACTGCGAGCAGACCCCGCGGACTCGACGCCACCGAACTGTTGGTTGAAAATGAAAAAAGAGCGGAAGGAAACTCTGTGGCTGTTTATCAGGCCCTGTCGGCCGTGGATGAAAACCACAGATTTCACACCTTCTCTCTGCCATCTTCTAATATGCGTCCGTGGTTGGTTGTTTTAGGTAACAGGAGGACAAGAAAACAAACAAACAAAACCACACAGATGCCTAGGTGTTCTTATTTGAAGCTATTGGACATTTTAAAGTCGGTATTTTTTGTCACGCACGGAGGCCTCCTATGGCCAAAACATGAAAAACGTACATTGAAGGACACACGGGACAATGAAAAAATAAAGTCTCGTTTCTGCAGAAGGCCTGCAATCATCTGGCTCTAAAAACAGCTTTAATATTTGTCCGCAGCCTAAAATAGCCCTCATCCGAACTGTAAAACTGAGAGGAGATGGATTTTAAAGGCAAGGAAAGGCCGGCAGGCCCTGCACCGCCAGAGGCCGGCTCAGCGGCTCCTCCCGGGCCGGGTGACATTCCTTGGGATTCCTGAAGCAGGTGAGTCACTGCGCAAGACTTCCCTGCCCCTGCTCCTCCCCCCGACAATGCCAGAGCCCATCCCAGGGGCAGGAGCAGCCTGTGGCCTCTCAGCCACTCCGCTCTGTGGACGTGAATCAGACTGCGGGAACCAGAAGCAGCCGGCCCCTGGAGACCCGGAAGGCGCCGCACCCACCTGTGAAGCCGGCCAGCACGGCCGCGGGTATGACGGGTTTGCCTTGCTCCACCGGGTCCGTCCTCTCCTGGATGTAGTCCTTGAACGACATGGTCGGCTTGCCGAGGCACAGCGACTGGCTGCAGTCGTCCTCGAAGCTCTCGAAGGAAGGCACCCGCTGGACGTCCAGCAAGGACGACTGGCTGTTCCAGGACTGCAGCAGCGAGTCCGAGCTCTCGAAACTGTCGGCGCCATTCTCAGGGGCGTCGCGGTCTCTTGGCTTGCCTGGGCAGGACGGACAAGCGGGCAGTGAGCGGGATGCCTATGGGGCTGCAGAACGCTCTGCTGCCGGGGTCGCCTCCCCATGCAAACTGCTGACAACGCTGTGCCAATGAGATGCTTACACCTTCTGGTAAACACACTGCCCCGCTCACATCTTCTACCAATAGTAGAACAAAGCAATACACTGAGGCTTCGAGGAATGAAATACTGTACAGCGATGAAAAAGAAACTGCTACTGCACCCAGCAATGGGGCTGAATCTCACACGTAAGGGTGAGCAATAGACAAACATAAAAGGAAACATACTAGGATTCCTCTTAGATCAAGTTCAAGAACAGGAAAAATTAATCTCACCTATGAGGATAAAAGTCAGAATAATGGTCCCTTCTAGGGTGGGAGGGGGGCGCTCACTGGGAAGGGGGAGGAGCCTTCCAGAGTGCTGGAAACTCCTCTGCCACCATCTTCGGTGGTGGTCACACAGGTGTATATATCTAAAAACTCAACGAGCCGTATAACCTAAGACTTGCGCACTGCTTGTGTGCTCTGTCTCCAGTGCAAAAACACGTCCCATTCCTACATTCATCTCCACAAAACATCCCATTAGGTGGAGGAATCCACCTGCACTGGTAGGGACTTTTGTCTTTTCTTCTTGGTCCCCAGTGCCAGGACCAAGGTCTGAAAACACCCTGGGTGTGTGTGTGTTGAAAGAACCAATTATCGGGGAGGCTGCGCTAAAGCCACTTGGAAGACAAGCACCCCAGCTTCCTCGTCCGATGGCTGAATGCAGGACGGGCTAATTTGGAGAAGTTCCCATCACTCTCTGATTTTGCTACTTCCCCAGAATCAAACCAACGGCCACTTGGATACTTCTGATCTTACCAGAATTGGTGGTGAGCAAATTCAAGTTGCTTCCCGGGAAGTCCTGGCTGACGGAGCAGTAGTTGACGCTGACAGTGTTGAGCCGTGACTTGGGGTACATGGGAAACTCCTGCTCAGAACCGAGCGCGCCGGGCGTGGCAGAGGACTGACACAAGTTGTCCAGAACGCCGCCTTTGGGGTAATTCTGCGCCTGCATTCCATATGGCACCTGCTCCGCGCCAAAGCCTGTTCACACAGCAAAGCTACTGGTGACCACCAACAAGGAGTGACAGCAGCCCTCTACAGCCTCGAAGCAACCCAGACACTGCCAGTTCTGCTGGCTCTACCCCTCTGCCAAGCCTCGGGCTTTGATGGACAGGGCTTTCATTAAGTACACACTTTGACAGGCCCACCCAGGACTCAGTGCCTCAAAGATAACATTTCTACGCCTAAAACAAACCAAATGTTTTCACCTGAGCCTCAGTGTGACATGGGTCACTGTTTTTTTTTTTTTTAAGTTCTGAGTAAACAAAGGCTCAGATAGCCTTCTGTAATTTGTAGAGAGCAGAGCTGGGTCAAGAAACCATGCCTCCTGACGCCAAGTCCAGTCTTTGCTCCATCCCTTTCGTCATGCTCCTTCCATCTAGGTTCATTGGGGAAAATCCAATTTTTCCAGAGACCAAAGGAAGCTCTCTTACTCTGACCCAGGATCAGACAGGCAGAGGGTATCCCACTGGCCCTACATAGGCCAACCGGTGAGTCCTGAGCAGGGCGACGACTGGGTCTGCAGCTGAACTCAGCAGTTGAATTTGAGGCCTGATAGGACTGATGACGTGGTCCTCCAATTACCCCTCCCCACACTCACTCAGGTGGACCACCCTGAGTCCACCCAGCCAGAGAACAGAAGGACCCGAGTTCCATGCACCTCTTAAAACCCTGAAGTTCAGAGCCAAGTTAGCACTGCTCCCACACTTCTGTGCCTGCCACCTCTTCTTCGCAATCCTGGCTTAATATGTGGCCGCAGCTGTCAGCTTGCTTAATTCTGCCACTCACTCTCTGAGCCCAGTGCTGACTCACCCAATGGCTGCCCAGGACTGACTTATTAAGAAAAGAAGTTCATCGCACTATTTGTCTGGGATGATCCTGGCAGGTTCATCAAACTGACAGCCTCATTTTAAAGGACACTTGGAAAGGTAGAGCAAGCCCCTGAGGCCATTTCAAGTGTTCCAGTTGCCACGTTAAAAGAGTGAAATGCAGCAGGTGAAATGCTTAACTTATTTTGCTTATCACCTAATATATATCAGACATTATCATTTCAGCATGTCATCAGTCTTTTAAGATATTAAGGAGATATTTTATAATTTGCGCTCTTTGGAGACTTTAAAATCCGGTTACCACAGTTCCCACGTGCTCAGCCACATCTCAAAGACTCAACAACAGCCACGTGGGACAGTGCAGATCCAGACTGTCCCTTTGGACCTTGCCCTGAAAGGCCACATCTAATAGGATGGCTTAAAACCGGGTTTTTAAGGCACAATCAACTGAACTGACCTAGTGAATTGCTATTAATCCAATGAGGAACCGAGGTGAGGTGTGAGTTTCCTTCATACTGATCTTCTGTCTTTTCTTGGTTTTCTGAAAAACAGACAGAGGCGACGTAAGATTGCTGCTAGGCAAGAAAAGAGTTACTCTCTAAATTACTGTCACAGGGAACATATGGTTATTTTAGAACACTAGCATGTATTTAACCTGCTGGTATCCCACATACCTGCTGCAAGTCACTATGTCTATGTCAAAAAGCCGGACAGAGCAATACATACATTTTTCCCCTAGAAATCAGAAAAAAGTTTTCCCAAACTAGAGCCGTCATTGCAAAAGAAATCACATTTTCTATTGCTTATTTGGAAAAATCTAGCTTATCTGTCATCGGGGCTGAGAACACAGCAGATAATTGAGATAAGACACAGTGCTCATGTCTACTGCTTCAAACCCTGGAAGTTTCTCAAGAGCGTGGTGAGGGTGACAAAGAGTTTCACGGGGCTATGGGAGTCTGTTCTAGGGGACACATTCACCCAAGGACTTTCAAAAGGAAGAAACTGGTGCTCCCGGTGTATGTCCACTGGTCCCCGAAAACACCCAGCCACACAATACACAGACCCACAAATACAAACACACACCAACAACACACGAGCCTGATTCATCAGAAACCTGTCAGACAAGACTTGTCGGTCAAAGTTTCAAGAAAATGTGGGGGTCTTTAAAGGTAAGAATAAAAATACTTTATTTCTCTGGCCTCTGAGGACATAGCTAAAAAGAACTGGTGGTCCCAACAAACTTCTGAGTCTATGGAGTACCCTGGAACTCTGCACGCTTAACATCGAGTCGATGAGGCCTAATTCCCTAAGCTCTATAAACCTGCCAATTTTCTTATATTTTTGACTTAAATGACCCTTCACTATAGTATTTATTTATTTTTTTCTTTTTTAACATGGTAAAATTATATAGAGAAAGCCCTGGGGATCACTCGGAGCCAAAAAAAGGAAAGAAAACTCTGCTGTGCCCTACTTCCTCTTTGAACTCCCTCTCGAGTTTCCTCTTTATCTTTTGAAATTGAAATCCCCACCCAGGCAGTGGACCCACATGGCCCATCAAGCCCCTTGCTCCTGTTTGACCCAATACAAAATCAATCCCACCTGCCCTAAACTCAACCCTAGACAATGCACAAAGCCTCACCTAGTCAACAGGAGGCAAGCTAACTTCCTTTTCATGTCTATAAACATCACTGCCTTCCCCAGAAGCCTGAAGCTACTTCCATTCTTATCGGTGATGGGACTTCCTTAGCTACTGTGGCATCCGAATAAAATGCTGTAATCTGCAAGCTCAACTTCGAGTTGTCTTTTGGTAAGTTCAGTGTATCTTTAACATTGGTCTCGCTGCTCTCTTAAGGTCTCAACCCAGCCCTTGTCTGTATTTGGTGAGATTTCTATTGCGAAAGGGCCAGTTTCTGTTTAATACATCCGTGTATAAATAGGCATCAACTACTTAAGAATTTCTTCAAAAACAGAAAAACAAACAAAGTCTCTTTTTTGGATTCCCTTGCAACTCAAGAAAATTTACTCTAAAAACTGACAGTTGATCTGCCTAAAGGCTGCCTTTCATTTAGGCTGACAGTGCTTTCGGCTCCGTGAGGTGTGCCAGCATGAAATCCTGGCTGCCCTGCATATCTGAATCAGCACGTCCTCCCGTGTCGACTGCAGTCCGGCAACAGTGAGCAAACGAGTGACTAAGGCTACTGCCTTGTGGCAATACCTGATGCTAGACACACGTACTTAAGTGGAACGAAAACCTATAATCGCCGCCCCGCAGCCAACTCACCGAGTGGCATTTTCAGGTGATTTATTTTAAATCACCTGCAATTCCAAACCCACAGTTGAGGAGCACAGACCACCCCTGCTGCCCTGCCATGGCTCCTCCAGGCGGGCAGGGGTCCCCGGCATTGCCAGATACCTCTGATCATCTGCTCCAGGTGTTCCCAGAGAATGTCGCCCACGAAGTCGGGGGCCAGCTCCAGAAAGCGCTCCTTGCCAAGGTCACACAAGACCTGGCCGGTCATGCCGAACCTCTGCAGATTGACGTTCACCAGACTGAACTCGTTCGTAGCCCAGAGAAGCCACTGGCAGACTTGCTGCTCGGTCCACAGCCAGGGATCTGTCAGGGAGAGAAGGAAAAAATGTAACAAACAAGGGGGGATTTGAACGAGGCACTATGATGCATGCAGCCCTAATTAATCATCCACGAGTCCTGCCATGTGTACCAAGATCAATGACCTGGATGAGACACCGTGACACACCACCAAGGTAAATTCTCCTAATGCACATGTCCCAAGTGCTGGATTAAGGGTCTGGCTGTGTTGGAATAAAACCTGGCTTGGGTTGACTATGGATGCTCTTTGCAAGGTACCCAGAACAGAAGTTTAAAACGTGAATTAAGATGAAGCAACTGCAGTCCAGATCGTTCATCCCGCCCCACACAGACGTGAAGAAGCAGCTCTCCAAGGCAGCACTTACTCTTTGGAATGCCAAGGCGGCGCTGCTCCTTCTTGAAGCCACTGAATGTAGCTTTTAAGGCTTGGCTCATCACGGCCTTGCTGCATGGTGTCAACAGAGGCAATTCACAGTTGGTTGATTCTAGAAAGAAACCCACAAGGACATCAAAACCTCAAGAGGGCAAGAGCAGGGAAGGGATTGGGGAGAAAACTCTACTTCTCTCAGGGAAGAACCATTTTGATCTCAAACTCTGACATAATTACTTAAAGGAATATGGATATTAAAAATATTTTTGACTGAAAGTGAGAAATAACGCATCTCATAACCACATTTATGGGGAAAAAAATAAAACTCGAATTGTCATTTATTTTGCAAAATGTCATAAAATAGTTACACATTGGTAAAATGTTGACTGAAGTCTTATTTAAAAATTTTAAACAATGAAAAGAAATGGCATGGTTTTGGGGCCAAAGGTTTAAGGGGTTATAAGGGCGTAATCTGGAAGTTACTTCCATTAAACTAAGCAGCAGGCAAAGAGATTTGAGCATAATATAAAAATATAGCATTTAGCACTCCTAAAGGTTGGCATATCTTCATTTCTATTAAAAAAAAATCTTATCTGGACCCATTCAGCAATCTCAATAATGATATATGACGTTATGCTTACACAAGACTTACATGATTTAATTAACTGTATTTTCTAGCACCTACTTCATATGACAAAGTAAACTCTGGAGTGTTTCCAACTAATATAATTGCATAGATATTATCTGACGTGCTATTCCTCTGGAAAGAATAAACAATGACATTAAGAGCTACAGCAATAAATACAGATGGGTGAGGAATAATTTGCTGCGCCAAGATGGGGTGGCAGGTGAAGATATTACAACCAATGATGTAACCTCAGAACTAAAATCTGAGTGCACTTTAATGTCCACTGTTTTATGTCTGGTTTGCAGAGTGGCCAAGGGAAATAAGGGCCCAGGTTGCTGCAGTACTGAAAAAATCAGTAACAGAAGGCTCGGAGATTCCACTGCAATTTACCAACAACCCGGTATCTGCTCCCCTGGCATAGGAAGGCGTCAGAATCATCTAGTTCATGAAAGAGGAAAACCACCTCTCCAGGTTCAGCATCCCTCTCTGACATTTTGCACCAAAGATTCATGGTATCAACATTCATCACTTACGAATTGTCATCTCTTTATTAAGTGAACTGCTTAGGGAAATCACACGCAATTTGTCATGTCTGAGTAACAAATTACCATGAGAAATTGAATCCAAGCCTGTTGGCACTTCTTGGAGTGTTTGCTCTTCATTTACTGACGGGAAAACCGCGAACAGGGACCCATCGAAAGTGTCAAAGGCTGGCTGGCGCTGCAGAACAGATGGAGAAGAAAGTGGTAATGTAAAACATTTTAACGTGTTTTACTATCTCTTTTAAGAATGGTCCATGGCTAACTTACCGGGATATTGCTGATGACACCGGCCATCTTGTAGATGCCGATTAAAATAGCAATTATAAAGCAATCAACGGAATGAACCAGTCAGTACTCTAAATCAACTTCCAATGGCTCTTTTTTAACCTGGGTTATTTAATCAACCTCACAAAGAGAGAATTACTGGGAATTTAAATTAACGGCATAGTTGATTTAAATTAGTAGATTAAATAAACAAACCTAAAAATAACAATCTTAGAAGCACAGAGCTGAAAAGAAGCTCAGAGGCCACCTGGCCCGACCACCTGGCCCTTTAGCTGTGTGAGAGAAATTCAATAGTGCTGGTGTCTAAGGACAGCGGCCCCTGGCAGGGCACTTCAAATGAAAGGCAAATTTCGGAATAAAACCTGAAAATCAAAAATGAAATAAATTACTTGAACTTTGGAAGTATTTACTCTGAAACGTTTACTCTGCCATACTTTAACTCAAATTAGAGATACTTTTCCACCTCAATACCAAGGGTTCAGAAAACAGCAAGACGCAAGAAAATTCCTTAAGGTTAAATAGGATGAAAGGAAAGTATACTTAAAAGAAGCCCTGAAATCATCTACTAAGGGAAAAGATTTCCAAAGGAAATTGGTTTAAAGTTCAATTAAACTATCTGAAGCCTGAGGGGAAAGGAGAGATACACACAGAAAGATAAAACCTCATGCTACCTTGGTGATTTCTGAAAACCCGTTTAACATGTTTGAAAAAAATAGCCTTTGAAGTTACGCTCATTTGTAAGTAACAGATAATGTCTTGATTCATCATTGCCCAATTTGTTGAGGGGGGAAAAACGTGAAGAAGTTATATTTTTTCCAGTATAAACTGGAAATCCCGTGTTATGTGTAATACCATGACCCATGTGTTGAGTCATCAAATAAAAAAACATGTGCAACACATTTACAAACAAACTCATCGGTTTGTGTGCTTTCTTTCCAGAAATGCAGAACAGTGAATAATGCATTACACAAGAGAGCAGGCAGAAGTTGGAGCCCAAAACTTACAACAATGAAGTCCAACTACCCAACACGCCCCAAGATTTGAGCGGGGATTATCAATCAAGTTCGGAAATACCCATCTGGATTAATAAACGAATTTACAGCAGGACTAATTCTGGTGAGACATCCAAAGATTTTCAAAATTCTCACTGGTTTTGCCCAGGTGGCTAAGAAATGCCTTACTATGATCACTAAGTCCTGTTTTTTTTTTTCAAGCCAGGAAACCAAAGAACAATACAAATTTGTGCTGTGTTATTTCAACATCACAGCAACAATCGTTTCTTCTCCAAACCCAGAATATTTATGGGCATCATCAAATTCTTTTAATTTACAGGAGTTCTCTTAGGGGTGTGGTTGGCTTAATACTGTAATTTCTTGTACAGTTTAGACCATATTTAAAACATTTAGCCAAATCAAATAAGAAACCACAGGAGCCTGAAGTTCAACGACCTTCAGAATAACTAGCAAGCCTTGTGCCAATTTTCAGCGATTTAGGCTTTACCAGGCAAATAACTTCATAATGATATACAAAGGAAAATAAATCATGCCTGAGAAATACCATTATTATATAAGCTTTGAGGAAGCCAATCTTAAAAAAAAAATAATTACTGCTTCTGAAGCATGTTTCATATATATTGCTTTAAAAAAAATCTTATCATACTGTCATATTTGGAGAAGGCAAATAGGAAACTATCAGTTTTCATTGCTAAGGAACGTTCCTAAAAGGAATTATGATAGAAGCTACATGACATTTGTTTATGCAGAGAAGGCTCTTTCATCTTTCATGGTTTTTTTCCTTGCTTGCTTTACATAAACAGTCCTGCTGCTTCTGGGCTCCTAAGAAAAGGCTGCCAACAACCCTGGGGCCATGGTCCCTTGGCCTCTTCTAAGCTCTCTCATTTCAGTTCTTAAACAGCCCTCAAATCATCTGAGCAGATTCCTGAGTGGATAGAAAAGACATTAGAAGCAGCCTCTCCAGCCCTGTTCGATTGAGAATCCTGGGATTCTTCACCCCAGAAGAGCCTCGGAAATCAACGACGAGGCCTAACCATTCATCCACAAATTAAATCATCTCCCTTCCTGGAAACAGCAGGGCAAGCATCAAGACATCCATTTTAAAGACCAGCCAATTGAGGCCCATGGACACAAAGCCAACAGTCCAGAGCCATACAAGCTGCAAATTTAAAAAAGGCAAGCTGGAAACGGTCACCGGGGAAGCAAGCTGGAAACGGTCACTGGTCCTTCCCATGAAGACCCCTGTTTTTTTTCTTTTTAAAACACCCTCAAAAATTGACATTATTAAAGACATTTTTAAAAATTAAAAGAAGCCCTCCCGTGCTCACCTTAAGTGTCCCTCTGTAACTGTTAGACACTGGGGCCACCTGGTCCATGTTCCTGATCCCCAAATCATTCATCTTTAAAAAAAAAGAAAAGAGTCAGAGAGCCAAAGGCAACAAGGAGTATATTTTAAAGACGTCATCGTTGGCAGCATCAAGGCGTGATTCAGGCTGGGTCTGTCAAGTTTGATAAGAGGTTAATTAAAAATTCAGGGGCAGGGATTCTTAGTTAAAAGGCCTTTCTCCCACAGGTCTGAGACAAAAGCATCTCTCAGTTTAACAGCAGGGTATGCTATTTAGATAATGAAAAAATCAGGCGGCTTCCCTGCTGAATTCCACTTAGAGACGCAGAACATGCAAAGCACCGGCTGCTGCAAGCCTGACTCTCGAGGGAGGCGCGCTGGGTCCGCCGAGCAAGGGGGGATGGGGGAATCTGCCCTTCTCGCCATTCCACGGGCAGCTCAGGGCACCCCGAGGGCGGCCTCCAGTCTGCCAGGCTGCAATCAGCTCCAGCCTGGCTGCGGGTCAAGGGAGCATGCTGGAAGGAGTGGCCAGCGGCCCCTTTTCCTCTCTGAGAACCTGGCGAGGTGAGAACCAGTGCTCAAGACCAAACCCGCTTGCTTTGAGCACACAGGCTCTGCTTTTCTGTTTCATGTGCTGCTCAGCTGTGCCTTTGCACAGGAAGAAATAAAATTCTGATTCTGGATCTGCCTTATTTGCTTTGCTAGAGATGTGGCGTCCACTAGAGCTGCACGGTCCAAGCCGATAGCCACTGGCCACGTGTGCCTACTAAACACTGGAAACGTGGTCAGTGTGGACTGATGTGTGCTGTGAGTGGACTGGATTTCAAAGACCAATATTCTCGATGATGATTTTTATATTCACTGCATGTTTATAAGAGACTTTGGATTAGATTAATTGAAATATATTGAAATCAATTTCAGCTGTTTCACCATTTTTAATGTGGCTATTAGAAAACTAAAATTATGTATTTGGCTTGAAATTGGACAGTGCTGTAATAGACTGAAAACTTATTTGGGGCCCCCAAAATGCCCTTGTTTGGCCAGGTAAGTAAATGAGAAAGGTACTAAGAAAATATTGCCAGAGTGTTAAATAAAAATGTAGAGTAAAACTCATGTTCAAATAACCTGGGTTAGTACCAATGACAGAAACCTGGAACTCCACGGGTGTTTGTCGTGCCCCCTTCACAGTTATGGAACTGAAGGCCCATAACTAAGCCATGTGGAGGCACCCCCGATGCCTACCCCCACCCTGTGGTCTCCACTGGGTGCTTCCACCTGTTACAACCAAGAACTCCGAGGAATTGGATGCTGGGCCCTTTGCATAAATGACTGGAGGTGGCCAGCAGCACGTTTGGACATTCACTCAGGTTTGTGCTTTCTTGTTTTCTCTTTATGATCAGGCATCAGAGCTAAGCCAGGCCCCTGCGACCCAGCCACCCACTGCCTGTATACACACACACACACACACACACACAACATACACGCACACCCCTGGGCTAACACGGCCGTGAGGAGGCTTGGGAAAGGGCCGCTAAAACCCTGCCATTACAGGTAATTAGATTCCTGATCATAAACAGCCCACTGGAAAGCGGCTGGGGGAGGGTTCCTGGACCAAAAGTGGCCTCCTCTGCTCAGAACCTCTCCGGTTGACCCCGTGGCCCACACGCACTGACGTGCTCCACCAACGACCACGCCCACGGGCAGAAGGCCGGCTCAGCAGCATGCACCCCACGTTCCTGAGCCTTCCGAGCATGTGAGAGGCAGCTGTTACCCCATCCTGGGGAGAGGAGGCAGAGGTGCGCCCACCTGGTACCTTGTCCCGGATCCCAGAGATACTACAGGGCGACCAAGGGGCCGAGTGAACCCCAAATCCCATTTGTGCATTTGTGCGTGGCCCTGAGTTCGGTGCCGGGAAAAGCCCCTTCGTCCCCCACCCCATCACTAGAGGGGGACACGGCACACAGCTGTAACCAGAGTGGAGCCCTTTGGGGTCCTCTCTGCCATGCAAAATACTCCTTTCACTTGAGAGCTTGGTGTCATCGCTACCCGTGGGCTCACGCAGAAGAGCCCACGGCAGACGTCCTGGTGGGGCCGAGGAGCCGTCCAGCAGCCACCCAGAGCTCTGAGGGGCGGCTTGGGTTCCCCGTTGGGGCTGCAGGCTTAATGTGATGCGGCTTCACAGAGACTGACAGACACTGCGGAAGGCGATGGAAAAGCTCTGCTTGGCTCTTGTGTACAAATAGCAGGGGAAGAGGCAGCTTACCACTCCCACATAAAGGGCTGTAATTACCAGCCACCGAGCAGAATTCTTTTGTTGTCCAGCTTTTAATGAGTTTTGTAAAAACCATGTAGAATCAAAGTGCCCTGCTAAATGGTTTCAGGCAGACACATAACTAATCAAATTTAAGTTCACTTCTTCTCCGCCACACGGCTTGTTAAAGTGACAGCCACGCCAAGTTTCACCACATAAATCAATTTCAAATTTAGGACCCTTTGGTGTTGTAGTACTGATCACTGCTTTTGAACAAAAAAAGCGGGGGGAAGGGGAGATGGCAGAAGGTAATGGCTAGAATGGTCAAAATGTACAAGTTCTTGTCTGCTAGCACTAGCCTTAACCAGTTATGTAAGATTAGTACACCAGCTTGGATTAAGGTAAATTTGGGGGGAAACAACAACAAACAAACCCGAAACACACTAGGGAAGGTTCCTTTGCTCTTTGCCTTTTGAAAGTGATCAGTTTATAGAGAAATGAATGACTAATCCCAGAAATGAATATTTCCCTGCGGGGGACACACACGATGCTCCCATTTACTGTTCTGAGATATTATTACTCAGAACTTTAATAAACCTTCACTCAGAGATAGATCTCAGCGATTGTTGATGGTGTGGGCTGGCAGGAAAGACGTGCTTCCCTTACATGGAACAAACATAATCTTACTGGTGAACTAAAATAAATTACTGCCATCCAAGGTGGATGGCTCACCTCTTTACTTTCCAAGTAAGCAGCAGGTCAACTACTATTTTAGTCCACTCTGGAATTTAGCACCGACTAACCTAAAAAGCCTCATGTGCTTCAAACATACTTCAACAAACAAAACCCCAAACCCGAACCACCCAGAGACATACTGTCACCCCTTCATTCAAAATGCTTCAGGAACAAATGCAATGCAGCAAGACATTCCTGCGCGTCCCCTCCACCATTTCTGACAGTACCCCTATCCCGTCTACCCAGTTCTCCTCGCAGGACGAGGGGATCCCAGATCCACGAGTCAGGGGGCACCCACAGGAGTCCCACCGGACCAGCAGGAAAGCAGGCGCCACCCCATCCCCACCCTGCTCACCCTTCCACACCTCCCTCGCAGGCCGCCCCCGGTCGGGACCCTGGACTTGGCCGAGCAGGTGGCCGTCGGCGCGGGCACCTGAGATGAGGCCGCGCTTGGGCACGATTTCGGGGAGTCGCAGCTTCCCAGGGGCTTGACTCGCCAGGCGCCCCCGATCTGGGGCCTGCCTTCGGGCCCCGCGCCGCTCCACACAATGGGGCATCCTAGTAAATCACCCTGAAACCCCGGGCACGCCAGGGACCATCTCGGACATCTTTCCTCCTGCGTCCCAAAGACCCCGCGCGACATCGAGCCCACTGGGCACCCCACCGGACAAGAGGCCCCGCCGAGCAACCCCACCAGACTCGCTTCGCCTTTTAAAACACAAAGCCCCAGCCTAAGGGCACAAGCGGCCGCCCCGGCCGCGGAGGCCGGCTCCCGACCCCGAGGGCAGCGGCCAAGGGCGCAGGGGTCCTCGCCCGGCCCCTGCACTCCAAAGGCCAGCCGCGAACCCGGAAACCAGCCGAAAGCGGACCTCGGAAGCGAGAACCTCTCATTCCACGAGCAGCTGCCACCCCCGCCCTGACCCCCGGGTCACCCGGGATCCACACCTCGGTGTTACCACGGACCCCCGCCCAGTTTCTGGGCCACCCCTAACATGGAGAGGAGTCGGGGTGCCGGAGGGGGCTCTCCGCTGACCTCCGATCCGCGCCCCCGCCATCCCCGGCTCCGCAGGTAGCCCCCCTCTCCGCCCCAGTCCCCGCAGGTAGTCCGTGCGGGTCTCAGCCCCGAGATCGCGTCCCCGCAGGTAGTGTGCGCCGGCTCCAGCCCGACCCGGTCCCCGCAGGTAGTCTGTGCGGGTTCCAACCCCCGGACCCCGTCCCGGCAGGTAGTCCCTCCCGGCCCGAGCCCGGGACCCCGCCCTCTTACCGCGCCGCTTCGGGCAGGGCCGACGGGCAGGCGGCGGCGGCGGCTGCTCCGGGCCCGCGGGCTCCTCGGGGCGCGCCGGGCAAGGGGCGCCGCGGATCGGCGAACGGCGAGGGCGCGCGCGGCGGAGCGGGGCCAGGCGGGGGCGGGCGGCGCGCGCGGGCGGGGGGCGACGGGCGACACCGGCGCTCGGTTGGGGCGACACTGCTCTCCGCGCCGCGGCTGGAGGAAGTAACCGGCCGGTGGCCCTCGCTGCGCGCTCTTCAGGAGCCGGGGAAAGAGGGAGGAGGGAGGGGAGAAGAGGGAGGAGCGAAGGGTGGAGGGGGAGGGGAGGAGGAAGAGGAAGAGGGAGGGGAGAGGGGAGAGGAGGGATCCGGAGGCGGGAAGGGGAGGGGAGGAGTGTGGAGGGAGAGGAGGAGGAGAAGCAGGAGGATTGGAGGAGGGGAGGGCACAGAAGGGGAGGAGAGGAGGGGAGGAGGGGAGAAGCGGAGGGGAGGAGGAGGGCCGAGGGGAGGAGCCGGGTCCTGCCCGCGGCCTGGCCGGCGCGGCTGGCTCTCGGCGGTGGCGGCGGAGTCGCGGTGGGCCCGGGACGCGGAGCGTCGGCCCCCGCGCTCGTCCCGGCCCTGGGCGGCTAGGCGCTTTCCTTGGAGTCCTCGGTTTCCCCCCGTCGCCCCGAGGTCTTGGCACCAAGCATGGCCTTTGAACTCAGCACTAGCGGAGTGGCGGGTGCTGGTGGCGGCGGTCGTCGCAGGAGCTGGCCCCATTCCAGGGCCGCCTCCTCCTCAGGATTTCTCGCCATTCGCTCATTAAAGGACTCCAAGTGAGGTTCTAAGTGGACGGGGTTGCTGGGTCACCGAGTCGAGTCGTGCAAGCGGGTGTGCCCTGCACCGCCCTGGGAAGCCCCCTTCCGATGGCACCCGCGCGCGCGGCGCCCCCTGGAGCTGGGTGGTGCCTCCATCGGCCTCGGCTGAGCCTCGCGGCGCCTGCCCTTTCCCGCTGGCGGTAATGCTCCTGGGCGTGAATCCCCCGGGACCTGGGAGGGCCCGAACCTGGGAGAACAGACCTTGCTGGGCCCGAAAACGTAGATGGGAAATTTCAGAGTTGAACCCGACTTGACCAGACCTCCGAGCTCTCGGTCAAAGCCACCGCTGGTGTCCGTTTATAGAAGGCACTTGAATCAGTGGCTAGGAATGTGCGGATCTCCCCTTTAGGCTCAGGTCCTAAGTAGGCAAGTTCTGAGACACACCTGAAGGTGCGTCTGAAGTGCAACAGGCCGGAGGCAAGGCCCCTGGGCTGAGGGTACCTCTCAAGGAGAGGGGATGAAAAAATGGGTGGGCTGGCCCTGCCTCTGTGTTATCTAGGGGTTCTGGTTTCCATGGCAACTCTGGGTCTGGGGTTATCTCACTGAGACACTGCTGCACCTCACCCTTGCGCCTGGAGGGGCTCCAGGAATCACCAGGCCTGTCCAGGTGATACCTGGGTCTGCACACCCAAACAGCCGGGGACAGGGGAAATCGGCATTTCTCAGACGGAATTGATCGTGATGGCCTGGATCAGAAAGCACAGATAAGTCAAGCAGGTGTTCCGCAAGTGGAATACAGATCCGTAGTAAGTTACCATGGAGACAAGAAGAGTTCTTTTTTTTTTAACCATAGCAGAAAATCCTGACTCACCGGGGCTGCAATTGCAACTAATTCAGGGTTTTCTCCCCCAGGCTACTCACGCTGCCCTGGGTAGTGTCTGAGAAGTGAGGTGTGACACCATTCAGTGAAAGCCAGTTGGCCAGGTGGGTCGCCTTGTCCCACAGCTCTTGCTCCTCTGCCTGTGGGATGCTCACGCTTTCCCCAAGTCGTTGAGGTCTGCTGCCATTTGGGACAACTTTCCTCCTTGGCAGGCTGGAGCCGACAGGGCCTGGGAGGTTCCAACATCCCAGCAGAGGTGGGCAGAAGGAGCGCAGGAACTGGAGAAGGCCAGCTCCTATGGCCAGCCCTTCTCTTACTAACTCGTGACTCTGTGAACCAGTTTTTTTTTTTAACTTCTGTGAGGGTCCCTTCCTTCCTCTGTAGGATAAGTGGCGATTATGGACCTATGTCCTAAGGTTGGGGTGAGCATTCGACATAAAACCGAGCCTGTGAAGAATTTCTCAGTGTTGGAGTCGGCAGTAGGGAGGCTCACCATGGTAGCTATTCGGTTTGCTTGTTTTCCCTCCTAGCACCCTTCTGAGAGCATTTTATGAAAAGCCCTTTGAAAAAAAAAATCTGTCATCTGCATGATAAAAAAATCATCCTGACCTTCTCAGAAAGGTATCACAAAATGGCAGAGCTGAAACAGAGAGGTGAAGATGGTCAACCACCACCCCAGGGAACCAAGAGTGCCTACAACTGCAAGCAGGAGAATGGCATCCATCATCCATGTGGAATCTAAGCTCCCTCTTGATCTAGAGATGGAGTGGACATCACCATCCCAGGGTCCACAGGATGGAGGAATAAAATATGGATGAGAGTGTAAAAAAAAAATTGGCAGAGCTGAAAGAGGCACAGGAGGCCTCGAGGAGCTGGGCTACTGAGTGTGCATGGTACTCGTAGGTGACAGAGACCTCCCACAAGCCTGGCCTCTTGCCTCCCCACCCAGCCGTCTCCCCTCCTTTCTTCCCCTTCCAAGAAGGACTGGGCTAATCCAAGCAGTCCCCTTGCCTGGGTCCGCTGCGGTGGCTGCCCGCCTCCTCACTTGGGCGAGTCCACGCTCTTAATAAAACAGCAGATACTAGTTACGGGGAAATGTTGGGGGGTCCTGACGTTTCTTTCTGTCCTGGTTTTGGTTGGTTTCCCAGGTACCTAGCAGAAGGAACACCTGGCCTGGTTGAAGTCTCTGATTACTCACTGACTATTTGTTAGGTGCAATTCACAAGGAATGCCGGGCTTCACAGTAAATTCAACCTAATGAAAGCACAGCACTTGTGCTTGCAGATCAAAAGTTGAAGGTGTTGGAAGGAAAGGAAAACTCAGAAGGCACCTGGGGTGAAATGATCAGATACACTTCTGTCAAGCTCGGTTTAAGAGCCATCTTAATTCTTTTCCCTTGAGATAGGGGAAGCTCATAGGAGAAAAGAGGAAAAGGGCTTCATAATAGAACGTACATGTATATGAACAGTAAATATCCAGGTAGTAAAATGCAGATAAAGAAGATAAAGGGTTCTTTAGAATCCAGACATAATCAAGAATGATTAGCTTACCAAGTCATCCTTTAAAATAAATAAAAAACATGTTTCCTTAGTAACACGTCCCTATTTGCCTTGCAATCCAAATCAATAGAGTCAACACAGTTCACGGGGGTTTCCAGTTGCAAGTTAAACAGACGTCATTGAGCCTGTGGTGTATCCTTTATTCATTCAGCAAACATGGTGGTGAGTGCTGGGAAGACAAGGATGAGTAAGTTTTGGTCCCTGCCCTTGACAAAGTGAAGAGGTAGACGAGAAGGAAATATACAGAACGAGACTTTGGAAATCCTGGGGGTGGGGTGGGGGGATTTCTATGCCCTTAGACAGAGAAGTCAGTTAATGCCTGTGTATTCTGGCACCTGTGTTTCCTAGGGAGCCCATTTACACTGCATGCACCTGCTAGCGCTCAGCAGTGATATTTATTCCAGTGATATATGTTTGGGTCAAGCCTGATAATCCACTTACTCCCAAATATATATACAGCTATTATACTGGCCATGTGTACCCATTTGCAGGTGGGGCACAGATGCCAGGAACCCAGATGGACTGGCAACTTCTCAGCCTCCTGTCAGGGAATTGTCAAACTAGACCAGAGCAGGAGGCTTCTATTCTCTTCAAGCTTCCACAGAATTGCAACTAGGGGACCATCCAGGAGATCACAGCCTTTTCCTAAGGCCCCACAGCAGTTCCTTCTGCTTGCTGGCAGCCTCATCTGTCCCATTGGGTTGGCCACCTGTCAAGTTTGGCTACGAGCAGTGCTTTTCTTCTAGGGCTGTCGTGAGGATTAAATAAGTTAATATTTGTTAAGCACTTAGGACAATGCCGGGCACGTAGTTCAGTCTAGGCATGTGATAAATAAGCAGCAGCAACCCTGGCCCCGGGAAAGCCTGCTCTCTACATCCCCTTAAGTCACCCTTGGACGTACGTGACCTTGTTCTAGAGCAGGGCCTCTTAACCAGGGGTCCATGAGCTTGAATTGAAATTAAAAAAAAAAAAACAACCATTATTCTTGTGGGGACGTGTTGGTGCAGGTGTCTTATACTTAGTAAATAATACACAGTGCAGTGTGGACTTAGTAAGGCGTCTGTGGTTTTCACCTGACAGGCAAAGGGATCCATGGAGCAAAAATGGTTATGAACCCCTGCTCTAGACTCTATGCAAGGTTTTGGTTCACAACAATGACCAATGCCATTGACGGGAGGCTGTGGTTCATTCACTGTAATATTCTTTCCAGCAGGGAGAGATCAGGGAATGAAACACTGAATTTTAAAACAGGAGTTGATAAATGAGACCAGCTCCTGTTTTCACAGAGAAGGAAACTGAGGCCCAAGGAGGTTCAATTCCTTGCCCACGGTCATGTGGCTGTTTCCTGGCAGGGCTGGGACCACCCTCCAGGCGTCCTGGTCCCAGGCACCAACCGCCTCCCTGCCACAGTCATTTTCCCTAATATGGAGAGTAAAACCACCTTTAAAATCCACCATGATCGGAAACTGCACGCTGACATGCTTTAGGCAAGTCTGAACAACAAAAATAGTAATAGAGACCCGTCGTGTTCTGTAAAACTGATAATCCCTAAATAAATGTGTCTGAACGGTGAGTCAGACCTGTGCAAATATGTGATTTTAAAGTTGTGTGATTCTTCTGAATCACAGAGCGATTCCCACAGTCGGCTGTGAACTGCATAATGCATGGGCTTTTTTGTATCTTGCAAACTGGAAAACTGAAGCCCTAGCCTTCGCTCAAACTAAGAGTTAGTCATCATTGCACCAGTCAGTCTAGCAAATGATTACGGGAGCTTCAGTCACACGCCACTTCTGGCGACAAAATAAGACATGGATTAGTTTTAAGGTTAAATAATGTAACAGACTTGAGCAGGAGTGTGAGTAAATCATTAGGGAACTGGAAAGCTTGAGTTACATGGATTCTTTTGGGGAGTAGCTTTCCAATTTCTGCAAGATTCCCTCCTCGCCCGTGTTTATGATATTCTAGTACCTATTTCAGACCGATGGAGCGCCTGGTGCCGCTAGTTTATAGCTGTTATGTGAAGTCACTCATGTTCTCCCCTCCAAGCTAATGCTTCTTTTCTAAATACCAAACTTCACCACCTAAAACAGGCGGAGGGGCAGGCGTAACTCTCAAGGGAGAGAACCACCAGTGCTCATCATCTGGGAAGTTTTCCCGCAGCAGTTGTCCCAGGTTTCCCGGCATAGAAATGTCCCTTTAATTGCCTCCTGAATCAAAACAAAGAGGGGCAGACTAGTAGGCACATATTTTAAGAATGCCTTAGCAGGAGACATGCCCCCTCCCCTCCACGGCTGGAGGAGGTGACGGGTGGGACCGGGGCCAGAGCATAAATGCTGGCTTCAATGATCTGTGGCGCCATCTTGAAATTCTTAGTATGTTTTGAACAAGGGGTCCCATTTTCAGTTCCCACTGGGCCCTGCGAATTACATAGCAGGTCCTGGGTGGGACAGTTGGCCCAGGGCTTTCCCATGGTTGGGAGCCGACAGGCACTTTCGCACGGGCCTCTGGGTCAGTCCCGTTTGGTTTCTTCAAACTATATCTTCTTATTTCAGAAGGGGAGTTCAAAATGAAGGTTTAGAAGGCTCTCTGGACTAGGTGTGAATGTTTGTATTTGTGATTATTAACGTGTTTTGGAGCTCACAAAAGAGCACTGTGTGTATGTGCGTGCACATGTACATATTTTAGGTTTATTGAGATATCCTATTTTTCTTTATTGAGAAATAATTCACATACCATTCAAGTCGCCCGCTTCAAGTGTCCAGTTCAAAGGCTAGGATATTCAGAGTTACGCCACCATCACCACAGCCAGCTTGTCAGCGTGGTTTTCATTATCTCCAAAAGAAAGTCTATATCCTTTAGTCACCACCGTTCTCCCCCCCCAACCCCCACTCCCAGCCCTAAGCAATTATTAATCTGCTATCCGTCTTTATAAATTTGCCTATCTGGACATTGTTGAAATGAAGTGAGATCATATGATATGTGGCCTTTGTGTCTGGCTTTTTTCATTTAGCATAATGTCTTCAACGTTGATCCGTGTTGTCACATGTGTCCATACTTCATTCCTTTTTAAGGCTAACATATATTCTTATTATATACAATTATGCAATTTCTGTTTGCAGGTGCATGGGAAGCTACTGGCCTATAGAGATGACTGGATCCTACAGCACATTTACCTGTGATGCCCAGATATTCTTGGTTCTGGACCAGCCTGGGGGGTGGGAAAGGGAGAAGGGGACATGAGTCCCCTGGCCAGGAGGGGTGGGGCAGCTGCAGCCCATCCCAGGTTTCCCTCAGGTCCCATCTGTCCTTTGACCGGTCTCCTAAAGTTCCCTGCAGCCCTTGCCCTCCCTGCAGAGGGAGGAGAACTTGGGGTTCTCCAGGCAGCTGGCAGCCAGGTTTTCAGGGGGCAGGGAGACCAATGAAGCCCTTTGCCCGTCTCAGAGCTTGGGTACATGTGTTTCTTGGTAGCAAGAAGAACATTTGACTAAACATAGTGAGTTGTGCTTCTTGTTTCTTTATTTTTATCCTATGCTTTGGCGTATGTATAGAAGAATGCATGAGCCATTCCTCTGCAAGGGCTGCCGGCTCAGGTTTAGGGAAAAAAACAACTTTTTGACATTTTAAAAAATAAAATTATATTGAAGTCTATCATTCATTGATGACCATACGTCAACAACAAATGTATAGTAAAATTTGTGAATTTATGAAACAAATGTACATATCATCACACAAATCTCCCCACCGCCAACACCTTGCATTGTTGTGAAAGATTTGTTACAAATTATGAAAAAGCATTGTCAAAATATTACCACTAGCTATAGCCCATATCTTACATTTGGTGTATTTTTCCCCCAACCCACCCAATTATTAATACCCTCTATTAGTATTATATATTCATGATCATTCAGGAGAAAAGTTCTCGTATTTGTGCTAACCACATTTTGATATTTTTGTAATGACTTTTTCGGTGTGAACTGTGAATTAGAATACTTATAGTAATTTCTGAGGTCATAGGGCAAACAGACCATTCTGGACTAAAATCTTCTGAATTTTAGTCTAGGGTGTTTTCCCGCTAAAACAAAGAAAATGACACTTTGGATGTGTGTAGCCCTTCACACTTTGCAAAGTGCTTTCCTGCACGTCAGCTCCCTTGACCTCAGCGTGTGATAAGCAGAACTGGCCTGAAGAGGAAACCATGAGTCAGCCTGGTTGTCTTGCTTGGTGGCCTCGTGGGCCAAGAGGGGGGCCAGGACCAGCCCTCTGCTCTTTGTACCAAATTTACTGCAGACAGTGAAGTAAAGTTGGTTCATAAAATAACTTCCTTGTACTTTGCAGAAGAAAGAACAGTTTGATCCTTGGCCCCTGAGACTGTAACCTGTAATGTTTGTCCACTCCTTCATTCATGAGGTGCCTTCAAGAAGACCCTCCAATGGCCTGTTTTGGAACTTGGTCAGGGGCTGGGGGGTGCTTTGCCCACTGCCCAGCTTGCATTGACCTTGACCGGGTTGGGTTCTGGTTCTGTTGGCCTTCTCAGTAACCCTCCCCTAGGGAAGTGATCTTCAAAGGAGAGCAAGAAGCTGGTAGCAGGGAGGGAAATCCAGAGAGAGGAAGCATTCTAAGACAGCAGGGGTCTTAGCAAGAGCAAGAAAGCTTTGAGTACATGGAAAAGTTGAATAAAGAGTAAAATACTGCATTAGGCAGTGACCTGGATCTTTGACATTCTCTGCATGAAAATGAGAAGAAGAGGCTGATACAATTGCTTCAGTGAACATGCCAGTGCCAGGGGGAACATGCATTTCATGGTGGCTATTACATGCTAAGTGCGATTTTGGAGATGAGCCATCATCTATAATTTATGTGAAAACAATCACAAACTAAAAAGAATAAAAACTTATGAATTGAGCTCAATTAATTACCTGTTCATGGTGTGAGGTGGTCAACAATGGGAAGATTAGAAGGAACTAATTGGTTTCTGGTAGATGGGTCTTCTGAGGTCCTTCAACTTTGGGCTTGGTACACTTCCTGTCCCTCACTTGGCAAGAAAAAGCTGACTCTGTGGACTGCTAGACAGAGACCAAAAAAAGAGCACCAACAGTCAGCCTGGTGGAGGCTGGCCTGTACCCTGGTCACTGTGGGAGACACAGCTGGGGGACCCCCCCCCAATCCCAGCTTTACTGTGCATCAGCACTTCCTCCTTCCCTCACCCCTGGCCCCTGGATGGAGTTTCTCCCTTGGCCTCACTTCTTCGGCTCAGACTGCTCCCCTGCCTTATTCCCTCATTCCTCCATCTGGCCAGTGGAATGTCCAAGTCTTGCCATCCAAGGACAGTCCCCCACGGTGGCACCTGTCTGTGCGACTCCTGGGTATGAGCCAAACTGGAGTTCCTCATCATGTCTTTCTTCCAACCCATTTGTAAAGGTCAGTCTTGTATGTTGTTTTAGTTTCCTGAGCTGCTCACACCAATACCATGAAAAGGGTTGGTTTAAACAATGGGAATTTATTTGCTCATGGTTTGAGGCTGGGAAGAAGTCCAAATCAAGGCATCATTCAGGTGACACTTTCGTCCCAAATACGGGTGGTGTTCTGAGGCTGGCTGCTGGTGATCCTTGGTCCTTGGCTCCTCTGTCACATGGCAATGAACATGGAGGCCTCCCTTTTCTTCCAGGTTCCACTGAATTTTAGTTTCTTGCTTCTGTGGCTTCTCCCTCTCTGTCTGAATTTCATTCTGCTTATAAAGGACTCCAGTAATAGGATTAAGGTCCATCCTGATTGGGCCTGGCCACCTCTTAACTGAAGTAACCTCACCAAAAAGTCTTTTTTTACAATGGTTTCACAACTACAGGAATGGATTCGATTTAAAAACATGTTTTCAAACCACCACACCCTACCATCTGGACCCCCCAAAAGACCTGTTCTTTCTACAGGCAAAATACATTTATTCCATCACAATATCCCAAAAGCCTTAAGTCCTTTCAGAAACAAATGCTTAGTACAGTCTCATGAAAATTGGTTATGGGTGTGTTCTGTCCTGGGGCACAATTCCTTTCTGTCAATGGATCTGGGAAACCTAGAGAACACCATTATCTGCTTCCAATACAGAAGGAATGATAGGCCTAGGGTAAATATTCCCATAGAGAGAAATTGGAACAAAAATGGGGGTCATGGGTCCCAAACAACTCTGAAACCCAGCAGGGCATACTTGATTAGGTTTCAAGGTCTGAGTCATCTGTGGAAGGTGGTTTTGTCTTGGGCCTGATGGAGTGGCAGCCCCAGCCCTTCCAAGTGCTTGGGCAACGGGAGCTAGGCTCTCCCTAGCAGCCATGCTCTCCCTGAACATAGGAGGGAAGGCTGCACCCTCTGAGCATCAGGATGGCAGCAGCTCTCTGTAAACCCCAGGGCACTCCCACCCCCCTCCACACAGAGTACTGGGGTGGCAGCCAGGCTCTCCGGGAATGGGACACAGGCCCCACTATCTGTGAGCACTGGGGTGGCAGCATTCTTCCTAAATGCCGGGGCAGGCCTGTCCTCTCCAAGCACCAGAGCAGACTTGCCCTTTCCACACTCATGGGTGGGCCCCCTCTCTTGGCTGAGAAGAACTTAGGGCCAGAGCTCCATGGTTCTGCCCTTGAAGCCATTTGTCCTTCTATTTGACCCTTCTTTGCCCCTTTTAGTCCAGGCTGGCAGTGGTTCCACTCATGCAACTCTTGAAAAAACTTGTCGGTTTTGCACATAGATCTGGCAAAAAACTGGTTCACGGGAGTCCAAACCACCAGACAAAAGAGACTATGACTCTTTCCTGCATAAGTGCATTTCCAATCTTTACTTTCCCTGAAACGACTGACTGGTTCCATGTTCAGGTATGCCCTCACATGGAGTGCTATTCTCTGGGGACTTGCTTTCTGGAAATGCCAGATTTTCAAAACCATCCATTTCTGGTTTCTTTGTGCCTGAGGCTTCATTTCTCAGCTTCACCCCTTCTTTTTGCATTTTGCTGTAAACTTCAAGGAGAAACTAAGCTTCACCATCGACATTTAGCTTGGAAATCTCCTCAGCCAAATACCCAAGTTCATCGCTTTTAAGTTCTGCCTTCCATCTATCCAAGTTCATCACTTTTAAGTTCTGCCTTCCATCTGATGTCAAAACTCCTTTTGCCAAGTGTTCTGCCACTTTCAAGCAAGGATCTCTTTTCCTCAGTTGCCAATAGCACATTCATCATTTCTGTCTAAGACCTCAAAAGAAGTAGTTTAAGTATTCATATTTCCACCGACAGTCTCTTCAAAGCAATCTAAGCTTTTTCTTTCAACTACTTCACAATTCTTCCAGCCTCTACCCATAACTCAATGCCAAAGCAGTTTCCACATTTTTTGGTATTTGCAAAAGCAGCACTCTACTCTCCTGGTACCGAAATCTGTTTTAGTTTTTGGGCTGCTCAAGCCAATACCATGAAATGTGTTGGGTTAAACAATGGGAATTTATTTGCTCACGGTATGAGGCTGGGGAAAAAAAACAAACCCAAATCAAGGTGCCATCAAGGTAATGCTTTCTTCCCAAAGACTGGTGTTCTGGGGCTGACTGCCGATGATCCTTGGTCCTGGGCTCCTCTGTCACCTAGCAATGCACTGGAGGTCTCTCCTGGTCTCTCCATTCTCTTCCAGGTTTCACTGGAATTCAATTCCTTGCTTCCATGCTTTTTTTCCACAATGTCTGACCTCCATTCTGCTTGTAAAGGGCTCTGGTCGTAGAATTAAGACCCATCTGTCTCTAAGCCCTTTACACATTATAAGTATTAGTAAAGACAGAAAACTACTGAACTGCAAGTAAACTTTTAGCAGAAATTTATTCCTTTGACACACATTTTCTTTATTTGGGCTGCATAATATTTCTGTAAATAATGAAATATAAGACAAGATTCAGTGTAGGAGGGTTGGTGCTTCTGACAGTTAACTTGACCATATTCCTTTATCCTCACTCTATCTAGCATGTCTCATTTTATTCTTTTTGCTAAACGAGAAAATAGGTGCAATAAGACAATAAGGGTTATGTTTAAAGTCACTGTACTTTTAGAAATCCCTTATCCATATATCTATTCCTGCCTTTTTTATAAACCAGTGACTGCAAAGGAAGAAAACTGAAAGAAAAAAAAAAAAGACCCATCTGAATTGGGCTGGGCCATCCCCTAACAAAAGTAACCTCATTAAAAGTCCTACTTATGGGAAGTGACTGTGGCTCAAGCAATTGAGCTTCCACTTACCGTACGGAGGACACGGGTTTGATCCCTGGTACATCCTGTAAAAAAAGAAAAAGAAAATCGGGTGCCCTGGGTGTGCAGGCTGTTGCATGGTGAAACAATGCACCAAAAAGATGATGATGCAAGCAGATAGGGAAAAAAAATCCTACTTATAACAGATTCACACCCACAGAAATGGATTAGATTAAGAACATGTTTTTCTGGGGTGCCTACAGTTTTAAACCAGCACAGATGTCAACTTGGCTAGGTCATATTACCCAGTCATTTAGCCAAACACAATGCCTCGATGTTGCTGTGAAGGCATTTTGTACATGTGGTTAACATCTAAAATCAGTTGACTTTAAGTAACGGAGCTTGCCCTCAGTAACGTGGGTGGATCTCATCCAGTCAGCTGAAGGCCTTCAGAGAAAAAACTGAGGTTGCCAAGAGAAGAAGACATTCTGCCTCATATGGCATAAAATTCTGCCTTGGTTTCCAGCTTCTGGCCTGCCCTGCAGATTTTGGATTTACCAGTCTTCCCTCATGATCTCATCAGCCAATTACTTAAATACATCTCTCTCTTTCTCTCATCTATCCATCCATATATCCTGTTGGCTCTGTTTCTTTGGATGACCCTGACCGCTACATCATCTGTTAAGATGTGGGTGTGTCACACCAGTTGCTGCTCTAGGTATACTTACTCATAGACTCTGGGGAACCAGAGGGTGCAAGCAGGGAAGCCAGGAGGGGAACTGCAGTCGGAGGAAAGCTAAGTGTTGAGAGTGGTTTAGACCAGTTATTTAACTGAAGATGGAGAAAAGGGATTCCCATCTCAGGATCTGGTGCCAACATCTACCCAGCAGCTCAAGCCACAGACCCTGGAGGTCATCCTTGATTTCTTTTCTTCCCTCCTTCCCACGAGCCATCAGTGAATCCTGAGGACTCTGCTCCTATAACATATCTCAGCTCGAACCACTTCTTTTCCTGTCCCTGCTGCTCGCCTGGACCATGCAGCATCTCATGACTGTAGAGCACCCTCTGCACCAGCCCTGCTGCAACACATCCTTCACACAGCAGCTAATGTGATCTTTGAGAACTATAAATCTTCTGATGCCACCTGCACTGGGTTGAATAATATTCCCCCAAATTTATGTCTTCTTACAACCTGTGAATATGACCTTATTGACAATAGGGTCTTTGAAGCTGGATCAGGGTGGGCCCGGGTGTCTTTATAAGAAAAGGGAAAGATGGACATAGAAGCCCCGAGAGAAGAAACCCATGAGGAGATGGAGGCAGACATGGACTGATGCAGCCACAAGCCAGGGGTTGCTGGCAGCCATGAGAAACTGGAAGAGGTAGGAAAGGATCCTTCCTGCGGACTTCAGAGGGAGCACGGTCCGGCTGACATCTCGACTTCAGACTTCTAGCCTCCAGAGCTGTGTGAGAATAAATGTCTGTTTGTTGTTCTTTCTAAGGCTCCAGTTTATGGTACTTAGTTATGGCGGTCACTTCTTGCCTAAAAATCCTCCAAAGGCTTCTTACCCCACCCGGAATAGAATGCCAACTCTTTCCATGCCTATAAGCCTGGCCCTGCCTTCTCACCCACCATCTCCATCTTCTCCTTGCTCATTATACTCCAGTGCACCAGTCTCTGTTTCTAGAACACCTCAAATCCACTGCCACCTCAGGAGCTTTGCAATTGCTGGCCCTGCTTCCTGGAATGCTCTTTGCCTCTTCTCTGCAGGGCTGGCTTCTTCTCATCATGCTGGACAAATGTCACCTGCTCAGGACAGCCCACTCTGACCCTTCTAAGTGAGGTAGCCTTACCTTCTCATCACTATCACACTATGTTCCTAATGCCCTTCCTAACCTTCATTACTCCTGAAATGACCTTATTAATTTACCTGTTTCCTTTTTTTTTTTCCCAGGTACTGGAGGCCAGGGATTGAACCCGGGACCTTGTGTATGGGAAGCGGGTACTCAACCACTGAACCACATAAGCTTCCTTGAGTTGGTTTTGCTGTTTGTTTTTGCTTGTTGTTTGTTTTTTTGTTTTTTTTTCAGGTGGCATCAGGAACCAAACCCGGGACCTCCCATTTGGGAAGTGGGCACTAAACTCCCTGAGACACATCTGCTCCCTTCCTTCTTTTATTTATTCTTTTCTCTCCAAATTAAAATGTAAGCTCAGTGAGAGTGAGACCCTTGTCCATTGTGTTCCTTGATGTGTCCCAACACCTTCAACAGCACCTGCCACATCCTTGGTATCAATGGATAGTTGGATGAATGAATGAATTGAAGCTGGTTAGGTTTGGGACATCATTCCAGTCCTTATGACTCCTGAGTTTTGTCATCTAAAACTTCTCTCATTACTCATCGATTTGTATTAGTGATGAACTTGAAAGCATGTCTTCTGTCCAAATCATCAAACAAACATTGAGTAAGGTGAAAACCATGGGATGCCAGTAGGACTCTCCCTCTGGGATGACGTTGATCCAGGAATGTTTGACTCTTTTTGCATAACTCCCATGAAAATCTAAGAGATTGTGCAAGATATCCTGCTGAAGAACAAATAATTACTTCTGCCCCAGTTCCTTATCTGCTTCTGCAATCAACATGCTGGGTCACCAGGACATGACTGGTCTATTCGTACCCTAATGGCCCAGGGGTATTCGCACAGTGCTCACGCCATTGGCATTTTCCCTGGCTCACTCCTGCCAGGCCAGATGTGAAGTGCCCACAATTTCCAGATGTGTGCTGCAGACCAAACAGCCTCTGCCCTGGGGCAACATGTACACGGACACCGCCCCAGAGTGCCCCATGCCACCAAGCGACACTGAGCCGTGCACAGAGCAAGTATGGTTCTGAGAGCTGTTCATTCCGAGATCATCTGACACATGCTACGACATGGATGACCCTTGAAAACATATGCTAAGCAAGAGAAACCAGACACCAAGGAACAGATATGGTATAATTCCACTTACATGGAATATCTAGACTATGCAAATCCATAGTGACAGACAGCAAGTTACAAGTTACCAGGGGCTGGTGGGGGCCGGAAGGGAGTGATTGCTTAGTGGTATGGGGTTTCTGTTTGGGATTAAGGAGAATTTTGGAAATAAGATAGTGGAGATGGTTGCACAACATTGTGAATGTAATTCCCCTGAATTGTACACTTAAAAATGGTTATTATGACACATGGTTACTTCTGTTATACAAAAATAATTAAAAAAAAAAAAAGTACAACAAAAGCAAACAGGTTTACTGCTCCCATAAAACAACATTTGAAAATAGCGTGCCCTGAACAAGAGACCATGAGTCCAGGAGCTCAGATGGGATAGAATTTTAGTTTCCTCTCACACAACAAGAGGGAAGGCCCAGGCTTCTTCCCTTAGTTCTGCCATCCCTTGGGGTTGCTGCTGTCCCTGGAGGTTGCCCTCGTCTCTCCAGCTGCAGGTGGTTCAGCACCTTCTCCGAGTTCCTCCTTGCAGAAAGGAGGGATAAGACACAGAGGCACTTTCTTTCAAGGCCACACTTGTACCCATCTGTCTTGTTCATTACCATTGGTCTGGACTTAGTCACATGATCTCATCTAGCTGCAAGAGATGCTGGGAAATGTGGTTTTTAGCTGAGAGCTAAGTAAAGAAGGGATACTGGCAGGGCAAAAGCAGAAGGTTCAGTTGCCTCCACCCTGAAATATGCTCTTCCTCCTGGATTCTCTCCCAACCAACCAGGGGCAATCCCTTTCCCTTACCTACACCCAATCAATCCGGAACCAGAGTCTGTGGAAGCTAGCTCCTCAATTTCTATAACCATCAATCCCTTCTTTCTACTCTCATTGATCTTATCCTCTTGCATCATTTTCCAATCAAATGTACTTCCTATGATACCTTCCATTCCAGGCAGCCAGATACTCTTCCTAATATATTACTCCGATTATGTTATTTCTCTGCTCAGAAACAGCAGATGCTTCCCACACCCCATAAAATCCACACAGCTTAGCATGGTCCTCATGTGCGCCCATTGGCCTAGCCAGTCTCATTTCCCACTGTTGTCCTCACCACCACCTACTCATGTGCCCAGGATGCAGCTAAGGGAAGATGTGTGAGGAGGAAACAGAGTACGTAATTACTGAGGGCCTTTCTGCAATAATCACCATCACCACAGTGGCCCCGAACTGGGTGCCCTGTTTTATCTGTTGTCCTTAGAGTAACCTCCATAGGTCTCTGAGTCTGCTCCTGAGTCTGGACTCTCATCTCCTGAGCTATAACGGCTGGCCGTGCCTGGTTTTTCTCCCTAGAGACTCTAAGCTTCCTCCAGCCCAGATCATCCACCTGAGGGAAGAGCAGACCGTGTTAAAGAAGTTGGCAGATGATTTTAAGCTGGGAAGGCCAATGCAGGAGGCTGAAGTTGGAATGGGGTCACACCTCAGTGGGTGCCAGGCTCCCAGGGTCCCAGTGAGAGGCGGTGTTTTAGTCTGTTGGGCTACTGAAATGCAATATACCAGAAATGGACTGGCTTTTACAATGATGACTTATCAGCTTACAAGCTTAAAGTTCTGAGGCAGAGAAAGTGTCCGAATCAAGGCATCATCAGGTGATACTTTCTCCCTGAAGACCAGCTGCTGGCGATCTTGGACTCCGCGGTCACATTGCAAGGTGCATGACAGTGTCCACTGGCCTCTCCCTTCTCTCCTGGGTTTTGTTGCTTTTAGCCTCTGGCCTCAGTGGCTTTCTCTCCCTCTCTCTCCCCTCCCCCCCCCCCGTATTCATCCTGTTTATAAAGGACTCCAGGAAGAGGGTTAAGACCCACCCCGGGCCACGCCTTACTCAAGTAGCCTGACAAAAGGCCCTCAACCAAGTGACCTAGTCAAAAGGCCCCACCTACAGTAGGCCCACGCCCACAAGAGTGGACCCCTTTTAAGAACATGCTTTTCTGGGTACATACAGTCTCAAACTACCACGGGGGGCAAGGCCAAGGGAGTGGTTGGAGCTACTTCATCAGGGGTTCACCAGGCACAAAGCAGCGGGCAGGCCCCTGAGGGCATATCTGACATGCGTAACGGAGGAGACCCCAGGTCCGGTGACCAGAGCCTGGCCTGCACCCCCAGGATTGCACTCCGAAGTCCCCCATCTGATTGTGAGGCCCATGTCTGCCCACGGAGCCAGAAGGAATGAAGGGCCCTGAGGGAGGACGTGGTCCCCACAGCACCCGTGTGGACTCCAAGCCTCTCGCTCACCTCCTCCAAGGGGGCCTGAGGTGGTGCATTGGGGAAGGGAAGTCCCCAAACCTTTCAGGGTTGACTGGACATGGGCTCTTGGCTTCAGATAGACACCGGGTTCCTCAGAGGGGAAGGGGCTGTCTCGTGGGCATCGTGTGACAAAGAGAGCTTGGTCCTGGGCCCCGGCTTTGTCACCTTCTGTGTGACCTTCACTTCTGGGGCCGCAGTTTCTTCTGTGGAGCAGAGAGAATGCCACCTGGCCTGCTGACCTCCCCTGTGAACAGCGACAAGGGTCCCATTATACAGAGACCGAAAGGGAAATGCCCTCTCCCACCGCCTCCCCACCTCTGCCCCCCACAAATATTCATCAAGTGCCTGCTGAGTGCCCCATTCTCAGCACCCCATTTCCCAGGAATCATGGATGGACAAAAGAGACAAGCATCTCAGCCCTAGTTGAACGCTCATGGGAGGAGGGGAGTATGCACAATAAACAATGAGCGTAATAATCAAGTAGAGTATTTGGTAAGTAAAATGGCAGTAAGTGCGTGGGGGACAAGGGGAAGTAAAACCCGGAACAAGGCAAGTGAGATCCAGGATGGCAGAATGTCAAATGACCTTCCGGATGATCCGGTGCAGTGGTTCTCAAACTCTTTGGTCTCAGGATCCCTTCACCCTCTTACAAATTTTGAGGACCACAAAAGATTTTGTTTCATGTCAGCTCTGCTTTTCAATTTTTACCAAATCAGAAATCAAAACTTAAAAATGTTAAAACATATTTATGTATTTTAAAGTAATGATAATAAGCCAATAGTATGTTCATATAGATACTTTTTTAAATGAAAAGTAACTAGGTTTTCCAAAACAATTAAAAAAAAAAGCAGTGAGAAGCATAGCATTGTGGTTTATGATTTTGCAAGACTCTTTAACGTCTGGCTTGATGGCAGGCAGCGGGCTTCTCACATCAGCCTCTGCATTCGGTCCATTGTGACATCACATGTCACGCAGTCCCTGGAAAACTCCACTGTATACACTTAAGGGAGTGAGAGTGTTAAAGGCCAATCACATTTTCTCCCATTTGAACCACTTTCAAGTACACAATTCAGTGGTGTTCACGGCATGCACAAGGTTGTGCTCCCATTACCACCATTACCCAAACTTCTGCGACACCTTAAACAGAAGCTCTGTATCCATTAGGTGTTAACTCCCCACAAATAACAGGTGAGCATTATTGTGAAAACTGTTTTGATCCTCATAAAGAGGCTCAGTGATTCCAGGTGTCCGTAGACCACACTTTGAGAACCCCGGCCCTGGTGAATTCCAATCTCCTCATTTTTCAGATTAGGAAATTGGGTTCCCAAAAGGGGTAGAAAGTTTTTGCGGCCTCAGCTGGTCAGTGGAGTATACCAAGGACCAGACTCAATGCTGCTTCTTACCGGAGACCAGGTATTTAACGATGCTTGTAATGAAGCAGCAACCTGCAAAATAAACGAGGTGACAGCATGCTGGGCGTGTGCAGCCAGAGCTGGCTCCTGGAGCCTGGCTGCCGTGCGCCGTGTCCCGTTTTCCACCTGTCTCACCCGAAACCTGCACACAAAGCCCCTTTGTGCCTTCGGAAGGGCCTGTGTGCCTTCCGTGTAGTCCTGTGTACAGTGAGAGCGGTCATCACGTAACAGCAAATCTTCCCCTTTGATGAATAGAACAAAGGTTATTTAAGCGAAGTCTTGACAGGAAGATGGGGAGCTAATGAGCAGCTTCGGGCCAGCAGGTCACACTTGAAAAAGCATCCGAATTTCTGAATGGAGTCTTTGACATACCTTGACCTCCAGGCTGTAGCCGCCAGAACCTTCGACAGTCAGATGAGTCATGAGGCAGCCAGTGCGAGTGGGTCACAGAGATGGAGCTACAGGTGGCTGCCACCAACGAGGGAGCGTGGTCTGAACAAACAGTACCCTGGCCGACCAGGTGTCCTAGGCGTTAGTCACCTCGACGTTAGTAAGAGGTAGAAAGTCCTAACAGTGTGAGGAGTGAGTCATGCACAGAGCACCTCCAAGGCCGGTGTGACAAACAGAAACTGGGATCAATACCGCGTGCTTCCCACGGGCAGGGCTGGGGCTGTACAATGAATTTGTCACCTGGAAGGCTGTGCGGAGAGAGCCGGAGCACCTGGAATTAGTGGGCATCCTGGAGCTGGCGTCCCCCTCCCCTGCTCCGTTAAACAGGCCAATCTTTGGAGGTGGTCCTCCTTTTAAAATGTAAAAATGTAAAACCAGATCCCTGAGGGTGGGGGGGTGGGGTGGGAGTGGGGGGACTGGAGAAGGGGATGGCACTGGGAGAAAGGCGTTGGAAACAGGAAGGCCAGCTTCGGCGTGGAAGGTTTATTCCTTTAACAAACAGCTTTAACAAAGAAACCATATTTTAAGGTGTTAGTTCTTTAATTTCTTTAGGTGTTTTGGTATTGTAGAATGATCTAGTTGATGAGACTTTTCTGTCCACTATAAATGTGAATTATTAAGATTTTACCACGTTTATTGGGACTGTGGAGTAAGTTTAAGGGGAAGTTTAATGTGCTATATTTATGCTAGAAAATTAAAAATTCATTTTCATGTTTCCATTTTCGACTAAGTGGTTTTGTTTATAAAGCAGCTGGATAATTAACCATATATGGGAAAAATCTGGACGTAGGAATACTGTCTAATTAGAGATACATTTTTTAAAAAGTTGTTGCTTTACAATTTAGAAACATCATCCAGACAAAAATTACAAAATTTTCTTAATACTAACGTTAAAAAAATTGCTTAAAGAACCACAGACTCCTTTCTACCGAAATAACATTTAACTATCCTATGTCTCACACAGTAAGAATTTGACATATGTTTCTAATCTATTAATAGGACAGCGATTTTAAGCTCTCTGTCAATATTGTGGGCGTGAGTGGGACGAGAAGCTCCGATTTTATTTTTGTCTGATCAAGTTATTGCTCACCTTTCATGCTTCACAAGTTGTACCATATTCATTAGAAAACTTTTCATCTGCATGAGTCAGCTGTACTATACGGTTCTCAAGTGGTAGGGTATAATGAATGAAAGAAAATGCAGGCTTCCCAAGGATACAAAGGATTCGTTTTAAATCGGCCCCAGGGGTAAGTGCTCTGTGAACGCTTGTTGAATAAATGCCAGCACCTAGGAACAGATCTGCAGAAGGAAAAAAAATTTACGATGATGCCGTTGATCCATAAATCTTGACAAGAGAATCTTCAACTTCGATAGCGAACACTTCGTTTTGTTTGTTTTGTTTTACTGGTTACTCTGTGGAACTCACGGACCGATCGGGGCACGCAGGAATTTCAGAGAAACTCGAGAAAAGCTGGCCATGGAGATGCAGACACAGGCTGGACCCGCCGTGCTGCTGATCTTCAGTGGTGGCTGTCGCCGACTAAGCTGCAGCAACTAAGCCAGGAGCCTCCATCCGTCCAAGGCAGTCGCTCTCTCAGCAGCTGTCGGTGTATTTGGGGCCTAAACTGTCAATGCTGGGATTCAAAACCAACAAAAATTTAATTTTAGGGCACAATCCTGAGCTGGAATTCGAAACCAGCAAAAACTTAATTTTAGGGCACAATCCTTTTTGTGGCCAAAAAGGAGCCACATTGGGCTTGTGTGCAGTGTGCAGATTTTTTCCTCTTCTTTCTTTGCAACCGGGTAGTCCAGTCCGTGTTACACTAGAATGTCACTCAATTCAGTGACAGCCCAGCCGAGTGACATGCTCACAGCACGTGAGCTCTGTTTCGGATGTGGACCAGATCTTGTCTCGGGCATTTGCTGGCTGGGTGACCTTGGGTGTCAGTCCTCCCCCCTGGGCCACAGGGAGGACACTGCCCACCTGGGGGGGTGGTGTGAGGATGGGTGACCGGCAGGGCAGACCTTTCATTTAATCAGTACCTCATCATCTGCAGACCAAGACCCCATACACGCGCGTCCCATGGGCTCTCTGGAAACACAACGCCTCTCCTCCACTGCGCTGCCTCCCCACTTGATCTGCTTTTATGCTTTTGGGTAGGGCAGGATGGTTTTCTCCTTGAATCTGAGCATCTAATGAAATGGTGGAAGTTTGAGCACTTAGTAAAATGTGGTAGAAGTGTAGAACAAAGCAGAAAAGATTTTCTTTTCTTACTTAAGTTCTGTCCATACTGCTGTGGAATAGAAATGTCTTTATAGAGTTCGGTTTAATTAAGCTGAACAAGAGAACAAATCTGCCTGCGATGGTAAATGGGGGTTTACAGCATCCAGGCGATATCGGCGCACAGCCAGTTTCTTAGTCCAAAAATGGGGCTGAGAAGTTCTGAACCGTCCTATAGGTTGTGGGAAGAAGTAATGAGACAAGTTTGTTTAGAGATGGGAGAAAGACAGTAAAGCAGGTTTCTTCCTCCCCGCCCTCCCCCAAAATAAAAACCTTCTTTCAGCTATGTAAATAGGACTATTTTGATTTAAATAGGATCTGATTGCTTGATTATCGAGGCCACAAAACACCCCACTGGGGAAACAGAATTTTGGACGCTGGGGCAAAAGCATAGCTTTCTAGTTTGTTGGGACTTGATCAACCTGAGGCCACTCTGAACTGGGGGTTCTTTTTTTTCCTTAACAGAAAAGTATTTAAGTAATGCACACTTAATTTAGGAGCCCAGTCTTATCCCTTCCATTTAAAAGGTTTCTATCTCCCACAGTAGACCAGATTCCTGTTAGGAGAGCTGAAATTCTGGGTAACAGTTTTCCCTTCTAACTTTAACTCTTCTTTCAGGCTCAATCGAGATGTCCCCACCCCAGGAAATCTTGGGCAGGTTTGATTCTGAGGGAAGTGACCTGGGGAGCCTTCAGGCAATGGCGCTATGGTGAGGGTTGACGGATACCCAGTATGTGCCATGACATTGGAAATGAACTTTTGCAAAGCAGTTTGTTCCAGCTCTGCCCCTTCTTCACTGACCTCCCCGTGCCCATGACGTTAGTGCCACAAAGGCTTTCAGTGTCTCTAGGTATTTCTCCTACAGGTGAAGACTCCATCCTTGTTTTCTCCCGGCACGGATGAGCCATGCACATGGACCAGGCTGGGTTCTGTTACAGCGAAACATCTTTCTCGCAGTTTGTTACGATGAAGCCTCCACCCTGTGCTAGTGATGTGTCCTTAACTTCCAGGTGTAAAGTGGAACGGCCCAACACCATGATTCTGTTTTCCACCATATGCGAGTCTCTTGCTTTCCTTTTGGGTTAACAGAGATTTAAACACTCAACATCACAAAGGAGGTCTTAATAATTGTCTCCTGAAGTGGGAGGGGAGGGGATGGAGGGTTGGGCTGGGGGGTGGGGCGTGGACTCGGGTAGTGTATGTGAGCAGGTGTGAGTTCTAGAAACATCTCCCTGGACGCTGTGTAGGAAGAGATGAAGCAGGAAACCTGTCTGCATGGAGTCTGGTTAGGAGAGGGCCATGGTGGTAATGAGGAGAGCCATGGATGGGGGGAGATATGATTCAGCAAGGGGGTGTGGTGGAGTCTGTGCCAAGTGCACATTCTGTATTTTAGAAATTGATGGGGAAAAAGCACGATTGAGGAGGACCAAGCCACACTACAGGTTAAGAAACAGCGGAAATGCTGATTAAAAGGGCCAAAATGATTAAACATGCTGGATGAAAAATTTGGTAAAAAGTCTTGATTGCATCTGTGAGCTGGTAAATAGCTACAGAAGGCTTGGGTTGGTGCCTGGGTAAAGACAGGAATTTGGAGGGCTGAGCTAGGCAGTGACTTTTGCTTTGAGAGTATATGCCCAATGGGTGAACTGGGGTATCAGTTCTCGAGGCCCTGGGGGCCAGAGGGGCAGCAGACAAAACTCAGTCCTCTCTAAGGTGAGGAACCCAAGAGGAGATCCCACTGGGATCCCAAAGGGCGATACCCTCAGTTCATAGGGGAACTAGAAATGTGACCCTCCACCACCAGAGAATTGCCAGGAGAGGGCCTTTCTTGACAGAGAGCCTGATCCAACAGATGTAGAAGGAACACGGAACCAGTGACTATAGAATACACCTTCCTGTCAAACATGCACAGAATATTTACAAAAATTTTACACACACTTGGCTTATACACATTGGGCTAGCACACAAGTACCAGACAATGACAAATGATTGGTAAATTCTAGAACCCATTCTCTCTGGGAACCCTGAGCCACCTTGAATTAGTCCAACCCTCCTGAGACTGACTTCTATACCCCCTGAGCCTACCCTTCTGGGCATTCCTGCCCAGGTGCCAAACAAGTGAGTGAAGCCTTCTTGGACCCTCCAAACTGGCCCATCTGCCAGCAGAATAACACCAACTACTTCAGTCTGTGCCTCTAGGAACAGAAGCATCACCCAGCTGAGACCTGACTAATTCATGACCCACAAAATCAGAAGATGAAATAAAATGTTGTTTTAAGCTGCTAAGTTTTTGTTAAATCCGATAGCCAGAGCAAAGGGTCAAAGAAGTTATAATAGAAATTAGAAAATATTTCGAACTGAATGATTAGGAAAATACTAAATATTTAAAACTTCAAAGGATGCAGCTAAAGCAGAACTTAGAAGTACATTTATAGCTTTAAATGTTTATATTGGGGGAAAAATAGAGAAAGTCTGAATAATGAACTGAGCATTTATCTTTTTTTTTTTTTTAATTTCTCTCCCCTTACCCCCCACCCCCCTGCCCCGGTTGTCTGTTTTCTGTGTCTATTTGCTGCGTCTTCTTCTTTGTCCGCTTCTGTTGTTGTCAGCAGCACGGGAATCTGTGTTTCTTTTTGTTGCGTCATCTTGTTGTGTCAGCTCTCCATGTGGGCGGTGCCATTCTTAGGCAGGCTGCATTTTCTTTTGCGCTGGGCAGCTCTCCTTTTGGGGTGCACTCCTTGAATGTGGGGCTCCCCTATGTGGGGGGTACCCCTGTGTGGCATGGCACTCCTTGTGCGCATCAGCACTGCGCATGGGCCAGCTCCACACGGGTCAAGGAGGCCTGGGGTTTGAACCGCAGACCTCCCACGTGGTAGATGGATGCCCTAATCACTGGGCCAAGTCCGCTTCCCTCTTTTTTTTCTTTTTTTTAATTTCTCTCCCCCCCACCCAACCCCAGTTGTCTGCTTTCTATGTCTGTCCACAGTGTATTCTTCTGTGTCCGCTTGTATTCTTGTCAGTGGCACCAGAAATCTGTCTCTTTTTGTTGCATCATCTTGCTGCATCAGCTCTCCATGTGTGCAGTGCCACTCCTGGGAAGGCTGCACTTTCTTTCGCGCTGGGCGGCTCCCCTATACAGGGGACACCCCTGTGTGGCACGGCACTCCTTGTGTACTTCAGCACTGTGCGTGGGCCAGCTCCGCACGGGTCAGGAGGCCCTGGGTTTGAACCCTGGACTCTCCATATGGTAGGCAGATGCTCAGTTGAGCCACATGCACTTCCCAGCATTCATCTTAATATTCTGGATAAAGAATAATAAGATAAATAAACCTGGGCTCCAAGCCTGCAGATCAGATCTTCGAGAAGTCTGTGAGATCCCTAAAATTGCAAAATTTTGTCTGAAAGTAGGGAGAGGGTCCATACATCTCAACAGATTCTCAAAAGTTCTGTGATACTGAAAGGTGAAGCAACTCTCTGCACATGTGCTGGTTGCACTCTCCTCTGACTTCTCTCTATTTAATTTCCTTAATTGTGGCCACCACTATAGCTTCGGGGTCTTTGTTGCTTTTTTTATCTGTGTCTGTATGTTTGCACATTTTTTATTTCTGTCCCCTGCTAAGCGGGAGGTGATTCTCTCAATCTGAGCATAAATAGTCATGCAGGGCAGTCAGTGGGCCTGCTTATTTTGCCCAGGCCTGCACTGAGCATGATCCACTCTTGGCCAATGTTTTTACCCTAAAGGCCCCTAAGGACCTGGCCCAACCCCACTGTCCTCAAAGCCCTTCCACTCCTGGCTGACTGACCCCAGGGTCACGGCTTCCTCCCGTCTTGCCCTGCAGGGCCCCCAGCTCCAGGAGACCTTCACTCGAAGCTCTCCATTCTGGAGGAGCCTGGAGCAGCTCCCACATTGCCAGCCCGTGAGGTCCCACGAGCACGCTCTCTCGTGAGTGTGATGAGGGGCTTCAGTGGACTGGAAGGTGGACTCTGGAATTGGACCAGCTTGAGTGTGAATTCTGGCTCCACCTCTTCCTGGGGTGTCATCTTAGGAACAAGATCACGCCTATCTCCAATTCCTCATACTGTTTTCATGAACAGGAAAGGCGTCAAGGATACATGAGCAATAAATATTAGCTACTGTTTTTATGGCCAGCACCCTAGCCACCCTGCCAGCTGCGCAGCCTCCCGTTCTGTCCCTTTTTCTAGCAGGGCTGTTTTAAGGCTACAAGCTCTCTCCCTTTGGGAGGTTCCACGCCCCACTCTATCACATATATAAAAATGCACCCACTGCCCAGTTTAAATATTCTTTGGATGTAAAATAATTTGGAAGGGTTTTTAAAAATAATAGTGCTTTCCAAATTAGGTGGCTAAAAGTAGCTAATTAATTCACTGTGCATATGTGAGAATTCTGAATCACGATGATATAAAAGTCTCTTACAAATTGATTTCAAACGTAGTGGAATTTGTATGTATGCAAAATTCAGGAGGACTACACTGAGAAAAGGTTATAGTGTGTAGACATTTGATTAAATATTAATTTTAATTTCACCATTTTCCTTTCTTGTCTCGGCTTTCAAGTATTTTCATAGGTCCCTCAAAAAGCTGTTAAGTTCAAAGCGTTTCACATGCTTAACGGATAAATCAGCCCTATTTCAGGTACCCTTTTGATTTCTCTTCCATTACTTGAAAATTCCTTTACATATTGAAGTCTTCTACACTTCTAACTGGGATTGTTTTTCCATATGATGCCATATCAGTGTTCAGTAGAAGATGTTTTATATACCACTCCTAGTTTATGAGAAACAGATTTTTTAAAAAAGATTTTATTCCCTCTTCCTCTCCCGTCCCCCTCTCCCCCGCCTGTTTTTGCTGTCTGTACCATTCGCTGTGTGATCTTCTGTATCTATTTCTCTTTTTGGTCTTCTCATTTTTTCTCTTCTAGGATTCACTGGGATTCGATTCTGGGGACCTCTGATGTGGAGAGAGTTTCCCTGTTAGCTGCACCACCTTAGTTTCTAGAGAAACAGATCTTTGATACCCCAAATATATGACTTCCATCCAAACTACTTTTGTCTCCACCATGTACATTATTCATTAGATTCAAGGATTATCCTGTGGTTATATTGGAAGAACAGACTTGTCTCCACCTTTCAGCTACTTGCAAGTTGAAAGAGGATATAACATAACACATTCTTAAGTAAACATAAGACACAGTCTGAAATGAAGAACAACCAGGTGCTGTGACAATTGAGAAAAGGAGTGTTTGGGGAAGGCCACTTTGGAGAAGAATTGCTATGAAAAGATAGAATTTCAAGAGGTGGCGAAGGCAGAGAAGGGAGATCAGGTGAGGATTTCAGGTACAGGAAGGAAAGGGAGGGGCACCAGTTCCTTATGAATGCTGGAACCGATGGCCACAAACTTAGCAGCTCAAACAACACCGATCTATTATTTTACAATTCTGGAGATCAGAAGTCTAAAACAGGCCTCACTGGGCTGAAATCAAGGTGTCAGCAGAGGGGCTTGGCCCTTTCCAGAGGCTCTAGGGGAGAATCTCTTTCTTTGCCTTTTCCTCCTTCTAGAGGTTGCCCTCACTCCTTGACTCATGCCCCCTGCTCCCTCTTCAATAGCCCGTCAAGTCTCTCTCACATCACAGCATTTTTAAGATTTATTTTTTATTTATTTCTCTCCCCATCTGCCCCCCACCCCCTGCCAGTTGTCTGCTCTCTGTGTCCATTTGCTGTGTGTTCTTCTGTGTCTGCTTGCATTTTTGTCAGTAGCAACGGGAATCTGTGTCTCTTCTTATTGCGTCATCTTGCTGCGTTAGCTCTCAGTGTGTGCAGCACCATTCCTGGGCAGGCTGAACCTAACTTTCGCGCTTGGCGGCTCTCCTTAAGGGGCGCACTCCTTGTGTGTGGGGCTCCCCTATGCAGGGGACACCCCTGCGTGGCACGGCACACCTAACACACATTAGCACTGCGGGTGGGCCAGCTCACCACATGGGACAGGGCGCCCTGGGTTTGAACCTTACACCTCCTATGTGGTAGGCGGATGCTCTATCCGTTGAGCCAAGTCTGCTTCCCCCTAATTCCTTTCTTGACTTTTCCAAATTCTCACCATCTTTCAGGGCCCAGGGAAGGTCATCTCCCAGGAAGCCCTCCTTGCAAATGCCATCCACCTCGTCCTCCTCTCAAGTCCCCCTTTCTCATGGTAACACTCAACGAGGTCCTGTTAACATTTTACACATCCATCTTACCTCCTCAAGGGCAGAGACTGGGCCTCAGTCTTCCTAAAATAGAGCTTGGTGCATAATCAGGAAATACTGGATGGATTAAATGAATTTCAGAATAGGACATTATTTTAACTAGAGAGGAAAGGATGTTGTGGAATTAATTTGATGTCAGTAATCAGATCAGTGAAGATACATGATCTAGAATTTGGAAGCCACGGTTTGTTTTCTCAGTGAACAGAATGAATGGAAACCAATAGTCACTCAAAAACAAACAAGCAAAATCCCTAAGTTTGGTGTCACTGAATTACTAGGACGGGCTGTGGAATCTCATGCATGGCTGCATTTGAGAATAAGGGACCAATTTTCTTTTCTCAAGGAAAATCTGTGTGCAGCCATGCTTTGAATCAGGGGAATGAGCTAAACAACCCTTTCGGTTTCCTTTCTCTCTAGGAATCCAATGTCCCAAAGTGAGCAAAACTGCATGCTTCTCATTCGCTGCTTCTGTTTCTCCTCCCAACACAATTCTTTTGGGCTGAGTCTGTTCCTATACACCTAATGAGAAAAATGCTCAAAAGCAAATTACTCAGAATTTTCTATACTTCCCAGAAATCAGATGTGTTAATAAGAATAATAAATACTAGCTGCTGTAACAGACCCCAAATCTCAGTGTCCTAATGTCATCAATATTGATTTTTCACTCATTCACAATCTGATGCAGGCTGGGCAGCCCTCCTCCAAGTAAAGACTCAGAGATCAAGTCTCCTTACACCTGCGGCACCATCATCTTCAACACGTGACATCAGGGGTGCACAGAAGAGGAAGCAAGTGCTTGAAAGATGATGCAGGGAGTTTGATGGCCAAGCCTTCAAGTGGCACTCATCGTTTCTGCCCCCATTCCATTGGCCAGAAACCACTGAAATGGCCAACCTAGCCCCCAGGAAGACTGGGAATTGGGGTCCTCCTGCATGCTTGAGAAGAGGACATGGGATATCAATATCTGGCTTGCCCGTCTCCCTGTCTACAACATCAAAGCATTGGCTGTGGCCTCCTCTGAATATTTGGTCAATATGACACAAGTTTATCCTGACACTCAGATGTCTGCCTGGAGATCAAACCTGCAGATCCCTAACTTATTATGATATATCAACACCACCAGGAAGTGCTTTAGCAGCTTCTGACAGCTTGCCCAGCCTGTGTGCACAATTGAGTGGTAAATTCCTATGATTAAGAGTTCTCAAGTTCAGGAAGAGTGTAACATGCATCCTAAAGGAATTCATGATGGGTGCTGTGTTTTGCCTTTCTTTTCAGATGGCCAAGAAAGAGCCAGATTCCAGGTATTCAGCTTCATGACAAAGGAAGCAAAAGCTGGGCTTTTCTACTTTGACCCTTAGCCAGCAGGTGGCCCATGTCTGCAGGTGGTCAGAGGGGCGGCTGCACCCTTGGATGGGGGGCGACCTTCTTCCTCTGTGCCTGAACTGTGGAGCCTGGAACCCTCATTGACTGGGAATTGTCAAAGAGGACATCTGGGCCTACTTTCTAGTCTGTTCCATCTTCTAGCATTGACACCTCCAATTTAATCCTAGACAGCCTCTAAAGCAGTGAGAGGTTCCCCAGGGAAAGCTCAGCCCAAAGGGCAGGAGGCTTTTGGCACCACCCACCACACACACACAGAAGGAAAGGAAGACCAGCTTTGGCAGAATATTTGGTAGAATATTTTTCCATATAAAGGGCGGTATGGTCAACATGCATACTTGCCTTTGGTCCCTAATTCCTCTGAGGTTTTAAATTCTTTGCTATACCGCTCACACTTTGGTGAGAGACTGTATGTGAAAATGCTTTCCAGCACAGTGCCTGTCTGTGCAAATATACGGACATCTCCATTTTTAAATGATCCTTTCTTCTCGGTTCTAGGTTTCATGATAATCTCAAGAAGAGTTGTTCCTTCCACGGAAAAGAAGATCAGTTTATGGTTTCTCTGATCGCCAGTCCTTGCGCTGAGAAAGGGCCTGCTCCCACTGCAGATGGCTGGCTGGGGGCTAGCTCCTCCTCTCCAGAAGCCTGCCTGCTCTTACCCTCCGTTCCTACTGACGTCAGCTGACATACTCCCAAATGCCAGTGACTATTTCCCAACTCCTCCCACTTAGTCTTCCCTGAAATAATATTCTGAGGAGGTCCAAGTCGAGGAGTCTTCTGGAATGTTCTTCAAGTAAATCAATGAATACCACGCGAAGGAATGAGGAAGGCAATGTAACACAATACAGGCTTTTGAGCAAAGCTGGGGAGACTTTTGAGCGGACGCTGTCCTCAAGTCGTTAACACGCCTGTGCCCCACTTGTTAACACAACACGCCTTTTTACTGGGAAACAAAACGTTCTCCCTTCTGTCTCTTGCTGACATTACCCAGTGAAGATTCACTTATTGGGATAGAAATAAAAGCCAAGATGTCTTTGAACTCAACGTTTTATGTGTTTTCTTAACATTTTAGTCCGGGACATCTGTCTTCGCTTAAAAGCATATCTATTTATATCAACAACTGTTTACACTGAGTCCTTGGAGGCTGATTGACGCAGATGTTACACGATGTGGGTTTCTAATCCAATTCACATTGAAAAAAAAAATGTAGAATTTATCTCTACCCTTCTCCCAACCCAATAAAATGATATCCCAGAAATGTGCAAACCTTTTATTTTTCTATATACACAAAATATACCCTTTTAGGTTTTCATAACATGTGACTCATGTTGTTGTTGTCATGGATGGACTGATGAATCATTTTTGTTCTACAAGGGTGGCAAGACTGTATTCCTGGGGGAATAGGCTTGCTTGGAAGGTTGGTGATGGGATTACTCATTCAAACAGAGACCCATGTGAAGGAGCACACACAGGGATGCTTAGACCACCACTGTCTTGGCACCAAGTGCAGTGCAAGGGCAAGTTGGAAGTGGGTGGGGAAGACTGGGGGTGGCATTATGGCGTGCAGCAATGCCAGCGAATCAGGCATCCCTGTTGAATGGGTGGAGGAGAGACCCATAGCGGTGAAACCGCCCCACCTACATCTGAAAGTCTTCTCAAGCAATGGGATTTCTTGTAAGGCAGACTCTGGTCCCATGGTCGGAAGAGCTCCGGCTCATTTGGGGTCAGACCCTGCCTGGTCCAGGAAGTACTGTCTTTGCAGGGAGCAGATTCTTTCTCTTTCTGTCTGTTGTTCTTTCTTCGTTTCTGGGTCCCTTGCAAGTCCCAGTGACTTTTGGGATGAGCTTGTCAATTTGTACAAAGAAGTCAGCTGTGATTCTGAAAGGGATTGCACTGCATCTGCAGATTACTCTGGGTGGTACTGCCATTTTAACTGCATTAATCCTTTCAATCCATGAACATGGACTGCTTTTTTTCCAGTTATTTAGCTCGTCTTTAATTTCTGTCAGTCATGTTTTCAGGGTATAAGTTTTGCACTTCTTTTGTTAAATTTGATTCTCCTTCTTTGCCTTCTCTTCTTTACCGTCCTCCTATGTTCACCTCATTTATGAGGGCTCACAGGAAATTCAACTCTCCTCAGCATGTATTTATCTTCTGTTTGTGCCTAAAGAGTCTCCATATTGATGGACATATGTAAAGTGACATATGTTACTTTACATACACAGGAACTTCTCTGTATGGAGGATAATTTACATTGAATAAAAGTAAACACGAATTTACTAAAAAAACCAGGAACACCTATCACAGAAACAGTGGGACTTCACCTTGAAAAGTAAAACTAAAAATGATGGAAAAAAAGTAGCTTTTAGTTAATAAATTTTAGATTATATTTGCAACATCGGCCTTCAGGACACACTGAACAATTCTAGTAGCTTCTCGATCACTTTAACTTAACGAAACCTTGTATCATTCGCAAGATTTGAAGTCTCACTTTGTAATCTGTTTGCACTGTAGTTGCACAGAGCTTTCAGATGTTTTCAATATGTATCTGGTTCAATGGACTGCAACCAGGGGGGCTATGAGGTGTGGAGGGGGTTTGAATGTCATCTCCTTCTCTAAGTAGTCGGTTCATTAGGGGATATTTAAGAATTATGGTTATATTTGCTATGCAATAATATTATCACCATAAACATAGGATAAAGGCTCAGATAAAAAAGATCCTTGCACTTAACACGGGTTTATTATGATCCAGTCCCTCTGCCTTCATTAATTCATTGAAACCTCACAGTGACACAAAACATTCAAGCATTGCTGCCCAGTTTTACAGAGGCTCAGAGAGGCTAAACTACATGCCTGAGGACACAGAGTGGATAAGGGAGGAGGTGAGATCCGTAATCAAGTGTGTCTGATTCCGAAGGCTGGGACTCCACCCACCCCCAGCCCCTACACATTTCCTGCAGGCCGACTGTGCTGGGTGGCCAAGTATTTAAAAGTAACATGTGCCCACAGTCACCAGCCCTCGACATTCCAAACCTCGGAGCATCTGATCTTGATTAAAAAGAACCCCTCTCAAGTCAGTTGAAAGTTAAGGCTGGCGAGTGGGAGCCAAGGCAGGCACAGCTGCGGAGGGATGTTGTTTTAATTCTGCGCGCCCCTGTGGATAATTCTGCCACTTTCTACAGCTGTTACGGAGGATCTCAGCCTGCCCATTGAGAGCATCAAATAGAAACATTCCCAGGAGGAACACTTGCTCAAAAGGATAGAAACCCTAACCTGGAGATAGCTGTCTCGACAGGTCGGTTTTTTTTGCAAGTGGATTTGAATGAGTTGAGATCTGCTCTGACACAAGGCACCCCAAAGTCTTCATGACCACGACCGTCCTCAGATGAAACCTCAGCCGCATTCTGCTGCTTCTTTGTTGTCAAACACCGTTTGAAGCAGTCTGGCAGCACAGCACTAAGGACTGTTTTTACTTGCTCTTACGGGGTTCTGTGAAAAACCCTGGTAGTCACTTCAAGTGTCGTGTGTGCAGGGTGTAGAGGGTGGACTACAAATGGTCAGGGGGCGTGTGCGAGTGGAGGGACCGAGGTCCCGGAGCGTTTGCTGTGGCAGCTGTGATTGCTGCCAGGGTGCCCCATCCACAGGTGAAACATGCCGTGGGGGGGGGGGGGGAGGTGATGGTTTCAGTGAAGAAAGTCAGAATTCCTGGGCGAGCCAGACTCTTGCAGGTGAAGTTTCAAGCAGGTGACCCTTAAGTTCCTAGATATTTCTAGGGAAGGGTTGAAGAGGAGGGACTTGAACTTGAACAGAGGGAACAAGGCACAGCAGGTCATTCCAACTTAGTGCTGAGGAGGCTTTGCTGTGCCGGCTCCACGCTGCTCTGAGAATTTAATTTTTGAGACTGGTGGTAGGCTGCAGCCAGAACGATTCTCCTTGAGTAAGCAACTCTCCCAACCATCGTGGTTATCAGAAAAATTACTTCTATGACACGTTTAAGGTTGATGCATACCATCTCATGGCAAACGTACATCCAGTGAACTAAATACCAAGCCTTGTTCATCTTTCATGTGGGGAGTAGGTATGGATGTGACATGTCTACAATTAGGCTTAATTAAAACCACCCACTTAGAGCAGGCTGAAAGCTCAGCATTTAAAAATAGGAGCTGAGTAATTAGGGTCGTTAATAGGAACTGATTATCTATTTCATGCCGCTTGAAAAATAAATAGGGATCAGCAGTTCTCCCGGTTGAAGCTTTCACTGAAAACGCAGAAGGCAGAGCAAAGCTTCTTTAGAGGGAACCCCTCATGAGACCCCCGGAATGGCCCGGGGGTCTTCATTTTCCTCCTGTTTTATGATAGCCTGTGCCTCAAAGCCTCGGGGTCAGGCTGCGGGAAGTGTGTACTGCCCCCGGCGAGGAGGAGAAGGAAGCGCCCCTCCGGGGATGGGGAGGGGTGAGCTAAGTGCAGCCCCCCACCTGGAGCCTGCCTGTGCCTTCGGGGCGCTCCCCACTCCGGCGGGGCTGGGGTTCGCTACTGTGCGGAGTCTGCCGGCGCCCCGTGAAGCTGCCTGCGCCAGTCCTGGCTCAGCCACAGCCTACGGCCACCTGCCCCGAAGGGAGCCGTCTGTGCACCTGCAGCTGCCACCCTTCCGCCTTCCCGGCTTCAGGAGCCTCCGCCGTCACGAGACAAGGGCATCTTGCAAGGCAGGGCTGAGCCCGCGGTGCCCGCCTCTCCAGAGCCCCGGGCCCACGCCAGGGGGCTCAGCCGCCGCGCGCGCCCGCGGGTGGAAGGGACGGGAACGCGTGGGCAGGGGAGGGCAACGGAGTGGCGCCGGAGGCTGATGGGGAGGGGCTGGCGCCTGGGGGAAGACGAGGGATTTTAGGGCCATCGTTTTCCTCCTGGGAGAAAATCTAGGTTTTTGAGTTGGGTTGGGTTTTATTAACAATAAATGTGGGTGTGGGTGTGCGGCTTAACGCGCCACCCACCTGGTAAGAGGCGGAGCGCTAATTCCTTCCCTTTCGAAGGGAACTCATCTCATCTGTGTTCTCCAGGCTGGGAAGGCCCTTGCCAAGCTCTGAGCGGGTTTCCTTTGAGGCTCCTGTGAGTGGGGGTCAGCTGCAGGACACAGGCCTTCTCCCGGGGTCTGAGGTCACAGCTGTGCCACCCAGAAATCCTGTGATACGTTTTGGGTATTACCGCTTATCCTTACTTCATAGTTCTACATGTGGAGTCCGTCTCGTTCCCAAAATATTCGCTCCGGGTTTTTTTTTTTGGGGGGTGGGGGTGGGGAGGAGGGTGGTTTGGTTCAAATAACAAAATGATGCAGATCTGTTTCTGATGTGTTTAAGAGGTTGATTAAATAGGATTTTCTGCCCATTTTAAAATAAAAAACAGTCCCTTTGGGAAAGAGAGAACACAGAGCTTTTTGCTCTTGGCCCTATGGATAGTAGGCCCTATGGATAGTAGCCAGGGGTAGTCCCTGGCTGTGCGGAGCTGCGCTGCGTGCTGTGGGGGTTTTAGCAGCACCCCTGGGCCCCAGGCCCTGGGTGCCAGTAACACCCGGTCCACCTCGTTGTGACAGTGAAAAACGTCTCCAGATATTGCGGGATGTCTTCTGAGGGGCACGTTCAGCTCTGTTTGAGAACCATTGTTCGAACACAGTTAATCAAGGTGAAGAAAATGAATTCTGCCTTTCAAATGTCGAAAATATCTTGAACAAACTTTGACTTCTTGAGGCATCCAAAGGATTATTGAATTTCAAGATTGTTTGTCCTCTTCATGAAGAGAAATGAAGTCTTTGACTTTTTATTAATCACTTTTTTTTTTTTTTTTGCTTTTCTTCGATTTACATCCAAAATGTTTAGGATTTAGGAATTAAATGGCAGACTCCCCATCCTGCACTATAGACCTTAGGTCTGAATGAAGATAAAAATAGGTAATTTCCGCTGGCTTTTCAACTCCTTTCTACATTGACCAAATTTCTAACCAACCATAACCACTCATTCTCACGGAGGCTTCTATCGTAATCATTTTCTTGCAGCCTCTGGAGAGATGCCTCACCCTGCGGTCACAAGTGTAAGCTTGGAAAGTGGTGGTTTTGTCTTCTTTTCTGCTTCTCTTCGTGACCTTCTTAAAATCTGTTGATATCTAGGCTTTGCTGTGCACCAGTGAATGTACAGGAAGTTGCACCCGTGGAAGCATGTGATGGACTTCCCCCAAGGTGCATTATAGATTTAGAATTGCCCATGTATGATACAGAGCTACTCTCGGTGGATTCAAAATTACCTTCTGAGATAGGTCCACATTTACCAATGCAGAAGATGTCCAGAATGTCCAGTGAGTGAAAAAGCAAGTGGTAGAACTACATGGTTTTAAAATGAAATGAAATGAAACAAAATGGTGTGTGAACGTGACTGTATGGCAGTTCTTAGAGAACTTAGAGAAAGTTTGACTAAGAATGCCCATCTTGTGTTAGAAGTGGTTGTTTCTGGGAAAGCTGAATGTGGAGGGAAAGTTTGGGGGTGGAGTGGAGGCAGACACTTCTATTTCTTACTTTACAAGCTTCTACATGGTTTTACATTGTTTGAATTATGCACTACTTTTATTATTTAAATAAGGGCAACTTTCTGTCTATCGAGAACGTTTGTCATGACAAGTGGCACTTGGTGTTTTCACTTTTATTTCCTAGTTATAATTTCAGTTTCAGTTTGAATATGGACATCATTTCCCACCTGTCCTTGGCTTTCCCCCAACCAATACCAGTCAAATAGTTTCACTTTGTCCCCCCCCAGCTGGGTGGGGGAGGAGATGCAATTGCACTTTGGGAGTTATTTTCTACATCCGCCCAGTGTTCCTTTTGGGGACAGAGGCTGGGCCCGCGAGGCTCCCCCCATTTCTTCCCCATCCCTGAGGGCTCTTGATCTGCAGAGGCGCAGAATCCGACCTTGGCAATTACAGACTCCCGCAGAGCCCCCGCAGAGTGGAGGAGTGGTTAGAAGTTGGAGAGGTGAATGCTGGCCCTGAGCAAGCACACAAACACTCACAGCCTGTGTTCCTTAATAGCAGTTCCTTCTATTAAGCTGGTTCGAAAGGACAGGAAAAAACCGGCCCCAGGCAGGGCAGGAGCTAAACCTAAGACCTGCCGTGTTAGAACAGGATGGAATGTCCTCTGCAGGGCTTGCTTCTTTGACTGCTCTAGTTACGGAATCTCCCCTAGGGTGGTGGGGGGGCTTAGGCTTGGAGGTTGGGGAGCGAGCTGGTCCCTCTGCTAGGTTTCTTTTCAGCCCCAAGTTCTAAGATTTCACGGCCCCTTTCCTCTTCCCCCTTCAGAAGTGTGAGCCCCTTCTCCCACACCTTTCTCCTCTTATCCCCAGAAGAACTGCCCCATCTACTGCTCCCCAGCTGTGTGTGCCTTCGGGTTCAGGCTTTGGTCACGTGGTGCTTCAGTTTCCCCAAAATAGCGTGAGGATGTTGGACCAGAAGGTCTTGAAGGTTCACTCCACTGCCAATCTTCCAGGATTCCTGCACCATTGATAGAGGCCGCTGCTCTAACCACCTGTGAGCTCTGTCAGCTACCTCTGGAAGCAGGTGGGCTATGAACTGCTCTAGAGAGGGCGTGTCAACTCAAGGAGGGGAAAATCTGATGTCGCAAAATCTTCTAAAGAAAAAGGGCTCTTCAAAGCTCGAACCACCACAGGCCTCTTTTACCCTCACTGTAGTGCAGACCCGAGCTGGGAGTAGGGCACCCATCCCTCCATGTCCTACTTAACCCACCCACACAGTGCCAGCCCAGGGCCCAAGCTCCACTGCCTTACTGCCAAAAGCACCCTTCCCTGAGGGTCGGTGCTGGGACCCAGGCCAGCTTCCTACTTCGCCCATCAGAGTGTCCCTGTCCTCAAGGACAGATTGAGGCTTCATTGCACCTTTGGGGCAAGGTCCCAAATGACTTGGAGGAAAATGGGGCTCTACGATAGTTAAGATCCTTGGAGAGGGAAGTGGATGTGGCTCGAGCAGCGAGCTCCTGCCTACCACATGGGAGGGCCCGAGTTTGGTTCCTGGTGCCTCCTTTTTTTTTTTTTTTTTTAAGATTTATTTATTTATTTATTTAATTTCCCCCCCTCCCCTGGTTGTCTGTTCTTGGTGTCTATTTGCTGCATCTTGCTTCTTTGTCTGCTTCAGCAGCACGGGAAGTGTGGGCGGCGCCATTCCTGGGCAGGCTGCACTTTCTTTTCACGCTGGGCGGCTTTCCTCACGGGCGCACTCCTTGTGCGTGGGGCTCCCCCACGCGGGGGACACCCTTGTGTGGCACGGCACTCCTTGTGCGGATCAGCACTGCTCATGGCCAGCTCCACACGGGTCAAGGAGGCCCGGGGTTTGAACCGCGGACCTCCCATATGGTAGACGGACGCCCTAACCACTGGGCCAAAGTCCGTTTTCCTCCTGGTGCCTCTTAAAGAAGAAGAGCAAGACAGTGAGCTGACACAACCAGATGACTCAACAAAGAGACACAAGGAGGAAAACACAATGAGAGACACAACAAAGCAGGGAGTGGAGGTGGCTTAAGCAATTAGGTGTCTCCCTTCTAGTGCTTCCTAAAAAGAAGACGAGCACACAATGAACAGACATAGCAAGTGCAAACAAGTGGGGGACAGGGGGAGAAATAAATAAGTCTTTAAGAAAAAGATCCTCAGAAGAATGAGAAGATTGTGCTTTTCTGGGTCAAGAATGGAATACTATAAAAAAGCAGCATCCAGAAAATAACAACAACAAACATTGGGAAATTAACCACATGATAGGAGAAATGAGAGACCCAATAGAAAGACTGGAAGAGTTGAACAACTCCTATCAGAAAATAGAAACAACAAAGAGAGGGAAAAAAATGAGAAAAAATATAAGAGATTGGAGATCTAGGATGAACCAGGAGGTGCAGTACCCAGAGGGAGGACAAAGGACATGCAGAATCCTCAAAGACACTCTTCAAGAAATGTTTCCAGAAGTGAAGGACACCAGCTTGCAGAGTGCAAGGGCACAAAACATCAAATAAAAATAGACCCATAGGAAGGCACATCATTGTGAAATTTCAGAACCAGGGCAAAAAAGAATATTCTATATGTTTCCAAGGGGGGATAAAAAAGGTAACATATAAAGAAATCGGGTATCAGATTGGCTTAGTTTTCCCAAAAGCAGCCCTAGGAACTAGAAGACAGTGGAGAATGCTTTTAAAATTCTGGAGAAAGATGATTGTCACCTTGGAATTCTATACCTATAGAAACAACCAGTTCTATACCAGGAGAAACTGTCAGTCAAGTATGAAAGCAAAATAAGACATTTTCAAAAATTTGGTGGTAGGGAGGCAGCATTAGAAGGAATTAGAAGCAAGGTTCAATATTCATCCTACAACAACAGTTGATCTTAAAAACAGTTCTAAAGGAAAAGAGTCAGAAACATAGTAAGATAAATAACACTAATTCAAAGTGCTTGCACAAGAAAATATATGCATTTTGCAGACCTTTGGCAAATGTAATCCCAGGCATGAAGGAGGAAGAAAGGAAGAGAATGGAAATAGGAGGAAAAGTGAGGAGTGGGTGAGAGGAATAAAGAGCCAATAGATTACACAGGGGCTGTGGTGACTTCCACCGAAATAATCTCAGGACCCTTTACCAGTTGTGCAGAATCTGAAAGCTTTCATCAAAAGATCAGAAGCCAAATGACTATGCTTGTGAGCTGATAAACCCAAAATAATAACAAGGCCTAGAGCAACTTTGTGCCTGGGAATTTCCTTCTGTCAGCCTTCATGTTACTCAAATGTGGCCAGTCTCGAAGCCAAACTCAGCATGTAAATGCAATGCCTTCCCCCCAGCGTGGGACATGACACCCGGGGATGAGCCTCCCTGGCAACGAGGGACCACTATCAACTACCAACTGATGATGCAACTGGAAAATGACCTTATACGGAAGGTTCAATGCAGATCAGCAGAATATCCATGTCTACATAAAATACCATGACTTTAAAATGCTGTTTGACCTAAAGTAAGGGGGAAATGGAAAGGAGAAATGAGTTTATATGGCTACGAGTTTCTAAAAAAGAGTCTGGAGGCTGGCAGAAGGTTTGCCCTCATGCACAACTGAGCAGAGTCAGAGAGACAGATAAAGCAGATACAACCCCCAGATATTGGTTCCTTTGAGGGCTAAAGAGACCCATGGGAGTTATGGTCATGGCCGATGGGGTTAACTACCAGGGCAGATGGCCCCTCTTTGGAAATGGTGTTTATGTGTGATGAATCTGGACTCAGATGGGATCTCCCTTCATAAGACTTTCATGCTAATGTGCTGGAGGTGCAGTTAATGTTGGGGTTTAAGATATATTTAGGGGATTTGAATCTCTGGACTGACAATGTGATAGCCAGATCCTGAGCCTCAACAGACTCCAGCACCTACAATCTGATTTATTGGACTTACCACACTCAGCTAAGATGGAGGTGAAGAAGGACAACCACCACACCATGGAGCCTAGAGTGATTACAACTGAAAATGGGAGGATTGCATCCAGCATCCAGGTGGAATCTGAGCCTCCTCTTGACATAAAGGTGCAATGGACACAACCAATCCAGTGTCCACATAGAAGAGGTGGCATTGGATTGGGAAAAGTGGACATAATGGACAAAGGGTATGGGGAAAGGCAGGAAGAGATGAGAGGTGGAGGCGTCTTCGGGACATGGAGCTGCCCTGGATGGTGCTTCAGAGGTAATCACCGGACATTGTAAATCCTCACAGGGCCTACATGATGGAATAGAGGAGAGTATGGGCCATGATGTGAACCAATGTATATGAGGTGCAGAGGTGCCCAAAGATGTACTTACCAAATCCAATGGATGTGTCATGATGATGGGAACGAGTGTTGTTGGGGGGGGGGAGAGGGGGGGTGGGGGGGTGGGGTTGAATGGGACCTCACATATATATTTTTAATGTAATATTATTACAAAGTCAATAAAAAATAAAAAAATTAAAAAAAAAAAAACAAAAAAAAAACAAAAGATCAGAAGCCAGGGGAGCAGATGTGGCTCAAGCAGTTGGGCACCTGCCTCTCACACGGGAGGTCCTAGGTTCAGTTTCCAGTGCCTCCTAAAGAAGACAAGCAGACTCAGTGAGCTGATGCAATGAGCTGATGAATGAGCAGACACAATGAGCAGGGAGCAGATATGGCTCGAGCAGTTGGGTACCTTTCTCCCACATGGAGGTCCCAGTTCAGTTCCTGATGTCTCCTAAAGAAGATGAGCAGACACAATGAACAGAGACAATAAACAGACACAATGAGCAGACAGATGAAGGAGTCATCTCAGGGAGGAAAAAAAAAGGTCAGAAGACCAGCTCTGCCAGAACGTGTGCTGGTCAGATAACCTTTCAGAGATTCAGTTTCCTCCCCTCTAACAGGCTAAAAATGACAATACCAAGCTTTGTCAAGTTTGAGGATCAGGTTAAATTTAGATGGGTAAAGGATGTAAAAGCAGATTATCAGTGATAAAGCACCGCACACATCCCAATTATTATTTTGCAAATCAAGAACCCAATCTTCATATGGGTCCTCTGTTTTAAGTGGTTTTTAATTAAAAAAATTTTTTTTCTCTGTATTTTTTTTTTTAATGTTACATTCAAAAAATATAAGAGGTCACCATATAGCCCCCACCCCCTTCACTCCACTCCTCCCACATTAACAACCTCTTTCATCATGGTGGCACATTCATTGCATTTGGGGAATACATTTTGGAGCACTGCTGCACCGCATGGGTAATGATTTACGTTGTAGTTTATACTCTCCCCCAGTCCAGCATGTATAGGACCTTGTAATAGGAAACATTGTTTTATGTGGTTTTGATCTTATCAAATCAGTAAGTTCTGAGAATTATTACCTGCTTTTCATCAGAAAGCACACTAGCAGGGTTTTGTCTGAAAATGTTTTCCACTGTGTCATCTCATGCTGTTTTGACCGGTGTCTTGGTTTGCCAGGCCGCTATGATAATACCATGCAATGGGTTGCCTGAGCAACAAGCATTTATTGGCTCGTGGTTTCAGAGGCCACAAGTCTACAACCAAAATGTGGCAAGACCATGTTTTCTGCTCAAAGTCAAGCTTTTTGGTGCTGGCTGCTGCAGTCATTGGGGTTCCACGGCTTGCGTTGCATCTCTCCTGCCACATGCCCCCTCTCCTTGCGCCCATTCCCCTGACTTCTGGTTTCCGGCTTCTCCTGGTGGCATTCTCTGACCTCTGGCTGGTTTCTTCTTACTGCCTTCAGTAATATGGGTCAAGACCGTCCTGCTTTGCTGGCTGCATTTTACCCAGAAGGAGCATCTTCTAGAAGTCCTAGTTACAAGGGGCTCACACCTACAGAAGTGCGGAGTAAGAGGAAGATCCGTCCTTAGCTGGGGAATGTGTCTCCATCAGCCACACCCCGGGGGAGCCTCGTCGTTCAGAGCCGCCTCGTTCTCCCTTTCAGTGGCCACCTGCGGAGGCAGGCAGCCCAGGGGAGAGTTTGCCCCCACTGCAAGGATCCAAAGAGGAATGGACCTCCTACTGAATACAGACATAAACCACACCTAAACGTTTCGAGTCCTTGGGCAGGTTTGGAAGAAGGACTTCTAGGTTGGTTTTTACCACATTGGCCTTCTGCTGAGCACCATGGAAGAAGGCTGCCTGTCTTAGCAGTGAAGTGCCTTCACCTGCCTGGTCCCCGGGGCTTCGTGTGTGACAGGGTGTTTGCCCATGATTTATTAGAGAGTCGGGAACATTTGTGGGATTGTGTGGGAATACAAGATTGCCTTCTGGTGAAAACTTGAGCCAAGGTTTGTTGGCATCTTGGATGGTGGCTGTGTTTACGTACAAACCTGAAACCCAACCAGGCGAACGGGACGGAATCTCCCAAGGTCTCAAGTGTCTTCTGGCAGAAGAGCTTCTGGAAAATACCGGAGAAACATAAACCGCTGTGAAGAAAGACCCAGTATGTACTTGACCCTAAGGCAGAGGCTGCCTAAGTGCAGGAGGGGCCTCCAGAAAATTTGAGAAACTTCCAGAAATGGCTGCTTGGCTATATTACAGGAATGAAAAATCCTGAAAACTTTTTCTTGGTTTAACAAAATTGTTCAGGCATGCAGAGGCCCCGGGCTGGGCCTCGTGGGAACACCAAGGAGAGTCAGACATTGTCACCGGGGTTGTAGGGATTGACTGTGTGTGTAGAGCACCAGGAGGCCGAGGCAGTCAAGACGACTCTTTGGCTTGTGATGCAGGGCAAGGTAGACTGTTCCTCTGTTCACTTCCCTTCTTTCCACCTTGCTTGCTTTGCCTCTTCAATCCTTGGCCTTCTTTGGCTGGTAGCTGCACTAACCAAATGCTCTGCCTCCTTGTCACAGGGCCTCTCCCCTGTCTGCCTGTCTCTGTGTCCAGATGTCCCTCTTCTTAGAAGGACACCAGGGCCCGCCCTCATCCAGTTTGACCCCATTCTAAGTATGCACCCCTGCAAAGACCCTGTTTCCAAACAAGGCCACATTTGGGGGACCAGGGATGAGGACTCGTGCATGTCTTTTGGGGGACACAGTTCAACCCCTAACGGTGGAAGAAGTAATCCAGGGCAGGAAGACAAGCTGGTTAAGGTATTTAAAAACATCTTTTCAAAGGCATCAAAAGGGAGCTAGAGAGTAAAGACTTGCTCGTCCAGGAAGTGGGGGAGGATAGAAGGCCCTGGTAGGGAGCCTGGGGTTGGGGCTGCTTGTTATTTTGATTTGTGGAGGGGCATCTAAAAGGTAGAGCTGCCGAGAACATTGTGGGGCCACCAGTATGGAGACAGAAACCCAGGGCTTGCCAAGAGGAGAAAGGAAACATTAAAGGTAAGAGCAGGTACCAGTGAGCATATAATATGTCCATGTACAAGCATTTAACGGAGAGAATCGACAAAACCAAAAATGGTTCTTTGACAAGACTAATGAGATTGATAAACCCTGGCAAGTCTGAGAGGGAGGGGAAGACACCAATAACCTGAGGACTTAAAAAGGGGCCAACTCTACAATTTCTGTAGTAAGAGGCTATCATAGATAACTTCATGGCAAAACATTTAAAAAATTAAGATGATGATGGACAAAAACTTAGAAAAAATGCGAGCTTCCAAATGACAGTTTTTAAAAAAAGGAAAGTTGGGATAGTCTTGTAATTATTGAAATAACTGAATTCAGAGTTTAATATTGTTCCCCACACACACACAAATCTCTGAGAGCAGATGGTTTCAATGGCAAATTAACATATACTCGTTAAAGGGCAGAAAATATCACTACAATTGTACAAACTCATCTATGAAGTAACAAAGAGAACCACTGCTCAACTTGTTCATGAGAGCATATCCCTGATACAGAAACCTGATGATGACATTTCCAGAAAGGAGAATTATAGGCCACTCTCACAAATGAGCATAGATGCAAAGAAATGAAATTGAATTGTAAAAAATCAAATCCAACCTTTAGAAATAGGTTAACACATCATGACCAAGCTAGGTTTAATCAATGAATGCAAAGTTGGTGAACATTTGAAAAAGCAGAATAAAGGAGAAAAATAATAAGATTTCATCAATAGATGTAGGGAGAGCAGTTTATAAAATTCAATATCCATTCATGACAAAAACTTAGCACATCAAGAAAGGATGGGGCATCCATGATTTGTAAATGGATTTCTCTAGAAAATCCATAACAAACCTCATTTTTATTACTGAAATATTGAAAGCTTTACCTTTGAGATCAACAACAATCCAAAGTTGTCTGTTATTACTACTTCCGTTCTCTCTACAGTAGCGATTCTAGCTAGCACAGTTAAGCAAGAAAAAGAAACACAAGGTATACAGTCTACAAAGGAAGACATATTAATAAAAACTGTCAGTATTCTCAATTGATGTGATTTTATAGATAATAAAAATAAGTAGGATTCAGATAAATCATTCATATACATAAGCTAGGCAAGGTCGTTTGATAGGAAGTATACATACAAAACTCAAATTTCTCAATAGGAAAGTGGTCAAGAGAGCTGACAACTCTTGACAAAGAGGATAATTCAAAGGATCAATAAATATAGGAAAAAGATGACCAGGTTCATTAGTAATCAGAAAAAAATCAAATTAGAAAGGCATTGATCCACTAATTAAAAATAAAAGCCACAGTATCCTCCCCAGAGTGGCTAAAAATAAAGGGAGTGTCCGTGTCAAGGATGGGTGAAGACAGGAGTATTAGAAGCTCTCCTACAGATACTGCTGGCCCATCCACTGAAGGAGGCTGTTTGGTATGATCTACTAAAGTGAAAGGAAGCTGTGCCCGCCCTCTTCAAGTCAAGAGCAAGGGCGAACAGGGCAGAAAGCCAGGAAAAGGCAGTGGCTGTCTTCGGAGAGCGAGAGGATATTGTGCAGGGAGGGGCCTTTAGGGGATTCCAGTTCTTTCAGTGTTCTTGGCCTTGGGGCAGTGGCACAGATGCATCTTCTGTGATAGTCATTGAGTGGTACATTTTTGATTTGTACACTTTTCTGTATGTATATTATATTTCTCAAAAAAGTGTTAAAAACAACATTGTCTCTAGATATTAAAAATACAAAGTTGGGAAGCAGATGTGGCTCAAGTAATTGAGCTCCTGCCTACCACATGGGAGGTCCCAGGTTCCATTCCTGATGCTTCCTGGAGAAGATGAGCAAGACAGTGAGCTTGCACAATGGGTAAGTATGGTGAGCTGATGCAACATGATGACGCAACTAGGAGACACAGAAAGGAAAGACAAATGAGAGGCACAACAAAGCATGGAGCTGAGGTGGCTCAAGTGACTGAGTGCCTCTCTCCTACCAGGTTCGGTTCCTGGTGCCTCCTAAAGAGAAGATGAGTAGACAGCACACAGAGAATGGACACAGAGAGCAGACAGCGAGCACAAACAATGAGGGGGGTGGATAAATAAATAGAATACATCTTTAAAAAATTAAAATAAAAATGGAAAGTTATTTGGATCAGTTGATGGAAAAGGTTTAGGTATCCACAGGTAGCAAAACTAGGTAAGCTGTACCAGGGTGCCCTGAGGAGGCTCAGTTTACCTGTGTGTGCTCCTTGTTCTGTAACCATGGTGATGAAGAACACCTTTCATTGGCTAGAATGGAGGAGGAATAACCAATCATCACCATCAGCCTATTCACACGGCACTTTTTTTTTTTTTTTTTTTTTTTGCACTGAATAGACAAGGAAGGTCAGAGATAAAATGTTTCCAACACATTTTAAAATTTAGACTGGGCTAAAGAAAAAGCAGTGCTGCTGTGAGAAAACACCAGAATAGCTGAGAGCCTGTTAGAGAACAGATTTCAAGGACTTGTGCCTGCTGCCAAAGCTAAAAGACACAAGATGTATGTTCTATGGAGTCATTGAATCCACACGGCATGGATCCAATCCACAGCCACTGTGGCAAATGGTGAATCCACACAGGACAGAGCTGAACACGGATCAGGGTCTGCATGGAGTCTCCTCATCTGGTGGGGTGGCCAATAGCCCCCCGGGAGTGTTGTGCTCCTGCCCTGGACTTGGCACAATGGACCCTGGTGATAACGTTGGCTGAAGTTGTGGACTGCGCAGTGCTCTGCTTCCCTGGGAACAAGGGCTCAGGATCTGTGTTCCATCACAATTGCAAGAAGAGACCACACCTCTGTAGCACTTTATGGCCTATGAAATTCATTTGCATACATCAGTTTCATTCTTTTTTGTTCTATCCCTTTGAGTAGGTTAATCAGCTCCAAGGCCCAGGTTGACGAAGTGGCTTTGTTCAGGGCCACATGGCTGGTAACAGGATGACGTCCTCAGAGTTCCAGTTTAGAACCTGCTCCCTGTAGCAGGGGTTCCCATCAATGGTCCTCGGAGTTCCTGCTTGGGGCTCACAAAACCGTAAAGACGATTAAGGAATGTCTCATACACTCACGTGCCCCGGGGTTTACGTGCTTATATTCATGGTATGCGATACAAGATGAAATCCTTTAAGGTTGTTAAGGAATTCCCAGTGCCTCTTGGCATGATTTTTCTTGGTTAATTATTTCCACAAGTATTTATTGAGCACCTCCTCAGCATCAGGTGCTTTTTAAGAAACCAGGGGGTGAAGCAGATTTAGCTCAACAGATAGAGCATCCGTCTACCACATGGGAGGTCCAGGGTTCAAACCCAGAGCCTCCTGGCTCATGTCGAGCTGACCCACACGCAGTGCCGATGCACGCAAGGACGGCCATGCCTCGCAGGGGTGTCCCTCACGTAGAGGAGCCCCACACGCAATGAGCATGCTCCGTAAGGAGAGTTGCCCAGTGCAAAAAAAGTGCAGCCTGCCCAGGAGTGGCGCCGCACACGCGGAGAGCTGACACAGCAAGATGATGGAACAAAAAGAGACAGAGATTCCCAGTGCCGCTGACAAGAATGCAAGTGGACACAGAAGAACACACAGCGAATGGACACAGAGGGCAGACAACTGGGGTGGGGGGGGGGGGAGGGAAATAAAAAATAAACCTTAAAATGAAACAAAACACAACCCGGGGGCATTACAGAAGTGAAGGAAGTGAATGAGTAAAGCAATGATATCATTGAGAGAGTATTCATGTGATGGAGAAAATGCCCTAAGGGGAGAGAAAGTGGCTGCGAAGGAGGGGAGGGGAGGATGGTGGAGCGCGCTGCCCTCCAGTAGGCTGAGAGGGTACCAGCCCCGGGCAAAGCTCCCCAGGGGCAGCTCCCTTTCTCCTGGCAGAGGGGAGATGCCATTGGGAAAATTGCTTTGGTAAAGAAAGGTGATGGCTCTGGTCATTGCAAAGGACCTCTTCTCCTTCACTGAGCAGGAACCATATTTATAACTCTAAAAGACTGTGATAGTCATTTAATGTAATGGGGCAGCTTATGAGAATCACATTGTCATAATGCTTTTAAAGTGGGTCTCAAAGAAAATTATTATGTTTGCTCGGCATTTGTAAAAAGATGACTGATCTCTGAGACAAAATGTCCTAGTTCTAAGTTTAAACACGCTTAAAACGAAAAACAACCCCCCTCCCCCCGCAAAAAAAAAAACAACCCACAAAAAAGCCTCCTTAAAAATCTGTGAACTTTTGAAATATCTGACTTTTTGCCCAAGGAATTCTCACCCTTTCCTGTCACGATAATAGACGTGTGACTTCAACTTGGCAAATCTCATGGAGCAGCTAGAAGAAAAACTGCCTACCAGCAAGATATTATCAAAGGAACAAATGCATTTTCATTTTAAGAACAATTAAGAACGGCTCATCTTGGCTTTCAGTGAACGATGTCTCCTTGCCAGAATTTTCTCCAATTACATAATAAATAACGTGTGCTTCATACTTCAGATGACTTCCCCATTCGTTTTACAAGCTGCAGCTCGCCTTCCAAACTTACAGCACATGAGGCTGTAAACCCAACACCGGGGAACGGAATGTGCCCTGGACTCAGAGGCTCTATCTACTTCGCCTCCTTCTCACTTATTTTTTTTCATATTATTGGGCTTGTCTAAACAACTCACCCCGGTCTCTAATGAATCCTAGATAAGACCAGGAAATGATAAGCTAAATACTGCATTAAAAAAACTTCAAAGAGGAAGGGAGAGATGACTTCATATTTTTAGTCACATCAGCTTGCTTCTCCCACCTCCTGATTTTCCAGAAATTGCCAATTTGGGGCCACGGCGTTGGAGGGATCGTCTCGGTGTCCAGAGGCAGCAGCGTGAACGGCCTGCATGGCCAGGCCCCGTGGACCTGTCCCCGGCTTTGCTTGTTTCCTCTCCTCTTCCGGGGAAGAGCTGCTTGTCTGGTGGCTCTTCCTGCAGAGGTTCAGCCAATGACACCCGGCCATCTGTTTTTTTTTTCCCAAAACAAAGTACATTTATTTTACCCTGAGACAAACACAGCCAAATTGCCGTGGGAATTACAGAGCCCGCTGTGGGGGCAGCAGGTGGACTGCTCCATGTGGCTTCCCATCTGGCCCAGCGGTCCAGCCCTCGTTGGGGCCTCCGAGAAAGTGGACCCCCTCCTGGGGGGCGACGGGGGTGTGCCCAGCCCTGAGCCACGTCCTGGGGGAGTCAGGCCCCACACGGCCTTCCGCCCCTGTGAGGGTCACAATGGAGGAGGGAGGGGGCACTCCTGGGGGAAGGAGAACGACCACATCCGAAGGGCTTCTCCCCACCGGCCTCTCTCCCTGACCTGTGGGGCCCTCTCAATGACCTTGGGGTGACATTTTAGACCCGAGGAAGCCAAGGCTCCTGGAGGGAAGGGGCTTCCTGACACCCAGTTTGTGGGACCTTGTCACGGCAGCCGAGGAAACTCGTGTCACCTCCCAAGTCCCATTTTCAAGGATGGGGCCATGGGATGGAGACGCGCTGTTCTCTGGAGTGTGGGGAGAGAGCAGGCAAAGCACAGTCCAGAGACTTGGAGAGCAAGCCAGGGCAGTGTCACCTTCCCCCACAGCCTTGCTCCCCTGGGGCAGGACCCAGAGCCCGGCCCAGGAAGGTGCCAGTCTTGAGGGTGTCGAGGCCTGGGGTGGGGGGTGGGAAGCTGTCCGGGAGCTCACGGGGCGCGGGGAGGGAGATTCTCGGGAGGGCTGCCTCCCTGCTGATGTGGCAGGGCGTCAGTGAGCAGGTGGCTTTGCTCTCCCGCAGCAGGAGGCAGCCTTGAGTCCCTGCGAGTGACAGAATGGCTCGGGGTCAAGACACAGCTGTTCTCATCTTCCCAGTAGATGGATTTTCTTGGGTCTGATGCCACAGCCTTGGCTCCTGGGAGAATAAGAAAATGACTCTGCAGGGGAGGGGAGCAGAGCGATGGTGAGGAGAGCAGAAAGTGAGCTTGGAAATGATGTAATGGGCCAGGAGGATTTCAGAGGGGGTGGATGATACGTGATAACAACTGGGAGAAAATAGAGGGGAGATGAAGGGGTCCTAGAAAGCTCTGCGTTGGCCCATGAGATGAACCCAAAAGGTTTTCAAGAAGCTGATGAAAGGAAAAGAATAGGTCGGGAAAGATGAAAGAAACAGAGGGAAGGGATAATGGGCAGAAAATTGGAAAGTACAGCTGAGCAAAGTAAGCTTTTAGCTTTGTACAGTCACTGACTTCTACCTATCCAGAGATTCCCTCCTCATCCTGCGTTGAACTTCTTTGCTTTATGAGCAGGTGTGAGACCTCCCCAAGCCCTGGCCGGTGGTGATGGGCACGTGCCCTTGAACTCAGAGCTCCAGGGACAGCCTCACTGCCTGTGGATCCCTGGGGATCAGTTCTCAGGGACTCTGAGCACCTTCTGGATGTCCATTCTAGAACCGACCCTGGTTTCAAATTCCCTCCTGCTTTGTATAGCTACAGCGGTTTCTGTGCCCCTCAGCGGCATCTGCTCTGCTTTCCGTGGCTTCAGCGACACAGCCGTTCCTCAGACATTCAGGCACTTCCTGCCCCAGGACCTTGGCTCTGGCTGTCCCCACTGCCTGGAGACTCTTCCCCTAGATGTCCCAAGCTCACTTCCTCACCTGCCACCATCTCAACCCTGGCCGCTCAGACACCACATGCTGTCCCCCAATTCCCTCAATCCCTGCCCTCATCTTACTTCTTTCCATGACTTGTATCACCATCAAACCAACTCAGTCTTCTACTGCCAATCTCCTGGTTTTGTCTGTCTACCCTCACCAGGTGTAAACACCAACCTCAGCAAGGGCAGAGCTTCTTTTTCTGTTTTGCTTGCTGCTGTATTCCAGAGCATGAAACCTAGCTGTTGCGGGATAACCCTTCTTTAAAAAAATGAAGTGTTTTGAGCACTGTCCATATGCCACGTATTAACTCAATGCTTTAACAACCCTTTGAAGTAGGCGTTTTTGTTATCTCCATTTGAGAACGGAAAGGTTAAGCCAACTTGCTGAGGTCACATTTTTAGTTGGCAGGAGAATGGGGATTTGAACCCAGACAGCCAGGCTCCAGGGTTTTGGCCCAAAAAGCTTTCTGCTTTGGACAAAAACGCCTGAGCATGTTGACTGCCGTGGTTGGGAAGTACAGCTGCGGGGTGGACAGGGAGCTGGAAACTTCTGGGGGGAAAGCTGGGCACAGAGACATGGGTTTGGGACCAGGGACCTGTGAGCAATGTTTGAACCAGGGGCCAGGGCCAGGCAGGAAAGGCCCTGCCCATGTCAAATGACACATTTTAAAACCCAGCCATGTCTCACATCATGTAGATATATGTATTTGACTACAAATTAACTTGAAAGAATTTTTATACTTTTGTTTAAGAAATGTGTAGGCAATCAACTATGCACTAAAGAATGCTTTCAAAGTCAGGAAAAATTGAACCTACCTATCATTCAAAAATGAAATGGAATTTTCCTGAACCCCAAATTCAATTATAGTCGACAAATATGTTGTGTACACACCTAATTAAATGCATTTGCTTTTGTTTTTACAGTTTTCATATTCTGTAGACTGTAGTTTCCCCACCAAATTGTAAACATTTTTGTGGTCCCCTGAGAAGCTTGTGGCCTGGGCCCAGTGGCTAAATTGGCCACTGTGCACTTGTGACCTCATTGTCACGTCGACCTTGTGACCACAGAGGAACAGCCGACAGGACCTGAAGCCAGGCTGTCTGGATCTGCTCTCGCTTTCCACTTTCTGGGGATCCGAGCAAGCCACCTTCTCTCTCTGTGCTTCAGTTTCCTTGGCAAAATGCGAGCGATACCAGTGTCACTTTCTCGTAGGGGTGGTGGGGATAAGGATGAGATGAGCTACAAGCAAGATGCCCAACAAACCTTAGTGCTTGTCACTGAGGAAGAGGAGGCTGCTGAGAATGGTCCGGGGGCTTCAGGGGGCAGTGGAGGCAGGAAGAGGACAGGGAGGTGGAGGGCCATGCGGGGAGTGAAGAACGTTTGGAGGAAGGAGCTTCATGGGGACGGAGGGCAGCCCAGGGCACGTGGGAGGTGAACGCGACGAGGTTCAGGGAGTGTGGAGGGATGCTTTCATCGACTTTGGGGGAAGCTGACCCCCTAGCACCTACAGCCCGTCCTCGCTTGATACTGTAGTGTGGGATCACAACCATGACCGGGCAAAGTGATGTTAATAGTCAGTGGGAAAAATTATGGTTGTTCTGTGGCCCTCAAAAATGTTGTCAACACATTAAAAGCACTCTTGCTGTGAGTTCCAATGGTGGGGGGTATATGGGGACCTTCATATTTTTTGAATGTAACATTTAAAAGAATGAAGAAAAAATAAAAAAAATTAAATAAAACATAGGAAAACTTGGATTTATTTAGTATATTATAATTTAAAATATTAGAAACATGGAGAATTACAATGTTTAAAATTCTTAATAAAAAACTTATTGAGTAGTGTGAATGGTTCTTGCCTTCTCATTGTGTAACGTAGAATACAGAACGATCCTAGTTTGCTAGAGCTGCCATGACAAATACCGCTCAATGGGTTGGCTTAACAATGGGAATTCATTGACTCACGCTTGGTTTTGAGGCTAGAAGTCCAAAATCAAGACATGGTCAAGGCTTGCTTCCTTCCGGAGCCTGTGCACTTGGCACTGGTGGCCGGGAATTCTTGGGGCTCTCTGGCTGGTGTCTCTGCTTCTGGTCACATCACACGGCAAAACCTTCTTCTTTCATCGGTTCTTCAGGTTCCTGTTGACTTCTGGCTTCTTCTTTGCGGGTTGCCTTCAACTTCTGGCTTCTGGCTTCTTTTCTGTATAAGGCTTCCTGTAATATGGAGAAAGACCCACCCTGGCTTAGTTGGGCCACACCTTAACTAAGATAATGTCTTCATTATTGGTTATGTGGTTATGTGGACCTGAGGTTCTACACACATGCATAGATCTGAGTTTATACACGGAGTTGAGGTTATACCCAGTGGTTATGTGGGTCTGATGAAGGCATTCTATTCCTCCTACACTAAGGGGTGTAGAGTCTTTCTTTTTGGATTAATGAAATTGTTCCAAAGTTTTTGAGATGAATGTACAACACTGTGATTATACTAAAAGCCATTGATTATGCACTTTGTATAGATCATATGGCATGTGAATATACCTCATTAAAACTGTTTAGTAAGCAAATAAGTAAATGTGCAAGAATAGCCAGAAATAGCAGCTATGTATGGCAGGGGAAACAGAGAGAGATTGAAAGGTGGAGAATTTTGTTTGTTTATTTGTTGCTTTTTGTTATTATTATTGAAATAATGAAAATGTCCTAATAATGATTGAAGTGAAGAATGCACAGCTATGTGATTATACCAAATACCATTGATTGCACACTTTGGATGAACTGTGTGCTTTATTAAAACATATCAATAAAATTGATTTGTTAAAAAAGCATCCTTAAAGATAAATAAATATGATTTTAAAATATAATAATGTCTTCAAAAGATCTTTACAATGGGTTCACACCTACAGGAGTGTGGATTAAGATTAAGATTAAGAACGTGTGTTTCTCAGGGCACATAATTCACCCCACCAGACCTGGCAAATTGTCTTACTCCCTTCTAAGTTTGGATCAGCTTCCAACATTTTATCCTTTGTGTTTCAGTATCGTGAACTATCTCTGAGTGTTCCTTTAACGTGAAGGTTTTCACTGGCATCACTTCTTCTGGGACATCTTCACCCTTTTCCTCACAACCTTTCTCATTTATGTTGACAAGTCACCTCCACTAAGAGCCTCTGGTGGAATATCTAGTCTCTGGGACCCTGGCAGTGTCCACTTCCCAGTCTGCTATTTCTTCTATGACTCCATCTACATTCAACTCAACTTTCACCACCAGAGTTACCTTTGCTTTTTCTGTGTTGCACTTTCATCATTTTTAGCCTGGCCCTGCCCCTTATTATCCATTTCTGTAAAGTGTTGTGTTGGTTTATGACTGGGATATGAGAAGACAACACAACTACACACTTTGCTGCCTGTGCGTGATCAAATAACAGGTCTACAGTGGCCAGTGGACAAAGGGCTTTGAAAGGCATGTCCAAGACCTGCTGCAACGTGGAAGAAGCTTGAAAACATTATGCTCAGTGAAACAAGCAAGGCACACAAGGACAAACATTGTACAATATCCCTTATAAGAGATGTCTAGAAATGGCAAATCCTCAGACAGAAAGTAGAGTAGAGGGATTGGGGAGGGGTATGCTTGGAGGATATGTAAATAAAATTAATTAAAAAATAGAAATGAGGGAGCTGGTGTATCTCAGCAGTTGAGTGCCTGCATCCCATGTACAAAGTCCCGGCCTCAATCCCTGGTACCTCCTTAAAAAAAAAAAAAAAAAAGACCTGGCTGCCACGGCTCATGGGGCATCGCCATTTACCTGGCAATTTGTGGACTGAAGAGCTAGCAGTGCAGGTGGCGTTTTATGCTCTTACTCAGCGCCCTGTGGTAATTGAAAATTGAACTGTGTTGTTGGGGGCCTGGTGTGATGTAACATAACCATGGTGTCTGGAATTTGCATCCATTAGAACTGTACAAAGTGAGGTCCGTGAGTATTTATTCCTAAGGTGAGGATGGGAACTGATGACCCTGCTTTTTAAAACATGGTGATAAACAAGGGGTCTCTTGTGTGGTTTCTGTGCTCTGAAGACCATCTTTCCCATTCACGGAAGAAAATGACCCAAGTTTCTATTATCTGGTCCTGGAGTGAGAAGTTGGAGTCCAGGTTTGGCCACTTACTGGCTGTCTGACCTGGGCATGTTACTTAAACCCTCTGTGCCTCAGTTTCCACTTCTGAAACACGGGGAGGGTGTGAATAGCACCTCTCATAAACTTACCATGAAGGTGGAATGAGGTAATGCAAGTAAACATTTCCAGCAGTGGCTGGCACACAGCAGGAGCTACGAAGCGTGAGCTCCAATTGCTGAACCGGGGCACTTGCTGAGGGCCGGGTGGAAATCCCCAGCTAACTTCAGGCATTGCCTTATCTGATCTTCATAATGGCCCTGAAGGGTGGTTCTGTGACCCCCATCTTAGGCTTGCAGGGCTGTTCAACATGCCTTTGGCTGCATCTGACTCAAAGACGACGCTTTTCATCGCTTTGTTCTATTTCTCTAGCCATGAACTCTAGAAACATCTGGCTGATAAGTGTTCCTATAGCACAGGTAATAAACACACATGTGCATTAGGACTTTATTGTCCTTGAACTGTTTACTATACAATAAGCCAGCTCAAATCCACACCTGCCATTGCATTGTTCTCACAACCACAAAGACTTTTCTGTCCATATTTTGAAGAGTAGCTTTCCAGTCTGGCTTATTCTGTAAGCAATGTACCCCGAACATGTAGGTGATAGAGCTGGTCTGCTTACCACGGAAGATGGTGGAAATAACTTAGCTCTGTCATAATTTCCAGGCAGTGTCAGATGAAATTTCTCTCAATCTGCTTTGAGGTGTTAACAGTCTCTCTCCTGGGGAATCATTTAGTTCAGCTTTCTAATTTGATTTGGAGGAAAAGGAAGTGGAGTCTGTCCATTTTATACAGAGCAAGGCATTTCAGGGCATTTGGGAGGTGTTCAGATATCCGTGTAGGTGTTTTTAATAAGTTAGTTCATCTAATTGTATTTCCTCTCCACTAAATAAGAAAAGTCCTACCTTAATGGGTTTAATCTCTCTAAATTATTTTCTGGTTTTAATTGTGCTGTTTCCCACAGGCACGTAATTTAATTATAAGAGCGTAGTGCTCTTTTGTGAAGAGCTTGCTTGCACATAAGGAATGCTGGGATTCAAATGTTTAGAGGCAAAAAAAAAAAAAGTGAGCTGGAAAGCACCGGAAGGCCCCTGCCTCGGTGGTCTGGTGGCATTTCAGGTAGCCAGACCCTCTCAGGGGCCAGAAGGACCTGGCAGCACACACTGTGGCCCGGGCTGGATCCCCCGTTGCCAGGAAGCTGCTTCACTTCAAAACCCACTTACTTTGGGCTGAATGATGGCACATCCGCTGACCTGTACCCCTGAAGCGGATCAGGGACTGCCCTCCAGCGATGCAAGGAGCGGTTATTTCGATAGTCACAGTGCCCGTGAAGGGAGCAGGGGGGCCACGCTGGGAGGGGTTCAGGAGGGGGGCTCCCACTGGCCCTGCTTCCACACCTTAGGACCCGGGGCTGGGGGAGCAGCGGTGCGAAGAGGCCATTTGTCTTTTCTCGGAAAACACCCCGTTAAACTGGGAGAAAGGAAATCAAGGACTATTTCTGAATGTGGTAAGTCAGCTACGCTCCTTGCTCCTTGAGAGGGGAGTTAAAGGCACAACAGCAGAGCAGAAGACAACCCTGGGTTCTGACCTGGGCCCAATCCCGAGGCCGAAGCCCTGGTCTTCCCATGGAACGATGGTGCCCAAGGCAGAGAGAGGGTCCTCGGGGGGTGGGGGGTAGGGCCGGAGCCCAGGAGCGGCCAGGAGGGCAAGGACTGGGCGGAAGTGCGACGCTCGGACCCGGGGCCCTTTATTTATTTATTTATTTTTGTCTTTATTTTTTTAATGTTACATTAAAAAAATATGAGGTCCCCATATACCCCCACCCCCTCCCCCACTCCTCCCCCCATAATAACCACCTCCCCCATCATCATGAGACATTCATTGCACTTGGTGAATACATCTCTGAGCACCGCTGCACCTCATGGTCCATGGTCCACACCATAGCCCACACTCTACCATGTTCCACCCAGTGGGCCATGGGGGGACATACAATGTCCGGTAACTGTCCCTGCAGCACCACCCAGGACAACTCCAAGTCCCAAAAACGCCCCCACATCACATCTCTTCCTCCCACTCCCTACCCCCAGCAGCCACCATGGCCACTTCCGGCCAGGCATGAGCGGGAGGTGGCAGTCGAGGCACTGCGTGTCAACGCCTCTTCCAGAAGCCTCGTCATCAAGGGAAGGAGAATCGGAAACCTATAAGGAAAGCCCAGGCAAGCGAAGATTTATGGATTCCTGGCGATGCTTGGGGAAGGGAACTGAGGATGCAGTACTGCTATCTAACAATGGCTCATCTCTCTGTGCTTCTGTTTTCTCAGGTGAAGGATGGGCCTAAGAAGAGTACCGACCCCCCAGGGCTGTTGTGAGTATTAAATGAGCTAATGTTCGTAAAGAGCTTACCACAAGGTGCATCTCTTAAACAGCCTAAAATAAACTAGATGAGATAGAAGCTAATACTTCCTGAACACGTACTAGCAGGGGCACCATGCGTCTTCTCGTTTAAGGGAGTGGGGAAACCAACCACTCAGGGCTCCAGGTGGAATCTGACATGGTTTGATGACATGCAAGGTGAAAACTTTATTTATTTAATGTACACATTATTATCTAGAGTAGATACCGTGGTGATGTAACTGTTAGCGTTATTTATTACCTCCCCGCCCCAGTTTCCTCCCCAAACAGCTTGAGGCAAGCAGGGGACATATTGCATCTATGCTGATTAAATATTAAGTCCACTGAAAGTTTTGGTTTCCATTCCAAGAAAGATAAACTGGCATCACACATTTGCTTTTCCTGGGTGATAAAGGTTGATCATCAAATCTCCGAAAAGGAAAGTCACAAGGTTTTGTACCTTTACTCCAGGATCCAAGGGCGCATGTCTGAGGATGGAAAGGGAGTGGTGTTATAGAAGAGAGTACTGAACATTCAGCTACTTTTGCTGACCCAGATCTTGCCTTGTACAAAATCTCACGTTTGGAGTAATGACCGGTAGCTTTCCTAATAATGGCTTCATTTTTTAGCTTTATCATTTTGTTTTAGAAAGTGCTTTTTTCCCCCTAAAGATTTTTATTTTTTTAATTTATTTCTCTCTCCTTCCCCTTATCCTCTGCTCTTCTGTGTCCACTTGCATTATCCGACATTATCTTGCTGTGTCAGCTCTCTGTGTATGGCACCACTCCTGGGCGGGCTGCGCTTTCTTTTTTTCTCCCACGCAGGGTGGCTCTCCTTGCAGGGTGCACTCCTTGTGCATGGGGCACCCCTACATGGGTCAGGAGGCCCTGGTGATCGAACCCTGGACCCTCCATGTGGTAGATGGATGCTTTACTAGTTGAACCATGTCTGCCTCCCTTTTAGCTTTATTTTGATTGCTGGAGGCCCTGCACGTACATTTGTGAATTTGCACCTGTGACTGTGTCAGAAGGTGGTTCCCTGCTGCCAGGAAGAAAGATGTGTCCAGGTCACCTCAGCGCCTGGGCTCATTATAAGGGCACAATGGGGGATGGAGGGGCGTGTGGGGGCCCAGGACCCCATCCACCTCTGCTGCAGGGAAGCAGAGCAGGCCCTGCAGGCTGCCCCATGTAGACACGGGTCCCCAGAGTGGACGCGGGACCCTGTGCTGGAGCATGCCTTCAAGAACAGGTATGGGAAGTGGACTTGGCCCAGTGGTTAGGGCATCCGCCTACCACATGGGAGGTCCTCGGTTCAAACCCCGGACCTCCTTGACCCGTGTGGAGCTGGCCCATGCGCAGTGCTGATGCGCGCAAGGAGTGCCCTGCCATGCAGGGGTGTCCCCCGCGTAGGGGAGCCCCATGCGCAAGGAGTGCGCCCCGTAAGGAGAGCTGCCCAGCGCGAAAGAAAGTGCAGCCTGCCCAGGAATGGTGCCACGCACACGGAGAGCTGACACAGCAAGATGATGCGACCAAAAGAAACACAGATTCCCGGTGCCGCTGATAAGGAAAGAAGCGGTCACAGAAGAAAACACAACGAACGGACACAGAGAGTGGAAAACTGGGGGGGAGGGGGCAAGGGAAGAGAAATAAATAAAAAATAAATCTTAAAAAAAGAAAAAGAGCAGGTGCGAGACCTCTGGCTGCTAGGCCGTGCCTCAGGGGAGGGGCCAGGGTGACTGCGCAGTGGGGGACGGGACCCCCGGGGGGCTCAGACGGGGATAGTCGGCCAGCCAGGTGGAAGGGACTCTACCAGCACTGGGAGCAGGTGGCACCCTCCTGGGGAAGGGACTCTGTCAGCGCTGGGAACAGGTGCACCCTCCTGGGGAGTCCTGGAAGTTCCTGAGCCCCTCTAGGGCCCAGCCGCCACAGTCCTGTACTTCTGCCACTCCTGCTGCTGCCTGGTGGCCTGTCCTTTCCCAACGCAGCTTCTGCTCTCCGCTTTGCACCTCGGGGTTTCAGCATCTCTCGGTGGGCGTCCCAGCTGGGAGGGAGCCTCAAGAAGGTGTCCAGGACGCGGCCAGGCAAGAACCTCAGGTCGGCCCGCTTCCGTGGCCCCAGGTCACCCCAAGGAGCTGCCTAGGGTCAGGCGATGAACTCTGGTGCCATCTGCACATAAGGGGTTGCTTTGGGGTGGCCCGAGACAGGCTTCTGAGAGCTTCTCAGAGTCCAGTAGAGCAGCCGGTGGGTCCCCTCCAGCTTGTCCAGCACGTGCAACATTGAATTGGGGAAAAAAGGACCAGAAGAAATGCAACATTGCCTCGGGATTCCCAGTGATCAGTTTTTCTTCTCTGCATTTTTAAGCTCTAAAGTAATTTTTAGTAATAGTGGACACACGTGTGCATGTGTATGTGTAAGTGTGAGAGAGTGACAGAGAAAGGGGAGGGAAAAAGAGACACAAGAGCAGGACGGCCTTCTGACTCAGGATGACCATCCGCTCTGTTTATATGGGTCTTACAGCAAGGTCACTTAGGGACGGGCAGTGGAGACCTGGGGGCAGGGCCGGGCCACAGCGCACTGGTGGTGGCGTCTTCTACAGCAGCCTTCCTTACAAGCTGTCCTCAGGGGTCCTCGAGCGTCTTCGTTTGTTTTTTAGAAAAATAGTTCCAAGTTGGGGTCCATGAACAAAATGAGTCCATAGTTAGACTAGTTTGGGAAATAAACTAGATCCCCGTTGGGGAATCTCTTATTTTGTTATTTAACAAATATTTACTGAGATTTTATGAAGTTTGGGATACTGTTTAAGACACGGGGTAGTGTAGACTACAATGTAGACCACTGTCCATGTGGGGCGGCTGTGCTCCAAAATGTACTCACCAGGTGCAGTGGATGTGCCTCGATGACGGAAGAGGTTGTTGATGCGGGAGGGGTGGGGTAGGGGGGTGGAGGTATATGGGGGCTTCATGTTTTTTGAGTGTAACATTTAAAAGAAAATAAAGAAGAAGAAGAAAAAAAGACACGGGATATACAAGAAAATACAGTCCACTGTATTCCTGGTGCTTTCACTTCTACGCACGGACCAGAAAGAGGGCAGTTCTAGGTGGGGGTGGGGTGGGACCAGAACAGTATCTCAGGCCACGCCTGCTTCATTTCTGTTCATTCCAAATTGCCAAACCTCTCCTCCGCCTATCACATTTAGTCCACAGTGCCCACTCGGGGAAACAATTTTTAATTGTCCAACAAGCCTACAGAAATCTAAGGGGGTTCAAAAGTCCACCAGCCCCCCTCAAACAATGGCCTGGGAGCTCTTGGCCTTGAGAGCCTTGGGACATTGGCATAAATGAGTCAGGGCAGCTGGGAAGACACCCCTGCCTCCCCTTCCTTCCCTTCTCTTAGGGAGGGGAATCTTGACTTCATTTGGCAGAGGCCACCCCGACTCGAGCTACAAGGAAAGAATCTCTGGACTGTCCATGTGACAGCCAGGCCCGAGCCTCAACAGACTTGTAACTCCTACCCTCTGGTTTCTTGGACTTACCCTGGCCAGCTAACAGGGAGGTGAACCACCACACCAGGGAGCTAAGAGTGCCTACAACTGCAAGCAGAATTGCATCCCTCATCCATATGGAGTCTGGCCCCCTCTTGACGTAGAGAGGGACTGGACATAGCCATCCCAGGTTCACAGGATGGAGGAATAGAGTATGGGTTAGAGTGGACTTACTGATATTCTATTCTAGAACTATTGTGATTAGTAATGGAAGAAAATGTAGCACTGATGTGGAGAAAGTGGCCATGGTAGCTGCTGAGGGCAGGGAGAGGGAAGAAGAGATATGATGTGGGGGCATTTTCAGGACTTGGAGTTGTCCTGGGTGGTAGTGCAGGGACAGATCCTGGACATTGTATGTCCTGCCATGGCCCACTGGGAGGACTGGAGGAGAGTGTGGACTACAGTGTAAACCACTATCCATGTGGAGCAGCAGTGCTCCAAAATGTATTCACCAAATGCAATGAATGTGCCACGATGATGAAAGAGGTTGTTGATGTGGGAGGAGTGGGGTGAGAGGGGTGGGGGGTATATGGGGACCTCTTATATTTTTTGAATGTTACGTTTAAAACAAAATAAAGGAGAAAAAAAAAAGAACAAGCAGCAGCTATGGCTGGGAAGGAGACAGATTTACCCCACTGCACAAGAACGACTTAGAAGCACCCTGCAGGGCAGGGCTTTGTCTAGGGCGGAGGAAGAGGGGTGAGGGGCTGCGGGGGCCTCACTGGGCCACTTCCCACTGAGCTCCAGCCTCACAGACCTTGCAGTTTGGGTCCCCACCAGGCTCTGCGTGACCTTGGCCCTGTGCCTTTAGCCCAAAAACGGCTCTTTCACCGCCTGAGGTCTTCTCTCAGCCTCACCTCTGCGTTTGTGGGTCCGGCTCACTAACTGCCAGTGCACTTTCCTTCCAGAACCAGCAGAAGGAGAAGCAGTCTTTCCCTGCGAGCTCACCGGCTCACTCTCTGCTTCCAAGGCAGGGCGCAGTCTGCTGGTGCTCGCCACTGGGGATGCCAGCTCCACCGTGCCAGCCACAGAAGATGAAGGACCGTTTGTGGGACCAGTGGAGGATTGGTTGGCTTTCCTTGGGCTGTTGGGAGGATTGAATGATCAGTGCATCCGAGGGGGCCAGGAAATACTTGCTCATTCATTCCCGATGGTCGTTAAATACTCGGGTCCCTGTTAGGTTCTCTCTGCTGTCCCTGGGGCTCTAAGGAGTAGCAGACCGCTCTGGGTGCTGGGCCTCTAGGTCCTTGCTCTGCTGCATCAACGAATTTGAGCACACGCCATAGGGTGGGCGAGGGAGGAAAGAGTTTATTAAGAAACAAGAAAGGAGATAAGCACGCAATCTGAGACACGGATTGCAGGTGTGCTCCCCGGTGACCCTGCACCTGGGGCCCCAGGTTAGACCCCCTTAAAACCTTTCCTCCTGCCCCTTCCTAAGGCCAGGAGGGGCCCCCGCTGTTCACCTACCCAACTGCTTGCCTTACCACCCCACATTAGGTCTCAGGGGCCCAGTGAGAAGGCCTTTTGATCGGACGTCCCCAGGACTTGCCCTTGACCCCGGAAAGAGTTCCAGATGGGCCTCGTGGCCAGGGCCTGGGGGTTCTTTTTGGCTTCATTCTTAGCGGCAGCCTCCCTGCAGGGAGTTTCGGGCGAGGTTCCACAGCCGTCTTCTCTGCAGGGTCCCAGCTATAACAGGACGTCTTCCTCTTCCCCTACACTAAACCATCTCCAGAGGAGACTCTGAAAACCTCAGCGGGGGTCAGCGAAGGAGGAAGGGGTCCGGGTGGCTGGCAGGGTTGGATGGGAGCCCACCCCCCGCGAGGACGTGGCTGGCGGGTTGCTTGGGAAGCCTCTGGAAAGGAGTGAGGGTCGCGCGGACTGTCAGCCCCAGGCGCGGCCCCTGCCCCTGGGTTCAGTTGTCCTACAGCACAGGGCGAGCGCAGCAAGGGGAGACGCTGTTCCACGCCCTCCACGTTCCACGTTCGGGTGCTGAACTCGAGGCCACAGAGCTCCAGGCTCTGCTCCCCATCCTGGAACAGGGACCTCCTCGTCCTCTAGATCCCAGCCCCGCGTCCCAGTAGCACGGCATCGAGGGGTCTAGGTGTGTCACTTACAATCTCTTTTTAGGCATGTGCTCAAACCTGTTGCAGCAGGTCAGTTTTAATGTTCTATCTTTAAAAAAGGAAGAAAAGACTTCCTTGGCTTCTCACAATATTTTATCTGCAGCTTCCTGGGAAGGTCCCTTTGTGCAGAGTGCTTACAGAGAGAAGGAAATGGCTCTATTTTCTTGCTTCCTGGCAAGGTTGGGAGACAAAAGCCACTCCTTAATGTAATTTTAAAAACTACAGAAAAGGCAATTTTAATGGAAAGCTTCTTTGGAGGCTGCAAATGAAATTAACTCCGGTAGATTCCTTTTAGAAACTGCCATATTTTGGCAGTTACAGGACGTCCCGGGTAATGTGATTAAATAAACAGACCAAAGGAGAAGCCAGGTGGGCAAAGTTATGTCAAAGCTCGGTTGGAGTTAATAGGATGTGCCTCGCTTTCAAAAACTTTGGTACAGTTTAATTCTCAAATGTTCACGGCTTGAAAAGTGCTGCTTATTTTAGCTTTATTGTTAGAACATTCGGTAGGTGAAGCTTTCCCAGAACTTTTCAGAAACCAGTTGCTGTGCTCCACTTTCCCCCTCTCGCCCGCCTTTTTCATCATCTACCAAGAATTTCAATGAGAACTCTGTTTGTTCCCTGGCGACCCCTTCAAAAAGGAGCTTTGTCCAAGGTTTACCTGGATAGTTCAGCACATCCCTGTTGTCCTGCTTTATTCGATCTCAAGCATCTGTAGACCCTCAGACGTCTTGACTGCGTGGGCATTTCGAACATATGCCAAGTGCTTTTCAATCCAAGAACCGTGGCTGGCACAGTGGAAGATGCCCAATAAGTATCTATTGAACGAAAACACTGGAATGTCTGTTAATGGAAGCAAAAACCCTGGGCCATGGTACCTGCCACGATGCTTGGACCTTGGTCCACACTGCAATAATCCTTTCCTTGAGGAAGGAAGCATGCCTCACCTAAGATGTTAAGTTGCATGTATTTTTTTAAAAAGATGTACTTATTTACTTTGTTTTTTAATTTGAAATTTTTACAATCACAATCCCCCATGGTTCTCTTGTCTATCTGCTCATTGTTTGCTCATCTTCTCCAGGAGGCACCAGAAACCGGACCCGGGACCTCCCACATGGGAGGTGAGTGCCCAGTGACCCGAGCCACATCTGCTCCCCACGGGCTGTGGCATCTGCTCATTTAGCTGTTGGCTTGTTGTGGTGGGTGTGGCATTTGTTTGTCTTCTATAGGAGGCACCAGGACCTGAACCTGGGACCTCCCGTGTCATAGGTGGGCGCCCAACTGGTTGAGCCTCATCTGCTTCCCATGCATGTATTTTTAAAGGAAGAAGAAATATCCTCCTTTCCACTTTCACATTCAAATTCTTAACCTTGATCCTTAGAGAAGATTAGAAATGAAACAAAATTTGGAATTTTGTGGATTTTTGTGGTTTTTAACTATGTGGGAGCCAGTCTTCACTCACTACCCAGCTTGTAATTCTCATCTCTGCAGGACCATTACCTGATCCAAATTGCAGAAAAATATGTCAGGCTATCCCTTGTTCAAATATGCTTTTAAAAACACATTAATTTCTATGAGGTAGTGGTCATATCCTTTGGGCTTGTTTGAGAGTAAATCTAGATTGGGATTTCTAGGAGAAGGCACTTTCAACAATTATATAGGAAAGAAACACATTTTAGAAAAATCAAAATAACCAGTCTTCGAAATTCAGTGTTTTTCAGATGCTAACTTGGGTTGTATAAAGATGAAACCTACGATGTGTAGGAGCCATGTATTCTAATATAAACACCATATTTTATCAAATTACTTGTCTGATAAAATGTCTTCTAAGTCATCTATTTCCTGATTTAAAAGTGATGCATTAGGGGCAGTGGATGTAGTTCAAGTGGTTTCCCATATATGAGGTCCCAGATTCAATCCCCGGTACCTCCTAAAGACAATCAAATAAAACAGACAAAAGGAAACACCAACTCTCAGTGGGGAGCAAATGTAGTTCAGCAGTTGAGTGCCTGCTTCACACGTATGAAGTCCCAGGTTCAATCCCCAGTACTTCCTAAAAATAAATAAATAAATAATTTTTAAAAATTAAAAAATCATGCATGCATTAAGAAGCAGTGTCGCCACCTGGCAAGAGCACTCTGGAGACAGAAGCCTGCATTTGAATCCTGTTCAGCCACTTACTAGGTGAGTAGTCTTGGACAAATGACTTATTCTCCCTCTACTTTGCTTTTGCCAGCTTTCAAATGGGACCCATGATACTACCGAATTAAAATGGCTTTTGAGAGGAGCAAATGAATGAATATGCATCAAACACTTAACAGCTGTGCTGTGCACAAAGTAAGTGCCCAGTTCACCCTGTGAAAAATCTGGGCAGTCTGGAAAGGCATAATGAAGACATTGAAAGGCACCCCTTCCCCACCACCCACAGAGATCAAGAATCTCAGTTTAACATATTCCTTTCCTTTTGTTCCTATGCATTTTCTAATCTGTTGGAAAGTTTTACTATTTATAAAAATGCTCAAGCCTTCTGCTTCTCTTAACACACTGTGAACATTTACTTGTATTATTGGAATGATCTATAAACATCCCGGGCCCCTCCCATAATTCCCTCTATTTTTGGACCTTTAAGTTATTTTCAAGGACATCACAACAGAAAACAATGAACAGTTGTATCATTATTATATAGGACTCTTCCCCAACTAGAGCCATCGCGCCCTCTTTGCTAGTGCCATTGGTTGAATTATGTCCTCTTAAATGCTCAGACCCCAGCCCCGCCTACCTGGAAATAGTAGCTTTGTAAAGGTGCTTAGTCAAGAAGAGGCCAACTGATTTAGGGTGGGCACGAATGCAGTTGGCTGGTGTCCTTACAAAAGGGGAAAGGGACACAGAGACCAGGGACAAAGCCATTGAAAAGGGAGGCCGAGTGGGAGGGGGGCATCTGCCAGGCGGGAGCTGGAAGGGGACAGGGGGTCTCTCCCTACAGGTTTTCCGAGGAAGTGTGGCCCTGTGGACTCCTTGATGGCGGGCGTCCGGCCTCCAGTGGAGACAATACATTTCTGTTGTCTTCAGGCACCCAGTTTGTGAGGCTTTGTTAGGGCAGCCCAGGAAACTGAGACACCAAGCACTATGCATTTTTGAAAACCCTGTAGAAGACAGGATGGCTGAAGCCTGCATGGGAAAGAAGATTGGACAAAAAGAGTCTGGCCGTGAGAGATCCTGGTAATACAGTAAAATACACTGAGCTCTTTATGTGCTTCCAGCAGAGAACCTATCCCAGACGTTTTATGTGGTTGATGCACTTCAACCTCAAAGCCCCTCCTCAAGAGGTAGTTCTCTTCTTATCTCCAATTTACAGATAAGTAAACAGAGGCACTGAGAGGTTAAATGACTAACCCAAGGCCACTCGCTTGTAAGATGCAGAGCTGGTCCAGAAACCGTACCTTTAGCCACTTACTCTGTACTGTCATATTAGGTGCAGGGTTTATTCTGGGACTGCTTGGGAAATGTCCCACTGCTGCCTTCCTTCCATTATTCTTTGTTGTGAACAAAGTAGAAAAGTCAAGTGAATTTGGGTGAACTGATAATTTTTTTCTGAATATAATGGCAAAAGCTCGGATGGACTTCCAAATAAAGAAAGATTTAGGGATTTGGTTTTCTGAACTGTAATTTAGAACTGGGTCAAAATATCAGTGGGTTGCTTCCCACCCCATTTTAAATTAGGTTATGGTATAACTTTGGAGAGAATGGCTGCACTGTTTTCAAAATAAGCTTTTCTGTTTCACAGAAGTATGCATCTGTTGTGCAGACTGCAAGCAGCTGGGAAAAATAGAGGATCACCTGTCTTTTCAGTGTAGGTGTTTATCAGTTAGCCTCCCAAGACACATTCGAGCAACATGGTTTCCATTTTTCTGTCCATCTCCAAATTTCACAATGAATAACTAACAATCCAGCATCCCTTTACACTCTTGGGGGCTGCGGGGGAGCTAAGCGAGAGAGCCCATGTTTACACGTCTTTAGCTGTTGTTTCCTGGTGTGGCGGACCCCAGTTTTACATCCTATTTGGTAAAGGAGAGGACCCGACATCTCTCAGACCAGGGGGGCCCTGTGCATTGGGAAAAGGGGGGCAGGGTATCTTACAGAGAAGTTTCCAGGATTGGTGTAAAAATGACACAGAAAATAGGAAGTGAAATGAGAGAGGATCTGTTCTCTTACTGCAAAGTGTCTTGAACTTGGTGTTACTGGAAGAGGTGTATGACATTCTGCTCTCTCTACCTCATGGGGCCATCCTTACATAAAAAGTTGATTGCCCTGGGCAATGCTGGATTTTCCTTATTTCTTCAATATTCATCCTTATTGCAGGGTTGCCAGCCATAATCCTCTCTGGGTATCCTTCCCCAAATTCTCAAGAAACAGAACAAGATTTTTTATTTTAAGATTTATTTATTTATTTGTTTATTTATTTCTCTCCCCTTCCCACCCCACCCCAGTTGTCTGTTCTTTGTGTCTATTTGCTGCGTGTTCTTCTTTGTCTGCTTCTGTTGTTGTCAGCGGCATGGGAATCTGTGTCTCTTTTTGTTGCGTCATCTTGCTGTGTCAGCTCTCTGTGTGTGCAGCGCCATTCCTGGGCAGGCTGCACTTTCTTTCGCGCTGGGCGGCTCTCCTTACGGGGCGCACTCCTTGCGCGTGGGGCTCCCCTATGCGGGGACACCCCTGTGTGGCAGGGCATTCCTTGCGCGCATCAGCACTGCGCATGGGCCAGCTCCACACGGGTCAAGGAGGCCCGGGGCTTGAACCGCGGACCTCCCATGTGGTAGACGGACACCCTAACCACTGGGCCAAGTCTGCTTCCCAAGAACGAGATTTTAATACATTATGACTCCAACTAGAGGTTACTTAGAAACTGAAAATGAGTCCAAATGTACATGTCTCTGGGTAGTTTATTGTAGTCTAATAATGGGTGGGGAGCAGAATATGCTTTGTTTTATTGAAAAATCTAATTATTCGTTTGCCTCTAAAATTTTGGGGTTTCAGGAACATTCCATTTGAGAAGTCTTTCTCTGAAATACATATAGACTTAAAAAGTAACTACCCTAGCTTTTAGCAGAAATTCCTTCCTAAATCGAACTTTTGCCTTCTGGGCTCTATTTTATATTTTACTTTTTCAAGTTTCTATAATAGAGATGATAATTATCTGTATTTAAACAGTGATCCAAAGGACAGAAGGACTTTTTGCTTGCAAGATGCGATCATAATTTTGCAAAGAAGACGCCTGGGGCAAACAAGCGCCATGAATTCATTTGCCTATGAAAGAACGAGTGTCACTTGAAAAGACCTCTCATTAAATCTGAAGGGCAAGAAATGGGGGAAATGGTAAAACGTAGAATCACAGCAGGCTCACTGAGCATTGATGTCGTGAGCCGGCTCTCATTTACCTGCAGAGCCTCCTCTGGGCTCCAGACCCGAGCGCCCTGCACAGCGCCTAATTTTATTCCTTCCGAGGGAGGGCCCTGCCTGGAGTTCCGGCCGCCGAGGGGCTGTAGCTTTCCGGGCAATCCCTTTCTTTTCCCGGCAGCCGGTCCACGGCTACCCCGGGCACCTCTTCCTCCAGGCTGCATTGGCGATTTCTTTTCTCACATGGCCAAGTCTCACTTTGGGGCGACCCACTCCTTTTGGGTCCTTTTATTCAGCTTTGTGCTGGGCTAGGCCATCTCCGCGGGGCAGAGTCGCCCAGCAGGGCTCTGAGGTGCGTCCCCTGTTCATTCCACGGTGCCCAGCGGATGTCGCGATGCTTCGGAACCGAGGTGAGCGCGGACGAATGGCCTTGCGCTTTGAGAGCGTCTCCAGGGTCTGCGCCTCGCGCCACCGTTTCGCGGCACCATTTGCCTCGAGCGCCACCGTCTGGCCAAAACGGGAACGACCTGCGCTCGCCGCGCCTTGGAAAGCGTCAATGACCCTGATGTACATTGTCGTTGCATAATTCATTTTCCTTCTGAATAAATACACACACCCATCCGGCAATAATTAGGGTTTAAGGACGCTGAAATGGGACTCGTCCTGTACCCTCAATTACCAATCATATAAATTGTGGGTTTTATAAGTGGGCTGGATAGGATAGGCTTTGGGGATATGAAAATTCGATAGCAGCACCAGGCAGGAACTGTCCTTTCCTCTCCTGCTTTCCTCTGCTGCGAGCATTCGGTCCATGGCAGCGTGGCTCTAAAGTGGAAATGGTTTGCACTGCTGCTTGTTTGGCTCTGCTCACTCTTCCTGCATCTCTCCAAGCCACCTAGCGTGCTTGCTGTTCAATGTTCAAGTCTGAGCGATTCTGCAGATGTACGTACAGAAAGTGGCTGGATCAGAGGCCTCCCAAAAATGTGGGCGCACCTCAGAATGTCTGTGCATGTTGCGTGTGCGCGTGCTTGTGCAAGCTGATCTCCTGCGGTGTGGAAAGAAAATATTAGGATATGTATTCCTATTTGTTTCTATCTCCAACTGCAAATTTTTCTGATGCACATGAAATATTAGAACTCTTGTATATAATTAATAAAGCAATTTTTAAAAAAAGTATTGGGAGTGCATGTTTTACAATGTTTTACTGTTAGAAGTTCATGGCCAAAACTTTCAGAGCCAACTGGTAGAAAACGGTGTTAAGCTAAGGACATTCTCAACAGGGTCCTCCCTGGCACTGCCAGGCAACAGATAGAAATCCAGGTGTCTGGAATAGGGCCGGGCCTGCAGGTAACTATCCAGCCCCTGGCCCTGGGGGGGAGGCCAGACTGCAATGAGACTCAGAAGGAGGTTCCAGTCTGCCTCTGTCAACCTCATCATGAAACCTCCACAGCTGCGAGGATTTCTCCTTTGCTAAACAAGTGTGTAAAGAGGAGCAAGTAGCTGGTGGGCCCTGGGCTGGGGCGGGAATGCTGACAATATTGGGCAACAAGAAATTGACTTCTCCTTGAGGTGTTTACAATCAAGTGTAACTTTCATATGAACTGAAAACTTCCATGTAAGTTCAAAATGAGAGGACAAACACGAGCATTAGCAGGATGTCTAAAATATACTAAAGAGGAGTTGTAGGGGAAGCGGATTTAGCTCAACGTGTAGAGCGTCCACCTACCACATGGGAGGTCAGCGGTTCAAACCCCGGGCCTCCTTGACCCGTGTGGAGCTGGTCCATGCGCAGTGCTGATGCGCTCGAGTAGTGCCCTGCCACGCGGGGGTGTCCCTTGCATAGGGGAGCCCCACGCACAAGGAGTGCGCCCCATAAGGAGACCGCCCCCAAGCAAAAAAGTGCAGCCTGTCCAGGAGTGGCACCGCACATATGGAGAGCTGATGTAGCAAGATGACACAACAAAAAAGAGACACAGATTCCCAGTGCTGCTGACAAGAATACGAGCGGACACAGAAGAACACACAGTGGATGGACGCAGACAGCAGACAACGGCGGCGGGGGGGGGAGGGGAGAGTGAGGAGAGAGTAAATAAAAAAAATAAATCTTTAAAAAAAAGAAGGATGAGTTGTAGAGGTTCTTTAAGACCCTGCCTTTATACACAGATATTTGGTGCACCTCATGCAAATTACCTTTACCCATTAAAAAATCAGAAACTAATGTAATAAATCTCCATTGCCTCTATCTTTGAATATATATATTTTTCAAGGTGGATGGAAAAAACAAAATTAATGATTCAAGGTTTAAATTGCTATAAATATATATTTTTGGTTGTCTTTGGAAAAAGAAACTAGAAACTTCAGGATCGACATGAAGAAGTGGGCCTATTCTAATATGTAATCCTGCCTTTGGAAAGTTTATATAAATTGCTCTTTGAGGGACAGCTTCGACAAAAATCCTTAAACCAGTCCTGGTCACCCTGATGTGACTAAATAACTACAGAGGACAGACAAGATCTTGTTTTTAAGAGGAGGGCAAAGACAAAGACTCATGTTTTGGGTTCACCTAGGACTTGCTGACAGCTGTCAAATTTATTACTATTTTTATTTTAGATTTAAAAATAGAGGCTGTCCTTTGAACAGCTTGAGGCCAGAACATTTTATTGGTGTTGGATCCCGTCTGCAGTGAATAGCAAATTCCTCATCACATGGGTCATTTAGTGACTGTGTGGGTGAGAGAAATCATAATTTGACCGTGATTTGGAAACGTGCTCGCAGGTTCCAAGTCGTGAAGTTTCTGGAATCGCTGAAGATGTAGTATATCGTGTTGGATGTGTAGGAGTTGGTGGGGGGCCGGGAGCGGGGTGCTGGGGAGGTGACAACCCAACCGGGTGACGGTCGCTTGGTTCTTGTTCTGCAGCCTCCTGGTTTTAAGAAAATACCATCTGCTATCGTGCCTGGGTTTGTCCCTATCCTCGAGCAAGCTACCCAGCTGACTTGCTCCTTAGTCTCTCAGCTGCAAGGTCAGGGTTTGGAGGTGTTAGGAGGCTGTATGGTTGAACAACAACGGCAAAGTCTCTAGCAATGGTGTGCTGGGGGCCTTTCCACCGCTGGTGAGAGTGATGATGAGTCAAACCTTCTGGGAAGGCCATTTGGAAGCAGGAACAAATGCCTCGTTAGCCTCGTGTGTGCCCTTCGACGCAGCTGTCCTGCTTCCAGGAATGGGTCCTAAGGAAATAGTGCAGAGATGGAAACAGAGATTTACGTGCATGTTCATTTACTCCAAAAAAATTTGAAACAAGCTTTAAGAGTCAGGGCCTTTCTAAATAAATCAAGGCCATCTATTCAATGGATTATCATGTAGACATTCAAAATTATGTTTTCTCTTTTTTTTTTTTATTTTTTAAAATTATTTATTTATTTATTTTTTTAATTACATTATGAAAAATATGAGGTCCCATTCAACCCCACCGCCCCCGCCCCCCACTCCCCCCACAGCAACACTCTCTCCCATCATCATGACACATCCATTGCACCTGGTAAGTTCATTTCTGAGCATCACTGCACCCCATAGTCAATGGTCTTTCAATGCATATTAGCATAACGAATACGTGTGATAAAGCATCAAGATCATAAAAAGCAGGACAAAGTATTTATAAAGTGTGACACTAATTTTGTATCAAATACTTGAGATATATTTGCCTGAAAAAAATGTGGTTTAAGAAACAAGCATCTATGAACAGTGCTCCTAGATGATTTTAGTATTTATTTTTCTGAATTTCCAAATTTCCTACAATGAACATGCATTACTTTTACAATCAGAAAATATTACATAAAATTAAATGCCAAAGCCCAAACAAAGCATGGAGTTTGGGGTCTGGTCAGCTTTTCATCTAGTGTGATGGTGCATATCTTGCAACCCAGAAAGAGAGTGGCAAGTGCTGGTGACCGGACTGACCGTGTCCAAATTCTGGCTCCTTTTGCCTTGATTGTGTGGTTGGAGTGACCCAGTTAACCTCTCTGTGCCTCAGTTTCTTTAACTGTGAAGTGAGGATAATAATAGTGTGTTTTGAGAGAGTTAAAGAAGTCAACGTATGTAATTCCCTGGCACATAGCAGGTAAGTAAATGTTAGTTATTATCCTTAATATCTGTAAAATGGAAAAATTAATGGTGATCCCACAAACACTTATTGAGCACCTACAATGTTCCAGGGACTGTCCTAGGTGCTGGGAGTGCAACAGTGATCAGTGCAGCCAAAGTTTGTCTTGTCACAGAACTGTGCTTTAGTGGGTAAGAGAGACAGCAAAGAGTAAGTGATAAGTGATAAAATGAATCATGAGAGAATGGAGGAGGGTGATGAGGGATGGTGTGCTTATCATGAAGGCCTCAGGTAAATTAAAAATTGAGTAGAGACCCAAAGGAAGCATGGGTGTGAATGAAATACAGGTGTGAATCATTCACATATATGGAAAACAAGCTTTAGGGGTGGAGAGAAAAGTCAGTGCAAAGGCCTTGAGGTATCCTTGGCATATTTCAGAAGCAGTAAGGGCTACTGAAAGATAGATTTCTGCAGAAGCAACTCCAAGAGCAAGTGGTTTACTTGGTAGATGATCCCAGGAAGCCCAGGTAGAGAAGTGGGACAACACGGGGAAGGAAGAAATACTAGTACAAGCTGTCATTTTGGGCAACTGAGGCTCAATCCTGCTTGTGCTCTGTGGGAGGGCCTGGGTGTTGTACCAAACAAGGGGTAAGGAGTTGGGATATTGAGCCTCCAAATTCTGTCATTAGTGGAGAGCTGCTTTCCAGCACCATATGGGTCAGGTACAGTGGAGAAAGCACTCAGGTGGAGAGTCTCAGGTACTTATAGCAGGAAGGCATAAGTAGTAATCATGAAATGTGAGTGTTGAGGGGATGGAGATGGGCACTGACAGCATCTGCTACCAAAGCTGGAGGGGAGCTAGCAAGGGCCACTGTTATAGTAGAAGAAGTCAAAGAGGTAAGGGGCAGGGCTCTGGACAACTTAGAGTGCGATGGATCAATGCACGGAATTTTATTCTAAGTGATACGAAAGACATTCCATATTGTGAGGAAAGGAATGGCACAATCTGACTTGTTTTAGAATGATGCCTTGCTTGCCATGTGGAGAATGGAGTGTTGGAGGGTGGATCAGTTTCCTAGGGTTGCCATAACAGCTTTAAAACAGGAGACACTTACTCTCTCACAGTTCTAGAGGCCAGAAGTCTGAAATCAAGGTGTCAGAAGAGTTGGTTCCCTTGAGAGGCTCTAGAAGGAGCATCTCTCCCAGGCCTTTCTCCAGCTCCTGGTGGCTGCCAGCAATGCTTGGTGTCCCTTGGCTCGTAGGTGCATCTCTCCAATCTCTGCCTCCATCTTTACATTGCCTCTTCTCTTTGTGTCTGTCTTCGTGTCTCTGCATTCTTCTCTTCTGTCTCTTCTAAAGGTGCGTATCCTTGGATTTAGGATCCACCCAATTAGTGCAGGATGATTTCATCTTGAGAGCCTTAACTTAATCACATCCATGAAGGCTCCTTTCCCAAATAAGCTCGCATCCACATGTTCCATTTAAAGTTCCAGGTAGCTGTATCCCTTGGTGGAGGGGCACAACTCAACCTACCACAGAGGCAAGTGGAGAGGCAGGAAGACAGGGGTAAACTCTGGGGAAGGGGGAGATGTTTGTAGCTTAAATGAGGGAGGTAGAAGTGAGACATATTTTTGGATTTTTGGACATATTTTGATGGAAGAGCCAACTGCATTTGCTGATGAATTGGATATGAAGCATGATGAAAAAGAGAGGAATCAAAAATGATTCCAAGGTCTTGTCCTGAGCAATAGGTACAATAGGGTTGCCATTTTACAAAGTGGTGAAGATAGTGAGAGGTGGTGATGATGGGAGGGTGTGAATGGGAAATAGGAATTTGGCTTTAGTTATATTGAAGGCTCAATTAGAATCTACCTCATATTGTTTTTTTCTGGGGCTTGAAAATTTTAATTCAGAATTATGAACTCTCTGTAAATATTATTTTTTCTCTCCTATTCTCTCCCTGAAGCTCTTTCCCTCTTACTCATTGTACAGCTGTTCTATGGTTACAATGTTGTGTCACAAACAATCATAAAATCTCAGCTTCATATAACAGAGTATTATCTTACATCATGTGACTGGGGATCGGATGATCTAGTCTAGAATCAGTTTTTCTTGGCTGGGCTTTGTTGATCTTGGTTGGGCTTGCCATGCATCTAGGGCTTAGCTGGAGGACAGGAGATCTACACTGAGCTCAGCTCTTCTCCTTGTGACTCTTATTCTCTTTGTGGGACCAACATGCTAACCTGAGTATGTTTACTCATGGACACACATGAAGTTTCTTAAGAGGTAAGCTCAACTCTGGTACATAACTACTCCCACATCATTCTGTTGCCAAAGCAAGTTATATGGTAGACCTAAAGCCAAGAAGCAGAGGAACATATTCTATATATTTTAGTGTGTGTATATATGTGTGTGTTTATGTGTATTGTGGGGAGGAATGAATATTACTGAAAAGTAATCTAATTTGCTATAATCCACCCTCCTGTTAATAAATAATAATATCTCTACTATATACAGAATACATCCCAAGATTCTCAAAGGTTTCATCCAATCACTTTGAGTGAACTATGTGACACTCAAAGTACAAGATCTCATGATCTACATCAGGGCTTGATGCAACTCCTCTTGATCTGGAGACTATGAACTAAAAGAACAAACGTATGCCCCTCCCCATACACACACCAAAATTGCAATAGTGAAACAGGAACAGGAAAGCCACTGTAAACACTCCCATTTGAAAGTGGGGGGAAATGGGAGGCAGGTAGTAGCACCGGTCCATAGCAATTTTTAACTCTTGCTGACAAATTTTGTCAAGTGCCTCTACATTGGGGTGGTGAATGTTTCTGATTAGCCCCTGGTTCTGCTCACTGGGTGTGATTTCTCATTGCATTGTTTGCCATGGATCTTGGTCTGGTCTCTGTGAGGTCCACCCTTTTTCATCATTCTCCTGAGCCACTTCTGAAGAGGTCTTTGGAAAATATGCTGTTTTTTTGGTGGCTGAGGAAATTTCTCAGGCTGTTTCCTGGCTATGGAAAGCGGAGTTTCAGAGATCTTTTCGCATTTTGAATAGTTTCTTCTAGCCCTGGCTGCCAGCACTTTGCCTATCTGGCTTCCTTAAAACCTTTGTGTATTTTTCTATGCATTTAGTTCCATTCCACTCCATGTAACTAAAGCCATAACCGTAACTCATTTGGAGATATTCCTCTCAATGTATGCTGGTATTAAAGGCATATGAGGTTGCTATTGCACCTTTAAGCTTCTTAGAAGTCTTTTTATCTAATTGAGAGTATATACTAGATACCACCTTAATTCTTATAAAAGTCTGAACAAAGGGTCTTATAGCCATATTCTTAATTTAGTCTGTCCTCTGAGACCAGGTTTTACTGGAAGCACCCTGGGTTTTATTATTGTCCCCAGGCTGCATCCTAATTTGAGAATATTTTGCTGACTGCAGAGGCTATATATAAGAGATGGTTTTATTTTCCAACTCAGCAAGCTCTGAATTCTCTGCATTTCCTCCAAATTCTGATGGAAATCTTTCCAGTTCTTTTCTAAGCTCATGTTTTAACTGAAATAACTCATCATATGTTGCTCAAAGCAACAACCTCACACTTCCATTATTTTGCCTGGAACTCTCCTTGCCCAGATTCAGAAGTTCATTATGTACATTTTGTATTTTCTACTCCATAACACAGATCATCACCGTTAAAATTTTTTCTCACAGTTTTCTTAGCCTCCTTTAACTTTCTTTACCTTCTGCCACTGGTTCTCATACTGAGCCAACCTATCTTGGCTTTTTGGTAGAGTGGCACCCCACTTCTGGTACCAAATTCTGTCCTGGTTTTTCACAGCCAAAATAATGTTGTGCAAGAAACTGCCATGAAATCTCAGGGACATAAAACAATAAATATTTACCTAATTCATGCATCTAAGAGTTGGCTGGAGGTTGGCTAGGCAGGCTGACAGTTTGACTTGGTTTGCTCACACATCTATTGATCTGGTGGACTGATCTATGCTGGGTTTGACGAAGGTAGTTCAGCTGTACTCCATGTGTTTCTCATCCTCCTAGGGCCAAGAGGCCAGCCTAGCAACTCCTCAAAGAAATCCTAACTCCCACTACCTGTGACTGTGAGCTTATTTGGAAATAAAATTTTCTCAGATGCAGTCAATTTTAAATGTGGCCATAGTGGATTAGGGTGGAACCTAAATCCAATATGATTGGTATTTTTATAACACAAAGGAGAGGGAGATTTGGACACACACAGATGGAATATGGCTGTCTAAGGGTGAGCCAAATCTTTTTTGCAACAACCAGAAGTCAGATAGAGATTGATCTGTTGTATAAATTGAGTAGCAAAGATGAGTGAAATTGCAAGGTGAATAAAAAAGCAGTCCTGAAAAGCCATGTCAAAGAGGTTCTTGAGAGATGTTTTGATTCCTGGATGTTAACTCTGGAAAAAATGTCTCAGCCTTTGAAATAGACAACATTGAAGAAGGATACATTAGTTTAGAGGTTGGTAGGGATTGAGTCATGTGCCCCCCAAAAAAGACATATTTGAGCCCTAACCCCCAGTCCTGTGGTGTGAATCTATTTGTAAATAGGGCCTTTGGAGGTATTATTATTAGCTAAGCTGTGAATCATTTGTGACTTGGATCTTCAAGGATCCTATTTAGATGAGATCAAATTGAGTCAGGGTTGGCTTAAAATACTATAGTCCTTATAAGCAAAGGACACTCAGATATGTTCAGTCAGAAAAAGTCAGAAGTCAATAGAAGTCAGAAGTCATCAGAAAGGAGAGGCGCAGACACAAAGAGAGGGAGATTGCCCTGTGACCAAAGCAGAAAAGCAAGCCAGAGAACCCTAAGTCTTGCAGCAAACCATCACCAAAATACTACAGACACTGGGAGAAAGCATGGTCCTTTGAGACCTTGATTTTGGATTTCTTCTAGGCTCCCAAACTGTGAGACACTAAATTCCTGTCATTAAAGCCAACCAGTACATTATATTTGTCACAGCAGCCCTGTCAAACTAAGACAGAGCTTCAGTTCTTGTATTTAAAATAAAATAACTATAGCTCAGCTTTCCTCAAGCCTAAGATTTCTATTATATTTTTATTAGTAGGTACTATTGATTAAAAACATTATTGGAAATTATTATCATATGCCAAACTAATATTTCCTTCACTTCTGAAGGACTGTCCTGCTCCCGACAACTACTTTCCTGGCAGAGTTAAAATAAGACTGATTTGTCCCGGAGGTCACTGCGGCCAGCTGAATTATGTATCCCAACCAACACTTAGGCTTATTCTTAATCCGTGATCCTGTGAACTCACACATAAAATGGACCTTTGGAGGATGTTATTTTTAGTTGAGGTGTGGTGCAGCAGACTCAGGGTAGAACTTAAATGATACCACTGGAGGTCTTATCAGGAGAAGAAACTGGAAACCGGGAGTCAGAGAGCTGGAAGTCAATGGAAACTGGAAGGGAAGGTGCAAGGACAGAGAGAGCTGGCCATGGGACAGGAGCAGAGATGCAAGCCAAGGACACTCGAGGAGAGCCAGCAGCTAGCACCAGAATGCATCAGACTCCGCAAGAAAGAAAGCCTCCCTGATATTCTGATTTTGGACTTCTTCTAGCTTCGAAATCATGAGCCAATAAAAGCTGGTTGTTTAAGCCAACCTATTGTGTGGTATTTGTCGTAGCAGCCTGACCATCTAAGACAGGCATCATAGGATATGGTCCACAAATAAGCACATGCTGAACTAAAAATGGCTCTTCTTTACAGTTAAGCTCTGTCAGTTTATCAATTGGAGTTAAACCAGCAAGACAGAAACTACTCAGAGCTCATATGTAATTGCCTTTTTAGGTGGAAAAAAAAAAAGGTCAGACATTCGTTCTCTGGTACAGTGAACTTAGAATTTTTAGTTCCCTGCCAGAGCTGCCCATGAACCAAACACACCAGAATCCAGGTGACAGGGGAGACTGACACACAGCCCGCAGAGCTGAGCAGGGGAGAGGGGAGAGAGGCTTTTGGGACCAAGTGATTAAGAGTCTGCCAGAGGCAGGCAGCTTAGAAAAAATGCCCAGGATGTCACAGCTGGATGGGAACCGGATAAGATGTGACAAAAGGAGAAGTCCCACCTGTGATGTGGTCAAAGCACTGTCACAGGAATATTCCTTTCCCTCCTTTCCCTTCTAGCTATTTTTAAAAGCCCTCATTGCCATCGGCAGACTGGCCGTGGGCTCTGGAGGGTGGACTTTCTTTCATTCCCTCACCGCCTCCTACAGTCGTGCAACACCACAGGTACCATTTCAAATACTTCTTGCATCTGAGGGGTCTGACCGGGTGGCTGTGCATGAGGCGGGCTGATGAGGTCTCTGGAATGGCAACGGCGGTCCTGGGGGGAGCTGAGGTGGAGGGAGCTCCGCGGTGGTCCTCCTGGCCCTCTGGTCATGTGCCCCCCTCCAGGTTCTTCTCTCTGCTCCTCTCCTCCAGAGTCACCTACCTCTGAAACAAATGCTGAGAATGTGGGTTCTTCCATTCCAGAGTCCACATGGAAGGCTGATCAGAGGTCGTATAAAATTCCACAGGGATTAAAGGAAGAAAAGGAAAGATCTCCCTCCCTCCCTCCCTCCCTCCCTCCCTTCCTTCCTTCCTTCCTTTCTTCCTCTCTCCCTCCCTCCCTTCCTTCCTTTCTTCTACTTCTTTCTCTCTCTTAATTTTCTCAAAGTCTTTCTCCATTTCTTGCACTTTATTTTTAACAGGGGAGTAAGCAAGACAGATTTTAGGAAGCAGGTCATTCAGGCTCTAATTTTGATCTCTCACTATTTATTGGTTTGCTGCATAATGCCCTCGGGAGCAGGAAAACTGTGGCAATCACCTTTTCCCTCCATTTGGACCTTGCCTCTCTTACTTCATGACAGAATGTTCTGACTGCACTGGGCTGATTTTATGCTCCTTTCAACACTAGGCAAAAAGTGTGAGGAGTGGATGAGAGTTTAGTTCCAGCTGTTGTGAAGAAACTATTTTCTTCAGAAAGCTATTGTTGGACATTCTTACGAAAAGGAATATGAAGCTCCTGTAGATCTCGGTCTGTCCCTGTCGGGCGCCCATGTATGCCACTCAGGTTCTCCTTGGCAAGTGAAGGGAAACTCATCCCAGACTGGCCCACGCAGGCAGGAAATACATTGATTAGGCTGGTGGAAAGGACTGGAAGTACTGATGACTTTGTCTCAGACACTGTGTCCTGTGAGGGTGCTTCAGGCCTGAGACAATAGGGTGAGACAATTCTTTGGGGTGCAGAAACACCCCAAGCCCTGGCCTCAGTAAATAAATGCTGGTAGGAACCCCCAGCCGAGATTCCTTCCTCCTTTATCTATAAAAGCTGTTTTAGCAGGTGCTGTCGGTGTCCCTGGCTGATTGTGACTTTCTGCGTGTGGGCTTGTTGCCTGCCTCGGAAGCCACGCAGAGGCACACGGGGAAACCGGAGAGTCCAGCGAGCGAGCGCCTCGGCCCACCAGGACTTTGCTGGCTTCCTCACCCTCGGCGGGGCACCTTGGACACGTGCTCTACACCATCTCCCGGAGCTCCCCAGAGGACGGAGCTCCAGGTGCCCCCCTGGTAACTGACCTGATAACACATTCGTATGAGTTTTCTATTGCTACTATGACAAAGGAACACAAATGGTCTATTGTGGAGTTTGGAGGTCAGAAATGGGTCTCCCTGGACTCAATCAAGGTACAGCCAGGGTGCAGTCCTGTCTGGAGGCTCGAGGGGAGGAATCCGTCTCCTTGCGCTTCCAGCTTCTGGAGGCTGCTCACTGCCCTTGGCTCATGGCCCTCTTCCTCCAACTTCAGAGCTAGCCATGTCAAGTCATGCTCTTTCCTGCCTCTACTTCTCTGCTTTGCTCTTCCATTTCCCTCTTCTATCTTTAAGGACCCCTGTCATTGTATTGGCCCCACCTAGGATAATCTTTCTATTTTAAAATCAGCTGATTGGCAGCGTTAATTCCATCTTCAAGGTTAACTGCCCTTTGCCTGCCGCTTGACGTGTTCACAGATTGCAGGGATTGGGACGTGGGGGTCACTCTCTGGCGGCCACAGCGTGCTTTCTCGGCTCCTTCCCTTCCCTGTCTTCTTATCCCCACCTCCCTGCTGGTCTTCCCTGGAATCATTTCCCAAATAAACTGCTTTCACTAGAAGTCTTGTCTCAAGGCTGCTTCTGCAGGAACCCAAGCCCAAACATTGCCGAAGAGGGAATCACTCACTACCTAGCACCTGGTTGAGGGACTCCAACGAGCCTTCAGCACTTTTTCTCTCTGTCTCTTGGTTCTCTGGTGGCAAAACGGGGAAGGCGACCCCAGCATCCTTCCAGGTTCAGTGGTTCTTGCTGATGTCCTGAGATTCATTCTAATTGAACTACCTTAGGCCAGATGCCTATTCCTAAACCATTCATTAAGGCTAGAGAATGAAATCACTGTGATTGGCCAAGCTTGAGTCATGTTCTCCATGGAACTGAGAGCTGAGCCTCACCAGGGGCTTCACGGACTAAGACTGGAAGAGGGATAGATCCGTAATAAAAAATGTGCAACTGTTACACAAAGAGGCAGCGGTGAATGCTGGGAAGGTAAGCGAAGTATATTAACAACATTGTCTCTTCTTTTTCTCCTTCTCTCCCCCTCCATCTGCCTCAAATGGGGTGCAAGCCTGTGCATCTATAACAGAACTCCTAAACAGATGTCAGGAAACATCCCGTGAGTGTATTGCCATCATTTCACATATTGCAAAACTAAGGACAAAATCGATGCTGGGAAGGACTTGCTGTTGTTTGCACAACCAGCGTTATCAGGGTCAGCACACCAAAGCCGCCCCCTCATCCTAGGTCCTGGGATCTGTTCACCCGAGTCTGATATTTTCCAGAAAGTGTAACCTTTTGTAGTTAAGATTTTTGTATTAATTTGGGATGATAGAGGGTATTATGGCCCTATTAGTAATTCATGGTTTTTTAGTGGGGGGTGCTTCTCCTTGCCAAAAAAAATGCCTTTTTTTTTGGCTCTAGGAGGCACACAAAGAAGACATGGTATAGAAGCAAATTAAATATGCATTCAATCAACTATATTGAAGACAGTCAGTGTGACTTATAAGGTGGATGTGGTGGTCAGTTTTGTACGGCACGAAATGCATTTCTCAAACCAGACTCAAACTATCTCTGGCGTGAATAAAGTGATAACACAATGGCATCTTGGATTTCATTAGCCTTGGGAGAAGATTTTGGCTTTATTGATGGAGAAAGAGATTTGAAGGCAGAAAGAAGTGAGTTTGAATCTGTTGAATCTGAGCTCTGCCCTGTCGTAACTCTGTGGATTTCCACACAATCACTTAGCTTCTCTAGGCCCAATTTCCTTGTCTGGTGTTCGTGCTTATCCAGGGTAGACTAGACCAAGGAATATCTAGTGAAAGTCACATGAGAGGTCAATCCCAGTTTTCCATCGTGGTTTGTCTTTTCACTTAACTGGATTCTTATTTTTTTCCTCTGTAATGCTCTTCCCACCCTGGTGACACTGTCGGGAATGGAGTAACATTATCTTACCATGGCTCGTTAACCATGATGCGTTAGTTCTTTATTGTTGCCTAACAAATTACCCGAAATTTAATGGCTTAAAGCAATAAATATTTATTATATAGCAGTTTCTGTGGCTAAAAAAAAAATGTGGAAATGTTTTAGTTGCTTTAAGGTCTCCCATGAAGTGTCACTCAAAATGTTGGCCAAGGCTGCCGTCATCTGAAGGCTTGACTGAGGTTGGAGGCTGAGCGCCCTCATATGGCCGGTCAGTTGGTTTTGGATGTTGATTGGAGGCCTCCATTCATGTCCTTATAAACCTATGCCTAGGGCTGCCTCATTGTCTTTGCAACATGGTGGCTGCTTTCCCCCAGAGTGAGTGATCCAAGGGAGAGCAAGGCAGAACCTGTGATGTCTCCTTAATCTAGCCTCAGAAGTCACACGCGATCGTTTTTACATTATCCTCTTGGTGGCATGTCTCAGCCTTACTCAGGCTGTGTCAGTATCCAGAGGTGGGGATCACCAAACTAGCTACCAAACTCAGATGGGCTTCCTTTTTGACTGAAGGGTGGCTTAGAAAACATGACAACTACTACCCTACGATTACAAACAAGTTCTGGTCACTGCTCACATTAACAACTCTGGTGTGTGCTGAGGGTGTCCCTGAGTTCTTTGAAGAAATTGGCTGGTGGCCCATTTGGTCTGGATGCCCATTCATGTGTGTGCATTGTCCAGAGTACAGGGGACACAGGGGGTCATGCACTGAATTAATCTACAGTGGCCAGCTCAATGGATGCCATTCTTCAATAGAAGCCAGAAAGGCATGTACATTTACACTACACAGTTTTGGTTCCTGATTAATGAAGGCTGAGAATGCACAGCAGCTGAGTGAGCCGCCTTTGGAAGTTCAGCCAGGAGAGTACGAATGGTGTTATGTCTTGGCCCCGGGAAACTTTGCAAGGTCTGGGCTGTGGTCAAGTTTGCCTTAAAGTAGAGCAGGCAATCAAGAGATATGGCTTCTGTGATGATAGGGAGAAGGAGGATGACGATTAATAATAGTAAATGACATCAACCACAAAAATGTCTTACAACTTTAAAAGCTACAGTATATTGTATGTTAATGTAGAGATGAAGAATCTCCTTTGACACTCTTAGATGATCACATTCTTTCCCAGAATCAACACCATGGAACAGGGATCAGTTCCTTCCTTGCATTATTTATAATATGCATTGCATATTCATGAGATGTAGTTGTGGGAGTGAAATTAATCTTCTCTGAAAGCCATTAGTTAGATCAGCTGTAAATCAACGCGGTATTTCTTAGGCTACAGTTGGTTGTAAGTGATGATTAGAGATCAAAGTTTCTTCAAACTTTTTCTCATTCACCCTCCAAGTGACAGACACCACCATGGGACAGAAAGAGCCTCACACTGGGAAAGGGAAGGTGTGCCAGGCTAGGTATTGGACACTTGATTCAACTGCAGGGGAGTGGGGACTGCTTGGCAAAGATTCCAGTGGGAGAATATTTGATTTTGATTTTATTTTCTTTCTGTTTTATAGAATATGTGACTGCAGCATAGAACCTTTTGAATTTATCCATTTCTAGGCCAATTTTAGTCCATCACAAGAAGAGAAAGCCCAAATAAATTACATTGTTTCATGTAACTTAATTAAAATTTGCAAAGGTTTGGGGACCTTGACTTCTTTGCGTCTTGGGAATTTCATCTTTAAAATTAAGAAGATGGCCTGGGAATCCCTAGGGCCATTTTTAGCTTTAGTGTTGTGGAATTTTCTGGCATAGGTCCTTGTTTTACAGGTTCTGTATCTTTTGCCTCAGGTGCCTGCTAAATTAGTGAGGGACTGCCTACCAAATACTCTTAAGGGGAGGTGATTAACATAGGACATCGTGGAGCACTAGGGCAGAGAGAGGGGGAATGGACTTTGTCACCTGTGTTTAATTGCCACGCAGCAATCTGCATCTGTTTTGTTTTTTTAAAGGTTTATTTATTTATTCATTAATTTGTTCCCCCCTCCCCCTCCTGTTTTTGCTGCCTGTGTTATCTTTTCTTCTCATTTTCTCTCCTCTAGGATTCACTGGGATTCGATCCTGGAGACCTCTGATGGGGAGAGAGGTTCCCTGTCATTGCGCTACCTCAGTTCCTGGTTTTTACTGTGCTTCACCTTGACTCTCACCCTTGTTTCTCTTCTGATGCATCATCATGTTGCTGCGTGACTCACTTGCTCAGGGCACTGGCTCACCACACAGGCACTTGCGCAGGCACTGGCTTGCCACACGGACTTGCTTTCTCTTCTTCTTTTTCACCAGGAGGTCCCAGAGATCAAACCCAGGACTTCCTGTATGGTAGGTGGAAGCTCAATCGCTTGAGCCACATCCACATCCCTGCATCTGTTTTCGTCTGAGATTTTGGCCATCACTGAGAAATGAAATCATTGGCAGGTTTGAAATATAGGTCCTTTATTATGATTAATCCTCTTCCACATCTATAATTCATAAATATTGAAGAGGAGGCTAGGGCAAGGAAAACATTTGGGAAATGTGATGCTTTCATGAAAAAAGCTTTTTTGAGTTTACTTAAAGTTTATGCCTATTTTGTTTGGTTTTCATGCTGTTAAAATGCTCAAGAAAGGAAGACAGTTGGATCTGTTTAAGACAAATCTGGAAGAATTCCATGGTACAATGGAGAATTTTTGAATTTTTAAGTTGTTATTATTTTTATTAGAGAAGTTATAGATTTACAGAAAAATCATGCAGAAAGTACAGTTCCCATATACTACCCCCCCATACTCAGTTCCCTCTATTATTAATATTTTGCGTTAGTACAGTTCATTAGTTACAGTTAATGAACTAATATTATTATAATTAGATTATTAGCTATGGTTTACATTAGGATTCACTCTTTGTCTTGTACAGTGCTACAGTTTTAAAAAAAATTCTGGTTATTCTGGTAACACACAAGAAACAAAATTTCCCATTTTAACCACTTCCAAGTATACAATTCAGTGGTGTTAATTACATTCACAATGTTATGCTCCCATCACCACCATCTACTACCAAATTTTTCCATCACATCAAACAGAAGCTCTGTACCCATTAAGACTTAAAGTCCTATTCCCCACCCCGGCCCTGCCCCTGGTAAACTATAACCTAATTTCTGACTCTATAAGTTCACATATCCTAATTATTTCATATCAGTTAGGTCCTGCACTATTTGTCCTTTTGTGCCTGTCTGGCTTATTTCAATCAACACGATGTCTTTTTCATGCGTGTTGTCTCATGCATCAGAAATTCATTCTCTTTTTTTTTTTTAAAGATTCATTTTTCATTTATTTCTTCCTGCCCCCGCCCCCCAGTTGTCTGCTCTCTGTGTCTATTCACTGTGTGTTCTTCTGTGACTGCTTCTATCCTTATCAGCTGCACCAGGAATCTGTGTTTCTTTTTGCTGCGTCATCTTGCTGTGTCAGTTCTCCGCGTGTGTGGTGCCATTCCTAGGCAGGCTGCACTTTCTTTCACGCTGGGCAGCTGTCCTTGCGGGGTGCACTCCTTGCATGTGGGGCTCCCCTACGCAGGGGACACCCCTGCATGGCAGGGCACTCCTTGCATGCATCAGCACTGCACATGGGCCAGCTCCACAAGGGTCAAGGAGGCCCGGGGTTTGAACCGCGGACCTCCCGTGTGGTAGGCAGACGCCCTATCCACTGGGCCAAGTCTGCTTCCCCATTCTTTTTTTTACAGTTGAATAGTATTCCATTGTATGAATAGATCACGATTTATTTATCCATTTTTCTACTGATGGACGTTTGGGTTGCTTCCACCTTTTGGCAATTGTGAAGCTGCTGTGTATATAAGTATGCAAATATTTGTTTGAGTCCTAGTATTCATTTCTTTCGGGTAAATACTGAGAAGCGGAATTGCTGGGTCAGGTGGTAATTCTATTTAACTTTCTGAGGAACTAGCCAAACTGTTTTCCACAGTGGCAGCACCATTTTAGATTTCCACCAACAATGCTCTTTCTCCACATTCTCACCACGTATTATTTTTGTTTTTTTCTGCTGTTTTTAATAATAGCTATTCTTGTGGGTGTGAGTAGTATCTCATTGTGGTTTTGACTTGTATCCTAATGGGTAATGATGTAGAGCAACTCTTCTTGTGTGTACTGACTATTTGTATGTCTTTGGGAAAATGTCTATTCAAGTCCCTTGCCCCTTTTAAAATACTTATCTGCATTTTGAGAGGTCTTTAAAAGGAGCCTGGGGACACAACATGGGGTATGGACCACCAAAGAAAAAGCCAAGGGCGTTCTTTGCAGACGCAAATTGCTTCTTTCTGGTGGGAGAGGGGGAAATGGCAGTGGCCAGGGGTCATTTCATATCTCTGTGCTGCTGAATTGCGGGGCCCAGTGAATGAGCCCCAACCTGTGTGTGTGTGTGGGGGGGATTTGTGTGGGCCTCAGGGGCAGATAATGAGGGATGTGTCAGGGACTTCTAGAATGGACAGCCTTTCGTAAGGTAAGGAGGCTGAAAATGGGGCAGGATGAGTGACAAGGACACTCAGTATCTAGGAGTTTGTAATCTTTTTAACCCTTGTTCTAAAACAATTTGAAAGCAGAGACCAAAAGAAATCAGTGTGTGAATCAGGATGAATTTTGGTAGTGCAGTTGTATTTGTAGCAGACACTGCCAGCTGCCCATCCAATATTCATCTTTTTCCCCCTTTCTTTCTTACTTTCTTTTCCCCTAACTTACACATAGAGTTAGGTCAGAGGTGCCTAACTAAAGAAAGATAAACTATCCAGGCTCCTTTGCAGTGTGAGGAAGCCAAATGGCACAGTGGAGGGTATTGAGAGGGCATTGAGAGGTAGCTGCAAGTCCCAGGAAAGGCAGCACCTTCACATTAAAAATGAACCATGGGGAAGCGGATGTGGCTCAAGCAGTTGAGCTCCCACCTCTCACATGGAAGGTCCTGGGTTTGGTTCCTGGTGCCTCCTGAAAACAAAACAACAAAAAACAAAACAAACTCAGGGAAGCCAAGTGGCTCAGTGGATTGCCTGCTTCCCACATACAAGGCCCAGGGTTTAATCCCAGAAGGAAGGAAGGAAGGAAGGGAGGGAGGGAGGGAGGGAGGGAGGGAGGGAGGGAGGAAGGAAGGCAGGGAGGAGAAAGAGAGAAAGAAAGAATCACTTCTCTGCCTTTGGCTTAGTTACCCTTCCTTCTTTTTCCTGAGTAGATGGTGGGTGCAAGGACTGCGAGTGCTGCAGCCATCCTATGATCATAAGGCAAGAAAGATTAGGATGAAAGCTTCTCTGCTAAGGATGGAGGATGGAAAGAAAGCAGCATCTGGACGGCACCAAAAGATGCTGGACCAGCCCTCTGCTGCCTGTCCCAGATTTAATGTTGTATGAGCTAAATATACCCTATTTTTATAAGCCGCTGTTAATGGGATTTTCTGTTTCTTGCAGCCAGATGCAATCCAAACTGATTCAATGAGCTTTTCAAAAGAAAGCTTAATGCTGAACTTTGAAAAGCAGCATTATTGTAATAAACTTATACAGCTTCTCTTGGACACACTTTGCAAACCCAAACCCTTTTAATGTCATGGCAATGTTATTCCAAGGTTTGGCAAACCTTTTCTGCAAAGGGCCAGATAGTAAATATTTTTGGCTTTGCAAATCACACAATCTCTCTTGCAACTACATGACTCTGCCATGGGAGACTGAAAGCAGCCATAGATAGTACATAAATTAATAGGTGTGCATAGCTGGACTCCATCAAAACTTCCTCTACAAAAATAGATTGGCCAGATTTGGCCCCCTGGCTACAATTTGCTGACCCCTGTGTTATACCATCAAATCACCTAGAGTGAAAATACCTGTAGGGTCAGTTCTGGGGATTCAGAAGCCATTGGAACCAGTCATCTTTAAGGAAAATTTGTGTGTCGCTAACCTTTGTTGAAACACTGTGAACCCCTTATGTTTTTAGGCAAGAGCTGTCCTTGAGACTTCCTGGAAATAGTCTTATTCTCTGAAGCATTGCAGGACCCCTGGGTCCAAAGCTCAGAAGTAAGAAAATTGTAGAATTTTATTTGAGAAAAAATATAAATTCTTTTTATTGATCTTTATTTTTAAAGCACCTTCCAATGATTGTCTAAGAATATTCTTTTTAAAAAACTTTCTGATTATAGATAAAAATACAGAAAAATATGGGAAAATTCTATTAACTCTAGTGTGCAGAAAGTCACATATTGGCACAAAAGACATGCAAACAGAAAGAATGGAAGCCACAACCCATTTGGAGGAATGCTATCAGTCTCTGCTGGCTTTTGGACAGTACATTAATCAGCCGAAGGGATTCCAATGCAAAGTACCAGGAATCTGTTGGCTTTTATAATGGGGATTTATTTGGGGTAACTCTTACAGTCCCAAGGCCATGGAAAGTCCAGCTCAAGGATCAATTAGAGGTACTTTTTCACCAAAGTCAACTGCCACGTGTTGAACAAATTGGCAGGCAATCTCTGCTGGGCTTCTCCTTCCTGTCTGGGCTTCCTTTTCCTCTTGAGCTCCGTGGGGCCAGCCTCTTTGAGGCTTCACGCTTAAGTGATCCTGTACGCTTGTTTCTTTCTGGGCTGTCTATATCAGTCTCTGTTTTGCTCACTTCCCAATTTCATCTGTAAGCTGTCATGCAGAAAGGGTCATCACTCCCCGGGGCCTCAGTTCTTTGAGTCTTCTCCTTTCTATTGCATGGCCAGATCAAAAATGACAGAGCTCTGTCTTCCTGTACATCTTTCTGTCCCTGTGATTCCTTTTATATCAGACCCAGTAAGGGGTGGGGACTCAACCTGCATCCCCCTTACTGACTAGTCAAATCAAAGCCCTAAAGTGATCTTCTCAAGTAATCTAATCAAAGGCCCCTCAGCTGAATTTAATGCAATCAAAGGGTATCACCCAGGGGAGTAGATTAGCTTACAAACATAATCTTTCTCTTTCTGGGATTCAAAAAATAATCTCAAACTGCCACAGGCAGGCTTGTCAATTTCTCTATCCAAGGTTGTCTCAGGAGTGGCTGAAACTAAAGAAGAAGGAGATACAGGACTATTCATCAGAGAAAATGTCTGATACTATGAATACCAATCGCTTCTACAACAGTATCATGGTCAATGGACTTAACAACGTAAACCCATTTTCTTATGAAATAAGTGCTCTTTCCACTTGTTACTAAATCTTTTAAATTTACTTTGATCCCGAGCTTTGCAAAGAAAGAAGTGCTTGTTATAGAGAATTTAGAAATATACAGGCAAATACCAAGTATTAAAATAATTATAATAATAGTAGTAATAATAATACTTTCTCTCCACTCCTGAAACAACTCTTGTTACATATTGGCATATTTCTTCCTGAGTTCAGCTGTAAGCTATCAGGCATATAGCAAGGCTTATCTCCTGAGCCATGAGCGACTCCACGGGCTCAGCCCCTTGGGAACCTCTTTCCAGGCCTTTGTGCTTTGCTGGTTCCAGACTCTGGGACCTCTCTCAGTGTCTTGGGGCTGCTCTGTTTTCCTACAGTCTTGTCACTCTCACATGGCAGGATCAATATGGCAGCTTCCTTTTCTCTGTGCATCTCTCTTTCTCTGTGCATTCGTTTACATCAGACCCAGCAAGAGAGCGGACACCCCAGCTGGCTCATGTCTCCCTGATGTAGTCCAATCAAAAGCCCTAAATCAGTCTTATCAAGTAACGTAATCAAAGGACTCTACCAAATTTAATGCAATCAAAGGGTACCACACATACAAAAGAACTTCAGACTACCACAATTATTTTAAATATTTCCCCTCTTTAGATCTCTTAATGATCATGTTTGAAAAAGAATGTAGTATTCCATCAGAATGAACATTTCCCTGGTATTAGACATTTAGGCCCTTCCATATTTTAATGCTATGCATAACTTTTTTCTATATTAAAAAAGTTGTGGGTTTATGGAGCAATCATGCATAATATATAGGATTCCCATACACCAGCCCACCACTAACATCTTGCACTGGTGTGGAACATTGGTTACCATTGATGATAGCACATTTTTTATACGGTACTATTAAATAAAGCTCATGGTTTAATTTAGGGTTCACTGTATAGTGTAGTTCCATGGATTTAAAAAAACCATATTCTGTAACAATATATACAATCTAACATTTCCCCTTTTAATCACAATCAGATATAGATTTCAGTGCTGTCAATTACATTCACAATGTTCAAAATTACCAAGACATTTCCATCATTCCAAATAGGAACCCTATATACTGTAAGGCTTAACTTCCCATTAAAATTATATTTTAATGCTATAAATAACTTTTTAATAGATTTCTTTGTGTACTCATCTTTGCCCACATTTCAGATTATTTTACTAGAAGAGGTTATTTGAATAAAATGGTCAAGTTGGACTATACAAAATTTTTAAGGTCAAATCATTTTCCATAAAAGCTGTTTTATATAAAAATTGTATCAGTGTACCCTCCCACCAGGAATCTTGCCTCCCTCTCTCCAGCACCAAATCACATAGTTGTAATGGTTTTAATTTATGTTTTTCCGATTTTAAATGCCATTAAACTTTTTTACATTTCTTAGGGATTTCATCTACTTTTTCTCCTTTTGCCTTCTCTTTCTTCTTCCTTTCCCTTCATCTTTCTTCTTTCTTTTCCTTCTTCTTACTTCTCCTTCTCCTTCTCCTCCCCCCACTCCCTTCCTCCTTCTTTATAATCATGCCTTTCTCGTTTCTCAATTGTGTTTTTAGTGTTGCTTTTATATGTATCTTGAAACAAGACTGGATTTTGGTGAGCAAAAGAGGCAATAGTGGTGGTTTCAGCAGCTAACAGTATCTGTCACGAAACCCAATCTCATTTCACTGTAAAAGATTTAGAATACATTAAGAAGAAAATTATCATGAACTTTTTCGTATGTACATAGTTATATATGCACACATATAAATAACATTTTTATGTTATGAGTAGGATCATACTGTACTGTTATGTAAATGTTGCTCTCTGTATTCAACAAACGTTGTGACCATCATGGCATGCCACTAGTGGTTTCCACAACACCATTTTCAATCAGTGCATAATATCCCATTGGATGAGAATATGGGCTATTCCCATACTATCAGTAATTTTTTCATGTCACTAAATATTCTTCTAAAGAATCAGTTTCTGCTTTGTATAAATACATCATAGTTTACTTACAATTTCATATCATTGAACATAAGGATGCTTTTAATATTTAACTATTATAAACAAAGCAAAGAGAAATCTTTCTGCACATCCACAGAGAGATTTTTCTTGAGTATTAAATCTTCTAACTGGCATTGCTCGGTCAAATTGTACACACACTCTTCAGGCAACTGATACACAATGCCAACTTGCCCTCCAGAAATTTGGTGCCAATTTATATTGTTGGAGGATATATGTGTATGACAGCATTGCATTCCCCATAGTGTCATTAACATTAGGACTTACATGTTTCTTATCTTTGCCATTTGATAAACCAAAATATATCCCATTACTACTCTAATTTCCACTTCTCTCACTACAAGTATGTGAGGTTGAACGTCCTATTTTTGTATGCTGTTTGGCAATTTGTATTTCTTTTTTTGTGAACATTATTTTATACAATTCAGCTCATGCTCCTATCATATTGTATTTTGCTTTAAAAAAGTTTAAGAAGAACTCCTTATATAGAAGGAATGGTAGGTGCTTGTCATGTATGTTGCAACTGTATTTTAATCCTTTCAGTTTTGTTTGTGGTATTTTTTGATGAAAAGAAGCTTAAACAGCTATGAAGTCAGATCTCTTAATCATTTCTTTTATGATTTCTGCCTTTGGCATTATTAGTGTCTTTTCATAGATTTCTAAGATAATTTTGTAAATCCTTTTTCTTCTTGTTACATATATTTTCCCCCAATTGTCATTTGCTTTTAAACCATGAAATAATGCTTTTTGACTTGAGTGTCGAATGTTGTTCATTAGTCAAATCTTGTGGTATGTTTCTCTGTGAGCCTCTGCCATGTCTTGATCACGCTCAGTGCTTAGGGTGCTGCCGGGAGCTTAAGTATTTTCATTCCCTATGTGAGGCATTATAAATTGGTCCAGATTTTCTCAAATGATGTGGATGAATTTATGAAGAGCCTTTGGAGAGTTACTACCATTCGACCAAGTAATTTCACTCCTGAGAACCTACTCAAAAGAAATAGTTAGCAACACAAACCAAGATTTACATGGGATTTTACCCAAATTTTGTAAGAAAGGCAAAAAAGTGTCTCTTCATAAATGTAGACTGGCAGTAAATATATAAAAAATATCGTGAATTGTTAACTTCTTGCTTTGAGTGATTTTTTTGTGTCTTCTTTTTCAAATTTTCCAGAATGAACATAAATTTATTTTTAAATTAGAAATATACAATAAAAGTCATTTAAAATAATACCATTGAATGGTCAAGTCTCTACTTGGAATCTTCTACTTTTGGGAAGAAGCATTTTCACTGGGCTCTGGTTTAGGCCCATCTTTGTATTTTTAAATTTATTACTGAGAGGCAGAATTTGCTCAAGAGAGACATCATATAAAATTCTCAGCTCAAGTGCACAGGCACATATGCTCACTTGAACCTGCCAGTGGCCCTGGGAGTTACAAAAGAATGTTTTTATCCCACTTGCCCGTTAGGAAAGACAAAGGAATCGGGTATCTTCTTGAAGGTCATTGCCTGCTAAAGCAGAACCAGGGCCTGAAGCTCTGAGCTTTTATGGAGACTCCAGGATTTCTACCATGCCTGGGTGCAGCATGCTCCCAATTAGAGGCAGGGCTAAAGTTCCCTGTAATTGCAGAAAAGACCAAGGAGAGCAGCTGGTTTTATGTCCCGACCAGAAAGCGAGGAGGCCACTGTAAGCTGCACAAATTATACACATTCCCAGTGCTTATGTATACAAATCTCTCAACCCCACCCGCTTCCCACAGCTGTATCGTAGCCAGTGTGCAACCAGGCAACTTCTTTTGAGCTAAATGTCAAAGCAATGGATGTTTAATGAAGAATAAACTACTAGGACAATGCTGTTTAGGTTTCTCCCCAGAGATTTTAGAGGAGGGTGGGAAAGGAGTGGCATTTTTAAGAATGGATGGAATTGACTCGGGTATCTGTGTGCACGTTAATTTCCATCCTTTCTATTTACTAAAGATGGCGCAATTGAAATTTTACTTCTGGAAACTAACTTTTCTTTTTGAGATAGGTATGAGTGAGTTTATTGTGGGGTAGAATACCCTTAAATAATATCAGGTATGTGAAAAAGGATGTTAAACCCTAAGGGGCAATATGATGTTATCTAACAGAAAGGAAAAGAAATCCCAAAACGGGAAGCAGCCACGCTATACGTGAGTGGTATTTAACAGGATTCTTCCAAACTGAGCTCTGCATGAAGAAAGCTGGTAAACCACTTTAAAAAGTTGCGAGGCCTAGTAAAATGTTCAACTAGGCTGAAGTGCGCAAGGTTCCAGCCCACTGCCTAACAGAGCCCAGACACGGGTGAGGAATCAGACTTTGGCTTCCCACCCCAGCCCTGGCCCTAAGTGGCTGGGTGGCCCGCCCTCATCCAAATGTCCATGTCAAGCAAAAGCAAAGCAATTGGAAGAAGAGGGTAAGGATATTACATTTCTTTCCGAAATACTGCCTGATTTTTGTAAAGCTTATTCAGATTGATTTTTATACCCTGGACACCTGAGGTAGGGCTTATTTTCACGTTGTCAAGGGATTATTTCAGAAGTGAAAAAATATGGCTTCTTTATTTATATAGACTCTCTAGTTCTCTGCTCACTTTCTCAGTTTAAGTTCCTTTTCCCCCGTTTTTAATTTATTGCTTTTAAGCAGCAGATGTTGAAGAACTTTTTCAACGGGGCAACTGCAAAGCGAATTTACTGGCTTTGGCAGGCCGCAGGGCTGGAGGCTCTGCGTGCTTTGCCTGCGATGTCACCCTGCCGCCTCCTCCTGATGCGTATTTGTTAGGTTGGGTAGGACTTCAGCAAATCAGTCAAACTGGCTAAAGTTGAAGGGGCTTGGAAGGAAAACACCAGCTCCTACTGTCATGCAATTAAAACGTGTAGGCTGGGTGAAGGGGGCTGAAAGCTAAAAAGAGTGTTTGTCTTTTGGCTTGCTTGGAAAAGCGAAGATGGACTCAATTAGCCGCACTGAAGCCTCTGCCTGGGCTGTCGAGTCGCGCACGGGGAGAGTTCCTCGGGAGATGTAAGCTTTTTCAGGTACAGTGGAGTAACGCAAAACCGGGCAGCAGAAAATAAATGTCAGTTCTCTACTCTTGTAATTTGCCTATTCCTTCTGGTCTTAATGAAGAGTGAGCATTTCAGAGTGAACACACAAAGAAGCAGGTGTTCATTCACAACAATTATCCAGGAGGCAAAATGTTATGAGCTGGTTGAACAGAACACGCACTTATTTTTGACATATTGTTCTGTCCTAAACGTGAATTCTGCTACCCCCCTCTCTTCCCTGGTGGATATTCAGCAACATGCCTGCATGCAGTCCTGCAGGAATCCATTCATTCATTCATTCATTCATTCATTCATTCATTCATTCATTCATTCACTCACTGTGCCTGCCTGGGTTGCAGGTGACTGGTGTGGTTCCCACCTGGAGGGAGGGAGTGGGAGGGAGCTGGGAAGGGGTGGAGCCAGGGAACAGGTGCTCCCTGGTGCTGTTCCACCACAGGGACTGGGGCAAACCGTTTCGGCCAGCTGGGCTTCCTCTACTTGGTGGCAGAGTGGGGACAGCAGTGGCTCCACCTCCCTGGTTCTCAACCTTGTCCCTCGTGGACTCCTAGGGGCGTTTGTTCAAAACGCAAGGGTCCGAAGCCTCTCCCAGGCCTGCCGAATCAGGTGCCCGAACTCAGTTCTGGGCACCTGTGTTTTGAACAATTTCTGAAAGCTTTCTGATTGTATTGAGAGCAGCAGATGTCAAGTTTGGGACCCCTTCTCTACGTAGGGCCCCTCTTGTCTGACTTGCCTGTGAGAGCAGGTGGAGGCAGACGCTGCCCTCTCCAGCATCTGGTGCCTGCCTGGGTGCCGGACCCCGGGCCTGTCCAGGAGACCCTCTGCCTCCACCCGCCTCCTCCACCTCCAACAACTCGTCCTGCACAGCCAGCCGCCCTCGCTTCCCTCCAGCCTCTAAGAGCGGAGGTTAGAAAGGGATGAAAATGACTCTTGAGAGGAAACTTGCACCAGGAGAAAACTTGGCTTTTCTCCTGCTCCGCGACCCCCAGCCCAAACCATATGAGGGTTCCAGGAGGACCCTCCAGGGGGCGCTGCTGAGCTTCACGGCGCCAAGGCCCTGGCGGAGAGGATGCTGGGGGGCCACGCCGGAAGGTAGCTCCTGGTAGACTCTGACATGATACCCCAAATGGGGATGGGTGCAGGCCCCTTGTCCTCCCCTTGGGGAACACTGCAGAGCAGACTCAGGCTGGGGTGGCCTGTGGGGGCAGCGAGGAAGCCGCTGAGCCAGCCTGAATACTGGGTGGTGCCACTGACCACGTGGGCGCCGTGGACGTGGCCAAGCATGACCCCCCTGAAGAGACTCCACCGCACGGGGTGCCCGCTGCATGCCAGCTGTGTACTCCTGAGGTGTGCGTGCGAGACCAGAGGCCAGCTGGAGAGGTCAGCGTCAGTTGGAGGGTACGTGGCACAGGGCCCTGCACCCAGGTGTGTTGGGGGTGGGTGGAGGGGGTTCTGGGAGACCCCACCCATGTGGCTCGCCAAAGAGCCAGCATTGGAGCTGGAAGCCAAGAGAGAACTGCCCACTGCACCTGCAAAGCGAGAACAGCCGCGCCTGCCTCTCATCTCTCCGCCTCGCCCCAGTCCTGGGGGACATGGAAAGGGAGTGCGGAGAGGAAGGCGCTGAGGGGGGCGAGCAGGGAGCAGACCTTCCCCTGCGCGGCCGTGGTGCACGCCCCTGCCGGCCCCACACCCGGGTTACGGCCCCTTCTGCACTACCTGGCCCCAGGGCCCGCGCTGGGCCGTGGAGGGAGGCGACCAGGCCGGGGACGCGGCAGCTGTCCACCACTCCTAAATGTCAAGGTTGGTGGTAGATTGTGCTGGGCATTTAGTATCTGGAAAACAAGACCGTTGATGCACCAAAGTGACTGGAAAGCGACGGTCCCCACTGGCAGGGAAGGGAGCTCAAGAACTAGCAACAGGAGAAGAGTAAAGAGGATTCCAACTGCCCGGCTGAGCCGGGCCACCAAGCGGTGGCGCAGCAGCAAACGTGTGTATCCGTCTCGTACGGTCACAACAGTCCCAGTGATTTCTAAGGAAAGTTTCAGAAGTCCAACTTAGTACTCCTTTTATCTTTTCCTTGCCTTTTCTTACCTGAATGGAATGGAAGTGGGGATTGCCCCCCGAGAATTTCCAAGTAGAAATTAGAATTATGAAAGAAAAAACAAACCACAAAGGAATGGACAGTGATTTGTCATCACCTTAGACAAACAGCAGGCCATTGGGTGAGGTGTCCGAAATTCGAGTTGCAGTCCTGCTCATCTGTTGGGGGTAGGGAGTGGGAGGAAGAGATGAGATGTGGGGGCATTTTCGGGGGTTGGAGTTGTCCTGGGTGGTGCTGTGGGGACAGTTACCAGACATTGTATGTCCTCCCATGGCCCACTGGGTGGACTGTGGGAGAGTGTGGGCTATGGTGTGGACCAGTGACCATGGGGTGCAGCAGTGTGCAGAGATGTACTCACCAAGTGCAATGAATGTCTCATGATGATGGAAGAGGTGTGGGGTGAGGGGGGTGGGGGGTATATGGGGACCTCATATTTTTTGAATGTAACATTAAAAAAAAAAGACAAAATAATAAAAAGAGTTTTCTCACACATTAAAAGTGGCTCAGTCGTGCACCGAGCACTTGGTCAGACTTGACGAAATTCTAGGACACCCAGAGTTTGTATCCAGACTAATAAATACTTGCTGGACAGAGTCACATTGGATCCTTCGGCTCTGAGCTTGAGAAATGTAAAGCTCGGAATATTCCTGGGAGGGCAGGGAAACCAGCATGTGAGAGCGCACCTGACCTCCCCTGGTGCCTTGGTTTATGAACAGGTATCTTCTTCCCACCTTCTTCCCACCGGGAAGCAGCCGTCCTGGAGTCTGTCTGAGGAAATGGGTCACCAAAGCGTCCTGAAGCTTAGGCGGTCTTCGCAGGAGGCTCCGGGCAGCTGGAGAGGCAGAGCGGGGTGCTGCAGAGGAAACACCTGACATGGACTGAGGGCCCCCGCCGTGCCAGGCCCCGTTCTAAGCGCCATCCACAAATTGGCTCACTGGGTTCTCCCAACGGCTCTCTGAGGTCCTGAGACCCCACTTCACAGACACAGGTCTGATGGGGCATGTGCTTGCCTGGACTTGGTGGGTTGAAATTTGAACCGGGGCCCCCTGGCATCACATCTCAGATGCCAGGCTTTGGTCCTCGCCCTGTGCTCTAGCTTTGCCATTTGGGGCAAGTGACTTAATGGAGCCGAGGCGCAGTTTCTAAACTGGAAATGAGGGTAATACGACTTAGTTGACAGTGACGGTGGAAAGAGAGAGATGAACGAAGGACTGGCTGGTTGTAGAAGCCCCCTCCTTCTCGGGGCAACTCCTCCAGCCCCCCTCCTTCACCCCCAGCTCCACGGCCAAGGCTTGTCTAGTCAACCTTGGTAAAGGGTAAAGGGAGAAGTGCACAGGGGCAGGGGGCGGAGGGGTTCGAGCCGTGAGTCAGCGCAGCACCGGGCTGCACTTTTGAGAAGAGAACCAGCTTCCAGAGAGGCACGTGCCCGGGGCCGGGGCAGCCTGCATGGAAGTCGTCTGTTGGCCAGGGGGTGTGTCCGGGCGGGCGTGGCGTGGGTGACAGCGAGGTGCTCGCCGCCTTCCCCACTGCCCCTCCCATCCTCCCCGTCTCCTTGATCTTTCTGTCGCTTTCTCCCCTTTTTCACTGACTATATATTATCTCCTTAAAAATAGCTTCCCATTGATTTTTCTTTTCTAGAGAAATCATTTCTGTTCATTGGGGGAAATTTTATGAAGCACAGGCAGGCAAAGAGTAAAATGTTTAAAGTCATATACAAGTCAGCCTTTGGCTCCTTGCTCTCTCCCATTCCCCAGAGTCAGTATTTCTTTACTTGTTGGTTTTTTTTTTTTCATTTTTTTATTATCTTTTCTTTTAAAGATACATAGACCACACAAAATGTTACATTAAAAAACATAAGAGGGAAGCAGCTGTGGCTCAACTGCTAGAGCGTCCACCTACCATATGGAGAGTCTAGGGTTCAAACCCAGGGCCTCCTGACCCATGTGGTGAGTTGGCCCACGCACAGTGCTGCTGCGTGCAAGGAATGCCGTGCCACACAGGGGTGTCCCCTGTGTAGGGATGCCCCATGCACACAGAGTGTGCCCCGCAAAGAGAACTGCCCTGTGAGAGGGGAGCACAGCCTGCCCGGGAGTGCATTGTGCATATGGCGAGCTGACACAGCAAGATGACACAACAAAAAAAAAAGAGATGTAGTTTTCCGGTGCCACTCACAAGAATGCAAGCAGATACAGCAAATGGATACAGAGAACAGACAACAGGAGGGAAGGGGAGTGAAATAAATAAAATAAATCTTAAAAAATATATATATATATATACGTATAAGAGGTTCCCATATACCCCACTCCTCCCACATCGACAACTTCTTTCATTAGTGTGGCACATTCATTGCATTTGATGACTACATTTTGGAGCACTGCTATACAGCATAAATTATAGTTTATGTTGTAGTTTACACTCTCTTCCAGTCCGTTCAGTGGGTTATGGCAGGATATATAATGTCCTGCATCTGTCCCTGCAATATCACTGAGGACAACTCCAGGTCCTGAAAATGTCCCCATATCACACCTTCTTTTCCCTCTCCCTGCCTTCAGCAGTGATATAATTTCTTCCATTGCTAGAGACACAATAATTCTATAGTAGAATACCAGTAAGTCCACTCTAATCCATATTTTATTCCTCCATCCTGAGGACCCTGGGATGACAATATCCACTCCACCTCTAAATTGAGAGGGGGCTTAGATCCCACATGGCTGATGGGTGGGATTCTCCTGCTTGCAGTTGTAGACTCTCTTGGTTCCCTGTTGTGGTTGACCATTCTCACCTCCCTGTTAGCTGACCTGGGTAAGTCCAACAAACTGGAAAATAGGAGCTGCAACTCTGCTGAGGCTCAGGGCCCAGCTGACACATGGCCAGTCCAGAGATTCAGGTCTCCTGAGCATACACCAACTCTAGTGCTAACCACAGGTTCAGTAAAAGTGACAGAAGAGGCATGCGTAGAGAGGTTACATCTGAGTCCAACTCCATCACCCTCAGGAGCACAATTTCCAAAGTAGGGCCCGCTGGCAAGGCACTGTACTCCAGGACTTGCTTGTTATTATTTAGCAATGATAGGTCTACTTTCCTAGCCCCTGTCACACTGCTGGGGCAGACTCTTCTGGTGAGAGCAGAGCTACGTGTCCAGTGGTCCTCTCTGAATGCCCCCTTTGCTGCCCTATAAACAGAGCATCAGGAGCAAAACTGAGTCAGTCACCTGCCCCAGAACTTGTGCCTGCCCTGTGGCCATGACCGCTGGATACACAGCAGTCCCCTGCCTGTGGCCTCCTTCAACCCTTCCACGGGTCAACATTCCAGTCCCATCAGGGCCACCACCCGAAATCCTTCCCCTCCTCCTTTCAGCGTTGCCTCTGTCTCTTTGGTCACCATCATGTCAACTCTGACTTGCATAGGATCCCCCAGTTGCGACCCCATTCTTGCCTTTCTCTCATCCCTTCTAAAATGTTGATCTGATTGTGTCACCTTAGGCAGTGCCCCCTTGCCCATAAAACAAGGTTCATAAAACATAAAACAGTCCTTCCTCCTCCCCTTAGCTGTCTTGATCCTACAGTCACTCCAGTGACTCTGACCTCCATCCCTCCACCTGTGCACACCTGAAGCCACCATCCTGCCCTTTGCATTCCTCACCACCTCCTCATCCTCCAGGTCTCAGCATAAAGGCCACTTCCCTGATACCCACTAGATGAAGTCAGGGGCATCTGCTCTGCACCCGGCCCCCCTGAACCTCCCTATAATGACATTGATGCCAGCTCTGCTTCCCCACGTGGAGTTCCTCTGGTCTGGCTGCTCTTGACTGGGCAGGGCTCCTGGTCCCACTTCTTCCCTGTCACCCACCTTCCAGGCAGGGGCAGGTAAGCCGTAGCTTGCTGGACTCTCTGGCTCTGTGACTCCTTTTCCTCTCGTGTGGAGCCTCGGGATCTCCGAGAGAACTTGGTGCAGCTCCTGTCCTCCCTGGGTCATCCCCACTTCAGCCCCAAGAGGCCCCGGCTGAAGACATTTCTTTCTCCATCTCTTAGAGCCTCATCACCAACCATTGTGGCGCAGAATGATTATCAGGATTTAAGGGGCAGGAAGCAGACATGGCTCAACGGATAGAGCTTCCACCTACCATATGGAGGGTCCAGGGTTCCATACCCAGGGCCTCCTGACCCATGTGGTGAGCTGGCCCACACACAGTGCTGCTGAGTGCAAGGAGTGCCATGCCACATAGGGGTGCTCCCACATAGGGGTGCCCCATGTGCAAGGAGTGCCGCCCTGCATGAAAAAAATGCAGCCGGCCCAGGAGTGGGACGGCACACATGGAGAGCTGACATAGCAAGATGACGCAACAAAGAAGAGACACAGTTTCCCAGTGCCACCTAACAATGCAAGCAGACACAGAAGAACACACAACAAATGGACACAGAGCAGACAATGGGTGGGCAGAATAGAGAAATAAAGTTTTTAAAAAAGGGATTTAAGGGAAGGACTCCCCATTCCATGAGGTCTCCTCTGAAACCTCCTGGAGTGGAGATCTTCTGAGCTGAAATAAAGAGCTGAGCTCCCCCATGGGATCCAGGTGGACGGATGTCCCCACCTGTGGACACTGCAGGGAGATCACCAGATACCTGTGCAGATGCTGGTGGATGGAGCAGTGGTAGCAAAGCTGAACAATGCTGATGGCTAGCAGGCAGTGGGAGGGATCAGGACACCGAGCCAGGGCTCTCGGACAAGTTAGTGTCATGGAAATAGAAGGTAGGGCAAAGGGGTACTGTGCTAGGTTAACAGAGACCCAAAGAGCATCACGACTGGATCAGTACATGACCCTGGGTCAGGTCTTGGGTTTAGACAACCAACTGAAAAGGATATTTTGGAAACAATTGTAGATATTTGAATAAAGATGGTGAATTAGATAAAATGAAAATTTTTCTGATATGCAAAGGTAGAAATCACTAAATGAATAAAGCAGGTTCTAACTGGCTTGTGCAGGAATATCTCATGATAGTATGCCTGTATCTCCCACTATATTATCTCTATCATCTCTATCATCTCTCTGTTTCTATCCCTCTCTGTTACTGTCTCTCTAGCTCTCTTACTCTCACTCTAGCTATACCTAATCATCTAGAGAAGGAAGGCTGTTCATCAAGATGTTAATGATCATAGTATCCAGGAGATAGAAATATGGTATATTTTCTTACTTTTCTCATCTATATTTCTAATTTTCTACAATACACATAAAATCCTTTTGTGAAAAAATTTTTAAATTAAAAAAGCCTCCAGGAAAAAATGTTTGTTCATTGTAGTTCCTTTGAGACTGTGAGATTGTAGGAATGTGTGAGAGAGAGACAAAGCTTTTTTTTCCTACATATTCCAAAGGTTTTTCAATGAGAATGTACTACCTACGTAAATTTTATTTTTAAATCAAATGAAATAATTTGGGATATATGAAAGCAAATGTAAAGATCTGGACAGAAAAGATAAGGTTAGAACAGTGCTTGCTTTCCAGTGAGAGCTCAATAAATACTTGCTGAATGGAGATCATTGAAAAGGCTGATAAGAGAAAAGAAACATAGAACCTTGTTAAAGTAAAGTGAAGCTAGGTGGCAAGTAAGCACTTCTGTCTTTAGTGGGAACATCATGCAAAATAGCTCTTGTATGGGATGGCAGACTCCATGGTTTCAGGAACTGTGGGGCTCATTCACCATGCACACCCAGCCCCACAAGCCTGGCACACATTTGGTGTGCAAGACACAGCCGTTGAGTGAAAGCTGAATAAGTGAATAAACGAGCAGGGAACTTCCTGAGCATGTGACAAGGCAGTGCTTTTGCTTGGAAAGCGCAAGTAAAGTCTCTCCCTTCTTGGGCTCTTTCCACTCCAGGGCACTTGCGGTAGCATGCAGGGTGTAGGGTAAAAGTGGGGAGGCAGCCGATTCTAGAAGTCATTGGGGAGCAGAGGTTACCTCCCTCTTCTGATAGTACCAGAAGCAAAAGAAAGCAAAAGAAATGCGTGGTTGTGGGTAGGGCCTTTGGGGCATCCAGACTGAGCCCAGGAACTTTTCACCTGGACCCGGGTTCTCTGAATGAAGCAGGTGCTGAGGACAGGCTGGGGTCTGACAACACAGGGCTCCCCAAACGTTCCCGTCAAGGCACCACTAATGGTGGGACTCAGGTTCATAGGGATCGATAGGGCCTGCAAGGAAAGGACATATAAGGCTGGGCTGGTCAGCTGGAGGTCCTCTAGGGGCTGGAATTTCTGGACCATCCTACAGCTTCCTTGAAGACTGCCCCTGGGTGCAGGCGGGACTCTTGTGAAGGACCCGTGGGAATAGGTCAAGGCAAGTACCTCGCCCCCACTGCTGGCAGAAGCATGGCTGTCTCATAAATCACATACCCGTCTACATTACAATTAATTAAGATTTTATGCATATGAAATTTACTATTTCCCTTCTCAAAATCCACATCTCCTTTTAGCCTCTTCTCTCTGTTTTCTGAGCTGATGAACTCGCCTTCTCTTCATCAAGGAAATAAGAGCCATCAGTCCTTCTTGGGGTGGTCACCTCAACTGTTGCCTATTTTCCCATACTTCGCAGTGGCTAAGGGACAGCAGCAGTCCTCTCCTCTTCATCTGTGCTCTGGATCTTGTCTTCTCTTTCATAGGGACTGCTCTCTGGCATTTAGCCCTCTCTCACCTGCATCATCCTTCTCTCCCTTTGCTGGATCATTCTTTTCGTTTCTAGTACAGGCGAGATGATTTCTTGAAGAGAAAAGGACTCTGCCTTGAATCTCACCCCGACTAGTTGCCCCCATCTTTATCTACCGCCCACAATCCTCACCTGCTTTCCATTCACTCTTCTGTGCACTCATTCCAAACTGGCTCTCTGATTCCCCAAACTCCACACCTCACCGCCCTCCCCCACCTGGCATACTTCATTTGAATCACTCCTTTCAAGGTTACTCAGAATCCAGTGGCCCCTTCTCGACCTAACTTGGACCCTCAGCAGTTCTGGACACAGCTGTCCCTGCATCCTTGAACCCTCTCTCATCTTGCTCGGTGTTCTCCATCACATTCTCCAGGCTGGCCTCCAAATTCATGGGCCATCTCTTTGTACCCTCTTTGCCTGGGATCTCCTCCCTCTGAAACTCTAAACATCAGTGTGCTTGGCACTAAATTTTGTGAACTCTTTTCTTTCCCATTGACACTCTTTGCCCAGGTATTATCATCCTTTTTCATATCTTTAAATATGACTAGCATGGCCAACCATCCCAGGTTGCATAAAATTGAGTTTCCCAGGATGGTGAAAATTCAATGCTAAAACTATGAAAGATCCAGGCCAAGAGGACAAGTTGGTCACCTGAAATAGCACCCAAATGCTGGCGATCCCACAAATTTATATCTGCAGCCTCAGCCTCTCGCCCAAGGTCAAGACTTAGAGATCTCATGCCTAATTGACATTTTTACTCTGATGTGTAATAGACATCTCAAAGCTAAGGTGGCCTACCCACCCTTCCCATCACATCTCAATCCACTCTCACTCTTACCCACTAGACTCTACTCATCTTTAAACCCACCAGACCCTTTCCCACCTCAGGGCCTTTGCAGTCGCCATTTCTTCTGCAGGGAACCTGCTTCCCCTACTCTTCTCAGGCTGGTCCCTGCCCTTCCTTTCAGTTTCAGTTGCTATGTTGCCTCCTCAGAGAATTAGTCCTTGATCTAAAGTAGCACCCTCTTCCCTTCTCTGACTCTCCAACACAGCATCTGGTTTACATATTTCATAACATTTAATCCAACCTGAAATTAACTTATTTTCTGCATGCTTTCTTTCTCCATGTGCCTAACCTCACCAGAATTTAAGTCCATCAGGGGAGGGATTTTGTTGTGTTCATCTAGAAGAGTACCTGATACATTGTAGGCACAACAACGTCGGTTGGATGAAAGAAAAAATTGGTATACTGGAAGAAGAAGGTGCTTGGCAGCAGATCCTCAAACAAGTTCTGTTTCAGGTCAGAGCGCATTATTCACTAAACGTCATCACTTTTACACCATTTCATTGAATTTGGTGTCCTCTTGACAGGGCAGTCAGTGAGGCGATGGAGCATTTCCTACCAGAAGTACTGATGGAGAGAGAGAATTGGGTGAAAATTTGCCATTGGGCCTGGAAGATAAGAGTTAACATTTTATTGGATGGCTTAGACTGAAGGCTCTTAACTTCTAAAATAAGAAAAATATAAAATACAAGGAAGACACCATCTTCTGTGATGCTTCCAGACACAGATATCATTAAAGTTCAAAGTCTGTGCTTCAGGTTTTCTTCAGTGCATTGATGTATTTTGATTTTTACAAAACTGGCATAATAGTGCATGTCTTATTTGGTAATTGATTTTTTTCACTTTAAAATAGGCCACAATCATTTTTGTACATCACTTTTAATATAATGGCTACATAAAAAAAAAAAGATTTATTTATTTATTTCTCTTCCCTTCTCCCCCCACCCCTCCCCCGGTCGTCTGTTCTCTGTGTCTATTTTGCTGCATCTTCTTTGTCTGCTTCTGTTGTCAGCGGCATGGGAATCTGTGTCTCTTTTTGTTGCGTCCTCTTGTGTCAGCTCTCCGTGTGTGCGGCACCATTCCTGGGCAGGCTGCACTTTCTTTCACGCTGGACTGCTCTCCTTATGGGGCACACTCCTTGTGCGTGGGGCTCCTCTATGCAGGGGACACCCTTACGCGGGGGACACCCCTATGCGGGGAACACCCCTACGCGGGGGACACCCCTGCGTGGCAGGGCACTCCTTGAGCGCATCAGCACTGCGCATGGGCCAGCTCCACACGGGTCAAGGAGTCCTGGGGCTTGAACCATGGACCTCCCATATGGTAGACGGACGCCCTAACCACTGGGCCAAGTCCGCCGCCTAGAATGGCTACATTGATTATCCATCATTCATATGACTCAATCTATTTAACCAAATCCTTATCATTGGACGTTTAGATTGCTTCCATATTTTTACCATTATATAAAGAAGGTTGAGATAAGCATGCTAGCAAATAAATCTTTGCATTAACATTTTCTTAGGCCCCTGCAGTAATTTCCTCAAAGTGAAATTATGAGAGTATGAAAGTTTTTAAACTTTTGCTAAGTGTAAGCAAATCGCTCTATGGAAAAGTTAAATTAATTTATATTTTTCAAGGTATAAGAGTACATATTTTCTCAAACCTTACCAACTTTTACCAATTTGAATTATACTTGATTGCTTTTAATTTCCTTTTTTTTTTTGAGGATGGGGAGCATGGTTGGTATTACCTTTTGGAAGAGAGAGCAGGATTCTTTCTATAAACCTTACAGGTGGTAATAGGGTGCAAGTAGCCTGGGGTGATGATGAGATATTGGGTGGGGTGGGGTAAGGTGGGGGTCTCAGGGGCAACCAGTGCTGAATGTGGTCCTCTGAAAAAGTTCAAGACCACTGCTCCTCTGCTCTTGAAATTCAAGATGGCAGGACAGAGCTGGGTGCTGAGTTCAGTCAGACAGCTCTACCCTCTCTCAGTACAGTCAGAGAGGGACTGTTTATTTCATCCTGATTTTTGGAGTTGTCCTTTGCACCTAGAATGTACTTGGCACTGGAGGTCTTGTTCCTATGGTTAAAGATTTGGTGCTAAGATAGTTTCTCTGAATCTTTAAAGCCTTGACATGGGCAAGAGGATCTTAAAGTCCACCTCTGGGGTAGAATTGGTGGAAAGCTGTAGGTGCCAGAGAAGCCAGAGCTTTGCAAAGAGGCTCTGGAAATTTTCTGAAAGCATCTCCAGCTTCAGAAGGTGTACAAAGTTTTCCCACTGCCACTTTCCATAAGGATTGAGCCAGATAGACCGAGGCTGACAGATGTAGGGGAAGCAGTCTCTGAGGAGGTCAAACAGCTGTGCTGTCATCAGGATGATGGGTGGGGAAATGGGTTCTCTCTACAATTTGTGTTCTTAACAAGGAATACAAATACCCTCTGTCATAGCTCAACCGTTGTAATCGAGTGGCTTGCCAGACGTGTACTGTAGTTAAACCTGAGAACTGAATTTTATGAAGACACTAACTGACATTCCATGGGGCCCTGGGGCTGGGGCTCTCTGATAGTCATGAGCACTCTCATTTGGGATACTCCATGCTGTTTGAAGTTCATTTGCAATAATGGCATATTTTACTTAGAAGACAATATTAGAAAAGAGAACAGTTTTGCAAATGCATTTCTTTGGAATTTTTACAAATTAAAACTTTTTGTTTAATTTGAATCACTCACTGTACTTCTTGGTTTGAAATTATAGGGAAAGCAAGGAAATGCAGTCTGTCCATCTCATTCAAAACTTAAACTTGGCTTTCCAAATGTTTAATGCTTAGCTTTGCCAAATGTACACCCAGAATTGATTTCCAGAACTGTGGAAGTATTTCTTCTCTCCTGTTTGCTGAGATGTGGAAGCCTGATGAGTGAATAGCAAATCCTGTCCACCCCAAGGAGCAGTGAGCCAGCCACGAAGTGCCAGCCCAAAAGAGTGTATGAATGGATAAAGTCACTTGTTTATTGCTCATCTTTACTGACCCCTGAAGAACACATGCGATAGACACTGGAATTTTGTGTTGGCTGGAATTCTCTAGAGAAACAGAACCAAAAGTAGTTATCTGTAAATGTTGTGAGATTTCATAAAATTATCTCATATGACCTTGGGGATGCACAAGTCCAAATTCTGCAGGGCAGGCTGCAAGCCAGGAATTCCAGTGAAGATCCTCGAGTTTCCCAGGAGAAGGTGGCTGTCTGAGGTGGAGATGGAGCTCTCTCTTCTGCTGCTGAAATCACATTTCCTTTTAAGGCCTTCAACTGATTGGATGATAAGTCACTCTTTGCTGAAGGCAGTCTCCTCAGTTGATTTTAGACATCATCAGCTCTAGATGCAATCAACTCACTGAAGATTAAAGTCCAAGAGATGTCCTCACTACTGTGCTTGCTTGATCAAACAACTGGACACCATTACCGGGCCAAGTTGACACGTAAGCCTAATTATCTCAGGGCTCCAAACAGAAAGTTGATGCTTTCTCTGGTGAAGAAAAGAGTGACACAAGAAATACAATTCATACATTTAATACACCCTATTAAGATGGACAATAAACATATTAATGAATACATTTATAAATAAATAAGAGATATGTTTAATTTAATACTATTATGACTGTTTACTTTTAAATTCTTAACCATTGCCTAGTGTTGCTGCTTTCCTTGAAAGATGAAGTGTGCTGCATGGGGATATGTTCTGTGTTGTTTCTCTTCAGACATTTGAATTTTTAAAGAATAGAAATTGATCAGTAATGCTATCTGTGAAAAGTAATTATCAGTGTCTTTATAAAGAACCTGAGGGCAGTATATATGATTATACTTTAAATAGGATTCAAAAACATTCTAGGGATGTCATTTGCCATCTTGTGTTGGAGAAGTGTTAGGATATGTAATGGGAACAAACCACTGAGATTTAGGGATTGCTTGTTATGGCACCACATCTCAGTCTTCCCTGGTTAATATAATGAGGTGGTAGAGTCAGCTGGGGAAAATCATAAGGGATCAAGTGGTAGGATTGGGTTTTGTTCTAAGTACAATGGGAAGCCATGGGGGATTCTAAGCGGAGAGGTACGTGTTTCTATTTGCATTTTTGAGAGTCTCCCTCTGACAGTTCTGCATAGAGTTGACTACAGTGGAGCAAGAGTGGAAGTAGAGACCAGGAAGGAGGCCCTTCCAGTGGTCTAACGTAGGAGATGAAAATGGAATCGGTGGAAGTGGCGAGAAGGGGTCAGAGTCAGGATGTATTTAACAGATGACAGTAAAAGGATTTGCTGATGGGTTGGATATGGAGCTTGAGAGAAATAAAAGAATCAAGACTACTTTTTGGTTTCTGCACTGAGCAACCGGGAAAATGAAGAGGATCAGCATATGAGGACATATGGGAGGAGTCCATTAATGGCACTGTTTTGGCTGTGAAAATGGGAAACACTGTTCTTAGACAGGGTTCTTTAGAAACAGATCCTGAAAGGGGAATTTTTATGCAAGCAATTTATCGAAGGTGGCCTCTCAAGAGGTGATGGGAGAAGGAGGAAAGGGCAAGAGAATAAGTTGGGCAAAAATGTGGTTGCTGCTGAAGTCAGTTTCAGCCTGATTCCATGTGGGAACTCTGGGGCATAAATGGAGTTGTTTCTCCTTGATGCAAAGAGGCTGGACTTGGTATTCCTGCATCAACTAGTCATTGACTATATTACCACTCCCCCCTGAGGGGCTAGTTCCCCTATCATTTTTGGGTGAGGTATCTTTCATCAGACCAGGCATCTCTCATCAGCCGAGGCAAGTCTTCAGAGAAGGTTGCAGCTGTGAGCTATTAGCAGCCAACATCCACAGCAGCTTGGGAAGGGATGCACTTGCCTGGATAAGGTCTATGAAAATACCTATTAGACAGCCAAGTCAAAATGTAGACTTGGTACATTTTGGATATGTGAGGCTGGAGCTCAGAAATGATGTGGGTTTGGAGATACAGCTTTAGAGGGACAGTGGTGTATATCATGGTATCTAAAGCCATGAAGCTGGCTGAGATCAAGTCAGCAGTGAATTTGGTTAAAGAAGGGAAGTGCCTCAGGAGCTGAGGCCTGGGGTACTTTAACATTTAAGGGTTGGAAAGAAGAACCAAGAAAGGCAACTGACATGAAGAGGCCAGTGAAACAGAAGCCAGCCCTGGATGATAAGGCATCCTCTGAACACAGTAAAGTATTTTTATGAGGGGGATGGGTCAACTGAGGTGAGGGCTGAGAATTGATCACTTGATTTGACAGTAGGGAGGTCACTGTGACCTTGATGAGAACCACTTGGGTGGAGTGAATAGGAACCAAAGCAAGATTTGAGTGGAGTCTACAGAGAATGCAACAACAGATGGCACAGACTAGAGATAGGGTGATATTGCTGGAATGTACTGGGTGAACAGGGAAGGGGTAAAGCAAGCAATTATGTGGTAGAAGGAAAGAAAGGCAAGGGCCAGTGCATAAAGGACTTTGGATGTCATGCTGAAAAAACTCGTATTTTAGAAAACGGGAAATAAATGAATGGTTTTAAGGAGAAAAAGTATGTGGTCAGATTTGTATCTTTTTCTGGAAATATTTTATGCCCACACAAGCCTATACTGTATACCCTTTATAAATCCATGGGAAACCATTACGAGGGTGTGTCTCTACAACTGTGGTTCCATTGTATTTTCCTTCAGCTTAGAAAAGAGTTCACCTTTCCATGTCTCCAGCCAGTTTGGAGGCTTGCTTTCAATTTCTTTCAAAAAATTTGAAGCTAATGATGCTTGAAAATGATTCATGAATGAGAAAAATTACAACATTACTAAAATTTTACTCTATGAGTTTCAAAATTCTTATCAATATTTTCTTCCTGATGCATACGAGGGAATTCCATTTTGCAAAATGAGTTAACTGTTGTTGTCAGATAGCCCTGTGATTTTGACATGTACAATTTTACCCAGATTTTGGCCAGCTGAGTTCAAAACAAGAACAATTTCCTGGAACCATCTGGTTCTCTAACTGCCATCTGGCATATTCTTGCTAACTCTTAACTGTTATTTTGTGCCATTTTATCAACTTTTATTTATTTTACATTATTCATTCATCTTGGAAAGGGATTCTTAATGCTTATCGGGACAACTTCTTTCTGGTCTCCTTTGTTTTAAAAACAGTATAGCTAACTTATTTTTGTTCTAAGAAAGCAACACAAATTTTTGATACTTAAGCTCTCAGACCATGTCAGCTTGGTATAGAAAAGCATTTCTTCAAAATATATATTTATTTTCTGAAGGAGCACTAGAGGTTTTTGTTAACCAAAATCATATTGACTTTCTGACTGCAGTTGGGAACGTAAATTTGTACAACAGCTTTATAAAGCTATTTTGCAGAACTTACTAAATCTGACAATACACAAACCCTATAACATATCAGTTTGATTCCTAGGTGTGTGCCGAACAGGAATGCATATATATGTTCACAAAAAGATGAGAACATTAATGTTCATAACAGTACTAGTCATAATGGAAATTATACAAATGTCCACTAACAGTGGAATGGATAATAGTTGTGGTATATTCACACAATGGAATACTATACAACAATAAGAATGAATAGATTATAACCCTATTAACAATATAACTGACTCTCTTAAACATATTACTGGACAAAAGAAGCCAGACCCAAAAGAGTACGTACTATATGACTTCATTTATATGAGGTCCAAAATTAGGCAAAATTAATCTGTGATTAATTAATCTGTGATAGTACCCCTGTGGAGAGTTAGTGACTGGAAGGGGCACAAGGAAAGACTATTAGATGCTGTCCATGTTCTGTTTCTTGATCTAGATGCTGGTTAATCAGGTGTATTAACTCCATAAAAATTCTTCAAATTGTACATTTTTTTTATTTATTCATTTTTTCCTATACTAATGCTATACTTCAATTACAATTCCAAAACCACCTGCAAAGCGTAAATAGAAATAACATATCAGGACAAATTCTAAACATAACAATAAAAGTAAATGAGATAAATTTCTCCATAAAAGAAAAATACTTTTAAAAAGCAGCAGATAGCGATGTTTCTTAGTGGTTTCATATCAACCCAAAGGGTATTAGATTTCACAACCCCAGTTAAATTCTACTCACTGTCTTAGGCCCAGAGCACAAAGCATTGCTGCTGTGACTGTTCTCCCAATGCCTTTTTTCCTTTTTGAGGGACACTTCTTTAAGAGGTTTAGCAGAGAAATGGCTCCACATCAATCATTCACAACATTTGAGCACTGATCAACTTTGGCCTCTGCATGATGACTTCACAGACCTTTCCAGCCATCCCCAGTTGCTATTCTTTCTTTATCCTTGGCATTCCAGGTTCACTCCTCACACCTGGCTTTTAACCATGGCCTGTCTTTGCCACATCCTTGCTTTATGCCTGTTTATTCCTTTTGGCTTCAGGGATTTCACACTTCAGGTCCTGCAGAAGTGGGCAAACTCCCAGAGGCCAAGTTCTTGATTTTCCATCTGTGTTTCCTTCAACCCCAAAATGAAGTTCTTGGTGAATGCTTGGCAAATGGTTATTGTGGATTTTTAAATAGGAATATCCAGAGAAATGGGGTTTTCCTGTTTGATCATTGAATGATATTTCCTGGGTGGTGGGTGACACTCTGTTGAACATATCCCACATCTTAGGAAACTTTCTCTAAAACAGAATCTGTTGTGCTAGCCTGAATGCATATGACTCTTGAGCTCTGTGAAAACACACTGTAGTTACAATTTTAGGGTTGGTTTCCTGTTTTTATTTTCTGGAATTGTCTCATTTGATTAGCCTGAAACCTTCCACAAAAGAGAACTGTAATCGCTGCTCAGACACCCTTGACCTGCCCCATGCAGGACACTTCCCCTTGGTTACAGTCCATTCGGTGGGGGTGGTATTGGATTTGAGTAAGAATTTAAGTCCCTGGCTGTTTTTCTTGACAGGGGAGGAGGGAAGTGTCAGGCCACTTTTTCTTTTTAACCATCAAACTCTCAAGTACTCATGACAGGAATGGCGTGTCCTCAACTTCCACCCAAATTAGACCATTTCACTTTTTCTCATTTCTTGTGCTGTGCTTCATTTTCCTCCTAAAATCCCATTTTTCTACACATTTGTATTTGTAAATTCACAATGTGCTCTGTGTTCAGCTTATTATTCCCATTGATATCCAGCTATCTGAAGGCTGAATGAGATTGGATCCAATTCTGATTTTTTTAAAAATTTATTTTATGACGTTATGCCATTTGACAGGCTTTCGTGTGACTGTCAGAGGTACAGAGTTCACATTTGTCAAGAATTTTCCAGATGGCTTGGAAGGCTGAGGGGCAATATTTGGGAAGCCAGGAAAAACTCCCAGCATATAATTGATTGGAAATGTCTGTTCAGTTCTTTCTACAAAATCCTGTCTTCCTTCTACCTTTGTCCTCTTCTGTGTTGTCTGAAGCTTCTTTTCATAGGGTCTAGACCCCTATGTGTTTTGAAGGCAACTTTCATCACTCTTCAGTGCTAGGGCAGTGTTCCCAAGACAGTTTCTTCATTAGATAGAATCATGAAATTTACATTTTTTGTAGGTCAAAATAGTCAAATATGAGCATTTTCTTTTTTTTTTATTGACTTTGTAATAATATTACATTAAAAATATATATGTGAGGTCCCATTCAGCCCCACCCCCCACCCCCCTTCTCCCCCCCCCCAACAACACTCGTTCCCATCATCATGACACATCCATTGGATTTGGTAAGTACATCTTTGGGTACCTCTGCACCTCATAGTCAATGGTCCACATCATGGCCCATACTCTCCTCCATTCCATCCAGTGGGCCCTGTGAGGATTTACAATGTCCGGTGATTACCTCTGAAGCACCATCCAGGGCAGCTCCATGTCCCAAAGATGCCTCCACCTCTCATCTCTTCCTGCCTTTCCCCATACCCATCGTCCACCATGTCCACTTTTCCCAATCCAATGCCACCTCTTCAATGTGGACATTGGATTGGTTGTGTCCATTGCACCTCTATGTCAAGAGGAGGCTCAGATTCCACATGGATGCTGGATGCAATCCTCCCATTTTCAGTTGTAATCACTCTAGGCTCCATGGTGTGGTGGTTGTCCTTCTTCAACTCCATCTTAGCTGAGTGTGGTAAGTCCAATAGATCAGATTGTAGGTGCTGGAGTCTGTTGAGGCTCAGGACCTGGCTATCACATTGTCAGTCCAGAGATTCAAATCCCCTAAATATATCTTAAACCCCAACATTAACTGCACCTCCAGCACATTAGCATGAAAGTCTTATGAAGGGAGATCCCATCTGGGTCCAGATTCATCACACATAAACACCATTTCCAAAGAGGGGCCATCTGCCCTGGTAGTTAACCCCATCGGCCATGACCATAACTCCCATGGGTCTCTTTAGCCCTCACAGGAACCAATATCTGGGGGTTGTATCTGCTTTATCTGTCTCTCTGACTCTGCTCAGTTGTGCATGAGGGCAATCCTTCTGCCAGCTTCCAGACTCTTTTTTAGAAACTCGTAGCCATATAAACTCATTTCTCCTTTCCATTTCCCCCTTACTTTAGGTCAAACAGCATTTTAAAGTCATGGTATTTTATGTAGACATGGATATTCTGCTGATCCGCATTGAACCTTCCGTATAAGGTCATTTTCCAGTTGTATCATCAGTTGGTAGTTGATAGTGGTCCCTCGTTGCCAGGGAGGCTCATCCCCGGGTGTCATGTCCCACGCTGGGGGGAAGGCATTGCATTTACATGCTGAGTTTGGCTTCGAGACTGGCCACATTTGAGTAACATGAAGGCTGACAGGAGGGAATTCCCAGGCACAATGTTGCTCTAGGCCTTGTTCTTATTTTAGGTTTTTCAGCTCACAAGCATAGTCATTAGCATCAGGGGCTCACTGTTGAACCCTCACTCCTGAGCCTAAGCATTGCTTCTTATAATTGTAGTCATCCGCCCATCAAATATTTGCTCAGCACTTATCATCTGCCAGACCCAGGGCTAGGTTGTGAGGCTGCAACAGTGAACAAGACACAGCCTTGCCCTCAACGAGTCTAACAGGTAACAGCTATATAAACAGTCAATCTCAGCAGAGGGAACAAAAAAATGTGCTGTGATAGGGTGCCACAGCAGCACATGGCAGGGCCACTTAAGTGAGGGTTGGGTCTTGGGGAGTTGGTTAGGCAAGGCAGTGACCCAGGCAAAGTGAGTGGGAGTTGGCCAACTGGAGGGGGGAGCTGGAGTTGTAGGAATAGCATTTAGTCCTGGAACATTCCAAACCCTGGGGTGGGATAGGGGGATAGAATGTACTTGGCGATGGCGGGAAAAGAGTGATGGGGGCTCTGGGGAGGATGAGTGGGCTTATGAACCATGCTGAAGTTTTAGAAATTATTCCAAGAGGGTTTTAAGTGGAGGAGGGGCTCACATCACTCTGTGTGCAGTTTAGAGAATAAAAGAAGGGGAAAGAGTTGAGTTAGGGCAGATTGCTACGACAAAGACTGGGATTTACGTTTTCAGTTTTGCTGATCTCCGGTGTGACCTTTGGGTGCTGGCTTTCTTCAGTTTGGATGTGAAAGCAGAGAAAAAGACAGAGAAAATCTGATCACGGTCACAAGATGGTTCAAGAGAGAGTTATTCTCACACAACTGCAGGCGAAGAAGGCAGATAAATGGCCTCAGAACTTCAAGTGACCCGGCCACAGCAGACTGTAGATGTTTGGGGCTGGTAAGGATGACAAGCCATTATCAACGTTTGGAAACCACACAAGAATATGGAGACCCAACCAACACCCCCCACCCCAACAGCCTTGTCCTCCTTAATTATGTAGAAGAGCCACAGAAAGTCTCTCTTTAATCCAGAAGTGCGAATGGGAGAGAATTTCACATAGGTGTAGCAGAACACTTTATTCTGGAAGAGGGGAAGAGAGAATAAAAGACCTGCTTAAACAGTTAGCCTGAGCATTGCTTTTATTTAGAATTTAATATTAAAATCTAAAATGCATAAATTTATCTGATCCTGTACAGCACTTTGGCTACCTCCCGCAGCCCCCTGTTATTTTTCCAAGCTGGTCTAAATTTTCCAGGTTGTTGGAAACGCTGGTTATTCCATGGCCTTCAAGAACATCTTACATTAAAGCCAGTCACACTGAGTTACGGTTTTTCCATCAACTAAACCTTTTCACCAAATTGCCCACGGCTGAAACTATTTTCTGATAGATAAATATTTTCAAAGTTCCACTGTCAAGCCCAGTTTAGAAATGTCAAATTTGTAATTACTGTACCTACTGGTGTTTCTTCCTTCTTACGGCTTTTTTTTTTCCAAAGCAACACATTGGGAAAGAAAAAGGAGAGATCTACATAGAAAAATGACATTAGAGAAGAAAGGAACAATGGCTTCTTTGTACTAATTTACAGTTATTCAGGGAATAAGTATCCTGATACTCTAAACTTTGAAAATCACCCCACTCTTCCGTTTAAAGCTAACTTGGGCATCCAGCTGCTGTCGTGTATTTAAAATGTGCTCACAACAATGCACAACAGCAAGAGGTAGTATATAAATTGTGCAGATAAGGGATGAGCAATTTTGAGGGCATTACTTTTTTGACAACTGAAAGATGCTTATCTGTTTGGCAAAGTTTAAAGAAGGGAAGAGGAAAGTTTTTCTGTAAGGAACAATACACCAGATATGAAAAAATCCACGTAAAATTCAGCACAAGTGAAAAGCAAATTAATTTATTTAATTTTCCCCAGAGAAAGAAATAGAAAATGGTCAAATTCGTGATTTTGATGTTAACTACGGGGAATGAAAAGTTGTTTTGAATGAATGTGTCAAATGCAAAATATTAAGTTGGCTGCCCTTAACCTAGAAATAACTGGCTTATGATTGAGTCTGCTGCAGGTATGGCGGTCTCTAAGCTCACAGCTCCTGCTTTTTGTAGGAACCGTGGCCCTGTGAGACTTAGTCTGGAGCCAGGAAGGCACCGTCCTCCCAAAATGTATACAAGATGCACATGAGATACAGAGAGAGGTCTCTTCCCAGTATCACTCATCACCCACAATTCCCATGTGCAGGATTCGCCACCTTTTGGCAGTTTTGTCTCTAGCACCGGGCAAGTGGGAGACCCTCCTGCAGGATCCATGCTCCTGAGGCCCCAGTATCTTGGAGGAAATTCCTGTACATGTTCTAAGTCCCCTGTTGGGGTTTGGGACTGGAAGGGGCCAAAACTGCCTTACCAGAGAGGCCACTTCAACCCATTGTGGGTTCCAGTCCCTATTTTGCCCCATTGGGGTACCTCCCGACACACTGCTTTAGCACATGGGGTTGACAGATGTCCTGACGCATTCCAGGGCCTGGGGCGGGTGGCCTGCAAGCAAACAATTCCTGTTGGCTGGCATGGGATTTCTTTTGTGGGACCACCAGTGATTGGACATGCAGAATGGGGCTGACATGCTGCTTTTAGCTGACAAATTGTTTATCTAGAGCTCCATCCCTCTCCCACTCCTGCACCCTCAAAAAACAAAACTATTTGCCTGGGTTCTCTTTGCATAACCCAGAAATAACCCTCCTGTGTCCAAAGCTTTGTCAACAAAATTGATCAACTGAAGATTTAGCAGGAGAAAGCAGGCACATTTGCACCACACACCCAGGGGTGCCACTTCAAAAATTCCATCTGACAAGCTGCTTCTTTCAGTTCTCTCCCTTCATCTCTGCCCTCCCCCCCTGCATACCTCTCCCTACAACTGTTTCTCTCTTTACAGTTCCAGCACCTTCCCACCTATGTTTCCAACTCTCTCGACTTTTTCTATGAGTCCCAAGGACTCCAAATTTGCTTTCCCATCACCTCATCCTGAAAGTGAAGGATGCTCTGATACCCGGTGGCCGTTCTCCCTAGGGATTGTAATTAGTCAAGTAGCTGATGACTTTTTAAAAGATGCCATGGGTTCACAAGCTATCGGCTCCCAGGCGTCAGTGGAGCACCCTGCCATAGGAGGCTGCCCATGCAGAAGAGTCAGGTGCCTTCCCAGGGTGTTTGGCTGCACCCTAAAGACCTCTCTCCATAGAAACACCCTGTAGGGATGCATCACCACGTTTTATGTCCTTGTTTCTTTGCGTGTTTATTTGTCTGACTCCTCCCTTGGGGTGGACACTCCTTGGGAGGCAGCTTGTTGCTCATCAGTCTTGTCCACTGTATCCCCAACCCCTGGGGAACAATAAAGAACGCTAGGAATACGTATTACAGAAGTGAAACAACACACGGATAAGTAGATGCATGAAGGTGGTCCAAGGAAGTGCTTCAGTCCCATTCCCTGGAGGATGGGTTCCTGAGTCAGTCATCCTTCCCCTCTATCTGTTGGCAGGTGTCATGGGTTCCTGGGACTGCCAAAAAAAAGGACCACACATGAAATGGCTTAGAACAGCAGAAATGCTTTGACTCAGTTCTGGAGATTAAAAGTCCAAAATCAAAGTGTCAACAGGGTCAGGCTCTCTCTGGAGGCTCAGTGAAAGGATCTTCCCTGACTCTTATAGCCTCAGGTGGCTTGTCGGCAAACATTGGCTCTTCTGGGCTTGTATTCAGTTTCTCGGCCTCTGCTGTCATGTGGTGCTCTCCCTCTGTCTGCCTGTCCCTGTGTCTATAAATTTCCTCTTTTGTGGGGACACCAGCCACGTCAGATGAGGGTCCACCCCAATCTGGTTTGGCCTCATCTTAACTTCAAAGACCCTGTTTCCAAATAGGAGCACATTTATGGGACAGGGAGTTAGGACTTGACCTTGTCTTTGACCATAACAGTTGGCTGGCCTGTTCTGAGAGTTCTTTGGTGGGTTTTACCCATAAACCATGAGGGACTCCTCCCTTAACTGCAGCACTGATGCTCCAGGTGGGAGTGAGGGTTTTTTTTTGTGGGATGTAGTAGCAGGGGCAGTGCTGTTCTCCCAGGTGAGATTGTGCTTTAGGAACGGGGCATGACTTCTTAACAGAAATAGTAATTTGTGAAAACTAAATTCCCTTTTAGTCCTTTGAATCAGAGCAGTACTGTTTGACATGTCCCTGGGGGCTGACCTTCAAGTTCACATCCTGAGCAGTTTGATACCCTGGCAGCAGCATCACCAATTACAGAAGTCAGGGGTGGGGGTTGGGGGTTGCAGTAAAGAGCTGAGATGATGGGAACAAAGACTGTGTTCTTGGAATAAATATATCCTATTTCCTGCCTAATTCATATTTGTTTTCCAGTCTATCTGTCTATCTATCTATCTATGTATGTATGTATCTATCTATCTATCTAATCTATCATCATCCATTTATCTGTTTATCCATCCATCATCTATGTATTTATCTACCCACTTATTTATCTATCCATCATCTATCCATTCATCATCTATCCATTTATTATCTATCTGTCTATCTATCTATCATCTCTATCATCTATGCTTTCAGATCACTCTTAGACTATCTATTCACTGGAGGAGTTCTGTGATCCCATCTGACCTGTGATGCCATTCTGATGTCGGAGGTGCTATTGGAGGAGATGATACAGCAGGCTTGAAAGACCCTGGTGGGGTGTGTGTCAGATTCCAACAGGTGCCAGTCAGTTCCCTGCCGCCTGTCTCTGCCGTCTGGCTTCTTGCAGTGCCCCCCCACCAAGGAGCTCTTTGGAAGTCAGTGTTTCAAAGCCAGCTCTGTGCTTGGCTCCATGCCCGGCTCGGGAAAGGGGCAAAGGAGGTGTCAGGAGCCCCTCAGAGTTGGCGTGATGCTGTGCGCACAGGGTAGGGGGAGGACAAAACAGTGTTTCATGGCCACATCCTGGAGACCTGTGACCCAATGAAGAATGTCCTTATTCAATTACAAAGTCAACCAGGAGGAGTGCACGCAAGAAATCGGTTGAGGTGCGAGGCGGCCGGCAAGCACTTTGGCCAGTCGAGACTCACTGCTGTGTAGGGTCCCTCTGGAGTTGAGCGGCATCCGCTTACCCAATCAGAACCTTCAAACTTCATTCGCATGCCAGGAAAGCTGTCGTTCTGGATCACTAGTGGACAATCTGCGCCAAGGGACGCTGACCACGGTGCCCCTGGGCAAGTTCCTTCAGCTGATGCCCCTGGGCCTCAAGGATTTCACAACCGGAGATGGAGACGTCTGTGCATTCTGGTCTAATCATAACCTTATAGGGCCTCTTCCTTCAGTCTCCTTGTTAAAGGACTTGGTACCTGGGAAAAATATTCAGTGTACGGATCTTCATATTTCAAACATGGGCAGCACACGAGTATGATTAAAACCTAATCAATACCACTATGTAAGATGAGCAGGGCAATGCAAATTTTAATGTGCAAGTGAAGTCTTTTAATGGGATTTGAAAGTTTCTTGAAATGGCACACATCAAAAATACAATTTGTAATGAACCTCTGAAAGATGGGTTTTGAAAATGTTTCGTGGGATTGTTTTCATGCTTTACCATGACACTTTGTACTTCTTCTGAGGTGGGCATCCTTTGGCATGTGACTACCAGAGGTGTATATGTCTTCAATAAACACTGGATGATTAACTAATTACCTCAATAAAAAATAGCATTACCAGCCCCCAAGTTCAGAGCATGCAAACCTGAGCCACCATTTCATTCCTAAAGTATGTACATAGTTGTTTTTCTTTGCGCAGAGGATCGGATTTGCCATTGTTGGAGAAAGCGTGTTTCGCAATAAACAGATATAGCCGTACTTCAGGTTTCAAAGCTCACTCAGCCAGTGTGTAGAAGGGATTTGCTGGGTGCTGCCCAGTGCACTGCTAAGCCGGCATATAAACTGCACACTATGAAGCATAACGTGGCTAAGTGCCTAAGTAATGCCCAAAGGTCCTTGCTGGAAGGGAGAAGAAGGAGGGAGGGGCGGGGATGGAGAACGTCTGCTAGGAAGCGTCGTGGTGTTCTTGTTTGTGCTCAATGGGAGACCGGTTCTCAGTCTTCTCAAAAGTAAAGTATGACCCTGCCTACCACCCGAGGTTCCAACTCTCACCACCGTGGCCTGTCAGGAGCAAGGAAAAGGAGCCCTGCTCTTCAAAGAGACTCTGATCAAGGGGAACATGGACATAGAAAGCTCCTCTTGGAAAGACAGTGGTGGAGCCACACAGCCATCAGCAGGCAGAATATATTTGACAGAATCAACAACTTACTCGGCCATCAGTCAAAAAAGGACTATGCTGTGAAAAGCTGATTAGCATGGACCCAGAGGGACAAATAAGGCCTTTAGAGGAAGAAATGGTCCAGGGTTCAGACGGTTGTGACCAGGAACAAAAAGGGCAGGGGTCTATGACCTTCGGCTTGTAGACCAAATCCAGTCTGCAGCGTTTTTGAATGACCTGTGAGCTAAGAATGGTATTTACTTAAAAAAAAAGATTGTGAAAAACCAGAAGATGATTTTCTGACACATGGAAAATATATAGAATTCAAATTTCCAAGTCGGTAAATAAAGGTTTCCTGGAACACAGCCACATGCGTTCATCTAGGTATCGCCTCTGGCTGCTTTCATGCTCTGGCAGCAGAATTGTGTAGTTGCGACAGAGCCTGTATGGTCTACAGAGTCTAAAACATGACTGTCTGGCCCTTTATAGAAAAAGCTTGCTGATCTTCATTGTAGACCATCACAAAGGAGAGTTGCAGGTGATCTCCATCCACCGCATAGTTTTTCTAATGCACTGTGCATATTAAACCATAATTGTCCCAGGGGTGTGGTTTGCGACCTTCTCAAACTCTAGCGGTGGGAGCAAATGAAGCATTAGTAGGAGAACACCTGGACCAGAAGTGGTGCCTAGAGTGAGCAGCACCAGGAAAGAGTTCGTGTTGGCTTCCCCTTCTCCGTCTCTCCAGGAGGGCTTCAATTACATGGGGCTGAAAACGGAGGACGATGGCCCCCACATGTTAGATGGCGATCCCACGACTGAGAAGGCCTGGTGTGCGATGGCATTACAATGCTCTTACTTTCATATTCCACCCCATTCAAGTTTGGAAGTGGAACTGTGCTTAACACATTTCTTAGTAATTAGTTTCCTATTTCCTGTCTAATTACTAACAGATTTTGTGTTCATGATGACACTGCATTCGAAATGAAGGAAATAGTGCTGATAAATGACAGAAAGATTTCCAAAAGTCATCCTGACTGGGTGCTGGAATATTTGGGGCAATCTCTTATGGACCATGTGAACGTTGTACAGCTGTTTCACTTTAAACGTTAGCTTTTTCCATAGGGAGTGGAAAATTACCATAGGAAGTGATTCTGAAAAGTTTATTCTTGTTCCTTGTGACAAGTTTTCCAAAAGGAGTTACAAAGAGATTGTCTTTATCTGGGGGAGTTTTTGAGCTGTTTCCTACCCACTCGCTCAATTCTTCCCATTTTTGTTTTCACCCCCGTCTCAACTTATTGGGTACTTGTTAAATAAAATACACATCCAGAATTGGGTTTATGATTTTTATGCAGGTTGGTAAAAATAGCTGAACTTGTGGGCAGAGGATTGACCACAAGACGTGATTCACTTCCTGTCGTCAGCGTCTCTTACACCTACCCACCCCCGAGCACGGGGATAATAAAAGAAGCTATGTTGAGGAGTCACGGTGGTCACTGGTGACCAGACTTGGTAAATTGTGTTTGAGGAGTTTGCAATCACCAAGCAAATCATACATCTAGGTTCTGGCACCATCTCTTGATTCCTTATTTCTGCCAGGGACTAACCCAAACTAAGAGGCGTCTCTGCTTACTTCCGAGGCTAAATGTCTTTGAAGTCTGGGATCATGTCTCGCATTCACTGCACAGACCCAGTTCTTCACTCTAAATTTTCCATGGCACAGTTGATAAAAAGAGACTCTACAAGAGAGCCTCTTGTTGGCTCTCTTCTTCTGGTGGTGTCAATGGAGTAAGTTCTCGTTGGTGGTCACTGGTTTGATTCAGGCAGATTCAATAACCCCCTCCCAGGAGTCCAAACCATTTTATTTTATTCATAGAAGATGCTTGTTTCTTCTAGACTGTAGCCTGCCCAGATGAGAATCATTAGAATGGTGTTGCGCCTTGTCTAGTGTTTTACAGATTGGGTTTTCAACAATATGATCTCATTATTGGGCACAGATTCCGGCATGTCTTCATCACCCTCCACTCAATTGAATATCTTGGAAACGGAACAGGTTTCGAAGTCCCTATTGACTGACTGTGAGTCTTCCGTGGGGTCCTCCAGCCTGAGAAAAAGGGGAGATATGAATTCGAGGGGAGCTGTAGATGGAGGGACTCCCCACACGGTGAATCTGGGCCCCCTGAAGCATCCAGATCCTCTCCTTTTTCTACACTTTTCTTATCCCTAGGAAGCAGCATCTACTTTGTAAATGGTGTCACAGATTAATGTTCTTTTTCATCTTCAGTGGAGAATATTTATTTCTTTAAAAGTTGGAAATTCACCTAATGAAAGATATTGGGACAAGGTACATTAAAAATAAACCAAAAAAATGAGCAATCAAACAACGATTATAAAAAATCAATCAAGGGCCATTCGAAAAATTTTTAAAAAATCACCCAAGATGTTTTGGAAAAAGAATTTTTAAAAGTTAAAAAAGTTAAAATAAAAGGACTAATTTTTTATTCAATATATTAAAAGGTGATGCTTTTATTTCACATTTTGGTTAGTAAAGAGTGTTTGGGAGGAAGGGAAAATGGCATAAAGGAAGAGCTATGGGGATAAGAGAGCTATGGGGATAAGAGAGGTAAATAGTAGAGGAAGTATGAGAAATGGGGACAGACATACAGCCAGAAAGATTGGGACCTGCAGACAATTAGGAAAAGCAAGAAGGTGATGAAAAGCTCTGGACTGAATGAACAGGGAAATTCAAAGGGTTTGTCAATTACTCTAGTCACATGCTTGTCCCCCCACCCTGTCTGCCTCCCCTTGCACCATTACGGGTATTACTGCTGTTTGAAAGGTAGATTAACTAGACACCGACACTGGGGAGTTATCAATTGCTCTTTATCCACAAGCTGGCAAAAGTGGCCTTTGGAATGGACAGTCTCCGACTGCACCGGGAGGGGCGTGAGCTGGGGGCTTGTGTCACAGCAAAAGTCTCTGGGGTTTGAACCAAGGGCAGCAGCAGGACAAACGGCACCACCAGGGGGGTTTGGACTTTGCATGAGAACCCCCAGAAATGAAGCCCCAAATTTTGAGTGTTACCACATCCATGGTTTCCCGGGGAGACCCTGCCCCTACTTGTCCTGCACACACCGGCAGACTAAGTGTGCACTGCGTGGAGAAGTTCAAACGAGGGGACAGATTGCTCCCTGGAATAGATGCTGCCTAGCAAATGAGAGAAACCACTGTCAGCAAGCAAGAAAGGTGAAAAAATATAACGAAGTCAGCCGTGCTATAACCTCCAGGGTCCCCTCCAACTCGACAATCTACGGTTCTGTGATTAAACAAAAAGACCAGAACTACCTCAACAGCTGCAATTACATTTTCTTTTAATTACAAAATTCAGGCATGTTGAAAAAGAAAGCTCAACAGTTCAGGAATGTATAAAGAAGAGGGGAAAATGCTATCTTCATTCCCATTCCTGGGAAATAACCAGAATTCAAAATTGGGGGGGGTACCCATCCATTCTTCCACACTTTTAAAAAACTGCGTATTTAAATATATTAAATATGTTACATACAAGGAGAGATTATGCATTTTGTGTGCCTTGCTCGTTTTCTTCTTTTTATTAGAACAGTTGCAGATAATAGAAAAATCTTGCAGAAAATAGTTGCCATACATCTGCCCCGCCCCCACAGTTATTAACATCTTGCATTACTGTGGTACTGTTGTCTCATTGTGGTTTTGATTTGTATTTTCCTAATAGCTATTGGCATTAAACATTTTTTCATGTATTTATTGGCCATTTACTTATTGTGGCAGTTTGCTACTGTTTATGAATTCCAGAAATAGATGTTGGATTACGTTTGTAAACTGGTCTGCTCCTCTGGGCATATTAGATTGTACTGGATTCAGGGATTTCACTCTTACCTGATTAAATTATGATTAAGGCTTTGCTGGGGCGGGGACTCACAGAGAAAACGACATGGCAGAGGAAACAGAGTTTTGATCCTGGAACTGGGAAAGTAAGCACAGAGAAGCGGATACGTGAGGAAAGAGAGAAGGCTCCATTAGATGCTGCAGAGGCCCCAGAAGAGAGACAAATCGTTCACCTGACAGTTCACAGCTGGCTTGTGGAGAGAGCAGAGCAGCTGAGCCCAGAGAGAAACAAGCCCCGGGAGAGACATGAGACATATCCCAGCCTACAGCTGAAGAAGCTGGAACCACGGAGACTTGGCAGGAGGAGGAAGGCTGAACTCTCGCAGAAATCGCCCACCATCTTGCTTCAACATGTGGCAACAGGCTCTGGGTGACAAAGTACCTCTTAGGGTACCTTGAGCTGGCCTCTTTAGGGCCTTGTGATTGTAAGCGTCTACCCCAAATAAATACCCTTTATAAAAGCCACCAGGTATCTGGTACTTTGCATCAGCGCCCCTTTGGCTGACTAATACCCTTCTCTTCTTTGGAGAAATGTCTATTCAAGTCTTCCTTCCATTCTTTAATTGGGTTGTTTCTATTTTTGTTGTTGACTTGTAGGATTTGTTTATATATTCTGGATACTAAACCATTAGGTGATATATGGTTTCCAAATGTTTTCTGACTGTCTTTTTACTTCTTGATAAAGACTTTTGATGAAGAACGGTTCCTAAAATTTTGGTGAAGTCCCATTTATCTATTTTTTTTTTTCTGTTGTTACTTGCACTTTTGGTGTGAAGTTTAAGAAACCATTGCCTAACACAAGGTCCTGAAGATGGTTCCCTGTTTCCTTCTAAGAACTGTTTAGTTTTAGTACTTATATTTAAGTCTTTGATCCATTTTGAGTTAATGTTTTTAATGTACTGTGAGGTAGGTGTCCACCTTCATTCTTTTGCATATAGCTATTCAGTTCTCCCAACTCTGTTTGTTGAAGAGACTGTTCTTTCCCACTAAGTGGACTTGGTACCCTTGTCAAAAATCAATTGGCCATCACTGTGACCATTTATTCCTGAACTCTCAGTTTGATCCCATTAGTCTGTATGTCTGTCTTCATGCCAGTGCCACACTGTTTTGATTACTGTAGCATTGTAATAAGTTTTAAAATCTGAATGTGTGACTCCTCCAATTTTGTTCTTTTTCAAGATGTTTTTATCTATTCAGGGCCACTTACCCTTCCATATGAATTTTATGATTGGTTTTTGCATTTCTGCAAAAAGGTTGTTGGAATTTGGATTGGGATTGCATTGAATCTATATATTGCTTTAGATGGAATTGACGTTTAACAATATTTAATTTTCCAATCCATGAACATAGACTGTCCTTCCATTTATTTAGATCTTCATTAATTTCTTTTAGCAATGTTTTAAGAGTTTTCTGTGGAGTTTTATATGCTATGTTAAATTTATTCTTAGATACTTGATTCTTTTAGTTGCTGTTATAAATGCAAAATGTCAGCACTAAGTATCATTATTTTTTTTTAACTTTGGCCAATTAGATGGATGAAAAGTATTGTCTCTTTGAATATACACTTTTATTATAAGCAGAGCATATTTGTATTATATGTTAACATGTTATATGAGCTTAATTGTTTATTTGTTCTTATCTCATTGCTGTGTAGGAACATTTTATATACTATGAATATTAATGCATGATGTGAATATCTTATTCCAATAGTTTTTCATGTAACTTTAATAATATCTTCTTTGGCCAGGGAACAAGTTTCACATCTTATGTGGTACAAATATTAGTCTTTTCTTTCATGAAATGTTTGAGCCCTGAGTCATAATTAGAAAGGTATTTGCTACCCAAGATTATAAAAATGCTTTCATTTTTTCCTAGCACTTTTATAGTTTTACCTTTTATGTTTGTATATTTAGTGATCAGGAATTTGCTTTAGTGTAGTGTATACAAATCAGTGTCAACAGTTCTTTCTTTAGTGACACCAACTCCCATTCAGGCTATTGTTTCTTCCATCCATTTTCATACCAATACTATACTGTTTTATTTTCTATAACTTAATCCTAGATTCTTATCGTTGTTTATTTTCCAAATTTTTTGAGCTAGTCTTAACACATTTATTTTCTAGAAGGGTTTTTAATCCACCTATATATTAAGTGTATATGTACTGGAATAAATTACAGTGCAAGAAAGCAACAACAGAATGGTTCATAAGACTTCAGCACTGTTAGATTTACTGAGGGGCACTGAAGGTGCACAGAGAAGTCTAGAGGTCTATTTCTGGCTAAATCCACCAGCTTTCTGCTGGTCAGTTGCGCCCTTCAGTCAATTCCCTAAATCCACAGCCATAGATGCTCTCTGTCAAAGCCACTTCAGGTCATTTTCCATCAGGCAAAATATCAAGCCCGCTAAGTTTGCCTTCATCATCCCCCGCTTTCTATGATGCCATTTCCTCTCTTGCCCTGTGCTCCAGGGCTCCCATTTCTCTCTTTCTCCTGGATATGAAACTCTGCTCCTGGCCAAGGTTTAGAAGTTTGGCTCACTGTCTTGGTATCTGCCTGTAAGTGACAACTGTGAAAACCCAAGCCTGGACCTTCGGCAGCTGCCTCCGGGTTGGCACTCAGGACGTGAATTCCCAGCAGTGGCACAGTCTGACGTTGTGGAGAAATTCCTACCTTCCAGGCAAGTTTACTTCCAATTGCCATGGACTTTCAGAAACCCTGTGTTGGGGATTGAATCCTGTCCTCCACAGAAGCCATGCTCTGCCCTTAAACCGCATTCCTGTGGGTGTGAACCCACTCATAAATGCGACCCTTGGGAGATGTTATTCTTAGTTAAGGGCTGGTCAGGGTGAATCAGGTTGAGTCTTAATCCATGTTACTGAAGGTCTTATAAAGAGAGAGAACTGGGGCTCAGTCAGTCGGTAGAAACCAGAAACTGGGAGAAGCTAGAAGACAGAAAAACCAGAAGTCAGAGAAAACCACGGAGGAGATGGAGCATGCTGGCATGAGCTGGAGGACACCATCACCAGAATCCGACCGACTCTGGGAGAAAGCCTGGCCTTGCTGGCATCTTGATTTTAGACTTTTAGCCTCTGAAACCATGAGCCAATAAATCCTTGTTGCTTGAGCCAACCTATGGCGTAGCAGTTTGATATTATTGATGAATTCCAAAAAAAAAATATTGGATTATGTTTGTAAACTGATCTTTTCTTCTGGGCATATGAGATTATACTGGATTCAGAGGTTTCCTTGATTAAGTAACTGGGTCAGTAGGGCGTTGACTCCCCACCCCTTGGTGGGCTGGGACTCACAGATAAAAGGCATGGCCAAGGACAGAGTTGAGGGTTTCTTACGTTGGAATTTTGATGTTGGAGTTTGATGCTGAAGACTTAAGCTTGAGCCCCGGAAATTAAGCCCACAGAGGAAAGAGAAGCCAGCCCCAGGAAGAAAGGAACCTTGAGCCCAGAGTAAAGCAAGCCCCAGGAAGCGTGAACCCTTGCAGATGTCAGCAGCCATCTTGCTCCAAATAGACTTTGGTAAGGGAAGTAACTTATGTCTTATGGCCTGGCATCTGTAAGCTCCCACCCCAAATAAATACTCATTATAATACCCAGCAGATTTCTGGTATTTTGCATCAGTACCCCTTTGGCTGACTAATACATATGGTATGGTATTTGTCATAGCAGATCTGGCAAACAAAGATACCTTATGAAAAACTAGTGTCTTGAGAAGGAAAATAAAGCCCAGAGAGCTTAAGGGGCTTGTCTAAAGTTGCACAGCATGCCAGTAGAGGCAGGATTTCCCTTGGAGTCTTTCTAATGCCAAAGCTGTGCCCTTCTGCCTGCACCAGGCCAACCTGGTAAAGGTGGTTGGGACCCCGGAAATACTATCACGGGCCCTCAGGCAGCCGCATGGCTTATGAGCACCTCTCAGGAGGAGGAGCCTCTGGCAAGGGTAGATGGCTGGGAAGTCTCGCGCTCTCCTGGGGACTTCAAGGGGCAACAACCTCCAATACTGTTCCCGTCTCCTAGCATGGGTATCACAGACCCCTCCCCAGCCTGCTGGACCTCTGGTCTGGTGCCAGAAACATTTCCTCATTGGTGACTTCAACATTTGGGAATAAAATTTAGAGACCTAAGCCAGGGCTTCGGTGACCCATCTGTAGCACCAGGTGTCAAACTCTTCTGATGCTCTGGTCCATATACTGCAGGTCTTATTGAAGCATCTTTTAATGTTAAGTACCTCAATTTTTCTTTGAAGATCAACAATGTTTAAAATCTTTTAGAGGGATGTAGGAAAATTGGGTGAATTCAAGAAAGAGAAAAAATAATGATTATGAGAATGGAAAACAGGACTCTTAGGAAAGGGTAATTTGAGTACTTACTCTTTTCCCAGAGGAAACTTGGGGCTTGCTATCTTCACCAGAACCTTGGTAGGATGCTCCCCACTGGCCAACTAGTCCTGTATCATGGGAAATGGCCCCGGGGGGGAGGCGTTTTGGTCTGATGAGGTCCCTGCACATTGGGTGGTGTGTGCACCCTTTGCACCTGCCTCTCCTTTGATTCTCAGACTTGGCCTGGGAGGGAGGGAGGCCCAGGTGATCGCAGCTTTACTCCTAGTAGCTTCTGAGACCTTGGCCAAGTTTCACAAATAGGGAAGTGGATTTGGCTCAACAGATAGAGTGTTCACCTACCACATGGGAGGTCCAAGGTTCAAACCCAGGGCCTCCTGACCCGAGTGGAGCTGGCCCATGCACAGTGCTGATGGGCGTAGGAGTGTCGGACCACACAGGGGTGTCCCCCATATAGGGGAGCCCCATGCACAAGGACTGCACCCTGTAGGGAGAGCCACCCAGCGTGTAAAAAGCACAGCCTGCCCAGGAGTGGCACTGCACACATGGAGAGCTGATGCAGCAAGATGATAGAACAAAAAAGAGACACAGATTCCTGGTGCCACTGACAAAAATACAAGCAGACACAGAAGAACACACAGCAAATGGACACAGAGAGGAGACAACTGCGGGGGGGAGGGGAATAAACTAAAAATCTTAAAAAAAAAAGTTTTGTAAATATTCTGCGCCTCTCTTTCTTCACCAGAAAAATGTGGATGATAATAGTTTCTATCTGATAGGGCCCTAGTGATGATTAACTGAATTAGTATACACAGTGTGTTCAGAAGAGCCTGTGCACATTATAAACACTGTGTTTGCTATTATTGCCGTTTAATTCAGAAACCGGGCTGCGAAACTCAGAGCCTGGCCCAAGGCCCGCTCTAGATTGAAACTTCGAATTAATTAATTAATCTGTTGATTCATGGAGTCATGAGCTACCTGGACTAAGGTTGTCGGGTATGAAGTGTCTTCCTCTCCTAAGGCTGCTGTAACCAAGGACCACGAAGAGCGGGATCCTCAGCCGCATCTATTGCCGCTCGGATCTGGAGACCAGGAGTCGGAGGTGGCAGCTTGGCAGCGCCGGGCGCCCTCGGAAGGCTGCAGGGGAGACAGACCCCTTGCTTGGCTCGAGCCCGGCTTCCTGCCGGGGTGCACCTGTGATCCCCAGTGTTCCCCGCCCCTGTCGCCACACGACAACGTTGTCCCTCTGTCTGTCGGGGTCCCCTCCTCCTTTCTTTAAGAACAGCAGTCCGGCCGGATCAAGCGCCCACCTGATCCAGCATGACCTCCCTTTAACTGGCCCAACTTGCCATCTGTAGTGACCCCTCATCCAAATCAAGGCGCCTCCTGAGGTTCCGGGGTCACCGCTGCAATGTACCTTTTTGGGAGACACAGTTCCATCCATAACAGCGTGCGCACACAGTCGGAGGAGTCGTAACCAATGCAGACACTCCCACGTGGTGGCCTCCTCTGTGGAAGAGCCTTTTCAGAGGCGGCGCATGGTCCATGGCCCTGGCCGCCCCACTGCCCGTAGCAATCCCTGCTGAGGGACACAGACACTCTACAGTTAGAAGCGGCTCCTGGCTCTGGGCCTTTGCTGTCCCCTCCAAGGTTCTCCTTGAGGTCCCGGCAAGACAACAGCCTTGGCCCAGGCTCAGGCTCTTCCCCTGCCTCAGTTTCCTCAGGCAGCCATGACAAAGAACCACCAACTGGCTGGCTGAGAGCCACCCATTTATTGTCTCACCTACCTGAAGGCCGGAAGTCTGAGGCCAAGGTGCCAGCTGGCCCGTGCTGCCCTGACCCTCGGGGGAGAACGTCTCCTTGCCTCTCCCAGTTTTCTGTTGTTTGCAGCAGGCCTCGGTGCTGCTCGGCTTGCAGCTGCAGCGCGTCAATCCTGCCTCCGTTGTCACATGACCTTCTGCCGTGCTCTCTTGTAAGGATGCCAGTCAATCGACCTCATCTTAAAAACTTCCCTCTGCAATGACCCTATTTTCGAGAAAGGTCCCATTCTGGAGTGAGGCGAGGCTTCCATGTATCTTTTGGGGGGACACAATCCAACCCACAGCACCCTCTTTCTGGCCCAAGCAGTATTGCAATGGCCTCTCACTGCATCTCCCGTGGGTGCCCCTGAGTCTCCAGGGAACCTTCCTCAAGGCGAGTCAGGCCACGGCGTGATTCCGCTCGCATCCCCCTCCTCCGCTGGCTCCTCCTCCAGTGCTTATGGTGGCTCCTCCTCCAGTGCTTACTGGGCTGGCCAGAGGCTCTGGGTCCTCTGGCTGTACCTGCCTCCAGTCTCCTCTCTCTGCTGAAGCCCTCCTGGCTCCCTCCTGGTCCCCACACCCGCCAGGCGTGGTCCTTCCTCAAGGCCGCAAACATCTCCCTGGCAGCCTCCCTCCCTTCCTTCCACTCAACGGTCGCCTAGTCCAAGGCTTTCCCTGATCCCAGCCCCTTTCCTGGCCTCTCTGTCCCTCCACCTGCCTTTGTCTTAGTTCAGCACATTCAACACCTCCCGTCGCACTCTGTTGTGTGCTTATTTGTTTCTGGTCTCTCTCCATCCACAACCTGGAATGTCAGGTCCACAAGAGCCGGGACTTTATCACACCTCCTGCAGTGTCCCAGCACCTTGCCCAGTGTCTGGCACAAAGTTGCCGGGGTAAGTTAAATTATGTCCCTAATGAGGACACGTCCTTAATCTTATTCCTGTGGCTGTGAACCCACAGGTAAAAAGGACTTTGAAGATGCCCTATCAGTTAAGGGGGTGGAATCATTTGGGAATAGACTCTTCAAAGGTCCTATGTAGGAGTGGCCAAGTGAATTGGACTGGCCCTTGATCCACGTTACTGGAGGTTTTATAAAGAGAAGCCAGCAGGAGGAGATCAAGGACATGGCCATGTGACGGGGGCAGAGACATCGACCAAGGAACACCAGCGCCACAAAGCTATGGGCTTCAGAGAAAGAGCATGGTCTTGCTGATGCCTTGACTTTGGACTTTTAGCCTTCAGCACTGAGACACAATAAATGCTTGTTGTTTAAACCAACCACTGTGTAATATTCTTCATAGCAGCATTGGCAAACCAAGACAGTTGGTACTGAATAATTATCTATTGAGTGGATGAATGAATGGGCTTTGAAGAGTTTAAATAATTCTGTTAGAGGTAGGACTAGGCTTGAAGACTTGGGTGATGCTTTCAGTTTCAAGACTTGGGCCAGGTGTGGTAAGAAGCTGCCATGCTACTGGCACTGAAAGCGAGGGTGTGTGATGCGATTCTATGAGCTCTATGGCTGTGGGACTCTTGGCTACCCATGCCTGGTGGGTAGTAAGAGTGGGACTCTTGCTGAAAGGATTTTTAAAAGCGCTCTCCAAAGCCATGGGTTTGTAACCTGGTGTCAATCACCTTGGATGGGGAAAAAAAAATCTCTATTTTTTCACTGACATTTAGCATGATCTTGATCTATGCATGAGGCAAAAACTCCCCAAATCCACATTATTATTAACAGTCCTTGTGAGAATGTAACCAATAACGTTCACGTGTCTTTTCATATCACGTTGCAGTTGTTGCCGAATCTCAGTATACTGGTTATCCTCATCGCAACTTTGATATTATGATAATTATCAGATGCACCAGTAGATTGTTTTATTTATGAGTTTAACAAGGAAACATATATGTCACAGATTCAATTTTTGAATGTTTTGATATCTGGTCTCACTAGCATTGATTTGCTGTGCAATCCTATGTATTCTATTTTGTGAACTTGAAAACATTTCTGGAGAAGCCGTTCCTAGTCTTCAGCAGCCTGTGGTCAAAGAAGGGACCCCACTGTGGAAGGAAGAGGCAGCCTCCGCTGGGACTGGCAAGGCCCTGTATGACGTGAGACTGCTGCTTCCCACCCTCCTGCTGGCCTCTCTCTCAGCTTTGCTCTGGGTAGACCCTGGGAAGGGCAGAGGGTGACCTCAGGCTTTGCAGTGTGTTGGAGAAAAATGGCCCTTACTGGGACACGGAGACTGATATGACCAGAGGCAGACAAAGAATTTATTGAGAAGTTCTCTCAATGGAGGAGGTCTGAAGAACAGACTTCAACCCCCCAGCCAGCATGGTGGGGGTCTGAAGAGAGACTTCAGCCCACTTCTGGAAGGGGGGACTTGAATTTATACAGAACTTTCCCAGGCGGGGAAATGATAGTTGGTGGGAAGGGTTGAGGATCCAAGTGAGGGACAGGGACCAAAAGGAAGCCCTAGAGGTGAAAATTTTCCCGATAATGACTAGAGGATAGTGGGTTAGGGAGCTATGGTTTCTTGGAATGCTGCAGGAGCAGATGTTTCTTTATCTGTAGGGATTAAAGGGTTTCTTTATCTCCCTCTGATATGCAGGTAGGGAAGTTTCCATTTCCCTTTACTCCCATCTCTTTGTGGTTTCTTTGTTTAACCTGTGGGGAAGTGCCAGGCCCTTAGGCAAGTAGGCTTATGGGGGATGGGATTAGCCTTTCCCCAGTGCGTATCAGGGGAAACTGAGCTACAGCTTGTTAATTATTGCAAACCTCTAACAGGGTGCAAGCCCTAAAATCTGCCCTTCTACAGGACTTTCCATCCTCCTCCCCCCATCCTTCCACCCCAGTTGTCCCTCCATTTCATTCCCAACCCTTTCCACTAAATATGACGAAGTCATTCTTATCCTTACAAGATCCTCCTGTTATCACAAAGGGAAGCACATTTACCTTTCCTTTACCTGGCTGCATGGAAGCATCATAAAATCAGCCCTCACTCCTAAACTCTGAAATCCCTAATCTAGACATAGTTTTCCTACTTTTTATTCCTTCCCCTCCCCCCAGGTGGTTCCCTTGTCTGTTTGCTCATTTTTGTTTGTTTGTTTTCTGTTGTTGTTTTTCTCATTGTCTGCTCGTTGTCTATTTGCTTTTTTCTTTAGGAGGCACCGGAAACCAAACTTGGGACCTTCTGTGTGGGAGGTGGGAGCTCAACTGCTTGAGTCACATCCACTCCAGCTTTCCTATTTTTGATAAACCCCAAAGACAGATAGCTCATTGACCTTTCCCATCAAGCTCAAAGGATGTACCAAAAGGTGGAGCTGAATGAATTTCTAACTCCAAAACAAAGATTTGGAGAAAGGATGGTGATATGCAGGGAGAAAATGCAGGAAATATAAAAACAGGTTATAATGTTGGCAGATCATGCTTACCATTATTTGAATAAAATACTTAACTTCCCAGAGGAGTGTAGAGGAGACAATGGGAATTACTTCTTTGTTTCAATGACAAAGGCCACTGTGTGACCTTGGGCAAGTCATTAAATCTGATTTTATTTCTCATTTCACAAACCAGCCTCTCTCTCTTTCTCTCTCTCTCTCACACACACACTAGTTCTTCTTTCTTCTGTTTCCGCTCATGTTAGGTAAGGATAGGCTTCTAAATGTCTTCTCTCCCTTCATTTCTCCTTGTTAGGAAATGCTACAGCATCCATGCTGGCGCAGATGCACGCTCTGCAGATTCAATTTGTGGCTACGATCTCCTCCCCTTCTTTAGTCCCAGGCATGTAATGTGACTCAACGCTAATAGCTGTGAAAAAAATTTTGAACTCTTGGGAAAAAAACACACACTAGATTTAAGGATTCTTAAAAAACCATTATCCTCCATAAAATGTAGAACCATGGCCAGCAAGAAGGCTGCAATGGCAGGAGCAGGACAAGTTAATGATTTAGTGATTTAGAAGTCCTTGTTGCAACAACAAATCAACTCAGTCCATAAATTAGATCCTGAAATAAACCCGAAGCCCTCATGGTCTCCATCTTACCATCCGGCCAAGTCTTCAAAGTAGAAATGTGTCTAATTTCATCCCACACGTCACATCCTTTAACATTTAAATATTCTTCACAGATTATGAGCCTTTGCCAAATCGAAAATACGTTGAAATTGTGTGTGTGTGTGAAAGGAATACCTACTCCCATGGAAAAAAAAATCACATTGTAGAATGCACGGAGTAAGATATCCCTCATCCAGAATATACAACTGGTTCGGCAGCCACAGTCCGAAAGCGCCGTCTAAGCATCTATTTTTCCAAGCAGTCGAGAGCAATGATGTGTACATTTTTCATGTGTAATTAGGCTGTGTAAGGTGATCCTGCCTGCCGCCGGGCTGCCGCTGCCCTCACCCGGGGGTGAATGGCTTCCAGATTTCAACCCCATCTCTTCTGTCTAGACTCTACGTTGCTATTTTTTCCCTCCTCGCTTAAAACAGACTCCAATATAAAATGCCAAAAACAGAAGTTTTGTCCCTCTTTCTCATAAAGATGTGGGACAGAGCTCCGTCTGCCAGACGAGCGGAGGCCCCAGCCTTTCATAAGGACACGTGTCGTCTGAAGCTGACATTCAAGATTGTCCAGGCGTTTCGGCGGGTCGTGTAAACTTTTTTTTTTTTTTTTTTAATATGGTTTTCATTAAGCCAGCGAGTATTCTGAGAGAGGTGTGGTTCGGCGCAGAGGCGGGAGGGGGCTGGCTAAGAAAGGAGGCGGGGAAAGAGCCAAAGAAAGGAAAGTGAGCCCCAAAGGCTGATGCTGCCCGAGAAGCGAGGGCTGTCTTAGCCGCAGGCTTAAACGGGCAGGGAGGGAGGAAGGCTGCTCTATTACCAGGCGGCTGTCTTGTTCAGTTGGTTGATATTAATATTTCAAGGGAAAAGATAGTCAGTTAATTTTTTTAAAATGGAGAAATTCCTTAAGGATCTATTGCTTTTTTAACTTAGACTTAAAAGAAAAAAATAGCAGGGGGAGTGGGAGAAGCTCAGTGGTTGAGCGCCTGCTTCCTATGTACGAGGTCCCGGGCTTCCATCCCTAGCACCTCCTGAAAGAAAAAAAAAACACCCAGAGATATTATTATAGGAGGATTTATTTAACTTTCATAAGATGAGATTCCAGAAAGACAAGACAGCAATTGAAAACCCTCATAATGTTACCCAAAGGGCTTGAAAACCGACCTGTTTAATGCATCATCAGAAACGTCTGCAGTTTCCGCAGAGCGTATCTTCTGCTCAAGGAGCTCCCATATGTGACTGACAAACAAAAAATATGCATATACAAAAGTAATTTTAAAGGAAAGGATGAATAAGATAGTTGCTGTGTTTATTGACGATCAGAAATAAAGCAGTGTTTGCTTGGAAAGCTGAGCATATTCCATCAAAAAACAAAGTGAAACAGAAATAGTAAACATGCAGTAGGAAAATAAGCTTTGAATTAGTAATTCAAATTTTAATTGTGCTTATTTCCTTTTCCTTTCCCACTCTCTTTCCTATTTTGAAAAAAACCTTACAAAGTGATACCCATGGGCATATTAACCAGTGATTTAAAATCTGAGAGTCTAACTTTCACTTGCTTTATAAACTCTTTAGGAAGTATTGCTAGCTTTTACTAGAAATAAAGTAAAATCATCCTTATATTATGAAACTTGGGTGGAGTTCTCATTTCTTCAGAATCTTTTAATTTATCTACAACTTTTCTGAATATCTACTTTATATATTAGTATTATTTAAATAAAAAAATTCTACCATATCTTAAATTGTTAAAGGTGGACTAGAAACAATAGAGCTGAAACAAATGATTCAACAGTAATTCTAAAATTCCTACATGTAAAAATGTCCCAGAGACTTTGGGAACTATAAAAGAGAAGAGGAGGGCTGACTTGATTTTGAAAAATCCACAGTCTAAGTGAAAAAGCAAGAAGCACTTACAGCCTAGAGATGATTCATGTAAATAGCCAGCAAAATGCTGGTGTGGGAGATGGAGTAGACAAGACAACAAGAGGAAGAGAAGATTTCTGAGATCTTGAAATAATCCCAAAGAAATAAAGACATTTTTGTGGGCCAGGATGATCTGGGAAGACCCCAGAACATAATTTCACTTTTCAATTTGTACCCATTTTTCCTAACAGTGCTAGCTAGACTCCAGTACTTTATCTTTCCTTTAAAACATTATAACGCTTTGTAAGGCATTGCTGGCCACTTACTGAAGACATGAAACACCATTCTTAAGTTTACACAACCCGGGTTGAGTCCTCAATCCTTAAAAAAAACAAGACCTCAACAAAATTCAAATGTGTTCGCCTACATTTTATTCTTTTATCCCCAATTTAACTGTGAATGTTTGGATTTTATCTGATTAGGACAAAAATTAATATTTCTATAAGGTGGGTTCAACTTTAATCTATGACATTTGTATTCCAAGACATCTGAATTTAATCCACACAGCAACCTAATTTATTATGGTGTGTCCATAGGTATCCTCCACCTGGCTTTGATTTTGCTTGGACATCTAAAGATAGCTTCCTTAACAGATCTCGCTTGGGTCTATTTAACACTAAGGCTCTGCGCAGCCTTCTAACTCTAATCTGTCTCTCTACTGCCACCAGATAACAGGGAGTGCATCGCTCTCGTGTTTCCCCCACTGCTTTGCAATGATGTGCGTGCACTAGTCTTTCTCACAGCAGATGGGTTAGTTCTGGGGTGCAGTGCACACACTCGGTGCTCAACAAGTGTGCTGAAGGCATGAGGGACGGTGTGCCTTCCAGTTGGCACCTGACAAACTGTAGGCAGAACGAAGAAAACAAATGGTGGCAAAAGCCAGGTAAGAACCACTTACAGGAAGTCCACCTTGGCTCCAGGGTCAGGAGAGACGCCCCTGCAGCAACACTTGCCAAGCATCCTCTATTTCACTTCTACAGCTCTTATTTTATAGATGCCTTTTGTAGATTCTTACGTAGGTGTCTCAGTTTCCTTATAAGGAAGCTCCTGGAAAACTGGGGTTGTTTTGTCCTGCGTCTTTGTATTCCCAATCACACCAGGCAGAACAGGTTGTTCTCGGTGGGTGGGTGCTTGGGAAGACCCTCTCGATGGGGGTGGGGACGCTGTCCCCTGTGTTGTGTGTGTGTGTGTGCGCGCGTGTGCACCCGTGCTTTGTGTCGTGCTGTGTTCATGGCCCCAGGGAAAGGAGGTTGTTTAACAACCTGGACTCAGTTCTAGCTCTCTCCAGAAAATATTTAAATGCTTGACTCTTTTTTCTGGGTCAAATGGCCATCACAGATTCGGGACATTCTGGCTAAACGGAGGCTAAGGAGCCTGGTTCCTTGCTGTAGGCGTCTCTGATGACTTTACTTAAAATGAGGAGAAATGAGAACCCAGGAAAATCTGACGATGGATTTAACGGTACTATAACTTAGAGCTCTATCCCCAAGCAAAACCCGACGCCAGAGCTGCCAAACGTGCGGCGGTGGGAAACCTTCTGCGAAGGCAGCACGCAAACGTTTCTGCCAAAACGGTAACAACAGTCTATAGTGCAAAACGTGCCATCTGCATAGGCTCAAATTCTGCACATTGGTGCATAATTTTTTTTTTTTCCTCTTCACATCAGAGAGCACAGGGTTGGAGTTGTTTTCAGAAGACTTAAGTAGCTCTCATTTAAATTATTCAAAAGTTATATTTGGCTGAATGTTGGGTTTCATTCCTTCTTAAGCTGGGATCATTTCCAAGGATTGTTAAAAAAAAAAGCCGGGTGACTTCGGTAGTGAAAGAATGTAACTACTTTGGAGAGAGACCCCAGAGAAACAGACAGTTAATGCCGGAGAAGTGGTCTGGCCCGGGGGGAGGAGGACGGCAGGGGTATCTGGGCCTTGACCTGAATCTGCTGGAACTCATGAAAAGGAGCGCAGTGCCCGAAACAGCCACAGGCGAGGGGGGCAAGGAAGGGAGAATTTCAGGGGACAGGCATTGCTGCAGTGGCTTATTAGGAGGGGAGGATATCATGGAAAAGTGTGCACCTTTAATCTGAATTGCCAGGGGAGCATGGACAGCTAAATACCTGGCAGTTAGCAATTTGGCCCTCCATTGTGGGCCAAGCAGTAGAAAGTTCTCTCTTTTTTCCCTTTAAAACTGGACTGCAAGGCCAGGAGCTCTGGGGTTCTCTGTCTATGACGATTATTTGCAATCACCTGGTGAATATGGTTATAAATGAACCGGACTCTGGATCTGATTGATTAACGCAGTGAATGCAAATTGGTCTTCCTTAACTCAGACCAATTAGGAAGGCTGTGTGTGTGCGCAGATGTACATATGAATGCGTATGTATATTTACATATGTGTGTATATGTACATGCATGCGTGTACATATACATATATTTTAAGAGAAAAAACAATTCACAGAAACTGTGCTGCAGTATGTTTTGTTTTTTATCTCCAGTATATTTTACATCCAAGAAAGCAGAGCCAATTTAATTCATTTCAACCCAAGTTAAAAAGGATTTATTCAACATCTCCCATGTGCCTACAAATACTAAGATACTAATACTAAGATAAATAAGACAAAAGCAATTGTCAAGACATGCCCAGGCTGGCAGGAGACAGAGACAAACTTAATGGATGCCATGTGCCGAGTCTCCTACTGGGAGGCGTGTGAACGAGAACATACCTGAGCCACCCCGGTCTGTGCAGGAGCTGCGTGAGGAGCAGGGCGGCTGACGGTGCTCCTTTCACTGTCCCTGATAGTCACAAATAGGCGACGTGCCCAGGTGGCCTTGGCAGCCGGCGAATGCCCTCTGCCCTGCACATGGTGCTCAGAGGCTTGTGTCTCCAACACGGTGGGTCTTGCAGTCTGGGCACCCCAGGGTGATGCAGGGTTAAACCTGTGTGTATGACCCTGACCTCCCAGCACTTCTTTTTGCTTTTTTCCCTGCTGTCCTTGGCTAAAGTGGCCCTTAAGGAGTTGCGAAGGAGGGAAAGCCTCTCGTGGTGTGTCAGGGAACGGGGCTGAACCACCTTCGCCTCGGTGATGGGTCCCCTGGATAACAGGGAGAGCCTCCGGGACTTTTGAGGCAACGAGCGACAGAGCTGCCCCTTCTCTGCCACCAGTTGCCTCATCAGGCAGGCTGCAAAGAGAACGAGGCCCGCGAAGCCCTCAGGCTCTCCAGGTCTCCACAGGGTGGCTTCCTGCTCTCGCTGGGTCTCCGGGCACCCCTGGGTTCTGGAGCCTGAAGCTGGTCCTGCCCTCCGGCCCTTGCCCCCGTCCAGGATCAGGTCCACAGCCTCCTTCCCCTGGGTTCTGCCCCGGGCCGCTGGCAGGACGAGAGCCTGTGGGCGTCCCTGGACGGCAGCTAGCCCACCCCGACCGTGACCTTGGTTCATGCCGAATCCAGACTCGAGAGAAGGATCTGGGTTCAGGCTGTTTATCTGGGAAGTGATCCCAGAAAGCAGGAGTGAGGGAGTGGGGAAGAGGGGCAAGGGAGGGGGCGAGGCCCTAAGAGGCCGCTATGGGCAGGTCACGGCTGCAGGGGGCAGGCCAGGCTCAGTCCCACCCAAAGGCTCCAAGAACCCGCAGGAGGCTGCTCGGAGCTCCGCCTCCCAGGGGTGGGGAGTATGGACAGCGCCCCGCCCACTGCCTCCCTCATTGGTCGAGGACTGTGTCGGGGTAACCAATCCCCAGCGCCCCTGGACCACTGCCCCCCCCCCCTTTCCCTGGTGTGGTGGTTGACCATCTTAGCCTCCCTGTTAGCTGCCAAGGTCAAATTTTAATTATACACTTGACAAGACATGAGTGTTCTCTGTTGGATTGCATGCTTGCTCTCAATTTCTGGGCTCACCCTGTGCTGACTGGTGGCAAGCAGGTCACACGCTGGCTTCGACGTAGTCTCGCACTCTGAGAAGTACTGGCCACCTGCAAAAGACACCAGTGCCTCCTCTTCCCCAGAGCTACTGGTCCCTCTGGCTTTTGTGGCTGAGCCTGTGACTGGCAGGACTCGTGGACTGGAGCTGTCGTGGCACCTCTGTCCAGCTGGCTTCACTTCCAGTGCTGCCTCGACCTTACCTCTGCTCAGCGGGCTGTGGGGAGGTCCTTGGCATCTCAGCTCAGAGTCCACACACGTGGGAACACATGGGGCTCCCTCTGCCAGCCCGGAATGTGCTCTCCAGGGCCCTCCTGAGGGATGGGGTGCTCTGAGGTGGAAGCTAGGGAAGGCAATTGGACCCACAGATTTCTGGCTGACAACTTCTCCATTTTTCTCTCCCACCAACCCATGGATCCCAGGAGCAGGCTTTCCCCTCTATTAGGTTCTCCCCCTCCTGACCTCAAACTCCCCTGGTGAAATGTTATGGCCAACAGGGCTCTTCTCCCTTCTCTACCAGGGGAGTACTCTCTGGGCAGGTGCTCCAGGCTTGTGGAGTGCCAAATCGGAGGACGTGCTAGATCAGTGGAGAGGGCCTTAAAAAGAAGTGTGTTTCTTGCACTGCTCTGTAAGTCAAAAGCGTTCACCTTGAATGTCTCTGTAACAAATCTTAATCTCTCCTCCCCCTCCAGGCAGACAGACCCCTGAAGACCAGGAAGGGAAGAGCTTACTCTCTGCAGGGCAAATGATAAGATGCTATTTCATTCGTAATCATTAGCAAGTTCAGCTGGAATCCACCAACAGGCAATGAGGCGTTTCTGAAGCCTTCAAAACCTTGGCCTGGTGGGATGAGGGGAGGGCTGTTTGGGCAAGACGGTGCTTGGTGGGGTGCCCAGGTGAGTTGATGCGGGCAGATGCTGGTGGCCAGGTAAGCAATGAGGATGCACCCCAGTTGCCAGGTGTGAACTTAAATTAGAGGGCAGGGGAAAGGGAATAGAGAAAAGGGGGTGTCCAAGGGAACTTCTATGAGTCAACCTGGCCGGTGGGGGCAAGTGAGGGTTGGGGTTCAAGGACTCAATCCTCAGTGAGCAAGTGTATACAAAGTTGAGGGGAACTAAATTGCCTCAAGGAGCTCATAGCCTAATGGGGCAGCTGAACAGGCATTCCCTTGCAAAGGGTAAGGGAAGAAGTGACAAGAGAGGTGTCTTTTGGGAGAGTGGGTAGGGCTGTTTGCAGAAGGAATGACATTGGGTTCAGGCTGGCAGGGCGGGAAACAGAAGACTTCATGAAGAAGGACCATGAAGAAGGAAGGCTGGCCAGGCAGTCAATGCTCCCAAGATCTGAGTGTGAGCCTCGAGTGGCTGTCTTGGCTGTGAGACGTTGGAGGATCTCTGGGCATGGACACTACCGCTCAAGGTGACGGGAAGGCAGGCTCGTGATGAACACACACTGCAGTGCTTCCTGAATGGTAGACCATATGGACACTGACGGCATGGAGAATGGAAAGATGTTCCAGGGAAAGGGGACAAAACGAGAAAGAAATTCCAAGGCTTCAGAACTTTGTGACTGAGGGCAGAGTGATGCTAATGATAGAGGAGACTCTAGCAAGGCAGCTGTTTTAGGGTAGAGAGAGTTCATTTTTAAAGTTGAGTTTTCTAGAAACGTCTGATTTAGACGTTTAGTCTCATATAATTATGACAGCAGCAATCCTCCACCCTGGATGCCCGTTCCAACCACCTGGGGAGTTTAGAAAATATGTATCAATTCCTCTTTACTCCTTAGTCCTCCACCTTCCCCTCCCCCCCTCCCACTGAGATTCTGAGCCATTATGCCTGAGATGGATCCTGGACGTGGGCATAATTTCTGAAGTTCCCAAGGTGATTTTGATGTGGAGGTGGGCTGAAAACCACGGCTGTGTAGACTGCAGGCCTCCAACCCGAGAACACAAAGGGAAGGGACCCCATCCCGCTACAGCACTGATCCAACTACCTCAATGCCCAAGGGAAGCACGAGGTGTGCGTGTCAGGGCTTTCCAAGAATGTACGACATCTAGAAGGCATTGGTCCATTGGCGCATGGGCATATGGATCAACAAATTAGCCGCCATGTCAAAGAATAAGGATATGAAGATGAATAACCCAGGTCCTTGCCTGGAGGCCTGCTGGTTAGCATGTTTGCAGTCACTCTCTCCAACAACCTCAGTTAATTGATAAGAAATTTGAGTCCCGGAACAGCTGCAAATTAACTTGCCTGAGTTCTTAGAGCCAGGAAGTGCTGGATTCCTGCTCTCATGTGTTCCTTGCCAATTGTCCGTGTGTTATACCAGGGATAGGATTGTACTCACTAAAATTATATCAGGTCATCCATAATCATAAGATGATAATTTAGTATTCTAAGGTAAAAAGACAGTCATTAAGTTGTTAATTTTCTTTGCTGCTTTTACGGGCATTGTCAGGCCTATGTCTTCATCAGGGCAAAAAATCACCATGAAGACAGAAATTGTCTTAATTCTTCTTAAAATGCAACTATGTCCACACACCTGAGGAATGACGTTGATGTAACTGTTCCTTGACAGATTTAGTGTCATAGGCTATATCGCTCATAAGCCAATTCCTAAGGTTAATTGTCAGAGGGACTAGAGCAAATCTTCTACTGTCCTCTATGTAATCCCAGGAAAAAACCACAGTCTCCCCAATCCATTCTGTATATCCTTGTCACCAAAGCTCACTGACAGATGTACAGTGTACGTCATATCACCTGGTCCTGTGTATTATGCAAGCCGACAGGAATTATGCATTCGTTTATGGCCACCATGTGGTATAAAAACTGTCGTGCGTACTGAGGACCTAATTACATCGACAGATACTCCAAGAGCGCTGCAGAGGGCAAGGGATTTGCAGGGAATACGTGGGTGGGAAAGGGTCAAGAACAGCTAAAACGGACTTTTTAGCAGCTGATTTTCAATGATGACAGTATTGATTGTATGTTAGACTGAGGACTATCCTAAGGAAATGGACACGGTGGTTCTTTTGTGTTTACTGAATCACTGGCAGAAATCGGGGAGTGGGGTGAGGGTGATGGAGCAGAGAGGGGAACCCGGGGATGCTAAGTTTAGAACCCCTAGCTCTAGTGTCCTGACTTTTCCTCTCTGCTGTTTGGGTTGCCTGTGTGTGTTCTAATGATGGTTGGGAGGGAAGATGGACCGTGCAATGGGGGTGGTGGGGACCTCTGGTGACACTGGCCTTTGGCCCTGCCTGATCCCTGCTGATCATGAAGGGAAGGTCCCAGGTGACTCCGTCGGGGTGGGGAGGGACTCAGGATGCCCCTAGGAACGCCCACATGGTGGGTGCTGACGGTGTGAGCAGCTGGAAAAGGCCAAGCGTGTTGCTGTGCCCTTTCTCAGGCCCTGGCTTCATGCCAGACTTGAGAGCGCCGAAAGCAGGGATGTGTCAGCTGGGGAGCCGCACTCCGGTGTGCTGTTTAAAACAGAACCTGAAGACTCGTGAGCCTTTATCGCAGAGGGCTATGCTCCCCTTTCCATATTTAATTCATGCTCAGCCATAAAGAAAGCTCAAAGACTGTCTGGGCAAGCACAACAAAGACCAGACCTCACAAAATGATAACTAGGATTTTATAAGTCATAACGGCACGCATGTTATATTAAAAGTGGAAGACTTTTTTGAACTGCAACCTTTACATCCCAATCCAATAGTCCTTTCAGCTTTGAAATATCTACAATCTAAATTTTATAGGGATTATTTTTATTATAGGTAAAGCAATTAAATCTCCATATTGAAGGACGTAAACCTTTTAAGGCCCTTCTCAGAATATCAAAAGAAAAGGAGGCTTATATTTAACAGGTGTGACAACCCCATGCAGGATGTTTCATTGAAAAAGGGCTTGACATTATCCAGTAACAAACACTTAAATTAATACAAAACATCTTTGGGATAAAAGGGATTTTAAAAAGAATTAGGTCAACCGCAAAGCTTTATATAGCCATCTCACATATGAAATATTTAAAAATCCTAATTCTTATGAACTGTATAAAGTGGTTTTTATGAAAACCTTTCTTCGAAATGATATTTTATTGACTTAATTAGAATTACCGTAATATTTGCCCTGCAACGGGGACATGCATGAATGTGTCTCCATTGCCTGTGGTCTTTTGACCTCTCTAATTAACTCAGTTAATTTAACTTGTAGTAGGTGAGGATTAGATTAGACAATAGATAGAACTTCCCCACTACAAGATGCAACCAGTTGGAGAAGACTTTGCAAAACTCTGGGATCCTGGGTTCTAAGATTCTTCCAAGCTTTCTGAGTAGACCCAGGATATGTTTTTGGCTGGTTAAGAATTGTGTGTTATATGCGTGGGTGTGATTTGGGAGGAATGGGAAGGGGGAGCCACAAATGAAATTAGTTCAAATAGTGTCATTTTCAGAACTTATTATTTCTCAACAGTGGTACCTTGGATTATTGAAATCATACTCTTTCTACGATTAAGATGCAGTTCTTTACTCACAATGTTCTTTTGTTGATTTGCACATATTATTTTCTGCATGGTTCTACAGCATCATCACAATTTCAACTCAGCGATGATGACTGAGGAACTCTGCTAAGGTAATGTGATGTTCAAAGGCAGTCATTGGCCTGTGAAGTGCCAATTACATCGGGCAGCCTGAGAACCAATGTATTTATTTTAAAATGTTCCCCCAAATCTAAAGGGCTTCCTGTGGTAAGTTTTGCAGATTGGTCGCGCAGAGGAAGATGTCAGAACACAACGAAGTATTTTGGATCTGGAATATTTGTAGAAGAGTGGCAGAGAAATGGACCTTAACTACACATTTGAGAGTTCAGGGGAGAAGCAGCTCAAGTATGTTTAAATCCATCCGAACTGCTATTTTGTGACTTCCTCATTACTGTGGTCACATTTCTTACTGAAGGAAAATGGAATTAATTTTGCAAATGACGACTCCAGCAAAGATTGTATACATTGGCATTACCATATTAATAATTGGGCTCCTTTTAGTTTGCATTCTGTTCTTTGTGGCTGTAACCTCAGAAAGAAAAGGATGCGTGCTTGCCAGAAACCTATTTTGTTTTCATTATTTATTGTTACTGGTATCTTCTCTTGGCCGCCTAGGGAGAAGTGGTCTTGAGTCTCCATTGCCATGGAATGCCTGTTCCTTCAAGACATGCCTCAGTTACGCGTTTGCAGTTTCAAGGAAGCGTTCCATCTTAAAGGGAAACACTCAGTTCGTAAGGGTAGATCCTTAAATTAATTTGCCCATTTTGGCATCTCTAGGGTTAAAGAATCTCCCAGAACCTATAGGTCCTGGAGAAGGAGGTTTCTAAACTCAGCTGCTTAGACCCATTTTATTTTTTTCCCTGCAAACAGGAAATGGAGCCCTGAAGCCTTTTTTTTTTTTAACTGGAAAGTGTGCGGGGAGGAGGCACGGCTCACGCTGCCCACACACAACCCTGGGTCTGACCCAGACTTGGGGGTCTCCGTGTGTTTTTTCTTCTCCCCCCCGCCTCTCTTTTTTTCTATTATTTTGGCAGACTTTTTGGAATGTCTGGGAGCTAAGGGCTTTGCTTCATGGAGCAGAATTCTGAAGCAAGAAAAAGAGAAAGTTATAGACTAAACCACAGAAATGTAAACACGTCTGCAGCTAAAATAACTCCGCTTTCATTGAAAACACTCCTCCTTCACAATCAGACTTCTGTGTGCTGTAGTCAATAAAACGGCATGTTAATAGCGACCAATTAATAGATTAGGTTGCTCGGCCTTAAAAGTTGAGGGACTTTTAATTATTATTTTTCAAATTAAAGGAGTGCTTATTCCCTCCTCTCCCCCGGCGTGGGGGGGAAACTTCGCTTGCTTTCTGGCTGTTTTGCTGAAAGTCTTGGCTGTTAACGTGGGGAGAGGGAGGGACACGGGTAGTCTCCGCTTGGTGGGGATGGAGGGAGGGTGCCCTGGGAGCGCTCCGGGGCGCGTTCCTGGAGATCGCGCAGGGACCGTCCTGGCGGGCCCCGCGGGACGTGCGTGACGCGCCGCCGCGCTCAGGTAAGCCCGAGCCCGACTCCGGGGTTCGCTCCGGCACGCCCGCGCCCGGAGGGGGCTCAGCCCCGCGCCCCCGAGGCGCACGAGCCGGCCCTCGGGGCCCCACCTTGCGGGGGCCGTTTTCCTCCGAGGACTGCTGTCACGGCGGGCGCGGGGGTCCCCGGGCGTCCGCGCCGCCCGCCGCGCGCCCCTCGGCCGCCTCCACGCGCTCAGCGCTTTAAAACCGCGCGCCCCTGGGCCGCGCGCCTCTTCTTCCTTAGCTGGGGGGCGGCCGGCGACACGGGACTCCTGATGAGCCTCAAAGGCCCTCGGGGGTCATCTTCGATTCTCCCGCGGGCGCTAGTTTCCACCGCCGCTCCTGTTCCCCGTCTGTAACGGTTTTCACCGAGGCTGGAAGACAATGGCCGTGGCCGCTGGAGAGGCACCGAGCTGTCGCCAGCGCGGCGCGGAGGCTCCTCGCGCCCGCCCGCCCCGTCCCGCCCGGCCCGCGCCGTCCCCTTCCCTTGCTCCTCTCCCCTGGCGGCGCGGCGGCCCGGGCTCGCCTCCGGCCGGGGCCCGGCTCCCTCCCCGCGACGGCCGGGGCTCCGGCGCCCCTCCTCCGCCGCCGCCCGCTGCGCCCGCCGCGCCCCGGAGCCCGAGCCCCGCGCGCCGCCTCCCAACCTGCTCGCGCCGCCCCGCGCTCCCGGGCCCCGGGGCGCGCGCACTGCCGGACGCACGCGCACCCACGGCCACGCGCGCCCACGTCGCCGCTGCGCCCGGCGGCGGGCGAGTGGCGCGTCGAGGAGGCCGCCCCGCTCGGCGATTGGCGGGAGCCGGAGCCTCCCCGCGCCCCGCGCCCACACCATGGGCTGAGCCGGCCCGCGCCGGGGGAGTCAGTGCCGCCCGGCTCGGCGCGCACCGCCAGGACCGCGCGCGGGCCCCCGCGGGCGCGGACACGCGCGGCCACGCACGTGCGGGACACGCCGTCCCCCGACGACGACGACGGCGGCGCTCGCCTCCCGGTGAGTCCCGCGCCCGCGCACCCTGCACGGCTCCCGGTCGCGGCAGGGTGGCCCGCGGGGCGCGCTCCGGTCGGGCTGCTGCGCGGGGCGCTGCGGGGCGGGCAGCTTCCGACGGCGGGGAGACAGGTGGGGCGTGCGGCGCCGGGAGGGACCGCGCGCCGGGGTCCGGGGCCCGGAGGGGCGCCCGCCGCTTCCTTGCCTCTTCCCGCCCGCGGGCATCCCGGTGGGTGCCAGAAGCACAAGTTGCGGGGATCTCATCGGGGGCAGGGAGCAAGCGAATATTTGTTCTGGTCGGGGCTGGAGGGAGAGTTTGAGGTCAAGTCCACGCCTGCCTGAAGGGAGACACCAGGTGTGGGCTTTGGCTGCCCCTGTCCCGGCCTTGGGTGCGTGGACTTGCCATCGAGGGCGTCCACACGGCCCACTCCTGAGCTCGGGGCTCCCAGCCCTGCTCCGAGCCCCGCGGGCCTTTCTTTTCACCTCTGGTATCTCAGTCTTCAGCTGTTTTGTTTTTAGGTTTCCAGTTTACCACCTGAACTGGGAAACTTGACATGTTTTAAAACGTAGCCTAGCACTTTTTATCAGCCAGCTGCCTTGGTTTCTTTCTGAAACCCATCTTCCATTGATTGGCATTATAAATTGTATAGATGTTTAGAGACATGGGTTCGTTTAAGTGTAAGGTCCAGATGGTACTATTCATAGCAGATGAAACTGCCCAATGAAATGGAGAAGCAATTTTAATGGGGATGTAGATTTTCGACAACTTTTCGTTAAAGATAATTTTGTCTGTCCTTCAAAAGAACATATTCAGATGTGTCACATTCATGCGCAAACATAACGTTTTTCTAGAGCTGCTGTAGTTCAGAAAAGTTTCAACTTGAAAAGTGTTCTTTCCTCCCTGACATTCAAGGGCATGGAGCCTGCTTACTGCTGGAGCTAGTTTTTAGTACCTTAGATTCTCTCCAAGTCCTTCAGGGCCCGGGATCTGCGGATCACCGGGAAAACTGTCACATTCTTTGGGTTAACCCTTGCTGTGCGGCATCCACTTGTGCCTGCTGTGGCCAGACCAGAGCTCAGACAGTTCATCCATCAGGAGTATCAGGAAATAGAAACTGTGTAAGAGCCCAACCGGAGAAATTAATTCACTGTGGGTTACGTTATTAGTGAGCTAATCATATTATTGAAATTACAATTCTACGGAAACTGTGTCTGTTACACAAACGGCAAACTTGTGGCTAGTAGAAAAATTGTATAATTCTCAAGAAAGTCTTCATGAGTGCTAAGTGCAACCCGATGGTTATCTGCAGCTTGTTAATTCCAGCTTTGATTTGTGCCAGTGAGTTCTTGGAAATTAAACTAGCAAATGTGTAATAAAACTTTTTAGATATTTGTTGAAGACTTTCTAATTCCAATAGCACTTAGAAGCTCAGTTTCTTCTGCTTTGTAGCAGAAGAATTATTACTTTATAAATAATTTGTTTTATTTTTTTTTAAATTCAGGTTAGGATTGTGATACATTCCTTCACATTTATTTATTTCACGATGAGCTCTTGGTGATTTCATCTGACGAGGCTTCTTTGGCTAAATTTTTGAAAATTAGAATTTACCATTGAATGGATTGTGTAGTGACGCTGCAAGTACATGTGTATAGAAACATACTCCCCTCTTTTCATGTTTTGTTTTGTTTTTAAGGAAAAATCTTGTTGAATTTCTACTCTTATAAAATCAGATATTTTACTTATGGTAAGGACCAAGATCCCAATGGAATGCCAGATGAATAAGAAGATTACAGCTTTAAAGAGTTCTTAGACAGATGTCCCAGTTGATTAACTTACTATTCTAAAATCTTATATATTATGTATACACTGGATATATCAGACATAAATCATATTGTAAATAGGTAATAGAAAACGTCAACCTTTTTTTCTCTAAAATTAGTATTAGCACTGATATATTTCTTATTAGCTAGGGTTAAACAAAACATCAAAATAAAAAGGGGCGCTTATTTCTTCATAAGACAGAGGTTCTCATGTGTCTGAAGTCTTTTCCTATTCCCAATGGGAAAACGATAGCCGGTCAGCACCAGCCATCCCTCTTTGGAGCAGTGGGAAGACATTGTCACGTTGAATAAGTGTCAGTGCTCGCTGCTATTTCATAGAACTCCAGTCGGGAGGTATTGCCCTAGAGACATCTGCACATTTCTAATGAGCCATACGGAGCCTGGGAAGCAAGATGTGGTAGAGGTAACTTAAATGAGTAGTGAGTCTTTATGAGCTGGGTTCCAGGGTTTTGATGTTGCTTCATGTCCAGTCCCAGTTTAAGTTGTCAGTTCATCTCTCTGAATGCAGATTTCCTTTTTTGTTAGCTCCTTGCATCCCAGGCAAGCTCTTCCAGAGAGGAGGAGAATGCCAGAAGGTTTTTCTTTCTTTTTTTCTTCCTTGTGTAAGGATACTTGAACTTTTCTGGGGAGCATAGTCTTTCAAAATCCAGCCTTTGTCGATGATCTCAGCCTTGAATGTGAAACTATTTAAAATTTTGGAGTAGTATCTGTAAGAAAAATAAGCTGATGAGACAGAGGCATTCACTTATGTTGGACACAGTTTCAGCTGATGACAGGATTTGGTGGTGGCAATGTGCAGTCAGGGTTCTTTGGGGACTTTGACAGTCAGTGCAGTAATTGGTGGTGCTCCCAGGGGGAATGTCAGTGACATTCCTTGCGTTACGGCATTCTCCGTCCTTCCTTGCCCAGGCAGTCAGCTTTTTAGCCGTCTGTTTATCAGTTGTATTTTTAGGATGCAACTTCTTGAATTTATTGATTCAGGGCAGTTATTCTGTAAATAAACAACAGCAGGCGTTCCCAGTGGCTGGTGCAAAAACTTTGACTGGCTTTGGGTGTGGCTCTGTACTATCATTTGAATCCATTCTTTCAAAATAGCAAGGGGAAAAATTTCCCCCTTTCAACTTTTATTTCAAATGTTTTAGTGTTAAAAAGAAAAAGAGGAGAGAGGGGAGGCAATGCTTCAATCGTGTCGCCCTGCAAACGTAGTGAAGGTAGTGAAGGCGGGCCGTCTAAAATTACTTTGCTAAATTTAAGTGTAAGTAAACTGTAGACAACACCAAGAAATTAAAGGGTGTGTCTAAAAATGGAGCGCTGGGTCTCACTTTGAGATTTAAACTACCTTTTAAGTCCTTCTATTTTTGCAGTGGTGTGCCATCATCTGGAGACCCTCACTGCGTAGGAGAAACAGTAATTTACCAGGGAAAAGAAGGGTTGGTTACCTTGATGTGCGCGCCCCGAAGTGGGTGCAGAGGAAGTTCAGTTCTAAAGACTTTGTCCTCTTCAGAAATGGCTGTGTGTGAACACTGAAAGAACCTCAAAGTGTGTAACGCAGGCTGTTTGAATTAATTGATGGCTTTTTAAAATTATGCCCCCGGAGAACCAGATGTGAGATCGTCTGATCTGCGACAAACAGCTCATCTGAAGGTTTTTAAAACCTAGGTCTGTAGCTGCTTCCTTTTAGAACATACCCTGTAATTTTCAATTGTTTCTGCGGGAATGAGGTTTTCATACATGCTGGTGTCTCATATGGAATTCTTTTTAAGAATAGTATTATTCCTATGAGAAAACATACTCGAAGGCAGGGGTTCTTAATCTTTTTTTGTTCCACGGACCCCTTTGCCGGTCAGCTGAAAACCTCGGACCCCTCACTAAGTCCGCACTGTACTGTCTGTTATTTAATGGATATGTCACACCCGCACCAACATGTCCCCACAAAATAATGTTTTTTTGAGTTTTAATTCAAGCTCACGGACCCCTGGTTAAGAGCCCTGCCCTAAGCGGAAACAAACATCCCTCCTGTGAATTGGGAAAGAAAACAGGCAAGTCTAGGATGAGGCTTTTAAAGCAGGAAACCCTTATTTTCGCTTGATTTAAGGGTTCGGCAGGAGTTCCCACATCTTCATGTAAAAGTAGAGAAGGGCTTCTACTCTTCAGTTTTGAGTGCAGGAAAGCCAAGGAGCGAAGCCCTTCTTGGCGGCCGCGCTACCCTGGTGAGACAGTTCCGTGAAGGAACTCCTGTCATTGACAGAAGGCTGCGTTGTCGTTGAGAAGGAATGGAAACGACGGGTCATGGATTCTTAGAGCCCACTGAAGTGTTCAGAGTTGCAAAGCGAAACAAGGACAGGCGAAATTGGAATGTGCAGGTTTTTCTGCACTTCAGGCAGGCAGGTTCGTGCCAGCACCTTGAAGAAGTTTAAGCTGTGTGCAGTGGAGCAGCAGCCTGACACTGGATTAGCAGCTGTTGTGCTACTTTCCATAGGAGCTAAGATGATCCTCAGGTTTTGCACTCTTCTGAACAATTAAGGAAACACAAGTCTTTGGTAAGTCTATAGCTACCTTTTGCCTTGATATAACAAACTGTTTGAAATTTAGCAGTCGGAAGAACGCTGTGCAGATGTGGCTGCAGATGTGGGCTCCTGAAACCCAGGCAGCCCTTGATGACTTGATGGCCCACTGACATGTGACAGCCCCTGCAGTGTAGCTCACTGGTTCTGTCCCTGGAGTTCTGCACCTGCAGGAGCTGCTGCCAGCTCGGGCACCTGAGGCCCCCCTGGCTCATGACTCCCAGCAAGATTCAGCATCCCTCCTTTCCCCAGAAACAGAGAGCCCTGTGGACGCCCTCGGCCAGGGCCTCTCCAGAGGCAATAGGTGCTGCATCGGTGGGCTGGGTGGAAGGTGAGGGTGGCGAGCAGGGTGGGGAGTTGGTGCTGGTGTTTTGGGAGCGTAAAAGCAGTTTTTAATGGAAACGCCACTCTCCAAGGCAGTTGGACGCTGCAGTCCTACCCGTGGTTCTTTCCATTTGCCTCCTTTGTTCAATACTTTGGGTGGGCAGAGCGAGGTTCTTTGCCTTCGAGGTGTGTGTCTATTAAAAGTTCCCATGAATGAATTTAAAATGGGACATTGGTATAGAGTATGTCGGGAAGCTGGTACTAATCCAACGCTTATATTGTTGCCCCTTGGCAAACAGCACTTCTTAACCATGAACAAATAACTGCTTTATCATTATAGTGGCAGTGCTGTTAGCAATTTGAAAATACACACCCAAGCTAAAATAATCGTGAGCAGAATTTTGCCCAATGAAATGTCTTTTGGTAGTTGCGGATATTCAGGTGTAATTCCATGTGCATAATTAATTTTTATTGAAGCAGCATGTCCCTTACACTGTGCTGAAGGCTACGGCTGGAGAGTGGAGGTGGCTTCTCCACTCTCAGTGTGGTTGTGAATACACTTTGCAACGCCTGGAGAAAGATGCTGACAGCTGGCCCCTGAGCTGATCTCTTAGGATGTAGGGGTGCGGGGGATTGGAAGCTTAGGCAACGGGATCTCAGAAACACGGGAATTCCTTTCCCAAACCCACCACTGTGTGTTACTGACACTTGGGATTCTGCTGGAGGCTAGAAATGAAGAAGCTTAGGGCTTTGAGAAGGGACTGAAAAAAGTTAATAGGAGCATCCTGGTGAAGAAGGAGGGGATGGCCACAGCATCATTAGAAAGGAAACACTTCAGACTGCCACACTGAACAGGGCACAGTTCAGGAATTTTGCATGGGACATACATAGATTTAAGCTGAATATAAATAACCATTGAAGTATGTGCTCTTGAAATGAAATGTTTTGAAACACGAACCACTCGAAATCTCAACATAAAACCTTTTAATTAAATGCATCAGAAAGTTGAGATTACTTTTATTAGGAAATGAGGTAAAATATTTAGAAAAGAAGCCAGCTCTCAGTTTAGGAGTATTCTAAGAAGATTTCATACTTTGAATAGATTCTCATTAAAATTATATCTGACCTCACAAAGCTGATGTGAACCTGCTGCCAGATTTACAAATCTTGGTCTATAATTGTACAGAATTTAAACTTGTCTTGTGCAAAGCTTGCTCTTTTTTTGCAGTGCAGGGTACAGCAGCAAGATGACAGAATAAGCAAAAGTGGAGGAAAAATTTGCTTCTTCAGTATTGAAAAGTACTTTCTGGTCTGTTTGACTCTGGCAGTAAAATTTACTTCACTACAGAGTTTTAAAATAGAAATAATGACAAGAAAGATCAAATCTAGGGAATAGTGGGAGACTTTTCTGGAGAGGGGAAGTTAAGTCAGCATATTACCAGTATTCACCCAAATTCTGAAACTCACCAACCCCCTGCAGTGGAAGCAGACACAGATCTTATTGAATGCCACTTGATGTATCAAAGTAAAAAGGATTTTACCACTGAAACAGTATCAGTGGCTTATACTCATATCTCATAATGAACTTTATTTATTTTTTAAAGATTTTAAAATTTATTTTTTTTCTCCCCCCTCCCTCCATTGTCTGCTCTCTGTGTCCATTTGCTGTGTGTTGTTCTGTGTCTTCTGCTTGTCTTCTCGTTAGGCAGCTCCAGGAACCAAATCCTGGGACCTTCTGGAGTGGGAGAGAGGCGATCATTCTCTTGTGCCACCTCAGCTCCCTGATCTGCTGTGTCTCTTATTAGCTCTCCTCTGTGTCTCTTTTTGTTGTGTCATCTGTGCCGCACCAGCTCTCCATGTGAGCCAGCACTCCGTGTGGGCCAGCTTGCCACACAAGCCAGCTCGCCTTCACCGGGAGGCCCTGGGCATTAACCCTGGACTTCCTATATGGTAGATGGGAGCCCAATTGCTTGAGCCTCATCTGCTTCCCTCATAATGAACTTTAATTTATCTTTAAAGTGTTTTAAGACTTGTACATATAGGTGATTAAATAGAACATCTCCAAAGCATAATTTCACACAAGTCTTCCATACTAAAATTGCAAAGCCAAAGAAAGATAAGCCAATAACGTCGTTCCATAAGTACGTAGAACCATCATTCAATGGCCATGAAGCACAGAAGGGGTTGCATTTGTGTGCAAATTAATTTTACTTTTTATTTTTCTTTATTTATTCCGCCTAACCCCAGATGATTCTCTCATCTGTCTGCTCATTGCTTACTTGCCTTCTCCAGGAGGCACTGGGAACCAAACCTGGGACTTCCCACATGAGAGGCAATTGCCCAGTGTCCTGAGCCACATCTGCTCCCCTTGTGTGCAAATTAAGATCACATTTGTATCATGTATTTTGTATCAGTGTAAGTTTTTTCTTTGCAAGAATTAAGCATTATATCATGTTAAATTTCCTTTGTTAACTTTTAGCAACCTGGAAATGCTTAAATTTCTTAATCAAATGTATTTATTGATTGCTTGCTAAATGACTGCACTGTTCTCAAGAGAGATGGGGACAGGAACTAGATAGAGACTATTGAGACACTGGGCATATCTAGAGATTGGGAAGACAACTGCCAATTTGATGGGGAAAGCTAGAACATTCCAGTGTGGCCCTTGTCATGGTACCTATCTGACTCCCACAATGGGGGCATGCCTGAATCTTCTTTTTTCAACTAATTGTATGACAATGTGTCAACAAAACTAGAGCCCTTTTCATTTCAGATAGCTGAGTTTAGCAGATGATAGTTCACCCATGCAAGGGCACTCTGACCTCAGTGTCCTCAGGATAAATATTTACAGGTGGAAGTTAATGCAGGGCAAATGGAATGCCTGAGAAAGCAGTGGAGGAGGCTGAGTAGGCAGAGACTGGTTGGTGGTCAGATTTGACTCAGGTCGAAAAGGTTCAAGGCTGCCAGAGGAGGGGCTGTTCCAGATTACAGGACAGGCAAGTGCAAGGAAGAGACACAAGAAAGCACAGATCATGTTGGCGAGTGGGCAGCTGTCTGTGATGTCCGTGCTATTGCCTCATAGTCTATGCAAGACGCTGTGCAAGGCACCATGGGGAGGCCGTTCTTTGTATCTAGAAAGAAGGTGAATGCACATGGCATGAAATCTAGAAAAGGGATGAAGGCATGCAACTATGAAATCTAGAAGGGGGATGAATGCATATGCCGTGGAATCTTGAGCAGGTCTGAATGCATGCCCTGTGAAATCGAGAAAGGGGATGAATGCACACACCAACAAGGGCAGCATGCTCGGCAATGCCACCTGGTTGAAGCAGGCTGGCATGACAGTGAGCTGGGACCCTGGACTGGATGGTGATGGAGGAGAGAGCGCCTTCATTGTGCAAGGCACAGGCAGCCTGTGCAACTTGCTGGGTCTGCAGTTGGCTACTGTCAAGAAAGCTTGCTATCTTGCTACACAGACCCTCCTCTTTTTTTTTTTTTTTTAATTTTTTTGTCTTTATTTTTTAGTGTTACATTAAAAAAAATATGAGGTCCCCATATACCCCCCACCCCCCTCACCCCACTCCTCCCCCCATAACAACAACCTCCTCCATCATCATGAGACATTCATTGCATTTGGTGAATACATCTCTGAGCACTGCTGTACCTCATGGTCAATGGTCCACACCATAGCCCACACTCTCCCACAGTCCACCCAGTGGGCCATGGAAGGACATACAATGTCCAGTAACTGTCTCTGCAGCACCACCCAGGACAACTCCAAGTCCTGAAAATGCCTCCACATCTCATCTCTTCCTCCCACTCCCTACCCCCAGCAGCCACCATGGCCACTTTCTCCATACCAATGCCACATTTTCTTCGATTACTAATCACAATAGTTCATGAATAGAATATCAGTAAGTCCACTCTAATCCATACTCTATTCCTCCATCCTGTGGACCTTGGAATGGTTGTGTCCATGCTACATCTATATCATGAGGACAGACCCTCCTCTTTTATGGTTCATGGAATGAGTTCATTTTAGTCTCAACATGAGGAATATTTATGTGACTGTTTAGTTGGAGTCATTGTATGTGTGAATCACCTCCAGCAAGTGTGAGAGGCCCCTTGGCCTGCTTTGGTGAGCTACCACCTGCCTAGCTCAAGTTTCTGTTCCCACCCTGGTTTTTCCTCAACCTCATCTTTCTTATTTATTATGCATCTGCTTCAGAACTTTAAGAAATGGTATTGTATTATATATATATATATGTTTTTTTGGAACAAGATAGAATACATATAGTAGACTATCTCATGTGTATCATACTCTCAAGACATGATCTAACACTAATACATCAGGACACCAGAAAATGCTTCCTGTCAGACAAGGGTCTGAACTGTGCCATGCCATATATTGGATCTGGAGAGGCTGGGTGGCAGGGGGAAGCAGTGAGGGAAGCCAGGTGCTGCTTGTGTTTGGAGAGCCAGGTGCGTTCGCTGAGAGCCAGGTCATACAGTGCAGGCACTGCCCAAGGCCTCCTGGGGTTTGGAGGGACCAGGCTAGAAATCTATTTTGATAACCCACGCATGAAGTTAAAAGGTAGGTAGTGAAGTCATCTCGTGGATGGGAAGGAAGAAATTGTGGAGGATGGCCGTGACATTTCCTCCACTAGGTGGGTGGCCACAAGAGACCATCCACTCACCACGGCTCTTTGAGGTATTAGTATTGCCGACTGTTTTCCAGAATAGCAAACTGAGGCTCAGGAGCATTAGGGGACCTGTCCAGAGTGACACAAATAGTAGGAGGCAGGGCCAGTGGGAACCCTGGCAGGCTGCCCCTGGATCTGAGCGCTGGGCTCTGCTGTACATGGCCAGAGCCAAGGGTCCACTCACGGAAGTGACAAGAAGCGAGCAGGGGACGTGGAGGCAGAGCCAGGGGAGGTCAGAGCAGCGCTGGGCAAAGGAGGTGGAATGTGGGTGGCGTGGGCAGCTTTCTATTTTCTAATAGTTACAGTAATATGTTTTATTTGATACAATGTATCTAAATATCATTTCAAATGTCATCGCTATAAAACTGGTGATGAGACACTTTACATCCTTTTCATACTTACCTTTGGAATGTGGCATGCGGTTATGCCTGCCGAGAGCATCTCAGTTTGGACCAGCCTCCTTTCCAGGACTCAGCAGCCACGTGTGGCTACTGTCTCGGACAACAGACGTCTAGCATGCTCGGCTGAGGAATTTGGATTGAATGTAATTAGCAACCAGGAAGTCTATTAGATAACTTGATCATGAGAGTAGTAATTTGTGACCTGTGTCTCCACTGGTAATAGCACCGTGGAACCAAATATGGTAGCTATGAAACACTGACTGCCTAGATGGCGTGTTCAGTAGTAAATCCCTGGCTTCGAGTCGGAGGGAACGTGAACGTATGATTTCCTGTTGACTCACGTTGTGCTTTTAAAGGGCAAAATAAAATATCTCTTTTTAGGCCGAAACACTGCATGCCTGGGAACTGATTGTGCTGCTTTCGTTGGACTCCAGGTCTGACTTCATGCATAAAACTGTTACGTGAGTATTTCCTATTTAAAGATAATCCCACGTGACAACACCTTTCTTCTTTTGCATGTGGATGGTTACTTGAGAGTAATACCGTTTATTGTTCTGAACAGCAGCATTCTTGAGGTGCTAGCCTCTCAGAGAAAGAGGAGGCTGACCAAATACAGTGTCCCAGAGTGAACTTGTAAAAGCAGTCACTCACGCAATTTGTAACGACAGATTGCACGTAACAGTCTCCTGTCATATTGAAGCATAGCAAAGGCTCTTTAGGCCGATCCACAACACTCACACGCTATTTCTTATTATCCGTGTTCTCTGTGTAACCTGTCATCGAACCACTTAACCCTTTCATGTTATGCATCGTTTAAACTCAGGATTTGATTTCATTTCCATATGAACGAAAAAACCTCACTAGCAGGTCATCGCATTTCCCCACGTCAGAAATTTATTTTCAGTCCCACTGCCTGGTCTCCCAGTGAACTCCTTGTTGTGTTTCCTTGTAGACAGTTTTCATTATCTCTAGTGCATCATAAGGGAAATTTTCCTAGTTTTTTTCTCGACAGGCTGTGCTTAGTGTCAAAACTGTTCAATAAAGTATGTGTGGCTGTCCCAATTCTAATTGAAGTGTCAAATTTTATACCTAATTTAGTGCAGCTATTGGTAACTGAACATGGAGGGAGGAAGAATATTGTGGTTTATTTTTTAAAAAAAGCAAAAATTGAGCACACATGGCTGTGTTCTAGTCTGCATCAATATATATCTCTGTTTTGTTGGGAGGCTTCTTCGTAGAGTCATCCAGGGACAAACAGAAACAACCAAGGTGTATCGTGTGTGCAGTAGGCTCCTCTGCTTGCAAACGTAGGCCCCACGTTGAATTGAGTTGCTGCATCCAGTTTCGTCCAACGTGGACATCAGGTGCCCGGTGAAAGCCTTTTAGAGGAAACTGCAATTCCCTCCCAAGGCAGACGCCATGCCCACGAGATGCCGTGCACGGCGTCTCACTAGCCCACTTTCCCACGGGAGCTCAAACTCAGTTTAAAGCCTAAATTATATCGCGAAGTCTGAAGCACATTAAGACTGCTTAAATAATTCACTTGAGGTTATGTTCAGTGAACATGTGTAAATATGAGAATGTGCTAAGCGAGTGGTCTCAACACAGAGTAAATACAAGCCCACGTTGATGGAAGCCACATGTGTTTAAAATCTCGGAGGGAAACCCGTGTGATCGCTGGGAGGAGAACCTGAGCACGGCAGAGCGGCTGGCAGGGCAGACGTCTTCTGTCCAGGTGCTCCTGTGCACCAGCCTGACAACCGACTTTCCGGGCCCGGGAGGACTTTGACACAGATTCACTGAGGTCATCGGCTTGTGCGAGCAGCTCTCAGCTGAAGGGCTGCCTACCCTGCTCAGAATGGACTTCTTCCCCACCATGTCTCAGATTGGGTGCAGGTAGGCACGAGATGCCCTTGGAAACAGTCGTACGACGTTAAATTTGGATTAACTCAGGCAACGCTAGAGTTTGTTTATTTTTTTTTCCCTTCAGGCTGAACAAATGCTATAAGGAAGGGTGGGGACATCAGGGACATTCCCAGGAGAGTCACCCCATGAAGTAATCTGAGCATTGCTAGGCCTTTCCCTCTTCGTCTCACCTCCCACTAACTGCAGTGTACCCTCCCCCAGCTTCCCTGCCCCTCCCCTCTGATCTTACCTCCCCATGCGTTTGGGACCTGCAGAGTTTGCCAGGACTGCGCTGGCGGAGTTTCGCCTGCAGCGAACGTGCATGGAGACCCCAAAAGAACTAAGCCAGCGAGGCTAATGAAATCAGGCAGCAGATCTGCAGCGATTTTGGAACATCCTGCCTCTCTCTGCTGTCTGTCCTCTGTCTGGTTTTCATGGAGATTTGTGTCTGGGAATGAGCAGGGTTCAGGGTGGATTTTCTGGAGGCAGGTGCCCGAGTTCTTGGAATTGGCTATTAGGAATCAGCTCCAGGGCACTCTGGGGAGGTGGAAGAAGCAGAGGCCTTAGGAGATGTGGGGTTTTCACAGACTCGCTGGGTTTTTCAGTTTAGTCATAAGGCTTTCCGAGTCTGGGATTTTGAGGACAGAAAACAAACATCACTTACTGTCCACAGTCCATAAATCGTCACTGAGGTCTCTGCAAGATTGTCATTTCTAATATTCTGGTACGTTGGTGAATGTAATCTCCGAGATTAGGAGCGGAAGGACCACTTGAAGTGGCCTCATGCCACTGTTCGCAAGACAGGCAAGTTTCCCCGAAGGAATCCTTTCTAGCCCAACCCACACTGAAGACGTTTAGAAAGAAGTGGAATGAGAATCAGCACGAGTTGTGCTTGCACTGGCAAAGGAAGCAAGATTCAACACCCTTTTTTTAGTCTATGTCTCAAGCAAATAAAAATAAGAATTGCGTATTGAATAATTTGGGAAAGTTAAGTGCATGCTTTCTTTTTGGAATCAGCAAGATTCGTGATAGATGAAGGCACCTTTTGCAGGGCAGAGGTGATTTGCTGCATTGGATGCGTAATATGGAATGAGAAGCTGTCCTGAGAAATCTTTGGTCTGTAGACATTCAGCAAGGAAGTTTGCTATTTTTGAATAAGTACAATGGGCTGCCTTTATGTTAGAGTATTAGTTCTTGATTTCTCTTCTTTTTTCTCATATTTGGTTTTGCTTTGGTTTCATTTCTTCTGCTTGGCACCCGTTGTGCCTTCCAAAACAGGAGGTAACATGTATGAGAGTTGCTAAAGAATGAGGAGGTTGCGTTACTCTTTCAAGTCTCAATTTCTAGAAATTATTTTGGGATCTCATAAACAGGCTGGAATAAATGCAGACTTAGCGTTTGTCCATCACTTGAGGTATCGGCGCTGAGATTGAGAAGTAGTGACATTTTGTGATGTAGGTACCCTTAGACTTAAGTAAGGGTTTTCAACCTTTTTCATTATTAAACTCCCTAAGACCTTGTTAGACATTTTTTTTTCCCATTTTGCCCCTTCTCCCCAGGAAATGTTAATACCACAGCTATATTCTCTATCTGTTTAGGTATTGTACATATACATGTGCTTTATGTATAAAAAGAGTAAGCTTCATTGCCACCCCCACCAAGAAACACTTATTCCCTGGAAATGCATGGCTTAAATAGAAAATGCCAATGCCTCACTTTGAAAGGGATTCTGACTGTTTAAGAGAAAAGTTGGCTGATGCGAGGACATGATTTAGGTGGGAACTAGAAATCAGAGAAGGAAAAGAAGGACCTCAATGCCAGGAAATTAAATTCTGAGCAGTATCTTGTAAAGTGTGGTCTGATAACGGATAATGACAAAGCAAAAGGCAGTTGATAGTTTCCTTTGGTAATTCTCAAAGGACGTCATTAAACAAGCAGGGTCACTGGCTGCACATTCTTCCCACGTGTGAAAAGGCGAGACAGTACTTATCAAACGTGTTGGCGCACAAGGTCAGATGGTGTGTGAGGGAACCCCCAAGTAGTAAGACCAAGCTGCAAATAGGTCCACGGGATAACACAGAGGGTCTGTGTCCGTTCATGTGGGACTGGAAAAGCTGCCCTTTTCTCCCCCGTTGGGGAGTTGGACATCCGCTTTCAGCCTTGCCTGGGACCCGGTGGGATGCACACATGTGGGTCGTGGGGCTGATTCGGGGCAGCTGGGTCCCATTGCCTTTGCTGTTCTCCCTCCGGTAAAAATGGAAATAGATTTAAAAATAAACAAAAAGAAGACATGCCGAGTTTAAACCAAAAATCGATCCGAAGAGAAAAACACTTGGGCCAATGTCAAGAGAAACAAAGCGGTGCCAGCGCACATTTTTATGGAAATGATCAGCAAATAGTATTTCCATTAAAAGGCAACCGACTCACAGATGGAGGGTGAGTGTTCTTTGAGGCAGCGTGTGAATAAACCCACCCACACCCCATAAGTCACAGAAGCACTTAGCAGCGGTTTTTAGAAGTGACCCAGTGGTATGGAAAATGGGACAGAATTGGGGAGAAAAACAGATTCTAATGAAGGGAGCAGAGCATGCGTTGTGAAACCAGAGCAGTTTGGTAAGAATCGTTGCGTTTGCATTTCTCTTCATCACCAACTGTCCCAAGGACTCTTCCTGTGCTTATTTTAGAAGGAGTAGTAGTAAGGAAAGTGCGTTATCTTCCAGGAACGATTAAATGACAAAGAATGTTACTGTGAATGTAGAAGGCACAAAGACAAGCTTTTTAAAATGGTTGCCTCTAGCTCATGGTATAGGAGATGTTTCTAACTGCGCACTTTTTTCTCTGGAGTATCACAAGGGAAATTTGCTTCTCTCTAAGATCTAGTATCCAGGGCTACCAGGTGCCCAAGCATCAGCTAGTCCCAACCCGTTATACAGAGCCTGGCTAGCTGCTTGTTTCCTCTGCTATTCTTTACTGTGCTGTTTGGAAAGTAAATGCCACAGTGTCTTTGCATCAATTCTTTTTGTCTTTGTTTTTCTCATTTTAAGAGGTGCTTCATTCAAGCCAGGAACTTTTGGTTATAAATACTCTCTCTTCCTCAGTCTTTCCTCCCTTCTTTTTCTTTCCCAAATTGCCTCCATTTAATTTCTTGCAGATAGAAGCCAGCTTGAGTCAGCAGTGATCAACAGTCAGAATTTTGAAAAGCCAGCAGTGGAATTGAGCAAGTGCTAAGTCATTGTCACGTGGAGAACAGATTTGGAAGTTTATGAATGCTTGCCCTGAAAAATCACCAAGAATGCCTCTTCAGAATATGGCTGCGCCCTCACCGTTGATGTCCCAGTAGCAAAATCAGACTGTAATTTACTTTTTTGGTAGAGGGGTCAAATTAGATGATATAGAAATAGCAATGTGTGCCTAAAAACTTATGAATATTAAATTTATTTATATTAAAAGCCATATATTTGGTCTTCTAAAACTACAGTTGACACTTAATTTTGCTCTACTTTTTCTCTGGAACTTAATAATTGGGACTGTTAACTATAAAAACAAACTAGGTATTTGGCCAAACTCTTGGGATCTGCAGATGTATATGGACCATCATAACCAACCAGGGACATCAATGACATGAAGAACAAGGGTCTGTATCCACAGAAAGTGAATAAATATCAAGTACCATTTAGAGCATTTAGACCACTTCAGACTTGTTTCACTGCTGGCTCAATTTTATTTAATATGATTTTTGTGTGGTATTTCCCCCCCGCCCCCCAAGTTTTAAAGAGGTTTAATCCCATAAATAATCTTGTAAATCTTGGTATGACCTTTTCCCTCCAATATAAAATTCAGAACAAGTTGGCTCCTCCTTGGACCACATCCAAAGAAGCCCAAGGAGGACCCTGTCCTAGTGGGTTTCACTAAACTGCTAATGACTCAGGCAGAAGAAAACCCTGCTCCAGGCTGGCCTCCTAGAAGGGTTCTGGGGACAAAGGCACCCACAGGCAGGGTATGTGATGGCTGCCACGACTAATGGAAGGCTTCACCAGACACATGCGATGAGGAAAGGTGCTTTCATCACTGCAACGTTGAAATCCCCTTTAAGAAAATAAGATTTTTTTAAAAGCCAACAATGTCTTTACATCCTATAATGGTAGAGTAATAGAAGTAATAGAGTAATAGAAGTAATAGAAGTTTGCTTTAAAGAGGTTCTTCTACTCAGGAGTTGGTCTGCAGACAGAGTGTTGCCTGGTCATGGTGCCATGTTTCTCAGTAGGTCAGATAGCCAGTCCCGGTCTCTGTTCTGCTCCCACTCCTCTCTTGCAGGCTTGGACAGGACTCCAAGTGTCTGACCCTGAGAAGGGAGAAAGTGTGGCTGTGAAGAGCCCCAGAGGGAAGAGGGCCAGCTCCACTACTGTATGGCGAGAGGGCTGGAAAGAAAAGAGGGAAAGTGGTGACCCGAAGCGACTGTGCTGTTGCCCTGGTCTCTTGGGACCTCAGCTTTCTTCATCTCTGGCAGTGAGGGTTTCTGTGGTGCAAGGCTGCAGGTTCCCCTGTGCAGGGAAGGAAAGCCTGCACCCCTGTGGTGGTTGGAAGCTGTGTGTACCCCAGAAAAACATGTTCTTAAAGTTAGTCCATTTCTGTGGGTGTGAACCCATTTCAAGTAGGACCTTTTGATGGGGTTACTTTAGTGAAGATGTGACCCACCTCAATCAGGATGGGTTTTAATTCTCTTACAGGGTCCTTTATAAGTAGAATGAAATGTGTGTGTGTGTGAGAGAGAGAGAGAGAGAGAAAGACAGAGAAAGAGAAAGAGAGAGTGAGAGAGAGTGCATGAGCACCTCAGGAAGCAAGAAGCTGAAGAGACGGAAGAGACCAGGAGATGCCACCATGTGCCTTGCCATGTGACAGAGGAACCAAGGACTGCAGCAGCCAGCCCCAGAATACCCTAATCTTCGGTGGAGAAAGTGATGCTTGATAATGCCTTGATTTGGACATTTTCCCAGTTTCAAAACTGTGAATGAATAAATTCCCTTTGTTTAAGTTAAACTGTTTCATGGAACCATTTCATGGTATCAACCTAGGAAACTAAAACCGTGCTGTAATCCACATTGACAGCCAAATACAGCTCAAACCCTCTCTTCTGCTTTGCACGAGTTTACTTGAAATCTCTCAAAACACCTGTGAAGTTACAGAAACACACAATTTAATTATTCTTTACATTGACCAAAAATAGTCCTGTGAAAAATTTCACATGACCTTACAAACACCGAAAAGGGCAGTCACCAGGTCAGATGGATAAATTCATGGTTGTGTTGACTCTACTTTAGACTCATGCAGTGCCGTTCTTGTGGTTTGGGCTGTATTAGGACAGAACTGAATTGGATGGGGTCTTAGTTTCCTGGAGCTGCTGTAACAAAGTATCACAAACTCGGTGGCTTAAAGCAACAGGAATTTATTCCCTTGCAGCTTTCAAGGCTAGAAGCATGAAATCAAGGTGTCAGCAGGACTGTGCTCCATCTGAGGGCTCCAGGGAAGAATTCTTCTGTATTAGTCAGCCAAAGGGGTGCTAATGCAGAATACCAGAAATTGGTTGGTTTTTGTAAGGGGTGTTTACTTGGGGTAGGAGCTTGCAGATACCAGGCCATAAGGCATAAGTTACTTCCCTCACCAAAGTCTGTTTTCATGTGTTGGAGCAAGATGGCTGCCAACATCTGCAAAATTCAGGCTTCCTGGGTTCCTCCCTTCCTGGGTCTTGCTTTTCTTTCCTCTGTGTGTTTACTTCCTGGCGCTCCAGCTTAAGGCTTCAGCATCAAACTCCAACATCAAAAACTCTTAACTCTCTCCTTTGCCATGCCTTTTTCTGTGAGTCCCCACCCACCAAAGGGTGGGGAATTAACACCCTACTGGCACAAGAGGTTTACATAATTACTTAATCAAGTAAACCTGTGAATCCAATATAGTCTAATATGCCCAGAAGAAAAGATCAGTTTACAAGCATAATCCAGTATTTCTTTCTTTTTGGAATTCATCAAGAATATCAAATTGCTACACCTTCCTTGCCTCTTCCTAACTTCTGGTGTTCGCCAGCAATCCTTGGCATTCCTTGGCTTTTAGATGCCATACTTCAAGCACTGCCTCCTCCACCTCCACATGGTCTTCTCTCCTTTGTTGCTGACAGTTTTCTTATAAGGACACCCATCTTATTGGAGTAGGGCCCACCCAGATATAGCTTGACCTCATCTTAACCATTCACCTCTTCAAAGATCCTGCTTCCAAGTAGACTGAGAGTTAAGACTTCAACATATCTTTTGGGGGGACACGCTTCACCCCATAACAAATGGGTTGCCTTGTTCTTTGGAGCACCTGAGTTTGTGTGTGTTGTCTGAAAACCTAGTCTACAATAAGTAACATTTTTGCCTCTTAAATAAAAGAAACAGGGAACACATTGTTCTTGGTATTGGTCCATGTCAGGCTTAGAAGAAGGAAGAATTGTGTCTTCCCTCCATCCCCTTTCAGATTTCCACCTCTTCTGCATTGTAGGTGATGTTCACAGAGTGTGTTTTGGCTCTTGGCTATGTCCAGAAAGATGTTTTTGTTCCCCACTTTGGATTTTCATCTTGAGACTACCAATTAAACCATCCCATAAATCCTCCATTGTAGGTAGTAAAATTTAATTTTAGATTTCCTGCTCACACAGTGTCCTGCCCGATAGCTACCAGTTGGCATGAGGCCAGACCTCGAGGTCAGCAGTTCATTCTGTGCCCTATGTCAAAGCCCTTCCCTTACATAATTGGGGTTTGGTCTTAATTCCCTGACTGCTTTTATCTTAAGTTTAAAAAACATCCAAAAATAGCTGTTTAGAATTCTACAGCTTACTGGATTCTTTTTAGTGGACTTTGATGCAAAGAATGGAAGGGGGAGTGCAGAGAAAGGAGTGGGTGTCAGAGATGGTGGAGCAGAGGATGGAAGAAATGGCATCCCTGCCTCCTTGCTGGGAAGATCTCGTCATCTGTACTCTTCCAGTGTTATACCCTATTATCCCTGTGTCAGACCTTTCCTAATGCTAGAGAATAACAGTTTTGAGTGCCTGTTGGATTAAGTTCCTCCTTCTACCTCTCCTTTCTTCAGTGTCCCAACACTTTGCACCAGTGAAGCTGATGGATTCAGCTGGGATGGAATTGGGGGTGTGGGGGGGATTGGGAGATTGGTTGCGAGGTCCTCATTGTCTTCCTTATAGCCACAAGTCCAGTAGCAGTGCTTCCTGATAATATTATATTAACAGGGCCTCCCATCACATTCCTCAGGCCGTGGTGGAGGTGAACTTAGAAGGGCAGTGGATATTACAATGTCACAAGGATGTTCTGGGTTCAGGCGACCAAACTTTGTAACCTGCAAAGGAACCATGAAACATGGAGGTGGGTTCTTATACCCTCCAGGGTTGTCAGGGTGTAGAGTGTCCTGAAAAACTGTTTGTGAGTGTTTGGGTGTATCCAGGTGGATGGGTTTATCAGTTGTGCTGGGGCTTAGGGTATGAAATGAAATCTATATGAACAGTATTGAAATGCTTCCAGTTTTAAAATGCCATATCTAAGTGGTTTTGAACTTTAGAAAGTGACATCAAGAATATTTTATTCATTGTGGAAATGCTCTAATATACAGATAAACAAAAATATTTAAATTAATCTTTCTGCAAGCAGACATAATGGCTACCGACAAGTAAATGATGTATTAATTCCAGAATGGTTTCCATTCTTTTGTATAGTTTTCAAAAGTAAATCATATTATATATGTATGTGCTTATAACCTGTTTTGTTCACTTAGTGTTATAAGTATCTGTTCATGTCAAAAAGTATTAGGGAAATTTTTTTTTTTTTTGCAATATTATTTTAAATACTGTCTAATATTTCATTGTGTGACCCTATCATGAAAGGTTTAACCAGCCCCCTTCTGTTGAAGCATTTAGGCTGTTGCCAGCTTTCTTTATTATAAACTGGGAGTTCCCAATCCTGCCTACAGGATTCGGGTTTTAAAACAATACAGATTCCCACGCCCCATCCCAGACCAATTAAATTAGAATCTCTTGGGAGTGGGCCCGGGGAATCAGTATTCATATATCCTCAGGGGTTGAAAGCACCATTATAAACCATGCTGTAGAGTTTGCACAAGAAAAGGATAAATCTTGGGAAGTAGAATGTGGGAACAAGGGTTTGTATATTTAATCTTTTGATATATATTGCCAGATTACCATTCAGAATTTTTTTTATTAATTTGCATTAAAAGCTGGGAGGCTTTTTATAGGGGAAGGATGAGGAGTTGGTGAGTGTGTGGAGAAGAGGTCTCTATCGTGCACTTAACTACACAGATTATTCCTTGCTGATCTATTTGGCTTTGCTGAGTTTATTTTATATTATAACATGATCTAAATAAACAGATGACCTCACAACTAAAAGAATGGAGAGAAGAGTTTTGGTGTCTTTTTCTTCCCACAGATGCTTTGGTCTGATCCTCGGAAAATTCCTGCATCCCCATCTACTCTTCGGTGTAGTCACCATGAAGTTCTCTTACATTTTTTTTTTGAATAATTTTTCTCCTATAATTACTTCTTTCTCCAAATAATACATACCATAATTTTAAAGGTCACATCATATTTCTGGCTTTATCATGAAAAATAAGAGTTCTCTGCCCTCCACCTTCCCTGAAAATCCAGGGTCCTAGAGATAATTCCTGTCCTGTTAGCCATTTCCTCTGTTTGCCTCCATGTTTATACATTATAAGCATGTGCACCTCATGGTCAGTGGTCCACACCATAGCCCACGCTCTCCCACAGTCCATCCACTGGGCCATGGGAGGACATACAATGTCCAGTAACTGTCCCTGCAGCACCAACCAGGACAACTCCAAGTCCCGAAAACGCCCCCACATCTCATCTCTTCTTTCCACTCCCTACCCCCAGCAGCCTCCATGGCCACTTTCTCCACACCAATGCCACATTTTCTTCGATTACTAATCACAATAGTTCATGAATAGAATATCAGTAAGTCCACTCTAATCCATAGTCAATTCCTCCATCCTGTGGACCTTAGAATGGTTGTGTCCACTCCACATCTATATCAAGAGGGGGCTTAGATTCCACATGGATGCTGGATGCAATTCTCCTGCTTTCAGTTGCAGGCAGTCTTGGCTCCCTGGTGTGGTGTTTGACCTTCTTCACCTCCATGTTAGCTGAGTGTAAGTCCAATAAACCAGAGTGTAGGAGTTGCAAGTCTGTTGAGGCTCAGGGCTTGGCTATCACCTAATGATAATTTAATTAAATGTGAAACTTCAGACAGACAACTTTAAAAAGATAATCCAAAATCTACTTTTGGAATTCATAACTATATCAAACTGCTCCACTGGAAGTCAATGGAACCAGGAGGAGAAAGGAGATGCCACCGCCATGTGCATCGCCATGTGATAGAAAAGCCAAGGAGCCCCAAAGATTGCCATCCAGCCAGAAGATACTGATCCCTGGGAAGAAGCAAGTTTTCTAGCCTCTGAAACCATGAGCCAAGAAATTCCTATTGTTAAGCCAGCCTATTGTATGGTATTTGTTTTAACAGCCGGGAAATGGAAACAGTGGTTAATAATGTCAGTGAAATTAATATTCGCTTATTATTTAGAGCTGAGCCATATCATGTGCTGGGATTACGTTTTGTTTTTCCAGAGTTAATAACTGTTTGCAATTTTAATGTTGCTTCCATTTTCCTATGTACTTATCAATAAGACTCCCATAAGACAATAATTGCCTCAGCAGAGCTGGCAGCTCCTCTCAGTGTGGGAGAGCATGCTTAGTTCTTTCAGGTTTTCATTTTTTGGGTATTGTATTAAGGAGTCCTCTGCTCTCGGGCTCACATGGAATGGACTGCCCCCATGCATGGCTGTGGTCCTGGTGTCTTTGTTCACCGGCCTCCTGGGATTCTCTTGGCTCTTCTGGGTTGGACCATGTCGTCTGGTAGATATCCCATCAGCCTCATTGCTGGGATATCCCCACATTTGGACCATTTGGCTGGTCATTCAATTCCAGTTAGAAATCATTTCTCTCACCATATGAAGAACCATGCTTCACTGACTTCGGGCATCCTTGGCAAGAAATCTGATGATATACTGGCTACTGCCTCTTCTCTGTGAATGTTTTTAGGGTTTTCTTTTTATTTCTGGTGCCCTGGAATTTCTCAGTGATGTGCCTGAGTAAGGATCCTTTTCCTTTTATTGTGTTGGATGCTCAGTGGGCACTTTGAGGATGGAAGTGTATGCCTTTTGGTTGTGAGAAGGTTTGGTTTTCTGGATTATTTCTTTGATAATTTCCCTTTCCTTTTTTATGTTCTCTCTACTTAGAACCTTTTAAGACATTGAAAATTTTCTGCAATTGGTCATTTAATTTTAAACATCTTTTTTCCCGATGGATGTAGGATCTGTTCTTATCTTTGGGATAGTAATAATAGTTTTTTTAAGTTAAGATACTTTTCTGCTTCCTGACTTACCTCTTTTTCCCTGTAAGTTTTTTCTTTGTTCTTGCTGGTTGGTTTTGTTTATTATCTTTCATGTTGCAAGTTTCCCCTAAATGTATGGTTGTCCTTGGGGTCCCTTGAGTGATTATATTAAGAAAGGGTCCAGAAAGCTGACTCTTGCCTAAATTGGTTTTGTTGACAGGTGGAGTGTGCTATGATTGGAGAACAGCAAGTGGCCATCTCTGTAGCTCTTCCCTTTGGACTGATAAGTTTATCCAGAGAAGAATCCTCCGGTCTTCTGCCATGGGGAGGGCAGTGGCATGGGGTGGGGGTGTGAACTTGGCTTCAGTGTTGCGAGTGTCCAGTAGACAGAAGATCCTCAAAGGAGGGTTCTCTTCTTCCTTTACTTCCCCCTTTCAGTACAGTCCCTCATCCCCTCTATATCACCTGGGATCCCCGAGTTTGGGCACTCACTTATTTCTCTGGAAAGAGAACCTCAAATTACCTGCCGGTGCATGGACCTGATAGTTACTTGGTTGCAGGCGGACAGAAAGGGGGTGGAGGGCACTTGGATATAGCTGCTTACCCAAACTTTAACACTGCTCAGTGTTCATTCCCATCCTTCGCTTCTCCCCCAGTCTTTGAGGTACTTGGTCCTCTGATTTCTGAACATCTCAGGGTTCCGTGGTGCAAATTGACTTTCTCTTGATTGGACCTCTCTGCCACTGGCAGGTGGGTCCCAACATCAGCTGCCATTCACCTATTTGCCTTCCATCTTCAAAACTTGAACAGCTCTTGTGGTCTCTTGTGTCGTATTTCTTCTCATTTGTGTGTGTTTCTACTTTTTGAAATATTGTTCTAAAGGTAAACTCATGGGTTCAATCTGCTGTGTTTTTTTTTTTTTTTAACTAGACCTGTTATATTTTAGAGTTGTAAGTCTTCCTGGAGAAGTACTACATTGCCATAACCTGAACAGCCCTGCTAGGCCTATGCAAAATGACAAAATGATAATACTAAAGCTAATATTTATAGAGTGTTTATTGTGACAGGCTCTACCTGCTTTAACTCATTTAATCCTCACAATGACCCAATGGGGGAGGACCCATTATTAGCTCCAACTTACAGAGGAGGCCAAAACTGGACTCATTGTGTGACCTGACTGAAATTGTACCTAACTGGCTCACTCTGGAGCCTGAGCCCTGACCCGGGACACTTGTACTGAAGGAGAGAAGAGATGATTTCTGCAAATGTCTCCGCCCTTTCCTCCCACTGTTGAAGAGGGCCTCTGATTCCATGTGGGCATTTTCTCTCAAAAGCCCATGGTCCAGGTGCCTCCTCAGAACACTTCCAGTACTTCCCCAGGTGCATGTGTTTTGTTCCCTCCTGTAGTAGGTTGAATAGTGTCTCCCCCAAAAGATATGTCTGTGTCCTAACCACTGCTACCTGTTCATGTGACCTTATTTGGAAATAGGGTCTTTATGTATGTAATTAAGGTAACGGTCTTGATATGAGATTATCCTGGGTTTAGGATGGGCCCTAAATCCAATGACAGGTGTCCTTTTATAAAGAGAAGATGACACAGAGACAGAGAAGAAGTCTGTCTGAAGAGGAAGGCAGAGAGTCGAAGATGCATCTACAAGCCAAGGAATGCCAAGGGTTGCCAGCAAACAGAAGCTAGGACAGAGGCATGAAATGGGTTCTCCCTCAGGGCCTTGGGGGAACCAGCCCTGCTGTGACTTTGATTTCAGACTTCTGGTCTCCTGGACTCTCAGAAACTGCATTTCTTTCTAAGACACCAAATTTATGGTACCATGTTCGGGCAGTCACAGGAAACTAAGTAACATCCCTTAGCATCTAGCTCTTTGTTTTCCCTGATAGGTCCAGGCAGTTGTGTTCATGGTTGTGACTGTGGTGGGGACTATCCTGTTCTTGCATCCACTCAGCCTTTTTGTAGTCCTGAATGTCTTGACTTTACTATATAGAGCCTAGGAGAAAACTTCTAATGGACAAGTGGAAACCCATGTTGGAACACACACACAGACCCTGTGAAGAGATACAACGTGAAACTGAGAAATAAGACCACAGATAAAAAATGACACATGGAATAAGAAGACTGAGAACAGCACAAGCCAAAAGACCCCACATCAGGTTGATATTACAGTAAGTTAAACACAGCGGAATTGTTTTTAAACTTCTATCATCATTATTAATGATTTTAATAATATTAACATAATCATCGATCCTTCTTCTTGGGCCTCTGTATACACTAGCACAGCTGTCATAACAACCTTGTGAGATAGATGTTTTTATCCTCATTCGATTGGGGGAAACTAAAGCTCAGAGATGTTCAGCAATTACTGCAGGGTCTGATTCCAGTGTGTTTTCTCCCCCCACTACATCATGATACTTCTCACGAAAGTGGGTCCAAATAAATTGAAAGACAGTTTTGGACATTCAAGTTTTGGTCTTAGTAAATAATTCACATGGTTGTTTCTTAAGCTCTGAATCCAGCATTTCTTTATGATCAGTTACTTCCCATTTTCTGATTTGCAAATAGGTTATTTTCTTTTGCGAGTGTCAACAGAAAGCCACACAGGTACACACAATGACACACACAGAGACAGAAACATACAGACATAAATACACACATACACATTTCAGGAGACTGTGAAGTCTCAGATGGCAAGGATTTGAGGTGCCTTTTGTACTGCATAGAAAGCAAAGAGAGGGAGCTGACTGAGCAGAGGGACGCTCCTCCAGATCTTCATGTAGAACAGATCACCGCCTGCAAGACCATCTCGAGATCCTGGATCTGCTTCCAGGATACTTGTACGATGTATTTCTCCCCTCTCGGCTTTATTTCCCTCCCCATTTAAAGTCACTTATAACACAAAATTTCATGATTCTTATATGTGAACTATAACAGGCGATTGCCCCTTTCCTTCGTGATAGTTCATCTTCTTACCTAACAAATAATTTTGAACAAAGATTTGCTTCCTTCTAAGTAGGGAAACAACCCAGGCAGTGCCCAGTCATCCCTGGGGCCACTGGCCTGCAAGAATCCAGGTTGAGAGAATTCTTCTCTCTTCAATTTGCAGGCTGTTTGGATGGGAGAAGGAGCTTTTCTGAAAATACCTTGCAGGATTGTAGCAGCAGGCCAAGGTGGGAGATGGGATGCTGGATGGGTTTCCAGGAGCATAAATTTATTCTTCTCTGTAATCCCCTTAGAAATGAGAAAAGGCTCCTGCAAGGTCTTTTTTTTTTTTTTTTTTTTCTGTTTTGTATTTCCTGCTTTTGTCTGCTCTTCAGCCCACAGGTGCTTCAGTCCTTAGCCTGAGCAAATACCTTCAGAGAAAAGAACCAGATGCCATCGTTTTTCAGCCGAGAAACTCTTTTTTCAAACAAAATTGTGCATACAAGCCCAGTAAGTGAAATACAGAACAGAGGAACTCTCTGTGGAAGCCAGTCCCCTTTATCCTTCCCTCTTCCATTACCCCCACCCTACCTGAACCCCCTCTTCCCTTGGAAACCATTATGAAAACTATGGCTAGTATTTTTTTTTTTTTTTTTTTTTTTTGAGATACCAGGGCTGGGGATTGAACCCAGAACCTGCCATGTGGGAAGCAGGTGCTCAACCACTTGAGCCTCATCTGCTCCCTAGTCTGCTGATTTCTTATTTGAGAAAATAGAGGCCTGGAAAAGTTCAGTAAGTTGTCCAAGATTGTGGAATGAGTGAGTGGCAGAGCTGGGACTCCAGCCCAACGTCATGCTTCCTGCATCCCATTCCTTTAGCCAAGCTGTGGTCAACCATGTTAAGCCACATGCAAATAGCCAGAGGCAACCTCTGCCCCACCCCCCAAACCTAACACCCATGGCCCAGCTTTCAACTCTACAGTTGACCTTACTGAAATGCAAAAAAAGCTATTGCAAGGTTGTGTGTCCACATGGTATTTCATACTCAATACTTGTACTTTAAAAATGTCACAATGAAATCCTTTTGTAACAGGTTTTTGGCTTTTAGAAATGTGATTTTTAAAAATTGTTTCTTTAAGGCAAGATATGCCGGTGGAGTTTCTTCACGGTTTTTTTCAAAGTTGGAATGAAATTTGTGAGAGAAAGTTACTACCAGATACTGTCCAGGTGGAATGCTGGGCTGTTGTAATCTACACTGAGATCCTAATAATGGATCATCAATCTGCATCCACCAACATGGAGATGATTATGATTAATATAATACATGTTATAGACTTAGGATATGTCTATATAATTTTAGGCCTTTGTTACGCTTCTTGGAAGACAATGTGAAGCTTTTCTAACCATTCCATCCTAAAGTCACTTTGCATGTGTAGGCATTCTCTCCATTCAGTATATCTTAAAACCATACTCATTGAGTTTCCGGGTAGAGGGGAGGTAGGTTGTCATACTCAGCACCTAGGTAGAAGTTTCTTCTCGGTGTTTTTAATGCTCATTATGCCTCTTTTTTTTTTCACCACCCCCCCATTGTGTTTTTGGACTCTTTGTCTGCTATCGGTGTCCATTTACTGTGTGCTGTGTCTGCTTCTCTTCTCGTCTTCTCTTTAGGAGGTACCAGGAACTGACCCCAGGACCCTCGATGTGGGAGGGAGACACCCAATTGCCTGAGCCACCTCAGCTCCCTGATTCTCTGCACCTCCCATTGTCCCTCTTCTGTGTCTCCTTTGTTGCGTCATCTTTTTGCACGATCTCACCATGCAGGCCAGCTCACTTTTCACCAGGAGTCCCCAAGAACCAACCCTGGGACCCTTCATATGGTAGATGGGAGCCCAGTCAACTGAGCCACATCCGCTTCCCTCATATTGCCTCTTCTTGAATACTTCCAGAGACAGGGAAAGCTCTTCTCATAAAACAGCCATTTCCCTTGGAGGACAGCTGTATTTGTTAGTATGTGCTTCCTTCTGCTGCCTTCAAATATGTCTGCTCCTTGTCTCTACTTTCACTTTCTGGAATAACAGCAAAGGGGCCATTTTTGACCAAGATTGGGACTCTAACACCTACCACGGTGTCTGGCTCCTGGCAAGTGTACAAAGAATATTGACTAAATAATTTAACACTGATTAAATGAATGTGTGAATATTTGATGGTCTTCGTATATTTCAAGGTAGTATTCCCTTAAACTTCTCTTCTGCAGATAAAACACAATTGGTTTTTTCAACCATACCTCATACCACACATTTTTTAGAGCTCTTGTAATATAGGTTTTATTTTTCTGGACTTTTTTTTTTTTTTAGTTATGTTCTTTGTAGAAGGTCATGTCCAGAATGGTCCCTAAGAACTCTGGGACAAATATGCTTTGTGATCTGGGCTTCATGCTGCTTTAAGGATGTGCAGGTGGTGTTAGCTTCCAGGTGGCTCCATCACACTGTCTTTTAAACCAGTCAGATCTTTTTTCCTTATCAGCTGCTCCAGGCTAAGTCCCTCTCCTGCTAATGAGAAGGCCCTTCAAAACCAAAAATGAATAAAATAATCCAAAAGTTAAGATTGCATCTTAGGAAGTTGAAGGAACTGCAGATGATGTTTTCCTTAAAAAAAAATTTTTTTTTTCTACTTTTTATTGTCCTAATAAATGAATAATTTAAAAATAGAATGGGTAAGGCTTCTAAGACAATCTGGTCTTAGAGAGCAAGTCATGATACAGAAGGCTGATAAAACAAAAGGAAATAAACAAAACTCGAACCCAAGACCTAAGAAGACAGGAAACCAAACTTAAAATAGCTCATAGTACATGGCGGTAGTGTAGAACAAAGCACGTGAAGGCAGTGGTAATAATGGCTTTTGTAAAACATTCCTTCTGGGCTGGCCAGGGTTCTAAAGCTTAACACATATGAACTGAACTAATCCACACAGTATCCCTCAGGAGAGGCACTTTGCCTCTGCCCATTTTATGGATGAGGAAATGGGGGCCAAGATTAGGCAGCTTGTCCGAAATCATATAGCTAGTCAGTGATGGAATCAGCATGCAGATCTGGACAGCGGGCTACGAAAGCTGCTTGTCACTGCTGTGCTGTGGCTTGGCCCTACGGGAGCAGATGTTACAAATCGGGGCAATGCCGTCTCCTTCAAATAAGTTTTCCTACAGGGACCCTTGCTTATATGGGGCTCATACTGGATTTTGAGGATGAGGAAGAGGGGGGAGTCGTTTTATGCATGCATGCCTTCATTCATTCATTTTGTGAGGGAGCTACTGTGTGCCTGACTGGGTCGAGTGCTGAAGGAGGCTTCTTGGAATTGGGACGGTGACCAGGACAGAGCCTCTGTTGACAAGAAGGTCACTAACAAATCTGAGAGATTAGCTGGGTGTGTATATAATTTTTCTTCCAAATTGAGAGTGAAAAGGGAAAATTACATCAGGACAACAGGCTGAATTAGGACTGTCCTCAGGAAACTAGAATGTGAGAAGCCCTTAGAGATGAGACATGTATGAGAAGCTGCAATACGCGATGGCTGATAAATGCTAAAAATAAGGGACAGGGGAAAGTTCCAGCACTTGAGCGTGCCTTCCTGGGACAGTGGTGCTGATGAAGTGATGATTCAAGCAGAAGCCACTTAAACGGGGTTTTCAAAACCCAACACACCCTTGAGAAATGTCTCCAGGATTTTGTTTGCAGACCTCGGTTCTAAAGAGCTTCCTGATGTTGGGCGATGGACCAGCAGGAGAGAGGAGGTGGCAGGAGCTGAGCTGGGCTCAGGGTCAGAGCCAGGTACAGGGGCTTTTTGCCTTTCTCTCTATAGATCACTGCCGAAATGGGGGGTGGGAAAGGCATGGGAATTAGATAAGCACATGCAGTAACACGGAGTTATTCTGGTATTACTGAGGATTACATGGATTTTGTCCAAAGGAAAGGAAAGTAGTAAAAGGGAGGTCAAAACTGAGACCATGCCATCCCTTAAAAATGACGGGAAGGCTATAAAAGTCTTCCCAGGCTGTTAGTTATTTCTTCTCTGCTAAAAATGACATATATAGCAGCAACAGAATGTTAAGTTACCACTAAAAGCGAAATTTCCCCCATGTGTTTTAAAGAGACGAGACATGTGGGCGTTTAGTATTACTGATTCTTCCTAATTCCAGTTTTTTGTACCAAATTTTCTGTGACTCACAGGAACTCCCATTCTCCCTCTTAACTATGTGAATATGTGAAACCATGTACTTGGTCCGTGAACCTTTTCAACCAAAGACTCTCTTAATGGGGAAAAACAGTATATGGGGTGGTGTGAGTTGACAGTGGTGAACCTTCTTTCTGCAGGGCAAGATTTGCCTGGAGTTGAGGGAGGCTAAAGAGGACATGTGGTCAGTGCCCTGGAGAGAGCAAATGTTTGTTACCCACTGATCTGTCTGGAATGTGCCAGTGGGTGCTTCCCGTGTCTGCCAAGGCTGAAGGCAGTCCAGATTATGGGAGCTTCAGTTATTCTAGGTCATCCGGATTCTCCAAAAGGAAGGAATGAGATGTATTGGCAAGGGACCCTTTATCTTCATCTCTGTTGTTTTTAATTTTCTTCTTTTTCTTTAAAGCATGTCTCAGTTTAGCTGGACTTCTCCCTCGGGGTATACGGTGAGCAGCAGTATTTGTGGGACCACATGTGCTAGGAGAGTCTGGATTCCTTGTCTGTTGCAAGTGGACCTTTTCAAAGAAGGAAGCACCGACTTGCTCGCAGCAGTTTCTCAAGGCTCCCTTTCACTGCACTTGATCCTAAGAGAACATAAAGGTGTGCCGGTCTGTGGGCAAACACACTTGCCCTTCAGGTGATTTTCCACTTGTGCAAGGATGGCTTGCTGTTTCCCAGTGCTCCTTATTTCCTTCCTCAGTTACAGAACTCTTGAATATTAGCTGAGAAGCTGGGAGCCCGGAACAAAGGTAGCCCAGCTACCTTTCCAGCTAGGCGTGGCCACGTGACAAAATGTCGTGGCTCCCAGAGTGTGAGCAGTAGGTCTGCGTGTGCAGTTTCTGGGAAGTGTCCACAAAGGGAAGATTGAACTTCCAAGTAGACTCTTGAAAGGGAGGGGATGTACCCCTCTTCTTCCCTTTCGTCTTCCTACTTGCTGGATTGCTGATGTGATGGCTGGAGTTGGAGCAGCCGTCTTGGAGCACAAAGAGGAAGCGGCACATCGATGGGGCAGAACCTCAAGACGCAAGGGGTCTGGGTCTCTGATAATCACAGCAGCCCTCACCTGTCTATTTGAAATTGCTTAAGCCATCCTCATTTATTATTATTTTCTGCTACAACTAACAGACAGACTGCCCTGCTGCTTTGGCTGTGATGAGAACCCTCAGGGGTTGCTCTTCTCATGAGACTTGGTGTGTCAGTGCTGCAAGCCAGTGAGATGTACCACTAGTCCAGTCTTCTGATTTGACCAGGGAGGAGGAATTGAGGTGCAGAGACAGTAGGTGATTTCATCAGAGGTTTCCTAACCTCTCCTCCAGGTGTTCACATCTCAGTGCCTCCTTCTGTAAATCTCCCCAAACAGGTGTCCGTGAGGTTTCAGCACCTGCTGTCCAAGGGCTGTAGGGCTGAGTGAACTGTGCACACAGCATGGTAAACACGATTGCTGTATTAGAAATGCTCTCTCTCCAAAATAGTTAATCCCCTAGCATTAATAATAATATTAATATACAATATATTATAAAGTAACAATTAATTTAGATGGGAAAGTGGGTACTTTGAACAACAACCCATGTCACTTAAAAACAAATGCTGTACTTCGCTACTTTTTTCTCTCTTTTTTTAAAGATTCATTTTTTTATTTATTCCCCGCCCCCCCCCATTGTCTGCTCTCTCTGTCCATTCGCTGTGTGTTCTTCTGTGAGCACTTCAATCCTTTTCAGGGGCACGGGAATCTGTGTTTCTTTTGTTGTGTCATCTTGCTGTGTCAGCTCTCCGTGTGTGCAGCACCATTCCTGTGCAGGCTGCACTTTCTTTCCCGCTGGGTGGCTCTCCTTACGGGCGCACTCCTTGTGCATGGGGCTCCCCTACGCGGGGGACACCCCTGCGTGGCACGGCACTCCTCGTGCGCATCAGCACTGTGCATGGGCCAGCTCCACACGGGTCAAGGAGGCCCGGGGTTTGAACCACGGACCTCCCATGTGGTAGACGGACGCCCTAACCACTGGGCCAAGTCCACTTCCCTGCTTTTCTCTTGATAAAAGAAGATTAAAATGCAGATGGCACAGGGATTGTTCAATTAGGAATTGTCTAAGAATGCTTGACGTGGCCTGGTCGACTCTGGAGCATGGCAGGTATTATTTTAAGAGCTTGGGGCGTGAGGAGTGCAGAGGGCAGGGGTGCTTGATCCAAGGAGAAATGGGGGCAGGAGGGTGGAGACGTGTGCACCATGGGAAGGTTCCTGTCCTGAGGGGCAGCCCGGGAATGGAGAGGCTGGGCTCTCTGTCCTGCCAATGGACTTTTTCCTGTTCTAGATGTGTCCTAGAGTGACAGCCAGAACCGGCTCTGCGTTTGATCGCCAGTGGCGGCGGGCGTGCAGGTGGCTGCGGAGCAGGGGTGGTCTGTGATTTAGATTGGCCCAGGTTGTTACGTGCGTAGCTGATGTGTGTGTGGTTGTGGGTACCACATGGGGCCCCTCAATGACTGGTGGCTTGTGTGGTTCCTTAGACCGGGCAAAGCTCTTGAGAATTTATTTTAAATTGTTGAACAAGGGTGATTCTTTATGATTCTGGGGTCTTTGTTTCTTTTTTTTTTTTTTTAAGATTTATTTTTATTTATTTAATTCCCCTCCCCTCCCCCAGTTGTCTGTTTTCTGTGTCTTTTTGCTGCGTCTTGTTTCTCTGTCCGCTTCTGTTGTCGTCAGCGGCATGGCACGGGAAGTGTGGGCGGTGCCGTTCCTCGGCAGGCTGCTCCCTCCTTCGCGCTGGGCGGCTCTCCTTAGGGGCCACACTCCTTGCGCGTGGGGCTCCACTATGCGGGGGACACCCCTGCGTGGCACGGCACTCCTTGCGTGCATCAGCACTGTGCATGGGCCAGCTCCACACGGGTCAGGGAGGCCCGGGGCTTGAACCGCGGACCTCCCATGTGGTAGACGGACGCCCTAACCACTGGGCCAAAGTCCGTTTCCCGGTCTTTGTATCTTATGAGCAGAATTCAGTGTACAAAAGTATGATCAATACAGAGAAAGGAAAGGATGAGAAAACTGCCTGTCATCTCCCCAGCAGGTTAACCCTGTTAGCATGTTGTTTTACAGATTTCCAGACTCTTGTATGGGTAGTTATATAAAGATAGACATTTCATCCCCCCTTCCTTCCTTCTTTCCTTTCAGAATGGGATCTATCTATAAGTAAATTTTTTGACTTGTTTTTTTCACACTTACCCTCTCCCCGTGCTGGGGAAGTCATGGACCCACTCAGTGGCCATCCCCCAGCCCCATCTTCCTCATTTCCTCCTCTTGCTTGTTTGTGTGCAGGTGTTTGGCTTGTTTCTTTTTTTTGCAAGAGACTGCGGCAGCCTGGGGGAGATGGTAATGCTTTTGCTCATGGATGTATAAAAATCCAAGGACGCAGCTCTGCCGTGCAGCAGGGCATGTTTTGCTGCTGACCCTGACCCAAGCAGTTGGCCTCCCTGGGGGACTGGCCGCAACGGGACCTCTTCCCCCGCTCTTTTGGACCCTTTGACCAGTGTAACTAATAGAGCGGTTATTTGCTGAAAGTCTGCTGTGCCCAAGCCTATGTGACCTCGTTGCCCCATAGTTCAACTTGCTCCTCATACTCTTTCAATGTCAGTAAATAATCTAAGTAGGATTATACAGCTGCATGGTATTTCATTGAATTTATTTATGATTTATTTAAGCAATCCTGTTTGTGGGCATCTAGATCGTTTCTTTTCTTTAAAATATATTTTTAATTTATTTTTAAAAGGTACATAGATCACACAAAATGTTACATTAAAAAAATAAAGGGGATTCCTATATGCCCCACACCGCACAACCCCCACTTTACTCACATCAGCAATTCTTTCATTAGTGTGGTACATTCACTGCAATTGAGGAACATATTTTGGAACCCTGCTACACCGCATGGATTATAGTTTACATTGTAGTTTACACTCTCTCCCAGTCCATTTGGTGGGTTATGGCAGGGTATATAATGTTCTGTATCTGTCCCTGCAGTGTCATTCAGGACAACTCCAAGTCCTGGAAATGCCCTATATTTTACCTCTTTTTCCCTCTCCTTGCCTTCAGTAATTCCAGTGGCCACTGTCTCCACATCAATGATATAATTTTTAACATTGTTAGAATCACAATAAGTCTATAGTGGAATTCTAGTAAGTCCACTCAGATTGTTTCCTTTATAGCTTTTATAAATAATATTACAATGAACATCCTTGTAGCTAAATTACTTTTACATAAATATAAGAACATACATCATATTGGAAGGAAGAAAATAATTGCAAATCTGCCTGCGGTTCTTAGGTGGTTAATATAGATAATTGCTATTATACTCATCATTTTGTTTAATTGTAACAAAATTAACAGTTACGAGTGAACCAGTGAGTCCACGTATTATACTCCTATGCACTCACTTTGAGTGAACACCTTGTAGAACAATATTTCAGGATTTTATGTGACAAATGAACCTATTCCTTCCTTGTCAGCTTCTCTAATCTAGGAAGATGGACAGCAGTGCTACTCCTGAGAGATAATGTACATCCAGACCATTTCCGTGTTTTCCTTTAATAATGGAGGTTGAATTCCCTCCAGGAAACAGGTTCGGAGGTGGAAGTTGTGTGCCGGAAGGTCCTGGGGAAACCTCTCCCTGGGCTGGGGAGGCAGGAGGGAAGCAGGATCTCCAGCACGCCTCCACATCCCCGAGGGAGTTCCGGAGCTGGGAGGGCTTTGGGGCTCCCCTGGGACGGAGTGTATCCTTGGGTGAGGCAGCTCCCTTCCAGAAAGAACAATTCCTAGGACCAGACTGAGAGCAGGCAACATACCAGCAGGTGGATGAACGAAAGGGGATCTGGACAGAGCAAAGAAGCCCCTATAGCATGCCCAAAGCAGAGTAGCCCAGTTCACAGAGGTATGTTAACAGATTGGAGGAAGAGAATTTTCAAACAGTTTCAGCAAATCAGGATATTAGCTTTAAACTTTACCCCAAATGAAGCAGCCTACACTGCTCGAAAACTTCATCCTCAAGCTTTGATCACTAGCCAGTTCCAACAATTTATCCTGAAAGTTATGGTTAAATTTAAATTATCTTTCAATGAAAGAAGTAGATTCCAGACCCATGGATCCTGTTTGTGAGTCTTTTGATAGGAAATAAAGTTCAAAACACTCCACACAGGTGATAAGGTGTTTGGCAATCACTTCCCAGCTGTTCAAAATCAAGATCACCACCTTCTTCCTTGATCATCGATGTTAAGTATCAGAACGAACGGGGTATAACAATCTGTGCAACTGCTGTTCTTGCAGGTTTCTGACTTTTGTTTTTGCCCTTGGATTTTATCTGCTGTCACACAAAGCACTGAGTCCCTTCCTTCCACTGGAGTGGTATGAAGTTTAAAAATACTGAGGATACCAGACAAAGAAGCAAGTCTGGCTTTTTGATCCACATCCTTAAAAATTTGGTAAAGAGACTGGTTTCTTATCTTATTTTAGGAGTTCACGCCATGAGTGAATCTTTCTTGTCAAAACCTTGCCCCTTGACAGCCAGAACACCTCTGTGTGCAATAGTTATTTAAGTCCATCATCCACACCAGCACGTCAAAAAGATAAAGATATTGAATATTGTGCGTTTGCTTTCACATACTTTGTCGTTAAGCTGTTCAGCTGACTTTTTTCTTTTTTTAATAGCAAAACTTTCTCAATAAAGGAAGCAGCTCCCTACGTTATATTCTGGGGGTAAGCCCTTCATCTGGGTAACTATTCCAGAATGCTTTCCTCAGCGCATCTGGGCCATCAGCCTGTTCTTGAGAAGCTTTGAGTTATGGTGTCTTTGGCAAGTGGCACTTGATTTCTACCTTTTTGTTTAATCTCTCTTTTTTTTTTAGAGGTACCATAAATTGAACCTGGGACCTCAAATGTGTGAAGCAGGCACTCAACCATCGAACTGCACCTGCTCCACAATTTCCCTTTTTTATTGTCACGGATTCACCTAATATTTTCAAGTAGACTTCTTTGATGGAGTTTTTCCTTAGTATCTTGGGAATTTTATGTTTTCTTTCTTTCTTTGTTTTTAGTCTTAGCTAGCCAAAGTACTGCTTTCTAAGGTGCACACAAAACATTAATGTTTATATATGAAGTATCAAACATCTCTGTCTGTTGGCTTTTCATATCATGCTCTTTTTGGCAAATATTTTGTTGTTGTTTTGAACTTGCATCTTTATGTTTTGTGTGTGAATACTGCTTAAGTTTTGATAGCTTCATTTTATCCTTTGCCAATATGTCCTTTCATGGCATACATTGTTTTCTGTACTTCACTGTCAATTATGGCTATAAAACTGAATTCAGTCTATGAGGGGTCATACTTCCAAGTAAAGGTAATGCAAAGTTTTTGGTCTCCATTTCTTCAGAGTTACTTCCTTTGTCATCGTTTGGTTTATTACAATTGCCACATTCAAAAAAGATGTGTCTTTCTTTGACTGGAACAAAGGTCATCAATAAATTAGGGTTAGAAATAAATAATGGAAGAAATAAATAATCCCCTTATTTAGCTAGTAATGTTTAACTATTAATTTTTTTTTTTAAAGATTTATTTTCATTTATTTAATTCCCCTCCCCTCCCCCGGTTGTCTGTTTTCTGTGTCTTTTTGCTGCGTCTTGTTTCTTTGTCCGCTTCTGTTGTCGTCAGCGGCACGGGAAGTGTGGGCGGCGCCATTCCTCGGCAGGCTGCTCCCTCCTTCGAGCTGGGCGGCTCTCCTTATGGGTGCACTCCTTGCGCGTGGGGCTCCCCTACGCGGGGACACCCCTGTGTAGCACGGCACTCCTTGCGCGCATCAGCACTGCACATGGGCCAGCTCCACACGGGTCAAGGAGGCCCGGGGCTTGAACCGCGGACCTCCCATGTGGTAGACCGACGCCCTAACCACTGGGCCAAAGTCGGTTTCCTTAACTATTAATTTTAAAAAGGCATGGGAAGCAGATGTGGCTCAATGGATAGAGCATCAGCCTACCATATGGGAGGTCCAGGGTTCAAAACCCAGGGCCTCCTGACCGATATGGTGAGCTGCCCCATGCACAGTGCTGACATGTGCAAGGAGTGCCATGCTATGCAGGGGTGTCTCCTGTGTAGGGGTGCCCCACATGCAAGGAGTGCACCCTGCAAGGAGAGTTGCCCCACATGAAAAAAAAAGTGCAGCCTGCCAAGGAGTGGCACCACACACAGAAAGCTGATGCAGCAAGATGACAACAAAAAAGACGCAGTTTCCTGGTGCCACCGAGGGTGCAAGCGGACACAGAAGAACACACAGTGAATGGACACAGGGCAGACAACTAGACAACTGGGGGAGGGGGAAGGGGAGAGAAATAAATAAAAAATAAGTCTTTAAAAAATTTTAAGAGGCTTGATTAAAACTAAAAAGATGTAAAAATAACAAGTTACCAAAATAAGTAAATGCTTCCATTTTTTTCAGATTTTTACACAAAAGTTTTGGCTTACACTTGATGAACTAACCTGAAATGTCACATGCTGTAACATGGTCCTACCATGCAGTCCCAAATGCAACTCACCATGTGACTTCCAAACCTCTCTACAGCCAGTTTAAAGGAATGAATACACTGAACACTGTGTCCAGTGTCAAAGCGATGCTGAATTGCTATAAAAGGTTTCAAACCCTTAGTCTCACTTTCTGTGCTTATCTCGTCATGGACATTTTGCAAACATTTTGCAAACTGGCACTGGTCCTTGGACCACCCTTTGAGTAGCCCTGCTACAGACTCTGTTGAGGTTTGCGAGTGTTTTAGTTGCCTAGGCTACTCAAGCAAATACTATCAAATGGGTCAGGTGAAACAATGGGAATTTATTTGGTTGTGGTTTTGAAGCTAAAAGAAAGTCCACCTCAAGGCGCCAACGAGGCGATGCTTTCTCCCTGCAGACTGGTGGCTGCCAGTGAAGCTTGGCTCCTCTGGCACACGGCATGTACTGGAGGTATCCCCCTGGTCTCTCTCTTCTATTGATGTCCAGCTTCTTACTTCCTCTGGGTTTTTCTTTGTGTGGATTTTTCTTTGTCTGAGATTTATTCCTATTATAAGGAATCCCAGTAACAGGATTAAGACCCATCTTGATTGAGGCGGGCTACACCTTAACGGAAGGTCCTGCTGACAGTGGGTTCACACCCACAGGGATGGATTAAATTTTTTTTTTATTAGATTTAAGAACATTCTTTTCTGACATACAGCTTCAGATCACTACACTGAGTGGCATGGAATTCAGTCCTTCCGGACTGGCTCGTATTACCAAGATGCTTTTATTTCAATGGACTTCGCATATTATTTTTCATATAATGGGCTTCTTCAGCCTGCTTCCATGAGTTTATCTAAGATTATTCAAAATTGTCATTCTCATATCAACAATTTAATTAAAGAGTGCATAATAATTGAGAATACTTTGCTTTAAGTGAAACAGCTGCTGCAGACAATATCTCTTTCTGCTGTGATCTACTGAAAAGTAAAGTGTTGATGTAAAAGCCAGCATAAGTGGAGATCTGGAGACAGACTGACTGACGTCAGGCTGGCTTTGGACGTGTCTTTTCCATTTGACTTCTTGGCAGCAGCACCTCAGCCCATGCTGACTTCCATCGCTGTGATCTAGAAGCAGCAGGCTCCCTGTTTTAGGGTCCACATCTAGGCCCTTGACCAAAAATGCTCCTGTAAGGAGTCTTTCAACCTCTTTTCTGGAGAACAAGGCTCTGAGTAAGTGGGTGGTATTTAACAGAGTAGCAATTCTTAAAAACCAGTGGTCTAAGCAGAAAATCACTATGCTCTTCAAACCTTTACCTCTGAAAGCTAAATTGGTTTCTAAAATTTCCATTCTTCCCCCATAAAGTCGTAATGCTGAAAACAAGTATTCTGCTTATAAGAATGAAATAAGTCAGCATTTTATTGAAAAAACCTTTGCATTTAAAAACAACAGCTTTGCGCCATATGGTATGGATAGAATCTATTTCTGCTCTTAAAAATAATTCCCCAAAGGACGCAGGTGGGTTGATGTGTGAAATAATATACATCTCCTTCAAGCAGTGATGATATCACATTGTCTTCTGGGACAGTGTAACATGAATTCATTCAACATTCTCAAAAAATATTCTCTATGTGCCAGGGCATTGGCTACATGCTGGGGATATTAAAATAATAAGACACTCTGTTTTTAAAAAGCTTACAGTACAGTGGGGGAGGCAGCCAAATAAACACAAAACTCTAATACATCGTGAATAACGGCAACTAATGTGAGCATTTGTTATATTCCCAGTGCTACACTTGGTGCTTTACCTGTATTAGAGTGTCTAATCTTGACCACATTTCCTTCAAGTGGGTGCTCATAATATCCTCATTTTACAGATGGGGAAACTGAGACATGAAATTCAAGTAAGTTGCCTGTGACGGGTGGATCTGAGGGTCCCACCCAGAATCAGGGGGCAGAGCCTGCTCACCAGCTCTGTGCCAGGATAGCGGTAAACATAGGCTCCAGAAAGTTCCATAGAAGGAGACACTCATCCAGGCTGCCTTGGTGGCCAGGGACAGTTTTCCAGCAGCGCTGACACATGGGGTGTGTCTAAAGGACAAAAAAGAGTTAGCAGGGAGGTGGAGGGAGGGAGGTCCCAAGCAGTATACCCTGGGTTCTTGGGTGCCTGGCGCATTCTAGAAACTGCCGGTGGCTCTCCGAGCCTGGATCACAGGATGGGCAGTGGGGAGTGGCTGGAGATGACGCCGAAGATGTGACCAAAGCCCACCAGGACACGTGGCCGGCTTCATTGGGAGAATTTCTCTAAGGCTTCAGTTGTCACCTGAAGGATGAAGAAAGCTCGGATGCTTTGAAAAATTAGTTTCCATATCCAAAATGAAAAACATTCAAAGAATGTTTTTATTTGCTATGTGCTTACTACAACTCTGAGAGCGTTAACAAGTTATTCTAAGAATTCACTTGGGAGGAAATGACTAACTTGAATTGCATTTTGTTAAAAATAGTAGGGGAGTCCTTTAAGAAGTTTAATGGCTGAATGGCACATAAGTGTTTTTAGTTTATGGAATGGGGCTTCACATGTGTCAAAGCTCGGACCCAAATGCACAGATTCATTTCAAGTTCAGTCTCACCTAGGCAGGTGAAAATCTATGCTTTGTCTCATGTTTGCCTTCAGGGCAAAGCAACCTACACGCTTTATTTCTGCAGGGAGGAGCACACTTCTCGTCAAGGGCTCATTTTCTGCCTCAGTTTTGTATAAAGTCAGACTAGCATGTCTAAGAGCTCCTTTGCACTGTATTTCTGCAAAGCATGCTATTACTCTTCAGGTAACCAACTCCCCAAACACTACCTGACAGGGGAGGAGAGAAATGAAGTCACATTCTGAGTGTGATGAACATTTCAGGGATCATTTAGAAAAACCTTAAATTTGGCTAGTCTTTATTTTTTAACCCAAATGTGCACTGGACGAGAAATCATTGTTTTCATTTCCTTTCTGTTTGCATCATGCAGATTGTGTGTGTGTGAGTGTGAGCTGTCTAATGTTGAAAGTAACTTAGGAAATCTTTCACCAGTGGCAGAGTCTCATTTTGTTCGATAAAAACCTGCAATTTCGTCCTTTGAGATTGACTCAGAATGCATGCAGGAATCCTGTTTGGTGAGTTGGATTTATCTGCGGTTAGTGAAAAGCCCCAGACTTTGCTTAAAATGAGGATATGTGCAGTACCTCTGAGGAACTGAAAGCCAGAGGTGACAGGTGGGTCCAGGGGCAGTGAATGTCAGCACTGAGGTGGCATTGGACAGGATGTGCCCACCTGTCTTCCCAGTGGTCCAGCACACCTGGAGCTGCGTGTGAATGATAAGGGCATGACCCAGATTGCATAGTACTGCCTTAGGTTGACCTGGCATGACTCTCCGGAACTCTGTTAGGCTTTGTGGCTGGGCATCTTCAAGATAGGTAACCCTGCCTTTTGGAAGTATCTGCTGAAGGTGATATGTTTCATTGATGTATTAGTCAGCTTTTGCAGCAGTAACAAACAGTCCTAACCTCTAGTGGCTTATAACACTACACATTCATATTCCACACAGAGGACTGCAGGTCAGCTGTGGCTAGGTCAGGCTCAGCCATGTTCACTGGACCCCATGTGTCTTTTCATTCTGCAGCCCAGGCTGCAGAAAGGCAGCGGCCCTCTGGGATACACTGTCCTCCTGGTAGCACCTAGAAGGTCAAAGGGCAAGCAGAAACCTGTGATTCCCTTTACAGGCACCACCTGGGCCTAGCACACTTTCACTTTTGCTGAGCCCAAAGGTAATATGGGGGAAAGTATTGTCCGTCGACTGGGAAGCAGGAGGCAGTAACAGGGCAGTGAGTGGGGCCGCATAATTCTAATAGAGGGAGGGAGGTAAGAGTGGGGAACAAGAATGCAACCTGCCACAATCCATTTGTCCCAGAAGGAGGGGAGTCCACGATACTGTGGGTGACCTCATACAGTCCCATGCCTTTGAAGATCACCTGGAGATGCTAAAAAAGCTCCACCCCTCCCCTTCCCCTCAAGATTCCCCTCTCTAGTGTCTTTTACTTTCTCCTGTCTGGTTGCGTTATCGTCTTTTTGTTGCGTCGCCTCGCTGTGTGGGGCCCTGTGGCTCTCCACACTGTGCAGGTCTGGGATGCTGTTTTTTTTTTTAACCAGGACATCCTGGGGATTGAACCCGGGTTCTCCGTATGGTAAATGGGAGCTCATTTGCTTGAGCCCCAGCACTTCCCTCCAAAGTCTTCTTTTTTTTTTTTTTTTTTCAAATTCTACTCAATTTATTCATTTTTTAAAAAAAATTACATTAAAAAAATATAAGGTCCCCATTCACTCCTACTGCCCCCACCCCACCACTCCCCCCACAGTAACACTCTCCCCCATCATCATGACACATCCATTGCATCTGGTGAGTACACTCTGGGCATTGCTGCACCCCATGGCCTGTGGTTCACACCATAGCCCACACTCTCCCACGTTCCATCCAGTGGGCCATGGGAGGACAAACAGTGTCCAGCAATTGTCCCTGCAGCACCACCCAGGACAACTCCAAGCCCCGAGAATGCCTCCACATCTCATCTCTTCCTCCCATTCCCCGCACCCAGCAGCCACCGTGGCCACTTTTTCCACACCAATGCCACATTTTCTTGATTATTAAGCGCAATAGTTCATGAATAGAATATCATCAAGTCCACTCTAATCCTTACTGTATTCCTCCTTCCTGTGGACCTTGGCTTGGTTGTGTCCATTCCATACACACCTCCTCTGGATACTGATGGTCATCTTTAAAATCATTCTTCCACAGTCTGCCCCCTCTCCATAAATGGGACCACTGTTCTGTGGAACTTTTCCTTGGTTCTTCTTTGCAAGGCCAGGGGAGGTGGTGAAGTAGCTGGAGCCCAGCTAAGGTCTCTGCAACCTGACAGGTCTATGTTAAGGAGACTATATGTTAGCAGTGGCCAAACAGCTTCCACCTTTTGGAGCCTGTTGGACTTGTCTTCCTTATTAAGCACTTCCCGGCCTGCAGCCCCCACCCCCATGTGCTGGGACCCCTGGCTTATCAGGGACTGACAAGCAGGAAGGCCTGGTGTGAGAGAGCAGGGAATGGTGGAGCCCCACTTGAACCCCCCTCTTCCTGTCTCTAAATGCCATGCTTCCCAATATACACACCTCATTGATGACTCCAGCTACTTGTGGTGTCCTTAAATTCCTAGTGATAGCAGCATTTTAATGGTTTGGGATCTCTATATTTTAACCTTTTAAAAAATGTTAGGGAAGCAGATGTGACTCAAGCAATTGGACTCCCGCCTACCACATGGGAGGTCCGTGGTTTGGTTCCCAGTGCCTCCTAAAGAAGACAATGAGCTGGTGCGATGGGCAGGCATGGCAAGCTGACACAACAAGATGATGCAACAGGAGACACAAGAAGAAAAAAATAATGAGAGACTCAACAAAGCAGGGAACGGAGGTGGCTTAAGCGATTAGGTGCCTTCCTCCCACATCAGAGGTCCCAAATTCATTTCCCAGTGCCTCCTAAATAAACAAAGAAAATGAACAGACATAGCAAGTGCAAACAACGAGGAGGTGGGAGAGAGAAATAAATAAATCTTTTTTAAAAATGTGAATTTCTTGTCAGGCCATGTATGCTGTACTTTAGACTAAATAAAACCAGTGTTCTCTTTCATTAGTCATTTTTAAATTCCAATATTGTTCCTTCCTACGCAGACAAGTTGGCTGCAGGGATGCAGAAGGCACTGGGGATTTTGTAGTTTGAAGTCAAAAGTCCGTTTTAGCTGCCACACAAGGGCAGGAGAGTTGACTTGATGTTGCTCTTAGTACTTGCAGTAATGAACAGGTACAAAAGAACAAGTCACAGTTTTTTGATGGCATACCATCTCCATTCCCCCAAACCAAACCAAACCAAACCAACCTGACAACCAGCCATATCAAACCACATCAGATGACTCAAAGCCCAAGAGCAGAACATACTTGTTGAAGACAGTAGATTAGGTTGAAGAAACAGAATCTTGATTTCTGGTTTCTCTATATTTAACACTTAAAATGCTGGTTTACAGAGGGAAATGGCACAAAGCCCAGGTATTCCACCCGAGTGCAGGAGTTTTGCTTGGCTGGCATTCTGTGGGTTTTCAATGAACTTTTCATTGCTTATTTTCCCATTCAAATGTGTAAAGCTTTTTGAGTTGGAATAACACTAAGCATATTCAAGACCCATCCAAAGATTACAGACTTTATCAGGTATCTCTTTTCTTTTTAGGATTGATTCAGACAATTAGACCATAACCTACATATTTTTCTTCCTCTTTTGTTTATGTTGGTATTCTCATAATAACCATGATAAATTATATCCCAGGATAAAATTAATGCTCATGGTACTGGAAAGTGATGGCAATGATACTGCTTTAAGCCAGAAAACCGTAAATTCACAGATACAAACCCTGAGATGTGGCTATTATTTGACTAGCTAATTTATAAAGCCATACTAGGCTGGTAATAAATTCTGACCCCGTAAACTGTGTCAGGCAATGTAGATTGAAATATGATAGACTCACCTGGTATGTTATACAGGGCTATCTCCATTAGCTAGGATCTTGGAAAAGTGACCCTCCTACCTTTGCTGAAAATCCCATACACCATTTTGTTTTTTCATGTAGAAGACTAAGTGCCACAGTTTAACTAGTTGCAAGGCCAGAGAGGGAAATATACCAGAATTTCAGTGAGACTAAGTGAGAGAGGAAGAGGGAGGAAGAAGGGAGCAAGTGAGGGGAAAGGGAGGGTGAGGAAACGGCACACTGGTAAATGTCCAGAGCTCTTCCCTGGCTCTCTGTTTTCCAAACGTGTGAGCAACAAATCTGAACCCCATTGCCTCATGAATCTGGAGCACTTGAAGTTTAGTATTTGGACTGCCTGAATCTGAAGCACTTGAAGTTTAGTATTTGGACTGCCTGAGGCATGAGGAAGGAGTTGGGTCTACAGGTGTAGGCTGCCACTGATGCCATCTTGAAGAGGTCAGGGAAGTGGATGGCTACTGATGCCATTTTGGAGAGGTCAGAGAAGTGAAGGGCCACTGACATCAACTTGGAGAGGTAGGGGAAGTGAATGGCCACTGATGCCATTTTGGAGAGGTTGGGGAAGTGGATAACAGGGATCACAATAACTGAATTTCGCTTGATTTGAAATATCCAGCAGACTCAGTGGTCTTCCCATCTAAACCAGCTTTGCATTGCTCTGGTTGAATTATATGTACTGTTCTGGGTTCCTCTTCAGTTCCATTCTCAGATAATAACTTTGATTTATTAAATGCTTGCTAAATTTTTGGAACTGGCTCCTCCTTTCCATAGTGGCTCACTCAGTCTTCTCAGCAATGCTGGGGTTAAATGTAGGTTTATTATCATTTGATAGTTGGTGAAATCAAGGCACAGAGCAATACTCCACTGATAGTAAGTGTACTTAACTGCTGCATGCCCTGTCTCCTATCTCAGGGGTGATACACTAGTCTTTGCTAAAGGAGGCAATGTTGGGTGGTCCTGGATATCACCATGTTGTGTAGGAGATATTGCCATGCCTACTATTCACAGAACAGCTCTATCTCCCAGAGGCCATTGCCTTTCTCTAGAAGAATCTTTCTCTGAGGAGCTCCGTATTGTCCATTTTATTAAGTTATGTTTTAAAGGCATCTTTCTTCCTTTTTTCCCCTTCCTTTCCTTCCTTTCTTTTCTTTCCTTCTTTCTTTTTTCCAAATGAGGGAAACTACCCACTCTTGCCCACTTGGGACCTTATAGCTATGGCAGTTTAAAATATCACTATCCAGTGGTTAGAGTGTCTGTCTATCACATGAGAGGTCCGCGGTTCAAACCCCGGGCCTCCTTGACCCGTATGGAGCTGGCCCATGTGCAGTGCTGATGTGTGCAAGGAGTGCCATGCCATGCAGGGGTGTCCTGGTGTAGGGGAGCCCCATGTGCAAGGAGTGCACCCCATAAGGAGAGCCACCCAGTGCAAAAGAAAGTGCAGCCTACCCAGGAGTGGTACTGCACACATAGAGAGTTGACAGTAAGATGACGCAACAAAAAGAAACACAGATCCCTGTGCTGCTGACAACAGAAGTGGACAAAGAAGAACACACAGCAAATAGACACAGAGAACAGACAACTGGGGTGGAAGGGGGGAAGGGGAAAGAAATAAATAAAATATATCTTAAAAAAAAAATCACTGTCCAAGCTTCTTGCTTTTGTGGCCAAAGAATGTCTGTCTGATTCAATCAAATCTAAGTTACTTTGTGATGGTCATTTTAGCTGGGTTACTTTATCATTGTCATTTGTGATTTTAAGGGCCGTTTTATGATCCTGATGTTTGCTGTTTTCCATTCTTTTCTCCTCCTGAATGAGCCTCTTCATTCTGAAGTGATATTTCTGCCCTGATTTTGCTCAGGCTACAAGGTGGTTTTCACTACTCAGAGCATCTTACATGGTGGGGTCTTGCACCTTGTTTGGTTTCCAGCCTCTGGTTGGGTCTGGGTTCTTGCAGTTTTTTCCTGGTAGTTAGCAATGGCTTTGCCTTGCTTTTCTGGGCTCTTCTATTTTTTTTAAATAAGACTCCTGATGGGGAGACCCTTACCTCCCCTCCCCCAATACTGACCAGTGAAGGGAAGTTGTGAATGGCACCCGCTGGTCCATGTGGTCTCCTCCCGATGCCTCATTCATTCTTTGCACCACTGCTCCGGGTGACTCAGTCCTGCCAGGTGCGGCTCCCAGCTGCTGATGTTGTCTTTGTTGCTGTCACCAGGTGGTGAAATAAGGGCCTCCTCTCCTCCTGCTCAGGAGACAGACTCCTCTTTGCATTCCTCAGCCGTGGACTCTACAAACACCATTTAAGAGAAAAAGAATCTGAACACATCACCCCAAACGTTTCCAATGGTATGTGAATAATACAGCAATTGTAGGCAATCTCCCTATCCACCCAAAAAAGTCGAAACTTTGACGTGAGTCACTGCACTTGGACAAGAAATGAGTTGAGGCCTTGTACTATGTCCGTGTTCAATGAATATTTATTAAGTTGTGGGGTGAAGAGGTGAGGAAGGGAGGTTAAGCAAACAGTGTGCTCCCCATATTTATTTATACTTTGCAAAATCTATGAGGACTATTTAAAGTAGAGGCATGGATACATTTTTAAAGAAAGCTCTACAGTTATTAAGCAGAATGCTCTCCTGAATGTCAGATGTGGACTCCGGTGTGTGGAGACTTCCCAATACCGTCTGCCCTTCCCATTCAGGGAGAGGCTGAGCACGTGGGCCTGTCTGTAGTAACGCCTCCAAGTCCATTCCTGATCTGCTATGGTCAGAGGAAGGGCTGGCGGAGAAAATGTGCTCCCTGCCTGAGGTGTGTTGGGCCAGTCTTTCCCCATGAATGGCTCTTTCCAGAAGAACATTTGATTAAATCTCTTTATTAAGCTATATTTATGGTACCATCAAATCTTAGAATTGGTGGAATCTTGAGGTCATTTCTGCCATGATTCAAGGGGGAATAAATGACATTTGCTAAGAAACAGCAGCGTTAATAGATGTGCATATATTATCCCTGGGTGGAGACGCGGTCATTTATGAGTTGGAAATGTCACCTCTCTAAACACATTTTGATGCCCAGATGAACTTTAGGTGAAAGATATATCTTATTATTTACTTTGGGAATCTCTGGGGAAATTCTTGGTGTTTGGAGTGGTGACATTGTTGGAATCCTCCAAGAATATTTCAGAAATCAAAATGGAACTTTATTTAATATACAGAGTAACCCCCATTCTTAGGGAAGCACCTAGAAAGGCTGTTTCCATCATGGAACTCTGAGGGTATTTTCTAAAGATGGTGCTTATGACACAGGGAAGGAGGGCAGGGGGGGCTTCCTCACCTCTTGTAGTTTGGCTCTTTCCTGAGCAGTTGTGTGCTCACTTTCTGGCCCCTCACTCAATCCAGTTCACTTCAGTAGACAGTGACAGACCCCTACTCTGTACCTGGCCTCATGCCAGGTGGTAGGAAAGGGTACTCACACCTGATGATGGCAGCAACCTGTACTCTTGACATCTCCTTGTGCTGTGCTCACATTCTTCAAAACATGCTTTTCTGAGTCCAGGTCAAATTTATGTCAATCTATGAAAAGATGAAAATAGCCTTGTGTCTTAATAATAATCATTCATTATTCACTAAATATCTTATAGTACCCACCACCTGCCAGGCATTAGGTCCCACGCAGGGGAAACCAGAGTGCACAACTTCAACCTGACTGCAGTGCCCAGCCAGTGGTGAGCTGGGGCTGGCTCAGACAGGCTGAGTGTACACTGCTCTTCCCAACTCCGTGTTCAGACACATCATGTTGGTAGCTTGAACTTGGCCTGGGTGGGAGTATTTACACCAGGGAAATTGGCAAACACTACAAATCGGGGCCTTTATTTATATCCCTCCCCCCAGAGCTCTCTTACCAGCACACCACTGCCTCACACTTATACTCTGATAACCAGCTCTCATTTATTGCAGCTTTCTTGATGCCAGATGCTTTACCTCTGCCTCTGAGATGGTTTCTTTATTAAGACTGCCTGGGAAATTGATCAAGGTTAAGCCAGGATTGTAATCGACTCTGAACTCAAAGTCCCGTACCTACACTTTGTGCCCTACTGCTGCCTTCCAAAAAACCTTCCCCAAGTGCCATACTTGCCTTCTAGACGTCCAATGGCTTAACCTAAGGGAATGGAAACCCCGGGAGCGTTAGGCTTGAGGGCAAGTCAGTTTGGATAACATTTTGTTCAGATAATTCAGCTAGATCATTTAGCCCATCTCAAATTATTTTACCTCATCTGGCATTTTTTTTCTTGGCACAGTAGTAGCAGGTTTCGTGGCAGCACTGAGAAATACAGGTATTGCCAATTAAATTCTACATGCACTTTATTTGTGTTAGCAAAATGAGGAATAAACTGGTTGCATATCCACAATTTCATGGTGACTTTCTGGCTTCTTGGCATACTGGGTGACTGTGTCTCTACAAATCAACTTGTATTTGCCCTTTAATATTAAAAGGATTATTAGGACACTGCTTCGGTTGGATTTTGAGTATTTCAGGCTGGGCAATGACGTAATCTCTGTCTTATTAATACGCACGTAAACTTGCTGATCCCTCCACCTGATAGCACCTTATCACAGGCAGAACTGGACAAGCACAGACCTCCCCAAAGGGAGAACCTGTCTCTGGAAACTTACCCCATGGCAGACTAGAATAATGCATGAGGATACATTGCTTCCCCCAAAACAAGAGATACCTTGCTTGGGCAAAACTGAGCATGCTCCTCGTCTTCTCCCCAATGCACCAATCCATAAGGCAGCCCTCCTGCCCCCACCCCTAGGGGTCTGTTTGTTGCCTAAGGAGGGGTCTGGGCATGAGCGGTCCTGGAACTCCATCACAGACCCGGGTCCCTTTTAGCTCCTGCTCTGCCACCCTGCACAGATGGTCTTCATGTAGGTGGTCCCAAGATGGCAGCTCCATTTTTAAGGCCAGAAGGAGGATGTGATGAAGGGGAAGGCAGGGCTTATATCAGGAAAGTAAAACTTCCCCAGAAATCCAGAGAGATGTCTGGTTACATCTTCTTGGTTGGAACTTCTGCACCCACCTCTGGCTACAGGCCCTGGCAAGTGTAGCTTTCACCTGCGGATGTTGCTGTGCTAGACAATATCGGGATCCTATTATAAGGGCAAGGGCAGAATGTGTGCTGACTGGGTATTCTCAGTGTCTGCCATCTCCCAAATGTTTACATCTCATCCCTTCTCTGGCCTGAGCAATAGGTTAAAACTGGATCCCCTATATATGTCATGAATTCTTATGGGAGGGAGGAAAATGCTGGAAAGAACCCTGGACCCTGCACTCTGAGTTGGTTTGTAATTGGCACTCTCTCACCACTCGTAAGGTCTGAAGAATCCTCCTCTTTGTTCACAAAGCCTTGGGTTCCTCAACTGTCAAATGAGCAGAATAGGATGATCTCTTGGGTTCTTGGTAGCTCCAAAAGTCCACAAATCTCTGTTTCTAAAACTTTTTAAATTCAGAGGAGAGGGTGCAAGTGATGAAGTTACTGGTGTTCTGGGTTGATTGTGTTTTGAGGAAGTGGTCAGGATCTGAGCAAGGGCAGGCTTTGGAAAGTAATCAAGTCTATTGTTGGTATGTGTGGAGGGTTCCCTTCCGTGGAGAACCTTCCTTTGCCTTTGGAAGGCACATGGATATAGAGGCCCTTCTTTATCCCTCCAGATGACCCTGAAAGTAGCAACTTTGGGGTGGCTTGGCACCCTCATCATTTCACCAGTACAGTACTTTGTCCACTGCTGTGGGTGTTGATTGGGATGGGATGGAGGAGAAAGGGAGAAAATAGTGATACAAGTGCTTGCTTGTCTTCCCAGGGAATGATAGAGAACAACAGTCGGCAGGTGTGTTACCTCCTGCTGTTTGCAGATGTCTCAGCTTTGGGGACAGTGCGGTTTGGCAGAGCATTCTTAGGCTTTCATGAAAATGATGGGCTACCCACTGCTAACAGGACAGGTAAAGAATTCCATGCCCTCCATTAGGACCATTTTTCAGCTTATTTGAAATGTGGTCATGTGGCATTCTTTAGTGACTAGTCTAAATTAATTAACACATTACTCATTCAACAACTCTGATGAGAGTAAGATCATCAGATTTCATATTCTGATCACTTCTCAGAAAACACATGTCAGTGATAGACTGCATAAAAGAGCTACTTGCTCTAATTTTTGTTTTGTAAAGTAAGTCTGAATAAAGACCAATGATTTGCTTTTAAACTCAGTACATTAAACTGCTTGCTCTCGTCTATGATGTTACTAAACACTCTTCAGTAGTTTTATCAATGTCCATGGCTTCCCTCAGTGGACACATTTGTTTCATACTTATCACACACCAATCCAATTACGTGCTTGAAATGTAGTTTAAGGGATGACCATTTTATTTAAGTTGATAAAAACCAACGAGCAAACTAAGATAAATTGAAATTTCATTGAGCCCTCCCCATTAGAATTGGACATCTTCTACAAATAGTTAACATGGTTTGCATGTATATTTGGCTGCTTCGAAACTTCAAAGAAAACAAGCATAATGGTTCCCAGTTGCTGTATTTCATTTCTTTCTCTGCTCATTCATGAAGATGTAAGTCATTCTTCAGCTGAAATGGAGGCTGGAGAAATTCAAGGGAAAAACTTTTAAAATGAATATATAGGATTTTATGTGCACAAATGCTTTTGAGATCAATGAAGCCTTCCCTTTACCTATGATTTTAGTCTTTTAAAAAAATAAACATGGCATAAAGGAACTGCGTGTAATGATGGAAACTGGAAAATATGATAAAACCTACAAAGTTTTATTAATATGCTTTAATAAAAAAGCCACTGCTGTTATTTCTGAAAAAAGAAAAGAAATATCCAAAAGGGAAAATTAATCCAAATCAGTAAGATTTTCAGGAACCTGAAATTTTTGTGTTTTTCTTTTTTTGAGAATTTTTTTTTAATTTTTGAGAAAACTGTTAAGGTTTCATTGTTTCATTTAAATAGCATTTTTGAATGTCTCTAAAATGTAATGATTATTATTTTGTAGAGTGGAATTCTTCATGTTGAGGATATGTCTAGGCTCTCTTAATTCAGTATGATTTGTATGTTTTTTACTTGTCTGGTTTTTCTGCAGTTTGGAAATGTCACCCAACATTCTTTCTCCCCATTTATGAGCTGGAACACACATCTTATTTGAGAATAAATGATTTAAAATGTCTCCAGCTAAATTTATTTTGTTTTAAATCAAGGTCATTAACATTTTGACTCAGAAAAGAAGAATCATATGAAACCCCTATGTATTAGTCAGCCAAAGGGGTGCTGATGCAAAATACCAGAAATCGGTTGGTTTTTATAAAGGACATTTATTTGGGGTAGGAGCTTACAGATACCAGGCCATAAAGTTTAAGTTACTTACCTCATTTAAGTCTATTGTCACGTGTTGGAACAAGATGGCTGCCAACGTCTGCGAGGGTTCAGGCTTCCTGGGTCCTTCCCTTCCTCAGACATCTTTTTCCTGGGCTCAGGGTTCCTCTCTTCCTGGGGCTGGCTTCTGTTTCCTCTGTGAGCTTGCTTCCTGGGGCTGCAGCTTAAGGCTTCAGCATCAGACTCCAACAGAAAACTCTCCAACTCTGTCCTTTGCCATGCCTTGTATCTGTGAGTCCCCACCCCTTGATGGGTGGGGACTCAGCGCCCTACTGGCACAAGATTAAATAATCAGGTAAACCTCTGAATCTAATATAATCTAATATGCCCAGAGGGAGAGATCAGTTTACAAACATAACCCAATATTTCTTTTTGGAATTCATCAATAATGTTAAACTGCTACCCTCTGTTTTTTCTGCCTAGCATGAATTTCATAAACCGAAAACAAAAGTAAGGCCCTCCCTTCCCTTCTGTCTTGTCATCGGCCTTCTTAATTCAGCAAGCAGGTGTTTATTGCTTGTTAATTCTGTGCCAGGCACTGTTCTGGGCATTGAGGATACAGTAGTGAGCAGAACAGACAAACATGCCCACCCTCTTGGTAAAACAATAACCTAAATGCATAACAAAAACCTACTTGGGTGGAACTAAGTGCTAAGGAGAAACATAAAGCAGGGACGGCGGCTGGAAAGTGTGGGGGTTAGGATTTTATAATGTGACGCTTAACCAAAAGGGGGTGTTTAAGTAAAGGCCTGCAGGAGGCAGGGGTGGGGCAGGGGTAGGATAGTCCATCACAGGGAGCAACCGGTGCCTCCTGGGCGCAGGAGGGGGGCTAGTGCCAGCGCGGCTGGACAGAGGGAGCGGGGAGGGCAGAGATGAGACCAGAGAAAGAAGGGGACGGATCATGCCAGGCACCCCCAGGCCGCCAGGAGGGCATTACTTTTTTTTTTTAAACAAATTTTATTGATACCAGTTGGTAAAGCATACAATTCATCAGAAGTGTAATGGTATTTGGTATAATCACATAGCTGTGCATTCATCACTTCAATCATTATTAGAGCATTTTCACAATTTCAATAAAAATAATAAAACATAAAACAAGCAAAAAATCCTCCTTAGCTCTCAATCTCTCTTTGCTCCCCCACTGTGCATAGCTGCTGTTTCTGGCTTTTCTATCCAAAGTGTGTAATCAATGACTTTTAGTGTACTCATAATGTTTGTTGTACATTCATCATCTCACAAATTTTAGATCAGTTTCATTACTCCAAAAAGAAAGACACCACACCCCTTAGCATTAATTCCTCAAACGTACATAACCACTAATCTCATTTCATCTTTATAAATTGATTTATATTTACATTTTATATGAATGGAATCATATACTATGTAGTATTCTGTCTGGTCTCTTTCACTTAGTGTAATTTTTTTTTGGTCTGCTATTAGCATTGTGTAGTATTAACTTACGTTTGTTCAGCTTCAAAGCAGAACAGTCTTGCATATGCAGTTCTACCCATATTCATATTTCACATAATATATTTATATTTCATAGAAAATATTTAGTTCATAATAGGGCTGTCTTACAGTATTTGTCCTTCTGTGTCTGGCTTGCTTCACTCAACATAATGTCCTCCAGGTTATCCATGTTGTCGTATGTTTCACAACTTCATTTCTTCTTACTGCTGCATCATATTCCATTGTGTGCATACTCCACAATCTGTTTACCATTCATCAGTTGATGGATACTTGGGTTGTTTCCAACTTTTGTCTATCATGAATAACACTGTTGTGAACATCGGTGTGCAGAAGTCTGTTCATGTCACTGCTCTCGGTTCTTCTGGGTATATACCTGGCAATGGTATAGGACATTACTATTTTGTTTTATTTAATTTTATTAATTTAATTTAATTTCCCCTCTTGTTTTGTGCTCACTGTCTGCTTCCTGTGTGCACATCTTCTTTTTTTCTTTTTTTAGGAGGCATGGGGAACTGAATCCAGGACCTACCATGTGGGAGGGAGGCACCCAATCACTTGAGCCACCTCCGGTCCCTCCTTGTTGTGCCTCTCATTGTATTTCCTCATTGTGTCTCTTGATTGCAGCATCTCATTGCATCATCTCATTGTGTCAGCTCGCTGCATCAGCTTGCTGTCTTGCTCGTCTTCTTTAGGAGGCACAGGGAACCGAACCTGGGACCTCCCACATGGTAGGTGTGCATCCAACTGTTTGAGCCACATCCGCTTCTAGAGCATTACTTTTTAATCTGTGTGAGATGGGAAACCATCCTTGGAGAATTTGAACAGAGGAAATGTGATGTGAATTTTCCTTTTGAGGTCACACTGCAGCTGTGTGGACAGTGGTCTGCTAAGGAGCGAGGGCTGAAGTGGGGAACGTGGAAGCTGGTGGCGGCTTGGGAGGGCAGTCACCATGCAGCCGGGGTGGTGAGGGCAGGCAACATATTCTGGATCGAGTCTGCTCACAGTAAGGATGTGTAGCCTGAGACGAAGAGCGGGCTGAGGCCGAAGCTGGTGTTTTGGGTCTGAGCAACTGGAAGGGGCTTTACTTCCATGTTCCCCCTTCGGCCCATCTTGCCCGGCCCTGGGTAGCAGGAATGCCTCATCCTTGTGTTTCGGAGGCAGCAGAGTGGGAAGTGGTGAGGGAGCCTCTTTCCTTTGGACCATCCCCATGATTTGAACCTTGTTTCCCTCCCTTCCTGGGACACTGTCTTCCTCTTTCCTTCTTACTCAGGCCCTTTTCATCTTGTTGTCCTTGGCTGGGGCGGCCAAGCCGTTCCTTGCTTTGTGCTCAGACCCGCCCTGGACCACTAGAGAGCCAGGGAGGGTTGGGATCGCGTTGCGTTGGAGATGGCCAAGATGCACATCGAAGCCTGTGTGGTCACAGGAAGGAGGGCTGTGCTGTTGCTGAGGTTTCCTTTCTCCCACCACAGTGCAATGCGATCGAGCAGATAGAGGTTCCCTGTGCGCCAGCCCTGGGGCAGGTCAACGCCTCCTGCTTGTGCGTCGCCCTGCGTTTGCTTTGAAACTTCGAGGAATCCAACCCCTGCTTGGTACAGACACGTTCCAGCTACTAACCTCACGTTTACTGACGACGAAGCCGAAAGGCATACGAGTTAGATGTGGCCTGACGGAGCTGGGGAGACAGGGAGACTGAGGCTAGGTGGGGAATGTTGTTGTCGCAAGGCGCCCGCAAGGCCGGGAACTGCATGCCCGGTGGGTGCCCTTCGTGTCCTGGTGGCTGGGGTGTGGGTGTTAGTTAGGAATGCAGCACTGCTTTAGGAAAACGTTACAGTTCTCATTCCTTACTGGGAAGCTTTGCCCAGTCGTAGGTGCAGTCACGTACTGGCTATGTGTTCGCAAAGGCTGATGGCAGTGCTTCCCTTTTAACTCATAGAAAGCCCGTGAACTTCAGCCCTTCCGCGGGGCTACTGATCTAGCCCCAAAGGAAAGGCATTAGCCAGAGCCAGCGCTGGAAGTGCAGAGGCCGTGCTAGGAACAGCTTTGAGCGTTTGAGTGGTTTTATTTTCTGTTTATTTGAAATGTGCAAAATCCAGTAAAAACAAAACAAGAATCTATGTACTCACTGGACCAAATTTAACATATGCTAACACTTAGCTAGATTTTCTTCTGATCTTCTTGAAAGAAAGAAAACTACAAATGGGGTTCGATTCCTGTGCAACCCGTCCTAATCCAATCTCGCCCTTCTCCATTCAGTATTCAGAAATGGGTGAGCATTCTTCTTGCCCACGTGGCTTTCCCCTCTCCCTGAATATATGTGCCACAAATTACACACATACACATATGCACGCACGCACACATGTAAATTTGTTTAAGGAGCCTTATACAAACAATATTATTCTCTGCATATCATTTTGTGATTTTCTTTTTCACTCCATATTATGGTTTCAAGATTTATCCATCTTGAAACAGGTAGCTCCAGTTCATATACTGATTTCTGTGGTGGTTCAATTCTAATTATTTAATCATTTTCCTTGACTCAGTTACTTTAGTGTTTGAAAGTCTTCTCTTTTGAGATGTCTTTTTGCTCCTGCTACTTTTATTTCATCATGGTGAGCGAAAGTGTTTGGTGGTTATTCATTCTTTGGGGTTGTGGACACTTTCTTTGGGACCTATTATGTAGTCAGTTTCTATAAAGCTTGCATGTATGCTTGGAAAAATGTGTGTTTTCCATTTGACACAGTGCTCCTTTCATGCTTGCTACATCCAGCTTATAATTGCCTTTTTAAATCTATATGTAACTGGTGCCTTCAGTGATTTTTTTTTTCACCCTCTGCCTTCAAGCATCTTGCTTTCCCACCCCTTATTGCTATCTTGGGTAGATTCAATACCTTTCTGGTCTCTTAGCAGCTTTGGAGAATGTGACAATTGCTTTTTTATGCTTGTAGATTTTCTATGTCTCCTTGTAATTCTGTTAATTTTTGCTTGATATATTTTGAGACTTTGTTGTTGTACTTATAGCTTCCGGATTTTTGTATCTTCTTGGTGAATTATTTTGTTTATCCTTGAGCATTGCTTTAGTTTGCTAAGACTGCCAATGCAAAAATACCAGAAATGTGTTGGTTTTTGTAGCAGTTTGATATTATTTATGAATTCCAAAAATGGATATTGGATTATGTTTGTAAACTGGTCTTTTCCTCTGGGTGTGATTAAATCATGATTAGGGCTTTGATTGGGCCATGTCAGTAGGACATTGAGTCCCCATCTCTTGGTGGGTAGGGACTCATGGAGAAAACTACAGGGAAAAGCAGAGAGTTTGAGTTTTGATATTGGAGCCCCATGTCTAAGCAGATATGTGAGGAAGGAGAGAAGGCTCCATTAGACATGGCAGAGGCCCCAGAAAGAGAGATGAGCCATTTGCCTGATAGTCTACAGCTAACCTTGTAGAGAGAGCAGAGCAGCTGAGCCCAGAGAGGAATGAGCCCCAGGAGAGAGATGAGACTTGTCTCACCCTACAGCTGACAGTGGAAGAAGCTGGGACCATGAAGTCTTTAGAGGAAGAGGAAGCCTGAACCCTTATAGACGTAGGCAGCTATCTTGACCCAACATGTGGCAACAGACTTTGCTGAGGGAAGTAACTTACACTTTATGGCCTGGTAACTCTAAGCCTCTACCCCAAATAAATACCCTTTATAAAAGCCAACAGATTTCTGGTATTTTGCATCAGCGCCCCTTAGGCTGACTAGTAGTTTTTATAAAGCGGATTTATTAGAATAAAAGGCTGTGAAATGTTCAAATCAAGGCATCATCAGAGACACTTTCTCAACAAAGCTTGGCTGTGGGCAAGGCAAAATGGCGGCTCTCTGTCTGGGTCTCTGCCTTCTCCTCCAGGTCACTTTCTTCCTGTGGGTGATCCAGCATGTGGCAGGGCTTGTCTCTTCAGCTTTGAGCTGCTCTGCGGGCCTAGCTGCTCAGGGGCCTTTTTCTGTGCCTTTGTGCTCTGCTAACTTAGAGCATTCACAGCCTGAGGCCTCTTGGACCTCTCTCAGCTTCACAGGGCTTCTTTGTCTTTCTTTACTGCAGGCTGTCCTCTCTCTCACATGGCAGGATCAAAATGGGGGCCGTCTTTCTCTGAGGATTTCTGCTCTCAGTTCTCAGTTTATGTAAGATTCCAGCAAGAGGGCAAGACCCAACCTGGGTCATGCCTCATTGATGCAGTCCAGTCAAAGGGTCCCACGCCCACAGGAATGAAGTAGTTCTAAGAACATGGTCTTCTGGGATTCTCAGAAGGACTTTAGACTGTCACAGGCATTAACCATCTTTTTCCCTAACAGTGAGTTTTGTCTTAAAGTCTATTTCTTCCTGATATCAATACCACTACTCCAGCTCTCTTTTAGTTAGTAGTTGCCTGGCATAGTTTAATCCATAAATTTACATTCAGCTTTTCTGTTTATATATGTTTTAGACATGTCTGGTAAAGAGCATATCACTGGATTTTAATATCACCCAAACAGAGGCTGTTTATGTCTTGACACGTGAGTGTAATCTGTATAATGTGCATTAATAAGGTAACTATAGTATAGATTTGTATTTATTACTATCAGCTTATTTCGTGCTTTCCATTTTCACTCCTTTTTTGACTTTATCAAATTTATCTGTTCTTGCTCCCTACCTCCCCCTCCCCATTGTTTTTGGAATGTTCTGGAATTTTAGTCTTTTGGGGCTCCTTGACAGTTTTCCAGCTCTCCTTGACCTAAGAACGTCTGAAGGTAAGCAGCAGTGTTTCCATTCTCTTTTCAGACAACACGGGCCCTCCCTTAGAACACATGCTGTTCTCTTCTTCCCATTGTTGCCTAATTCTTTAGTTCTAGTTTCTTCAAAAATCCTTCTCTCGTTGCTCATTATTATCATATTTTTAGTCATGTCAGTATTTACCTAGATTTATCAACTTACTTACTAATTGTCTATCTTTACTTTTGCTTCTTAAATCTCATTTTTTTTTCTTTCTAGGCCTAATTTCCTTCTTAATGAAGGCATGTTTAGTAGTTCTTTTATTAAGTGTGCCTTGGTAGAAAAATCTTTGTCTTTACCTCAACATTTCTTCAATTTATCCTCATTCTTTTTTTTTTTTTGGTCTTTATTTATTTTTTAATGTTACATTCAAAAAATATGAGGTCCACAAATACTCCCCACCCCCCTCACCCCACTCTTCCCCCCATAACAACAACCTCCTCAATCATCACGAGACATTCATTGCATTTGGTGAATATATCTCTGAGCGCTGCTGCACCTCATGGTCAATGGTCCACATCATAGCTCACACTCTCCCACAGTCCACCCAGTGGGCCATGGGAGGACATACAATGTCCAGTAACTGTCCCTGCAGCACCACCCAGGACAACTCCAAGTCCCGAAAACACCCCCACATCACATCTCTTCCTCCCATTCCCTACCCCCAGCAGCCACCATGGCCACTTTCTCCACACCAATACCACATTTTCCTCAATTACTAGTCACAATAGTTCATGAATAGAATATCAATCAGTCCACTCTAATCCATACTCTATTCCTTCATCCTGTGGACCTTAGAATGGTTGTGTACACTTTACATCTATATCAAGAGGGGACTTAGATTCCACATGGATGCTGGATGCAATTCTCCTTCTTTCAGTTGTAGGCACTCTTGGCTCCCTGGTGTGGTGGTTGACCTTCTTCACCTCCATGTTAGCTGAGTGGGGTAAGTCCAAAAAACCAGAGTGTAGGAGTTGCAAGTCTATTGAGGCTCAAGGCCTGGTTATCACATGGTCAGTCCAGAGACTCAGGTCCCCTGGTTATACATTAAATCCCAGCACCAACTACAGTTCTGGTAAAAGTAACAGGAGAGACTTGTGGACAAAGATCACATCTAAGTCCAGCTCCATCACACAGAAACACAAACTCCAAAGTAGGGCCAACTGACATGGCACTGAACTCCATCTGCCATGACCATAGAACCTGTAGGTCTCTGTAGCCCTCAGAAGAACCAATCCTGGCTCTTGAATGCTAATTATGCTTGACATAGTATTTTAGGTCACTGCTTATTTTCTATCTGCACTTTGAAGATATCATTTTATTGCCTCTGGCATCTGTTGTTGTTGATAAGAAATCTTGTATCCATCAGATCGTCCCTTTGTAGATAATCTGCCTTCTGCCCTTTGGTTGCCTTTAATATTTTCTCTCTGTTTTAGATGTTTCATATATGATATGCCTGGATGTGGATTTAATTTTATTTCATTTGCTCAGTTCTCCTTTTGCTTTTTTTTTGCAAAGTTCCATTTCTTTCCTAACTTCTGGCTAGTATTTCTCCCCAGGTGTTTCTTTTGAATCATGATAGCCCTCATTTTCACTGTTTGTTCCTATGAAAACCCTAATAGGCATTGCATCATCTCATTCTGGGTGCCATACTCAATGCCTCTATTTTTCTTCCTCCCCTAATTGTGCAGACACTGAGGGATCAACTGAGTACCTACTCTAAGTCTGGTAAAATTAAAAGAAAAAGAGGTAAATAGATTGCCAATTTGTTTTGCTAAGCAAGCACATTATAGAAGAAAACAAACAAAGCTTCTCTAACTTTGTTGGCATTTCAGCAACTAAAGGACATTTTAATACTGAAAAAAAAGTAGGTAGGGTATAAGCTCAAAAGAAAGTGCCATCAAATATTATAATTTAGCTTTATGAATAAAATGTTCATTTTTCCACTTTTCCCCTCATCTCTGCAAGGAGGACAGAAAACCTCATTGGGTCCAGGAAGCCCTGGGCAGGGTGATGTCTCGACGAACGTCCCTTCTCTGAGTTGGCGAGTTTGCCAAACAACTTATCAATTCTGTAGAATGAAGTGAGAGAATTGGGTGTTTCCAATGACGGACCCCAGCTTCACTGCTCTCCTCCTAGGAGGACCTTTCCTGTACAATACAGTACAAGGGACTCCAAAGGATGGTCCAGATTTTTGTCTGTTTTCATAGAATTTTGTTTGAAAATACCCCAAAATGTTCAAATAAGGCCCATTGCCCGGCCCTCCCTTCTTCGCCCTCTACGTTTTGATTGGAGTAGAACTGGACCTGGACATGAGCCAAGTTGCAGATCTCTTCTGTGGGAGAGACATGGAGTAGATGCTGATGTGAATGAAAGTTTAACGCCCTTGAACTGGCTCACTTGGCGTCACAGAACATTCTGGGCCGGTGCTCAGCCCCACGGTGGTGGGACGGCGCTCCGGGCCTGGCCATCCCTGGGTTAACCTGTTCCCAGCATTGGCGGAAAGCTGTTCAGTCACTTTGTTTTTGATGTGGTTTACCTTTCACTTCTCAGGAGGAAATTCATATCAACTAGAATCATTATTTTTCTTCCAAGACTTTCACCAGATCTTAGAGTTCTGGGAGTGAAAGGCTCATGTGTTGTTTTAGGGTTTTTTTTTTTTCATGCAACTTCCAGCTGCTAGAAGGAGTTTAGAATTAAGCAACCAGTCCCTGTTAGGGGTTCAAAAACATTCTTCAAAAGGGCTTCAGAGAAAAAGAAGGAAAAATTCACCAAGACCGTAAAATAATGTTTCATTGGGCTTGACTTTCAAATTATTGTTCCTCTGTGCTGCTATTTACAAAATGTACAAGCATTTTTAGTAATAAGGGGAATTCAAATTGTTGTAAATGCATAGGGTACTACTTGCCAGTCTTCATCTTTTTCTCTCCCGATGAAAGGGAACATTGAGAGAAAATTGTTTGATTTCTGAGTATCTGATGTTTGCACAGCTGTTTTGTCATCTGATTTTAAAGTTCCAGTATTTTCACTGAAAGTGTCAAAAGTTAAAACCTGAAATTAAGTCAAGAAGTGGGAGGTTTATGCCAAGTGCAAGTAAGAGGGTGAGAAGCTTCCCGGAAGGCAAGAGAAATGCCTCAGGGAGCTTGCAGTGCTTTTGGAAGCTGACAATATTCTTTGTAAAATAGCTTTGACTCTGCTCATTTTGTTTTTTTTTTAATGTCAACAGATTTATTTTAACCTTGTGTCTATGTTTGTTATCGAGGATGAAAGCTGTTATCCTCTCTACCTAGGTCAAACTGGGGTTGAGAATGCTTGTCTACAGAAATAGAGTAATGCTCCAAGTCAAGTGCTCCATGGAGTGTGTCAAGGGAATGAGCAGAGTTGCGAGCCAAACAGCCTAGGGATTAAAATGGGGGAAAATCCCTCTAATGTGGGAGAACCATTTAGCTGTGATCCTAATCTCCCTCATTTCTATCCCGATAGCTCTGATTAGCCTTTGGCTATGAAAACTCAAGGTAAACGTGTGTTTATGGGTATAAGTATGCATGTATATAGCGTGTCTACATACCTGCACACATGCATGTATGATGTTCTTCCTCATGACAGTGTCTATGAGGTTAATATGGTGTTTTGTTTTTAAAGGTTTATTTTTTATTTCTTTCTCTCCCCTCCCCCCTCCCCCCCCAGTTGTCTGCTCTCTGTGTACATTTGCTGTGTGTTCTTCTGTGTCTGCTTGTATTCTTATCAGTGGCACCCGGAATCTGTGTCTCTTTTTGTTGCTTCATCTTGCTGTGTCAGCTCTCCCTGTGTGTGGTGCTACCCTGGACAGGCTGCACATTTTTCGTGCAGGGCAGCTCTCCTTACAGGGTGTATTCCTTGTGTGTGGGGCTCCCCTATGCAGGGGACAACCCTGCATGGTACGGGACTCCTTGCACGCATCAGCACTGTGCATGAGCTAGCTCACCACATGGGTCAGGAGGCCCCTGGTTTGAACCCTGGACCTCCCATGTGGTAGGCAGACGCCCTATCAGTTGAGCCAAATCTGCTCCCCATAATGTGGTGTTGAATTGCTTTGCATGCTAGCTCGGGTACATTGTTCTTGTCCCACAAGGAATTTGTCTTGACTTTCTTTAGGGTTTGCAAACCTTTGTAGATATTTTGGAACCACGGCACCTTTATAATTGAGCCTTTAGTTATGATTCCCATTCCTGGTGTTCTGTGAACTTAGGTTGAATTCCTGCCTGGAACAGTGGCTGTGCTGTGGACTCATCATCTTAACTGGGGATGGTGGGAGTTGAACTACCGATCGTCAGCATCCCTCCCATTCAGCCCTGGAATCCAGTGATTCTCTCAATCATGTGACATTAATCCAGTCAGTGCCAACAGTAAAAGGTGGTGAACTCCAAGTCCAGTGGGTGGAGGTGATAGCTCTGAGCATTCCTCTGTAAACCAAACTGCAACAACCAGAGAGGAAGAGAAATTAAGGCTAACTGTGGGGCACTTAGGGTCAAGGATTTCCAAGTGGGGTTGGACACGTCGATAGGCTGGAATCCCAAGCTTGCCTTTCATTGCCAAGGAGCTCTTTCAGGGTTAAGAAATCATCTGAGAGCTCCAGTTAGCAACTCCCTCATAGAAACTCTGTATGATAATTGGTCCTCAAAAAAATTAAAAATTAAAAAAAAACAAAGCAAAACCTCTTGGTGTATTCAGCCAGAAGTGTCTATTAATTGTTTAGTTTTCCTTTCAAGTGGTTCTATGATTTCATCCTCATTAAGACTTCTAATTCTTGTCTGTCCTGGTCAAATAAAATGGAGCCCCTCCTACCAGCCCTTTGTCTGTCTCAAGACTGGGAAGTGGTGACTGATAAGATGGACAGTGTTGATGTGATGTTGGGTCCTACGTTCCTGTGAGGGGCTGCTACCTAAGGCCAGGGTCACTGCACTGTCTGCCCTGGGCCCTGACATTGTGCTGTGGGGCCAGCCTGCTGTGAATCTGCACTGGAGATGTCCTGGGCCCTGTGCTTGAGGGGTATCTCAGTCTCATACCCCCACCCCTGAGGGAAAATGGGAACCCAACTATGTACCTTAAAATCTAATTATAGCTGGATATTCATTCCAGTCATTGGCTTAGAGGTTACAACTTCTGATTCTGAGATTGTCAAAATGGGCTTGAGGGCCAACCATTCTCACAGCTGGGTTTTCCTACCAATCACCTTCTGCCAGCCCTGGGTGAGCCAAGCTGGGCATGCATTTGGAACCACCTGGATCACTCTGCCTTCGGTGGTTTGTCCAGCCCTTCTCACTCTTGTAGACTTCTTGATCCTGGTCCTGGTGTTGGATCCCACTGTTGATTGAATTTACTCTGTTAGTTTCCCTCCACCTCTTGCAAGACCAAGTGGGCAGTTGCTAACTCTTGGCATGATTCATCCTTGACACCTACCTGCTTCTACCTGACTTTGTTACCTATTTTCCTGCCTTGGCCACCCATCACACATGAGAAACCAGGTTGCTTTTTCTTTTTGCATGAGCTGGAGCTCAGTGGGGTGCAATGCAGGATGCAACTTTATTTCCCTCAGACTCACTGTCCAAGTCTCCTTTTGTACCCTTGTTCCAGGTCTTGTCAGGTTCTGAAGTTTTTCATTACCTCCATATACTTACTATCGGTCTAATGTCCAAGTACTGAGAAGTCCAAGTAAGTCTAATTTTAAAAATCCACTTTTGATCTTGTTTAAAGATTCTTTGTACCTTGAACCTGTCTTGGAATCGGAAACTCCTCTGCGGCCATGGCTGACTCCTTATTTCCCAGCCTTGCCCTTCCACTCCTCCTTCCCCACTCAGTTTGCCTCTGGTCTTTCAGGGCTGGAGTAGGAAGAGAGATTTTGGACAGCAAGGGCCATTCAAAGGCTAACCTGAGCAGTACACTGTGATTGGGTGTCGCAATCCCCTTTGTGATGTCCAAATGCTGGCTCTCTCTCATGGTCACATAGGAGGGTCCCTAAGCACTCTTGCTAGGGAACATCTCACTGTAGCTTCCATGACATGGCATGATGGCCCTGGTGCTTGGCTGCAGTAGCTTCCCCCTAGCCTCTTTGCCCTCTGGTTCACCTCCAGGCTCTTTCTGTCAGGGTTGGCTGACCCCTGGAATCCAGCCACCTTCCATGGGTCCCTGGACATAAGAGGATGCTCAGGAAGTCTTGCCTTGCCACTGGGGTGGAAGCTCAACATGCTCCCATCATGGCCTAGAGAGCCTCTCTGAGAAATTCCTACCTGGGAGCCAGGCACCCATCCCTGTACCCCACAATCCCAAACCATTGGGGGTACTTTGAGGTTCTGCATGTGGGTCTTTAGATGCTTTCCTCCCTCACCTTGAGACCTGTGCGTGTGTATGTGTCTGTGCAATTTCACCATCAGTCCTCCTTCCCTTCTCCAGGATGCAAGGAGGCAATGCACAACCTTCTGACAACGCTTCTCAAGGAACCCCTGGTCTCTAACCTCCCTTGGCCGGTATTTCAGGCTCTTCTTTCAGTGGACTGGAACCAACTGGTTACACCTCTTCCAAACTCTGCCATGTTTGGTGACCTCCCGTTGGTTATTTGCCATGGTGGGAGTATTTACACCACTTGGGAATTGCAAACCCTACAAATCGGTCCCTCACCTGGCCTCCAGCTGGCTCTTAACCTTGACCTGCACCCCTTGCCCCCATACCTACACTTGTGGTGGGAGGCAGAAAGTCTGGGACTGTGCTGTGGTTGTGGTTGTGGTGGGTGCTGTTTGGATCCCTCCCTACCGAGCTTGCATAAATGTGCATACTTTTGGAAAGTATGGACACCTAAGCTCCTTTGTTCTCAGCTTTGAGGCTTAGCTGATGGCAGGAAATGTCCCAACTTAACAGTTATGGATGTACATTTCTCCATGTTAGCACAGTACCTGGTATTTATTTGCACTATTAATACCACACAGTTTTAGAAAACACACCTGCTACCTGTCAGGAACCACAGTCTTGGCTTTATTGAAGAATGCAGGTGAATTTTGAAGAGAAGCTGCCCTCCCGTCCATGCAAGGGAAGGGCCAGGCACACCATCCTTGCTATGTGTAAAAGACATGGATCACCCTAGGTCAAAGGCTCCTTACTTCACTGAGAAGCTTAGTTGATTCTGGTCTGCTGAGATTTGCCTCAAAATACTCGAACAATTAATGATGTCAAATTTTTGCCAGATTGTTCTACACTTAGTGATCTCTAAATTCTTTCTCAGCTTGTACAGGTGTTGATCCCAAGGGTGTGCCCTAGTAGACATGCTGTACCCTGACCTCCCTCTCAGATTTGGCTTCTGGGGAACCCATTCCTGCAGGCTGCAAATCCTGTGCCCAGGCATGGGACTGTCTTTTCATGCCTGTCCATGCTTACTGGAAGGACCCACCTTCACATGACCCCAAACCATGAGAGATGTGACTCACTCCAGTGGATAAAGTATTTAAAATTCACATATCAACCCCCAGCACTTACTGGAACAACTTCTCCCTAATCACTGTACGTGACTATAGTTAACACTGACTGATGACTTACTGTGTTCCAAGAATTCTTGTAAGCACTGTAAATATACTACCTTATTTAATCTTCACAATAAACTTATAAGGCAGATATGGCTCTGGCATCCATTTTATAGATGTGCAAATGGAGGCACAGAGAGATTAGATAACTTGCCCAGGGCCACACATCTTGTCAGCTCAAAAGCTCTTCTCTACTCATAGTGCTCTGAACATGAGGTGGCATTGGATGAAACGGAGGGATGAGGCTGTCCTGGATATGTCCATCCTCCTTGTTATGATGAGCACCTGAAGTGTTTTCCAGGGCCCTGGTCCTCATCAGAGCAGCACTGTGGCCAGCAGTTTGGTGGCTGTAGGGAAAAAACCCATACCATTGAAGAGAGTAGCAACATTCTCCCCTGAAAACCTAATCAATTGGTGTCTGCTCAGATTTTCTATACAAGGGTTTCAATGCTTTCTGCTTTAGGGAGGATGACTTTTTTTTTTTTCAGCAAATGCAAACTGATGTGATTGAGTGGAGGATAGGTGGTGTGACTTCCAAGTCTGCTGCAGTGTTTGTCCATCACCGTGCCTGAAACACCAGTGTGAGGAGCCCTTTCTGGAAGGGTAACCACTTCCAGCTCAGGATGAAATGAAACAGCATTCTTGAACCTTCTTAGGAAGGCTGCTTTCATTGGGTGAGATTTTTCAGAAGTTAATTTAACATTTTAATATTTCAGGGATATCCAGTAAACTAAGGTAGTATCTGGAGATACTGGGGGCATTAAGGCAAATACTAGCTTTCCTTTATCCATATGTGTAGATTTTTGCCTTTGTGACAGATGCATTTGTTCTGTTGAGTCATCAGTCCAAGGATAACACCATTTGGCTTGCCATTAGATCTGATGAATGAGGCCTTTACCACCATCCAGACAAACAGAAGCAGCCTTGCTGGGTCAACTGGTCTATGATACTGTTGTTTCTATACAAAGATTAAGATGTGCTATCTATTGTAAAAACAGACCTCCCCCCCAACCTTTAGAGAAAGCCAGTATAGACAGTATAGAGTATAGACATATGGTCCTGGGGATTGCAAAACATGGTCAGATTTCACAGGGTGAGACCAGCAAAAAATTCTGGTATTAATAGCTTCTCTCCCAGCAAGAGAAAAAGAAAAATGCTGAATTAACCTTAAAATTGTACCTCATGAATGCTGCAAACTGAAAACCCAATGAAGTTTCAAGTTAAAAAAATAAAGAACCCCCTGTTCTCTGCTAGTATCAAGTCGTGTCTTTGAGAGTCTTCATTCCAGGAGGCTGACCCCCTGAGAGGGTGACACCCCTCCCCCCCCCCCCCGCCATTTTGCTGAGAAGCTCTTTCCCGTCTCTCTGTGATCACTCCCACAATCCCTGTGGTAGGTTGAGTTATGGACCCCAGAAGACGTGCTTTTAACCTTAATCCATTCCTGTGGGTGTGAACCCATTGTAAACGGGACCTCTTGAAGATGCATCGTCTTGCTGATGACTTGATTTTGGACTTGTAGTCTCAGAACCATGGGCTGATAAATACCCACTGGGGTGGGGTTGGCAGGGCCAGAGCCCAAGGTTGGGGATGGTATGACCAAGGTGCTTGTGCTGTAGCACCCCTGCGTGGACCCCAAAGCACTGTGCCGTGGACCCCAAAACACTGTGCCCTGTTCCCCAGGCAGCGGCAGCGCCCGGCCTCAGGCCTTACAGGGCTCCAGGCAGGTCCTAGAAAGGAGCGGGAGTTCCCGGTGCTCCCCTGGCAGGGGCCTGCTCTCTGGGATCCAGGTCTTCTCCCTCCCTGACCCCTTGTCTAGCTGGACCCCTGCCCGCCCCACCCCCTGACCTTGTCTCGGGTGGGGCTTGTCCCTGGATCTCCGCCAAGACCTTGCAGCTCTGGGCTGGGTGGCAGCACCCAGCTGTTTCAGGGATCCCAGGAGGGGCCCCCGGCTCCCTGGACTGTGTGGGCTTAGGGATGGGGAGGTTGGGGAGAGGAGCTGGGCAGGGATGCAGGGCTGAGACTCCTCATCAGCACAGCAAGGACGGGGTTGTGCCTTACCCTAGGAGCCGACCCTGTGTCTGCACTCTCCCGGCCCTGCATCTGCCTGGCCCTGCACCCGCCCAGCCCTGTGCCTCCTCCCGGGCAGCCTGCATCTTTCCATTCTCTTCTTCCCTGCTTACCCCTGCGCTGCAGGCCCCCTGTCCAGGGCAGCCGGGAAGGACCTCCGATGGAGAGTCATTGACCAGCGACAGGGGAACTGTGTGGTCCCAGTTCCCTGGCACCCACACTTCTTTCATGCAGGAGGGACAGACCGCCTGTCTGTGTGAACGTGCCAGCGCCCTCCCCTCCTGGGCTGATTCCTGCTTCCCTCCCCTGGATGCAGAGGTGAACTTGACAGTTAAGTGCTGTAAGCCAGGAGGGCTGGGGACTGGGGGCCACGAGGATCTCAGTGGCACTGATGGAGAGGAGCTAAATGCTTTGTAGAGGCAGCTCGGAGCTCACAGGCAGCTGGATGAACTTCATGGGTGGTATTGTTGGTTCATGGGCTGGAATAGAACTCCTCCTCTTTTCCAAGATGCACCTTTCCTGGGTCTCCAGCCTCCCCGCTCCCCTTGCCTTCTGCGAGCGCCTGGACTCTGGTTCTGGTGTTTTCTGCTAGCCTCCGGGGTCTCTTTTGCTGTCCTCCCCTGCCCATTGCCCTGCATCAGAGCCCAGCAGCAGCCTGCATCCTGGGCTCCTGCCACTGGCCGTTCCCCTCATGCTGCTGTCTGATGAATCTTCCCTAGCCTCTTTGGGAAATTGCATTCTCCAGATACTCAAGAACTTCAGCTGCTGTTTTCAGAATAAGGTTCAAGCTCCATAACCTGTAATTCTAGGGTCGCCCTGTGGTCGGGGGCTGGCCCGTTGCGGTCCACACGAGCCTTCACTGTCCCACCTGCCTCGGTTCCACGCCTTCTCCAACTTTTGCCATAGCCGGAACATCTGCCTGAGGGATTTGTCCAGCTTCTTACAACACCCCTGGCACCTCTACTGCTTTGCACAGCCTTCCTCGACCGCCTCTGGGATGGCAAAGATGATAAAAGACCTTTTCGTACTCCTTTCCAGTTTGCAGAGGGCTTTTACCACCTATTATCTCATTTAATTCTCCCACAAAAGCATAACTGCTCCATCTCTCCTTTACAGATGTGTCCTAGGCAACTGTATTGGTCAGCCAAAGGGGTGCTGATGCAAAGTACCAGAACTCGGTTGGCTTTGATAAAGGGTATTTATTTGGGGTAGACGCTTACAGTTACAAGGCCCTAAAGAGTTCAGCACAAGGTACCATAAAGAGGAACTTTCTCACCCATTCTGTTGGCAGGTGTTGAAGCAGGATGATTGCCGGTGCCTGTGAGGTTCCGCCTTCCCTTCCTTGGGCCCATCTCGGCTGTAGGCTGGGTGGCTCCCTTCTTTGTGGGCCTTTCACCAGCAAATTATCAGGCAAATGGCTCAGCATCAACACTGACAAAATTCTCTCTGCTTCTTCTGTATCTTTTTCTGTGTGTTTTCTTGAGTGAGTGTCCATTTTTATAGCCTACCAAGGAGGTGGGGACTCAACCCTGAGTTACACCCTACCCATTGAATCAAAGCCCTAATCCTAAAGTAATTTCATCCAAGACATCTCAGCTGAATCTAAAACCATCACAGGGTATCACGCCCAGAGGACCTGACCCATTTACAAACATAATCCCTCTTTTTGGCATTCTTAAATAATCTCAAACTGCCATAGCAACCGTATCGTGTTTCGTTGCCTCTTGTTTAAATTATTCTGGGTTTAAATAATTAAGTCTGTATTGCCCTCCTTTTGGTTGTCTGTGTAAATTCGTCCTCTTTTTCATGATCTTGTTTACATTCTACCACCCAAGGCTACATCCCTCTTTCATCCCCCCCCCCCGCCCCGAATTATTCAGTGTTTACTATCTGAGAGCTTAGTTGACTCTTATTTTATCATATATGACCTTATTCCAAATGTTAACTTTTTGTTTGCCACACACTTACTCTCTTTAAAGAACTTGTAGTTTCTCTGGGAGGAATCGACACACCTTGTAACTTTTGCATCTCTGTACAGAGTGCATTGTGCAGCATGGGTGCTGAGTGAAGGATTTGTTGAATGGCTAGCTGATGATGGAGTTCACGGAAGAAAACTCTTTATAGAAGCAATGAAAAGCTGTAAGGCCTGACCCTAACCCTAACCCTAACCCTAACCCTAACCCCTCCCCCGCCATGGCCTTTCTCCTGAGCTTGGCGACAAAATGCACGAGTGCAGGGATCCTAAAAGCCTTACTGGGTTGTGGTTTTACGATCATCCTGTTCTTTGTTCTCCAGCTCCTTTCCTGAGTTGACTAGGATCCGGCAGCATCATTTCTCTCCCCTTTGGTTTCTTAAAGTGAATTCACGTTTGGAGGAAGTACACACACCCCTTCGGGAAATAGTGTAACAGCCAAGGGCAGAAACCCAGAGAAAAGAGGGAGGGGTGCACGGTGGAAAGAGGTCTTTGCAAGGAAAAGCAACCAAGAGGGCCCTGCCCTAAAATGGATTTTCTTCCCTGAGTTCTAAATATACCTCATCAACTATGTGCAAAACCTCAGGAACAAGGTGCTTCATTGCACTCACCCAGCCGCTGAAGGAGGAAACCCCCACAGATGCTGAATTACAAGCATAAACAAAACAAAAGAAACAACAATAACAAAAAACTTTTATATATGTCACATCTCTGAGTGTCATTGAAAGGATTTACAAATACATTTAAAAATTTTTATTTATAAAATGTGTCCAGGAAAAATTAGGCAATCTTAGGCAATCTTATACTAGTCAAAACTCAGTGGAAATGGAAAAAGCAGATTTCAGTGCCCTTTGTGGCTAAATGCCATTCACCAAAGCCAATAAACGTAGAACGAGTTAAGGATGAGTTCGTGTTTCCTTAAAATTCCCCAACCTTAGAGAGCACAAGGAAACCTTCCTCTATTGGTATTCTGTAAGTATTTATTTTTTCTTTAAACAACAGAGCAGTATTGGAGAATAATGTAGAGAATTAAGAGTTTCAGGTATTTTTCTTTCTGCCTCTAATGCAAGCAAATTTTTCTTAGGGAGGCTGTTAACCTCTTCCTATCTTCCTCTCTGCACTATATTAAAAAAAAAATAAAGACATCTGCCCTTCTACAAGGGTCAAAGTCATGCTGAAAAATTGAATTTCATCTAAAAATGGTGACAATGTTTTAGGGACCCCTTGCCATATGATCTCTCTAGTAATGCAAATTGTTGTCATTATTGTGCTGGTAGATATTATCTCACCATTCAGAAATTTTACGTTTCTTATCTATGATATCGAGATGTGAATACATTGATTAATTAGCAGACACATGTTTTTTAAAAATAAAGATGCCTAAAGCAATGACACACATTTTATTAGAGAATAAATGATGCAGAAAATACAAAGTTTCCACATAGTGCCCTTCTCCCCAGTTTTCTCTATTATTAACACTTTGCATTAGTGTGGTACCTTTGTTACAATTGATGAAAGAATATTATTATAATTGTACTTTTATTTTTTATGTATTTGTTACTTTTTAATAAAAACTTCAAAAGCAATTATGCATTATTAACAATGTTTTAATCTTTTCTGCCCAGGGTTGTTAATTTGAAAGTATGAAACAGATTTCTTTGCAATGACCATTTTTGATACATTTATTATCTGTAAGACCTGACCACATGATTATATCACAACAAAACTCTATTTGAAAGCCAAATATTGATTCTAAAACATGCTTTGGGATTCTGTTCTCAAAGATAAATTTTATTTAGTGAAGTTTCTTAGACATACATAATGTTCTTTTAATTTGTGCCTTGCTTTTCGGTTGTCTGCTGTTATGAAGTGGCTAAATATTTGTTTCTCCAGTTGAACTTAGAAAAAAAAATCTCTGATAAATTTCTTTTAACAGAAAGGTCAGTGTAAAGTGGGAAAAAAGTGTATTTATAGTTGCTTTCCTTTTCTTGAGGTCACCCACCTTTCAGATATAACCTGTTTCCCTTTAAATATCTCATTTGCTGTTTGCTGCTAGGTGTTTTGTTCTGGTGGAAGCTGGTGGCCACAGTTTCAACTCTGAGATCAACCTAAAGGTTTTCACATCAAAAACGACATAGCTGAAGTGGTAGTTTGAGGTGTTTATGGACCCCAGGAAAGATCCTGTCCTTAGACCTACTCTGTTTCTGTGATGGGAGCCTATTGTATGTGGGGCCTTTTGATTAGATCATATCAGTTAAGCACCTTTTGATTAGGTTGCTTCAGTAGGGCATGATCCAGGGTGGGTGGGTGACTAAAGACAGAGACACACAGAAAAATCCAGAGGAGCAGAGTGAGAGAAACCCATGAAAGCAGGGAGCTGAAATGAACAGAACATGGGAGAGAGGAAGCTAAAACCTGGCAGCAACAAAACCCAGAAGAGAAGGGAGAGACCAGTAGATGCCTCCAGGTGCCGGTCTTTGGGGAGAAAGCATCCCCTGATGATGCCTTGATTTAGACACTTTCACAGCCTCAGAACTGTAATAAATCCTCATTGTCAAAACAACTAATTTCTAGTATATTGCATATAGCAGCTTTTGTACACGAAAACAGCTGAGAAGGAGAGAAAGAACCTGAAAGTTCACCTCAGTCCGACAGTGTCTTGGGCTTTACAGATTGGAGCACATAGGTGCAATGATGGCTGTGTCTGTTTTGCTCTCTTTATGAAAAGAGAATTGGAAGAAACATTAGGGATGGAAGTCTGATTTAGCGTTGTGGTGGTGAAAACATTGAGCCTACAAAAATGAAATGAAATGAAAGCAAACCAAATAACAACAAAAATAAAATTGGCAAAGTGGGCAGTCATGGCCTTACATGGACCAGACATGATTCATCGAGACTCTCTTGCTTTTCTTCCAGCAAAACTGTGCTTGTTTATTTTTGCAACATTTTTCTATGATGTCAAGTAAGAGGAGACTCTTTAGGGAATTCTATGAGATTGCCAGAATTGTTTCACTGCATTGTAAGTTATACTCACATTAGCAGCACAGTAATTCTCAAGAGAAAATGGATGGACACTCATACTAACAATGTCAGATTGAAGGAAGAAAACATTAAACAATATTTTGGGTTACCAATGAGTTCAGGAAGTACAAGTGCTTGTATGGAAGCAATATAGCAGCACCTAGGTGCCCCCTGCTCTTTGGCCCACCTTCATCAACCCTGAGAATGTGATGTAAGAGGTCATACTTCTAGCTTTGGAACTCCAGCTCCCTAGTGTTTGTCCTCCCCATAAATGACTAGCCACAGGGACAGAGCTTCTGGAGCACAGGCATGCCAGAGCTGGCTTCTAAGAGCTTACATCAGCCAACTGTGAGCATCTTTTCCCAGCTTCTAATTCAGGAATATCCCTTGGTCCTTTGAAATTGACCACAAGGGGAATATTTACTCCATGGAAATTGTCAATACTTCAAATCAGAGGTTGACTCCTGGAGAGCCAGTTTTTAAACATTTACCAGCATGCCATGTCTTCTGAGGCAAGGGTGTCCCACCTTCCTGCCAGAACTGACTTCACCCTTGTGGGCTTGTGCCCCGGCCTATTTTCTGCTTCCTCCCCAGATTAGACCATCACTGGTTTTTCTTTCTCTTCACTACCTCACTGGCTCCTTCTCTCCTGCCTGTAAACGCACTCACTTTTCTCATCCCTAACAAGCAAAGTAAACCAATAAGATAAAACCTTTTATGTTGGGTTATAGGTTCCTTGAGGGCAGGATTAACTCTTGTGCATTGTTGCATCACTAACTGCTAGCAATGACTGAAGCACAGTTGGCACCCAGTAAATGTTTGTTTGGATGGATAAATGGATCCATGAATGCCTTCCTTTTGAATTTCCACTCTCTTCTCTCTTTGCTGCTCAACTCCTTTCACAAATATCATCCCAACACCTGCTACTTAACCATTTGGAAACTGGCTAACTCCTACTCTGCTGATGCAATGACATCTTTAGAGGCCACAGAAAGCTTTTGACTTGCCAAATCCAATAGCCATTCTCAATAAGTGTGGTTGTTTGAATGATTTTCTCATGTTCATTAATGTCTCTGTAGATCAGGTCTTGTGAATTATTTCCTTCTTTCTGAATGTCCTTTCTGGGCTTCCATTACTTAGCTTTTTTCTAGCTTTTTCTTAATCCTCTGATTTCACCTTCTTGTGCTCTTGGCTGTTTTATCTTTCTCCTTCAGTCCCTCAAATTTTCAAGGTATGGTCCTCAGTCCTGTTCTTCCTGTATTCCTCCCCATAGACCACTTTTGAACACCTCAACCCTGCAACTTCTAATTAAGAAGGAAGAGTACTTTCAAAAATACTCTATTTTCAAAAAGCTCTGAAGCTATCTCTGATTCTCAGCCAACCTGTACTCCAGTGGCAGAGGGTCAAACAAGGGAATGGATAAGTTGGTATTGGTGATTATCTCTCCACTAGACTGTGAACTTGTGGGATGAAACCCATCAAGTGTTAATGCTTAGCTCAGTGATTGCACCTGGAAGGAACTCACTCAGTGCTCGTTGGATGGATGAATGTGTGGGTGGTTGGTTGAATGGATGGATGGATAGATGAAGGAGCTATTAGATGATGAATGGATATGAAGGACAGCTTGAGTTAAAATCTTGGAAGGAGAAAAATACTAGTGGAACTTCTCAACTCCAGAGGCAAGTTATTCAACATTTCTGACCTTTTACCCTGTGCTCACTGTAGATATAAAGATGAAGTCACTCTCCCTACAGCATACCAGTCCAGAGTATGCTCTTTCCTCTATTTCCTCTACCTTGCATGCTCTCCACGCCATCCCCATCCACTGAAATACCAACTTCTCATCACATACTGACTCTTCTGCAGAGGCACTACCATTACATGAAGCTAGATGGGACCATGCTGCCTCTTTTTTTACCTCTCTCAGGTCCCTCAACACCTTTAGCCTCTGATCGGTTATTTAACAAAAGTACAATCCCCCATCACACTGTCCTCCATCACCTCCTGTATGTAGACATCCAACACATGTATAGACAGAAATAGATCACTTACCTTAATAATAGTTATTTGTTTCCCAAGTCTTAGATTTTGTTTTGTAAGTTGGGAGATTTATGGTCTGAACTGATTTCAAGCAGATACTTTGAAAAAATTAGAACCAAAGAGTGTATTCAGCATGTGTGTTTGGGCATGGATGCAGATGATGAAAGATTTGAGAGTGATTCCTTTGAATACAGACACTGGATTGCAGAGGCTGCTTTTGCTCCTAGTGTCCAAAAATCCCAATTCCAAATAGTTCAATTAAGAAGGAAAATTCTTCCAATAAAACAAAGTCCTGAGATGAGGTGTCCTCAGGGTTGGTTGATTCTGCTCTTCATGACCCTAAGTAGAAACCCAGGGGCTTTCCTTCATTTTTCCCAGACATGGTTTGGTCCTGAGGCTGCCTTCTCTCAAGGTCTTGAGATGGCAGCTGCAGTTCCAAGTGTCACACAGACAGGACATTAACTTGTGCTTTTCTTCATCAGCCAAGAGACTTCATCCCAGAATCTTCTAGCTCACTTCCCCAAGTGTTAGACTGAGCAGCATTGTATCACATGCCCATTTCTTGCACACTTTGGGGTCTTTCTGAAGGGAGAAGAAGGTACTCTTGGTGCCCGCTGCTGTTCCTGCCTTTGGGGCTCTGTTTGAACAAAGGCTTCTCCTCAACTGGCTTATCCATGACTGTGACGAAGGCTGTGCCCATCCTGCCCCTGGCACTCCCAGTGGGCGTGGGGCCCCTTTCAGGAAAGGTGCTGCTGCTCACCCAAGGTCCAGGCTCTGGAGACAGTTCTCCTGAACGTCCCAGTAACTGACCTCAGTTTACAAAATCGTCTCTATTGCTCGTGCATGGTGGTCAGTTCATAGAGAATGACTCCCTTGTCCAGCATTTTTGGCAAGTGAGCATGTCACACATCCTTGACTCTAACACCACCTTGCATTTGTCCCTGTGGCACTGTCACAAACGCTGTCTTGTTTGACTTGCATCACTTTTCTACAAGTTAGGCTCTCTTATCCACAGTTTTAAGATGAGAAAACAGAGGCCAAGAGAGGCTCTCCTGGCTCCTGGTGGGTCAGTACAAACCTCCGTCTCCAAGTCCTGTGTCCCTTCTGCCACACCACGGCTGCTTTGGCGAATTAAGCTTATCCTTCAGGTGCTCAATGTGTTTTACCATTTTTGATGGGCATTTTCTAACATCACGTGCATTCACCTGCCTCTCAAAACACAGGGGAGGGAGCACACTTGAACCTGGGGAGGTGGGGGTGTGTGTACATGTGGCCAGTGGCAGGCCTGGGAAGGGGTCATCACTAGTTATGTGACTCCTGGGCTCCTGCTTTCCCCAGTTGCTGGCTCAGGGTGTCCCAGGGGCTGCTGAGCTGGGTGGAGCTGGCTGCTTCCCTACCAGAGTTCTCGAATGCTTGTATTCCTTGAGTTCTTAAGTCTGGTTTGCATAATTTTCTGACGTTTTGCTTTAATTGGGCCAGCTGTTGCCTCACGTGGCCGGTTATGTGCCTTCCTCTGGCAGAGCTTGTCTCTCCAGGCTTCATGACATCTTTTTGGATCCTCCGTGGCTTCTCAGCTGTGAATGGATAATTGGACTTGTCAGATAAATGCCCTCTGGATAAATGAAATATTAATAATGCTATAACACTAATTTTAAAAAATACATATCGTACACGTTTTTTAGAATCCTCTCTGGGCTTCATTCTTGTCTTTAAATCGGGTCCAACAATGTCACAATCATAAATCAAGTTATTCTTTCAGCATAATTTAGTAGAGGATTTGGCACAAAAACATACTATAGGATAACTTACTATGGGAAATCTTAGTCCCGTGCAGCCGTTGGAGACTAAACAGTATTTTAACCACTTGTCCATGGTAAGCATTTATGCAAGGAATAATTAATACTGGCTTTTGGCTTTAGAGAAAAAGAAAATTGGAAACACCTTCATTAAATCAGGATTTGTGCAGCCCCTCAAAGAATGATCTAGTGCGCCGTTAGCCTCCCCATTCCTGCCGAATAGCGTGGCACCGAATAGGGAAAACAGGGTGGAAAAGCAACAAACTGTTGTGAAGAAAACACTTCGAAGAATATGTTTAGGATTAGACAGTTATTTTTATTTAGGTTTTTATCGGGTTATAAAGACAAATATTCTTGGTTTTGAAGTTTTGGAAAATACACAAAACTATTAAGAAGAAAATGAGAATCCCCCATAACTCACACGAGCAGCCCAGGGACCACTCCTGCCAGTGTTTTGCTGCCGTTCTTTCGAATTGTCCTCCTACTCTTTCCCTCTATTCTCTTTCCTTTCATCTGTCTATATTTTTCTTTTTTGTAGTATTGGAATCCTATTACGTGTGCGGTTCTGTATCCTGATATTCCCCCCAAATTAGTATGTTTTATGTATTTTCCTAATCATAATAAGCACTGCTGCGACTGTGGGGCAGTTTGGCTTGAATGTGCCTAAGCAGAGGCACGGAGGCTGTAGGTGGAGCTGGCCGGGCGTGGTCACTGAGTGGGAGGGTGAGCTGACCCTGGAACTATTTATAAATGATTTTATTCTTCCCATTACAAATATTGATTTTGATGCAATACTTAAAAAACTTTTCTAATTTCAAAATATTTCCAACTGAAACAGTTGCCATTCAGAATTTGTTACGTTGTAAGGCTTCTATTAAATATAACAGTATGGGATTGAATATTTCACTTGGAAAGCTGCAAGTACAGAAATTCCTGTATATCCAAAAAAAAAAGGAGAGCGTGAGATTGGATTTGGGTTAGAGCTGCGTAACTGCGTCACCGGACCTATTCTGAGAAAGATTTAAAGGTGTATTTTTAGTTTTGTAGTATTCTCATCTTTCAAAAGTATCCTCGGAGCATCTGCAAATTTAGAAGAATTGTTTCTTCTCCTGAGCCTGAAACAGTGGTTTTATTACAGTTCTCAGGATGTTTTATAAACATCTCTGTTCTTTGTTTTGAGCAGAGAAAAGTGCTAAAAGAACAATCTGGGGAAATCATTATTACTTAAGGTAGGGGCTGGGAGGAAAGGAAAACATTTTCAAAATATTTTTCTTTGCAAAAGTGTACATGTGCTTCAGCACGCCAGTTCAGCCTTGACCTGTACTTCTTTCCTAATTTTTGCTGCATAATGCTGAGAGGAGTAGAATGTCGACATCCCTCCCCTCCTTTTCTTTCCTAAGGAAAGGGTTTTTAATTCTTTCCCCCTTTAGAATACCAGTTAATAATGTGTAAGAAATGGATTTGCGGCTAAATGCCTTGGTATTGATATTTGGAAAAAAATAAGGTATATTTTGATTTCTTTTCAGGTTCTTCTAAGATCTTTGGAGGCCCAAAAAAAGCCCCGTGGTCCAAAAGCAAAACAAATGACTCACAGAGAAAAAGATGGCGGAACCAAGGGCAGTTAAAGGTAAAACAGAAGACAATGGATCCTACCCCTGCTGGTCAATGATGTTCAAAATATGTGAATATATAAATATGTTGTATCTTTAGTATTTGGATATTTGTGGTCTCAAGCCTTGAAACCCCATTTCTTGAGTCCTTTGCTGGACTCTGAGAGATTGTGTTCGCTCCACATGATCCCACTGAAGTGCTCTTCTGAGTAAAATGACCCTCTCCCCAGAACTGGCCCTGTTCTGGCTCCCAACACCATACGGTTTTTAAAAATTACCGATTTATAAAGACTGTAGTCATCGTAGCACTTCCTTTCTTTATTGGCTTCTATTCCCTTCTGCCTCTTCCAGAAGGATGGCAGAGCTGTGCTTCTGTGATACCTCTGTTTTACTATCATGCTACTCATTTTGGTTTATAGCTATTTTATAGTTATTTTTACCTGAATTCAATTCAAACCTCATTTCAAGGGCCACACACAGGGACGGCAGCTCTACATTCATCAACCATGCATTACAAAGGGAAACAAAAGGTTGGATGATTTCAACACTTTATTTCCAAAACATGTCCCTTAGCTAGTTCCTCAGGACAGTCAGATTTCTCTTAGAAAACATTCCAGGGGTTGGTAGAGTTATGGTGGGGTCCACATAAGCTGAAAGACTCTCTCCTTTGCCAAAATTAAGCCAGCAGTGCTTAGTAAAAGGATCTCTTTTCTGAGAAGGACCTGCCACTTGCAGACCTGTACCTGGGAGGTGCCTCGAGCAGGGTAGGTGTCTGGTTTTTGAGGCCATGCTCCTTCAGTGGCCTCCAATCTTCAGTTAAAAAAATCAAAAAGGAGGAAGTCCCCCATAGACGTATTTTTATTCATTTGGGAAGATGACACATAGTGCCGAAAAACTTCAATTTCTTATTTTCAGAAAAAATGTAAAAGGCCATTGGATAGCTCATACTTTCTCCCACCGCTCCCTGCCCGTCCTGCTTCCCTGGGGTGAGTTGGCACCAGGTTGGGACCAGGGTGAAGAAAACGAGGCACAATATTTCAAGAGGCACTCTCTCTCAGGGTCCAACCTTGCATGGGCATGAGCCTGAGAAAGAGTACCTCCTTAAATTGTGCGCCTGGGGTGCCCTGCTGGCCTCCCTCTAGGGCTGCCCGCCCTGTGCTCCCCTGAGGAGACCACTGCCCACATCACAGAGCTGGGTGCTGGCAGGGAGCCGGCCTCCCCAGTTTTAGGTGGGGTTTTGCTGGGCAAAGACTCATGTGCACAACACCCCCTCACCTGGAACGGGTGCCTAGTGACCAGCTCGCTCAATGAATGGGTTCATTGTAATGAGTTTGCTTAGAGCCACATTACTTAAAATGTCTTCACTTAATGACTGGTTAGCTTCAAATTTGAAATTCCCTTATTAAGGGCATGTGTAGGCCATTGACAAAGGGCCCTTATGAAAATTAGTAAAAAGTAATTTTCAAAGCTGCAACATTTTGCACACTATCAGAATCATCCCTTTGGAATATTTTTGCTTTCTTAATAATGATCGCTACTTATTAAGTGCTTACTATATACCTAGCACTGCACAAGGTTTCTGAGGGATAACTTATTTTAACCCTCACCAAAGTCCGATGGTATGGACAGGGGAGCTGGTCAAACTGGTTTAAGTCAGGTACTAACCAGTTAGAATAAAGGCTGGCCGAATTTCCATTCACACTTGCATGAATCTCTGACGCTGACTTGGAGTCGATAGTATTATCCCCATTTTACAGATGTGGCATTAACGCTCCCAGAGGACAATCTGTCCTTGTGTAGGTCTCCAAGGGGGAAAATGGCAGGTCCTGGTTCCATCCTAGACACGGGTTCCTCTCACCTCACTCCAATCCACCACGACCCTGGACTTGAGCGACGAGAGCCCTGCCCTGGTTGCCATGCCTGCTGGAGCCTGCTCTTGCCCTCTCCAACTGCACCCATACCCCATGCCATTGAGCCTCTTGAAGGCAAAAAAGGCCTCTTTCCCAGGGTACAGCCCCTCCAGGGCATCATTGTCTGTGCTCCCCTGGGTGCTGAGGGGCAGCATGACCTGGGGTGTCCCCATGTCTGTGGGGAAACCCCCCACATCCACGACAAAACTAGGTTTGGGAAGAGAAGAGAGGTAAGCGTTGCAGGCTGCAGACTTCCATTTATGTCCTCTTGCCCCAGCCCTCTTCTCTTAACCGTTTTGCAATACTGACTCCCTAATTACAAAATATTTCCTTTGCTTTTCGTGCTTTGTGCCAGTCCACACTTGATGCAATTATTGCTAAAGTAACCCAAGTCAAGTATTTGTTTCTATTTAGTAAGACGTTGGCACTTTGAAAACGAGAACGAAGAAGGGCAACCAGTACGATGCTGTTGAATGCCAATGCTTTTTATTTTTCAAGCTACCCAATAATAAAATAATGCTGGATGCTGAAACACAAAATTATAAACATATGCATTACCCAGTGAATTTACTGTGAAAAGCAAATATTAAAGACAACTTAGATACAAGTTCTGCAAGGGTTCAAAGGCAGGTAAAATAGAAAGTAAGACTCCCAGAGCGATGTCAAGCCGCCACATCATTCATCAATTACTGAATATTTGATAAATGTGTATTTAAAAAGTAAAATTGAGAAATGAAATTAGAAGTATCCCAATACATAAAATGCCTCCCAAAAGGTAAAAAACACCAGGGCTCCCAAACGACTGCAGAAATACTCAGAGATTGGCGGTGGCTGAACCTGCATTTTCTCGGTCTTTGAGGGTATTGATTTTTTAACTGAGAGGGTTGGAGGGAGGACAGTACCACTCACAGTGAAGGCTTAATAAATCTCTTTGGTTGATGATGATCCTGGTGGCGGTGGTTTAAGAAGGTCATTTGCTTTGGCCTCTAATCTGGGAGAGATGGGAGGAATTTTTGTCCTCTCCTCACCTACCTTTCTGCCAATCCACCCTGCCCTCATTCTCCCATGTTCAGCAACCCCCAGCGTGGTGGCACCTCCTTGGCCACCTGCTTGAATCAGCCCTCTCCTCCTCTGTGTGACTCAGGACTGACCTCTTTGTAACTGCATGAATTGTTTCCCCATTTTGATCTCTCAAGCATAAGGACTGTGGATAGGGACTGTGTAATGTCTGGAATCGATGTATTTCCTTCCCTGTTTGTATTATACATCGAAAGTATACCCCAAGCTTTCCCGTACAAGCCAGGAGACACCAACGATTGCTTATTAAGTTTATAGCTCAGTCACAAGCTGAGTGGCTGCTGTAATCTTTCTGATGTTTCTGTGGCCTTGAGACATGGGAAGGGATGTCCAGAATGCCGAATCCATTTCAATATTAGGAATCTCCAGAAGGTTGAAAGTGTCCATCCTGTGAAGTGAGAATTCCGCTGCTTCTGGGAAGGGCTCTGAGACTCCCACAGAGTCTTCTCATAGAGGGTTTCTTGGTTCCCCTCCAGCTTCCAAAGCCTGAGAGTTGCTTATTTTGTGGGTAGGATCAAGGTTTGCGATCATGCATCTTAGCTGGATGGAAACAGTATGTATGTGGGTTGGAGCAGAGTTAGATAGTCTCCTTTGAAATTCCTGTTTGAGTCTCTTTTATCTCTCTGGATGGAAAGGTTTAAGGGAAATCTTGGTAACCTGATTAGTCAGGGCATGGAGTATGTATCAGTTATCGATTGCCACAAAAATGCTGTGTAACAAACACCCCAAATCTCAGTGGCTTAGACCATAAGCACTTAATAGTCCATGAGCCTGTGGGTTAGCCTGTCAAGCTGGCTGTGGCTGGGTGGTCATGGTCTTGCTGGGCGGTCATGGTCTTGCTGGGCCCACTCACATTTCTGGGGTTTCAGCTGTCAGATGATCCAGGGTAGACTTGGCCAGGCAATTGGAGTGCCTTGGCTCAGCTCCATGGGCCTCTCATCCTCCCACTTGCTGGCCTGGGCATGTTCCCATGGTGGTGGAAAGTTACAGGAATATAAGTAGAAACACATCAAGCCTTTTGAGACTTAGGCTTGGAAGTGGCATGTTGAATGTCTGCCACATTCTACTGGCTGGAGCTCACATGAACAGCCCAAATCCAAGAGGTGGGGAAACAGCTCCCACCTCTTTAGGGAGAGGAACTGCAGTGTCACATGGCAAAAGCATAGATACACGGGAGAGTGGAGAACTGGGGCCATCTTTTCATCTATAGCAGTGTGACAATAAAACAAAAGCCACTTAGTCTCTCTCCTCTCTATGTATCTAAAATACCTACAGGGTGTTTCAATTGTACGTGTAATAAATACTCCAAAACCTAGTAGCCTTTAAACAACAACCAGTTTATTATTGCTCATGGCTCCATGGTTGGTTGGACTCATCTGGACAGTGTTGCTTTGTGGATGTCAGCAGTGACTGTGTTATCTGGGCAATAGCTTGTCTGAAGCGTCCAACACGGTCCCTAGCAGGGTGCTGGCTGTCTGCTGGGAACACAGGCTGGGCTGTCCCTGGAGCAACTCAGTTCTCTGCCATAACCTTCTGCTTTTCAGGACATGGTGACTCGGTTCCAAGCTTCAGGAAGGGGAAGTGTTTAGCTTTCTGGCTGCTAAGATGAATACTATACAATGGGTTGGCTAAAACAATGGGTTTTAAGGGTAGGAGAAGTCCGAAGTCTAGATGTTAGCAAGCCCATGTTTTCTCCCTGAGGACTGCTGGCAATCCTTGGGAGCTTGGCTTTCCTGTCACATGGCCGTCCCCAGGGCAAGGTCTTCTCCTTTCTCTTCCAGGTTCTATGGACTTCCAACTTCTGCTCCTCTGCATGGCTTTGTCTTCATAAAGTCTCCAGAAATGGGATTAAGACCCAACCTCATTCAGTTGGCCACACCATAACTAAAAATCCCATCTTTACAAGGTCCTGTAAAGACCTTACCATGGATTCACACCCTCAGGCAGAGATGGAGATTAAGAACACATCTCCTTCTGGGGTCTATTACCCAACCTACCACAGGAAGCTTCTGGACTTCTTAAGACCTGGGCTCGGGACTCCCAGAACACCCCTTCTGCCTTGTTCTCATGGTCAGAGGTAGTTACGGGTCAGTCCAGATTCAAGGGAAGCAGGATGAATTCCTACTCTTGATGCCCCCACAGCAGGAGGGGAGGAAGTGGGTGGGGCGAGCTACCCAGAGGGTCCACCCAAACGCCTAGGCTGAACAAACATTTATTCCTAAGAGGGGTCCCACATTCAATGTTGCCAGTTCCTTTCATTAGGAAGGCTCATGGATGAACCTGCTCTGGCTTACTGTCCCCAAGAGCAGAGGAGTGTGTCCCTGGGGTGACTGTTGGCTTCCCGGGAGGCTATCTGGGGGAGCAGAAAGATTCCTATGCCCAAGGAGCTCATCCCAAAGATACCTCTACCCAGGCCCCGTCCCCTCCCAGGCCCGGCTCTCATTAGTGTGCTGAGAGCGTGGATTGCCTTCAACTGTTCCCCAGTTTGACTTCAATACAGCTCTTCATTCCTTTTGAAATTTTAGTAACCATGATCCCCCAAAGGGCCTTGCATTAGGCCTTGAAAAAATTTGCATACTTTCCAAGACCTAGAAATGTGGCTATGGTAAAAAGTCATGCTAGGCTTCCAAGTTTGTCATCGCCTCTGCCAGCCAAGCTCCCCTGGTGTGTGGAGGGTCCCAGGAGCCTTATAGGGGGCCAGGCACTGAGCCGTGCACCTGGAGGGGAGCCGAGCTGCATCGGAGCGGAGGCGTTTGTGCCATGAGAGTCGGGAACGGCAGAATCCAAGCGCCATCAGGACTCCTGTGCGTGCTTCAGGCTGTGCCTGGAAGTCTGTGCTCTAGAGCAGGCTTGAAGGGCAGCTTGTGCACCTCTGGTTCTCTCATCAAGCCGTTTGTTTTTCTCTCTTGGTTTGCTACTGCTAAGAGACATTTCAGGGACAGATGCAGGTCATTATCTATCCTGCCATAACCCACCGAATGGACTAGGAGAGAGCGTAAACTTCAATGTAAACTATAATCCATGCTGTGTAGCAGTGCTCCAAAATGTGTTCATCATTGCAATGAATGTGCCACACTAATGAAAGAAGTTATCGATGTGGGAGGAGTGGGGGGTGTGGGGAGTGAGGTATATGGGAACCTCTTATATTTTTCAATGTAACATTTTGTGTGATCTAAGGAAAAAAAGATTAAAAAAAGAGCCATTGGCCAGCTTTACAAAGGCGAAGACAACACCAAATGATAGTCGAAAAAAGAAAGTGATCGCACTTAAACATGTAAGCTAGAAAAGGCATTTTTGGTGCCGGAACACAGCTGGTGGATGAGAGCCTGGGTGGGGGTGGTTCCCAGAGCCCGGAGCCCTGGAGGAAGGCCTCCCCATGATGACCGATGGGAGGGGTCACCATGGGACCCAGCTGCAGAGAACCGAGGCCAGCAGGGAGGGGGCTTGATGGGCAGTGATGGTGGCAGGAGGGTGTTGGGAAGAAATACCCCAACCCCAAGTCCTCTTGCCCCAAACTTGGCAGCTGCCCAGAGTCTGGTCTGTAGAGCAGGGGTGGTGATGGGCGCTGGAGGTGCGGGGAGGCAGCACAGGGCAGGGTGGGGAGGGGGTCTGGTCTGGGGAAGGGACAGAAAGAGAATGGCCAGAGATGTCACTTATCATTCTAATAGAGGAATAGTTGCAAGATATATTTATTTCCTGGAGGATGGGCACTCTTAAATTTAATTCATTAAAAAAATTTAATTTAACAAAGAATCTTCAAAATACAGGCCAACGCCTGCTAAATTATGCCTGAACAAAATTCTGATGTGTCTTGGAGTCAGACAGAGTGCACTGGTTCTGTTGCTTATTAACTAGGGACAAATCAACCCTGCCCAAGCCTCGATGTCCTCCATGTCTGGACATGGGAATGACAATCTCTCAGAGTCATGTTCAGGATTCAGTGAGAAACCTGCTATGGGAGCCCTTAGCCCAGGGGCTGGCCCAGAGCCCTCAGTGAATGGTAGCCATCCTTTTTAGCTCATTTTATTAAAAAAATTTTTTTCATTGTTTTCTTTTTTTTTGAAGATACATAGATCACAAAAAATGTTACATTAGAAAATATACCGCCCCCCCATACTCCTCGCACATCGACAACTTCTTTCATCGTTGTGGCACATTCATTGCATTTGGTGAATACATTTTGGAGCTCTGCTGCACCACGTGGATTATAGTTTACATTGTACTTTACACTCTCTCCCAGTACTTTCAGTGGGTTATGGCAGGATATATAAATAATGTCCAGCATCTGTCCCTGCACTATCACCGAGGACAACTCCAAGTCCCAAAAATGCCCCCACATCTCATCTCTTCTTCCCTCTCCCTGCCCTCAGCAACTACATGCTCTCTATTAAGACTCTAATTAAGAAGCTTCAAACAATAGGTAGATGGGCATTGGCGTTTGGTAGGAATGTTGAAAGTCCCATTTTTCCTAGTCTAATAGAAAAAGGACTCATTTTGGTTCTCTCTTTAAGTGAACAAGTGAACTTACAGATGCTGCCTTTGTAAAATGATGGGTGTGAAATGCAGATGATGTGTGTCAGCTTGAGACAAGGAGGGGCTCGGATTCCCCTTGGCTCATGACATGGGGTTCTGTAGGGGCTACAAGTAAGGGACATTCCCAACAGTTGGGAACTGGGGAGCAGTTCTCCAGGCACATCATTGACCGAACACACCTAAGGGTTGTTATTGGGAAGACACAATTAATGCAACAGTGATTTTTTTTTACTATTACCAGTTGTCTTCAGTCCTAGTGGAAAAGAGAACACAGAAATGTGGTTGTTTATTATTGTGTTGTCCCTTTTTGTCTTCTAGCTGCTGCCTCAGGTTCTAAACGGCTGGTAAATGAGTTGGTCTGTTGAAGGACATGATTCAGACTGTCCCGGACCCAGCAGCTCATATCCAGGTAAATTCCTCCTGGACTGGATTTCTAAGGATGACACGACGCCTCCATTAATGCAGGGGTCAGCAATCTCTGACCTGTGGGCCACATCCTGCCCGTCACCTGTTTGTGGATAGCCCATGAGCTAAGAATGGTTTTCACATTTTGCAATGGTTGAAAAAAATTCAAAAGAAGAGTACTATTTCATGACAGATAAAAATGACATGAAATTCAAATTTCAGTGTCTAATAAAAGTTTTACTGGACCATGGCCGTGCGCATTTGTTCCCATGTTGTCTAGTGCTGCTTCTCCACTATAATGGGCAGAGTTCAGTAGTGCAACCAAGATGTGAGGGCCTGCAAAGCTGAAAATATTTCCTTTCAGACTGTTTGCAGAAAAAGTTTGCTGACCCCTAAGTTAATGTAAAAAACCATAACCAAATTCTTCTGTCTTAAATCCATCTCCTTTCCACTCACCTGGAATTGCCTAGGAAGAGACCAGAAGATAAGTGGTTGGGTTTCCAATGTTCAGACTCTGGTTTTCTGGGCAAGCCAGCATTTCAACAGCTCGTCCCCTCACTTACAAATGCTTGACAGTGGCTCTCGAGGTGAGAGAATAAGGAAGTAGGACTTTGTGCCAAGGCAAGTCCATGGAATGAATCTGACCCATTTGTTTCAGTACTACCCATACATGCAGGTTAAAGCCATAGAGTAGAAATGAAATGATGGTTTCAATATATTTGAAACAAATAAAAGTTACAGAAAAAACTGGGGCTTGAGCTACCTTCTTCCTATATGCTCGTGACACCTGTATTATTTAGTTCAGTTATCTACACTGCTATTGATGGCCAGTTCTTCACTTTCCCCATATAAGGTTGTTTTCCTGAAGTGTGTTGGTATGCTTTACCAACTTGTCTTCTTTGCCTAAAATATTTATTGAAAATGCAACTGTGCTTTTATAATTGAAAGGAAGTTTTATGGTACAGAAAAATTTACCTTTTTTTTAACTAAAATCTAAAATGCCTTCCAAAATCGCATGCACACACATATACATTTCAAAAGGAATACATTTGGGGAGGTTTTATGTGCAAATCACATCACATATTTGATTTATTTGAAAATAGAATTAGAAATATGAATTTAACTGGATTCTTTGAGCTTTGTGGATGCTCCTGAAGTTTCAGAAATCGCGGTACCTCTAAGGATGCTGGGGATTCTGAATTGACCTAGAGTCCTCATAATTTGATTTCTGTGTAATATTTTATTGGGGTATAATATTTTATTGTGGTATGACAGTAATGTCTACAGAAATGCAAGGGGGAAATCTCTTGTGGATGTGATAAGGTTTTTTCAGAATGTTTGGAATCAATTTAAGTGGGCCCATGTCACATATAGATGGTGGAAGAACTTTTTCTTTTAGTCTTGCTGACTATTAAGCTGTATGATGCAAGTAAAAGCATATGGGGAAGTTGACATAGCAAATATCTTCAGTAGCCCAGAACATGATGGTCAACAACTGAAGTTCACTTTGATCGGCATCTTTTCCTAACCAACCAGAGGGAAAAGATGAGGTTGGCAAGAAGTTATTGCAGATTTTTAAAATTTGATTCATTAAGCAAGTGGTCTCCCACAAATCCTAGGAACATGGTTTCTGAAATGGTGTGTTATTGGACATGGTCTGTGTTTGATCTAGGAATGAACGATGGTTTCAACTCTGATTTATCTTATTCTCATCATATTGGTTGATATAAATCTAAAGTGAAGGGTAATTTTGAAAAATGGTGATCCTGAGAGTTTTTAAAAATAAATACCAACTCAAATTGCTCTGAATTTTTGAAGATGAACTGGCAAATCGGAATTGCAGTTACTAATAGCTGAGGTTGGCTCTGAGGTAGAGAAAATATTAAAGACATTTGTTTCTTTAATGAACCTATAAAATTACACCTATTGGAATTTGAATATTTTTTTTCTGGACTTTTTTGTATATAAACTTCTTGACAAGTGTGCCAGGAAAATAGATTTTCTTTCACTGTTCCCTTAAAATGCCCGATTTGGGGAGTTTATTCAATAAAATTTTACATGCTGAGATGTTTCTGACTCTGTGCTGAGGACTGCAGATTTTATTTCTGGGAGAGGAAGTTCTTATAAATGCACATGAATGATTCCACTTGACATGATAATGTAAATAGTTGAAGATCTTGTCTTTGGCTCATTGCTACTGAAAGGCTTTTGTCATCTGAAAAGGACTTAAATTTACCACTGAAGCGATTTAACACTGCAGGTGTACAAACTGACACACCTGCTCAGAAAGACTACCTGTCCTTCAGTTAGTTTCCATAGACTGTCTGGAAGAGAGAAACAAACTTTTCATTTTCATGAAATTCATTTTGCATAATTTACTACAGTTCCTTTTTGTTGAAACTAGTGGCTTTTCTCCTTTGAAGGAGCTGGAAGTAATTAAAAACAGGAGGTATGGTTAATAACTGTAGAATACAAAATGTTCTTGACTTAAATAATCCGTATGAATAATTGTGGCAGATCATTTTAAAAATAAAATGAAAAAAAAATAAGCAGACCATTCATTTTATTTTAGCATATTTTCTGTTGGTGACACTAGTAACATTCATTTAGGCACATTTTGACTTGTCTTTGACGACCCTTCCAATGTTTTCTTATAAAAGAAAGTATAGTAGTATGGCAAAGGCATATGCTTCTAGCATCGTAGGTCCACATGACTACATGTTCGCACCGTAAAATGGAAAGTCTGTCACAGCCGAAGATGGGCTGGACTGTTATCCTCAGTAGCAAAATGGTAGCAAATCCATTTTACTTGATCCTGCACATGTTTCTTTCTTTCTCTCATTTTAATTCTGAGAAAGGGGATTTCAATGTACGTGACTGCATTTTCGAGCAAGAGTTCTGTCTTCCCAATATTGCCATTTCCTAATATTTGATGAAGAGGATTAGCATGTTAATAAAGTTTGCAACTTTCAGGAGACATCTGATCAGTGTATTTAGTAATAGTTCTCTTTGCTGTTCACCAGCTACCCATAGAGTAACACACGTGTCAGAGCTGATGGGGTGAGGACTACTCTGAGAGTGGAGGGTCTGACAGTTCTGCTGTGTGTAACCTGGAGATGCTACTGGTTTTGAAAACTCTTTGAGCCTCGTGTTCTTATCTAGGTTAGTGTCATGGATAAGAGCGTGGGCTCTGGAGTCAGGCAACTTGATTCAAATCCTGCTAAGGAATGGAAGCCCCCATTTGCTTGGGTTATGTGAGGAGTCAATGGATTAGTCCATGGGAAGCACCTAGACCCCATTAAGTGTGGAATTATTATAATTCCTATGATCTATGAAATGAGGATAATGGTCCCTGCCTTAAAGATACAATATTTCTGCATCTCTGAAATATACATGGAGCAACATGGGTACATCTTAAACATTGGGCTGAGTGGGAAAAAATTTAAATCATCATGAGCTCTGTATAGCACAGTGCCCCTTACCTACCTGAAAATGTAAACACTTCCCAAACGGCATTGTCTAATTTTTACGGATGCATATATCTCTAAAACATCATGGATGGGTTCATGGCAGAGGTCACATGTACCCAAACAACTGGGACATGGTGTGGCAGGCAGTGAGGGATGCCAGCGAAGGGCTCTGGGAGCCGCTGTCCAAGAGGCTTGACAGGGGTCAAAGGAAGGTTGCCTCCAGTCTGCACCTTGATCTGATCCATTTGGCTCACCCATCACTGCCTGGCTCACCCATCACCTCCCACCTCACTAGTCACCTCCCACCTCACTGTCACCTCCCACTTCACCCATCACTGCCCACCTCATTCATCACCTCCTACCTCATCCATCACTTCCCAGGTCACCCATCATCTCTTGGCTCACCTATCATCTCCTAGCTCACCCATCACCTTTGGCTCACTCATCACCTCCTAGCTCACCCACCATCTCCCACTTAACTGATCACCTCCCACCTCACCCATCACTTCCCACCTCACCCATAACCACTCACTTCACCCATCATCTCCCAGCTCACCCACCATCTCCCACTTCAGCCATCACTGCCCACCTCATTCATCACCTCCCAGCTCGCCCATCACCTTTTGACACAGTCATCACCTCTCAGCACGCCCATCACCTCCTACCTCCCTCATCACCTCCCAGGTCACCCACCACTTCCCACATCTCCCATAACAACTTACTTCACCCATCACCTTCTGGCTCACCCATAACTTTTCACCTCTTTCTCTCCTCACCCATTACCTCCCATCTCACTCATCATCTCCCAACTCAACCATCACCTCCAGGCTCATCCATCGCTGCCAGGATTTCTTATCACTGCCCATCTCACCCATCACATTCCATCTCACCCATCACCTTCCTTCTCACCTATCACCACTTATTGCTCCCATCACCTCCTGCCTCACCCATCACATCCAGGCTTACCCATCACAACTCAGCTGACACGTAACATCCAACTCACCCATCATTGCCCATTTCACCCATCATCTCTCACCTCACCTATTACCATCTGACTTATCCATCACTTCCCAGCTCAGTACTCTAGATATTGCACTTCAAGATTTTGTGGGAGGAGCTGTTATAGACTGTTGACCATAGGATAAACAAGGTCTCTTTTCACATTTCTAGTTGCTTCCACATGTGGAGAAAGACAAAAAAATAGCTTACTCAGGATTTATTTCTATTTATGTGTTTTTCCTCATGTACCTTTTCTCTTTAGTTTTTATATCTTTAGTATTTTTTAAATGGGAGTATTGTGATCAGGTGATCTAGATTTAAGACTTGGCTCCACCTTCTACCAGTGGTAGAAGTTTCCTCATCTACAGAATGGGAATGCTAGTAGTGTATCTGCCTCCTAGAACTGGAAGGATTAAATTCATTAAAGCATTTAAAACATTTGTATGTGTAAAGCATACAGCCTGATACATGCTAAGCACTTACTATTACATTGCATATTATTATTAATATAATACTAATGCATTAATTATATATGATTGAATTGGTGTACAAATTAGCATTACTCTTTACATAATAACAGTAGAGAAAGGGAAGGAAGAATGAAGAAATCTTCTGGAAAGAATTGAACAGATATAGGGTCCATACTTCCCAGCCAGGGAACTGATGGACCTGACTTCTCTCCCACCTCGTTCTGTGGCTGTTGATCTCGAAGTAGCACTAAATATTTCTGACCATGAAAGGTGCTAAACATAAACTCTGTTTCATGGAATGAAGAGTCTAAAGCAGTTTTAAGAAGTAGCCAGCATTAAGTGTGAGATCGCTGGGAAGCCTGTGAATTCAGCGGACGAGCAGGATTCTTTTAAAATAACACAAAGCAGATGCAAATAGGTGCCCCAAACTGAATCCTGATTAAGGGTTCAAGCTGTGTATCAGGGCTGGTGGTGATATATTCCATCGCCTTAAGAAGGGTGGATTACCCTGCTCAGCTCCCACCTGACAGGCAAGACTCATTGCGTCATAAGCATTTCATACACATTTGCAAATCTGATTTATAGTAACTGTGCTTCATGGGAAGGTGGAAAGTTTATCCTTTTGAGGATATGCTCAACAGAGATGGAGTTTTCCCCCAAAAGCCTGTGTCCTATGAAGATGATGTAAGCCTTTGATCCACTGCCTATTTTTTCACAATAAATCAGCTTTGATCAGATTCCAGGAGGGTTAGCACATCCAGATGAGCCTGGTGACTTTGTGGCTGTGTATAGCTGCACTTTCATTTTATGTTTTTTTTTTTTTTTTCACAGGATGTTGGTACTTTACATAGAAAACAGGAGAAAAAATTTCCTAAAATTTCTATAGAGACTTTATATGACTTTTATAATTAGAAAGTATTGTTTAAAAATACTGAGATATTTGCTATGGCACAAACAAGGGGGCTCCTTAGGCCTACCTAGAGATTTCCATTCTCAGGGGGGTACTCCAGCTTGGCTCCCCTTCCTGCACTCCTCTGGCTGGCTTCCTTGCCCATTGGGGTGGTGGTGCTGAGACATGCTCCAGAGCCCATTCTATAACCTCGGTCCCCGCACCTGTTTGGGGCTGTGCTCGTCTGTGTAATGGGCTTTTCCCGAGTAGCCATCTGGGCATGTGTACCATCCCACCCCCCACACTTGGTGACTCTTCAGTAAGATTCAGTGACAGGGCAGCAGCTTAACCAGGAGGTTAAGTTGGAGGGAATTCAAGCCATTTCCCAGGAGCATGGTTAGAAGGGTGCATGTTTTTCTACAGAGATGGTTCTGGGAGCTTGTGAAGTGCAGGTTCTGGGTCCTCCCTAAAGAGTCTTCTCCAGAAAGTGTAGGTAGGCCCAGGGAGCAGTGTTTAAGGGGCACCTGCAGTGATTTTGTGAACCCTGCTTCTGAAGGCCACACGTAGTTAAACGATGAGTTTTTAGCAGAAGAACTGGGTTTTCTGTCTACACTGGAGGCTGCCCTGTTCTGACTCCTCTGAATCACACCTCTAAGGGTTTCCAGGGTTTTATTTGGACTTGGGTTACAAAACATCAGCAAGTTTCTCTGGCCCTGTGGTTGGGTATGATCGAGTCCAGAAGAGAAGTGCTTCTTCCACTTTATAAGTAATTAACTTACCAGGAATGTGAATCAAGAACCTTTCAGTTGGTCCCCAGCAGTTGAGTTTTAGAGACATTGGCCTGGTTGACACCGAGGCTGCTCCCACAGCTCTACCCTGTGCAGTTTTGTCGTGAGGATTATTGTTCTTGTTGCAAGACTCAGCGTTTGGACCACTGATGGGGGGTGGGGGAGGCATGAACTGGAGGTTAGCTTAGGGCATGACGACTTCAAGATGCTAAGTACGTGTTTCATGATGAGCGCACCCAACTCTCCGCATGCCCTTGAACGATTCTTTCTTATGGGTTTTCCCAAGGTTTAACCCTGCCTTTTTCTATTCATTTTATATCTTCTTTACCTTCTGATCTCAAACTCCTGTAGCTTTGCTTATCCCCTGTACAGGTGACTTTGTCATCTTGGACTCCAGGGCTGATTGCTTCCCCCAGCCCTGGCATCATGTTGCTAGGGACCTGCTAACATCTGAGTTGGATGTGGGTCCAGGTGCCTTCAACTCAGCATGGTTCCGAGCCACGATGTGTCCCATTTATGACACATACCGTTCATGATACATCCCCATTATGGCATGCTTTCAAGTTTCCGAGGAGCTTCCCATGCACTGTTAAATTTAATCCAGAGCTTAGGTGACTTGTCCATGGTTACAAAGAGTCCAGCATCCATGGTCTGGGTTTTTGTTACTGACAGATTATGCCACTTCTAGCCCCTCTTCCCTTTGGATCAAGGGAGCTACAGAGTAGTGGGTGAGAGGGCAAGCTGTGATGCCAGGCTGCCTGCTTTTCAATTCCAAGCATAGGCAAGGGCAAGTTAGGGCATCTGTCTGAGCCGTAGGTTCCTCATGAGTAAAATGAGGGTGATGACTCCTAGGTTTGTAGGAAGATCAGATGAGGTGACTTGTGTCTTAGAATGGTGTCTGGCAAATAGCGTGAGCATCATCCTCACCACCACCATCATCATCATGTAAAGATTTTTTTCATGATGGTCATGTCTCCTCATCACCAAGTCTTCAAACTGAAGGAATACCTTTAGCTCTTTTCTCTCTTTCACCTTTCACTTTTGTGTCTAATTCACAGCACCTTTTCTTTCTAGCACTAATGCAGGCATACAGCCTCTAACTCACAGAGTATTGAACTTGTCTCCCACCTCTGCTTTCTGCCCCCCCACCCCTCTTAGCCTCTTCCAATGCCAGGCTGCCAGGTCTAAACACATCAAGGATCACTTGCTCCAGCATTTCTCTGATCACAACCTTGACTCTTTCAAGGGAGAGGAACATTGTTAAGGATCTCGATACCAGTATCTCCCCTCCAAAGTGTGCCCATTTATAGTCCCCTCAGAAACATTTGGGAGTACCATTTTATCACATTCTACTGTCATTTTAAAATTCCATTTGCTAGGGTTTTATAGATGTTATTTTATTTGGAAATTTGCGTAGTTAACCATCTTTTCATACACTTGTCAACAAGTGAACATTTTTTCTTTTGTGAGTTGTTTTGACCCATGTCAACAAAATCCTTCAACATTGCTGGAGATACAGCATGAACCAAACATGGGGCTGACATTCCAGCTGTGGTGCCAGTTGGTAGTCTCTAGGACAAGAGCCAAGTAAGCAGGGGAAGGATGGAGGGGAAAGGGGACATTTTATACTGGAAGTCAGTGAGGAGGTGGCTTTGAAGCAGAGACATGAGGTGAGAGAATAAGCCACGTGATCATCTGTGGGAAGATTGTCCCAGAAAGAGGGAGCAGCATGTGCAGGGACCTTGGCAGGGGCTTGGGTAGCATGTTCAAGGAACACCAAGGAGACTGGGTGCTGGGGTGGAATGAGGGTACAGCTGCAGGACATGGGTCAGAGAAGTTATGGTGGGGCCATGTCATAAAGTCCTGATAAACAATCATGAAGACCTTTTAATTTTATTCTGCATTAGTGGAGAAGCATTTAGAGTTTTAAGCAGAAACATGATTTAATCAAAGTAATTTTTTCATGGCTTTATTAAAGTGTAATTTACATTTGTTGAAGTTTTAAAAGAGTCATGTTGGCTGCTGTATAGAGAAGAGGCTGGAGGGGGGGAGCAAGAGTTGAAGCAGGAGGCTGGTTAGGGTGCTGCTGCCAGGGAGCAGGCAGCTGCAGGGAGTATGGTGAGAAATGATCAGATTAGGGATGTAAGGTGGTATATTTTGAAGGAAGAAAAGGCAGAATTTGCTGATGGATTTGATACACAGGAGAGTCAAGGATGACTCCAAATTTTGTTGTGAGCAACTGAGTGAATTGTGGTGCGGTCGAAGCTGGGCAAATGGTGGTGCTGTTGACACAACTGGGCAAATGGTGTTGCTCTTGACACAGCTAGGTAAGGTGGGTGGTGCTATTGATGCAAATGGATGAATGGAGGTACAGTTGACTACTGGGTGGATGGTGATGCTATTGATGCAACTGGGTGGATGGCGATGGTATTGACACAACTGGGTGGATGGTGGTGCTGTTGACCCAACTGGGTGGATGGAGGTATAGTTGACAGCTAGGTGAATGGAGATGCTGTTGACACAACTGGGTGGATGGTGGTGCTATTGACACAACTGGGTGAATGGAGGTACAGTTGACAACTGGGTGGATGGTGATGCTATTGACACAACTGGGTGGATGGTGGTGCTGTTGACACAACTGGGTGGATGGAGGTACAGTTGACAACTAGGTGAATGGAGATGCTGTTGACACAACTGGGTAGATGGTAGTGCTAGTGACACAACGGGGAAATGTTCACAGAGCTTGGATTTAGAAGGTTTAGTTTAGAAGGTTTAGAAGGTTTCTCAACAATTTGTATAGATTATATTTCAACATTATTTACCACCAGCTCTGTCACATTTGTTGTACAAGTTATTTTCAATTATTTTATTTTTTGCCTTTTCATTTTTATTATATTCCTTTTAAATACCCACATAAGGTAAATAAATTTATTTGTTCACCACTATTGACATTTCCCTTTGTTTTTCCCTTATCTTTTTTATGTTTCTTCTTTTTTTGTTTTTATTTTTTCTTTTTAGTTTTCTTTTTTGTTTGTATTTTCTTTTCCCCTTAGCTTTTAAATTTGAACATTATCTGTTTCCTCTTTTTATGTTTGCATATTTCCTAGTTTTCTATATAACTTGCTTAATAGAAATCAAGGAAAATGTATTATATTTTCAAAAGCAAACAAAGACAATCAGTGGTCACAGAAGACATACGGAATTCCTGACAGCATCAAATCCAGGTTCTTTCCTCTGGAGTTCTAGGTTCTGCACAAAACAAGCCAGCATAATTTCTCAAGTTTTTTCTGGTTGTCCCTGCTGTAGAACTGATAATCAAAATGTTTGACACCTAGTGTGGACAGGCCAGTCAGAACAGATGGCTGTCGGGTACAGTTGGGGCCCTGTCCATGTGCAGACAAGCACCCTCTCGGTGCTTTACTCGCCAGAGAACTGGGTTTCTTGCACGACGTTCTTCCGGCTCTTGCTTTTCAGTCCTCCAAATCCTGCCACTGGGTTCCTCCCATCTGGGGAGGGGGCAGCAGGTGGGGAGTTACCCTGTGATTATCTGTGTGCCTGTTTTATTGGCCTTGCTGGGTCTAAGTTACTGAAAGTGATCACACGATGGCTTTGCTTACGTTGCACCCTGTGCACAGCAGGCACTTAATATACACGTGTAGGTGGGATGGAATAAGCAGTGGTTGCGATGCAGGACTCTGTGGCCGTATTCGGGGACATTTGGCCCCATGCAGAGCTCACCCAACCTGTCCACTTCTCTCTCCTCCTCTGTAGGTGTGGTGGTGACCACACAGCCAGTTTATACAGAGATGACGTGTTCTCAAAGGCACTGTGTTCACTCTTTTGAATAATGAGACTTTCTAAAAATTGGTGAATGCTATAAATTTTCTCCCCAGAATAAGTACATTGAAGCATTCTTCCAGGCAATACCAAGCGCAGGGGGGTGGTGGGAAGGACTCACAAATCTACTGCAGTCAACACAGCACCTCCTGGAGGCCCAGGAATGCCACCTGAGAACCCTGTGCAGGGGATAGAAACATCATTGGATGCAGCTGATCAAACTGAAAATGAATTTTCATTTGCACCTGACTTTCCTGCCATAAAATATGTTGCTTCTTGATCTCGGTGGAATGATGGAACTCCTTTGAACAAAAATTATTTAAAGGCACCATCTTGATTTAAATTGAGTTCAGACAACAGATCTGTAGTTGCTTGTCTGAGGGACAACTTTTTATTTAAAAATGTTATTTTTACAATAGACTTTATTTTTTAGGATAGTTTCTGGTTTATAGAAAATTGCCTAGAAAGTACAGAGAGTTCCTGTATAACCCATTCCCCTGGCACCCAGTTTTTCCTATTAACATCTTGCATTAGTGCAGTTCATTTCTTACATTTGATGAACCAATATTGGTACGTTGTTATTCACTAAAGTCCATAGTTTACATTTGGGGTTGCTCTTCGTGTTGTGTACAGTATGACAAATACATAGCTGTATATCATGTTTTCACCATTGTGGTGTCAGACACAGTAGATTCACTGCCCTTTTAAAAATGCCCTATCTATTCATCCATCTCCTCAATTCCCCCAAAGCCCTGGCCAGTTCTGCCCTTTTTACTGTCTCCATAGTTTTGCCTTTTCCAGAATGTCATAGAGTCGGAGTCACACAGCATACAGCTTTTTTTTTCAGACTAGTTTCTTTCACTTAGCGAACTGTGCTCAGGGTTCCTGCATGCCTTGATAGCTCATTTTGTTTTAGCACCAAATAATACTTAAGTGTATGGATATACCCCGTTGGTTTATCTTTTCTCAGCCTGCTTTCTTCCAAAGACCAACTTTTTAAAAGCAAAACTCTAAAATACTGATTTTCAAACTGTGGGTCACAACACATTTGTGGAAGTGAATCAAGGCCAGTATTTTAAATAAAAGGAAATGGAATGGACGAGAAGAGAATGGAAGTCATCAGGGTCTATCATGTGTAGAAAGGAAAAGTATTATTTTGGAAAACTTTTGCTTTAGTTAAAAATGTGTTTATGTCTACACAGGGTTGTGAACTCTAAATATATTATTTCTTACTCTTTTGGAAAATGCTCCGAGATTTCTGTGGAGTAAGAAATGAAAGGGAAAGCACCATGGTGGTTTTACCCTAAAAAGTAGTGGGTTTGCAGGCATAAAATTGCACACGTGTCTCTATGGATTTTTCTGCTCAGATTCTGGTGTCCAAATGTTGGGATTTATCCCAAAGAAGGAATTGTAAATAGCTGAGAAATTTTGGTCTGCTTCTTTTTTTTTTTAATTGAAAGATCAAATTCCTGGGTTTAATGAAAATCCTGGTTGTGCTTTTGCTTAATTAAGAGTACACGTTACTTTTTTTGAAAATGGACTTTAAAAAAGAAAACAGATTTAACTGAAACATGTCTGTTAATTTTTAGTGATTATTTTAAGAAAGTACTGCTCATTTGTAGTAAACATTAGCCATACTTTCTTTTCACTGCTATTATCAATAACACTGATTCATATGAAACTTTAAATTAGTCCCCACGTTTTACACTAGTGGTAATATTGACCAAATGAATTTGAGACTGATGGACTGATAAAATATATCCTTTTAGCCATGTCATTCTTATATATTTTGTTTTAAAATCCACGTTTAAAAATGTCTTTCCATTTAAGTTTCTCATAAATCAAAAGTGCGTGCTTAAAATAACTGTAAATGCAGTTCAAATTTACATGACTTGTGCTGTTTGAAAAATCCTCAAAATCAAATACTTACCTTCCATCACTGGGGAAAAAAGGAGTTATGTAATATTTACCTATTTCATTACATTTGGAAAGATGTAAAAAAAATGTAAAAAAGTGACGTAGAGCTGGCCCATCAAAGAAGTGATGATGGGTTGACTTCTTACCTGTCCAACTTGGCTGCCAAGAGAGGTTGTCCTCAAAGAGTCATTTATAAATAGACAATTTTACAATGAACGAAGACATCAGGAAAGCAAACAGACCCACAGAGAGGAGATATTTTTATCTTATGAATAATTTAAACAACATGCTCTCTTCCTTCATCTTCCATGGGAATTAAAGAATGGAAAATGTACATTTATCCAAAAAAAGGATTTATAAAAACCAATTATTTCATTCTTCAAACCCAAAGTAAAAAACAAAAACAGTTTCTACAATGTAAGGCATATACCTTGTGAAGAAGTGTGGTTATAAGCTAGACAAAAAAATGACCCAATGATTATTTTTTAAAAGAAATATGCCAGCATTAAAAAGTATTTGTCTTAGGGAATGGTTTTTTTTTTTTGCATCAATTAAACATGTTTAGATTTACCTGAAAATGCAAAAATGACATATCACGTACAAGTCTTGTTATTTCATGTCCTAATGACAACAACAGCCTTTCAATGATCAGTTCTCTCGCTGAGGATTAAAATTTGTGACACTTGCTCATTTCCTTTGAAATGGTCAAATAATGTCATGGCTAATTGGAATTACATGGAATTTTATTTTCCAGAAAGTAGATGTTCACACTGGGGATGGAAAGTCAGTGTTTTACTAGGTTTGGCTTTAGGAGCATTGTGTGATGCTGATGTTAAGACAGGCTTCAGAGAGTAAGAGTTTTATTGGAGGGGGGGTGCCCCTGTGAATGAGAAAACGAGGAAGAAGCAGAAATGGACAGGGAGAACGCTGGGCCACGATAGAGATGTGGCAGTTTGCCCAACTCACCAGGGAGCTCTCCAGCAGAGATTACCTTTGGAAGGGTCAGTGCTGGGCAGGATTGGCTAAGCTCTAACGCTCCTGCTGTGCCCAGATATTGGCTGGGGACTGTCTGGGAAGAGGCACATTTATTTACCTTTTGCAGAATTGTCTTCTCAGCAGTAAATGCCCTTTGTTTTAAAAATCAGCATGACTTTCGCAACTCTGTCTTTATTTGGATTGGGTTATTTGCTGTTGGACTGTTCCATTATCAAGCGCCACCATGATGGAAAATTGGAATGTTTTTTAAAAGAATAGAAATTTGCTTTATAAAAAGTTCTGTTACAGTAATTCTCTTGCTTGGATGTTTGTTGGGTTGAGACCCTTGGATAAACAATTTTTTTTCTCTGTTAGATTTTCTGGCTTTCGGGTTTTTATGTTTAAAAGTACATTTCTGGTCAGGTTTTTAAAGTCTGTCATTGGTTAGACAGGTCACAAGTCTAGACAGCTAAATTATCCTCGTCCCACAGTTGGGCTTTACTCTGACGCTGTTTGGGTCTGGGTGGTGTCACTGTGGTCTTTAGGGCTTGAGAATGAAATGGGATCATATACAGGGCTTCAGAGTACAAGGCACCCGTCAAGTGGCCCTCACCAGAAGCCAGCTCTGCCCAGGGCTCCCACCATCCTCCTGTCCCACCTTCCTGCTTCTCCCAAATTTTGGAATATTGGGACCACAAAAACTATTGGGGTGAAGGGGTTACTCAGATTGGGTTTCCCTGATCTACTGATGTTTCTATACTTGCCTCCTCTCTAGGCTTGGAGAAGGAGGGTCTGTGCCTTCAGTGCTGGGAATTAATAGACATCCTTCGTATTATGGCATTTATTCTACCCTACTGTCCCAGGGAACATGGCATCTTGAGCTCTCTCCCCTCTCCTATCTTTTTAATATTTTCTTTAGGTTCTAATTATATAGTTAGTAATTTTTCATATTATGTGTTTCTCTCTATATTGGTCAAAGAGATAGCATATGTCTCACCATTCCTTTTGTCCACGGTTAATCTGTTTACATATGTTGCCATCATTTCTTGTAAATATACTTAAATGTTTGTGGTTTCTTCGTTGACATTGTTTACTTTTTTCCCTCATTTTTCATTGTCACTTTTGTTACCTCCCTGTGTGGCAAGAATATTTGGGGAGTTTCCTCTCCATACATTTGGCTTACTTACAGCTACTCACTTTATTGATATATGATAGAAAATTTTAAATTCCCCTAGAAAAAGCATTCCAGATTGGTAGAAATGTAATGACATTTAACACAGTTTCATTTTATATTTCCACACTTTTCACTATTTAATATTTGAAGATTCAGAGAATGATGGAAACCGTTTCTCCTTTGAGGCACAGTTACTATATAATCTTTGCCTTTTGGATTAGAAGTGTTTGAATGCTTTGGAAAAAGAGTCTGCCTAATAGAACATAGATAGAAAGAAGGGACTTTGATTTATTCCCCCCCCCCCTTTTTTTTCAATTCTGAAGCTGAAATATTTATTAAAGGCATTCTCTTTACAATGCCTTTAAAGGTGCACACGTTCATTCAAATACAGTATAACAACGTTCTTCAGAGCATATATATATATATATATATATATATATATATATATATGCATATACACACACATGCAAATCCCTGCTCAAGGAATAAAGTTTCAATCTCTTTCCAATATGTTGTTTCACAAGTAGTAGTAATTATCTTCTTAATGTATTAGAGTCCAGTTTTTTTAATGAGCTTGACTTAGTAAGTTGCAGGTAAAACTTTATTTTCTTATCACTGCCCTTTTCCACCTGCTTTTAGGACATACAACTCATCCTTGTTATTCAGAGATTTGCCCATGTGTTGATAGCCAAATATAAACTTGGCATATTCTCCCAAATCTCAGTGAACTCTGTATCTTAGGAACAAAGAAGAGAGGTACATATGTGGGTGGTGCTGGGGCATACATTGTTATAGAACAGTCACCCCAAAAATTATATCTAGAACATTCTGAGAGTCCTACAAGGAATCCCAGGATCTTTTCCACAAAACACATGATTAGGATTTAATATGCACCTTTCAGAGGTTTATCATCTAAGTTCTTACTCTGGTTTTCCTTGGTTAACTTTTCTTTCAGAGAATAATCCATAAGACCCTCTATCTAAAATGTTATAAATTAAACCTTTTTTTAAATACACAATTGTTTTCCTTAAGCTAATATATCCTCAGCCATTGATCCTCACAGATACCTATAAAATCCAGTTTGGCCCCAGAAGTCTCTAGAACATCTCCTAATAGGAGGTGATACAAAGCCATGCCAACCCATTTTTAATTTCCTACCTAGAGGAACACCATCTGCCCAAATGAAATCTGGTGACAGTTTATGTAACGTTACAGATTCTTTACGTACAAGACCTTTTAATTTTATTCTAAAACAGCATATTGTGCTATTGAAATTCAAAAATGGAAATATTTCCTTTTAGCTTTAAATAAAGTTTTCAGGAATGCATATGTTAGCAACTCAAAATAAAGTTCCAAATTACCCTTTTTTTATAGTCATTGGGGGATTTAACCCTTTCCTTGGCACTCTGAGAAATATAATCTGTTATACAATAGGTACCAGGTCACAGAAGCATTTAGAACTCTCTTTGTGTGTACCTATAGCTTTGCAATAGCAGAATACACGTGCCTCATCAGTGTTCAGTGAAGAGTCCCACTAAATTTGGGCTTGGATTCCAGCTGCAGGATGAGCTAGTACCTCCAACTGGATGGCAACGTGAATGGCAGGCTTGAGTTCTCTATTTGGCAACTTCAGAAGATGGGGTCAGGTTCTCCTGAGGGTGCTGGTTGGATGTGAAAGACTAGAGCTCTAACAAGCCCTCAAACAATATAAAAGGTGATTTCTCACATAACAGTCCAGGGCAGGTGTTCTGGGTGAGGTGGCTTTCCTGGGTGGCTCTCTTGTGAGGACAGACTTAGGGACCTTCCTACCAGCCTCTGCTCTTCTCCGCATCCTCAGGAGCCTTTCCCTTCAGCCAGCAGGTAAGGAAAGGATGGTCGGTGGCCATGGGAGTGCTCCCAGGCCAGGCTCCCATCCACTTTCCATTGGCCAGAACCTAGTCACATGGGCTCATCTAACTGCAAGGGAGGCTGGGAAATGCCATCCACCTGTTTGATGAATGCCTAGGCAGTCTCTGCCGTGTCCACAAAGTGCTGCCAAATCTGGTTGGGTCCTACCCTCCACAGCCCTTTCTCCGTCCGTGACTTGGGCTACTTCTCTTCTCCCATCAACTTCTCTTCCTATGATAAAATAGCCTTTTTTTTTTCTTTTCTCTTGCAACAAAATTCTCTATGTCATTGTGAACAACTTACAAGTAAATTAAAGAATTTGTTTGTTGTAGTTATAGGTTCTGTATCCTCATTTATCAAGAAGCTTCTTAATCTGTGTTGAACATCTACCATTCATCTGTTTGAACACATCTTATAGACCTCGGTGGAGCCCCCGTCTCCAGGACCTTAAGCCACTTGCTCTGCCTCAGCTGTCCTCAGGGGGCAAACTCCTCTGGGTTCTGAGTGCTTCCACTCCTAGGGGCTTCCACCTCCTGTGGCAGGGGAACCATGCCGTGGTGCATGCCTTGGTGTCCATTTCTGAGTTTGGGTGCAGCATGGAATCGGGCCTATGGATTCTAATCTTTGGAGTGGCCACATCCTGGACCAGATGCCCCAATCCCGAAGTCCAGGGCTAACTCTGAGAAGCTTAGAATGGTTGCTTAAACTGATTTAAGGAGATTTATAGTTAGAACATAACTTTAAAAATGGAAATAATAGCAAGTTAACTTTCAAGTTGCATATGGTAGTGTCACAATTTAAAAAATCAGTCCTTGTAGCTCTCTTGATGGTGTGGGCTACAAGCCAGTGCCATGGGGTGGGGTGTGCCACCCGAGAAATCAGGGACTTTGCTGGGAGATCTAAGGAAGGTGAATGATTGTTGTTCCCATCAAGCTGCCAAAGCGCACAATTAGCATCTCTATAGCTCTTCCTCTTTGCTAGACATACAGGGCCAGTAGAAAGCCCAAGAGAGTGGGATGGTGGACCAAATGTTTTGGAGAAAAATATCACCATTTCACTAAAGCAGTTTTGCTGTAGAGAAACTGTGAATATATGATTTTAGACCTCTTAAAATTTTTTGTAATAGTATCTATATCTTTAATTTTCAAGAGGTAAAGGAATACGTAGTTATTTTATACATTGCCTGACTTTTGTTTTATATGATTGTCTTAAATATTAAATATTTGAATATTGAAAATGATGGTGCAGTCTCACAAATTCTGGCTGTGACAATAAAGGTTCTTGTGTTGGAATATCAGCGGCCTCTTAGATACACGGAAATATTTCAGAAGCCAAGAGCAAAGCTGATTGGGTAACGGGCATTGTTTTACCTTTCTTTCATAGATCTGTGTGACCATAACTGCAGTTATTTTGTTTGTGGAAGGTAAATCAGTTCCCACAAAGTGAATAACAAGACAAAGCAAAAACTAAAGCATTCATAAGCCTGAAAAATTTGAGGTGGACTTTTAGTGAAATGGCTGAGGTTGCCAAGGATCTACTTGCCATCTTTAGTAGGTACATGCCCACTGCCCCTCCCTTGGCTTTTCTTTTGTTTACTGTTGGGGGATTTCCTTGCAGGTGCCACAGATAATCTCCTGAGAGGCAGCATTCCCTCTTGTCTTGCAGGAGTAAGTTTGATTCTTTCATTTTTGTGATACCTAATGGGGTTTGTAAATATTTACACTCAATCGTGTATTAATTAGCAACCAAGTAGATCTTGTTGTGCCATGCAGAATGCACCCCATTCTGCCAAGAACCTAATTCCAAATATTTGAGCAAGAATCAACCCATAGCTGCATACAGGGAGAAATGGATATTAATGTCCAGTCAGGATATTTGAGGTCAAGAAGACGGCAAACGTCCCTGATTCTTCCCTGAATCCCATGAGCTGACTCTAATTAGGCCATTGGTGATGGAGGTTTCTCTTTGGCTCATCCCTTACACTCTTTCTCCTTCCAAAACCCCAGCTCACACGGAGCTCAAAGGAAATTAGAGGAAGCCAATCTATGAGCAGGCAGTATTTAAAAGTCTTGCAGGTCTGAAGGAGGAAAATTATTCTTTGTGGTTGTCAACTGGGTTGAGGAACTCTAGATTCACTCTCCCCATAAAGATGAGATAAGGCATAATCAAATCCTTCTGCCAGGCCTGGGTGTACTTGGATTTACTGACACCAGTCTTGCCTTTAATTAACCTTTGGTTTAGGGAGGGACAGTGTTAGGAGGTCAATAACAAAGTTCTGTGGGAAACCGTGCCCTGGCCTACTATACTGGCCATCCCAAGTTTTCCTAGAAAAATCGTAATTGTTTCTGGGAAGCTCAAGCCCTGGAGCAGGTACCTCTCACAAGCATTTTCTGTGCTGTCTCTGAGGCCCAAGCCCAGACCAGCATGTTTCTCCAGCCCCACCCACTGTTTCTTTTAATGTAGACACAGTGAATAGAAGGAATACTTTGGTCAACAGAGAAGAGCAGTTGAACAACCGTTTGTCATAAAAAGGAAAAGACCCTTTCTTGAGGCTGTGGACTCTTGTGGAAAGGCCTGAAGAATGAGTCCATACCCCAATGTTGTGATCATGGCAAGCATATAATGTAGAGCAAGAGCTGCCCTGGATTAACTCACCTGTGCACACACTTGCAAGGGAGGCAAGCATATAATGTAGAGTTAGACCTCCTGGGTGGACTCACCTGCACTCACACCTGGAGAGTGAGAGGCCTGCCAGGCAGGCCAAATACAACTCCTTCATTTAATAAATGGCTCTACCAGAGTGTGCGCAACTTTGTGGGAAGAGAACAGGGCCCCTGAAGTCACAGAACTTCTTTGTAAATAGGGGAAGCTCAGAAATGGCATAAGAAGTTTTAATATGGGTAGATGTGTTAACAAAGTAAAATCAAAACTGCGATGAGATTTTAGAGCAGGAACCACTCATATTGGTGTGAAAGAAAGGTTTCACACACAGAGGGGCAATAGATGGGCCATAGAAGGTGGGGTAGGGGATGGGCAGTAGGTGCTACAGGCAGAGAGGATGCTTATAAAACCAGTGGGAATTAAGGGCATGGGGTTGGAGAGTCATTAAGATGACTAGAGCCTGGGGGCGTGGAAGATGGTGGTGACATTTCCAGGAACAGGAAGCTTCACAAGGAAGTGAAGGATAGAGTTGGATAGAAAAAAGACAAGAAGTATGGAGAATTTGATTTCTGGTCTGTGCCTTTAGAGAGCTGGGTAGAGATTGACAGGAAGTGGACTGGAGCTGAGGAGACAATGTGGTGCTAGAAGGTTTTGATGTGAAGGGGGAGTTGCAGCCTTGGGAATGCATGTGGTCTCATCAAGAAAGCTGCTTCAGTGGAGTTCAGTGGAAGCCATATTGCAAGTAATCAAAGAAAAAAAGGGGCCAAATGACAAGGGGTGGTGATGGCTCTTTGAAGAATTGTGGTGATGAAGGCCAGGACTGTATCATGTTTGCTTTTGTGTCTGAAAAATGGATCACAGTACTGGCTCAATTACCTTTTGTTGAAACAAGGGAAAAGGAGATATTGAATGTTAGCTTAAGTGGAGCCAAAAGATTAATTTAGATGATTAATTTTAGGATAGGAGATATTTTTCTTGCACTGGGAAAAAAAAAATCCATTACAGAAGGGAAGGAGATGAAAAAGGGAAGAGACAGTGGATGGGACAGTGTGCTGGAAAACCTCAGTAGTGTCTGCATCCAGGGCACAGAGGGTGGGGTTAAATGTGAAAAGGGACAAAAGTGCTTTTTCCCCTGAGGCAGGGGAAAAGGGAAGATAGGAGTGAAGCTACAAGGTCAAGTGACCCATGTTGAAAGAAGTTAATATTATGACTTCATTCTTCTCAACAATGTGAAAGGCTAGGTGATCCTCTGAGAGCAAAATGAGAGTAGGGGGTAGAGGGCAGGAAAATGGGAGGTTTCATCTGTGTGGGGCATTGTATAGGAAGTGAGTTAGAGATGAACAAGAGTTAAGAAGTAAGATTCCAAATGGAATTTAGGAATTATGGGTTTTCTGGTAGACCCACCAGTATAGTTTCTTGTTTTTCCCTGGAATGCTTGGTTCTTGCGACTGGGGTGGAGAAAGAAGGTGGAGGGGGAAGGCCCTGCTAAGGGGATGATGAAGTCCAGGGTGCTAGTAAGAGTGCCACACTCAGACCACAGGGACATCAGTGTAACCATGAGTTGATAAAGGGCTTGGGAAAATAGGGACTCGTGAACCAAGAGGGGTCTTAATGAGGATACAACGAGGATTCAGATAGGGCGAGTGAGAGGGAGAGATGAAAGGGGAGAAGGCTGTGGTTAGCGAGAAGAATTTTAGTTCGAGATTTTTTGCGCTCATTAGGTCAAATCTTGCAAGGACTGTGTACCTTACTTAATCATTTTCATCATGTTGTTGGCTCATCTCTAGGGTTTCTATGTTTGTTAGAATAGGATACCCTGGGAAAGGAAATTGAAAATCGTCTCTCTTCTGCCATAGTAAGACCACATTTAGAGTGCTGCGCTGAGTTCCAGACATTTAACTCTGCTTTCCTCCACAAATCCCATTACCACAACCTTGGAAATCCAGAATATGCCCACTTCTCCCCACTTCTTTCTGGACCAGATCCTAACTCTGTGCATGGATCCTAGCTCTGCTGTCCTCACTGGCCTCCCTTCTCCTGCTCTAACCTTTCGTGGGTCTGTTCTCCACAGGTAGCTGCTGAAACAAGTTAGACCACGTCCCTCCACTGCCCCAAACTTTCCAGACCCTTCCACCTCACTGGGAGTAAGGCCCAAGTCTTCAAACTGTCCTGTGAGGTCTGACCTGTTACCTCTGTGACCTGAGGTACCCCTTAACCCTTTGCTCTCCACGCCAACTTTCTTGGTGTTCCTGCGGCATACCCATCACACTCTGACCCCAGGGCCTATGCACTCCCTGTTCTCTCTGTCTGAAATGTTCTGCCCAATATTTACATGGCTTATTCCCTTAGTTCCTTCAAGTCTTTAATCAAATAACATGTTCACGTCCTTCCCTCACCTATTTAACACCACTCCTCACACATCACTCCTTTCCTCTCCCCAGTTTTAGATCATCTTCTGAATGCTGTGTATTTTACTCATATATATTTTTTTACTGCATGTCTCTCCTGAAAAGGAGGAATTCCACAAGGGTAGGGATTTTTTTTTTCATAAAAAAAAATTATTGAAGTATATCATTCATACATGGACATACATAAACAATAAGTGTATAGTAAACATTGTGAATGTACAAAACAAACATGTGAAACATCATATGGGGCTCCCATACATCACCCACCACCACCACCTCGCATTGTTGTGAAACATTTGTTACAAATTATGAAAAAGCATCATCAAAATATTACTAACTGTAGTCCATATATTCTATTTGATGTATTTCCCCCCCAACCCACAGATTATTAATACCCTGTATTAGTATTATATATTTGTTATTGTTCAGGAGAAAACGTTCTCATACTTGTCCTGTTAACCACAGTCGCTCATCCATCACTGGATTCCTATGTTATACAGCCCCATGCTTTGTACAGTCCATTCAAAGTGTACACTCAGAAGCTTTCATTTTCATCACAGAGTTGTGCTGTCATCACCTCAGTCAATTTTAGAACATTTTTGTTACTCCAAAAATAAAAATACAGTACCCCCTTACACCTACCTGCAGTTAACCCTTAGAACTGATATAATACTTTCTTTGCCATAGCTGCAAAACTGTTATAATAATACTGCTAACCATTTTGGGCAGGGATTTTTTTTGTTTCCCTTATTTGCAGCTACATCCTTGCTTCTTATAGCAGCTCCTGATATAGCTGCTTGCTAATGGTGGTGGAATGGATGAATACTGAATTATCTGAATGTGGAAAATCATATTTTCCCATTGTAAGGAATTTGGAAAACACAGCAAAGTAAAAGGAGAATATAAAATGTGTCTATAATTCCACCTAGAAATAACCACCACTAATATTTTAGTGCCATCTCTTCTTTTTGCAGCTTTGTTGTATATAGGATGATGCATTAGTAGGATATTGGTAAGTGGAACATGGCAGCAGGAATGCAGAAGAACCATTAGGAGGATGACGATCTGGAGCCCGCACTATCTTACCAGTATAATATAGAGGCAGGCTTGGCCTAGACCGTGATAAACTTTTTAGATATTTAAAGATTAGAGTGTCTAAGACAAATGATACTTATGTAAGTTTACGCAAGGCCAGGAAATAATAGAAAGGGCAATTTCAGCTTCGTGGAAACAGCCTTCTTTCCAACTGGCCATCCACCAGTGGGGATAATTTTTGAAGAACAGAACTTGCTATTCCTGGAAATTCAAGTAGAAACTTACGTCTGGTATGTTCTATGTGATGGCTTCCATGGTACTTTCCATTACTTTCATTCTAAGAATCTAAGGTAGCAAAAATATGTTTTAAATAATTCCTTTAAACAACTTTAAACAGGTGTTATTTGCTAACAGTAACCGGAAATTTCTGATACTCCTGTGGATAATTTTCCATAAAATATCCTTTTTATTTCTTATGTAGTAATGAACTGTATAGAATACTTATGTCAGAATTTCTTAGAAGAGTGTGGAAATGCATTTACTTAGTGGTACACAAAGATCAGACAAGCTGCGCATTTTACTTTAAAAATCTATATCTCTATTTTTAGAAATGTTACTCCAGAAACATCAGGAACACATTAAGATGCATAATGACTAAGATTTTAAGGCGGTGTTTTGAAGACCCTCTAAACCCAATTGATATAAACATAGCTAGGCCTGTCGTGGTGATGATGTCATTTGTCCCGTAAACATCTTCTAACCTTTGGATAAATTGTAGCAGACATAGCAGTAGAATTCATAAACAAACCATTGGAAAATACATGCAAAGAATAGTCAGTAATTTGAGTAATTTATGTCAAAAAATTACAGGGCAGCTTGATGGGTTTTTAATTGAAGTGATAGAATTAACAGTGTATAGTATTTTCACTTTGAAGCTATTGAGGTTTTCAGAATGTCTAGTTTTTAGAAGAGTGACAAGATTTCTTCTTGAATTGCTAAAGCTCTGCTGTTAAATAAACTACAAATTATTTGGTTTATCGCATCTGCATTTTAAATCAGTTTCAAGTAAAACTTAAAAGAATATATTTGGTGTTTTAACCTTAATCCTTCACAAGATATATATTAAATTGTTCGAGATTCTATGGAAGCCTGTTTAAATTCCTTAAAATTCATGTTACAAAGGATTTTTAAGATAATATTAGTGAGATGCCAACCATTTAAGATTTATTCTATACTAGAACAAATGACAATATACAGCATAAAGCAAGATCTTCCCGTTACTATAAACAAAAAAGTGTCATTAAGTGTATTATAATAATATGAGAGGAAATGGAAGACCAAAACAGTTTTAACCAAAGCTATCCAGGCAACCTACCTTCATGTTTTAAATTTATTTGGGTTACCAAGATGATTGAGAGGGCTTTTACGCAGGTAATTGTGGTTGGATAATCTGGGCTTTTCTTCAAATTCTCTTTGAATGAAAGTCTTAAACAGAAACATATGGGTGTGTAAAAGCAAGCATCAGAACTCTTACAAGGCAATAAAAAGAATAATAAGAATTTATAATTAGATGGCATCTTTCATCCAGATGGATTCGACAGCATTTTAAAACCTCGTAAAGAAAGGCAAGATATATGTACAAGAGGGCTTTTTCTATCCACAACTGTGGTCAAGTCAAGTAAAATTGCAAGTGTGCGAGTTCCCCGCTTCTCACACCCCCTCTACCCCATCCTAGTCCAGCCACCAAACTGGTGGGAAGTAGAGCCGCAGCCAGGCGCTCTAGCCATGGCAACTGCCGAGTGGACAGTCTCGGGAATTCCGCAGCACTTGTGAGATGAGCCCGTGAAATGCGCAGGAGGGCCTCCCGTGCTGTCCCTCTCCAGGTCCCTCTGTCATTGCCATCACCAAAATGCCCTCTCACTTCGAGTATGGAAGTTGGCCGGCCAGCTGACACATGCAAAATGTTTTACAGAGGCAGACTGAGGAGTGAGGAGAGCTTGCTTTTTAGTGAGCGGTAGAAGGCCCTAGCAAGGGGCCTGAGAAAGTGCATGTCTGTTTATGCGCAGTTGGGTGATGGAGTCCACGGGTCATCATGGGACCTGAGTGCCTTGTTGCACCTCTCTGTGGGGAGGCGGTTTTGTTCCCTGGGAGTTGTGAGAGGCAGGAAGGAGTTCTTGTCTGTGCCTTCCCTTGCTTTGTCGGTAAATCATTCCATGTCATTGTATCTAAAGATATTAAATAATTCACTCCCCATTAACGACTTTTATTTAAACTTTAATTTATAAGGGTGCCTCGATTGTGCAAACACCTAATTGAATTACAAGTATTTAAAAATGGACAATAGGAAATGACATCTTGTTGAATGATGCTAAAAAAATCATGCGATCGAGTTGTGTGTGTGTGTGTTTCCCTCTCACATCTGAGACCTAGAATCCAAGGAGGACAGGGAAAATACTGCTTCTTAAGAGTTACAACCCCGGGATTAAAGCACATGCCCCCGTTGCTGGCTCCCCGCTCTGTGCTCCAGATACAGACAGCTGGTTCCTGATAGCTGGTCCTTATCTGTCCATGGACATGGACATGACCCAGGAGCCAAAACAGAAACAGGAGAGGGGGACCGAGGCAGCCTGACTCGAGGACCTCTTCGAAAAGCACAGTCGTGATTTCTGAATATCTTTGATTTTTAACTTTTTGGATTTTCTTCATTGATTTCTCTCTATCCTCCCACACTTAAAATATAACACAAAAGTTCTGCTCGTCAGTCTAGAACAGCACTGCCCAACAGAAAGAGAATGGGAGCACTTATGTGATTTTACGTTTTTGAGTAGCCACATTAAAAAAGATAGAAACAGGTGAAATTAATTTTGATAATATATTTTCTTTACTCCAGCATATCCAAAATAAAATCCTTCCAATCTGTAGCCAATATAAAATTATGAACAGGATATTTTACATTCTTTTTTTTTAAATGAAGTCTTCAAAATCCAGTATGGATGCCTACAGCTCATCTCAATCTGGACTCGCCACCTTTCAAGTGGCCGAGAGCCATATGTGGCAAGTGGCTACCACATGGGAGCACACGGAGCTAGAAGTTCCTGTTTTTCTTGAGTTCCCTGTGCCTCAGGAGACGCTCGGTGTGCTAAAACATAGACGGGGCATGACAAGCATCGCACGGCGTGTTCCTATAGAGCCTCAGGATCATTACGATGCCTTTATGACGAGGTCGGCTCCTGACCCCACACAAGGCTGTGGGACGAGATCAAAGAAGCATTCTTCTTTTCCATTTTAGGGATGAGAAGACTTTGATTCCAGGAGCTTAAATATGCTCATTTATTCCTGCCTCAGAAGGAATGCTGTCCTGGTTTCCCAATTGCCTGGAAAGGTCTTGGGCAGCCTCTGTTCCTGGGTGGAAAGATTTATGTATCTGTGGAAGGAATTGATTCTCGTTTAACACAATAGAAAATGAATCCCAGAGGAGTCGAGCGCTTTCCTGGTGGCCATCTGTTGGTCAACGGCAAAGCCTGAACAAGAGCTTCTTTTGCTTCCCGGCCAGATCCATGGACCCAGATTGCCTCTTGTTTCCAGCCTCCCAGCCTGGAGCAGCTGTGCTTGGCCAAGCACCTGAAAGCAAAGGGCCGTGGGTCCATTGTGAGATGACACAACTCTAGTGAAGTCATGGAAGTTGACAGAGCGGCTCATGGCCTAGCCACCAACCATCTCCATCCAGGCACCAAGTCCAGAAACGGGAGCTGCCAACACCAGTTCTTCTCTGCCTGCTGCTCCATCGGAGAGCATGGAGTGAATGGACTGGAGCCTGCTCCTTGTTAGAACTGCTTTGGCCACTGTAGACATATCTCTAGTCCATGACTAGACCTGAACTCTCAAGGATACGTTTATTATATTTTCCTCCCATAGCTCCAGATCATGACATTTTATTAACCGAAACATCACATACATTTAAATCCATCGGTGCGGTTTTGTTTTTCTGTTTTGATTAGAGTAAGATTTAACTTGCAAAAAGAAATTTTCAGAGTCAAATAATTTCAGTCAACTCAATTTGCATTTTTAAAAAAATACAGATTGATTTAAAAAAAAATATGGATTGATTGTGGCTAATTGCATGGTTTTCAGCCAGCATTTTGAAACATGGATACTGAAGACAGACTCCTACTGCCTCGTCTGCTCGTGCATTTTTCATCAAACACCCACTGTGTGCCCACTATGTGTCGGGCTCTGTGTTGGCTTCTGGAAATCCAAAAGTGAGGCCTCTTGCCTCCAAGTGAAAGGGTCACACAGTGTACAAGCAGGTGCTTAACCGAGGATGCACAAAATGTTAGGGGACAGGGTGGCCTTCCAGGGGAAGCCTTCCCTTAGGTCCTGGTTTGGAAGGATGGATAGGAGTTCTCAAGACAGATAAAGAGGAGAGCACATTAGGGCCTGGGAGAGAGCGGCTGATCTGGAAACCACTTTATTTTTAGGTGGCCTCTTTCCCCAGTGGCTTACCTCAGTGTTATCTGGCCAGCAGGGGACCTGGACAGAGATGTGTTGGTGTGACTGGGGTGGGTGGGGTGGGTGGCTTGTATGTAACCCAGTTTTGGTTGGAGACTGCCTCGCTTTCCACCTGGAGAGTCCCTATTCAGGGCTAGTCTACCAGAAAGCAATTTCATACAGGTCAGATGGAAGTGCTCACACGAGCTGTATTCCAAGGAGTACTGAGAGAACGGAGGGCATGGCCGATGGAATGCTTGTTATCAGATATAATAACCTCGGGTTGGGTTCAGAAGCAGTTTTCTTAGGCAGGGCAGAGAAGCAGAGAGGATGAGATGTGACAAGCTCAAAAACATTTGTCTTTTTGTATCCCTCTTATGAAAAGAGAGCCTATATAAAAATAAAGCAGATTAACTTGTAAATGCAAATCAATTTATGGAGCCAACATGGCAGAATATCTGAAATTACACTTGTCTTTAAAAATTTAGAAATGCAACAGCTTTCTGCAGTGAACACATTCTACTTTCTATTACTGATATTTATATCCACAGAAGGCCTTTAAAATGTAGGACGCACCTCTTACTCGTCTTTGGGTCTTCCAGGTTGCCCAGTACACGTAGCCTTACACATGGTAGGTGCGTTGTAAATACCTGCTACGTGGGTGAATGAATGAGAAGACAGGAAAAAGTGCTGTGAAAATCATAAAGTACCCACCAGTGATTATTGTCTGTTATAAGTGCTAAAAAATTCTTTTTTAAGATTAGCAAATGTAGCTGTTGAGTGCCACTCGCTTAACTTCAGTTAGTGCCTATAAAAATTCATCCTTCAAAGCAGACAATAGAATTTGAAGGCAGAGGAGGCTCCTTATGTATGCTTTTTTGAGAACTTTGAATTGAGTGTTCTTTTGGCAATAGACACTTTGATGAAACATCCCCAATAGCTTCATCTTCCAAACATTAAAAGAAAAGGAGAAGAATTTTTTAGAAAAATCATAGTTCGGTGTTTTGTCAACAATGACTTACCAGCTTATGCAGAGATTAATATTGGTAGGTAAGTAACCCCAGGACTGCGTGCTGAGAAGGAAGCTGGGAGCAGCCTCTTACAGTATTGTCTGTCTTGGAAATACTTGAGTGAAGGAGCTGTCCAGCAGGAGAGAGGCAAGTTATAAAGGATTTATTTGCAGATAATGCTCTACAACTCTTTGTTGCAAGATGAGTGTCAGTGAATGCGTTTGTATGTACACATGTGTGTATGTGTGATAGTGCTTCTTGTGGAGAAAAAATGCCTCTGTTTACGGCTGTAACTCTCCTTGCTTACACATGAGAAAAAACTTATTCTTGCCAAAGGGCAGGCAAATTTTAAGAGCCTGGATACTCTGACATCATCCAGCAGAGTTAAATATCAACTGAGCAGCTGGTATGAGAGGTTTGCAATGAGTTATGAGGCTCTGAAACTTTCTAAGTGAGTTTATGCCCTCTGTGGCATGATATGAAGACTTTCTCGTTTTGCCTAAGTGTTTGTTTTAATGAGGTATAGCAATGTAGCTCATTCAAATGAAAAACACATGATGTACCCCAGGCAAGAGAGAAGCAATAACTGTACAGATTTTTTGAAGAAGACTAGTCATACCACAGGCTACCATTATAACAGGAAAAATAACAAGAATTTTAATATAGTTGTCTGGCCAAATATATTAATTTAAACTGAATGCCTTTAAAAAAATATTATAGCTGTGAGGCACCAAGTTCCATTGGCAAGCATCTTCAAAACTTTTATTTTAGAGGATTCACTGAGAAGTCCTCCAGTGCGGCAGACCATTTGGAAGAACCACTAAAAAGGCTTTGATCCTTTATAGGAGTCTTCTTTGAGCTTGATACAAAGAAGCTAAAATAAAAAGATGCACATTTTTAAACTGGTTGACTTCTTTGTGTTTATGTGCAGGAATGGCCAATGACTGATTGCAGAAACGTATTCTAGAATTTTAGAGTACGAACCCTGCATTGTCCATTCCAGATCAGCCAGTCCTTTACCCTGACTTAGAGTTCAAATTACTGAGGCCGATTTCTATTTATCTTGTTCGGGAATACTGTTAGAGGAAGTGACCTCACTTGGATTATTAGCATTGGGTTTTAATAATTCTTTAATAGGTCTTGTCCTAAAAAGCACTTTATTTTGTGTATTCCTTTTTCTTTGTTAGAGAAGTTGTGGGTTTACAGAACCATGATGCATAAAATACAGGATTCGATATATCCTCCCCCCAGCACCTTGCATTGGTGTGGAACATTTGTTGCAGTTGATGATAGCATATTTTTATAACTGTACTATTAATTAAAGTCCATGGTTTAACTTAGGGTTCACTGTGCAGTGCCATTCCATGGATATTTTTAAAAGTTTTGTTCTGTTACCATATATACAATCTAATATTTGTCCCGTTTAATCATATTCTGGTCTGTTTAGAAATCCGAAATCTCAAAGGGCTCTACTTTATTTCAGTTCGACAGGGATTTTGCTGCCTTCCAGGTTCAGAGAGCATGGAGATGAAAAATTGCCCTCAGGAAGCTCTGTAGCTTCCTAAGTGGTTAATTCTGTGAAAAACGTCTCTCCAAAGTCTCTTAACGGCAGAAAAAAACACCAGAGACATATTGAGTCAATAGATAAAATTTTATGTTTTGCTTACTGTATATTTCGAGTCCATGTCACGTGTAAATCCTCAGGCTGGTAGTGACTTCTGCTGTCCACGGAGATGGTTGACTCATAGATACATGGACCTGAAATGGGACTGAGAGTGGGTGGTGGAGGCCAGTGTCGTGGAAGCTCCGTCCTCGCCATCACCTCTCGGATGATCAGGATCATCTGTTCTCAGCTCGAAAACATCCAGGCATGGGACTAAAAAATCAGAGCTCATTGCATTCAGCTGTTTTCCTCATTCCTATTCCCTAAAGCTCCTCCAGAGACTCCAGCCTGAATCACTTGTTTCCAAACTACAATTGTGTATGACAGAGACCTAGCTCAAGGTGTCACTGCTTCTTTTATTTTTATGAAATAACCTTTATATTGCTTTCAGAAATTATTTTCCATCATTGAAATGGGAGCGTCCAAATACATTTTTCCCTTACTGCACTCTCCATCTCTAGCTATTGTATTTTTAATTCGTGAAAAAAATTGGTGAGCTTCTCTCCTGCCACTAAAATGAAGCCAGAAATTAGCATCCTTGACTCACAGAACAATCTTGTCAAAATCTCCATGTGCCCAGTTATCATCTGTTGTCCAGAGGAAGGTCCCAGCCTTTGTTACTTTGAGAATTTAGCTCTCGTGACCTGCTATTGTTTAAAAAACAACCAAGAAAATACAAAATACTAGTTCTTAACACCAAGACAACTTGACTTTGCATTGGATGGGAAAAGAGAGAAATCATGTTCTAGTGCTTTTCTTTTTTATAGAAGCATTCCTTTCTTGAACTGAATTGTATGCAGTTGTTTCAGTTGAAAGAAAAGACTTTCTGAAGCTCTTTCTGAACGGGGTTCTGTTTAATACCCTCACTTTGGTTCTGTCTGAATACGTTTCCTTGGAGCTTGCCGGGCCGTAATAGGTAATTGGAAACATGCACATTTGCAACATCACTCGACTCTGCAAAATGGTAAGGAGAATTTTCCCATCTTTGTTCATTCTTATTTTGTTACTCTGCCATGATTTCTTAAATTGAATTCAAATTTGCAGCTTTTAAAAGAAAACCACAAGAACATGATTTTTAATCTCCTGAGATTTGTTTGCCCCTGTTCTACATATAAAAGAGCAATTTCCTTAATATATCCAAGCCAGACTTATAATACGATTAAAATTTGCATCTTTTTATTTATTTGGCTGTTTGAAAAGGCTTTTATCAGCTAAGGAAAAGCGGGTTCCACATCCACTAAAGTAGAGGTTTTCCTCTGGTAAGCCTGGGGAGGAAGGGCAGTTACTGACAGGGACCCTTCTTCAAAGTGTCAGTGAGGGGTCAATCTTTGTTTTAAGTGGTAATTTTAGCCTTCAACTGGATTCCAATCTTTAAAAAAAAAAATTGCTGGAAAAATCATGTCACCACATGTTAAGTGATATCACCAGGCAGGGGAGTTACCTAGAGAAGATTAAGAATCTTACAATGGATGCTATTTGTGACCTGTTTCTGATTATCTTGATTGAGGGAGGGTCACTTTGAATAATGATGCCCTGACATCCCTTCCGTGGGGAATCTACCCTACTGGTTACCAGATGTCTTCGGGGAGGCGCTTCAAGCTTTCTGATTGTCCCGCGAGCTACACATGTTCAGATACTGACTTTCCATCTTTATCCTTGCTGGAAGGCCATCTTTGAAGCCCACTCCCCCTTGCCCACTACTCCATTAAAGAAAGTTCTAGTCAATGGTGACTAATTAACACTCATGTATGTGGCCCTGCTCATTGTTCTTTGCATGTGAATGTTTGGAATGGGCTCTAGTTCAGTAGTTAGCCAAGTAGATCTTTTAAACTAAGTACTAACTACTATGAGCATTTTCCCAGGCAGGAATTTCCTTACTTAGCTGTAACTACAAAATCATCTGTCATAAATGTGGAAGGGACATCGGAAGAACATTTGCTCTTTAGAGCTTTAAATTTTCAACTTTCCTCTTCGACTCTGGAAACTTACACAGTGAATACTCTTGTAGTCAAATTTGCCATTTAGAAAAACAGCCTGCTTCCCCTGCATTTATCTGTCATCCGGAATGGCCAGGTGTTAGTTAAATATGGAACTATCCATCTATTGGAATCTAAAGGGATTGACGATAGCTCTCACTTTCCAAGACACCTAACAATATAGAATCTGAGACTGATAGAAGTTTAGAATTACACACCCCAGTCTCTGCACCCATTTGAGAAATCTCCTCTACAGAGTCCTGACAGATGGTGATCTAACCTTTTCTAGCATCTTTCTTCTCCTGGAGGAGACTTTTGGACTTTCTGCAGTGTTCATATACTTGTCTTAGATGAACACTCTGCAACTACACGAGCCATAAAGAATAAGTAAATCCTTCTTCCAAATGGACCCTTTCAAATATTTGAAGACAGTTCTCATACTTTCCTCCAATTCTCATTCTTTTCTTTTTCCAGGACAGTTAACCTAGTTTCTTCAGCTGTTCTTTCCCATCATATTTATTTCCTGTACCACCTGGCTCTTCTCCCATGGACTTATTCCTAATGTGAGTGTCATTTTTTAAAAATGCTGTCATTTTATTCTATGCTGGTCAGACTACAAAAAGTATGAGCAATATTTCAGATTTGATCTAAGCAGCAGAGTACAGAGTATCTTTAACTGCTAGGGGGCTGTACTGGGTTGCCTAAGTGTCCCCCCAAAATTCATGTCCATGCATCATTGGTGAATGTGACCGTATTTAGCAATAAGGTCATTGTTTGGTAGTCAAGTTAGGATGAGGTCATTCTAGATCAGGGTGACCCCAAATCTGATGACCGGTATCTTTATAAGAAGGAAATTTGAACAGAGAAACATATAGGAAGAGGCCATGTGATGAGGAGGCAGAACTGAGTGATGTACCTACAAACTAAGGAGCACTGAGGCTGCTGGCAACTGCCAGGAGTTGGGAAGAGGCAAGGAAGGATTCTTCCCTGGAATCTTCAGAGGGCAAAAGGTCCTGATTACACCTTGATTTTGGACTTTCTGCCTCAAGAATAGAGGGAGAAGAGATTGCTCTTGTTTTAAAGCCATCTAATTTGTGATAAGGGTCTTTCTCTGAGACTCCTATGATGTATAATAAATGCCCATTGCTCCTTATTCTGATTTTACTTTCTTCATTTTTCCCAAATGAGAAGAGTGTTACTGAAAACTATAATTTGCCCATTTAAAAAGTACAAATGATTCACAGAAATTTAAAGAATATAGTGAAAAGTCAGCCTGGAATCCCTTCCTCTGCAAACAAAAATAATAAAGCATACCACTCCAAGTTAAGACAACATGTATTATATAGTGTCCCATATATATAAAATTATACATGTGCATTTTTTATGTTTGGAGAGAGTTATGAAAGGGTGAGTATCAGCATCATAACGGTGATTTGACTTTTTTAAAATAAGAAGAGTATAGTATATCTATATCTAAATCAAGACAATCAAAAAGGACCAAATGTTGAATATGGTGAAATGTGTCTTGATAGGGGGCATACAGGCATATACCAACCTCTCAGATATTGCTCCTAAGTTGATACTCTTTTGAACCTTGCATAGTTAAGAATATAACAGTCCAATTTTAAAAATGGGCAAAAGACATGACTTGGCATCTCTCTAAAGAAGATATACAAATGGCCAGAAAGTACATGAAAAGATGCTCAACATCATTAGCCATCAGGGGAGTGCAAATCAAAACCACAATGAGTTCTCTTTTCCCACCTATTAGAATGATTGCTACTAAAGAAAAAAAAGGAAAATGGCAGGTGCTGGAGAGGATGTGCAGAAATAGGAACACTCATTCATTGCTGCTGGTGGTGTAAACGGTGCAGCTGCTGTGGAAGACATGTTGACGATTCCTCAGAAAGCTAAGTAAAGATTTCCCATATGACCTGGTAATCCCTCTACAAGGTCTATACCCAAAAGAATTAAAAGAATGGACTCAAACAGATATTTGCACACCAATGTTCGTAGAGGAATTATTCATAATTGCCAAAAGATGGAAACAGCTCAAGTGTCCATGAATGGGTGAATGGATAAATGTGGCGCATATATACAATGGAATGTTATTCAGCCATAAAAAAAAATGAAGTCCTGATGCGTGTGACAATGTGGATGAATAAGCCAGGCATAAAAGAACAAATATGTATGATCTCACTTACTTGAAACAGTTAGAATGACCAAATTTATAGAGTCAGCATCTGGAATATAGGTGACCAGGGGACAGAGTGTGGGAGGGGGATAGGGAATGGGAAGTGAAGGCTTAGAATGAACAGGGTTCTTAAGTTGGAATGATGGAAATATTTTGGTAATGGATGGTGGTGATAATAGCACAACACTGTGAACACAACAGCACTGAAATAAATATTTGAATAGGATTTAAATGGGAATAAGTTAGATAGTATATACTGTAATAGAATAAAAATTTTTAAAATCCACGGAATTACCCTACACTACACAGTGAATATTACGTTAACCATAGACTTTGGTTAGGAGTACGGTTATAATGATGTGCTATCATCAGTTGTAAAAAATTGTTCTACACCAGGGCAAGGTGGTGGTGGGGTGGTGTATGGGAATCCTGTATTTTATGCATGATTGTTCTGTAAACTCAAAACTTCTATAATAAAAAAATCAAAAAAAGAATACAAGAGGTCACCCCCCCAAGGCTCCTTTGTCCTGAGTGGTCCCCATCCCAGTCATGGGAGAGTCATTCACCTGGTCATTTGATGCCATTGTTTACTCTTTCTTTCCCTCATACCGAGATTATGAGCACATTCTATAGGCTCTGCCTTCAAAATATATTCCAGCCTGCCCTATTCTCCCCTCCTCAACCACTAACATCTTAATTCAACTTACTAGCAGCCATCTCCTGGATACTAAAGCAGCCCCTCAATGCCCTGCTTCCACTCTTGCTCTCCCGTTGCCTCCTCTCTATACAGAGGTCAGAGCATTTCCATAAAGCATGAATCAGATACCACAGCCCTGCTCCACACCATCCCAAAGTTCCCTTGGCAGTTAGAACACAATCCAAGCTCCTGTCCATCATCCCAAGGCCACATATAATCTAGCCTGCCTCCCCCTGGCTCACTGGCTTCTTGCTGGTTCTAGAACAGTGCAAGCTCCAGAACACCTGACCCCCGCCCTGCACCCTTCAGATCATCATGGTTTTTCCATCACAATAGTCAGCTCTCTGCTCAAGTCACCCCAGAAAGCCCTACCCTGACCATGCCCTGCCCTTTTTTTCCCAAAGTGTCTTTCTCTCTTTGGCAGATCTTTCCATTGCTTGTTTTCCTCCCTACAAGGTAAGTGCCACGGGGCAGGTGTTTGTCTAATTCATCACTTTATTTTTAATGCTTAGAGCAGTGCCTGGCACTTGGTAATGACAGAATAAATGGGTTTTGAATGAATGAATGAATGAATGAATGAGTGAATGAATGAATGAATCCAGGTGGCCCAAGTATAGGAAATGATTCAGGCAAAAGCCTTGGTCATGGCCCTGAATCGTCCCATTAGTGAGATTGTCCTCCTGTGGACTTGCCTCTAGAGAAGACCCCTTTAAACTTACCTGCAATGAAACAGCATCAAACTCCCCTGCAGTCATAACTTCTCTTAAATGTAGGCCCATGAGATGCCATTTGGAAGAACAAAGAGACCTTTCCTTCTTAACGCTGTTGCTCTTTATCTGACAGTGAGGGGCGAATTTGGCAACATTAATGAAAACATTAAAAATACTCATACCCTTTGACTTGGCAATTCTATTTCTAGAACGTTTTTCCTAAAGAAATAACTGGACATGTTTAAAGGACCCTTGTTCTTAAAATTGGAATGTAGGCAGTGATCTAGGTTTCCACCAATAAGGGGGTAGCCCAGTCGTTCATCAGCTTTTTAATTAAGGACGTGTTATATACTGAGCACTGCTCTTGGCACAAGGTTAAATCTATGAACAAAACGATTAAATCTCTGCGTTCTGGGAGACTGAGTGCTCGTGCGGGAGGCAGTCACCCATGGAATTAAGTAAATTATATGCATGGTGCTAAGCCAGATGGGGAAACAAAGTAGACAAAGACAGGCACTTGGGATGAGGGTTGTTTTCTAAAGTGGCGAGCCCATTGGATGGTCCCACGTTGATTGAGAAGGCAACATTCCAGCCAACACTTGAAGAAGATGAGGGAGTGAGCCACATCAGTGTAGGAAGAAAGATACATTCTGTGCAGTTAGAATGGCAAGGACAAAGTCTCTGAGTGGGGAGCGAGTCTGATGGGTTGGGGACACCAATAAGAAATAATCTGTGACCCCACTATGCATGGGAGTCCTAGGTGGTTCTTGAAGATAATGATGTAGAACTGCATGTATTCACATGGAAAGGTGAAAAAAAACTAAATTATAAAATGATGTGCAAAGAAGAGCACATTTATTTGGCTTAAATTTTTTACATATGGCTATTTATAAACATATTCATAGAAAAATAAAAAGATTGACAATGATTTTCTTGTTTACATGAGAACAATTTGTTGTGAATTTTAAATGGAATGCAGACATAGTATCATTTTTATAATTAAAAGGCCATCCTATTACTCTTGTTAATATCATTGTATTAGTCAGGGTTCTCTAGGGAACAGAATTAACAGGAGATATCTGTAAATAGTATGAGATTTTATAAGTCTCTCACGTGACCGTGGATGCACAAGTCTAGGTTCCGCAGGCAGGCTGCGAACCAGGGGCTCCAATGATAGTCCAGTGTAGGTCCTTGATGAGTTTCTAGGGAATATTGGCTGTCCAAAGACAGCTGGGAAATTCTCTCTGAATGCTGACTTCCCCTTTTAAGGATTTCAACTGATTGGATAAAGTGTCACTCATTGCCGATGACAATCTCCCTGATTGATGTAGATGTCATCAACTATCTATGCAGTAAAGTCACTGGTGACTAAAATCCATGTATTACAATTAGCCCAGCACTTGTCTGACCAAACAACTGGGTACAGTTACCTGGCCGAGTTGACACATTAGCCTAACCATCACAGTTCACCCCTTGTCAACTTGGCAGCCATACACATTACACATACGTAGTCTCTAAGTAAAAACAATAACATGTATATATTCCTTATTCCAGACAAGCTCTTCTTTACCCCCATTATGTAGATGTCCTATTTTCCCTTGATGGTCAGGTCAATCACCCTAGCCAGTAAAGTAATTCCCTTTTGCCTGTTGATACAGAGGTAAGAGGAGTCCAAAGTGGCCAGGTGGCAGTCTTAACTTCCAGTTCAGTGGAATCATTGTTGTGTTCCCTGGTGGAAGCACTCCTTCTTTTGGGACTAAAACCTGTAGACTAGCAGAGTTTAAGGTTGCAGGGACAGGAAGCAAAAATTTTCCTAGTGGGTCACTAAGGGTAATAGTGAGGTGTGTCACACCCATTTCTACTCCTTGATTCCTGGACCAGTGGATCCTGGTTATGGGAGAAATAGCACCACAGAGTGGACACTGATTTAGAGCACACATAGCCTCCTGGAGAACATTGCCCAAGCCCTACAAGGTATTGCCACCTAGTTGGCACTGTCATTGAGTCTTCAAAAGGTCATTTCACCTTTTATTAATCCAGCTGATTCAAGGTGATGGGGAACATGGTAAGACCAGTGAATTCCATGGGCACATGTCCATTCCTGCCCATCATTTGCTGTGAAATGGTCAGAAGCAATGCTATGTGGAATGCCATGGCAGTAGATAATACATTCTGTAAGTCCACACTTGGAAGCTCTGTGTGCAGGAAATGCAAACCCATATCCGGAATATTTGTCTATTCCAGTTAAAACAAATTGCTGCCCTTTCCATGGTGGAAGTGGTCCAATGTAGTCAACTGGCCACCAGGTAGCAGGCTGGTCACCTCAAGGAATGGTGCCATATTGGGGGCTGAGTGTGGGTCTCTGCTGCTGGCAGATGGATTGGGCATTCAGCAGTAGCTGTAGCCAAGTCAGCCTTGGCAAGGGGAAGTAATACGCTTTATTGCCGGTAACTATAAGCTTCTACCCCAAATAAATATCCTTTATAAAAACCAACAGAGTTCTGGTATTTTGCATCAGCACCCCTTTGGCTGACTAATACAATCATGTTACTCTAAATGAAGCTCAATGTCACAGTTAAATATTGTCATATCTAAATATGAATTACACCAAGCTCAGCAGTTATTTTTGACAAGTTTGCTTGGCTTCCTGGGGCATAATACTAAACCATTCACTGCATGATCTGGAGCTCCATGTCGTGCCCAACTCTGGCACGTTGAAGACAATCCTGCTGAATCAAACATGCTATTGTTGCCACTTTAAGCCTTTACTAGAGTGGCTGTTTGGTAACCTCTGACCTCAGAATTCTCTGGGCAAAGTCGTATCTACAATCTAGAGTCACCCTTTGGTCTTTAAAGGATCCTATTCTCTGTGGAAAGTTCCAGCTTCTTCTTGGCCGTTATCGAAAGAGATGGACATGGGGCTCCGTTAATGAGCAGCAGAAGCCAGGAAACCCCGTCAGCCACAATCAGTGCATCCTCTTCTCTCCCTCCTTTGTGACCACAGCTATTTGCCACCCAGCTGCTGCCGCCAGCATCCCGGCGGGGACAACTGGTTGTCCAAGGAATAATTTAGAGATTGTTTCACTAGTCTCTCCCCAACATTCACTATGTTTGATCCCTGTCCTAAGCCAGCAGGAAGCTACCAAATAAACTAGAGGCTTTATTAAAAATCTTCCTAAAACCAAGATTTCTGACCCGCCACCAGAGCTGTTTATTCTGTGGCTCTGGGCGGGGTTGCAAGCATTTGCATTTTTATCAAGCACCTGGGGTTCTGATGCTGCTAGTCCGGGGATCACAAGTGAGTAAAGCTGAACTAAAGGACTATATATCATGTACCTGACCTCACTCCATGTGGAATTTTCGTCCTACAACTTGAGTTTGACATTATGCCCTTGAAGTTCACCAAAGGCCAATGTAGCAAATGTGACTGTTTTAGAGAAGACCTTGCAAAGGCTTCACTCATTATGCTGCCCAGTGTTCTTCATGGAAAATTACTCTCAGATGCAAGGGTCTAGATCAATTGACTTTCTTCTTATAAATTGGTGGACTTCTAAGTAGATGGTGAAAATTATGTAAGTCATCATATTTCCCTCACTGGTTATTAAGATACTAAGAAGTAAGCATTTTTCAATTGTTACAGTTTTGCTCAGACAGAATTCTTGATATAATTTTTGCTGCATGATTTTGTACATTCCTATGTTTTAATAATATTGTCATATCTGTGATTTTCATTCTTTTTATTTTAAAAAGTAACATTTTTATTACAAAGGAGACATTTTCGAAAATAAGTTAGTAAAAAGAAAATTAAAACCCTCAGTCACATAACTCAGAAATAACATCTATTGATATTTTTATGTATTATTCTTCTAGGAAATATATGAATTTATTTTAAGTTAAAATGGGGCCAGATAAAACGAGGTTATAAATTGCTTTACTTGTTTATCGATATGTCATGACTATCTTTTCTTTTCATGGCATATTTTCCTCTGACATAACAAAGACTATAATATATTCTTACAAAACTGACTTTTACTCTTTCAGATTGTTTCCAGATTTTCACTATCACAGAAAAAGTTGTGATTAATATTATAGTAGATAAATCTAATTTATTTGGTATAAATTCTAGAAAGAGAGAGAGAGGTATATGCAGAGTTATCAAATACAATTTTTCCCCAGCCACCCTGGCTCTGGGTTCCTGCTTAGAAGGAGTTTGGCCCATTTCTGGATTATTTTGCTCTGCTTGACTCTCAACCTGACTCCAGAATATCATGTGCCCTTTCCTAGATTTTCCCCTAAATATCTCTCCCACGTGGGATCAGTGTGTATAGCAGATTATATCATCATTTATTTTAGTCCCTCTTATCTTCAAGACTGCATATGCCTTTGAATTCATGCTCCCACCTTAGAGTTACCATTTGCCCACAATAGCCAAAACCAGCATTCTTTACAAAAATGGATTCTTAGTATATTTACTCTTGATCTCATTGCTTTAAAGAAAGCGGAACATGATGTTTTGCTCCTATCTCCCATTGACTCACTTGCTTTCTAGTCTACCTTTGCATATCCACAAATGCATGACCCAACCAAAGGTGCGATTGATGAAAGGACTGGCAAAGGCTTCAAGATATCGGGCTTGCTTTCTTCCTCTCTACTCTGATGGAAGATGGATAGAGATCACTTTTCCCACTGATTTGAACATGCTTCTTTCCCCCTGTAGAAAGCTCATGTGGCTGGAAGCCTGTTAAATAACAGTATCTAGGAGGTATAGTCAGCAGGCCCTGTGGGGTGGATTGGGTGGTGGAGATGAGGTCTAGAAGATGACTCAAAAACAACTCCCTGAGTCTTAGCTCAGATGACTGAGAAGGTGGAAGGAACATCAGAGGGAAAGTGTGGAGGCTAAAGAGAGCTTGAGTTTGGTTCTGATCAAGTTGTGTCAAAGTGCTGTAGGCAAGACGTCTGGCAGGCATTTGGATTTGCTGGTCTGAATCCAGAGATTTAGCAGGGCAACACATCAGCCTTTTAGAAGCTGGAAAACTTTGCGTGTGAATGTGACTGTTGATAGAGAACATGGACTGGGACATGGGACCTGAGAGAAGGCTAGTGCCAAGGAGAGGTGGTCCAGCCAGTGCAGGAAGGAGACAGGAGGCTGCTCACGTGGCCCATGACCTTCATGTCATGCTAGCAAAGTTGGTTCTTGGAGGAAGCATCAGCTCATTTTCTTGGGATAGTTGAAAGAAGTTTAGTTTCTTAAATTAATTTTCTGATCTTTATCTGTGATTACAAATACAATAAATTCTGAATCAACCCTCAGTCTTTCCAGGAGTTACTTGATGTCGAAAGCAATATTACCTTCTAAGGTGGATTGTTAACTTGTGACCTGCTCTCATTGTCTGGAATTAGCATGAGCTCTTGCGTGTTGCATGGATCTCATATTTCCTTTAGGAAGCATTTCAACTTGAGGAGGGTCAAGAATTCTCTTGCAGTTATCTGCTCACTAGCGTGCAGGTGGAACTGGAGTATCTCTCCTTACACTTTTAAATATTTCCAAAATAAAAGAGTGTTTTCTGGCTCTGGGAATCCTTGCTTTTGGAGACTTCCACAGCCAAGTCGTTCCTCTGTCCTTTCCGTTTTACTCAAGAGTGCCTGACCTCTTACTACCCCTCCTGTCTTTTGGAGTTTCTAAATTGCAGAAGATTTTGTTTTCAAAGGTCCTTTTTCTAATTTTATTTTAAACTGTGCAATGCTATTTTTAAAAATGCTCCATATTGGAGCAGGAAAAGTCAGTGACAGGCGCTATTCAGCATCTAATGATGCACATCAACAGGCTGGATGGCAGAGGCTGAGTAATTTCAGTGCAGACAGCTTACTAAGCTTTGTGATGGTTCTGTTGATTAATGGTCTGAAATGATCAGCAAAAATTTATGTATACCAAGACGATGACTTTCTTCCCAGCAAGCAGCGGTTGCATAACTATTCCTAGCCCAGTGGTTGACGAGTTGCTGCCACTTTGTGACATATTTGAATTTATTCTCTGTTTATAGAAATTTAAGCCAGAAAGACTCATAGTTTTGGCAGTTGATTAAAGTAATTTAAGTTAGATTTTTGACACTGTAATTAAATGTGAGCTCAATTCAAATAGTGCATTCCATATTCCTTCCAGGTGGGAGAATTGAGATGCTGGCAGTGTTCACACTGTCTAGCTTCAGTTAGGTCTCCGGGATTCCAAAGAAAGCTTTGATTTGTAAATGGCTCATTTGAATGGTGCCTTCCAAAATATATCTTTTAGAGGTATGAACTGACAAAATAAATGAAAGAAAATTGGATTAATTTTAATAATTCTGCTTCTTTGATTCCAAATCCCTGAACACCTACAAAAACAAAGTGTCTCTTCAAGTGCAGCTTTGCCTTTGGATACTGGAACTCTGTTTCTGTTTATGAGCAGAAGAAGCCAGATGTGTATTTTTAGATTGATGGAGGCATCCAAAGGAGAGCGAGGGTACCTGAGAGGTGCCTCCAGGTACTGATAGCAGATTGCTGGGCTCCCTGGAGCTTTCACAGTGAATTGCTTTCACGTCGTGATTTTGAAACCAGGTCCAGGTCCTTTCTGTGACTGATTGTTCTTGTATGAAGTAACATGGAAATTCAGTCGCAAATTGGGCTAGACGTAGATGAATATTCCACATGGACAACTGAGGGTTTTAGGGGGAACTACAATAATGAATGGGGTGAAAATCAAAGAACATTAATCAGGGGTTGGAAGCTCAGAGAAGTAGTTCAGGACAGCCACCAGCTTGGTGGGGAGAGAAAGCTTTGTTCCAGCCCCACCCTCCCTCTTACAAACGCTCTGGTCTTGGATAAAGAACCTAGCCTGTCCCAGCCTCAGTGCCTACATCTGTAAAATGGGACCTGCTGCACTGGTTGTGGTGAGATCTGAGATGATGAATGTACACGAAGCATTTACTACATTTCCTGACTTCAAGTAAGTTATGGTGGGTATTATTAGTGTACTAATCAACATCACTGACAATGAAATAGAAGAAAGAAAATTGGAAAATATTTTCCTGAGTTTTTTGAGAGAGTGCCATTCGCGTTAGACACTCATTGGAAAGTTTACCATAAATCCAGATTTGGTGTTATATAAAATTAATAACAATAACATTACTTTCTGGATTCTATGAAAAGGCATAGGGATAACATAATGGATTGTTTACATGCAACAGGTAACCAACTACTCTGATAGCTCATTTCAAAAACTCTATTGCTCTGTCAGGAGCTACTTAGAAAACACGGTCAGGGTATCAGCATCAACCCCCATTATTTTTAGCATGCACGCCCTGCCATGTGGGAAGCTATAAGGCTTACTTCAGGGAGAGAACCTGAAAGTGTGTGATCCAGGGGCATTAAAAGAAATGATTTTGAGTGGAAAACTGGCCTCACTCAAGCACAAAGCCTCCTTTGATAAACCATCTGGCAGAGCCAAAGTTGCTCCCACATAAGAAATAACTACCCTAGCCCATATGGAACAATTCGTCTCTTCCCAAGACATATTTTATTTCCAAGAGAAATAGTTGGGTAGAACTTATATATTTATTTTTTGTTTTGTTTCTGTCATACGATGTCTAAACCTTTTTGGAGCAAGTCTGCTCAGATTTCTATTAAAAATTCACATGAGAATCCCAAAGCTTGAAAAATACTGAAATAAATAAGACTTTATTTACTTATTCCTTTTGTTCTAGCCTGAAATTGATTTATGAGATGGGACCTGTGTTGAGCTTTGATAAATACCTTTGGAAATTCTGAATTGAATTTTCTTGTTGTAATTTGAAGCTGCATATAGATAACTGCTTGATTAAAATGAAGTAATTTGATAAGCTTGATTTCTACTATAAACTGATAATTAAAAGTAGTTGGAATGTTTACCTTGGCTTGAGGAGCAGTTATGGCAAAATCCATTTTAGAACTTTCAAATAGCTTTTATGGATTGTAACTTTGCACCATCCTTTGTCATATTGCAAATAAGAGAATATAGTTCATATATTTTACATTTATGATATCCTCTTCCTACAATACCAATATAATCCATCATTTCAAATGTTAGTAAATCAAGATAAAAACCTTTGATTAGTAATTTTATAAGTACAATAAGATAAAAGGAACCAAAAATTCATATTCTGTAGAGAGCATTACTTCAGAAGTAAATCGTTCCTTATATTTGAGAAAAAGTACAAATCTTACTTTATATTTTTTAATTCAGCTAACTAGTTTTTTCCAAAACCAATATATGAAACAGACCATGCTGATACCTTTTTTTTTCTTAAAAGCAAGTCTTGGGAAGTGGACTTGGCCCAGTGGATAGGGCATCTGCCTACCACATGGGAGGTCTGCGGTTCAAACCCAGGTCCTCCTTGACCCATGTGGAGCTGGCCCACGCGCAGAGCTGATGCGCGCAAGGAGTGCCGTGCCATGCAGGGGTGTCCCCCATGCCCGGTAAGGAGAGCCGCCCAGCGCGAAAGAAAGTACAGCCTGCCTAAGAATGGCGCCACACACACGGAGAGCTGACACAACAAGATGACGCAACAAAGAGAAACACAGATTCCCAGTGCCGCTCATAAGGATAAAAGTGGTCACAGAAGAACACACAGAGAGCAGAGGGGGCGGGGGGTGAGGGGGGGGGAAGACGGGAGAGAAAAAAATTAAAAGCAAGTATTTTTTTTGCCATTTTTTTGTAGGGACAGGAGTACATATTATGTTATTCTGTGTGTAGCTTTAAGCAATTCTTTCTGGGTGGAGAACTCTTCGTTTTCATATAGCACATTTTCCTCTCCTTTTGTTCACACTGATGAACCGTGGCGCATTTACGTGGACGATACCTTTCCCTGTAGTCCTGAATATTGTTCTTAATTTAAGTTCTCAGCTTTGTCTCCTTGTAAATTTCCTTTTCAGGATCTTCTTTTGGCCCAGAGGACTTGTTTTTTGTTTGTTTGTTTGTTTTTTGCATGTAGAGGTGGCATTCTACAGTGTTTTAGGATGGAGTTAGAAAAACTGTGGTTCAAGGACTTTAGGCTCTTCTGTTTACTTACTGTGACTGAGAGCAAGCTGCTTAACTTTTCTGTGCCTTGATTCCTTTAGTTGTAAAATTTAGCTAATAACAGACATACTAAGCAAGGGTTTTGTGATGAATGGCCCAGGGCTCGGCTCCGTATGTAGTCGCTGTGTTTTGAGCTAGTGAATGTTGCTTTAGAAAACATAAAGAACTCTGCTGGCTGGTCTCTTTAAATGCTGACCACAAATGTTCAGTGAGCATGCAACAGTGCCTGGAAATTCTACTCCACTGCCAGGCTTTCTCTGCTCAACTTCTAAGTGATGATAGTCTGAAGTCTCAGCATTGACTGTTCCTTCTTATTGACATGTACCTCTTCTCTACTAAGAAATGTGATCCAACCACATGGCTTTAAAAACCATCCATATATTGATGATTTCCAATCATCTCCATTTATAACCAGCTCCTAATTGATATCTCAATATGAATATCTATCAGCACCTCAGACTTAAAGTAAAACCCTGATCGTTCTTCTTTTTTAATTAATTTGTTTATTTATTTCTCTCCCCTTCCCCCTCCCCCAGTTGTCTGCTCTCTGTGTCCATTCACTGTGTGTTCTTCTTTCTCCACCCCTTTTCTTGTCAGCGGCCCTGGAATCTGTGTCTCTTTTTGTTATGTCATCTTGCTGGATCAGCTCTCCGTGTGTGTGGTGCCACTCCTGGGCAGGCTGCACTTTCTTTCGCGCTGGGTGGCTCTCCTTACAGGACATACTCCTTGCGTGTGGGGCTCCCCTACGCGGGGACACCCCTGTGTGACATGGCACTCCTTGTGTGCAACAGCACTGTGCGTGGGCCAGCTCCACATGGGTCAAGGAGGTCCTGGGTTTGAACCGTGGACCTCCCATGTGGTAGGCAGACACTCTATCCATTGAGTCAGGTCCACTTCCCTGATCTTTCTTCTTTTAATCGTATATTCAAGACTTCCCTGTCTCTGTTAAATGGAAGTGCTATCTTCCAGGTTGCCAAGGTCATAAGATAAAACAACCACCACAAACCAAAAATCATCTCTAATTCCTCTTTCTTCCTTACTCTCTTCTTCTTTTTTTTTTTTAAAAGATTTATTTATTTATTTAATTCCCCCCCCTCCCCTGGTTGTCTGTTCTTGGTGTCTATTTGCTGCGTCTTGTTTCTTTGTCCGCTTCTGTTGTCGTCAGCGGCACGGGAAGTGTGGGCGGCGCCATTCCTGGGCAGGCTGCTCTTTCTTTTCACGCTGGGCGGCTTTCCTCACAGGCGCATTCCTTGCGCGTGGGGCTCCCCCACGCGGGGGACACCCTTGCGTGGCACGACACTCCTTGCGCGCATCAGCACTGCGCATGGCCAGCTCCACACGGGTCAAGGAGGCCCGGGGTTTGAACCGCGGACCTCCCATATGGTAGACGGACGCCCTAACCACTGGGCCAAAGTCCGTTTCCCACTCTCTCCTTCTAGTCTATCAGTCAGCCTGTCAGCTCTTCCTCTAAGTAGCTCCTAGTCTGTTGTCCCTCACCTGGCTTGATGCAGTGGCATCTTAGCTGGCTTCCCTGGGCTTCTGTTTATACTCATCTCCAAATCTGTCCTTTACACAACAGCTGGAGGGACCTTTGAAACACACGAATCTAATCATGTGATCTTTATTTAATCTCCCACCCCAGTGGTTTCCCACCACAACTTAGATGAAATCCAGCCTTGTCGATAGGACTGGCCCTTGTCTGCCTTGGAGCACTGGGTGGAATTGCTCCGACCGGCACAGTTCCCTAGCGTTCTTTCTGTGTCTCTAATGCGATAAGCATACACGTGGCTCAGGAATGTTGACCTAGCTGGTCCCTCAGCCTGAAAGGCTGTTTCTCTGCATCTGCAAATAGATGGCTCCTATTCGTTGTTTGGGTTTTAACTTGCTGCCACCCCCTTGCTGAGGACACTCCTTGGTGAGGGCCACTTCTCAGGGAGCATCACTCCTTGGTGAGGATCAAGCCTTGATGAAGGTCACTCCTCAGAGAAGACTACCTCCTCAGGGCGAGGGTCATTCCTCAGGGAGGACTGCCTCCTCGGGGCGAGGGCCACTCCTCAGGGAGGACCACCTTCTTAGGGCGAGGGTCACGCCTCAGGGAGGACAACCTCCTCAGGGTGAGGGCCACTCCTCAGGGAGGACCACCTTCTTAGGGCGAGGGTCATTCCTCCGGGAGGACCACCTCCTCAGGGTGAGGGCCACTCCTCAGGGAGGACCACCTTCTCAGGGCGAGGGCCACTCCTCAGGGAGGACAACCTCCTCAGGGTGAGGGCCACTCCTCAGGGAGGACCACCTTCTCAGGGCGAGGGCCACTCCTCAGGGGGGAACACCTTCTTAGGGCGAGGGCCACTCCTCAGGGAGGACTGCCTCCTCAGGGTGAGGGCCACTCCTCAGGGCGAGGGTCACTCCTCAGGGAGGGCTGTTCTTCGGTGATAGTCGTACATCAGGATGGGTCACTTCCTCAGTGAGGGTCCCTCTCCAGGGTAGGCTACTTCTGGGTGAGGGCGGTCTTCCGTGAGGCCATATCTGACCATCCATCCAATCTAACATAACCACTGGGCATGCTTACATTTTTTCTTTGTATCACATTCTCCTGTTTTATGTTCTCTTTATTCATTCATCTCTCCCCCTCCTCCTTCCCTTCTCCCTCTCCCTCTCCCCCTGCTAGTGTATAAGAACAAAGACTATTTATTGGGTGCCCTCTGTGTGGTTAAGGGATCATGGTGCTGGCCAGGACTGGTGCAGTCCCTGCTGCTGGACTCGAGTCCCACTGCCCAGTGCTCATGGAGGCGCTTCCTTCTGCTAGTTGTTCCACCTTGGACAAGCTACCTAAAGTTTGAGGCTCACTCCCTTTTTCTGTAAAGCAGAAATTAAATCTTACCTCTCACATCAGGTGCTCTGAAGACAATAAAGCATTTGAAAGAGTGCTTTGCATCACAGGGACTGGCTGTGTACTAGATGAATATGTATTCTCTCAATATCTCCTTCTGACCCCCCTCATTGCCCCTGCCCATGCTCTCTTCCAAGGCCACCGGAGGTCTCTGTGTTGATCATCAGTGATAATTACCCAAAAGGTGATGCTACTTCCTCACCCCTCCCACCCAAGGAGTGGAACTGATTGATTGCTGCAAAGTAAAACTTAGCATTCTCCACTACCAAATCCCATTTTTCATCTGAATGCATGGAAAAATATTTCTTATATGAAAAGTTCTAAGCTGCTGACCTGAGGAGAAAAGCGAATATATATATATATATATATATATATATATATATGTGTGTGTGTGTGTGTGTGTATATATATATTTTTTAAACTTTTTGGAGAGGGAGGACTCATGAGAAAGAGAAGGACAAAGTGTAATGGTAACTTCAAGGTGGTAGGGATCATACAAAGGGAATTTTATATAAAATGTTTTCTGTGACTTGATCTGAAGTTCCCTTATTTGGAAGCTAATCATACTGCATCTCAGTGTCCCTTTTTGCAGCATATGTACATGTGGTTAGGCTTAGGCTTTAGTCTTTTTTTTTTCTTTACCAACTATAGCTTTATTCATTCTTTTTTAAACAAATCAATTTTATTGATACATACTAAAAAAGCATAAATCCATTCAAAGTGTGTAATCGGTGATATTTGGTATAATTACACAGTTGTGCATTCATTACTTCAATTATTATTAGAGCATTTTCTAATAATAATAATTAACAAAACACAGACAAACGAACAACAACCAAAAACTCATCATCTCTCAGTTTCTGTATGGTTCCCCTGCTGTACATAGCTGCTATTCTATTTCTGTTTGTATTTGTATTTTGTAAAAATAGTCTTTAATATGCAATATTACCCATTTTCGTATTTCACATGAGGTTTCACTATGTTTTACAGTCCCATTTACATTTTTAGCGTACCTTCTAGTAATATAAATGTCCTTTGACTTTCTCTTTCAACCACTCTTATGGTAGTTCTGCACCTTACAAATTCTATGATGTGCTTTCACCATTTCTATTCATTTCCAAAGATTTAGAATCTTTTTACCAATTCTTCAGAGATTAACCTTTAGCTTTCCATTCTCTACCCTCATTCTGTTTCCTGGTGACCTATATTCTAATTATTAACTCCATGAGTTTGCCCAATATATTTAGTTCATAATATCACAATCATACATTATTTGTTCTTTGGTATCTGGCTTGCTACACTCAACATAAGGTACTCCAGGTTCATCCATGTGGTCATATGCTTCACAACTTCATTTCTTCTCACAGCTGCATTGTATTCCATCATGTATGTACACTGCAATTTCTTCATCCATTTATCAGTTGATGGACAGCTAGGTTGTTTCCATATTTTGGCAATCATAAATAGTGCCGCTATGAAGATCAATGTGTGGATGTCTATTTGTGTCACTGCTCTCAGTTCTTCTGGGTATATACCCAGTAGTGGTATCGTAGGGTCACATGGCAAGTCTATATTCAACTTCCTTAGGAACTGCCCAACAGATTTCCACAGTGGCTGTATCATTCTGCATTCTTACCAACAATAAATAAGCATTCTTATCTCTCCACATCCTCTCCAGCACTTGTTGTTTTCTTACATTTTAACAGTTGCCATTCTAATAGATGTGTGTAACGGTTTGATATTATTTATGAATTTCAAAAAGAATGATTATGTTTGTAAACTGTTCTGTTCCTTTGGGTGTGATACCCTTTGATTTTATTAGATTCAGCTGAGATGTCTTTGATTAAATTACTTAAGATTAGGGCTTTGATTTGACTACATCAATAGAGCATAATTCAGCGTTGAGTCCCCGTCCCCTTGGTGGGCTATATAAATGGACACACACTCATGAAGACAGAGAGAAGAAATTACACGGGAAGAAAGAGTCCCATAGATGCCAGATGAGAAAACTTTGTCATGACACAGAAGAGGAGAGAACATTGAATCTGCAGCCTGGGAGGAGAGACAAGCACTGTACCAGCCTGTAGCTGAGAAAGAGGAAGGCTGAACCCTCACAGACATTGCCCGCCATCTTGCTTCAATTTGTGGCAACTGACTTGGGTAAGAAAGTACCTCTTATGGTACCTTAAGTTGGACTCTTCAGCGCCTTGTAACTGCCAGCATTTACCCCAGATAAATACCCTTTACAAAAGCCAACAGATTTCTGGTACTTTGCATCAGCACCCCTTTGGCTGACTGATACAGTGTGAAATGATATCTCCTTGTAGTTCTGATTTGCATTGCCCTCTAATCACTACTGATGTTGAACATTTTTTTTCATGTGTTTTTTCACCATTTGTATTTCTTTTTTGGACAAATGTTTATGCAATTATTTTGCCTATTTTTAAATTGAATACTTTGTCTTTTTATTGTTGACTTACAGTATTTCTTTATATATCATGGATATTAAACCATTATTGAATATGTGATTTCCAAATATTTTCAACTACCTTTTCCTCTTTTTGACAAAGTTCTTTGAAGTGCAAAAGTGTTTAATATTTATCTATTTTTTTCTTTTTTTGCTTGTGCTTTGGGTGTAAGGTTTAAGAAACTACTGCCTACCACAAGATCTTAAAGATGTTTTCCTACATTTTCTTCTAGAAGGTTTATGGTTGTTAATTTTATATTTAGGCCATTGATCCATTTTGAGTTAATTTTTGTATAGGTGTGATATAGGGGGCCTCTTTCTTTCTTTTAAGTATGGATATCCAGTTCTCCCAGCACCATTTCTTGAATAGACTGTTCTGGTCCAGCTGGGAGGGCTTGACAGCCTTGTCAAAAATCACTTGACCTTAGATGTGAGAGTCTATTTCTGAGTTCTCGATTTGGTTCCATTGGTCAATCTGTCTTTATACCAAAACCATGCTGTTTTTACCACTGTAACTTACTAATGTGCTTTAAAGTCAGGAAGTGAGTGGCTGTCAATATTGCTCTTCTTTTTTAAGACATTTTGGCTATTTGGGGCCCCTTACCCGTTCAAATAAATTCAACAATTGGCTTTCCCATTTCTGCAAAAATGCTGTTGGGATTTTTTAATTGGGATTGCATTGAATCTGTGAATCAGTTTGGGTAGAATTGAAAGCTTAATGATATTTAGTCATTCAGCCCATGAACATGTAATGTCCTTCAATTTATTTAAGTCTTCTTTTAGCAATGCTTTGCAGTTTTCTGAATGTAGGTCCTTTATGTTCTTGGTTAAGTTCATTCCTAAATACTTGAATTTTTTAGTCACTGTTATAAATGGATTTTTTCTGATTTCCTCCCCAGATTGCTCATCAGTAGTGTATAGAAATACTGTTGGTTTTTGCATATTAATCTTGTATCCTGCCACTTTGCTTAACTTGTCTATTAGTTCTCGTAGCTTTGTTATGGACTTTTCAAGATTTCCTAGGTAAAAGATCATATCATCAGCAAATAGGGAAAGTTTTATTTCTACCTTTCCTATTTGGGTGCCTTTTACTTCTTTTTCTAGCCTAATTGCTCTAGTTACAACCTCTAGCACAATACTGAATAACAGTGCTTACGGTGGCATCCTTGTCTTGTTCCTGATCTCAGTGGGAAAGCTTTCAGACTATAGTATTGAAAACAATACAGCTGTAGGTTTTTCATATATGAACTTTACCATATCAAGAAAGCTTCCTTCTATTCCTGTCTTTCGGATTGCTTTTTATGAAGAAAGGATGCTTTTTTTGTTAAAAGCATTTTCTGTACCATCGAGGGGATGCAGAATTTATTAAAGTGTTTTAGTACACTAATTGATTTTCTTGTGTTGAACCACTCTTGCATATCTGGGATAAAACCCTCTTGATCATGGTGTGTAATTCTTTTACTGTTCTTTTGGATTCAGTTTGCAAGGATTTTTGCATCTATGTTCATTAGAGATATTGTTCTGTAATTTTCTTGTAATATCTTTCTCTGATTTTGATATTAGGGTGATATTGGCTTCATAGAATTAGTTTGGTAGTGCTCTTTTCTGTTCAATTTTTTAGAAGAGCTTGAGCAAGATTGGTCTTAGATCACCTTTGAATGATTGGTAGAATTCACCTGTGAAGTCATCTGGTGCTGGGCTTTTCATCCTTAGGCAATTTTTGATGACTTTGTGATTGTTAGGCTACTGTGTCAACTCGGCCAGTTGTTTGCAACTGCCAAGCAAGCACTGGGATAACTGTAATTCAAGGGCATTTATGGACTTTAGTCACCATTGGCTTTATTGCAGTGGTAAATCATAGATAGCCGGTTATAATTACATCAATCAGGGAGATTGTTATCAGCAAGAGTGACACTTAACCCAGTCTGTTTGAATGTCTTAAAAGGGAAAGTGATTCCAACATTGGGAGAGAATTTCCCAACTCGTCTTTGGACAGCCAACATATCCCAGAACTCATCAACAGCCTTCATTGGACTTTCATTGCAGCCCCTAGTTGCAGCCTGCCTGCAGAACCTGGACTTGTACATCCCTATGGCTGCATGAGAGACTCATAGAATTGCATACTATTGACAGATATCTCTTCTTGATTCTGTTTCCCTAGAGAACACCAGCTAATACACTGTATTAATCTCTTTACTTGTGATTGGTTTGTTGAGGTCTTCTCTGTCTTCTAGGGTCAGTGTAGGTTGCTGGTGTGTTTCTAGGAATTTGTCCATCTCATCTACATCGTTTAGTTTTTTGTGTGCAGTAGTTCATAGTATCCTCTTAAGATCTCTCTTATTTCTGCAGGGCCAGTGGTAGTGTCCCACCTCTCATTTCTGATTTTGTTTATTTGCAGCTTCTCTCTTTCTTTGTCCATCTAGCTAAGGGTTTGTCAGTTTTATTGATCTTCTCAAAGAACCAACTTTTGGTTTTGTTGATTCTCTCTAGTTTTTTTTTTTTTTTTTTCCATTTCATTTATTTCTGCTCTGATCCTTACTATTTCATTCCTTTGGCTTGTTTCGGGATTAGTTTGCTGTTCTTTTTCTAGTTCCTTCATGTGTGCAGTTAGATCTTAAATTTTTTCTCTTTCTTCCTTTTTAATATAAGCATTGAGGGCTATAAATTTCCCTCTCAGTGCTGCCTTTGCAGTGTCCCATAGTTTGTGATATGTTGAGTTCTCATTTTCATCCATTTCAAGATATTTACTGAATTTTCTTGCAATATCTTCTTTGACTCACCAATAATTTAAGAGTGTGTTGTTTAATCTCCATGTATTTTTGAAATTTCCCTTTTCCACACATAATTGATTTCCAGCTTCATTCTGTTATGATTAGAGAAACTGTTTTGTACCTTTTAAATTTATTGAGACTTACTTATGAGGCATTGTATGGTTTATCCTGGAGAAGGATCCATGAGCATTTGAAAAGAATGTATATTCTGCTAGTTTGATGTATAAAGCTCTATAAATGTCTATTAGGTCTAGCTCATTTATCATATTATTCAAGGTCTCTGTTTCTTTGTTTATCCTCTGTCCACATGTTCTATCCAATACTGAGAGTAGTGTATTGAAGTCTTCAACTATTATTATAGAGACATCTATTTTTCCCTTCAGTTTTGCCAGTATGTGCTTCATGTATCTTGGGGCACCCAGGGTAGGTGCATAAATATTGGTTACAGTTATTTCTTCTTGTTGAATTGTCCCTTTTATTAATATATAATGACCTTCTTCATTCATTATAACGGTTTTGCATTTAAAATCTATTTTGTCTGATATTAGTATCACTATTCCAGCCCAGTTTTGGTTGCTATTTGTGTGGAATATCTTTTTCCAGTCTTTCACTTTGAACCTGGTTGTGTCCTCACATCTGAGATAAGTCTCTTGTAGACAGCATGTAGATGGCTCATATTTTTAAAAATCTATTCATCAGTCTATGTTTTTTGAAATAGAAGTTCAAGCCATTAGTATTCAAAGTTATTACTACTTACTTTGTCCATTTTGTCTTTTGACTTTCTATTGTCATATCTTACTATTGTTCATCTTTTTACCTTTTAATTTACCCTCCCTAATAATCTTCATTTCTATGCTCTTCTCCAAGTCTTTCACCCTTGTTTTTTCCTTTCAGGCTGCAGTACTCCATTTAGCATCTTTCATAATGCTGGTCTTTTGGTAACATACCTTCTCAGTTTTTGTTCATCTGTGGAGATTTTAAATTCACCCCCACTTTTGAAGGACAGTTTTTCCAGATACAGAATTCTTGGCTGGTGGTTTTTCTCCTACCTTAAATACATCATATAACTTTCTTCTCACCTCCATGGTTTCTGATGAGAGGTCGACACTTAATCTTATAGAGGTCCCCTTATATGTGATGCTTTACTTTTCTCTTGCTGCTTTCAGAATCCTCTTTTCCTCTCTGATATTTGTCATTCTGAATATCAGGTGTCTCAGAGTAGGTCTGTTCACATTTATTTGGTTTGTGGTGCATTGTTCTTCTTGGATATTGATATTTATAAGGGTTGGGAAATTTTCAGTCATTATGTCCTCAAATATTCTTTCTGCCCCTTTTCCATTCTTTTCTTCTGGGACACCAATAACGCATATGTTTTTGTGTTTTGCATTATCATTCAATTCCCTGAGACCCTGTTCCATTTTTTCCTTTCTTTTATCTCTCTGTTCTACTGTCTTTTCCAGTTCAGATGTTCTGTCTTTGAAATCACTAATTCTCTCTTCAAGCAATTCAAATTTGCTCTTATTGTGCCTCTAAGATATTTTTAATCTCATCCTTTGTGTCTTTCATTACCATAAGATCTATTACTTTTCTTTGCAAACTTCCAAATTGTTCTTTGTCCTTACCCAGTATCTTCTTCTTTATGTATGTATGTATGTATGTATGTATGTATGTATGTATGTATGTATGTATCTATCTATCTATCTATCTATCTATCTATCTCCCCCCCCACCCCGGTTGTCTGTTCTCTGAGTCCATTCGCTTCGTCTTCTTCTTTGTCTGCTTCTGTTGTTAGTGGCACAGGAATCTGTGTTTTCTTTTTGTTGCGTCATCTTGTGTCAGCTCTCCGTGTGCGGTGCCATTCCTGGGCAGGCTACACTTTCTTTCGTTCTGGGCGGCTCTCCTTACAGGGCACACTCCTTGCGCATGGAGCTCCCCTACACGAGGGACACCCCTGCGTGGCAGGGCACTCCTTACGCGCATCAGCACTGCGCATGGGCCAGCTCCACACGGGTCAGGGAGGCCCGGGGTTTGAACCATGGACCTCACATGTGGTAGACGGATGCCCTAACCACTGGGCCAAGTCCGCCACCCCCAGTATCTTCTTAATATTCTTTATCTCTTAGTCATATTTTCCTTCAATTCTTTCTATTGATTTAGGAAATTTGTATGATTATCATTGATTAGTTGTCTTCAATCCTGTATCTCATCTGGACATTTGGTTTGTTCCTTTGACTGGGCCAACTCGTCCTGTTTCCTAGTATGACTTGCAATTTTTTGCTGATGTCTAGGCATGTGAATATGTTGGTGAATTTTCTCTGATGGTCAATTTCTCTCTCTCTCTCTCTCTCTCTCTCTCTTTTTTAGGAAGTACAGGAGATTGAACTCGGGACCTTGTACATTCAAATCAGGCACTTAGCCACAGAGCTACAACTGCTCCTTAAATTCTCTCTCTTGCCTATGTTTTTTTTTGGTCACAGGTTTTCTTTGAATTTTGGTTCAACTTATTCTGGATCTTTAAAATTGCTAGCTTAAGTTCTCAAAATTAGGCTAGAGAATTACTATTGAGGCATAAATTTTCTCCCAGGAGTTGGGGCTTAAGAGATACCTAAAAGCAGTTTCTCCTTACAATATTTTGGCCAACCAGCAGGTGGTGCTCAATGGTGAACTTTTCATCCTTTGCTTTCCAGTGTTTCAGTTCTGGCCAGAATGAAGATTCACAACAGGCTCTGCTTGCTGAATTCACTGAAGAGAAACCACTCTCTGCCCTCCAGTGCACCCACCCTCTTCCCTTGTAACAGCTGACTGGAAGGAAAACATCTGTTTCCCTTCCAGTTGGCTGCAGTGAGCCAGGGGTTTTATCTAAGCTTAATGTTTGAGGGTGGAGGATGGGGCCTTTCCCACCCACCACTGGGGTTTGGTAACTCATGTTTGTTGTTTCAGGTTCTGCATCTTTCTGACCCTCACCCCTCTGGGGTTGCACTGCACTGTCCTGTTCTGATGACCACCAGAGCAGGTCCTTTAGATACCTTTGGCCCCTTTCTCTGTTGTTTTTGTGAGAGTTGAGCCTTGTCTGTTTACTCTAATGCCATCATCCTTGAAATCTCCTAGGATTTATTCTTAATAAAGTCTCACCCATGTACCCAGATAAAGTGTTTCACCAAGGGTAAGAGTATCCTCCTAAAGTCCAATACTGCAGTATATGCACACCTCTTGTTTGTTTGTTTTTTAACATTTTAAATTTTTGGAACATAATACATAGGCAAACATATTTGAAAAATAAAGGTATACCATAATTAATTGTGATGCAAGGAACAGCCACACCATCTTAAAAGTCTCACTTGTGTCCCTTCTCAATCTTTACCCCTCTTTCCCCTCTAAACTTAGTATTATCTCTCAATTTCATGGCCATTGCTGTTCTTTGCTGTTCTTGATAGTATTCTCATCTAGATGTGATACTTAGTTACTGTAGTTTAGCTTTCCTTGCTTCTCAATCTTCAAACAAATGGAATCTATGCAGTGTATTGTTTGGTATTGGGTTTTTCTCACTCAACATTGTGTTTGTGAGATTCATCTATATTGTTATGAGAACTTGTAGTTTCTTCATTTTCATAGTTGCATAGTATACTGATGTAGAAATATCCCACAAGATACTGATACATTCTACTACTAATTGGCATTTAGGATAGTTTGCAAGGCACATTGTATGTGTCTTTTGGTATGTATACATACACTAAATAGTAGGGCTGTAAAGTCTTTATCTATAGTAGATGTACTGGGTTTTCTTGGTTTACTTCTCTAGTCCACTTTCCTCTCTTCTCTTCCCTACTCCTTGCCTTGAGAGGTTGAAGGTTCAGTCAGCTGGGTTTCCATGTCCTTTGACATCCCATTGAGTTCTTAGCCAATGAAAGACACCAGAAGGAAACCAGAGGGTGAAGGAGAGAGAGTTCAGGTATTTCTCTCTCCAGATTTCACCCTGTTGGTCATAGGTTGTAATGACTTTTCTCCTCTATGGAAAGGTCCAACACCTGCTATTGGTTTTCTCCTATAGTCACAGCTTCAGCTGCATGTGTTACTTGGTGCTAGTACTACCTACTTTCCCCTTTCTCTTTTATGTCAAAGGATAGTAAATGCTTACTCCTTTTGCCAGCCATTGGGACTTAATTGCCTTTTAGTTTTCCTTAAATTCTTCCCTTACTGTAGGAAATAAGTACTTTCATTAAACTCTGTTCTGTTACTTCTTTGAATGTACTGTCTGCTTTCTATCAGAACTGTAAATAAAGCTCATTCCCAAACTCTGGCTTTGTGTGAAAGTTCTTGGCAATCTACTTCATTTTAGCCATTCTCATGCGTATGTTGTATTTTTTCATTTGTGGTTTTAATTCACCTTTGCTGGATTACTAATGAGGAAGACATTTTCATATGTTAAGTGGGCATTTGGATATCCACTTACAGGATTGCCTGTTCAAGTTTCTTCCCTTTTTTCCCTAATGGGTTGTAGTCTTATTAATTTATAGAGTTCTTTGCATATTCTGGATATAAATAGTAGGTTAAATGTGTTATAATTATCATTTTCCACTCTGTGGCTTGCCTTTTTATTCCCTTACTAGTCGGTTTTTTAATGTGAAGAAGTTCTTAATTTTAATGCAGTTAAATATATCAGTCTTTCCCTCTACAATTAGTGTTTGTGACTTGTTTACAAATTTTTTCCAACCTCAAAGTAATGAAGATATTCTCCTATATTATTTTCCAGAAATTTTATTGTTTTGTTTGTTACATTTAGATCTACAATTCACCTGGAATTGATTCTTTGTGATGGTATGAGTTAATTTTCTTTTTTTCCACATCGTTTCCCCATTTTCCCACCACCCACCATTTAATAAGTCCCTCCTTTCTCCACTGCTTAGCAGCACCACCTTTGTCAAATGTCAGGTGTGTCCATATGAATATTGATCTCTTTCTGGACTCTTTGTCTTCTCTTTCATTGACTATGTTTATACTTGCAAGACACTCTGGCCTGATGACTGTGCCCTGGCCTGATGATTGTGTTTGGTAGAGCATGTTGTTCTACCTCACTCTTCTTTAAGATCATTTTGGATATTTTTGACCCTGTGCCTTTACAAACAGATGTTAGACTCAAAATGTAAAGTTCCACAAATACCCTGTTACATGTTTAACTGAGTCTGCTCTGCATGTGGTTGATTAATTTGTGGAGAATTAGCATCTTTCATCTTTTCAGTATTGTCTTTCAATCCATGAATATGGTATATGTAGCCATTTATTTAGGCCTTTTTTCAATATTATTTTGCACTTTCAGTGTAAAGGCCTTGAAAATCTTATGTTTGATTTTTTCCCATATTTTAAGTTATTTTTGATGCTAATGAAAATAGTACTTTTAAAATTCTTATTTTCTGTTGATGCTGATATGTTGAAATAAAATTCAGGTTTCCATATTGATTCAGAAGCTAGCAAGCTTCCCAAACTCACTTATTAATTCTAATGATTTATTTCTAAATTCTTGTGGATTGCTTATACATAAATTATCATCTGCAAAGAGTTAAAGGTTTATCTATTTTTCTATTCCTTTGGCATTTCATTTTCTTGCCCTATGGACTGGATAAGACCTCTCGTATAATTTGTGACAATTGTGATAGTAGGCCTTCTTGTCTTTCCCTCAACCTCAAATGATTAGATTTCAATATTTCACCATTAAACTATGCTTAATGTAGGTTTTGGTAAATACTCCTGATGAAATTAATAAAGTTCCCTTTTACTTCTAATTTATTAAAGTTTTAAAAAAATCATGAATGGATATTAAATTTTATTAAATGCTTTTTCCTCTTTTATTTGAGATTATTATATGAATTTTCTTCTTTGCAATGTAAATTTGATTATTTACATTGATTAAAACAACCTTGTATTGTTGGAATGAACCCAAGTTGGTCACAATATATTCTTTTTTATATACTGTTGGATTTGGTTTTCTAGTATTTTGTTTAGGAGTTTTTCTTCCATATTTAAGTGTGAGATAATTTTCCTTTCTCATAACTTCTTAGTCACATTTTGATATCAAAGTTTCCTCTTTTACTGTTACCTGAAGAAGTGTGTGTGAGACTGACATTTTTCTTCTTTATATTTATGTTAGAACTTGCTGATAAAACCATCTGGGCCTGGAGTTTTTGTGTTTTTTTTTTTTGTTTATCCTGGAGTTTTCTTTTGAGAAGATTTTACATTATTGAGTCAATCTCTTGAAATAGCTATGGGAATTCAGATTTTGTGTTTCTTCTTTTGGTAAACTGCATTTTTTCTAGGAATTTATCTGTTTCAGCTAAATTTCCACATTTACTTATCATAAATTGTTTATAATATACTCATCCTCTGAATGTCTACAGAATTTGTAGTAATGATCTTTTTTTCATTCCTGGCTTTGATACTTTGAACCTTCTCTCTTTTTCCCTTTATTAGACTCATTGCGGGTTTACAAATAGTCTTTTCAAAGAACCAGATTTTGACTCTGTTAATCTTCTATATTGTATGCTAATTTTCAGTGTTATTAATTTTGTTCTTATCTTTGTTATTTCAGTCCTCCTTTCATTGGGTTTTTCTAATGTCTTGAGATTGACTCCTTTGCCTTTTTCTTTGAGGAGTTTAACTACAGACACATCAACATTATTGTATAATTCATCTTGTATTTACTCTTTTTTTATTTGCAGAATCAAACCTAATCAAGTAGGGATTAGGATATAAGTAGTCCTTGTAGCCATCTCCTTATGCAGTGCCATAAAATATGCTCTAATTAGAAGCAATTTATGCCAGGTGCCCTTTGATTTATTCATGCAAATCAAAATTACAAAAATGAATCAACAAAAAATATGTCTGTAGAGGTTAAGATATTTCCTCATTTTGACCCATTTCTCAGAGTAGTCCTACCTGCAGTTTATTTGTTACCTTTCGTGTTGAATCAAATCCTTTATCTAAGTCATCTTGTTTCTTATTCCTAAAAAAGCTTACCACTTTTCCTCCTTTGAGTCTCCTTTTGGATACCATTCACATTCCATTTCTCCAGGAGTGTTTCATTAACAGCTGTCTCCTATTATTTTAGTAAAAGCATATTTAATGCAGTAGATACTCAATAAGTATTTCTTGGATAAATGAATAAACCCCAACCTCTGTACTTATATTAATATGTATTTATGTTATTCATGTAATCTATAAAGTCTAATCAGCCATCTTTTGTATGTTTTTCTTAATATACTTAAATTTACTTTGCAGTTTAATATTTCCATATTAAAATATAAATTGTTTTCAAATCAATTTTTCTTATTGCTAAAGTAACATGTGCTTGTTAAATCCCATTTTTCCCCAAACGTTTGGCATGTAAAGGGGCAGGTACCCTATGACCCAATATCTAAACTGAAGTTTATACTGCAAGGCAGTTTACTCCAACATATACTAATATATATGCATGAGAATTTTTTTTAACTTATTATACTTTGAACATTTTCTATGCCAGCATATTTAGCTCTGTCTTGGTTTTTTTAAGATTTATTTTGTTTATTTATTTTTCACCCCTCTTGTTGTATGATCTCTGTGTCCATTCGCTGTGCGTTCTTCTGTGTCTGCTTGTCTTTTCTTTAGGCAGCACCAGGAACTGATCCTGGAACCTTCTGAAGTGGGAGAGAGATGCTCAATCTCTTGTGCCATCTCAGCTCTCTGGTCTGCTGCCTCTCGTGTTGCCTCATCTTGCTGCACCAGCTCTCTGCTTGGGCCAGCTGGCCATGAGGGCCAGCACGCCACATGGACCAGCTCTCTGCTTGGGCCAGCTTGCCTTCACCAGGAGGCCCCAGGAATCGAACCCTGGACCTCCCATATGGTAGACCGGAACCCAGTTGCTGGAGCCACATCCGTTTCTCTGTCTGGTGTTTAATGACCGTGTATCCCTAATTGATCGATAGTTTATTCCCAGTTTTTGCCCTAGTGAGCATTCTTGTACCTTTATCTTAGTCTATTTGTGAATATGTTTGAAAGATGAATTTCTGGGCCTGAAATGCTGAGTAGAAGGATAAATTACCATCTAATAAGGTACAGTCCCAACATTCACAATATACGTGGATGAGAGTACTTTTTCTTCCATTTCATTGCCAATGCTGCAAATAAGTAATCCTTTTTTATTTTTGTCAACTGGGTAGGCCCAAAATACTGAGTTGTGGTTCTCTTCTTTTGATTTTCTTTGATTTTTTTCATAATAGTTGGGTATAGACGGTGAAATCTTGCTGATAGCCGCTTGTATTCATCCACGTTCTTATTCATCCTGCTGTTTGGGATAGCCAGCGGGCACTCCTGTAGCTTCACCACGTGTTTGCCAATGCAGGCTTTCGCACATCAGGGGGTCTTGTCTGATAATACACAGTCCATTTGGCTGGCAGACCATCCTCGATATACATACACTAAATTACACTGAAAACCAGATAAACTTGAAACATCTGTCCCAATGGTTCTCAACTTGGGGTGATTTTATCCTCTCAGGGAATAATTGTCAATAACAGTTCTGGTTGTCATAATTTGGGGAGTGTGTGCTAGTGGCATCTCATGCTGGCAAGCTTCCTACCAGGGCCCCCCACAACTAAGAATTTATGCAGCTCAAAATGCCAATAGTCCTGAGGCTGAGAAACTCTGTAGTTCATCCCAAATAACATTTTAGTGATTTATTTTTTTTTTAAAGATTTATTTATTTATTTGTTTGTTTCTCTCCCCTCCCCCCCACCCCTGCCCCAGTTGTCTGTTCTCTGTGTCTATTTTCTGCATTGTCTTCTTTGTCCACTTCTGTTGTTGTCAGCGGCACAGAAATCTGTTTCTTTTTGTTGCGTCATCTTGTTGTGTCAGCTCTCTGTGTGGGTGGTGCCATTCTTAGGTAGACTGGACTTTCTTTTGCACTGGGTGGTCTCATTACGGGGGGCACTCCTTATGCAGGGACACCCCTGCGTGGCACGGCACTCCTTGCACGCATCAACACTGCACGTGGGCCAGCTCCACACGGGTCAGCCCGGGGTTTGAACCACGGACCTCCCATGTGGTAGATGGATGCCCTAACCACTGGGCCAAGTCTGCTTCCCACATTTTAGTGATTTCATGATTTGTTCTTTTATAAATTTGCTGTATTGCATCTATCATAAGATGCATATTTGTTCACATCTCTAAAACCGGAATGCACCCTACAGTTGATGGACAAAACAGTATTATGCCTAGTTTTGACCGAGATAATTTTTCTGTCCTTCCTAGTGGCTCATTTAATTCTGGTGTGCCTTGTGTTTTACAATTCAGATTCTTAGATTTGATGAAATATGGTAATATGAATATGTCTTATCCTTCTTATTTATACAGACACATAAATCTAATTTTAAAGTAGGAAAAAGTCCCGTGTGTGTCATGAGAGTGTAATTACAGTATTAGAATGCATTAAATATCATTAAATGTCTAGCAATGGCTTTATAGGCATTCTGCCTGTTCAAAGTGAAAAACAATATTTAGTGTCCAAAACAATTTTATATTTGATTTTATATTAAAATGATTCCTTTTGGATTTGGAAATAGATCCAATATTGATAAAAGATGCTAATTTACTGCAGAATGATTGAGTTCTTCACTTGAGAAGTTATGAATATTCTATCTGCTGCTCTTTCTCCTGGACTTATATTCGTTATTTTTTAATTCAGGAAAATTACTGAAAATTAAAATGCTTTCAATATTAGAGAAGCATTTGGGGTTGTTAGATTCTTCACCCTAAGCTTTCTATGTTGCATTTCCAAGCAGTCTAATAATTCAAGGAACTCAGCACTTATTGAATCTTGGAAAAAGGTCAGGAAAGGAATATCTAATTTTCAGTATAATTTCTCTCCTTCCAGATCTTGACTTGTTTAAAGGTGATGATCACCTAAACTAAAACATATTCAGATGTCAATAGCACAATTTAGTAGAGAAAGCTTTATTTCTGGCTTTTATTGGCGAAAATCTGTACATATTCAGAGGGAAATGGGTTTCAATGCATACTGTCAATTCTTTTTTTGCATGTATAAGTGAGAAAAAAAGTTAGGTGGTTAAAGGGTGGCAGTTTTGAGTTATTAAGAATGATCTAGATTAGCCTCAACTTCCATGGGTCACAACAAGGTAGCTGCTGATATTTCACATCTGGTTTTGGTTTGCAGGGACTAACAAAGAAGCACAATGTATGTATAGCCCCATTGTGAGAAGTCTCCCTTCTCTTTTCAGAACAAAGAGCTCCCCCCTCCAAAGGTACAGAAATATTTTCATCTCCAATTTACAGATTAGCCAAAACCTCTTGGGTTAAGGGTCATTTAAGGCCGTTGAAAAATTTCTTTGTGAACTTCCCAGTTTTCTGGCTGTTAAAGAAAATAATAAAATAAAAAGAGTTCCCCAGTGCAAGAAATTCCGTAAAACCGAGAGTGGCGCATGAGCCACGTTAATCGCTTCCATTCCTGATGTAAAGCTCAGAACAGTTTTAACTAATATGGAATCAAGGATCCCAAACTCTAGTTCGATCTGGGGGTGTGAGGGTTGGGTGCCCCCGCTATCTGGCATGGCAACAGCAGCACTCTGTCTACAAGAATTTAATGTGTGGGTTTACAAGATAACACCTTCTTTAAAAAAAAGCCTTGCAGATGTTTGGGGAGAATTCTACCCAGGACTGCTCTTTTTCTCCTGCTCTCTTTGGGGAAGGAGCAGGCATGATTGTCATTCTAATTGCATCCTTGCCCGCAGTAAAGCTCTCATCCACTGGCCAACGGGGCCACCATCGCAGCCTTCCAGATGGCCCTTGTTATCGTCAAAATTGACTAGTGGAAGCCCCCACGGCGGCCTAGAAGCCTTAGAGACCACGCCAGGGCCAGAGCCCCTGATTCCTAGGAGCTAATGTTTCAGGGAAAACAACAGCAACACCTTCTCAACACTAGGGCTTTTCTTTTAAGTAACTGAAGATCATGAGTCCTCTCCCTCTGCTTCTCATTTACCAACCCCCATTTCTGTGGAAGCGCATGGAGGGGGATATTGAAATTTTCCCACATCTCCTCCAGAAAGGATCCTGGGGTTGATGGGCAGAGATGTTTTTAGAGAATGGGAATGGCTGCCAGCCATGTGGCCTGGGGAGCTGCTGGCCTTGAGGGTGGACTCGGATTAGAGGTCGGTGGCAGAGCAGGAGGGGTTCTTCACGAGATGAAATGACTGAGGCACGTATACTTTTAATGGGCAGAAAGAGGAACTGGGAGGAACAGCTGATGTTTGCTTCAGTGACCTCTCTTTTGGGCAAAAATGCTGTTAAAGTGTGATTTTGGCGTGTTTTTCTCTTCTGCTGATACATGTTATTTGTTTGTTTGGCTAAGGACAATTGCTCATCTTTTCTGACTCCTCCGCACCTAACACAAACCTTAGCTTAGAGTGGTTATGATAAAGATCTGATGAATGAATGGTCACGTGGCAAGAAGAGTTTCTGCTGTAACAAGGTGGCAGCCATCTTCTTTCTGAGAAAGGAATCTTCTGATGGTGTCTCGACATTCTCTGCTGTGTAACAAATCACTTCAAAATTCCGTGGCTTTAAAATCCCAGCGATCATCTTATTTTTATCCGTCCCCATGGTTCCAGGGGTTGACGGGGCTGAGATGGGGGGTTTGGGCTCAAGGTCTTGCACACCACAGCAGTCAAACGGTGTTCATGGCTGGAGTCATCTTCACGACTCTTAACTTAGGTGCCTGGGGCTTGGGCTGGCTCTCGGTGGGACCTGACGCCTGGAACACCGAAAACTGACCTCCTCTTAGAATGACGGCTGAGGTCCAAGGCGGAGTGCTCCCCAAAAAACCAAGAGGAGGTGGTATCACTGTTAGGTTCTAGCCCGGGATGCCACACAGCTCAATTTCTGCCATTGTCACAGACCTATCCAGGTTCAAGAAACAGGAATATGGATCCTAGCCTCTGTGTCATGAGAAGAGGCTGTGTGGTGGGAGATCCTGTTGGGCCACCTTGGGAAACACACTTGCCAGGAATTTAGAAAGTCATCAAGTCTGCCAAACTCATAGGCTCGAGTACGTGTGTGTGGAAGCAACCCAGTGGCTGAAATAGTTTAGTTGGAAATAATTTTAAGTCAGAGATACTCTGGGAAATTGCAAGGGCTAAGTAAGATAAAATAGAAGCCCTGCTCTTATTTTGAACTTTAGGAAAATCTGCTGGAAATTCTCATAATGCAGGAAGAATAGGTGAAGATCATTCGTTCAATATTTTGTATTGAGTATCAACTCCCTGCCAGGTACTGTTGACAGTTGTTGAGTAGAAGTCTCATAACATATAGAGTTGGGAGGCTTCTTAGAGACCATTTGAGGACCAAAGTAGACTTATTATTATTCTAGTAATGGAAAAACGTGTAACATTGATATAAAGATAGTGGTCACCAGAGGTTCTGAGGGGAGAGAGAGAGAAGAAAAGGTGGAAGATGGGTCAATTTGGGGACATTGGAATTGTTCTGCATGACATTGCAATGATAGATACAGTCCATTATACATTTTGCCAAAACCTATAAAATTGTACGGTGCAAAGTATAAACTATAGATCATCCTTAGTAGCAATGCTTTAGTATTTGTTCATCAACTGTAACAAATGTACCATGCTAATGAAAGATGTTATTGAAAGGGGAAAATGTAAGAGGGGGAGAGGGTGGGGGTATATGGGAATCTCCTGTATTTTCAATGCAACTTTTCTGTAGTCAAAAACGTCTTTAAAAATAGTTTTAAAAAACCCTCCTCTAGCTTGATATTTAAAGTTTTAATAAAGAAGCACATTTATTACAATCTCATACCCAAAAAAGAGGCCATTTGCCTTCCTCACTTCCAGTGACTTTATCTAGAGGAGCGACTTGGGAAGGCCAGCCTCCAAAGCTATCCAGGGTGTGGGGAGGATGTGGCAAACTGAGGCAGAGAGATGGCCAGTCTACCCCTCTTCCTCTCTCTGTCTCTCTCTGTATCTATCCATCCCTCTATCATCTGTCATCTGTCTCTTATCATCAGTCTAATTAGCTGGCTAGCTAATCCTCTAGTCATCTACCTACATCTAATCTGTATGTATCTACATCAATCTGTCATCAACCTACCACCTCTCTACCTATCTATCTACATAAGTCATCTATCTTTATTAGTCAGCCAAAGGGGTGCTGATGCAAAATGCCAGAAATGGGTTGGTTTTTATAAAGAGTATTTATTTGGGGTAGGAGCTTACAGATACCAGGCCATAAAGCCTAAGTTACTTCCTCACCAAAGTCTATTTTCACATGTTGGAGCAAGATGGCTGCTGACGTCTGTAAGTGTTCAGGCTTCCTGGATCGCTCTGGGCTCAGCTCCTGTTTCCTCCACAAGGTCAGCTGTAGACTATGAGGCTCTCTAGACTTTGTCTCTCTCCACAGGGTCAGCTGTAGACTATCAGGTGAATGGCTATTTCTCTCCCCCTGGGGTTTCTACTGTGTCTAAGGAGCCACCTCTATTCCTCTGCATTCTTCTCCTGGCTCAGGTTCTCTCTTCCCGGGGCTTGCTGCTCTTCCCTCTGTGAACTTACTTCCTGGGGCTCCAGCTTAAGGCTGCAGCATCAAACTCCAACATCAGAAACCCTCAGCTCTTTCCTTCGCCATGCCTTTTATCTGAGAGTCCTCACCCACCAAGGGATGGGGACTCAGTGCCCTAATGAAGTGGCCCAATCAAAGCCCTAATCATAACTCAGTCACGCCCAGTAATAGACAAGATTACAAACATAATTTAATATCTATTTTTGGAATTCATATCCATATCAAACTGCTACACTATCCATGTGTGTGTGAGTGTGTGTGTGCATGATGCTGGAGGCATGGTTGGCTCACAATTTAACCAAGCATCACCTTAATTTTATGGGAAAACTTCCCAGGAATTGGTCAGGAAGCAGGTGAGAGCAAGACATGCTAGGAACATTGTTAAAACTGAGGGAAGGGAGGAAGGCTTGGCCATGGCCAGCCTGACCACACGCCTTTGTGTGTGCCTCCGGTGGCCTGTGTGGCTCGGTGGCTGGGCCCTGTCCATCCCTCTCTCTCCTCACTCATGCTGGTGGAGTCACAGGTTAAACTTGGTGCCCTCGAGGGCCTGTCCTATCCAGGCCTCCAGCTTAGCAGGTGCTCCTGGGCTCTCTGCACGTGCTTCATTCACTCATTCATCGATTTCATTCATGAAATGGCTGTTTAGTGCCAGCACTGTGCACTGAGGGGGAAAGGGCAAGTCTTAGTTGGTGGGGAATGGGGAGGCTGTGCTCAGCATTTGTCCCCATTTCCCAGTGTGTGCTAATTCCTCCTTTGAACAAAGCTGCAAAGTTATTATTTGCTTTACACGTGGAAAAATTGGCCTATGAGAATTATAGGACTCCTTGGGTCCCTGAGCAGATGGGAAGGAAGCCGGGCTGAGGCCTTGCCACCCCATGCCAAGGCCTCTGCTGCTCCAGATGCTGCATCCAGCTCTTCCTTTCCGAGGAAAGTCACGCCGGTTCCCAATTCCTGCCGCCTTTGTCACAGCTTCACGTGCTGAGATAGAAGTGAGCTCTGCCTTGACCTTTCTCTGCATTGCTCTGAGCCCGCTCATCATGAGCGATTAGCTATATGAACGTCAAGATGCTGAGCCTGGGCTGGTTTCTTTTGCTGCATCCTGGCAGAGCTGGGCCAGCAGCTCCCACAGTTTTCAGCTCCTCCTCCCACCTACTGTGTGATGCCATTTACATGCAAGAGTCATGTGCTTTAAAATACCAGACTACCAGGTAAAATGCTGTGTTAATTACCTTGCTGTGGGGCACAGTGGAAGTGAGCCACTGGCGTTTCCAGGAAGCTCTGGCAGGCCCAGAGGAAACTGCAGCTGAACCCGCAGACCTGACCGACCGAGGCCCCTGCCTGGGACAGTTCTGAACGCAAGCACACAGCTTTCACCCGTGGACCTCTCTACTGCTTGACATATGATCCACAGTAGATGGAAAAAAAGGAAATATTACGGATACTTTTAAGAAAAAGTGAGGACAAAAAGAGGAGGGTTGTATGTCTGCAAGTGTTTCCAAGGCACGGTGTTTCAATGAGTGAAAAGTCAGTGTAATTGTCTAATAGGATTCGTTTCAAGAAAATCCCATATTTAGTTTTAAACCTTAGTTTTTCTCATATATATATATCAATATGTATTATTTTTATATCTAATAAGCTATAAGCATATCCCCAAATATTTCACTTTTTAAGTAAAGGAAGGTGCCACAGGTATCTTTCACATCTGCCACATCATCCTGTCAACCACGTGCTAACCACAGCTCTCTGCTTTGAAGAGCCTGCTGATGTCGGAGTTTAGGGGAGGTGCTAGCCCTGAAACCACTGTCCTCTTCGGAGAAGACAAATTTACAAAGAATTTACTTGTTAATTTGAGAACACAGGGAACCATCTGGCATTACTGTGAGGGAGAATAAATTTCCAGATTCGAAATTAATAGCAATCTGGAACAGTTACACAAACCGATGATCAAATCTTATCCAGAAAAATCACAGCTTTTGTCTTGTGTACAAAGTTGTAAAATATTATTTGCTCCTAAAACATTATATTTTCTTATGTCCTATAATAATGGACAATTTGAATTTTTCAAAAAGCTTTTCTATGTTATGAATGTTAGACTTGACTTTCAATGTGTGAAGATGAAACACTGCACGATGATAATATCAAGTCAAAGAATTTGATGTCAGGAGTTAGGCAACCCCTGTTCCCTTTACAAAGCCTTGTAAAGGGAGCTTTAGCGCCCTCTAGTGGGAAACAATTCAAGCCGTGCAAAGGGGAATTCCTGGGCAGGTTCTGTCTGGTTTCCAGCTAGCAAATAAACAAAGCTGCGTAGTTCTTAGGGCAGTAGGTGGTTGCTTCCTAAAATTCTTGAGGCAGGATTATTTTTGCAGCTGTAAATAAAGAATAAAATAGTATCCACTACAGACAACCACACAGCTGGCACACTGGCTTTTCTTCTTGTCTGTCATGGACAATATATTTGGAAAGGAACGTTTTCAGTCTGCCCTGATCACTGTAACCTTTCCCAAAACGTGTGTTGGGATTTGCATTTGGATCAGTTCAAAATTATGAACGAATGTACAGCACAGTTTCGATTCGATTCATTTCAACTGAATTAAACAGGTGTTCCTAAGGGCAAACTGGAAAGAACCAGCGGCCTTAGATCCAGCTGCACAGAAGGTACAGTGCAGCTGCTACCGCAGCCAGGCTGGCTCCCACTGTTTGGGGCACTTGATTCTTTAACACCTAAAGTCTGCAAATAGGCAGGGTACAGTCATACAAGTGTATATGAAATTTCAGCAAATATTTTGTGCCTTGGCTTCATCTCTGACCTCTTTGCGATAAAAATTAATTAGAAAGGAGCAACTTAAGCAATGTAGAGCTAAAGGTCATCTCAATCTAAAACTAAAGGTCCTCTTTATAGAGCAGCGGGAACAATTGTTTAACTCGGGCTCCTCTGGGAAATTTTTCCATTAATTGCATGACAATAGAGTGCAACTTATTATCTTTCTTTTTCAAACACACTATGATACTTTATGAGATAACTAGAGATCAAGACAAAAACTAAATGTCAATGTACAGTATCTTATAAGTGAGACAGACTCACTTTCTTTTCTCATTTTAAATTTTGAATAGTGATCAAAATCTAAGTAAATTCCAAGATGCTGAAACTCATTTAATGGTTCACAGATTGTAAGTAGAAGCATGAAAATTGGAACAGGAAATTTAAAAGCTCCTTTAAACTAAATTATTGTGTCAGAATAATTACTCTCCTCTTGGGTGGGTTTTTGACCATGGGCTAATAAAGTGACATTTTTAGGGTCCCTGAGTATGCTTCTCCTCCTGCATCTTTAGAAGCATATTGAATTATGCAAGAGCAAATTTGGCATAAACTTGAGACTATGCGGGGCGCTTATGAAATTCTGTCCACTGAAATCATTGCTCCATTCGAGCCTGTAGTACTGAACTGAAATGTACTTCAAAATTAGGGAAATTGCAAACTGGTGTTGAGAAGTGGAGGACTGAGTATGTGATAACAGCTTCCTTGGTTCAGATTAATTCAGTTCAACCAAGGCACAAAGGAATGCTTTAACAAAAGTTGTTTAAATTGTAATTGGACTGTGCTGATGTGGCCACACACAGGAATAAATACTGTCTCCATGAAGTCCTCTGTGAATACCAAAGCTGTGCTACTGGCGTGCCAGCAGTGACCTTGAGAGCCTAGAGCCCTTCAACTGCATCTGCTCTTAGGCACATCTTCCAGTTGACCGTCGGGAAAGTTCCGCCGCGTGATGTAGTTTTCCACTGTGGGGCAGCTGCAGCTGCTTGTTTCTTATCTGCCATCTCAGGCCTGTCCCTGGCAGAAATCCTTGGGACATCCTTCTTCTAGCGCTCTCAGGAATAACCCACCCCATTTTGCATTTTAACATTCGTGTCATCTTAGGGACACCATGCAGCATTTTTGTCCTATTGTTTTGCCCTTAAAACCGACTGCACTTCGTGGGCGGGTTCCAGGGGCGCAGTTTTCTGTAGGCGGAATTCGCACGCACTCACAAAGGCTTCCTGACTGCTCAAACCAGTGCCTGGACGGTTCTGGCAGCCCCGTTCCTTCGCTGCCTGCCAGAGGCCTGGCACATAAAAAGCCCTTCGTCACCATTTACTCATTGACTCACGTTGGCTAGATGAGCCCCGCAGAACACCTGAGTGTCTCCTGGGCTTCCTTTCTAAAATTAATAAGAAAGAGCTACGCCATTTTCAGTGTGTATATCCCCCCCCCCCCCCAAAAAAAAGGGCAGACGCATTGTGGTATGCATGCGTAAGGACTTGGAGAACAATAGCCATTGTGTGCTGCCTGTGTAGACAGAACACGCCTGCTTTGTTCAGATATTTACAGAAACGGAGAACATTCCATTTTACCTCTATAATGTATACATTAAAATGCGATTCGTGTTTCTTGTCAACTTTTAAAAAGATACAGATGAACCAGAGGAGAGGGGAAAAATGAAGAAGGTAGATCCTCTACCCTTCAGTCTTTTATGTAGAGCCTGCTAATATTTTCACCTTGAGTTTTTATTTTTAATGCAGAGGGTTCATGTTCTGCCACTTCTTTGGAACCTGCTTTTTGGCTTACCAATTTTCCATGTCACTAAATAGTTGGCGTCTATGTCATCTTCCTGTGATATTGTTTCAATGATGAGTGTTACATTATATGGATATTTAATACACAAAGAAACTATGAATGACTATTCTATTGTGTCTCCAGTTAAGATTGTGCCCCATTACCCTCTTTGCTATGTTCATATATAATTTCTAGAATGATCTTACCTTCTCATCCACAGGGTTCTCAAATCCTAACCTTCCTCTCTTTGCCCCATGTAGAGAAGTTAGGAAGAGAACAAAGAGAAGAACTTGTTCACTCGTTGGAAAATGGGAGAAAATGGTTTCAGAAAAAATAAATGACAGTGCTTTTTTAATGATTACAGTCCATTTAAGGTCCTTTTAACTTTGTACTATTTCCTTTTTAAAAAAATGTGGCACAAAATATGAACAGGCTACAGAAGGGTTCTGGTAGGTCCTGGGTGGTAGACCCACGATGGGCGCCTTCCACCTGGAAGGGAAGAGTGTATTCCCAGCCTCTACCATCCACCCGCAGGGGCGGTACTCGCCCAGTGTGGTGTTTGCTGAGTCCCACGGAGGATGGAAGAGGACTTGTCCTGGCCCACATGGCAGGATGGCCCCAGGGGGGAGCCACTGGCCAGCCTGCCCCCAGCCGCGTCTGCCTGGTGACTTGAAGAGCCGCCTCCCCGGGGAGGGGCAGCGTGTGCTGGGGTGGCAGTCCCAGCCACAGCAGCGGGGTGGACTGGAACTGAGGCCATGTCGTAACAACGTCTGGGGTAGGGGTGGAGAAGAAGGAAAGGTGCTGCCTATACCTTCAGATAATTCCTCCCTAGGATAACATTTGGGGACATGGATTCTGCACTGCTATATTCTAATTAAGAGGTGTATCTTGTGCCACCAAGAGCCAAAGTTGTACAAAAGAACCTTGCATTCAATATTCAGAGAATGCTGGACTTGTACACTGTGAAGCCTTTCTAGGTGCCAGGAATATCTTTTTGAAGATGACAGGGATCAATCAAACGTTTTGTCATTAGAAGTGGGGAAGAGTTGTCTTTTAAAACTTTTATTACAGGGTTTACAAATCACTTTTTGTATTTGTATTTATTTTCAGAATGAGACGCAATGAAATTTATGGATAGAGTCCTCAGGAAAGAGATCAAATAATAGCATTTGGTTTTATCCTTGTAGGTATCTAAGCAAATAAATTAGTCTCTAATCAAAACATCTTATTGTTTCAAGACTATAGCACATGTATCTGTATGTGTGCTTTCATGGGCTGGACATAAAGCAAATCATGTAACTAAGTAACAATTGGGGAACCCGGATGAAGACTATTCAGGTTCTTCGCGTTATCTTACAGTTTTTCTGTAAGCTTGGAATTACTTTCAAGAGTCAAAAAATTTCCTGTTTACTATTGCATTTGAATTAGGCAAGAACCAAGGAGCTAAGGGCAGACCGTCCTTGAAGAATTAGCTCTCCAAAAAAATGATGATCCTTTGCTGCAGAGAACAGGACATAGAAAGGGCTGGCCTCCGCGGGGAGGCCGTGAGGAGGGGACACTGGGACGGTCCCCAAAGGGGTCTTCTCGTTTAAAGCCGCTCTTTGGTCAGTCCCTAGCAGAAAACTGCGAGTTGGTGTCTGCAGTTACCAGTTTCAACAGATGCTTCTTAGAAGAGAAACTAAACCTAGGTGTCCCGGGAGAACGTTGGGCGCTTTTCCCTCAGCCCTCCTGAAATCTAGTGGAAGCTGCCCAGATAAAACGACTCCGAGTACTTTGAAATTTTAGGGGAAGCACAATTTTAATCAGATTGCCATCTCAGTCATTGTTTGGAGATGAAAAGAGAGGAAATCAACATCCCCTCAAAATATAGAGGCTGTGAACTCATCAGGTTCTGATTCTTACACAGAACGAGATTCTGCCTCTCGAAATCTTTTTCTTTCTTCTCCTCTTCCTCTTCTCCTTCTCCTCCACCTGCTCCCCTTCCCCTCCTCTTCCTAACACGAGCAGGTAAATCACAGGGACAGACATGGATGCGGGAGCTTGGGTTAGCCAGAAGCCTGACGTAGGTGGACCCTATTTCTGAGTGGAATCAACTCTCTGGACACCCATCTCTGATACCAGGGGTGCCCACGCACTCAGGATTTGGTCTATTAGGCTCTGCAGCCCCTACCCCTTTCCTGGTCCAGCTTTCGTGAAGCTGGATTCAAAGCAAAAAGCTGTTTCTTCCAGAGAACAAGTAATTTCCTGAAAATGAGTAATTAAAGGCCCGGAGGAAATGCTCCAAGGAATGCTCAGGTCTACCTTAGTCGTACTTCCTTGAGCAGAAAACAGACGTGTGGCCCTGAACTCACAGCTTGAATTAAAAAAAAAAAGGCATCTGTGCCAAGCCAGGACTCCTCCTGAGGGCCACGGCCGGCGGCATTGACCTTGCACCCGGTGGGACAGGCTCGCTGACATTCGAAGCACGCATCGCAACGTCAGTCATCCGAGTTCAATCACCTGGAAAGAAGGCAACGTGCACAGGTTTCTTTTCCTGTTTTCCTTGGTTATCAGAACTCTAGAGCCTTTGCGTTTTCAAGTTACTGATCGTGGAGCCAGTAAAAACGACATAGGTGTGGCAGGAGAAGATGGTACCGCCACGCTCGTGGGAGATGTCGCGTCGAGGAAGGCTGTGCCAACCGGCCAGCACGTGGCTCATCTTAAGCATCGCCATCTATTTGTGTGCAATGAGTCCCACCTGCGAAGTTTCCTTCTGGGCGAAAGGGACAAGGGAGGGAGGGAGCTGGATTCCTCGCTCCTGGCCTGGTGGCGGGTCCTGCCACCCCGGCGTCTGGCCCTAAGGAGCCCTCGCACCCCAGGCCCCGGGCGCTGGCAGCCCATGCGAAACCGAGCCGTCCCGCCACATCTGCTTCCTGCTCGGGGCACCGCAGGCTCACCCCGTCACACCTGCTGCGGCAGTCGCAGTCGCAGGCAATTGATGCTTTTTTTTTTAATTAAAAAAAAATCTCCTGGCTGCATATCATCAAGAAAAACAACATTGTTTTCAGGGTCTCTTATCTCTCCACTCCCAAATATCCTGTTTCTTCGGGCTGGGCAGCCAGGACCAATAGAAATCTCTTCCTGCCATTGGCTGACTTCATTTCCCAGACTTAGCACAATCTCATCCGCTCTAAACAACCTCATCAAAACTACTTTCTGGTCAGAGAGAAGCAATAATTATCATTAACATTTATTAACGATCAATAAACTTGATTGCATTATGGCCAGCACTATCAAGGTAAGGAGAGGGGTCCTTTTAATTCGACGGAATTTTGCTCTTGTGTCTCTTTTCTCTGGTTTCCTTTATCAACGGAGATAAGTTTGGGTTGGGCAACACCCCCAAAGCTACAATAGAGGACAACAAGATTTCCTTTGCACTGCCTAGTAAATTTCCTTTTTCCTACTCCAACCATCCGCAAGGTTTAAAAACTTCAAACTCAGAAAAAAAATTGGGGTTTCTAAATTCACTGTTGAGTGCCATGGATTACTTTTGCAAAACCTTTCTGGAGCACTTCTGAATTTTCGTACTCTTTACCTAACACTAACGCCGCCTGGGTGCGTCTCTCTTGGAAGGCGATGGACAAGGAGAGCGTAGAGGGCAGGGTAGAAGAAAACGATGGGCTTGTGAATGTTGGATTTTTGGATGGTCTTGAATGACATCCTGGCATCACGCATGCCAGCCGGTCCCAGTGGACGCCAGGAGGTACCGGGCAGACGGCTGTTGGTAACGGGGCATGCAAATGTTGACTTGCTGTTTAGATCCTCCCTGCTGAGAGCTGAGTATTCTCATAACTGCAGTGGTGGTAATTCAGTTTGCTCAGTTATGTATTTATCGTTAATAAAAGATGTCCGTCCTCCGTGCCGTACGAGTAAGCGTTCTTTCTGGTGATGTTTGTGGGGTTTGGAGAGCAACGGCCTAAAGATTCTCTTTACTCCAGGGTGTGTAGTCTGATGTGTTTCTTTCTTTCTTTCATTTTTATTTTTTTTGCAAATGTTTCTAGTAGGCAGCATGTATAGTTTCATGTGGAGCTAAGTCTTACAGGTGACAACCTAAATGGGGTCTAATTCCTGGAAATTAAGTCCATTTCATGGCTAGTTCAAGCCGGCGGCCCAGAGTCTGTTTTGGTGGCAGTCCGTTAAAAGTACCTTCAGTGTCACCTCGCCTGGTGACATTTGCAGAGAGAGAAAATTCAGCAGACAAAACAGATACTGAAAGGAGGAAAAGAAAGTTTTCTCAGCTGTATGTCTTTTTGCTGTGTAAAGGTGAGAAGCCAGTTAGTTGCGTTTTTATCAAGGTTTTTAGTTCATGTGAAAGCTCATGGAACTTTGCCCAGAATTGGGCCGAGGCATTTTCAAAAGTCCCCCGTGATTTGGTATGTTCACAACTTGAAACGTTTTTATTAGAGGATTTGATTAACGCCTGCCATCTTAACGGTGCCTTAGAAGTTGTGTCCGGTTTTTATTTCTCAAGGTACTTGGTGTGTTCAATAATATGCTTTTTAAAAATCCAAGTACCAAGGACTTTGACTTTATAGAGATTTTTCTTTCTTTTGTGTCGAGGATTGGAGTCCACTAAAATAGAACCATCATAGAATTTTAAAATTGGGGACTTGATGTGCTCCACTTTCTCCTTACAAGAGCAAACATTTTTTGATTTTATAACCCCAAATTCTACCTCTTTTTTTCTTACTTCCTCCCTTAATTATGCTTATATTTTATAGCCATGAAATCAGATATTCTTCATAATTCTTGAATAGTTTGGTACAACCTTATTTTTTTTAACAAAACAATGCATTAAAAGACATTGAAATAACAGAACATCTTTAAAAAGTAGGGTACACTTTTCAAAACATACAGTTGTGTTGTACTGTTTAGTTTAAAATGCATATTTATGAAGGTATTAGGCAATATTTTTGAAGTTTGAATATTTTGGGACTTTGAGTAAATTTTGGGAAATAGATTACCCTTGTCTAGGATAGTAAGCTTAATTTAATATTTTATTCCATTGCATCGTGTATTATATATGTCCCAAGTGAATCTTTGAAATGACTTCAAATGAATTTTTTAAAAAATCTTTTGTGAAAAAAATAGCCTCACATTATAGGTAACTTCCCTTAAGAGATGGGTCTGTTAGGTTTCCTGAGTAAAGTAATGAGATGATTTTACAGCCTTGTTTATAGACTGGAAAAAGGCGGTCTTGAGTCTGTTGACTAGAGTTTTAATTATGTTACTGCAAAGCTCAAATTAGCTTAGGGAAAATTACGGCTGGCCTTTGGAATTAGGAAACAGTCTCATGCAGGCAATTGCCAGGCTCAAATCCACTGTTGTTTTTTGTTGTTATTGTTGTTTCAGTAAATAAAACAAATTAGTTGATTAAGCACCAGATGCGCTGAGTTTGAGTGGCGTTTCTATTTTTTCATTAATATTTACATTTGGCAGATACTTTAAAAATGTATATGCCCATGGGCTCAAATATATATAACCATTGGCTCAGTAATTCCAAAGCTCAATATGCAGTCTTTGTGATTCTCATCATCATTTTCTCTTGGTAATTTGAAATCAGGAACAGAACAGATCAACTGGAAGAATTAAAGGAATGGTAAGAGCTCATGTGAGGGTGCCAGCTATCTTTAAGTGTCTGTGGCTGTTTAGTTCAGATTAAGGGTTCTAGTAAGAAGGTCCAAGCAACAAGGGTGGTGTCCCTTGCAGGCAAACAGTCCACAGCTCAGATTTCGTGGTTGCACCTGCTTCTGTGTCACTTGCCAGTCGGGGGAATGCCTCCTGTGACACCCCCAAGGCAGGGCTTGCCAGTCTTTGCTCACAAACCCCACAGAACCTGTAATTATTCGTGTTACTTGATTGTGGTAGAGTTTGGGTTTTAATCCAGTGCCCCATGACTTTCCCGGTCCTTTATTATGCCAACGAACCATTTGAGAAGTTGAATGAGCCTATAATCCCTGCTCGGAATAAAGCTTTTAAATGTATAAAGTGAAGTCTGTAGAATGACAGTGGAAGCCAACGCTACTGAAATACAGCTTTACCCTCAGACCCCTCGGGTGGGGGAGCACAGCGCCCCAGGTTGCAACCCCCAGTCCTGGAATTTGAAAAGGCTTAATCTTTGAAATGGGAAGATGGGCATTGCCCTTATCACAGAGATCTGACATGGAAATATATGGCGAGAGCAAAGAGCAAACCCTTTATAAGCACGCATAAAGGCTGTGGAAAGTTACTTGAAAGCTTTGGTGAAGATCTGAGGGCTTCCGGTGACGGTCTCCAGACTTGCGAAAAGGAGGTCCTGTCCTTGAATTAACAGACAGTTTGATGGTAATTCAAACATGGCAATTGTGTTTATTAATTTAAAAGCATACAGCTTGTGTTCTCCGTAATGCCTTGCACACGGCAGACACTATTTGCCCTCCTGCGTGAAGGACACCTGGAATTGAGACTAGGTGGTGAGAAGAAAGCCATGGGCCGTGGCTGGAGGCTGTGCAGGAGTTTAACAGCTTTGAGGATCTGAGTTTTCACCGACCTCAGGGGAATCTGAATGCTTTCTCTCCTTTTCACTTTGCTGGGCCTCGATGAAAGTGGAAGGAAAGTAAAATGCAGAAAGCTGCCAGGCGCTATGTGATTGAAATCGTCTGTCCTAACCCCAAAATGCAACTGCGGGCTGTTCACATAAAAGGACTTGCTGTTTGGCTCCATGAGTGGCTCTCCACCCAGCCTATCCTCTACAGACGCACCTGCTTCTCCCCGGGGCTCTCGGAGTGGGGCCCGCCGCCTGGGAACAAGTGAGGCTGCTTGGGTTGTGGAGCCGCAGGGACTCCACTCCGATGCCTTTGGAGAGACGGAAGGGGGAAGCAGCTCCCTTCTCCGTGTGGTCCTCACTGGCCTCCTGGCCCAGGGCAGGCACACCTGGGGCTGGTGGCCACCAGACAGGGAGGCAGAAGGAGGACGCCCCCTGGGTCCTCCTAGGAGGGTATGGCAGGGGGCGCTCACTGGGGCTGCTGGGCAGAGGGGCGGGGGTGAGTACCGGTCTGAGGGTGGAGGCTGTTGGCTCTGCTGCCGAAGGAGGGTGGAGGCCTGAAATGGCTTCTTGCGCCTGATTAGGCCAGGGCAAGGGATACTGATTTCCTCCCGCTGTCCTCTGATCTCATGAGCATTTTGGTGCCCATCTTTCCACTGTAATTATCTGTCTGTTCTTTTATTTACCTATCAAGATTGCTTTTCTCAGTTAACATTGTTTTATGAACCATTCCCCATGTCATTAAATATGTTTGATAAGCCTAATTTTTATGCCTCGTCATATTCCTTCTAAAGTGTGATAATTATATAACCAATATACCGTTATAAGAAATAAATGTTGCTTTCAGTTTTTCACAAATTGTATTATGATTCACCCTCTATCTAGTTTTTGATTATTTTGTTAATATAGGGACTTAGAAGTGGAGTTATTGGGCCAATGGGTATACACATATTTTAAAGTATCTGCCAAATTTAAATATTTGCCAATTTTGAAAAAAAAATGCCAGTTAGTCTCCTGAAGGGCTATACCTTGTCCCACTTTTTCCAGCCACGTGTGAATGCAGTTCCCCTACATCCAGAACCACTCTGAATATTTTACTCTTTGGATCTTTGCTCTTCTGATAGGCAAAAATGGAATCTCGTTTTTATTTGTATTGCCATTTACATACAAATAGTTTTTAAGCTGTGAACCTATAGTGTAGACTATTTTCAATTAATGACCCACTGTGGCCTCTCAATGTCTTTTCTCATTGATTTAGTCATCCCGTGTTTGATCGAACCTACTTCCCACGTATTTCCCCTAGTGAGCTTGGCTGAGACATGTTTGCTAAAGTTTAAGGTCATTCCTCATTCTGTCCAATTTCTAGTTCTTCATTTTCTTTCTGTCTTGCAATTCTCTTTTCCAAATACAACACACTTGTCATTACTCCCAGCTTTGTAGGTATTTGTGAGTGTATACACTTTATAGTGTATTTACACCCGGTGGCCGGGGAACTTGATTTTACTGATATTCTGTCCCTTCTCTTTCATGCTTTCAACAGCAAATGACAGAGGATAGGAGTTGAACTTGTTGAAAAGTTAATTTTAAGTAAAAATTCTGGAAGTCATATAGAGAATATTAAGATGCCAAAATATAATTGTTGTAGAGTTTAAAGAGAAGTCTTATTTCTTTAGAGATGTTTTTCCTAGTGAAATGAAGATTAAATAGGTGCTTAAAGAGCATGGAAAAGCATTTTGAAAAATGTAGCTGTGTATCTTGAATTTATAATCCAAATTAGCATCATCTAAATAATTGCTTATTACCCACCAGGCTCTGTGCTAGGCTCTTGTCCCATGTGATGCTCATAGCAGCTTGGATCCTGTGGCTTTTTTATCCTGAGACTTAGGATGTTTTGCAACTTGCTCTAGTCGCAGGGTCTTTATCGCCCCTCTCACTTTAGCATCATGTGCTCTCTTTTATTCCTACTTTTTGCCTTAGTCCCAAATATTAAATTATCATGCAGAGAAAAATGATTCACTAAATGACTTAGTGACATATTAATTAACTATATAGTGAAAACAATTTTAATGGAGTGGTTGATGTTATTTTCTCTTGCATGAAGAATCCTATAGGTAATCATTATTATGTTCTAGATGGCTAACTAAGAACAATGCCCCAGAAAACCCAAGAGCTAAAAACCAACATCCAACTCTGCCTCTGCTTGGTGGCAAGAATTCTTTCCATATTTGGGAATCTCCAATGGGCGGTGGTTCCAGATTCCAGATCAGCTGTTGATATAAATTTCCTCATCCCAAGTATCAACTTCCTTGCTTTCGTCTTAGGCATCAATAATGAAAATACAGCTCAGAGTTTTCCGTAAGACCTTACCAAATCTTTCAGTGGGGGTGTTCATTGAACGAGACGCTGGGAAGAACGGGTAATCTCCTGTGGCACACAGATAAGTGCTGAGACATTTAGAAAAGAAGTGCTAAGGCCAAGAAAAATTGTTTATTCTTAAAGTACTACATCATAATCCAATCATAACATGGTTCCATTAACTTCAGGACTGCTACTTCAAACACTTTTGTTAAAAAAACAATGCATGTCAAGTTCTGGAAAATAAAATAAAGAATATTTATAACATGTCATGCAAAGAATCTACACTTCCTGAATTTGAACATAGTAGCTTTTAAATCACTCTCCTTCGGTGAGTCAACATCTTTCTTCCCTTCGTGAAATTATAGGGCAGCAAGGGACCTGTTGATTTTTTTTTCACTGAACAAGTATTAATGCAGAGCCAATACTGTCTTGTGTGCTGCAGTGAGGGAGCTAGAAACTGATCCCTGGCATCATAGATTTACACCCTAATGATAAGTTTTTGTAAAACAACAAGTACACCAACTACTTTGCAATTGTGAAAAGAGTTATGAAAAGGGTAGAAATCAAAGAAGAGATATGGCAGGTGGAAGTGGGTGGGCAGGTGGAACTTTGTGCTGGAACAGCCTCGGAGGCAGCGACTGGAAGGAGGAGATAGGCTGGCTGTGCAGAAGAGAACGTGCCAAGTAAGGGGCGCACCATGTGCAAAGTGGTGAGGCGGGTTCGCCTGTGGTGTGTTCATGAACTCCGAGGAAAAGCAGGGTGGCTGCAGGCTCATCTCTTGGGAAAGAGCGAGCAAGATGAGGCTGGTGAGCCAGGAAGGAGCTAGACCGTGCAGTGCCTTGTAGGTCTTTTATCACTTATTCTTCAAGAAGTGAACAGATTGCTCTAGGTGTTCAAGCCTCTTCGCCTGTGGAAACATCCTGTGTGCATTATGCTCTGCTGTTAAGGCTGCCTTCCCATAAAATGAGAGGGAAGCGGGGAGAAAAAGCAGTAATTATTTTGCTGGAGAAAAATGTCATCTTCAATTGTCTGCAGATTTGGGGTTGTAAATGATGCTACGTTAGTTGTTGGGTTTAGACAGAGCAAGCAAAATTACCCTGAAAAATTAACTTGATGTTATTACACTAAATTCAGCTTCTGCCCACTAAAGTTCAGCCAGATGTATGTGGGCTTGCCTAGACGTGAAGGCAGCCTTCTGTAGTTTGGCAAAAATACATGCACGTTGACTGCAAAGGTCTTTCAGGGGCAAAAGACTCCTGCTTTGTGTACCCTTCGTACAGGCAAAGGGGATTTTGCGGCTGATACAGGAAGTTTTAATTCATGTCATGTAGCCAGGAAGGGGGTTGGGAGGAAGAAGGAAAACTGTACTGTCATTCGTGATTTTAATGCATTTTGGTGACCACGTGAGCCAGGACAACCTCCACCGAATGAGAGATGGAGTGGTTCCCACAGGTGAGGGCCTCGACCCACCCCCAGGCAGCTGGTTCTGAAGGCAGCTTTGCTGTGTCACCCGCACGTGGGAGGACTCCTGAGTGGGGCTGGGTGCGCACCCCGGGTCTTCACGCACGGTTAAAAACAACCACCACCGCAACAAAGTACTCCTGAGCCGGGCTGGGTTAATATACTGAAGAGAATCTCCTCCTTCCCCATTCCTGGGCCCCCACGGCTGTTAATTGGAATCATCAGCCAGTGGTGAGCTTATCCTCTCCTTCGCTTGGAACCCCCTTGGGTCTCAGTGGGTACTCTTGTCAGGTTAACAGTGTCATGCCATGTTCACCTTTGAGGAAGAAGACACTGTTGAAACAGCACTTGCAGATTTGTCAACACAATTAGTTTGTGTCTCAATTTGAGGTAGATTTCCCAAGAAGTTGCTCCAAGTTAAAAAAAAAATGTGGTTTCACATTGCACAGTCGTCTTTGGATCTTTATTCTATGCCTGTGTTACCTGATGTTCCAAAGACCACCCGAAACACGAAGGCTACGTAGAGTGAATACAGCGCATGTTTATTCTACATCCAGAGGGGCCTTGATACATGCAGAACGTCCTTAAAATTGCCTCTGTGGGGAAAAGGTTGTTCTTAACTTCCACGCAGGCAAAGGGAAGTGCAGGCGAGAAGCTGGTGAGGGAGGTGGAAGATGGCTGGGAGGTAGCAGCCCAGAGGCGCACTTGGGTGCTGTGGCACCTCGACGCCTAAGTCCACCCCTGCTGGCCTTAGCTCCGTCATGGGGAAATGGAAGTGCTCCTCGTGCCCTTTTCATCTCTGACATTTGATGACTGTGCCGTTCTCGGGGCCACAGAGCTGCTGTGGTCCCGAGTTCACCTCTGGAACTCCGAAGTGAGGAGGGGCGTGTGCCGAGGCTGAGTGGGCCCCGGCGGGCTTCTCGGGTGCACGCCTGACTATTCTACCTCCTGAGATTTGACCTGTGACAGGTCGCTTAGCCTCACTGTATCCAGGGTTTTCCATCTGGAAGAGGACATAACCATTTTTCCTTACCTTCCCGGGGCTATGAGGAGATTTAACCCAGTGGAAGAGCTCAGAACTCTACTTAGCCTATAGGAGGTGCTCAATCAATGTTCACTAATTAGACTATTCATTTGGGTCAAATATATTTCGTTCTAGGACTAAAATCAGGAAATTTGTAAAAACTGGGTTTTTTTTTGTTTTCTTAAGTTTCGATCACAGTTTGTGAACTGAATCTTTTTCAAGTAGCCAATTTGCCTATTCCCCTCAGACTGGCATGTTCTTTTGGCTTTATTAGGAAATAAAGCCTTTGGCAGAAACAGTGAGCTCTCAGTTATCAAGGAACCCTTTATCTTCCCCGAGGATTCCTTAAAACAGTGCTGAGCGGTGCGTGCTTTTGAGCTTCCCTGCGCCCACGGCAAGCAGGTCTTTGCAGAAGACGTTCAGCGCCGTGTTTCCCGCTGCTTCCCTCTGTGCTCCTTACTCCTTCATTCCTTGTCTCTCCTTCCCTGGCTAGCAGCTCCGTAGGAAGGGTGACAACGAGGAGCAATAATGAGCGGGTCCAGGGCCTTTTCTGAGCCTCTAGGATGGAGCGGGCCCTTGCCATGCTGTCCACAGCTCAGAAGAGCTGCTTTCGTTCACTCTCAGCGGCCTTGCAAGGCTTCTCCGCCCAGGAAGCCTGGGCTGGCGCAGGCTGGAACACCTTGGCTCCGCAGTAAAGAAGTGAAGGTGAGAGCTGATCAGGAGGCTCGGTCCGTACCTGCTAAAAAGAATCCCAAGCAGGAACTGCACATCTCCTTTTGAGTTCTACCATTTAACTTCATCCTGTCAACTCCTGGAACTAGGAGCATATTTCTGTTCACATATAAAATGAGAATATTGCCCAAGGTCAGCTACAAAGGACTTTATGCGAATTACCCATACCACCAACTTGCGTTTTCTCATGGATACTCTTGTAGACTTGACCCTCTTTTTAAGGCATGATATGAACTGTGTTAAGCCTGTATACTCGATGCCTTAGGGAAAGCACACATACATTTCTCAGGTAGTATCCTAGTGAAGAAAAGCACCTCTTTGTTTCTTGCATATCCTATCCAGAAGTGGATTCACTGTTGGAAATACAAGCATATGGCAACCCGTTTTGATAAGAAACTGGTTATAAAATAAGCCTACACTTTTTTTCCAGCCTTGTTCTTTGGAGATGGAAAACATCTTTTTTTAGATCACATGTTTACTGCTTTGGTAAATAGTAAAATGCTGCTACAGCAATTGCCTTGAGGATAAAGGATTTGTAGACAGATACTTCCTGCGTTTGCTTCCCTCCCAGATAGCCATCCAACCAGGGAGCCCCGAGGCAGGAAGGGCTCCCAATGGAAACTTCCTCTCCCCGAATGCATGCCTCATCAGCCATTATCTCCTTTCCACAGGAATAAGACCCATTGGGCCAGATTTGCTAGTAGAATGCTCTATCTTGAAGTAGCTAGCAATGATTTTAGTCCCTTGTTCCCATCCTCTGTGTTATTTGCTTGCTGGTTTTCAAGGAGACAAATATAGAAAAGCCTGGAAGTGTCTCTGAGTAAGATACATGCACTGGAAACGCCTCTGTCCTCTTTGAATCATGGAAAACCATGGTGACTGCAATGCTTTTATATTTGGTGGAAAATAAGCCTCTTTAAGCTTCAACTGAAGGCCTTCCCCGTGGTTATTTCAGTTTAAAGGTCATTTTCGATTTTTGCTTTCTTTAGTGAAGAGAATACCAGAGTTGGCTACAAAATCCTCAGCTCACAGTTTGCTCTCTGTGCTGATTTTACAACACTTGTTAAATTCCAACGAATGCATTGTTTAGGCACTTTGAACCAAAACAAATAAAACCTGCAGTGTACTGACATTGAACAATAGGGAATCATCAATTACCCATCTGCAGGATATGTCCTTACCCACTGGCCCCTTTGTAAGGAAAAAGAATATATCAAGTCAACAAACAATAAAACTGAACAATAAACTAAACAAAATAAATAACACCTGAAAGCCACTCAAGGACTGGCAAAGCACCAAAGGGTGATGTTTATATACTCTAAACACGGAAACCTACAGCTCCACCAAGATCTTCTCCGGGTCCCTAAAATAATCAGAAAACTGAGCGGCCTTCAACTGCTGCGCCCTGCGTCATGGTGAGGTACCTCCTTTGGTGATCAGAAAGCACCTATGAGCTTTGCGTTGCACTGGAGAGGAGGACAGAATCTAATAGAGCATTCTGCCCACACTGTGCTTTTCCACAAGTGTTAGTGACTAATGGGGAAGGGGGGAGGGAGGGACAGAGGCTACCTTTGACTTTGAAAAGCTGCCAGCCAAGAGCTATGTGTAATCTTAACTCATGAAGGTGCTAATACATTTATATAATCCCATGATTTCACTTATATAGGTACTCAGTAGATTTGGGTTGAGCTGAAACACAATAGCCCAAAGAGAGATTTTCCTTAGGGCCACACTGATTCACAAAGTTTTGTGTATCTTGTTGGACGGTGCGGAGAACCTCTGTATCCTCCTGTTTTAATGAAGACTGTTTTCTTCCTCTGCATTTGTTTTCCCTTGACCTTTATGGGGCAATTTTTTTTTTTAACCTTTGAGTAAAATTCCACGAGGCATCTCCCAACATGCTTCCTTATGTGTGCTCCTTCTTTCCATTTCTATTGCATTGCAAAATGACTCCCTATCCCCTGGAATCTGGAGTGTGCATCATTTCCAGGCCTGCTTGACTCACTCCTGTGCGATGCTAGCTCAGGATCAACAGTAGGTAAGACAGTCTTGGATGCCGGGTGGAGAGCCGCTCCAATTGGCCTCCTCTCTACAAACCACCGTGGCTGGCAGAGAATTATTTTTGGTTTGTTTTCTTTAGCATGGAGTGACCACAGGTTCAATGTATCTGTGGAATAATATATTACTTTCAAACAAGCAAAAAAACAGTAAAAACGTTGTACTTTCCCCCTGATCTCAAAAGCAATTATTATAGTTTAGAAAATAAAAATTTTAGACAGGAAATTAAAACAACTGACATTACCACTGAGAGTCTGTTAGTACTTGATTCTTTGTTATTCTTTTAAGCCTTTTCTCTGTGCACACAGACTCATTCTTTAAATAGATGAATGAGATTTGAGAAATTGAACTCATTCAAAAAATTAATTTTATTATGGAAATTGTGAGCTTACAGAAGTGTCATGCATAACGTGCAGAATTCCCATACATCACCCCTCCACCAACAACTTGCATTGTTGTGGAACATTTGTACAAAGTACAGCCACTAACTATGGTCCAAAGCTTACATTTGGTATGTTTTTCATATAGCCCCCCATTATTAACACCATGTATTAATATTATACATTTATTATTGTTCATGAGAGAACCACAGTCCATCATCTGCCACATGACTCTCTTGTAGTCCCATGCCTTGTACAGCCATCCAAACTTTACACTCAATGACTCTTACTTTCATCACAGAGCTGTGCAGTCATCACCTTAGTAAATTTTTGAATGTTTTCCTTAGTTCAAAAGAAAAAATTCCATATCCCCTCTTTTTGACCCTTAGTGTTAATATAGTGCCTTCTTTGACACTGATGCAAGAATATTACAATATTGCTGTCAACTGTAATCTGTAAGTTGCTTTAAAAGTATTTTTCCTTGTATCCCCATATTCATACCACCTTATATTTGTGGTGTACATTTGTTCTAGTTCAGAGAAGAACATTCTTATATTTATATTATTAACCGCACTCCTTAGCCACTTCTGGGTTCACTATGTTATCCAGTCCCTAGATTATCCTTTAGCTTTCTTTCAATTGACATTTATATCCCTAGACTACCCCTTTCAGCCACAATCACATTCATAAACCATTCATGTTAGTTATCCTCACTATGATGTATTACCATCAACTCTGTCCATGTCCACATTTTTATAGTCAAGCTAAAAACTCTACGTACATTAAGCATCAGCCCCTTCTCAGCCTTCATCCTTTCTCCTAGTAACCCGCTCTCTAGGTTTTAACTCCATGTGTTTATTCTTTGTGTTTAGTTCATATTAGTGAGCCATGCAACATTTGTCCTTTTGAGTCTGGCTTATTTCACTCAGCACAATGTCCTCAAGGTTTGAACTCATTTTTAATAATCCTTTTTTACTTACTTACTTTTTCTCAAGGTGGTAAAGAAAAAGGGAGTAGGAATGAACTTTTTATGGTCCCCTTTTAGAAATTAAGGTCCCATGTCTCTTCCTAAGGAACCAGTTTCTTATCATGGAGTGGTGTCAGACTGGGGCAGAGCCTTGTTCCACCATGCCCTGGCAAGGTGACCTTATAAATGACTTCATTTCCCTGAGCCTCAGGTTCCCCATCTGTAGAATAGGTTCAATAATAATAATAACAACAGTTTTTCTTGGTTATGTTGCAGGATGAAACGGATTAATACATGTTTGTGCTTTGAACAGGGCCGAGCACATGCTAGCTGTGCAAAAAAGTTAGCTGTATGCACTCTTAATTGTTACTTATCCTAGTCTCATTTTTATTATTCAACTTATCTTATTTTCCTTTTCTGAAGTAATCAGTTGAATTATTGATTGCCTTTATTTCCAATATTCGTCCCTTGAAAGGAATTTTTCAATGCACTTTGGAAATTTATACTTTCTTCCAAAGAGATAAAAGTATACACCTTTATGTAATTGTTTCTTTCTCAAGCTATTGCTTTAAGGAAAATGGAGGAAATATAATAAAGGCATATCTGAGAGTCCATTTAGTGGCACAAGCAACATTTTAACCAAATTTCAGCAGCTGATGTCAACTGTAGTCTCGTGAATCCAGAAAAATCAATAATTTTAATGATTCTAAGCAAAAACTACATGGAGGACTGACAGCTGTTCATTGTTTCCTGCCTACCCTTAAATCTGGTCTATGATCATAAATATGCATTTATGTGTGAAGAGCAACAGGCGGTCGATGGAGTGGTCCTGGAGTCTAAGAAGTCAAGTGCTATTTTGAACCAACGTCTATTGCTGACTCATTTTTTGGAGAGGAGAGCAGGCATCTACAGAATTATCATATTGCTCATTATTTCTATGCTTAAAAATCTATGGAACCTCATTCAAAATCAGAAACTTTCAAAACATTGATTAAGGTTCAACCCTCCATACCTTAAATTACATTGCTATGTCACAAAATCCTTTATCTGTGTTGATACTGCCTGGTAAGAAATAGACCCTCAGTAAATGTTTATTCAATAAATATTTACTAAATGAATGAATGAATGCCTGGAGGAGTAAATGCATGAATGAATAAGCAACATAGTACCTGGTAACAATTCATAGAAAATTAGTTCATTTAATTTAACAAGCAGTTATTAAATTCTTACTTTATGCAAATCACCATATTAGTTACTCCTAGAAGTTATGAGAAAAGTTGTGCTTCTTAATCAGAAGTTAGACCTGTTTCTGTATCTCAGAAGCATATGTCTCGCCTGATTCTGTCCCCATGTCTTTAGAACCATATGTCTTGTATGTCCCTGTCTCACATTTGAATGCCTATTGATAGACCTAAGTGTGTGTGATCTAACAACCTCCTGTGTGCGGGAAGGTGGGATTATCATCAGGCTGCTTAGAATCTACTTGGGTTTTGAATATTTGTATATCCCTGCTGGAACACAGATGGGAATGCTTTCCTCTTGAAGATCAGAAGTAGGTAGACAGTTCCCAGGCAATTCATAGCCTGCATTTGATCACACGACATAAAAATCATGGATAAAATACAGGGTTCCCAGCTACCATACTATTATTAACCCCCTGCATTGAGGTATACATTTGTCATAGTCAGTGAAAGCCTCCTGTTAAAATTGTACCATTAACTATAGTACATGGTTTAATTAAGGGTTTGCTCATTATGTTGTACAGTTCCATGGATTTTTTTTTTTTTAAAGATTTATTTATTTATTTAATTTCCCCCCCTCCCCTGGTTGTCTGTTCTTGGTGTCTATTTGTTGCATCTTGTTTCTTTGTCTGCTTTTGTTTCTTTGTCCGCTTCTGTTGTCGTCAGCGGCACGGGAAGTGTGGGCGGCGCCATTCCTGGGCAGGCTGCACTTTCTTTTCACGCTGGGCGGCTCTCCTCACAGGTGCACTCCTTGTGCGTGGGGGCTCCCCCACGCCGGGGACACCCTTGCGTGGCACAGCACTCCTTGCGCGCATCAGCACTGCGCATGGCCAGCTCCACACGGGTCGAGGAGGCCCGGGGTTTGAACCGCGGACCTCCCATATGGTAGACGGACGCCCTAACCACTGGGCCAAAGTCCGTTTCCCGGATTTTCTTATTTAAATTTTTATTCTAGTATATATACAAGTAAAATTTCCCTGTTAACCAAATTTAAACATATAATTTAGTACTGTTAATTACTTTCACAATGCTGTGTTATCATTACAGTATATTACTAAAATGCTTCCATTGTCCAAAAAAAACTCTACATTTTAAGCCTTAACTACCTATTCCATTTCTATTCTCAACTCATCCCCTGATAACCTGTATTCTGCTTTGCGTATTCTAATTATATCTTATCAGTGAGATCAAACCATATTTGTCCTCTTTTGTCTGGCTTATTTCACTCAACATGTTATCTTCAGGATTCATCCATGTAGTTACATGTATCAGAACTTAATTCCTTTTAATGGCTTAATAATATTCCATTCTGTGTATATACCACATTTTGTTTATTCATTCACCTGTTAATGAACGCTTGGGTTGTTTCCATCTTTCAGCAGTTGTGAATGATGCCACTATGAACATCAGGGAGCAAATATCAGTTTGAGGCCCTGCTTTCAGTTCTTTTGAATATATACCTAGAGGTGGATTGCTGGGTCAGATGGTAATTCTCTACTTAAATTTATGAGGAACTGCCAGACTATCTTCCATGCAGCTACACCATTTTACATTCCTACCAGCAATGAATAAGAGTTCCTATTTCTCCACATTCTCTCCAACGCTTATAATTTTCTGATTTTTAAAAATGGTAGCCATTCTAGTAGGTGTGAAATGGCATTTCATTGTGGTTTTGATTTGCATTTCTCTAAAGGCTAATGATGTTGAACATGTGCTTATTTGGCATTTGTATATCTTCTTTGGAGAAATATCTATTCAAGTCATCTGTACATGATTAAATTGGGTTGTTTGTCATTTCAGTGTTGAGTTGAAGGATTTCTCTATGGCTTCTGGATATTAAACCCTTATCAGATATGTAGTTTCCAAATATTTTCTGCCATTTTGTAGGTTGTTGTTTCTTGATGAAGTTTGTTGATTCTCAAAAGTTTTAAAATTTTGATCAAGTCATATATCAAAAATTTTTGTTACTTGTGCTTTGGGTGTAGAGTCTAAGAAACCTTTGCTTAACATGGTCCTGAAGATTCTTCCCTATGTTTTCTTCTAAGAGTTTTATAGGTCTGGCTCTTATTTTTAGGTCTTTGATCCATTTAGAGTTGATTTTGGTATGTGGTGTGAGGTAGGGGTACAATTTCAGTCTTTTGCAAATGGAGATCCAGTTTCCCTGATACTATTTGTTGAAGAGACCATTCTTTCCCAATTTATTGATCTTTTCCCACTTGTCAAAAATCAGTTGGCCATAAATATGAGGGTTGAATTCTAAACTCTAGATATGACTCCATTGGTCTATATGTCTGTCCTTGGGCTAGTACCATGCTGTTTTGATTACTATGACTTTTTGTAATAGATTTTAAGGTCGGAAGTGTGAGTCTTCCAACTTTATTCTTTTTTCAAGATGGTTTTGCCTATTCAAGGCATCTTACCCTTCCATGTAATTGTGATGAATGGCTTTTCCATTTCTGGCAGAGGAGCTGTTGGAACTTTGATTGGGATGGCACTGAATCTGTAAATTGCTTTGGGTATAATTAACATCTTCACAATGTTTGCTTTTCCTATCCATAAACATAGAATATTCTTCCATTTATTTAAGTCTTCTTTTATTTCTTTTAGCAATCTGTTGTAACTTTCTGTTTACAAGTCCTTTGTGTCCTTGGTTAGACTTATTCATAGATATTATGTTCTTTTAGTTGCTATTATAAATGAAATATTTTCTTGACTTCTTCTGATTATTCATTACTAGTGTATAGAAACATTACTGAGTTTGGGGCATTCTTCCCAATTTGCTAAACTCATTTATTATCTCTAGGAGCTTAAAAAATCTAGGCGCTTTTAAAAACCCTGTGGGTTTTTCAGGATTTTCTGAATATAGGACCGTATCATCAGCAAATAGGGAAAATTCACATCTCCTTTCTAATATGGATGTCTTTTATTTCTTTCTCTTGCAGAATTTTTCTGACTAGAGCTTCCAGTACAATGTTGAATAATAGTGGTGAGAGTTGGCATCCTTTTGTCATGTTCCAGATCTTAGAGGAAAATTTATGTCTTTCACCATTTAGTATAATAGCACATACGAGTTTTTCAAATATGCCCTTTATCAAGTTGAGGAAGCTTCCTTCTATTCCTAGTTTTTTATGTTTTTAATTTTTTTCTTCAAAAGCCTTACTGTGTTTTGACAGATGCAGTTTCTCCATCAATTCATATGATCTTGAGGTTTTTTCCTTCATTTTGGTAATGTGGTGTATGACATTGATTTTCTTATGTTGAACCACCCTTGCATATCTTGGATGAGTCACACTTGATCATGGTTTATAATTCTTTTAATGTGCTGTTGGATTCGATTTACCAGTATTTTGCTGAGGAATTTTGCATCTATATTCATAAGAGATACTGGTAAGTAGTTTTCTTGTGATATCTTTATCAGGCTTTGGCATGAGGGTAATATTTATTTCGTAGAATGAATTAGGGAGTATTTCTGGGTACATGCAGTGGTTTGTGTTTGGTTATCTAAATGTTCAACTGTTTAATCCATTTTCCCAAAAGTCTTTTTGGTCATCAGCTAATAAAGAGTTATGTTTAATGGACTATAATGGGGACTGGTCATTTTCCTTCCTTTGTTGTTATTTTAGTGAGTCCTTTGAAATTTCCGTAAAGCTGTAACTTAATGTCTTTAGCAAATATACTGTGATCCAATGTACTGGTTCACTTTGAAGGTTTTCATAGTCACTTGTAAACCAGGCAGCTATTATTATTACTATTTTTATTATATAAATGATATCTGCAATGGATATGATGGAGCATTACATTTTCATAAATAGCTAAGAATTTTGCATTCAATTGCAAAGTAACCTTCTTTATCATAAAGATTAACTCTAATAATAGCAGCTTCTAATTTATCTATGCCAGATAAGAGAATTTGATATCCTAGAGAATGTGTAAAATTAGCAAACACATTATTTAGCTTAGCAAGCCTTCCTGGTTAAAATATTATGTAAGTCAATGGAAATGTGATCTTTCCTGAAACCTAAAGTGTTCTATTACCTTGGTAAGATATTTTTGAATGAACTGTTTTTTGTTTTTTTTTCTCCCAATCTAATCATTTGAGAATTGGGCTCATCAATGTTTTCCCAGTGGCTAGTACAATGCCTGGCACATATAAAACCACCATCATAAATATTTGCTGAGTGAATAAAAGCATGAATAAATGGTCAAATGCATATTGCAATCTCCTGATTAAAGCATGTACTTGTACTTGTATAGGTGATTAAAAGAAATCTGACTTGATCTCTCTCTTAGCAGAACCATGAAATCAGTCAAAGAAAAGGAAACAGTTTTTATTTGGGAGTCAAAATGTTTGAAGAACCTTGATTGGTCATATGAGTCAATTCAATTATACTTGGAAAAGTAAACTCTTAATTATTTTTAGGAGAAGTAAAAAGGAAGCCCTAAGGGAATTAGGATTTTCTTGGAGGAGTGAGTGTACATGAGGCAGTAGTAATTTGACTTACTTGCCCACAAATAAGGGCTGAAAAAAACATACTAATGAAATTAAATTTTAATTTCCATTGGTTGTTATTTTTTCCTAACTTCTAACGTTCTTTTCAAACAAATAAAACTTTCAGAGATTTAAAGATATTTGTGAAAACACATTCACACTTGATGACGATCTTCATGAGAATGGGAACTAGAGACTTTTCCCCAAGTAGTTCCATAGCCATAGTTCCCTAGCCAAAAAAAATTAAGGGCGTGGTCAGACAAAGGAGTTTACATGAAAAGCTTTGTCAAATTAGTCTTATTCTCTGATATTCAGGCTGTCTGGTTGCTGTGATTAGTGAGCAACCTGATTCTTGGCATAATCTTAAGTATATTTTTGGAAGCTGTACCAACTCTATAATGCAAATAGTGTGCCACAGAATGCCCTAAAATGGCATCATTTTTATTAAAAACAGCATCCACATTAGAAGACAAAGCAGTTTTTAAGAGTGGTGGCTTCTTGCCAACTGGAAGAGCAGTGTTCTCTTCATTGATGGAACCTAACAAATGAAGTGATGATACTAGAATTATTTCATTCATTCTTACATGGATATCCTGAATTTTCCTTTTGGAAGGTATAAATGTAATTAGTTTTAATGGGAAAAATGAAACCTTATAGCATTACAGTCAGCCATTACACTGTGAAATCCAGTATCAAAACCAAAAGAAAATCACTGTATGGCAAAGTGTTTACGCTGCAACCGTTTCGGTTTCACAAGACACTGGGTATGTTGTTGCGGTTTCCCTTATCTCATGATTTTACTTGGTAAATGTCAAGAACTGCAAGAAGGTTATGGCAGCCCACACCAGCTCATCAGTCATGTGGGGAACTTGCCGCAGCAGCAGCCAGTCCAGCCCAAACTAACAGATGACTGTGTCGTTTACATCTCACCAAAAATAATTCAGGTGGCTCTCTTCATTAAAGCCTTCAAATGGAACCTGTATAGTTCTAAGACTGAAGTCTTAAAAGGGCATCATCCGCTGTCTTGTTGTCAGGCATTCTGAGTTCATTTTTGTCTTCTGTCTTTGATATCTGCCGAGGTTATACACATAGAGGATCCGGGCTGAGAAACATGAGCTACCTCTAAATATTTTGGTGTTATGTCATGAAAATGCCATTGACTTAAAATGGAAGTTGAACGTCATCTTATCACTGACAATGAGTGCCCTGCAAGATTTTCTTGGGAAAAAAGCACCAACTTACATTAAGGACCAGGTCAAGGGCTCTTGTCATGTTGTTTGTGTGTGCCCTTGTCTACTTCAAGTGTACCATTAGCTGTGCCCACTCAGGGGCCAGTGAGATGATTCTGCAGAAATAGCACCACTCTCTGGATGGAAATTGGCCAGCCCAGATGCTCATAGCCCATCTCTACCTCACCTGGGCCTGAGGAGACCAGGAGGTTCTTTCCTAGTGCCTCAGTGTGATTTGGGAAATTAGGCTAAGGGAATCCTTTGCTTGCATCTAAGTTGACTGCACACAAGGAGATGGTCTAAGTTCCTGTGATGTTAAGTGTCAGTTGCACTTGCTCTCCTTTGCAACTCCTGCTCTGGACGGTAAGGCCTTTCTTTCCCCATAATGGCAGGGAAGAGCAAACCATGAGAGCAAGACCCTCTTTGCCAGGCTATTTAGGGTCCAGTAACCCTTCCCCACACAATGCATATCCTCAGAGAAGGCAGGGCTGGAGGCCAGCAATGGTGAGATGTGCTGTGGGAACTCAGCCCCGTTGTGTCCAAACACAACTGAGCAAGCCCTGCAATACCATGCCCTACCCACTGGAAAAAGATGAACTCTGTCCAAAGGAGAGATAAGATCTAATCTTAGAATGGACTATTTTGAGAGCTGTCATCGGGAAGACTGGATTAAGACCTTGGGAAAGAAGAGCTTGTTTAGAACATGCTGAACAAATGTTTCCATTTTTTTTTCTTTTCTTATCATTTGTGAAGATGGTGTACTAGCAGACAGAAAATTTGCATAGAGCAGCTCTCTCTCAAGTCATTCTGTACACATACTTAAATGCTTTCTTGGTTTATTAGGTATGTTGTGTGTTCCTCATTGGTTTGAAGATGTATTTAAGAAAAAGAGTTCTTACCCTTCAATTATTTATTATTCATATCAGGTGTATAAAGACAGTCCAATGATTCAGTATAAATTAGTAGTAAAGAAACACTGTTGTCTGAGTGATGTTAGATGATCTCAAAGTTTTCTTTTCAGTGCTATAGAAGTTATTTTTAGCTGTAGGTTTCCTAGTAGATTCCCTAGCCACTCCCTCGGTATTTCACATGGGTCAGTTTGGTTAGCTCACTTGGTTACGGCATGTGCTGATACTGTCAAGACCACAGCCTTGGTCCCTGTGAAAGCCAATGATGTCTCAGAGATCAAAAAAGAGAGAGAGAGAGATTCTCCCCTCTGTGACCACAAGCTACATCCTCATGCAAATGCCTGCTGTGGTTGGAATAGAGGAATTCGGGGCCAGTGGGGGACTAGTTCAATGCAAATATTCCTTCTGCTGTGCAAAAAGAAAGAAAGAGAGAGAAAGAAGAGAGGAGAAGAAGAGAAGAGGAGCCGTCTAATTCCTCTGAAGCTAGCGATTTTACTGAAAAATGCCCTGAATGATTTTTCATGCTGCTAACCTCAGCTTGCTCCAGCCATGGCCAGCCGTTACCTGTGCTGTTCACAAGCCCCTCAGCCACTTTCCCCCTGGACTTGGTCATCAGCGCACATCTGCTGAGCCCGTTTACATCGACTTCAAATCTGGTTGTTTAGTCTACAAGGAGGGGGAAGGATTCTGTCTCTTTAATGTTTATAACGGTTGGACAGAGCTTGTCGGGTGAAGGTTAATTGCTCTCCAGTTTAAGCAGCTCTGTGCCCAGATGGGCTATCAGCGCTGAACACTCGTTACAAGATTAATCTCGTTTCCGACAAGACTTCCCTTTCCTTCAACTGATTTCTGCCCAGCCATTGGAGCTGTCATCAGCCGTTAAGGGCAGGGTGGATTGCTCTGGGATACTCATGCTGATAGGCAGCGAACAATGCCGAGCAGTGTCATATCTCCGGGAACATCTTTAGGAGAACGCATTTCAGCTGTGTTATGAAGGCCGGGCTGGTAAACAGTGGGGACAATTGGACTCCTTGAACACTTGAACCAACACTTTCATGACAAGGTGCAAAGGCAGTGGCAGCCCGACCTCCCCCATGCCTGGCCCTTTTCTTATGAGGCAGAACGACAGCTAGGGCTTTGTTCACTTCGGAAGGTTTTCTTTCTCAACCCCCCCATGATGGGGAGCTCATCCTTAAAGGACCCCACTGAAGCAGCAGGGTTGCGGTTCGCTGCTTGCACGCTGAGCGCTGCGGCAGAGGGCTCCTGCGTTTAGCTCCTGGGAATGATTAGGCTTCTGTTCAATTCCAGAGATTTCACAGCTCTCCCCAGGACTTGTTTGCCAGAAAATAGTAACAAGGAGAAGCATCCTTTCGGTTTGTCTCAGGAAGGTGTAAGAAAATGGCAAAAGTAGCCGTGTCATTTTATCTTCTGGGGACTTGGCTGGTGCGAAACAGCCCATTCATTTGTTCACTCTATTGGTGACCCACTGTGGCCATGGGGGTTGAGGGTGCTGCAGGATGGACAGGCTCACGTGGCGCTCACTGTCCGATGGGGAGGGGGGCATTGGACCAACCTGAAGAATGACCTGTAAAGCTAGAATAGGTGAAGAGGTAAGACATGCTAGCAAGAAGTGTGGTAGAACGTGGTGTGAGGGGCCCGGGGGCCAGGGAAGACCTCTCAGTCAGAGACCCGAGGCACGGCTGAGGGCGAGGTCTGAATAGCCCAGGGAAGAATGTTGTGCCCAAGAGAACAGCCAGGGCTACGGCCCAGAGACGGGAAGAGATGCTGTGATGTGTGCCTCATGCCCCCCCCTGGAAGGGCATCTCGCAGAGGAAGCTGTGGCTGCAGGCAGGTGCACGGAGGCTCCACCCCTTAGGTGTGAAACACAGGGAGAATGCGCTCTTGTGCCCTGCTCAGTCAACCAGAAGTTAAAGGTGTAGAGGAAAGCTGTGAGTCTTCATGGGTCCTGCCACTCTTCTTTCACCCTCTCTGGTGCCTCTTTCCTTGGGCTCAGGCGGCTTTACCTGGTCTCTGGTTCCTTCTATTTCCTGGTATCTTTGCAGCATTTCAGCCTGGGACCATTTCGGGTAATGCATTCTGTGGTTACACCCGGGCGCTTTGGAAGCGCAGTTGATTAGAATTCAGGTGCTTCCTAGCCATGTGCTCTAGGCAAGTCCTTCATTGTGCTGGGCCTCAGTTTCCTCATCTTTAAAGCAGGGATCGGTAGCCCTTAAGGGGCTAGCGTGCGGATTCGATGCGTGCATTTGTGCGGGTGCTGATCATGGAGCCTGATGTTTTGTGATCATGAAATTAGCGTCAGCTGTTAGGATTGCTCCCCCCCCCCCCCCCCCCCCCCCGCTGCCATTTCCTGTCCGAGAGCTCTAGGGCACGCACAGCAGTAGATGCTCCAGGCAGGGAGGGGTGAGGGGACCGGCAGGAAAGTCTCAGACGTGACCATTTTTGTCAGTGGACTCAAGAACCAACAATGGGTCTTACCTCTTAGAGTTGTGATGACTCATATCTTGGCAAGAATTGCCCCTCCCAGCTTTCCTTGCTGTTTATGGGAAATAAACACTCCTTAAAAGATGTATTTCCTTGTAAGTACATTTTTCATCACTTTTCTTTAGCCACACTCTCATGCAGTCCGGGGTAGGAAAAAAAAGTCACTTGGCTCTATTTTCTAACTTACTTCCTCTTTTAATGTATATTTGTTTCTATTTATACCTGTATCGTTCCAAACTCACTCATTTTATGGAGGCAGAACTTATGTGAGCTTTAACTTATATCTATTGCATGCAGTTAAATACGACTTCATTTCACAAAATAATAGAATCATCAAACTGAGTCGTCCCTCGCCATCTCCACACACAACACACCCACCCCCCGATTATTTTCTCTGTGGCCACGGAGTGACTATTTCTTCATAGGCATTTGTAGACACTTTTTAATTTTTTGATGCTCCCAAATTTGTGTCAATGTCCCATTATGTCAAGACAGGAGTAAGTTGGAATCATTACTATTTCTCCAAGCTCTGGTTAAATAAGTATGTTTTCTTATTTAAAATTTTCTTCAAAGTAAGAGAGCAGTTTTATACATAGAATTAATTATAGGACCATGTTCATGTAGAGAAAAATATAGTCTACAAAATGGGTTTGGTGTCCTAAGGAACAGTGAAAAGCTGAACAAGTAATTCAAAGGATTTGCTAAGGAGAGACGATTTCATCAAAACTTTACCTGCCTGGATGGAGTGTGACTAAGGTCAAGATGAGGTGAGGTGACTGTACATCCAGTTGAGAAAATTGCTCATTGTGGTTCAGTTCAGTATGGGGTGTACTTGCTGTGCTTGAGCTGCACCTGCATCGTATGAACTCTGAGTCATTACCTTATATTTCAGAGGTAATGAGCACCTCCTTACTCAACCTGCATAGTCTGAGGAGAACATGATAGAGAAAATACAGCTTCGTGGGCCATGAGCCCCCAGGGTCACAACCGACCCTGGCAGCATGGCCATGAGAAATCTCTTGAAACAGTTGAGGAGTCATAGCTCCAGGGGTCAGGACTGTGGCCCTTCCCACTAAGAAGGTCCAAGACCTTCACTCAACCACCACCTCCACTCCCTAGGATGCCACTAAAATGGGTTTAGAGAGAAACAACAAACCTCCTCTTTATGGCCACAGTGGTCTGTACTGCATGGGACCCTCTCTTGGCTCACGGGCATGGAAGCTTCTCTCCAGGGTATCACCTTTCTAGAGCTCAAACTTGGTAGGGTCACTCAGCTGCTGAGAAACCTTTTCCAGTTTTTCCAGTTTCCTGAGCTCCAACTCTGTAGTGAGAGGGACTCTCTCCATCATGGCTCCTACAACCTTGGGTGCCATATTTAGTTTCTCTAACATGGTGGGACATTCAGGCTCTGGCTCTTGTAGGCTGGCCAAGCCCCTTCTCATGCTCAAGGTCACTGCCCTATGAGGCACTGGCTTGACACTGGACTCTGGCCTGGGCATGTGTTTGGACAGAGTTTGACAACTGCAGAATGGTTTAATAAACAAGAGAGTGCCCAGAGGTATGAATCCTAGTCATTAGCCATGGGGGTTCTCACTGGGCTGGTATTTCCCATCCTTCATATTTGGGTTTGCTTTCTCTTTTGCTTCTCTAGGAGATTTTGAAAATGGGCACAGAGACCTAGGGCTCAGGGGAAGTCTCTCCAGTCATGGTTATGGCACGTGGGGCCAACCACTGGCCAGTGTCATGACCGCCAGACTCAACTCTGCTAGCCACCTTGGGGGTTCACTCTGAGCCTTGGAAACCCTTCTTCTCAGGAAGCATTTCCCCTCTCCTCCAAAGTATGTGGGATGACACCAGGGAGCCAAGAGTGCCTACAACTGAAAGCAGGAGAATTGCATCCATCATCCATGTGGAATCTAAGCCCCTTCTTGATATAGATGTGGAGTGGATACGGCCATTCCAGGGGCCACAGGATGGAGGAATAGAGTATGGATTAGAGTGGACTTACTGATATTCTATTCATGAACTACTGTGATTAGTAATCAAAGAAAATGTAGCACTGATGTGGAGAAAGTGGCCATGGTAGCTGCTGAGGGTAGGGAGTGGGAAGAAGAGATGTGATGTGAAGGCATTTTCAGGACTTGGACTTGTCCAGGGTAGTACTGCAGGGACAGTTACCAGACGTTTTATGTCCTCCCATGGCTCACTGAGTGGACTGGGGGAGAGTGTAAACTATAATGTGGACCATTGACCATGTGGTGCAGCAGGGCTCAGAGATGTATTCACCAAGTGCAATGAATGTCCCATGATGATGGTGGAGGATGATGGAGGAGGAGTGGGGTGAGGGGGGTGGAGGGTATATCAGGACCTCATATTTTTTTAATGTAACATTAAAACAATAAAGACAAAAAAATAATAAAGCTCAAAAAAAAACAAAAAGTATGTGGGATGGAACAAACCTAACTCTACTCTATCCATGGTGGATGGCTATTTGGAGTGATGGCTACATTCGGGGGATATGGTTTAAATGTGTGTCCACTTCTTGAATAAATATAGTTATGAGGGGGACAGAGAAGGGATAACAAAGTTCATCCAAAAGGGCAGACAATCCCCAAATTATTTCTACTTCATTTTTTAAACTTTTGCTTTTGAAATATTTTTAGACTTACAGAGAAGTTGCAAAGATAGTATCAAGATTTCCTGTGTGCCTTTCACCCAGCTTCCCCTGATGTTAGCATCTATACAACTATGGTACAATGGTCAAAATGAAAACAATTATGTTAATAAAATATTATCAACCAGGGGTCAGAAATGAGGACTCACAGGTCAAATCCAGCCCACTGCCTGTTTCTGTAAATAAAGTTTTATTGAAATACAGTCACACCCAGTCACTTACACATCTTCTCTGACTACTTTTTCTTGGTGCTACAGTGGCAGAGGTGAGTGGTTGTGAAAGAGACGATAGGCCTACAAAGCAAAAGTATTTACTATCTAGCTCTTTATAGAAAAAGTGTGTTGCACCTGCTTTTAAATAAATGACAAACTTTATTCACATGTCCCCAGTTTTCCCACAAATGTCCTTGATCGGGTACAGAATACCACAATGCCACAATGCATTTAATCATGTCTCCTTAGTTTCCTACCATCTCTGGCAGCTCTTCAGTCTTTCCTTGTCTTTCAGGACTTAACATTTTCAGAGAGTACTGGGTCAACTGTTTTGTAGAATGTCCCCTATTTGGGGTTTGTCATGACTGGACTAGAACGAAGTTGTAGAGCCGGGGGCAGAATATCTGAGAGACGATGCATCCATCCCATTGCATTACGAGACCATGAGTACTTCATACCAGTCTGTCTGCTCACTGGGGATGTTGGCCTTGATCATTTGGTGAAAGGGTTGTCTGCTTGGATTCTCACTGCAAAACAGTTCCTCCTCTCTTTCCACCTATTGTTTAGAAGCAAGTCACTCAGTCCAGCCCACACTCAAGGGTTGGAAATTAAGCTCTAACCCCTGCATGGGGAAGTATCGAAGAATTTATGAACATATGTTAAAATCACAACTGTAATTAATAAATGCTTTGAGGAAGACACTTTGAGGGTTTGCAATATCCTGTTATCTTGAAAGTTTCACTCACTAATTTTAGCATCTGCCCTGCAAGCAGTGGAGACTGTGGCGTTCTGATGGTGTTTCCTATCTCCCTCATTCCTTCCCCATTTGCCATTTGGAGTCCTTCCCTCAAGAAGAGATTGCTTTCCTCCCCCATCTATTTATTTAATTTGATCATTTATTTTTATCAAAGTGGACTTCAGGATAATGATTCATTCTTTGGGTTCTAATCCAATGCTATTGCTATTTATCTTTTTTTTTGCTCAACTAGTTCCAGCTTTGGCCCTGGGAGGCCCTTTCAGGCTGACTTCTGTGTCCTTTAACATGGCCCTAGCTCCCCGCCCCACTTCTTTTTGAAGCACTTCTTCCATTTCCTTTTGAAGTACATTTTTGTAGAGAGTTTTATGTGCTGAAAACATGCTGCACTTCAGAATCCCAGTTCAGGAGGAATTAGACGTCCGCAGTTGATTGCCTGTCCCGCCTGCTGTGGCTGCTGCCTGCTCGCACTGAATCTGCCAGCAGGGGATTTGGGGAGCCCAGGAGCCCCATTTCAGAGTGGAGCTTCTGGAAATGCAAAAGCAGCAGAGGTGAGCTCTGCGTTCACCAAGACATTGCAGGTCAGAGCCCAGGGGCTGCCTGGGGGTAGTTAGTTGCTTCCTTTTTCTGATGCTCTCTGCAAAAGACAAACCTATCAGCTGTGACTTCTTTCGTCCCCCACCACAGAGGTTTTGAAAGGCCCCTTTTGAGACATTCCTTTCCTTTCCCTCTGGCATCACAGAGCTCCACTTTGCACACCTTAGAACTTGGGCTGCTCCACTTCGCTCTGTGCGGTAGTAGTCCTGCACGAAGCACATCACCTGGGACCCTCCCCAACCTCACCGCTATTCGCACCTGTTCTGGGGGAGAGGGCGTTAGGAGCTACAAAGACCAGACTTGTTTATCTATAAGCTGGGATCATAAATGGATCCTGTCTGCTACATGGAGTCATTATGGGGGTCAAATGAGATAATGTTTGAGAGGTGCTTGTTAAACTATAAAGTTCTCTCTCTATAATAAACCTGATACATGAATTTGTTTAACGGCTAATGTTACATCCATTTCATAGAGTGCTAGAACATAATATTTTATATGCGCTCCTTAAGGTAGCACATAATAGTCAATCATTTCATTTGTTCATTCGTTCATTCATTCTACAAATGTCCGGAGCTTGGCATTGGAATGTGCCAAGAGTTGTTCTAAGATCTTGGGAGACAGTTTTTGCCTTCCTAGGATTTTCATTCTGGTATGTCTGGCATTTCAGATAATCAAATAGACAGGTGTACATATATCGTACTTCATAATCATGATACATGCTATACAGACAAAGCAGGATAAAGAGATCAAGAGTGAAGCGGAGGGGCAGGTTATAGAGGAAGAATGAAGATATCTGTTATGAATCTGTTAGGTTTTTTTTGTTTCGTTTTTTGTTTTTTTGGGGAAACTTTTTTTTTAAGATACATAGATCACACAAAATGTTACATTAAAAAATATAAGAGGTTCCCATGTACCCCACTCCCCACCCTACCCGCATTTCTCCCACATCAATATCCTCTTTCATCAGTGTGGCACATCCATTGCATTTGATGAATACATTTTGGAGCGCTGCTACACAGCGTGGATTATAGTTTACATTGTAGTTTGCACTCTCTCTCAATCATTTCAGTGGGTTATGGCAGGATATATAATGTCCTGCATCTGTCCCTGCAATATCTTTCAGGACAACTCCAGTCTTGAAAATGTCCCCACATCACACCTCTTCTTCTCTCACCATCTCCCATGGCCATTTCTCCATATCAATGATATAATTTCTTATGAACCTATTAGTTTTGAGATACTTTTTAGACATTGGAAACTCTAAAAGTAGTTTACCTTCCTAACCCAAAACTTATTTTTTCTCAACAGGTATTTCAATATTAATACTTCAAAACACAATTAGAAAAGGAATTGATCTTCATCATTAGTAAATAGATGTGACTTTCAATCATGTATACTTTTTTAAGCTGATAAATTCTCAGACTTTTGCTCCTAATCAAATTCAGGGAAGAGAGAAAATTAAATTAAACAATGCTGCTAAACTAATTTTTGTTTTTACTTGTAGAAAGCTAACGATAATTTGGTCATGGAGTAATTTTATTATCTGCTTAGATATTTTTAATTAGGTTTGACACTCACTATGAATCTGTGGCAGATTGTATTGGAGAAGTAGAGTAGAATAAAAATAAAGGTTTATGTGATTAGATATGTTCCAGTAAGAATGATACTTGGGTCTTTCAGTAACTAGTTCAAGCATTTGTCATTCTTTGGTGAGCTCTGCAGATTTTGCCCTTCTCACTAGGAGGTGCTCTGGGCAGTGTGGGTGGACAGTCTTCCTTGGTTTTGTGAAACTAGACCACCTCTTGAAGGCATCCGGGGCTCTGCCTCAGATTGTTCCCTCTGCGGTCATGACAACCCAAATCACCCCACACATTCCCAAACACGCCCTGGGGTGGGAGGGAAGTTCTAACCGGGAACTGAGATATCATCCTTTAAGAACTTTTCCTTGTCTTCCCTTCTTTTAATACGTAAACCAACAACAGAACTGTTTCCTCACTTTCTAAAATCTAATTTTAGTCTTCATGCAAGTTAACATTTTTTAAAATCTCAAGTGTTTATGCATCGTTCAGTGGCCTCCACTATGGTGAACTAACCTATAATGAATGCATAACGCAGAGAACCAACACCGTGTTGACTACCTGGAGTATGGAGAAACCCATCATCGATTTCTGTGTGCTTAGTAGTTTTGATCCTACCCTAGCTCATGGCCCAATCCTAGGAAACAGTTTATAAAGTGTCTTTCATGTTAGCTGTTTTTGTATTATGTGACTTAGACTCAAAATGCACATGACCCAGCTAAACATAGTCTAGATCTCTTATTCTATGGCTATTTTAATAGTCTCCCAAAGAATAAACCAAAATATTATTTGATGATGCTAAATTGATGGTGCTTTTGGTTTCCTTCTTTTATATTCCAAAAGCTGGGTCTTTTTTACAGTTTTACTACCTTTGGTTTCTGGTACAGGATTTTGCTTATGAAGCAGTTTGTCAAATATAATTATGAAATGTAAATGTAGAAGGAAAGAGATACCACTGGACAGTGATGCCATGACTTATTTCTATATCCTCTCTGCTATCCAATGTAAAGTTGTCCACTATATATTTGATAAGGTAAATGGAATTATGACAGGAAACGAAGCACAGATAATCCTTATAGGCAAATTAATTTCACTATATTAATGGAAGTAATTCTGAAAAAATAACCCTACAACTTAGTTCAATAAATTAGACAAAGCTATGAACTAGGGTATAGATCCCCTAATATTCCATTCCTTTCTGCCAGCATCTGTTGTTTAATTGAGCTCACCTTCATGAACTTCTGTTAGATATACATAACAACAATAATGGAATTCACTTATAGAGTACTAATTATATGCCAAACATTGTATTCAGTGTTTTCTAGATAAGAAGAGATAAGATAGGTAGGTATTGTAATTATTGCCACTTTATAGATGAGGAAACTGAAGCACAAAGATGTTAAGTAAACAACTGGGCCTTCATTCATTCAGTAAACATCTCTTGAATATCAGGTTCTATAGTAGGTCCTAGAGATACAGAAATGAATCAGATGTAGCCCCTGCCCTCAAGGCAGGTTAATGGGGTTGAGGCATACAAATAAACCATGGGAGCACAATAAAGTCATACAAAAATTGTGAAACTATTTGTGTGCATTAAAAATGATGAAATAAAAAAGACAAGTCGCAGAGGAAATAGTTGTGACAAATGTGACAAGTGTTAACATCCACCATGTTTGGAGATGATGTTGGAATCAAATGAGAATGTCTGTGGAAACCTACTCTGTGAGCTGTACAATGGAGAGGAATGTGGAGGGCCTCATGGTAACTCTGCTATCACCCATTAACATCGACAATACGCCTTTGCATTTATTACCTTTGCCAAGTAACAGAAAGACACACTTCAAAGCTGTCCATACATTCTGCTTCTTAATTCATCAATTTATTTGAAAATGTAGAAAATAATCTATTATGTCATAAAATACATTTCTTACAAATTAATACTGCTTAGAAAGAAAGAGAATAGCTCAACATAAATAAAATTATTTCAGTGGGAAGAAAGATGCTGTTTATTATAACCACATGCACTCATTCATTTTCCTAAGAAAGTAGAAAGTTTCAAAACATTAGAGCCCAGTTCATTTAGATGATGTTTATGAGCATTTGTGGCTGAATTTCTGTAAAACTACCATCTACTGAAATGGCAATTCTTCTCAAGATGATGATACATAAAGGGCAAGTGGCTGGGACTCTTGGGTCTGATGAGAGGTATTTAAATTATATCCCAGTGCCCAGCACAGCGTGCTTCGTCACTAAATGTTTGGGGGATGTTAAACATGAATGGGTAGAGTTAGTATTAAAAACAAGTATTACCGTAGTTCTGAGGATGAAGTTGAACTTTGGCAAGTTGCTTGGATTCTCTGCCTGAAACCATCCTTAGAAGTATGTTTACAATGGAAGGTTCACTTCCATCAATGGGGCCTTGGGAATCAATTCTGTTGGACAAAGGGCTAGAGGTCTTGTGTTTAAGGCACATTTTCATAGTAAGCTTACTGCTCTTATTGATACTGTGGGTTCGCTGGGGGTGGCTTGATGGGATGAAGGAGTAGAAGGCTTTCCAGTGCTCACCATGGGTTGAAATTGCTAAGGAAGAATTAAAACTGCTGGATTTTGCTTCTACTGTGACATTTGTTTTAGCATCATTAACTGTGCTGATTGGGCCAGCCAGCCCTTCAAAGTCATTCCATGATTTTTGTCAAGGAGAAAATCTATAGGAACTGAGGCCAGCACTATGGGAATTTTGCAAATCTTTCCTTGTCTCAAGTTTAATTTTTGCTTTTAGAAACAACTAAATTCATAATATCCATTCCATGTTAATCTCGATTTCTCCCTCCATGTCCAGAGATGTACACCTTTTTTTTTTTTTTTTTTTTTTGCATTGCACAGAACTTCAGAAGAGCTGAACAGCTTCCACAGCAGCTCAACAATAGAGCCTAAGAAATCCAGCAGGTCGTGCCTGTTGGGGGATAAGCTCTATTGATTAACTGACTTACTGGGCAAAGAGAGAGGAGCCGGGTCCATATGAACCACCAATCTCTGGCTCTCTTCCACAAACCTTTTGCCTAGAGTACTAACAAGTCCTGGTGTGGACTGGGGAGTTTAAACTTTTCTCCTTTTCCTCACCCAGCTTCACATCATTGGCTGATGTCCAGGGAAATGTTTTAAGCCACCGGAAGCCGGAAGGGGAAAGACAAAGGTTTGAATAGTTCCCCAAGTGGGTGAAGGGCCATGGCCCAAATGACCACGAGTTGGCCATGCACACAGCCCATGCACATGGATGACAAGCACATGCACACCCACTGCCAAGTATGTGTGTACCTTTTGTTAATTAGGGTGATTTCTAGATCACATGCTGAAAATGTTTTTTTTAATTTTTTTATTTGAACTTCATGTCAGCTTAACCAACTGATTATGTGACTTGGATAGATATTTCTCTTTTTGTTGCTTGGGCCATGAGATACAAACACTAATTCTTGGGAGCCCCAAAGTCAAGGTGAAAATTAGTGGATTTCTCTGTGGCCTCAGATTTGAGTCCTTTGAAACAATTGGCAATTTGACCCCAGCACATTTAGTTGTAGAACCCTTCTCTAGCGTGTCTGTCGGGGTTCCTCTTTCTTATTTTCATATCTCTCTACCTGGGCACACTTCCTCTTGACTCTTCCTTGTGTCTTCTACCCCCTCAGACACACCTTCCCCACCTACTTGTTAGTATAATGCACTTGCTTTTTTAAAATATCTGATTCTGATTTCACACTTGGATTCCCAGCTGCTTTGTGGGAAACTGGATAATACACAAAAGAGATGGGACCAGCTAAGAAGGAAGAGGTTTCTTTGGGGAAACAGAATAAGAAGACCAGCTTGTGAGCTTGAAGGCACACTTGAAGTGCCCTAGTCGGTGCATATTGTCTTTGAGGCATTTGAAGCACAAGAACTTCACACCAGTTATGACTCTTGCTTATGAACTTGAGCTGTGGCATACTGCTTCTATTAGCATTTCTGCTATTATTTGGTGGAACTTTCTGCTGTATGACAAGGAGCAGATCATCCAGAAAAACAACAAAGTCCTTAGCTCAGTGACTTGAATCTTCATATTAGATGCTATTCTCAGCAAATCTAAATGTTTCTTGAATTTGTGGAATAGAAGGATTTTTCCCCAAAAAAGTGATATAGCCTACCCTTTACCTAGTTAATCTGTCTTTATCTACCATCTCTTCTGGTGGGTTAAAAAATGATCTTCATTATTAAGTCACTAATAGACTTCTTGCAGGTCTTCAAGATTTTTAGGGGCCAGAAAAAGATTTCTAGGTCCAGATAAGGAATTTGAGTTTTGTTTTGGAGCAGAAGAGTGGCATGATTGGATTATCATTTCTGTAGAGAAGCCTTGCTTTTCAGTTTTGCATGATCAGCATTACCTCACTTTGAGGCTCCCAGCCAGTTTTAAGATGTCCCATAGTTCAGAAGAGGTTATAGACCCAAACCAATTAGATCAATTACCTGTAAAGTTGGTTTATGCAAAACAGTGTCTGGATACATAAGTATTGATTTTCCATAGACACTGGGCTATGGACCATTTTACCATAAGGGTTGTTGACCATCGGTAGAAGGAATTCTGAAAGCTTGGAATCCTTCAAATTACTTACTTTTATTTTTGTCTCCAAAATAGATTGTTTCTCACTGGAATGTGCATATTATGGGATGGCGAACCCATGAGAGGCCATCTCAGGTTCACTGTGTAGGAAATTAAACTACTTTTGCTCATGTGGAACAAAGTAATTATATATTTTTAATTAATTAAAATCATATTAGAGTGTGCCTTATCTAAGCAAGAATGATAATCATCTTAAACATATTGTAAATATATGATAAACGATTATAACTATGAATTTTCTCCAAGGTCCCAGTTCCATGAACACAAGAGCATATTTACCAACAAGACAAAGATATAAATGATGTATGTTTTATATTTTACATTGTTTCAACACAGTAATAAAGTCTCTGACATTGGGGACAATTTTAAAAAACAGCTTTAATACTATATAAATGATGAAGAGCATTCGTACCGAATCCCCAGATATCCAAAGTCAAGGACCAACAGTAGAGCTAGTAGCTCCAAAATTGCGCTAGATGTAGGCAGAGAGTTTTGTCAGTTCATGTCAGGACCATCAGAAGAGGTGATGAAACTCTCATCCCTTCCAGCCCATCATCCTCAGAGAGGTTGGAGATAATCAAGGAGGGTACTTTCACCTGCTTATCTCTCTCAGTTTTGGGTGGGTAGAAGCAATGAGGATGATATATTCATGATGAAATTTTCAGTATTGGTCAGTGAAATTACAGTGGTTAGGGTTGTCATTTCAAGTGTCACAAAACTCATAATAACTTAATCGGGATGCTTTACTTTCAAAAAGTCTTTCTGCCAATTCCCCTGGGTAGTGAACTTGACTAGTACATTTAAAGTATGATTCCATTAACAAAAACCTGTTAACCTAGAACACTTAAGCACATCTAACAGAGAGGGAGATGCACTTGTAATGTTCCAAAATCAAAGAATGAATTCTTTTCATTAATTATTTAATTAGCTCTCTCACTACTTCCTCTAACTGGATAATCCAAGTTTCCCTAGGGCTTGCTTTCCCAGGAGTCAGAGAAGGAGATTGAGTGTTCTTAATTGAACTAGTGAACGTAATGAGATTTTAAAATACCAACCTGACCCAAAACATCTTTCCAAAAGTCTTGTTCGAGTGTTCAGCTTTCTCTCCATTTGAGTCACTACCTTGGATTAAGTGGAGAAAATCCCAATTAGACGTACCCTTGTCACCCATTAGCACCAGGCAGATAGAAAGGACTTGAGAAAATGGAGCCCAGGACCGAGAGGTTATGGAAAATTGGGCAGAACCTGCCTACATTGCATGCAGAATGAAAGACAAATTCTTTGTGGGCATCTAAGGCCTTCCAAAGCTGGATCAGGCTATTGTTTCAACCTGAGCTTCTGCAGTTTGCCCAACTCCCACTCTGGGCCCCTGCAACCCACAGAGGACAGTCCTCCTGTGCTTTTCCCCACTGGTTCCCCATCTGAAAATGCTCCTCGCCATCTCCACTCTCCCAGTTCCACCTGTACTTGAAGGCTCGGGCCAGTGCACACCATTTCGTTTCCTCATTCCTTCTTCCACCGTTCACCCAAGGAGACAACAAACTTATCACTCCACTTAGCACCTTCATATACCAGTACTATGTAGTAAGAATTCGTTCAACATGTATGCATTGTGTGTGCATCATGTGTGGGCACTTATCCAGGCACTGGTGAAGCATCACCTGAAAAAAGAGGAGAAAAAATTCCCTGCCCTCAAGAAGGCTCCATTCCAGTGCCTGTGGGGTTGACTGCGGTCCCCCAGTCCTCATGTATCTCCCCCTTCTTTTGTCCTAGGGTATTTTTTAAATCTCTCTTGAATAGAATAATGGACTTTGAGGGTTATCCATCTTTATATCATTAGCACCTTTGCACGTGGCCGATGCCCAACTTGTTCCTTGAATTGAATACGTTCGATGGTCTGTTTTAAATTAAGACCCCTGAGTGCCGTCTCCAGCGAGGCTCCGTGCACGGCTTCAGTGCCCCAGGACAGCATACAAGTTTAACAATGAAAACAACCTGGTCATCTTTTTGAAATTGAGTTGGCCTTGACTTTAATTAAGGAGCACCACCTGCTCTTCTAGTGATTCCCCAAGTGTGTGAGATGGGCGTCCAGGGAGGCCAGCAGGAAGTCTGTGCCTGGCCCCTCGACCCCAGGGCCAGTTTCACAGCCTGGCTCCGACCTGCAAGCACAGCGAGCTTGTGAGCAAGTAGGTGGCCTACGGCCTTGGCTCATTTCCTGCTGGGCTGTGGGCCACTCGACAGACCTGCCGCCCATTTTGTCGAAAGACACGCGGCTTTTGCTGCTTTCAAGAAGGCTCAGCTGGAAACAGATGTTTGTGCTTTGTATCATGCAGGGGGTGGACAGCCTGCTTCTTCAGAAGATAATTTCCAGGGTTACAGAGCCTGGGAGCCAGCACTCAGCAGTTGGGGTGCATAAAAATTTCAATCCCCTGACTCTCACTTTTTAAAGTTGTCTAAGTTCCAAATTTAACGCATCATTAAACTCTATCTTGGAAGGCTCAAGATTGGCTGTTTTCTTCTTCTAAGAACCCTCTGTGGTCGACTTAAGGGAATGACCGACAAGCTTCCTTTTTTGTGGTGCTTAGCTACCAAAAATATGTTCTTTATGAAGTGTCTTATCGCCTTTAGACTTTGAATCTTATCTGTTTAAAGTCCACTTTTAAAGCAACGATTCTTACCCTCTTGGTTTTAGGGCTCTTTTTGTACTCTAAAAGTATGACTGAGGATCCTAAAGAGCACTTGTCCACATGGACAATATCTATTGATACTTACTGAATTAGAAATAAAAACAAAAATTTTTGAAACATATTCACGAATTCTTTAAAAAAATAACAACATATAAGCCCATTACATGTTAACATAAATAATATACTTTCATGGCATATAAGTATATTTTCCAAAGCATTTTAATGGGAAGAGTCAAAATGTTTCACATTTTTCTGAACTTCTTTTTAATGTCTGCGTAATGGGAAACAGCTGTATTCTCATATCTGCTTCTGCATTCAATCTGTCGTGGTATCATATGTCACATCGTGTCTGGAAAACTTTATTAGACACCTGTGAGAGAAGGAGAGTGAAAAAGGCAAACAATATCTCCGTATCTTCTGAACACGGGTTCGAGCAGCAGGCTCCCTGAAGAGTCTTGGCAGGGGTTCCTGGACCACACTTTGAGAACCACTGACCTACAATGCTCAGTGATTCCCAGAATTCAACTAAGGGGATACAGCAGTGAACAAAACTGGACAAATTTTCTGACCTTCTTGAACGTACAGACTATAGATTGAATGTTGAAATGGGGTTTATAGGTGCCTGAGACGCCTTTCCTGGTGATGTGGGGGAAATTTAGTCGGGAACGAGGAGCCGCTCCTGGTTGATGAGGAGGCACGAGGCCTAGAACCCTCCACGGGCAAGCAGAGCAGTGAACCGTTCATTCTTCTTGATGCCTCCATCCCAAAATAAATCTATCACTTTGTTTAAAGAGGAAATATCTGGTCATTGCATCACTGCCCAAGCACTGAAACCTGGGCTCCAGTAAGATGTGAGCAGAAAGGAAGTGACACCTGTAGCCTGCCGTTTGCCACCCAGAGCACAATGAAATCTGCAGCCTCGGCTGCAGAGGCCAGTTCACGGGCGGACAGCAATGTCAGGGCAGGGGAAGGTTTTGATGATGCTATGCCTTTGGCTTCCAGAGGTCAATTTCCCTGAGGGCCTCCTGTTTTAGGGGATGGTGGAGGACAGATCTCAGTGAGGCACTTCCTGCATGGGCCAAGTTCTTTAAAAATAGCGCTGGCTATTTACAGGCTGTCCAAATGAAAACTGCGTTCCTCGATTTTCTGTATGTGATGACGAATGGAAGTTCTCATTACGGGGCAAAGGATGGCTATAACATTTTATGAAGTGTGGCTTTGGGTGTGCACAGGGCATGTGTAATATTTAGTTTTGAAAATGGTAAAACTTACAATCGAGAAAGAATTTTCTTTGCAAGGTGGAAACTATTAGTACATCTCAGGAAAGAAGACCATTCCTGGGCTTGTAGCCCATTCGTCTAGAGAGGCTTCCATTCCACTCTTCCCTGGCCTGCATGTTCTACCTGCCGCCTGACCCTTCCTTCCCTCCCCTCCTCCACCCTAGTGGCTCTTTCTCTCCATTCCTTCCAGTCACAGAATGCTGCCTGGCTCTTCCTGATCCCAGCAGCCCATTCTTAACCCCCTGTGCCCACGTCAAGCCATTGCCTCAGTCTGGAAGTCTTATTCTCCAAGGTATCCTTTGGCTTCTGCTTACCTCTTTCACGTTTGCTCAGGTCTCACCTCCTCCATGCAGACCGCTCTGACCACTCCACTCAGTACAGCAGCCCCGCTCTTCTCCTTAAGCCTGCCTTGCCTTTCTCTCTCTTTCCCTCTTTCTTTCTTTCTTTCTTTCTTTCTTTCTTTCTTTCTTTCTTTCTTTCTTTCTTTCTTTCTTTCTTTCTTTCTTTCTTTCTTTCTTTCTTTCTTTCTTTCTTTCTTTCTTTCTTTCTTTCTTTCTTTCTTTCTTTCTTTCTTTCTTTCTTTCTTTCTCTCTCTTTCTCGATTTCTTTCTCCCTTTCTGCCCTTCTTTTCTCTTCTTTCTTTCTTTCTCTCTTTCTCTCTCCCTTTCTTTCCCTCCCTCCTTCTCTTTCTTCTTCCTTCCTTCCTTCCTTCCTTCCTCCCTCCCTCCCTCCCTCCCTCCATAGTATTTAACTATCTTCCAACCCAGTTCTCAAAATTAAATGTGCATCCACTTCACCTAGTCTTTTTAAATGTGGATTCTTACTTAGTAGCTCTGGGGTAGGCTCTGTGGTTCTGCATTTCTAATTGGATACCAAATAATGCTGATGCCACTGCCCCCGGGTCCAGATTTTGAATGGCAAGGCTCTCAGGCACTCTAGACATTACTTACTTATTTTTTCCATTTCTTAAGTTACCTATTTCTGCCCTGCTAGAATATGAACCTTTGCTGGTCACTGATGTAACCCAAGTGTCCAGAAGAGTTCCTGGCAAATAAAATGTGCTCAGTTTATACTGACTGAACAAACGTGTACGTGAATGTTCTCATTCATGGCAGAAGCGTGTGCTCCTGAGGCTTCAGTCTTCCATGAGGCAAAATTCTAAAATGTCTTTGAATACAGATAATCTCGAATCCATATACGACTGGACAGCATCAGTCTGCCCACACCTGTGCAGCAGGAAGTGTCTTGTCTTTGGGTTGATAAAAAAAGCCATGCTGGTATGGACATTCTAACTTCATGTTATCAGAGTAGCAGAAGCAGAGATGTTTGCTGTATTGTCTTTGAAGAAATACTATAAAATTGTTTGCCAGAGTAGAATCTTGTGGTAACCGACCCCTTGGATTGTTCTGGAATATGCAGGGACATCTCCTTAAAAACTGTGACATAAGTAAAGTTTGCATTTGAAAACTCTCCCTCCTCTGTCTTAGAACTTTTTCCCCTTCAGCTTGTCTTATCATCCAGTGATAACACTTGTGGGTCACTCCAGAAAGAAATTTGATAAACGTCTGGTTAATAAACACCCACCCTGCCATCTCTCCAGGCAATTTTGCTCCTAAAAACAGGCTGTGCTAGAAAAGAGTGCTGAGGCCACTGGAGAGGATAAAATCACAGAGAGAAATGGTCCTTAATAAGAAAAGTGGCAGAGAGGAGCTCTCAGAAGGAAACTGACATGTCAGGAATGAGGAGAGGAAAAAGAGGGGGTGAAGGGGTGGGATGGAGCTATCAGAGAACTAAGAAAAAGCAGGGGTGTTTTAAGTAAAGAGGGTTTAAAAAGGAGAGAGTGACCACTGATCTTAACCGAGAGTGGGCAATGAAGGTTCAAGCTAGAAAGTGTAGAGCTGATGTGCTCCAAGGAGCCCACTGCTAATCTTGGCAGGGCCATGCCAAACCAGATAGCACAGGTTTGAGGAACCAGTGGGAGAAGAGAATTCATTAAAGAGCTATAAAATATTGAAATGAATATGACCACTGTTTGTCCCATTCCTCATCATCTCCTTTCCCCACTCGCTGATACCCAGATGAGCACCCATGCACTTTTGTTGGAAAGCAAAATCTGAAGGTTGAGACATTTACATGAGTGAAAACAAAGCAAACATTAGATGTGTGTTTGGATAAATTTTGTGGAAGTGCCTAGTGATGGCAGAAATACTGACTCGGCGTCAAATTCCTTAATGATGATGATGTTAGGGGTTGGGGTCATGGGACCCTGTCTGGCCAGGGTTCCACTTGACCAGAGAGTTCAATGGGCCATTCTGCTTGGTTTTTAGATCAGGAGCTTAAAGCCTAAGATCTGATGGGAGCAAAAGTGGTGTCTTCCCTTCCAGTTGCATACCTTGTTTTAATCTTTAAATTGGTTGAAAGTTGCATCTATGCTCCCAAATATATAGAGGTAAGTCATTGCAAGTCTACTAGGCTGGAAGGCAGGGAAAGCAAGCTCTCTTTTGTTTCACATAGATGTCAGCACACATGACACTCTCTGAGGACTCACTCTGCAAATTAGATGGGTGGTTGATTTCCAGCAGAGGCATCTGTGCAGCACACAGCCTATTCAATGGTGCACGACAGCCCTGAAGCCTGGAACCTCCCACTTTCTCATGGAAAAGAGAGATAAATGTGGATATCCATGACTTCATTTCCTCCACGGGTTGAAGTGTAATAACTAAAGAGGTCCCGAAAGACCCGTCCTTCACATTTGCAGGCCACCAAGCTGTTTTGCAAGTTCAGAGTTGTTTGGGTATGAAGAAACTACAGAGTTTTAAAGAGTAGTTGAGACTTCCAAAATAGACACATTTACTGAGGCACTCAAGCTTGACGCCAGCAGAGTCCTGGTGGGTGTGATATATGGATATGTCGTTTGAAATGGATGGGCAAGTTTGCAATTTAAAATTCATGTTTTAGGGTTTGAGATCAGTACTCCCAGAGTTATAAAAATCAAGTCTCACTGGCAGCCAGCTTGGTGATGCATAAAAGTGTTAGGACAACCACAGGGTGCAGCCTGGCACATGTTTTATGTCACGGGGAACGAATGAGCTTAGCGTATATCCTTAACAAGGGTCATGGCACCCTGGCTATTTGGTCCCCTTCCTGTGCAGCAACCTGGGCAGATTTATGTGCAGGAAAATCTTCTGCAAAGCCAGGCTTAGCCTCCAAGCCCCGGGCAGCAGGGCATCATCACTCACAGAGCCAAAGGGCGAGTTGGCAGGGGCTGGGCACTCAACAGTGGATAAACATTTGGCTCTTCCCACCTCCAAGGGGGAGTCCGACTCTGGGAAAAAGCACATATCAGTGTTTGTGTCTGCTTTATATAGTGTGTGGCCAACAGGTATTTGGGGATGGGGATGGAAAGGAAAAGAAGAAGGGCCCTTGAGCACCCCCTCATATGCATGCTCCTCTCCCTGTGTGATGAGAGACCTGGTTCATAAGACTTTCGGTTGGTAAAGCCACATCTTATTATTGTTGGTATGTTTTAAGACCAGAAAGGCCATGGAGTTCCCATGTAGAAGATTAGGTCCAAAACTTGCGTGTAAACATGAACTAGCTCTCAGAGCCTTGAATAACTTCCCACCATCGGCACAGAGGAAGAGATCCATGAGGACACAGAAAGCAGTAGTCCTCAGTTCATGACTACCTAGCATAGGAAATTTTGGGCCATTCCGCAGGCGATCAGTTTCAGCCAGACTCATGCATCTGCTCAAAGATGGAGAAGGTAGAAAACCTGCAGTTTGACCTTTGCAGAAAGAGAATGCCACTGGTCACTTTGGTGCCAGATGGGACCTTAGAAAATATCAGTAGATCGTTCTTCATTTAACGGCTAAGGGGCTGGAAGCCCCAGAGGATGATTCCACTGAGTGGCTGAGCAGGATCCAACAGTGACCCTGTCCTCTTTTTCCTTTTAATTCAAATGATGTGTCCATTTCTAACATTTCTGTATTGAATCTAGTTTGGCACACCCATTTTTGGGAAGTGCATCAATTAAAAAAAAATTAAAGCTGTTATAATACCACCCTTTTATGGGAAATTTTGTATTGAGAGTTTGGAAACGAGAGCTAGATACCTGATGAAAAGTAGCTGGCCCAGAGGCAAGACCGTGGGTGGAGGCCAGCACATCTGCTGCTCCTATCTTGAGTTTGCCAGGCTTTTCCACAGGGCCAGAATTTTCTCATGAATAAAATTCTTGGAATTTTATCGAAAACAATGAATCCATGTGTCAGAGATTCACGGATGAGACACATTCCAGATGTGCAGGGCCCTGTATTTTTAGCATATGTGTGGTTTTAAAAGGCCAAGCATAGAGCAGCCCATCCTGGATGGAGCTCTTTCTAAAGATGAGAGGAATGAGATTTGGTCCTCTGTTGGAGTTCAGAGAAGGAAAAATGCAAATGACCTTGTCAACTGTGAGCCTAGGGGTGCTGTTCCCAGCATCCTCTAGGCCTCCTGAAATTGGAATCACCAGAATCACAACCTGGGCTTGTACGCTTCAAAGATAAGAGTGGTGGATGCTCACATGCGAGCTTCTTAGCAAAGCTGTCGTGGCCACAGAAACACTTCCTTGTGCACATTTATTAGAAGCACCACACAGTTTTAGGGAAAGTTAAACTAAAAGGTATAATGGATCCCACATCCTGGAAGAGAAGACTGACTTTTCTCAAGAGTTTGAGGGTCACCAGTGGTGTGCCAGGTCCTGTTCTAGGGAAAGAAATGGGCGTTTTATTCAAGAAGGTGGTCATTCATTTATTCGCTTATTGTATATTGATTGCTGACAGCGTGTCTGCCATCGGAGCAGCAGTTGAGGGTACAGCATTCAGCAAGAAGAGCCAGACATCTTCCCACAAGAAGCCTTTATTTAAATGCCATCCAAGCTAACTGTGGAATAGTGGAAACCAACGGAAGAACTTGACCAGGGACCAAAAAGTGACGTCATATAGGGACCGAAGAGACAAATGTGCTCTTAGCAATAAAGGAAGAGATGCTTCATCCCATGTTAGATAAAAATATTTGATTTTTAGATTTAGTGCTTACAACCAATAGGTGACCAATTGTACACAAGATACTGTGTAATTTTCTTGACGTCTGGCTTGTTAGAATAATATTGCTAGAAATGGATAGTCCAAGCCACTGCTTTGAATCAAATGGAGAATTTGGGACAGTCATATCAATTTTTTATAATGTGGTAATAATTTTAATACAATCTTGTGATCTGTTAAGCCCTTTACATACATGAGCTCCTTTGGCCCTTTTACCAACACAGGTTGGGAGCTGGGCAGCTATTCCCAATGTGACCTTTATTTTATAGTTGAGCAAATTGAGACTGCACAAAGCCCATAGGGATGCTGTTATAAAATAAATTCTGATTCAGAAGGACTAGGACTGCGGAATCTGCATTTCTAACAAGCCCCTCTCAAAAGCTGCTCTGTTGGGTCAACAGCTCTTGGAGCAGGATGGGTTTAAGGAATTTCCCCGAGGGGTTACAGAGAGCAAGTGACAGAATCCAGGTTCAAACTCAGGTCTTCTGATCTCAAAGCTAGTGCTCCCATGCTCCCCCAACTGTCTCCAACATTTCAGTGCCTCTCCATGTTTGTTCCAACTTTGCGAATAAAAAGTGAAATATATTTTTCATCTCAAGTGAATTATTTAAAACTAGATAAAAAGAAGATAAAGGATTTTTTCTCTTTTTTTAAATATAATTTTTTTAAAAAGAACCTTAGATTACATAAATATTACACAAAAAATATAGGGGATTCCCATATGCCCTGCTCCATAGCCCTCCCACATTTTCCCACTTCAACAACATCGTTCATTAGTGTGGTACATTTGCCACAATTGATGAACACATCTTGGAGCATTGCCACTGAGCGATGATTATAGTTTACATTGTAGTTCACACTCTCTCCCGCATATTTTTGCAAGTTATTACAAGATATGCAATGGCCTGTATCTGGGATAAAGCATTTTGGAGAGCATTCTGTGCGTCTTATGAGATGACAATGACTGGAAAAACAGCAACAGGTATTGAATGCCAAGAGTAGAACCAGCCCCAGGCAAAACAAAGAGGGGTTCAGATCATTCTCCTGACAATTGGAGGGAGTGATAATTACATTCTTTGCACTCAATTTAGAACCCACAAGTAGGATGTTTCCAAAATGTTTATATACTTTTTGCTCCTCTGCAAAGAGGAAAAGAAGCCTGTGCAGGGGGGTGGGGGTGTGTGTTTATTTGTAGGATTAAAAAAAAAGCAATTGCCATCACATGCACATTGTTGCTGAATGATTAAATGACATTTGTGGGGCCAAATCTCCCACTTCATTCTCTTTTCAAATGGATTCCAAGTGCCTCCTGAGTAGCATGGAGAAAGTAAAGAGAAGAGTTATTTTTAAATTATGGTTTGCTGGTTTTCTAATTTCCCATGGTTCATTTAAATATTTTTTTCATTATGTGAAACATAACTAGTCTCTCTGAAAATTTTCTACAAAGCTCCAATCTTTCAGAATGTTTCTAGAGTTTCTGCTTCCCAAGTTGAAGGAGTCTTTCCTCAATTTGAAGAACTCATTTTCTAGAAAACCTTATTTTTTTCTTATAGACCCTATCTTGATTGAACCCGCTAGTTTAATCCGATTTGGGCTAAGATAAAACCCTGTTAGGATGATGTGCTTCGTGTCAGCACCACCCAGACCTACTGCCAGTGGCGATTAACTTGCAAACTCCCAGGAACTTCTATCACTGTCTGCCCAATCTATGGAACTCATGGAAGTGCGTGCTTTCATTTCTATGTAATAGAAGTGTTTAGACCCCACTGGTAGCGTTTGTGATGGGGCTTTCATATCATTTCATGATTAAGCTCTGTGGTTAATATCAGCATCAACAAACATACAATGTTAGGACATTCTTTTGATGCTGGGAACAAAGAAGCCTGTTCTGAATGCTTATATTTTAATAAGGGGGTTGAAGAAGGAAGGAGAGAAGTGTGAATGCAGAGAATTTGCACGGCCGGCTAAGCCTACTCAGAACTGGTGAGAAATTCAGTGAGTTCAGAGGATGAAACTTGGCTGGAGGTCACAAAGGGGACAGATCTCCAGCTGAGCCTTTTCTGAAAAGATATGCTGGGGTGGAGGGGGCTGGAGCATATTCTAGGAAGTGAAAGGGAGAGGCCAAAGTGGGAAGGGAAGAATTTGGGTGCTCTACATCATGCATCAGTCAAGCAACATCTGCGCTGGGGGATGTGTTAAAGATAAGGAATGTGATGAAGCCCTCCAACGTGCTCTATTAATAAAGACAATAAAGATACATATAGCCATACGAGTCCTGGTCTCACTCCCTTAGTGCTGGGCTGGCGCTGCAAGTTGTAAAATTGCTTGATACTGAAGCGATACCACATTGGAGAAACAGGCTCTTTAGATGGACTTCATTTGCCTACATACCTTTTTTTCCTTTGAGGTTCATCCAATATTTTTTTATGTGTTTGAGAGACTAAAATAGCAATGTGTTAAATCAGAAAAATGTGATCACAAATCTAGATGCTGCATTTAATATATAGTTTTAACGGTTCCTCCTCTGAAGAATTAAAAAGGAAAGAAAATAATATCAAGAAGTGGTAAACATGAAGTGCACCCAGCACGATGAGACATTTTTAATTTACAACATTTGGCTCTGTATGTGTCTGTTATAACTAGAAGACACACTGATCAGATGTCGTTCCTTGTTACATGAGCTGTTGGCTCTGTTAGAATCGCAAACATCCTCATGTTTGGGACAAAAGCCCCTGAAGAACATACATGCTGCTGGGCTAATGGTGCTCCAGGGTGGCGCCTTCCCTGGATGCTTTATCTGTTACCTCTGCTTTGCTTTTCCCTCTTCCAAACGTGGCTTGGAGCTAGACTTCCCAGAGGTATCTACCGTGTGTGCTTTGCCTTAAAGAGACGTTATGCGCAATAGGGCTTGAGACAAGCCTGATGAAGAGTTTTCCAGTCTCACTAGGTCCGCAGACATCCGTTTCAGGCCCACAAAGGTGTTTATAAAGGCCTTTCCTCCCTGCCCCCTTATTCCTGGGCATTATTCATTAGGGGAAGACAGGTGTCCATCTGCAAAGAACACGCCCTAACGCACAGCCATCTCTGCGTCTGAATGAGCTGATGAACCAGAGAGAGGAACAAGTGTGTTGATCTAAACCATGAAATAAGCAATAGTTAAATGACTCTGGGGCCCTCTTGCTGTATATCTTTCTGGGTCGTAGAAAAGTATGTTGTATTACATGATTGGTTTCCAAAAGGCTCATCAACTATATTCTCAATCCTTTAACTCCATCCTAAATCCTGGGGTTCTGGGCACTTATGCCCTCGTCCTTCTTCAACCTCTTCTCTCCATCAGCCTTTCTCTTGCTAGGTGGTTCCAACTGTAAGAACAGTTCAGCTCTTCCCAGGCCGTGACCAGACAGAGTAGTGAAGCACTGTGCCGTGTGCTCTCGCTACACGGTCTTCTCTTTATTTCAGTAGCACCAGGCGGTGGCTTGTGCACAGCCTCAGCGAATGGTCCGATTTGGAGACAACAACCCCGCTTCTGGCGTGTCCTCACTGTTGTTGCTACGTCTCTACTCTGACAATGTTTCTTCATCTGTGGACAGAGGCGACAATTGACTGAATTGGCCTATTGTAAGAATTAAGTTACCGTATTTCATAAAATTTAAGATGCCGTTGGTTATCAAATGTATACCATTATTTTATCTGCTGTCAAGGAAGAAGAAATACTGCCTATAAATTATCACCCACCACTGATGGTGACATGCATTCAGATTTCATAGCTGATAAGCATAAAAAATATGGGTATCTTAAAATCAATGAAATATGGCTGAAAGGATATGACACGTAAAATGCTGTTTACAAGTCTAGTGAAAGTGGCTAAAAGATACTTTTTTCATCCCAGGATAAGGATTTAAGTGCTATATGGCATTCTGCTTAGGTATTTGCAAGGGAAATTTAGGGAAGAGTTTTGTATTGGTTTGTAATGTGCTGAGAACTCTGGCAGAAAAGGCAGACTATTGATTTAAGATGCCACTGGCTTTCCAAAGTGAACAGTCTCCAAATTGTGTTATGATAGCAAGCAATTTAAAGAAAATTGCTTTTAATAGGACTATAACATACAATGCTCATTCCAATTAGATTTTTTAATTGACTTAATTTTTGTTAGAGAAGTTGGGCATTTATGGAAATATGCATAGAATACAGAGCTCCCATACAATACCCCATCATTAACACCTTGCATTGACATGGTGCATTTGTTAAATTGAAGAAAGCACATTTTTATAATTGTACTATTAACTACAGTCCATGGTTTACCTTAGGGTTCACTGCTTGTATTGAGCAGTTCCATGGATTTTTATATTAACATTTTTATTCTAATAACATATATTCAACCTAAAATTTCCCCTTTTAACCACATTCAAATATAAATTCAGTGCCGCTGCTTACATTCACAATGTTGTGTGACCATCACCACCATCCATTATTGAAATATTTCCATCACTCCTAATAGAAACTGTACATTTTAAGCATGAACTCCCTATTTCCTACCCCCACCTGAGCCCATGGTAACCTGTATTTGAGATTCTGACTCTGTGAATTTGCTTGTTCTAAATTGGCTTGCACAGTGTTTGTCTTTTTGTATCTGGCATATTTCTAAATATGTTGTCTTCCAAGTTCATCCTTGTTTTCACTTGTATCAGAACTTCATGCTCTTTTTGGCTGAATAATATTCCATTGTATGTATATGCCACATTTTGTTTATCCTTTCATTGGTTGGTGAGCACTTGGGTTGTTTCCATCTTTTGGCAATTGTGAACGATGCCACTATGAGCAACAGTTTGTAAATATCAGCTTGAGTCCCTACTTTGAATTCTTTTTGATATATCCCTAGAGGGTCATATGGTAATTCTATACTTAAATATTTGAGGAATTGCCATACTGTCTTCCATGTAGCTACATCATTTTACATTCCCATCAGCAGTGAACAAGTAATCCTATTTCTCCACATCCATTTCAACACTTACAGTTTTCTGATTTAAAAAAAAAATAGTGTGATCATGCACTCTGCATTAAAAAAAAAAAAGTAGCCATTCTAGTGAGTGTCAAAAGGTATCTCATTATAGTTTTTTTAAAAAGATTTATTTATTTATTTATTGCTCTCCCCTTCCCCCCACCCCGGTTGTCTGTTCTCTGTGTCTGTTTGCTGCATGTTCTCCTTTGCTGCTTCTGTTGTTGTCAGCGGCACAGGAGTCTGTGTTTCTTTTTGTTGTGTGATCTTGTTGTGTCAGCTCTCCATGTGTGCGGCACCATTCTTGGGCAGGCTGCATTTTCTTTCGCACTGGGTGGCTCTCCTTACGGGGTGCACTCCTTGCGTGTGGGGCTCCCCTATGCAGCGGACACCCCTGCATGGCACGGCACTCCTTGTGCACATCAGCACTGCGCATGGGCCAGCTCCATATGGGTCAAGGAGGCCCGGGGTTTGAACCGCAGCCCTCCCATGTAGTAGATGGATGCCCTAACCACTGGGCCAAGTCCGCTTCCCTCATTATAGTTTTGATTTGCGTTTCTCTAATGGATGTTGATATTGAACATCTTTTCATATGCTTATTTGGTCATTTGTATATATTCTTTGGTGAGATGTCTATTCAACTCTTTTATCCATTTTTAAATTGGATGGTTTGTCTTTCTGTTGTTAAGGGATTTCTTTATATGTTCTGAATATTAAACATTTATCAGATATGTGATTTCCAAATATTTTCTCCCATTGTGAGGGTTGTTGTTTTGTGTTCGTTATAGAATTCCTTGATGCAAAAAAGGTTTTTATTTTGAAGAAATCCTATTTATCCATTTTTTTTGTTGCTTATACTTTGGATCTATAGTCTAAGAACCATTGTCTAACACAGAGTTCTGAAGATCCTCCCCTATATTTTCTTCAAAGAGTTTTATAGGTCTGGCTCTTATTTTTAGGTCTTTGATCCAATTTGAGTTGGTTTTTGTATAAGCTGCCAGCCAGCAACTATGTGTAATCTTAACTCATGAAGGTGCTAATACATTTATATAATCCTGTGATTTTGTTTACACAGAGGTACTCAGTAGATTTGGGTTGAGTTGAAATGCAATAGCCCAAAGAGATATTTTCCTTAGGAACACATTTATTCACAAAGTTTTTCGTATCTTGTTGGAAAGTACTTGTGTAAAATCTCTATATCCTCCCTTAATGAAGACTGTTTTCTTCCTCTGCATTTGTTTTCCTCTGCATTTATTTCCCCTGGACCTTTTTATAGAGCAATTTTTTTTTTACCTTTTAGTAAAATTCCACAAGGCATCTCCCAACATGCTTCCTTATGTGCATTCTCTCTTTCCATTTCTATTTCTTTGCAAAGATCAGGGAATCTGATCTCCTGGAATCTGGAGTCTGCATCAGTTCCAAGGCTGCCTGACTCACTGCTGTGGTCCTAAATATGCTTCCCGATATTTTCTTCTAAGACTTTTATAGGTCTGGCTCTTATTTTTAGGTCTTTGATCCATTTAGAGTTGATTTTTGCATATGGTGTATAAAAACACTAATTTTGGGGAGTTGATCTCATACTCTGTCCCTTTGCTGAATTCACTTATTTGTTCTAGGGGTTTTGGTGTGTATTATTCAGAATTTTCTGAATATAGGATCATGTCATCTGTAAATAGTGAGTTTTATTTCTTCTATTCCAATATGTATGAATTTTATTTATTTTTCTTTCTTAATTGCTATGTCTAGAACTTCCAGTACAATGTTGAATAATAGTGGTGACAGTGGACATCCTTGTCTTGTTTCAGACCTTAAAGGGAAAGATCTGAAACAAACGTTAGTGGTATTTTTTTTCATATGTGTCCTTTATCATGTTGAAGAAGAAAAGTGTTCTTCTATTCCTAATTCTGTAAATGTTTTTTCCCCCAAAGGATTTTGTCAGATGCCTTTTCTGCATCAATTGAGGTGATCATGTGATTGTTTTCCTTCATTGGGTTAATGTGGTATATTATGTTGATAGATTTTCCTATGTGGAACCACCCTTACATACCTAGGATAAATTCCACTTGATCATGGTTTATAATTCTTTTAATGTGCTGTTGGGTTTGGTTTGATAGTATCTTGTTGAGGAATTTTACATCTATATTCATCAAAGATATTGGTCTATAATTTTCTTTTCTTCTGGTATCTTTATCTGACTTTGATATGAGGGTGATGATGGCCTCATAGAATTAATTAGGCAATGTTCCCTCTTCAATTTTTTGGAAGAGTTTAAGGGAATTGGAGTTAATTATTCTTGAAATGTTTGGTAAAATCCCCCTGTGAAACCATCAGGTCCTGAGTTTTTCTTTCTTAAGAGGTTTTTTATTACTAATGCAATCTCTTTACTAGTTACTGTTTTTCTGATATCAATATCTTCTTGAGTTAGTGTTGTTAGTTGTATGTGTCTAGGAATTTGTCCATTTCATCTAGGTTATCTTAGTTGTTGGCATGCAGTTGTTGGCATACATCTGTTTTCCTTTGCTAGGCTGCTGAAATGCAATATACCAGAAATGGGTTGACTTTTACAATAGGGATTTATCAACTTATAAGTTTATCATTCTGAGACCATCTAAATCAAGGTATCATCATTTGTGTTTAGTTTGATCTTCTTTTTCTAGTTCTTCCAGTTTGGAGGATAGTTCTTTAATTTGAAATCTTTTTTGTTTTAATGCAAGCATTTAAAGCTATGGATTTGCTTTTCAGCACAGCCTTTGTTATATCCCATACCTTTTGGTATGTTGTATTTTCATTTTCCTTCACCTCAAGATATATCCTAATTTCCCTTCTGATTTCCTTTTTAGCTCATTCATTGTTTAAGAATACACTATTTAATATCCACATATTCCTGAATTTTCCATTTCTTTCTCTGTTATTGATTTCTAGTTTCCTTCCATTATGGTGAATGGAGATATATTTTATGATTTCAATTTTTTAAAAAATTTGTTGAGACTTGTTTTGTGACTTAAGATATGGTCTGTCCTTCAAAATGATCCATGTGTACTTGGTGAAGAATGTATATTCTGTTGGTGTTTGGTGGAGTGATCTATCTGTCTCTTAGGTCTAGTTGGTTTAGAGTATGTTTCAAGTCTTGTATTTCCTTGTATATCTTGATGTTCTATGCATCATTGGAAGTGGTATATTAAAGTCTCCTACTATTAATCTAGAACCATATATTTCTTGCTTCACATCTGTCAGTATTTCCTTCATATATATTAGGGCTCTGCTGTTAGGTACATTTACATTTATAATTGTTATATCTTCTTGTTGAATTGATCCCTTTATTAGTATATAATGGCAAACTTTGACCCTTGTATTAGTTAGCCAAAAAGGTGCTGATGCAAAATACTAGAAATTGGTTGGTTTTTATAAAGAGTATTTTTTTGAGGTAGGAGCTTACAGATACCAGGCCATAAAGCATAAGTTACTTCCCTCACCAACATCTATTTTCATGTGTTAGAGTAAGATGGCTTCTGAAGCCTGCAAGGGTTCAGGTTTCCTGGGTTCCTCTTTTCCAGGGTCTTGCCTCTCTCAGGGTTCAGGGCTCTTCTCTTCCCAGGGTTTGCTTCTTCCTGGGCTCAGGGTTCCTTTCTTCCTGTGGCTTGCTTGTCTTTCCTCTGTATGTTTACTTCCTGGGGTTCCAGCTTAAGACTTCAGCATCAAACTCCAACATCAAAACACCAATATCAAAAACCCTCAATTCTGTCCTTTGCCACGTCTTTTATCTGTGAGTCTCCACCCACTAGGGGGTAGGAACTCAAAACCCTAATGACAAGGCCCAGTCAAAGCCCCAGTCATAACTTAATCACACTCAGGTACAGATCAGATTGAAAACATATTCCAATATCTATTTTTGGAATTCATAACTATATCCAACTGCTACAACCCTCTTAACTGTTTTTTACTTAAAGTCTATTTTATCTGATATTAGTACAGCGACCCCAGCTCTCCACTAGTTACTAGTTGCATGGTACATATTTTGTCCATTCTTTCACTTTCAACCTATTTATTTCTTTGAATTTACAGTGAATCTCTTGTAGACAACATATAGTTGGGACATGCTTTTATCTGTTCTGTCAAACTCTGCCTTTTGGCTGGAAAGTTTAATTCATTTTCTTTTAAAGTTGCTACTTATAATGCAGGATTTCTTCTGCCATTTTGCTATTTAGCCTCCTTAAGTCTTATAACTTTTGTCCCAGAAGTCTTCCATTAATGTCTACTTTCATATTTATTTGATTTTTTTTATTGTAACATATTGAATCCCTTCTCATGTCTATCTAGATATATTTTCATACATTTTCCTTTTGGTTACCATGGGGTTAACATTTAACATTCTAAATATATAACAATCATATTTAATTTGATACCAAATTAATTTCAAAAACATACATATACACTGTCCAATGTGTATCCCTCCAGTCCCTTTTTGTACTTATTATATATTATATCTTTGTACATTGTTTCCACAGATTTATAATTACTATTTATGCATTTGTATTTTAGCACCAGTAGAAAATAAGAAGTGGAGTTACATTAAAAAAAATACAATACAATAGAACTGATATTTATAATTACCCAAATTACCTTTACCAGAATTCTTTATTTCTTTTTGTTGTTTTGAACCACTGTCTAGTGTCCTTTCTTTTCCGTTTGAAGAACTCTCTTCAGCATTGCTTGTAGTAAAGGTCTAATGGTGATGAATTCCCTCATTTTTGAAAGAAAGCCCTGCTGGATATAAAGTTCTTCATTGGCAATTGTTTTCTTTCAGCACTTCAAGTATTTCAACCCACTGCCTTCTTGCCTCCATGGTTTCTGATGAGAACTCGGCACTTAATCCTACTGGGACCCCCCAGTGCATAACACATTGCTTTTTTCTTGCAGCTTTCAGAACTCTCTCCTTATCCTTTGTATTGGGCAATTTTGTCAATGTGTGATGAGGCATAGTTTTCTTCACATTTATCCTAGTTGGTGTTCTCTTGGCTTCTTGGGTGCATATAGTCACATCTTTTGTCAAGTTTGGACATTTTCTATCATTATTTCTTTGACTATTCCTTCTGCCCCATTCTTTCTTTCTTTTCCTTCTGGGACTCCCACAGTGCATATGTTGGTATGTTTGATGTGTCCCAGAGGTCTCTTAGGTTATTTATACTTTTCATAATTTTCTTCTCAGCCTGACTCATTTCATTGTCTTGTCTTTGAGTTCACTGATTCTTTCTTCTGATTGCTCCAATCTGCTACTGATACCCTCCTGGGAATTTTTAATTTCAGTGACTGTGGTCTTTGATTTCAGGAGTTCTGTTTGGTTACATTTTAAAAGTTCTGTTTCTTTTTTGAGATCTTCATATTGTTCAATCATTGTTTTCTTGAGATTCTTTAGTTCTTTCTATGCATTTTCTTCATCTCCTTGAGCATTTCGAAGTCCATTTTTTTCAAAGTCTTTGTCTACAATCTGGTCTTCTTTCTTTGTGTTTTCTGGATATTTATCCTCTTTCTGTAGATGAGCTGCCATTTCCTATTTCTTTGTTTGTCTTGTAATCTTTCATTGCACATTATACATTTTACTATTTTAAAATTTTAACTGTGGGATGTATTCCCTGAGAAGTCTATTTCTTTAGTTTGTAACCACCTGGTAATATGACAGTGATATTCTTGAGTGTCAGCCATCCTATCAGGAAGGTCATCCCAAGGTGAATGCAAAGTGCAGAGTTCTCCCTGTCTTTTGGGGGCCTTTTACTTATCCTGGGCTTGTGCTTGTTAGTGGTCTTAGGAGTTCCCCTCTCTAAAGGGGTTTGAATGCTGCCTCTCCTTCCCAGGAGACAGACTTCTCCCTCCCAGGTGTTTCACTGCAGAACTCAAAGCAGGTAAGCCTTTGCCTTAGGCTATCCACTGTAATTGTTTCCTCTGTTGGTTTCATTGCCTCAAGCTGCTTTTGTCTGGAGGGTAAAATATGGGAGGTGGGCACACTGGAGAGGAGTTTCCCATGTCAGTCTTTCTTGGACAGAACAAGGCCAGGGGCCCACAAAGGGAGCTCTGGCAAGCTCCAAACTGCCCTGGGGAGGGAATAAGAGAGGGGCCAGGAAGAGGGAGGGTACCTGAGCTGTGCTTTCTTGACTTGGCACCTGTCTAGCAAGTGCAGCCCTTCAACTCTCTTCCACAGCTCTGAGGGAGTATACTGTTTTTAATTCTCCACTGTCACCTTTGTCTGGGGCAGGTTGGAGCAATGGCTGCCTTCAGCTGGGTCCTCAGTGATCCAAAGTAGCCAATCAAAGTAACGATCAGCTACTTCCAGGTGGGCATGGGGAAGTTGGGCTTTATATGTCCCTCTCTGGCATCAGCAAGCTATGCCAAGGGCTGGACCTCACTGCTGCCTGCTATGATATTGGGGGATGGGCAACAGTAACTACCATATGGAAAAGACAATTTACTAGTGTTTACTGTCATTTATCAGCCCTTCCTCCCACTCTTCTTTGGATGTTGTATGGTGTTCTGCTGGACTCTGGAGTTTCAAAATAGTTGATTTGGACACTTCCTGTCTGTTTAATAGTTGTTCTGGTAGAGGGGCTGATTCCTAGAGCTTCCTACTCTGCCATCTCTCCAGTTATTTCCCCTCCACTTAATTTTCCTTTTTTGTTGTTGTTTTGTTTGTTTTTTAGGAGGTACTGGAGATTGAACCCAGAACATTGTATACGTGAAGCAAGCACTCAAGCAATGAGCTATACCTCGATTTGTTTTAATAATGATTTGAGGCATAATAATACTTGAGAAACCTGGAGGTAGATTTGGGAATTTGGTTCTCCAGGGTCTTGGTCTGTCCATCTTCCTAATTTTTGGAAACCATGCAAAGACCACTTAACCCTTTATTTTTTAGTTGCCCTAGCTGTGAAAGAGAGCTAGTCATTTTTCAAGACTTTGTTTTAACACAGCCTCGCCTAGATTTTCATGAAAGTATAAATATTATGGCTTCTCTGTATTAACAACATAGTATATTTTCATGAACCATGGGGATCATAATTGGAAGCAAATTTGTGTACAGATTCTTATTATCCATTTCTTTTATTTTAAATGAAAGAGCCTCTCAAAATACCAATCTGTTGGAAGGTATTAGGATACATGAACTATTTTGCTGGAAATGTGAGGGTTGGCACAAATTGCTTTCATCCTTTTAATGTTCAAATATAGGCATTTCTGATCCTTTTTTTGTTTCTAAATGTAGTTACTTGGCAATAGAAGTTTATTTAAGTCTTACAATTTGAAATATCATCTTGTTGAGTACTTTCCCCTTTTTGGAACTATAAGTAAACTATTAATCCCTGACCACAATCCAAAGGAAGGGTCCTCCTATTTTATTTATGCATTTAGCATTCAACTGAAATGGTAATCACTACAGCATTAACACAGCAGTACCTTTTGTTTGTGGGACAATTTGTTTTAAATTTATATGTTTTTCATGAGTTCATAAAAAATGGCATTGGTCATCTGCCACTTACCACATTGGAATATCCCAGCTTTCCTGGAGCTACAGAAAAAACGCCCCCACACACTAGCACATAGCAATTTAAAGTTCAGGTCTTTTTATAGAAACATAGAGGCAGGCATATTAAATTATTATGCCTCATTTCTGCCAGGTTTTGACTTTTTAAAAATTCCCTGTTATAAAGCATCCCAAGCAGTTCCCAAGCCCTGTGGCTGGCTGAAGGTTCTGAAAGAATAACCTATGCATGTTAACTAAGGCATCTGCCGACACCTTTGTCAGGTAGGCAGGTAGGCAGGTGAGGTTGCCACGTGACCAGGGAGGGGGGAGGGGCATCAATCAGGGCCAGGAAGAGTCACTGTGGAGCTGGATTTCAGGCACTCATATGTTTCTGGTTACCAGGCCTGTGTTCCGCACTCCTTTCTGGTTTTAATCCTACTGGACTAGAGCTTCTCTCCCCTTTGAAGTCCCGGGCTGCCAGGCTGGGAGAATCCTATGCGTTGCCTTTATTGTTCATACTTTAACCAAAGGGATGATGAAACTTGCATATAGAGAACTCAAGTGGGTGAACAGAGGTGTTGGTCCATTGCATTTCTTTTTTCCTTCTGAACAACAGCAGTTAACTGTAGTGATCATTCCTGTCCAAGTAGGTCTCTGAAGACTACTCTTCAGCTTCATTTCTCTCCCTCCTGATTGTTAAAATGTGTTAAATTGGCTATGTGTGTGTGCACGTGTATGTTTTTGTTTTTTGTTTTTGTTTTCACTTGTTTCCTTTTCCCAAGCTGTACTTAATTCTAGGTGTTGTGAAACCTTTGTTTAGTCAGAATCATTTGGGAGCATGTTTTCTAATTGCTGTCTTTCCAGAATGTGGACTGTATTACACCCCATTTTGTAATATTTATCTTGAAGCTTCCTCAGTTCAGGATGTTTCCCTTCTGGTGACAAAAGCAACTCAGCAGTTGCTTTTGATATTCTGAATTTTATCACCTCTCTCGTTTTTTCTGCTATGTTAACTTTGAGAAGAATTTTAAGATACAAAGAAAAAATGTGTGCCTCCCTTATCTCTAACATTTGTAAGTACTTTTTTTTAATTGGTCTCAATTAACTTTGATTTCTTTCTTTAGAAAACCATGTGCTGAAATGATGCTTTGCCAGATGTGAGAATGAGTTCCTTCCCCCTCCAAACACACATTTAAGCTTCATTGTAGTTCTACTATTTTGGTCCACTTCTTTCAGTTCTATATTAAATTTGGCCATTGACTTTCTATCCAAGAATATTTTACTTTGTATTGGGGATATACCAGGATTTTAAAATCCTTGCTTTTTATTGTAGTTGTTCAAGCCATTTTTGTTTTAATTTATGATTTGAAATTTAGCCTGTCCTTTACATATAACTTGTTTCTGCCAATTTCTGAGATAACTCACACATTTAAGCATGCTTGTCTTTAGTGAGCCAAAGCTAACCTTACATGGTGTGTTATTCCCCTCTGAGCTACGGTTGCATCTATAGGACCAGAAAGGAGAAGAGGGAGTGTTCTCTGTTCTGAGTGAAAAATCATTTTGTCTAATGTTGTTATGGAAGGGCTCGTCTGTTTTGCAAAAATTATCTAAGAAGCATTATTTTTCTCTTTATTGATTAGTATAACATTAAGTCCATGGTGCCAATTTATTTTTAAACCCTACATCTGTGAATTTAGGTAGATTCCTTCAATTCTTTCAAAGGTTTTTTGCCCAGAAGAACGATCCATGTCATTCAGCTCCCATTTCCTGCCTAGGATGACCATTTCTACAAGTTCAACTTCTAAAATACCTCATTTGGTTTCTATCTGTTTGTCCATGTGTTCAATTGTGCTCTATGTTCAAGATGCCTTAATTATTATTATTATTTTGGCACCTGTTTCTGACTTTCCAGCTGTGCTTTTGTGCATTATAAAACACTGCTTAAACCCCTGGGTAAGTATCTCCCAAAGTCAACAAGGCTGTGGTTCTGAGGATTCTAAAGCAGTGGCGCGTGCATGTGTATGCATGTGAGTGAGGGTGGTTGGGTGGAGGGGTTAGGATAGTTATCCATGCACGGACATTTGGCCACAACTTTGAAAACTGCTTGGAGTTTCATTACTTCTGATTCTTCTAGCCCACTAATTCATAGTCTATGCATCAGTCAGAGACGTTCATGGACATGGGGACCTATGAAAAGAGCTGGGAACTAGGAAAATGGTTCAGTTATCTTATTGGTCTGAAGGTAGGTGGGGGGCTTGAAGGGAGGAGAATCCACTAGGGGGGTGTTAGAAAACTGCATGTGCTCCCTAAAGGGTCTGATACTTCTGGATTGGGAGAGAGGGAAGTCTCCATTTCAGAAAACTGCTCTGTAAGGCTCTGTTATTGATGGAGCACACCCTTATTTAGTTGAAGGTCAACTGAAAGAACAAGAAGGGAGCATTAATTTACACACATACTCCAAACTAAAAGAATAAGAAGGGAACATTAATTTACAGACATATTCCAAATTAAAAGGGGTGAGAAGGGCATCATATGCTGTGGGGGCAGGAGACAGTAACCAGAAAATATTAGTTCATTGTCTCACTAATCTTGGCAAGTTCACGTCAAGGCTAAGGGTCTCAGATTTCTCATTTGAAAATAAGTTTGGACTAGAAGGCCTCCACAATCTATTGCCCCCACCCCAAGTCCAAAGTTCCATTAAAAAAAATAATTTGTGATCCCCTCGCATTAATTTCTCACTAGTTAATGGCAATACTGAGGATGCCAAAGGACCAAAATTAAAATGAACTCTCGTCACCTTTTTTTTGTCTGTTACAGAAACTAACTTGGTTTGTCTAGTTGGTTGCTCTGTGTATTTGTTGTACAATACATCATTCAAGTTGTTGACATTTCCAAATCAAATTTGCCTTTGCTGATTTGGCTATAGAATATAAGGTTAGCTAACAACTTGTTTGACTTAAAACCGCAGAAAAATTCATCAACACCAACCAATTTCTGTTTCTTCTCACAAAATCATGCAAAAGAGAAAGCTTATTAATAGAAAGACAAAAAAGGGCTAGGCAGTGATTCAGATATTTTAAACATCGTGGTATTTGGAAGCATCTGGATAATTCACAGCTTTTTTGTTTTTGTTTTCTTTTTTTTTGGTCCATTTACTATCCAGATGTTCACCATCATGGAAGCACCACTTGCCGCCCTAGTTCAGCTAATAGCTTAGAGTGGAAAATGCAGGTCTTTGTGGGCTTGTCCATTGGAACTGCATTTTCCCCTCACTCTTCTTCCAAGTACCTCTTCCTCAAAACCTCCTGAGTATGTGGTGATTTTGCCAGATGCTTCGGTGCTAGCCTTCACGTTTCTTTTTCTTAATCTTCAGGACTGTTCTGTACCCTGTCTGCTTGAATTATAGATTGCATTTGTCAAATAATGACACATGCAATTGAAGGTCTTCTAAGACCTTTGAAATTCAACTTCCTTAAGTAGAGATTAAAGTGGATATTATCTGCACGGCTGCAGTCACCCTGGGGAGGCCTCTGGAACTGCATACAAGGTTTTCTAGGCTGGCCAGTTCCAAGTCTCATGGTCTAGAGAAAGGAAAGCAAAATCCTTTCTGCTTCTGAAAGGTTAGAAACGGACACCGTGCAAATTGCCTCCAGTGTAGTTCCGCTGAGAAATGACTCTAAAGTAAGTGACTTTTGAAGCATGACTGTCCTTTGGAGTGTCCTTAATATGTGTGTCTTTGGGTGTTCAGGAAGCGCTATCAGTTGTGAGCGAGGACCAGTCTTTGTTCGAGTGTGCCTACGGGACGCCACACCTGGCCAAGACGGAGATGACCGCCTCCTCCTCCAGCGACTATGGGCAGACGTCGAAGATGAGTCCGCGCGTCCCTCAGCAGGACTGGCTGTCCCAGGCCCCAGCCAGAGTCACCATCAAGATGGAATGTAACCCCAATCAGGTGAACGGCTCAAGGTAAGGAGACCACTGATTCGTCTTCTCCCTGACCTCCTGTCTTCATAGTCCTGGAAAAAGGCAAACTGGCAATTAATCACACTTCTCCAAAGAGTGTTTCAGGAAGAAAGGCCATTGAAGGGTACATCAGGCAATGCAGAGAAAGCCAGTTCTCCAGTGGTTTGTACTGCGGGTAGGGGTTGCAAAAACAGTAGTCCGTTTACCAAGAGCTCTCTTTTAAGATGCAGGGTCCAATTCCATATCCCAGGCACAAGGGCCCTGTGGGAGGGGGGCGCCTGCCCACATATGGCAGAATTCATCTCTGAGGTTTTCATTACTGGGAAAATGATGCTGTCTTATGTGTTTATGGAGGGAGAGAGTCGGGCAGACACCCGCCGTGCAGCACATGTCCTCACCATTGGACTTTGCTGGTGGATCTATCCTGTATATCCCCCACCCCCACCCCGTGCCTCCTTCCCTGCCCTTTCTCCTTTCTCCGTGTATGCTGCTGCTTTTCTTCTTTACTTACACTTAAAGCCAAGCCCCAAAGCCTTGCCTGAGTCTGAACTCTCCTAGATTTGTCCTGGGGATGCTGCTGTCACTGGAATGGATCATTGAATACACAACTGTCCCTGGTACTCAACAGCATTTCACTAGATAGCATGTAGTTTTGGAACGTAAAGTTGCTTTTGATTGTGACATCCTACTTTATACATAGTCAAGAACAGGAATATTGAATCTCAGAACAAAGAAAAGATGCTTTCTTTAAACGGTTGCACAATCTAACATAGTCATAACAACAGCTCACGTTTTCTGGATGTGCAAGGCCCTTCAAACAGCCAGTAGTAGCCTATCCCTTCTCCAGGCAGTTCTGTGAGAAATGCTTGCCCCCATTTAATGGATAAGGAACCTGATGCAGAGGCATTTTCTGGGTAACCCAAACTCCCCACTTCAAGGGATTCAAAATTTGGACTCCAAAGCAAGGGTGTTTGACTGCACGCCCAGTGCATTTTCCACTCCCAGAGCTGTAAGAGGGCTTTTTGTTACATATATGTTTTCATGCTAAATATGTTTCTTTGTGTCATGTTTTATAAGTGCTGGAAACCATTGCGTCAACACCTAGTGAAGCCTTAGCGAAGGGGCCAAGTCACGGTGCCGTTGAGGCAATGGCAGGAGTGAGGCCATGTGCTCCAGGCAGGGCCGTGGAAGACGCCAGACCCTTCCTTGATGCTGGCCGGTCAGCTCACTTCTGTGCATTTAGTTCCTTCCTGCAAATAGGGCTAATACTTCTGGTACTAAATATTGCTCTGACATGGGGTTTTAGTGGAAATCAGGTAAAGGCAGGCCCATCTCGTGATCAACTCCTGATCCTTTAAAGACCTGGGTAGAAAAGCAGCTCACAGGGCCAGGGATGGCGAAAGCCTGGGAAGTTCATAACGTCACGTACAAAGTTCACAGGTGCATCCTATCCGTGTGATAGAATGTTTCCTCTGCTCATTAAGTATATATTTTTGAGACTGAAAAGAATGCAGTGCCATCATGATCTAAAGAATGGAAACCACATTTATGTAGAAGATTTGTTGGTGGAGTTAACTCTGGAAACAGTGAATGGATTCTATTTTTGCTGGAATCTTGTAACCCCACCTACGTCCTGATAGCTGTGCTATGGCCACCAAGAGCAGAACACATTTCTAAAGCTTTTCTTCTTCAGAGGCTGATTTCTAGCTACAGGTATGTGCAATAGTGTGTGTATGTATATATATATACACATGCATGCACGTATGTATGTGAGAAGGAGAGAGGGAGGCAGAGAGAGAGAGAACAGTTCAGCCAAAAAGAACACAGGAGCGATGTGTCCTGAGATAATTTCCAGCTGGCAATAAGCAGAGCTGCTTGTCCCAGGCTCTTGTTTGGAGAAGGTCTAGCCCAGGGCCAGGTGACTGGCATGGCACCCAAGGGAAACTCAACAAGGAGGTGAGAGCATGATGGTGCAGAAACAAAAGCTTCTCTTTCTGACTTAAAGCAAACCACAAACAGAAAACAATGAAGCCTGCTCTCTCCCAGGGAACTGCAAGTGTCGGCCTATGAATTTGCTGCAGGCTGCGATCTCCTTGGGTAGCTGGCCAGGGCGTTTGGGGGCCTCTCCGTCATCAGTGATGTATCACAGGACCCCAGTATGGGGGTGCTGGGCAAGACCTGGTCATCAGCCCCGGTACCTGGGAAAGGTGTTCATGGGGCTGGGCAGACGGTCTCTTTCCTGGGAAATGACACACTTTTGGAGGCAACTGGCAGTTTTCCTGCAAGGGAACATGAAAAGGCTAATAGCATCCCCTCTCAGGCCTCACAGAATTCTAAGATTGGGCAGCATGTTCCCATCGTAGACTGTTTTTAAAACTTTTATTTGCAAATGCTCTACGCCATCTCTGCAAATTTGCTGTTTCTAGATACGTAGGTGAAGTCACATAATATTTGTCCTTAGGGGCCTTGCTTCTTTCACTCCCATCATTGAGTTTTAAAACCCAGTTCTGGGACGCGGATTTGGCTCACTTGATAGAGCATCCACCTACCACATGGGAGGTCCGCAGTTCAAACCCCGGGCCTCCTTGACCGTGTGGAGCTGGCCCACGTGCAGTGCTGATGTGCGCACGGAGTACCCTGCCACGCAGGGGTGTCCCCCGCGTAGGGGAGCCCCACGCGCAAGGAGTGCGCCCCGTAAGGAGAGCCGCCCAGCGCGAAAGAAAGTGCAGCCTGCCCAGGAATGGCACCACACACACAGAGAGCTGACGCAACACAACACGATGACACAACAAAAAGAGCCACAGATTCTCGGTGCCACTGACAAGAATACAAGTGGACACAGAAGAACACACAGTGAATGGACACAGAAAGCAGACAACTGGGCGGGGGGAGGGGAGAGAAATAAATAAATCTTAAACGAAAACACAAAAAAACCCAGTTCTATCTACTAAAGGAAACTTGGATGTGGTCCCCGCAGGCCTGTCACCATGGGGCATCAGTCCTGTTTCCTTCTCTTTTCCCAGCCGGTTTGCAGAGCTGTCCCCTTGGCCGGGGCCGTCCCTGCGAGAAGACGGCCGACCCTGATCAAGGTCGATACACTTCCATGTGGGAAAATGGGGCAAGCCAGGCATGAACTAGGGAGGACGGGAGACCCCTTGCTTCAGGACCCCCCTCCCAGCTGTGTGGCATAGAGCGATGACAGGTGTTAAGCGGTCGCCCCTTAACAGGGGTCACCCCATCCCCAGGAATTTTGGGGGGTTCTCTTTGTAGAAGAGAAAACCACAGCACTGATGGCCATGGTTCCCAGTCCATGTCCCTCTCAGCGCACACGGACTGCACTTTCGGGCGGCTCCTACCCCTTCCAGCCCCAGGCGGATTTAATAGGCACCAACAAATAGGACTTGGGTTGGAACGTGTGGCTGTCAGCTCCGGGGCCCTCCTTGCTCGTCTGCAAACTCCTCTCTGCAGCTGAGGCCCCCCCAGAGCAGGGCGTGCCTCCTGACACAGGCGGCCCGGCCCTCTCCTTCTGCCCATCCCCATGCACCACCCGCAGAGCAGGGAGACAGGGGGAGCAGCTCCGCTCTGCAAAACCCCCGGCCCTCACGTGCTGACCGGCTCCCGAATGGAGTAGGCGTGGGGAAATGCGACCTGCTGCCAGTGCAGTAGGATTTCTAGAAAACCTGCTTAAGGAAGAGCGGGATAAGAAGGGACCCACAGGATGGAGGGACAGAGGATGGAGTGGACTTGCTGGTATTCTACTGTAGAACTGTTGTGACTCTAGCAATGGAAGAAATTGTAGCAATGATGTGGAGATAGTGGCCGTGGGAGCTGCTGAGGGCAGGGAGAGGGAAGAAGAGGTGTGATGTGGGGCATTTTTGGGACTTGGGTTTGTTTTGAATGTTGTTGCGGGGACAGATGCAGGACGTTGTATGTCCTGCCATGGCCCACTGGATGGACTGGGGGAGAGTGTAGACTACAGTGTAAACTGTAGCCCATGCAGCATAGAAGTGCTCCAAAATGCATTCACCAAATGCAGTGGATGTGCCACAGTGATGAAAGAGGTTGTTGATGTGGGAGGGGTGGGGGGCAAGTGGGGAGTGGGGTATATGGGAACCTCATATATTTTTTTTTAAAGATTTATTTCTTGTTTATTTCTCTCCCCTTCCCCTACCCCCCACCCCAGTTGTCTGTTCTCTGTGTCTATTTGCTGCGTCTTCTTTGTCCGCTTCTGTTGTCAGCGGCATGGGAATCTGTGTTTCTTTTTGTTGCGTCATCTTGCTGTGTCAGCTCTGTGTGTGTGTGGTGCCATTCCTGGGCAGGCTACACTTTCTTTTGCGCTGGGCGGCTCTCCTTACGGGGTGCACTCCTTGCACGTGGGGCTCCCCTACGCGGGGGACACCCCTGTGTGGCAGGGCACTCCTTGTGCGCATCAGCACTGCGCATGGGCCAGCTCCACACGGGTCAAGGAGGCCCGGGGTTTGAACTGCTGACGTCCCATGTAGTAGACGGACGCCCTGTCCACTGGGCCAAGTCCGCTACCCCTCATATATTTTAATGTAACATTTTGTCTGATCTATGTATCTTTAAAAAAAGAAAGGACAACAACAAAAAAAGGCCCATTGCCTTGCGAGGTGGTTTGGCTTGGCTGCTGCCATGTGGAGCGTCAGAATTCTCTGCCAGCTGAGGGGGCTGCAATGTGCCACGGACATCGCTGCAGGGCAGACCCTCCCCTTCTCTTCGCTCCAGCCAAACGCTCGAGAAACCCCCAAGTGTTCACACAGTGAAGTGTCAGCCAGCAGCAAACCGGAACCAGCTGTTGCACCGGGTGGTGCCCACAGAGGCCCTGGCCCAGCCACTTGCAGACCCTGATGATGGCTTTAATTTGCCATGAGGGCTAAGACCCAAGCCACGAAAGCCTGGCCAAAGAGGGCACAAAATAGTCAACACTCATGCACGACACACACAGGAGTCTCTTCCCAGGAGCGCACGGCTGCTGCCCCTCCTTACTGCCTCAGGCCGGCCCATTCCAGCTGCCATGGGCATCTCCCGCCTCCGTCCCCAGCTAATGACAGTTCCAGGGGGCCTATCTGGAAGCGAACTCCAGGTGGAATATAATGAATTGGCATGCTATATTTGGGTCCTACCCCTCGCCCAGTCTCCAGACCACCTGGGTCCTGAACGGACCGAGTCTCCTGGGTGGTGGCTGAGGTTCCCCCTGGTGCGTTGGGTCTCATGGGGGTCCCCCAACCTGCGGCCTACGCCCCACATGGGGGCTTGTTAGAGATGCAGATTCCCAGGCCCCCACCCCCAGACCTACTGCATGGAGGCTCCGGGGTGGGGCCCAGTGCTCTGTGTTCTGGCAGGCCCTCCGGGGGCTTCCGATGCTTGCTCAGGTTGGAGGAACGCTTTCCCAGCGCTTGACCCAGGGAGATGAAAATTGGGAAGCCCGGCAGCTGTGCGAAGGCAGCCTACGGCGTGAGCAGTCTAGGAGAGTCCAGTGCGCAGAGGAGGGTTTGCTCCCGGCACGTGCCAGGCTGGGAAGGGCCTCTCAAGCCCATGGGGTCCCTCCTCTGCTGGCTGAGTCCTGGCAGCAGACATGATGTTATCTTACCAGGGTCCTGCCTTCTCGGTGGTCCAGAGAGGAGATTCCTTGTGTCATATGCATAGCTCCACTCCAGGGCTAGATGACAAGATGCTTTTGACGTGTTATTTTTAAAAAACAACATGCGTGATGAAGATGACAGAAAAGGGAGTTACCTGATTGGCCCATTTCAGTGTCAGGCATCCTGGATGTGGGTGGAGTCATTCATTTATTCAGCAAGTATTTGTTGCACACCTACTACGTGCGGCCACTATGCTAGGCAATGGGGATGCAGTAAGAAAGTGTATTAGTCAAGGTTCTCTGGGAAAACAGAATCCTCACAGGAACCATCAGTGCTTGCTTGACCAAACATCTGGGCACCGTGACCTGGCCGAGGTGGCACATGAACCTGGTGTCACAGAAAGTATACCCAAAAAATCCCGCCCTCACAAAATTCATTTTCTAGTGGGAGAAGATGTCCATGAAAGAAGACAACTAAGTAAAATGCAGGTTAGCAGGTTAGACAGTGGTAAATACCAAGGAGAAAATTAAAAGAGGGAAGGGGATGATGGTTTTAGTTCCCTGAGAAGGTGACCTTTGAGTAGAGCCCCAAGGCAGTGAGGAAGCAGCTGCAGCCTATGCCAGGCAGAGGGGATGACAAGTGCAAAGGCCCTGAGGTGGGTCAGCCTGACCTGTTCAAGGACAACAAGGAGGCCATTGTGACTGACGTTCGTAGCCGCAGGGAAGAGGAGATGAAGTCGGAGAGGTCATGGGGCCGAAGAGGGATTTTGACTTCCGTGCTGAGTGAACCTGGAAACCACTGGGGGATATGAAGCCAAGGAGGAACGTGGAGCTCTCCTGGGCCAGCAGACTCTCTCTGGCTCCTGTGTTGAAGCCGGAGACCAGCGAAGAGGCTTCTGCAGGAATTTGGGGAGGGATGGTGGACACCTGCACAAGAGGCAATGAGGGAAGCAGACGTGGCCCAGTGGTTAGGGCGTCCGTCTACCATATGGGAAGTCCGCGGTTCAAACCCCGGGCCTCCTTGACCCGTGTGGAGCTGGCCCATGCACAGTGCTGATGCGCGCAAGGAGTGCCCTGCCATGCAGGGGTGTCCCCGCATAGGGGAGCCCCACGTGCAAGGAGTGCACCTGTAAGGAGAGCCTCCCAGCGCGAAAGAAAGTGCAGCCTGCCCAGGAATGGCGCCGCCCACACGGGGAGCTGACACAATGAGATGATGCAACGAAAAGAAACAGATTCCTGTGCCACGGACAACAACAGGAAGAGGACAAAGAAGAACACACAGCAAATAGAGAACAGACAACTGGGGTGGGGGGGAAGGGGAGAGAAATAAATAAAATAAATAAATCTTAAAAAAAAAAAAAGAGGCAATGAGATTCTGGGGCTGTTTTGAAGGAAGACTTTGACATGCTCTGCTCATGGGTCCAGAAGTGGTATGAGGAAGAGAGGAATGGAGGACGAGTCCAAGTTTTGGAGGGATATACCCCCAGAGGAGGGTGGGCAAACCACAAATGGGAACGTCCAGAGATTAGAGCCAGTCCTCTCCAGCACAGGAATGACCATGATGTGGGTGCCGTGAACTTGGTTCTAATAAACACCAGGTAAGAGGGAGGGTTCTTATCTCCTTGCCTGACTTCAGGGAACCTTAAGTCATTAAACCAGTGGTTCTCAACCAGAGAGGATTTTGCCCTGGCAGTGAATATTTGGAGACCTTTTTGTGTGTCACATCTAGGGGTGCTACTGGCACCTAGAGGTCAGGGATGCAGCAGACAGCCTGCTGGGCACAGGACAGTCCCCCACACCAGGGAGGTCCCAGCCTCAATGAGTGTGATCAACTCCACCCAGACAGGAAAGAGAGGACTCTCAGAGTTATCCCGTCAGTCAGTGCTCTTATAACATGCTGTGATTTATTAATAGATTTTAGCATAACATTCTGTTCTGCAATTTCCTCATCCATCAAATGGCATTATAGTTATTCTCCCCATGTTACAGATGAAGACCATTCCATTTCCAAGGTTTCAGTTATTTCTGAACCCACCTGTCAGGGACAGGAAGCTTGCCATTGGACCCCAAGCTATTCCCTTGGGGCACTCTCATTTAACTGAACATCTCTTTCTGTGCTAGCAGGGACAGCAGGGGTTCCCACAGGTGATGCCCAAAGAATAACAGCTCATCTTCTGTCTTCTGAAAGGTATTGAATTCAAGCACAAACTGCGTTTTTGTTTCTTGTATATATTTACAAATTTGAAACATTTACTTTCATCTCATTTTATTTTATTTTTTACAACAGGTCTGTGTATGTTCTCTCATCTTTGCAGTAACTTCAAGAAGCGTCTCCAAAGTAAACGTTTTAGAAATTATAAATTAGCCTAGCCTAATGACAGAATGAACTCTTTGCTAAAGATCTTTTAATACCACGTCCTCTCATTTTACTTAGAGCACTCAATATTTAATATTTGAAAATAGTTCATTGCATCTGGTCTTTCTCCATGCCTTTCTCCTTTGATTCACTGAGGTTGGACACCAGGTATATTTTCTATAGAAGTTCATGCATCATTTTAGGACTGTAACATTCATACCAGTAATTGCATTTGTTTCTTTCTTTGTTGGGATTCTGAATTGGATTGGCATAAAGATGCCCCCTAATCAGTTCGACAACCTTCTGAGCTGTAGGTGGTACAGTGTTGGGGACTTGCAAACTAGTGAATTTTCCTAACTGTGATGGTAGTTAGTAGTAATAACCTGTCCTAATTCTAAGAAGCCTTGAGTCTTTATAGATGTCAATTCACTGGGCTGCAGAAGCGAGGTGTGGATTGAGAGATTCGTGGTTTATGCAGGGAAAAGTTAGGAAGGGAGACAAATGCTGTTTGTGCCTCTCTGTCCAGAGCCCTCTGGCTTGTCCCTTTTCCTTAGCAGTCACTCATCCGCATCTTCACCATCTCTTGACCTATCAAATGGATTGGCACCATTTTGTAGAAGAGGCCCTAAGAGTTGCGCTTTTTCATCCAGGATGTAAATGAATCCCACCAGCTCACGGTGGGGGTTGTCAGTAGGAACAGAGAGACTGCTCTGCTGTTTTCTTCTATCTTCAAAGTGAAGTCATTTTGGCTAACCAGAATAAAACCTAAAGCACCATAATGTCTATTGGGCTTAATCCTCTCCTCTTTGAAAAATGAAGATGTTTCAGACAACATGGAAAAGCTCTCACAGATAGAAAAGACATTGCATCCAATCTTTGTTGTATAGCTATTTGCAGATACCTTATCCGACAGAGCATTTTACTGGAAATGAAAGGCATCCCCAAATGAAGCATTTTCCCCAGTTTTAGAGATCTAAATGCTACATGGTCTTGCTCATATCCATTTTTAACCATAAAGAGAAATATATCCTTAAATAATGATAGGTTCTTAGGGAAACTTAAAGCCCTTCTTGGGGACAAAGAACTAACTGTTGGTGAGTCGGTGATGACTTTTTAATTAATTTTGTCCTCAACTGCTTTGGAGATGGGGGCAAAGAACAGGGCTGGTGGGAGAGGCTGAAATTCCAGGTGTAAGAGAGAATATTTAGCAAGGGTAAAAATAACATGCAGCTGTGAAGACAAACATCTACAGTTTCAGTTTGAGCATGGAGTCCTACATGAATCACTGCCGAGCTCCACCCGCTGTGCGGGCCGTGGGGTCTGAGCCAGCTTTTCCACTGCCTCTGGTCCCTCGATGATTCAGAAATAAAACAGACCCACAAATTAGCCTGGAGCTCTGGAGTTCTCTAGACAATCCCTTCCTTGTCTGGGGTCCTAAAAATACCCTTTGTGGTGACTGACCTCGATTCTAAGCTTCATACTATGAAACTTGATTAGGAGCTTGTTCAGTTGATTAGGACTAAGTGTGTACTTTTAGGATCCTTATGAAGGAAACCACCTAAGCAGGGATTTATTTGTATTCAGGTTTGAGAAAGACCTGGAATGCCTGCTCCTGCCAAGTCTGCTTGTGGGGGCCCCTCACCAAACTGACCACTTTGGCTGCTTAGGGTAGAGTTGGCCCTAAAAAGCCATTTATATTTCCCCCCATGTGGCATTATTGCCAAGTTCTTCTTAATGTGCAACAACCAAATAAATGAAAAGGAATATTCAGGAAGACAGTGGTATTCTAATAAGCAGCAAGAACGTGCTCAAGCCTGCATGGGAGTGAGCATTAGATGGCTCACCCAGGTCAGGGCTTTACTCAGGTGTATTTCTGATCCAGGTACCGACAACAATAACAGCACATGCCCAGTAGGTTGCTGTATTGATTTGTATAGTGTTTTATGGTTTGCGAAGCAATTTCGTATACACCCATCTCAGGGCAGGCTCACAGCACCCTCAAAGGAGGCTTGCAGTTCTAGCAATGAAGAAGTTGATCCTCAAGAGGTTAGGTGACTTGCCCAAAGTCAACCATGGTTGATGTCAGTTTCCTAATTCCAAGACTAGGGACTTTATGTTGCACCACAGGTATAAGATAAGAAGCTTAATTTTAAATTGGGGATATTCATTCATAAATTCACTCATTTATTTGCTCATTCCACAGACATTTATTGAGCAAATACAGAGAATGATGAAGGTGCAAAGGAGATGGTTCTCTATAGAAGCCCATGAAAGTTTCATAGAGTAGGTGAGTCTAGAGGTAACCTTGGATAGGTGAATACTGCAGGTGACAGGTGGTCGTGGGCAGGGATAGCAGCATTGAAGGTAGAGAGAACAGCCGGAACAGAAGGGCAGAAAGCAAGAGCACTAGGTGGTGACATGTGATCTGGCCTTAGAGGGAAGAGTATATAGAGTAGGAGAAATGGGCTTTGGCCATTAGAATTCCATCTCCATGAGAATAGGGTCCCGGATGTATGTCTGGCATAGAGAGCTGCTCAGTAAATATTTGTTAAATGAATGAATGAACTGCCGAGGCTCAGAGCAGGATTACTCAGAAGAATCTGGGAAATTTGGATTTTTTCCTAAGGTGCTATAAACCTGGAAGGCATTAGGTTGGAAGTGGTCTGCTTGGATTTGTGTTTGGGGAATATCACTCTGTTAGTTGGATTGAGAAAGCTTTGCAAGAAAAGCTTGGGAACACTTCAAAAGCTTGTGGTGAAGAGCAAGGCAATGCCAAATTGCCTCCAAGGGCTTCAGAGGAACGGGAAGGAGGATTGGTCTTGAAGAATGGATAGACTTTTGATGGGACTGGAGTTTTTGCCTTGACAGAGTAGGCAAAGAGGATATACTGTTTTCCCAAATTCCATTTTGACCTGCCTTGGACTTCTCTAGGGTCTGAGTGCATCAGCTAGCTTTTAGGAAACAAGAATGAATCACAGATTGAATGTGACTAGTGAGCTCAGATCTGTCATTTGAGGGTATATTCAGTGACATTCTTGGATAAATGAGGGCCATTCACACTCACTGCAGTGGAGAGGACAGCTCCATCCCTGTCAAGTTAATGGCCATTTCTGTGTCATTTCACGGCAGCTCTGTCTGTGATGGAATCTGCCCACCGTGAGTACACTTTGATGTGAGAAAGCAAATTGAGAGCTGAAATTCATTTTGGTTTTCAAAAGTCAGTGTCCTAATTTTATGTCTCAGTATGGTTTTAGATGCATATTATAAGTTATTTTTTAAGATTGTATTATGTAGGAGAAGATCTAAAGGAGACTTTATATTGGGGCTGTTTTTTTACTAAATTTTAAGTTAGGTTGACTACCCTCCCAGTGTCCCAGCTCCTGTCCTGGTGCTCTCTTCTCTCTTCTTAGACCTGTGGTCGAAGTCCAATTGCCTCCCACTCTGACCTCTCAGCACAGGAACTTCTCCCCTGATTTTCTTTCATACTCGTGAGTGTTTGGCCATCATCTCTGCAGAATTCACAGAGTACTAAACACCTCAGGGAAGTTCTGTGGAGGAGCAGATGACATGTAGCTATAAATTGAGGGGACTGGCTTGTTTTTAAACCAAATTGATCGAAACTCATACATATGTCCAAATAAAAGTTGCTATCTTCAAAGTCTCCTGGAAGGTTCTGCTTTTGTCCCCATGTGGCTGCCTCTGCTCAGCTGACATCTTGAACACTTTCCTGGCTGCTTTCATGGCCCCCTCTAAGACATTCTTTTGAAAAGACCCATCAGTGAGGGAATTGAGTCTTTTGAGGGTTGATTCAATTATGTTTTATGTTTGTGAAAGAGACAACTTATGTGGACTTACCAAGTGAGGTCGTATACTTAGTCAGGTACTGTGTCTTACTTTGCCAGGGCTGCTATGACAAATAGCACACAGTGGTTGACTTAAATAACAATTTATTGGCTCATGATTTGGGAGGCTAGAAGTCCATAATCACGGCTTCAGCAAGGCCCTGCTTTCTCCCTGAAGTCTGCTGTGTTCTGGTGCTGGCTTGCCTCCCTGCCTCCCATCACATGGATGTCTCTCTCTCCTTGTGGAGGCTCTTCTGGTTTACGCCGATTTCTGATTTCTTTCTGAACCCCCCTCTTTTAAGTTCAAAAGACAAATTGCTTAAAATTGACAAACTGCAGCCAAAGCATTGGAATAGGTCGGCAAATGTTAAAGATTGCAGCACTTTCCACACTGTAGCTGGCGGCCCACGCTTGACGTGCCTCGTCGCGTGGCACAGCCCTCTGCAGGTCCAGGGCAGGGACCAACAGCTCTGCAGAGGCCAGCGTGATGTTGTGCCCTGTCATCTGCGGCCGGGGCCTCTCAGGCTTCACAGCAGTCACGACCTGCTCCTGGCTGCAGCAAACGGCACCCCCTCAGATTCAGGAATCCGAAGGTCTCTTGTCACGGGGCACTTGGCTGATGCGTGTGGGCTTGTGAAACTGTGTGACATGGAGTCCCTCCATTTCCAAAGATGATGCTGTCATTTACTGGCTGCAGTTGTGACTGCAGTACATCTTTGGTATTAACATAATGTCCCTTGCCTTCCCCATCACAGCTCCTGTATCTGGTTCTTGCCTCTTCCTAACCATAATTCAAGAGGTTCTGCACATCTTTGGGAAACCCAGATATCAGCTCTTCTCTGGTATAAAAAAAGGAAAGGGCAGGCAGCTTGAATTCTCTGGCATTTGCTGAAGTAGCCTGGAGATTTGATCTAGTGGCTTAGTTCCACAGGTGTAATTAATTGGGAGCATGTTACTAGCACCTGCTAAACTGCCTGATGTGCATCGTGAAGGCCTGTCCTGTCCACCAATCAGAATTCCAGAGGACGCGGGTGGCCCTGTCTTTATCAGGCCCCTGGAAATACTGTCAAGGGTCACCCTGATTCAGGTGGGCTGCACCTAAACGGGGTCTTTGAAGATCCTATCCGCAAGTGAGTCCACACCTTAACTGACCTCAGATTAAAACTAAGAACATGTCTTTCACTGAGTACGTTATTCATTCTATCACAATCTGGCTTCTAATCCCAACTCCTCTTCTACTGATTATGTTGCCTTGGGCAAGTTACTCGACCTCTTTGTGCTTCACCTTTAAAAATTGCTGATGCTTAATAGTATTTATCTCATGGAGTTGTGGGGGTAAATTAACAATAACAGCTAATACAGAGCATTTATCATATGCTAGGTACCATTTTAAATGTTCTACTTGCACATTTACTATAATGTAAATACATGAAAAGAACTGGGAGCCATCCCTTCCATGAGTATGCAGTCAATTACTGGATAAAAAAAATGAAACGAAGTCTGCAAAAATTTATAAGGTGTATATTAAGCTTACCCATAATTATATTAGATGCTCTCACAGGCTTTAGTATCACCTTATTTAATGCTGACAAATTTGAATTTAAAATCTGGAAATTAGAAGATCATGGAAACAGGGGTAATACTTAACACTTCATTTCTCACGGGTTTTTATTTTTTAATTATTCATTGACTTTTGCTATTTCTGCATTGATTGGCTGATTCTTTCCAACAGCAGGGCCAAGGAAAAGCAAGCAGGGAGGATGGTCTGAAGACATGCTTTTTCTCAATTTCTACAGCAGGCAGTTGGGTGCTGTGTGCTTGGAGCACCCTGCTTTGCAACCAGCCCCTCCAGGCACTGTGTAGAATGTTCTTAGATCTATCATGGGATGCTTAGTGTGTCATCCAGCATTCTCTTCATGAGAGGCTGTGAGAGAAACTTCTCTCAAGGCTCAGCCCAGGAAAAGCTTTGCTTTCACTAAATAGCTGACTTATTTCTATCTTATCGATACTTTGAATCTTGTAACCAGACATACTTCCCCCTTTGCTTTGGCCAGTAGGAAGCTCAGAGATAAATCAGTGTCCTACTTCTAGGAACTGTAAAGGACCACGGTCAGCTCAATCAATATACTCTTTTTGTCTCTTTATCAATTGCTTTTCTGCACTTATTTTCCATTAATTTGAAGTCCATCCATTATTTATATTATAATTTGGTCTTGTACATACTTTTAATTTTTATTTTCTTGTGCATATTTTTATAATACATCTCAAACTTAAAATATTTTGAGGGAGACCAGGGAAGTAAAATACACTCAAAATCATACATATTTATATAGGTATAACTATAAGGGTGCAGAGGGAAATTATGAAGTTGCCTTCCAAGAAAACTGTGAGCATAAGATAAACACCTGCTTTTTATTTTTTATCTTTTTCTTTTATTATTATTATTGGAATAATAAAAACACTCTCATACTGAAGTGATGAATGCACAACTCTGTGATTATACCAAATGCCACTTTGGATGGATTGTATAGTTTATGAATACATAAAAATAAAAGTGATTAAATAAAAGATAAACACCTGTTGGTCCAGGTAGCTCCCAGACTCTCATGCCTGCAGGCTCGGGAATGGGGTTTCTTCCAGCCCTCTGATTCTATAACCCTATGGAAATCCAATTAGGTTTGCAACATGCCTGAATTTTCACCTCCATTTTAAATCTAGCAAAATCTCCAATTTATTGGATATCCTTTGATGTACCCATTAATGCAAAATACTAGTGGATTTTTGAAGTCAGTGCTCATGTTTCCAACTCACCTGAACTTAATTCTCCAAATGCTTTTTCAGACTGGCGAGGTATTTGAGGCTCAGCAAACCTATTTAATAGGGCACAAGTCTCCAATTATCAGGAGAAAGGCACCCAAACTCATTCTTGTCATTATGAAGTGTTGAGGAGTCTCGCTGCACTATTTCTGCATTGCACAAGGTGACAAAATTATCCCCAAATGCCATAGAAATTTGTGTGATTGCTAAAGAGACTCTAAGTGTGTGTTCCCAAGGGCGTTGTTAGAGAGTTGGAAAGTGACATAGTTTGCTTCTTGGCACCCCCAAGAAGCCAATTCCTTCTCAAAAGTCTTCATGTTGAGCCAGGATCCCCCTTGGGGCTCGATCCCAGACCAGTGTGGAATTTCTCGTTGTGAGCAGAGGCAAGCAGCTGTTTTGCAGCTCCTAGCCCCCCTCACTGAATGCCACATATTTTACGGGACTGTCAAGACCACTGTTTTGTGGGTCACAATTAGAATCCAATCTTGAAAATGTGGGTTTAAGAATATGGTTTGGATGTAATAATTATGCTGTGTTTTTAAAGTAATGGGTCCTCAAGAGAATTCTCTCGAACCAGGCTTATTCTCAATTAAGAAAGTTAAGCCCCAAACAACCAAACAGGCACTTCATATTTACCAAATGGTGGTCCATTGCAACCAAGAAATAGCTTCAGAATTTTCCCAGGAACTGCTGAAAAATGCATCTACAAGTACTAAGAATACAGTATGTAAATGGATGCTCTTTGCTTCATGATTCTTAAAAGCAGTGCATTGAACTTCCAAATCTTGTCATGTTGGAACAGAAAGCATGTGATTCCAATGTTATCTAAAAGTGCTAGGCAGTGCTTGGCATAGGCCTGGTATGGAATGCCAAGCTGTCTGTGAGAAGTTTCCCCCCATGGCTTGTCACCTCCGAGTGCACGATGGAGGTATAACTGCCATGTAGAAGACAGAGGTCCTTTCTTGTCACACCTGGAGGCAGCTCTGAAATGGGACTTTTTTTTTTAAGATTTATTTATTTATTTCTCTCCCCTTCCCCCCTCCCCCCCCCCCCCCCGTTGTCTGTTCTCTGTATCTATTTGCTGCGTCTTCTTTGTCCACTTCTGTTGTTGTCAGCGGCACGGGAATCTGTGCTTCTTTTTGTTGTCATCTTGTTATGTCAGGTCTCTGTGTGGGCGGCGCCATTCCTGGGCAGGCTGCACTTTATTTCGCGCTGGGTGGCTCTCCTTACGGGGCGCACTTGTTGCACGTGGGGCTCCCCTATGCGGGGGACACCCCTGTGTGGCAGGGCACTCCTTGCGTGCATCAGCACTGCGCATGGGCCAGCTGCACATGGGTCAAGGAGGCCCGGGGTTTGAACCGCGGACCTCCCATGTGGTAGATGGACGCCCTGTCCACTGGGCCAAGTCCGCCGCCTACAGTGGGACTTTTGAATGAATCCTTTCTATTATCTGAGTCGTGATACGGTTTTTTCCTTAAATAAAGTAGTGTCTAAATGGATGCCCCTGAAATACTCCTTTCTTTTCCAGGTATCTCTCCTGTTTCACTCTTTTGTCTTTTATACATGCCCTGGCAGTGTCTCACCACTACTGTGTGCTAGGGAGTGAGCCATTCCTCGGGTAGGGTGGCATCCCAGGAACTATCACGCATGCACATTTTAAACCAGAGTGACATGTGGGTCAGAGAGTTCTTGAGGGCTTCCTGCAATTAAGGTGTGTTTACCTTCTAAAGAGAAGTGCCTTACCTTTTCTTGGAGTCCACCTTGTCGTGGTAGGAGCATGCATTGTATGTGCAGTTCACCTAGGTTCAAATCAAGGTGCCTCCGTGGCACTGAGGCCGTGAGCAAGCCCCTTAACTGTTGTGTCATTGGGCTCCTGCCGCTGTAAAATGGTGATGATGGTCGTGAGCCTACTGCAGAGAGTTGTTGCAAGGACTGGTAACTCTAAAGCTCTCAGAATGTGGCCCACACGTGTGAGTGCTACCCTTTGGCTGTTATTCAGGAGAACAAGGAGAAATGCCTGAAAAGTGAAACTAAAACAAAGAACACCCATTTAGCTAGTGTCTGTTGAATATCTGCTTTGGGTCCACCATGGTAATGGTCCCATGGGGAGGACCTTCTGTTCTTTTTGGGGTTGGAGTTCCCTTAGATTTATTACAAAAATTATTTGAAATTATCGAAATCATGGCTTTCTACCGTATCTCTATGCCTCTGAAATAAAAACAAAATATCAGGGGAAAAAGATTATTTTTCTTTCCTTGTCCAGTGGTGCACATTTTTAAAATAAGATCTGGTGGTCTCAATTTGATGGTTTTCTGTGATGAAAGCTGAGATGGGAAACCTTAATGAGAAAAGTAATGTTTTGTGGTTATCAGATGGAAACAAAGTAATCCTATTGGGCACTGCCCCCTGCCCTTTAAGTATTTACACGTTTTTGGAAAGTTTTGGCAAAATGCAATTTAATAGCTCATCATCTGGATGGATTTGATTGGGGATCTGTTTTAATGCCAAAAGAAGCCATTATTCTCAGACATGGACATTAAACCATTAATATTTAAAATCAAATGAAAGGATTGCTCTGAACCATCCATAATCTCCAGTGACCCTGTTCCTATAATCCTATACATCTCTTTGACCTTGACCTTTTAGATGGTTAACTGCCTTGCTAGAGAAGGAAGAGTTTATGCCTGGTATACAGCAAGCATTCAATAAAAATTATCTTAATGAATGAATGAATCTGAACAAAGGTTGTCTTAGAATTTATAGTTGGTACTTGAGTTATACTCTTCACCTGGCTATTATCCAAGGTCTCTTTCCTGAACAAGCCAAACCCCTCTAACTTCTCCTCCCCTAGGAATGTCTTTCCTTGAGACAAATCTACCACAATGTACACACTCTACTCAGCTGATGGAATTTTCCAGAAGAATAGGAAACAAAGTCTGAAATGAAGACCTTCTGTGTTTTGATGTTAGGATGGACCTTTTAGAGATCAATGTTTGAAGCCAGGAAAAATAGCATCAAGAGGAAAGAATACATGTGTAGGCAGCGTAGGAAATATAGGGGATTTGTACCATGGGAACTCAGATGGCTATTATTTTAAAATTTCCTTTGTGTTAGTACAGCTGTGAGGGTGCAGCCAGGCAGGGTTGGGTATTTCTAGGACAGTGGCAGGACCTTAGCCCTAGCCTGCTCCAGACATTTGCACATGGTGCTGAGAACAAATCTATATTTTCAAAGTTCCCAGACACTGGACTCATTCTTTCCAGAGCCCTGGGCCCTCGGCCTGCCCTTCCTGCCCACACTCTGCCACACGTTTCGGTCTGGCAGGACCTTCTCTGTCCCTCTTGCAACCCTGTACCACCCAGAGAGTGTCCTCCTGCCTCAGATGTTGTATTAGTCAGCCAAAGGGGTGCTGATGCAAAATACCAGAAATTGCTTGGTTTTTATAAAGGGTATTTATTTGGGGCAGGAGCTTACCAGTACCAGGCCATGAAGCATAAGTTACTTCCCTTACCAAAGTCTGTTTTCACGTGTTGAAGCCAGATGGCTGCAGACATCTATGAGGGTTCCAGGGTTCCTGAGTTCCTCTGGAATCAGCTCCTCTGTTTTCTCCACAAGATCAACTGTAGACTGTGAGGCTCTCTAGGCTTTGCCTCTCTCCACAAGGTCAGCTGTAGACTCTGAGGCAAATAGCTCTGTCTCTTTCCCCAGAGCTCCAGCTTAAGACTTCAGCATCAAACTCCAACATCAAAACTCCAGCATTAAGAACCCTCACATCAAAAGCTCCAAATCTGTCCTTTGCCACACCTTTTACCTCTGAGTCCCTACCCGACAAGGGCTGGGAACTTAACACCCTAATGACATGACCCATTCAAAGCCCTAATCATAATTCAATCATGCCCAGTAATAGACCAGATTACAAATATAATCCAGTATCTATTTTTGGAATTCATAACTATATCAAACTGCTACAGATGGCTTCAACATTCTCAGGTTTCAGGGTCAAGTCCATGCTAGGCCTGTGGCTCTGTGCATCTACAGGTTCACTGCAAAGCTTTAACTAAAGAGGTATGGAGGAGATAAGCAAGGGCTCTTTGGGGTGGGACCCAATCCTTCAGAGCCTTAATTAAACCTTGGGATGGCAATGTAAAATCCAGGCAGGGGAGGTTTGCAGATATGCAAGAACATCAAAAAATCTTGGGGTGGAAGGAGTATAAGAGGCAATTTCCAGAAATATACCTTGGAAGACATAACCAAAATACCAAAGCCCCTTACTGGCCTAACATCTAAGAAGGCTTTGGCATATTTTTCTCTTTTCTGGTTAAGTTGGACTTTGGAGTTTCCTTATTAGGGAGGATTTCACCATATCCTGTAGCTTTCAAGTCTGGCTTTAAAATTTTTTCATTTTTTCTGAAAGGTTTGTTTTTATCTAATTGACTGTGGCTGTCTTCTAGCAGCAGCATGGTGAGCCATTACCGAGGGTTGGCAGCATGTGAATTCCTTTCCCCATCCACGTAGAAAATTTCTCATCCCCTTTCTCAGTTCCTGCAGGGCTGCTAGAATCTTCTCCAGTGCTGTTTCCAAGGGCTTCTTCCTTCTGTACCTTCCCTGCCTGCCCCTGAGCTTGAGACATTATAAGTACACAAACCTCCCTATATAAAGATTAGCTGTAGGGATTTGAAATTCGACCTAAGGATTCCATTCTGAGATTTTGGAGAGGGACGTCCTTCTCAGATAAACCCGGGCTGCGCAGTGCCTTCGGTGCCATGTGCCAGCATCCATGCATTCACCTGTGTACCGTCACCCAGGGAGAACAAACAGCGGTTCACTTTCCATGCAACAGTTTCCAATCATTGACACAGATGGAGTTGTGCAATGACCATTTCAGAAGGCGTTGGCTGGGTGAAGCCGAGAGGCCGCTCTGCTTCCCACCTGCCCGTTGGAACTCTACTTGCCTTTTCACACTGCCTCTGTCTCTCTTCCTTCTTCCTCAGTGTCTCCACGTTGCCCTTCCTTGGTTGTCTGTATGGAGGACAGCACGGAGGCAGGCTTTCTAGTTGCGTGATAACGGGGGCTTCCCTTCTTCTCCCGCAGGAACTCCCCTGATGAGTGCAGTGTGGCAAAAGGCGGGAAGATGGTGAGCAGCCCAGACGCGCTGGGGATGAGCTACGGCAGCTACATGGAGGAGAAGCACATTCCACCCCCGAACATGACCACGAATGAGCGCAGAGTCATCGTCCCAGCAGGTCAGGGCTGCGCGGGCGTCGCTCTGCTCGGTTCCCAGACCCAGCCTGCCCTAAAGCTTGGACGGAACGCAACGTAACTTTTCTCTTTTTACCTGGCTTCGCTCACATCTTGGTGACTGTAAATGGAAGCCGGAGGAGGTTTGTCCACCTGTGGTGAAATGTTCACTGATTGGCAGCGAAAAGAGAAAAAGAAGGGCAAATACTCACATATGTGTGTGCATGAGTCCACGTGTATGTATGTGCGTGTGTATGTAGAGAGGGCTGTCTGGGCAAATACACGTATGCACACACATGTGCATATATACACTCATGCGTGCATACAAGTATACTTGTATCTCTGTATCTATGAAATATAGGGTAGAATTGCCCTTGCTCTGAGATTATTTGGTATGAAATAGCCTGTCTTTTATGAAGTCCTGTTTATAAAATAGCAGGCTTTTAAAAAATTCTTATCTGGCAAAATTCAAAGTTGGGAGCCATATATTGTTCTTTCATATTCTTAAAGTCTTAAATTCCAGCTATCACTGGCTTGAAATATAGATTCTGAGAACCAGAGTAATTCTTTACCACAGCTGTAATGCTAAACTCAAACCAAGGCAGTAGCTCTTCTGAATCTGAGGAAAATTCCAGGAACTTCTTTATCTTTGAACAGATAAAGTCGTATTTCTGTGGTGCCATCAATATGATTTGATGCCCTCAAAAGCCTCGAGGTAATAGGAAGACTGACTTCGAGCTCCTCAGAGGAAATGTGCTGCCACATAAAACTAAAACTGTCACCACAACACGAGCCCTGCTCTGCATCGGGTGTTCTGGTTAGCCACTTACAGACACCCGCTCACACAATCTTGGGAAGCAGGTATCATCGCGATGTTTTCCAGCTAACGAGAGGCCGAGTCAGGTCCACACAGGTCTGCCCGCCACCTTTGCGCTTCCTGTCAGCGTTGGAATAAATCTTAGCTCCCTCCGGTGGCTCTGTGGAACCCTCCTGTCACTCAGCCCAGTCATCTGGCTGTCCCGCCATTCTGCCTCAGCGACTTCCACTCGCTGTCCTCTCAACCCGGAACCCCAGAATTCCAGACAGTTCTGTGTGTCTGTCCTCCATTCAGGGTGCTATGCCAGCATTAACTCCTCAGAGAGACCCTTTCTGACCACCCTCCACCCTGTCATTCTCAACACACACCCCCACTTCATTTTTCTTTATTACCTTCAATAGCATCTGTCATTATGTTGCATATTTATATGCTTTGTTTCCTTATCTTCCTCCCTGAAGAGAATGTAAATCCCACAAAGGCAGGGGCTCTGTCATCACTGCTAAATCTCCAGTGTCAAGTTCGGTGCCTGACACACAGTAGGCACTCAGTGTGTTTCAACCGAGGGGAGGAATGGGCGACAGGATGCCTCACCCCCGAGCTGCACTGTCCCAGTTCCTTTTCATTAGCACAGCAATGAAAGGTATGCACAAAGTTTGCACAAACCTGATCCTCCTGTGTGCCAGGGTCACCTAAATTCATTTCTGTGAAGTGTTAAGGCAAACAGGTTCAAACGTCTCCCCAGACGCCTCACACGACCGTGTCCAGGTGACTTCTGTCATCTTCCAGACAGGAAAGCTCAGAGTAGAGGGGATTTGACAAATCCTCTCACTGGAACCGTGGGTGAGGTTTCTCCCCAGGTTCTTACTGTGTGGCTTTGAGCAAACTGTGTAAAGCAGATTTGAGGTGGTCAGTTGTGAAAGGGACTAGGTTCTGAGGTGGTCACCGATCTTGAAGCACCTTTTAGAGGAGGCCTTGACAAGAGATAGCAGCAATAAAGTCCCATATGTGTATGATGACAGGGAAAACTCTCAACATTTATTGAAATGGAGTCGAGTTTAAACAGAGACCATAGATTTGGTTTGGCCACAAAGATCCCCAAGACCCTCTTGCTGGGTGCTGAGCCTTGGAATGGGGGCAGTTCCTGCTGGGAGGTAGAATAATGGTAAAGCAAATATCCAGATGTGTGGTTGCTGAAGAGCCTTGGGAACAGGGGTGTGTCTGGAGAAAGGGGTGGAAGGAGGGACACTGTTTCCCTAGAGTCTGGCTGGACATGAACAAGATAGAAACCCAAGGGAAGCTCATCCCATCCTTTGCCTTCTTCCTTAAGAATGTAATTTCTTCAACTGAGGCAAAACACAGTTTTGAGTTCTCTAACAACTAAAGAGAACTAAATAACTGAAGATTCTGGTCTCAGTTTCTCGTAGACTCTCAGAGCTAGAAGGCAAAGCTCAGTATCACCTCTGTCTTTTAACAGATAAAGCCATATTTCTGTGATGCCATCAATATGATTTGGTCCTTTTCAAGAGGACCAAACAAACTTGAGGTTGTCAAAACTAAGTAAATGTTTACGTGGAGAAGAGGCAAAGAATTAGCTCGGTCAAGTGGGAGTAGCCAGCATTTCTTACCTATAGTAGGTGCCTTAAATATTGGTTGGATGGATGGGTGGCTGTGCAGATTGGCTTATGTTAAGTTTTCTGGGTCGAGGAGGGTTTCTTCTCCTGAGGAAAGTCCTCTTTCAGCTGTCCCTCCTTTGGTTGCTTCACGCCAAGACAGACAGTTATTCAGTTAGTAGTGTTTGTAAGAGAGCTAGTTGTGGCTGATTTTGCAAGTTGTGAGTCTTTCAGTTATTGGTCAAGCTTCATGTACGTGTGCTCATACACAGACACACAGATGAACACATACACATGTACGGCTTCATTGCACAATCCAGACAATTCCCCAATGGGGCCGGCTGTGAGGTTGCCAGCCCAAGGACAGCTCTGTCAGCTGCTGTATCTCTGCCTTCAGCTCTAGCGTGAGCTCGGTTCCTCACGCAGGCACATTTGGGCTCAAAGTGAAATCCTGTTCCACATACACACAGAGGATTCTCCAGACATGGTTTCAGTTCGTTCATATAGTTCCTCCTAGTTGGATACACTGATTTACACCCAAAAATGCAAATCATGAAGACAGCTGAATAAAAGCAGCCAGATAAAGCATTAACTATTCCTAAGCATTTGCACCATCAAGACACATTCAGATTTCCATGTCCTCAACCTAAACATGGTTCTAATACATACAGACAGGAAATGGGCATGTGAGCTGAGAAGAACAACAGAGGAAGAGAGGACATTGTGTTCAAACTGGGTTCTTGTGCTTGGATCTCAGCTTTGAAAAATGATTCGCCAACCTTGCTTTTGAGACTCACCATCTTTAGTTACTCAAGAGCTTTAAACTCATATATATATATCCCCAAGTGAATAAATACAAACCAGCATTTATATGTTTATGCTGCCTCCTTATTTCAGAATGGATATAAGAAAGCTCTTAAATATGCACAAAGGAGCCAGGCAGAATCAATGTTAAAAATAAGTGAATGACATAGAAGAGGTGGCATTGGATTGGGAAAAGTGGACATGGTGGACGATGGGTATGGGGAAGGGCAGGAAGAGATGAGAGGTGGGGGCGTATTTGGGACGTGGAGCTGCCCTAGATGGCGCCTCGGGGGTGATCACCGGACATCGTGGATCCTCACAGGGCCCACTGGATGGAATGGAGGAGAGTATGGGCCATGATGTGGACCATTGTCTATGAGGTGCAGAGGTGCCCAAAGATGTACTTACCAAATCCAATGGATGTGTCATGATGATGGGAACGAGTGTTGTTGGGGGGGGAGAGGGGGGGTGGGGGGGTGGGGTTGAATGGGACCTCACATATATATTTTTAATGTAATATTATTACAAAGTCAATAAAAAAAAAAACTGAAAAAAAAAAATAAGTGAATGGGGGAGCGGTTGTAGCTCAGTGGTTGAGCTCCTGCTTTGCATGTACAAGGTTCTGGGTTCAATCCATGGTACCTCCTAAAAAAAAAAAAGTGAATGAAGAGCACAGGCTAAAGTGTTTAACAACAGAGAAATAGGAATGAGATTCATATAATCATAAAGGTATGTATGTATATGTGTATATATTTTAATGCAAACTTTAAAATCCTGCACAATTGCAAAAGGTAGGTGTTATTTGGCTCCAAGATATCAATAGGAAGTGCAAAGGAGATGCCTCCATCAGTTATTTGATTCAGTGTTCCTAGATAAAAAATAAGCTAATATTGAAAAGACAGCCCAGCTTTTAATTCTGCACTTAGAGAGAAATGTCTTGAGTAGGAAGGGTGGTGGACCAAGGACCAGATTCTGTGGGCAAAACCAAGTAAGGAAGGGGCAGAGGAAGAAAATCTAGGATGGGAAAACTTTTAAGTGTGACTAGTCATTCCATTTCTGAAGCATGATGAGTGAAAGCAGTGTTGTCATGGAATTACCAAGGGGAGGCAATAGTAAAAAATAAAAATCAAGAAAAGCAAAGGTCTGCATAATCCAAAAACTACATAATCAGCTCAAGAAGATTTGAAAATAGCTCTTTCCAAAGAAATATTTTGGAGGGTCAGAATGTCAAAGATACTTTAGAGCCCAACAAAAATAATTTAGTCATGTATTTTTAAAATAAAATACACAATAGAATTATAGATTCTCAAGTAAGTTGAGGATAGGAACAATTTTTAACAGATTTTGACTTTTTTCCCAGAGTATTGTACAATACATATGCACAAATATTTTTGACAATTGGTTAATTAATAAATTAATGATTTAGAGCATAGCATGATCTAGGTTGATAGCTGCATTAAAAGTGAAAAAGTTTTAAATAAATTGGAAAAAAGCATGCAGAGAGGACTCCTGGTTCTAGTAAAATAGAGAACATAAAAGAACCTGAAGTTTTTCCTTTTGCAAAACACCTAGAAATGCTGCATAAAATTTAACATCCTTTCAAATACGACCTGAACAGAGAAGAAAGTCAAGGAACTCCTCTTAGGAACTGAAAAAAAGAGAACTGAGAAGAACACATTCGGATGTTGACAACTGGTGGTCCTATCTGGCAGGGTCAGAGGTGGGGGCACCAGTGTTAAAACCCAGAGATTTGGATCAGGCCCTGGCAGAAGATGAGGTCTTGGGCCATTGAAAATCAGGCAGTCGGGACAGAGTCCATCACTTCCCTCCCCACCACACATGCACAAACACAACTTTGTGTGTTCCAGCACCCCCTAAGCTGATAAATTAATGTTAAAAAATGGTCATGGGCTAGTGATAAGCTTGGATACTTGGCAGAAATGAATACAAAATCTTCCCAGAGAGACACATCTGCGATCTGAGCTGCACAGGATTCCCACAGATAAGGACCCACTGAAGGTGAGTCCACAACCCAGGATTACACAGGAGGAAACAATCTACCTTGACCAAGATTCAGCAGAAACAAGCAGCAACATGATTAAACCTCCAGGAATGAGATAACTGAAGTATTGGATAGAGAGTATAAAGTAAACAAATATAAAAAATGATTAAGGACATGACAAAAGGACCCAAAAGAGAAAGGGGCAAGACTTTATGGAAAATAATAGATAATTTTAAAGAAGACTCAAGAAAACTCCTAGAAACATACAAAAAAAATCATTGATATAAAAAATGGTAGGTAGGTTAAACAGTTGGTTTGAAAAAGCCAGGGTGAATTAATGTAATATGAGCATATTATACAGAGTGCAGTAAAGAGACAAAGAGAGAAAAAATATACAAAAGGGCTAAAAGTCAGGGAAGACTAAATGTTAATAACCTATGTAGGAGTGATAGAAATTCTAGAAAATAATGAAAAAGAAACAGAAGAGAAGAAATATTTTCAGAGATAAAAGCTCAGGCTTTTCCATAATAGAACAACTCCAATCTCCATGGGAGGCACAACAAAATAAAAATAAGATCATAAAAATAAGTCCATCCTAATCATATTATAGAGAGACTAGAGAACACCAAAAAACAAATAAATAAAACCAACTAGAGAAAAAGAGCAGATTATCCTAAAGAATGACAGTTATAAGGAGAGCAAGTTTCTTAATAGCAGAAACAGAACCCAGAGGACCATAGAAGTCTTGAGTGGGTTGAGAGAAACTGACAGTATTTTCTAGCTATTTTCTGATCTCTGAACCTCAATGTGTGTGTATGTGTGTGCATGCACATGCCGCAGACCCATGTGGCAACCTGGTGAAACATATGGGTCACTTAGAGTAATGCCTCTAGATGAATAAAGTAAAATTCATGGCAATACGAAACTATTTACATCAAGTACATTCTAATCTTTTATTTAAATTTAAGCTGAACTAAAGATACTTTCAAATAAAAGGAGAAAGTTTATTGCTAACTGACCCTCACTTTAAGAAATACCCCAAAATTTAATAAAGAAAGAAAAGGAACCTTAGAAGACAGTGAGCTATAAGAAGGAATCGGAAACAATAAAATTGATTAATATAGTGATATCAGAAGAGAAATGATATAAAATTACAATGATATCTCAAAAATGACCAAGTATTGAGTAGACAAATATGGAGGAATTAAAATATTGGACAGAATGGATAATCAGAATTGAAGCCTTCTAAATTCCTTGCTTGGGAAAAGGATAAAATTATTGATTGAATTTAGATTTTGTTTCAAGATTTACCAATAAGAAATAGAACTAGAATGTTAACAGCCAACCCAGTAGAGAAAGGGCAATAAAAGGAATGAAGAAAAAGAAATCAATCCAATTAGATGTTTGTAAGGGAGATGTAAACAAGCACAGAAAAGGCAAGTTAAATGGAAAGCACAAAATAAGATGGTAGAAAGCAGAAAGATCAGTAACAGTAAATGTAAATAGATCAAACTTGGCATTAAAGACAGTGTTGGACTACATTAAAAAATACCCCAAAGTCATTTATATGCTGTTTGTTAAAACATTTAACATTTAAAGACAAAGAAAGGTTGATAGCAAATAGATGGAAAAAGATATTACAGTCAAATCTAATCTAAAGAAAGCTGACAAAAATAGAAATAGAAAGCAGACAAAATGACTTTCAAGCAGAAATTATTACTGCAGATAACTGAGGGTCATTGCACAATAAAAAGGTTAATAAAGAAAATGGTATAACAATTATAAATTTTCATCTACCTAATAACAGACATAAAATGCATGAAACAAAAACTAAGAGAACTGCAAGGGGAAATAGACAAATCCATTTTAGTGGGAGATTTTAGTACACTTTTCTCAGTAATTAATAGACCGATGACATGATATTATATATAAATTACCAACTTTGATCCAATGATTAGAATCTTGTACCCAGTAACTACAGGCTGTATTCTTTTTAAGCACACAAAGGACATTTGCAAAAATTGCCATATGCTAGGCCACCAAAAAGTAACAGCCAGTATTTTAAAAATCAGTACCATATAGACTACATTCTCTGACCAAAATGCAAAAAAATTGTAATGAGTAAAAAATTTTAACTGCATACTGTCCATTCATTTGGAAATTACAATGTCTAGGGAGAACCTTGAGGGTAGCTCTTTACTTGAAACCAGATTTGAATTTGTGATTGCTCAAATTTAGGCCAGTTCTCTCTCCTGGGCTCTATAAATGTAAAGCCTGTCCGCAGGAGTGGGGAGAATGTTAAATCTTATTTTTTCAGGCTTAAAAGTGTCTTAACAGCAGATTGGCAAACTTGCCCTAGGCCAGATTTTGAAAACAAAGACCTCACTAGGAGAGTGATATGGCCTAGAGGTATGTTTTTGAAGGGGAAGGGCTGTATTTTTTCATAACCAAGGGTACTTTCGCTATCTGGAAGCCAATATTTTACATTGATCGTGTTCAAGAAAAGTGACAGGCAGAGTTTACATCATTACCAATTTGAATCTTGTATAATCTTGCTTTAAGTCATTCCTCCGAAACAGGATGTTTGGGTGTGTGAGCCATTTCATTTCACGAAGGCGCATGTCCTCGGGAATGCAGTGCCCTCTTGCCTGATTTAAAATATCGACTTAATATTTTCCTGGCAGTAGTGGAACTCTGCTAGGTCACCATCCTGTTTCAAGGAAATGCATTTTTTTTTCAAAATAGAATTCAACCTTCCTCCCACTCACCACTTGGACTTCCCAAATATTCCCCCTGCTGTTACAACACACAGAATATTGAACAGTAAGACTCCACATTTTTTGTGTGATGGTTTTTTCTTTCTTCCCTCTTCTGTAGTCTTAATTTACTGAAATGATGTTGGTCAAACTGTTGGGTATTAAACAAGTATCCAAATTACAAATAAGAGGCTTTGGAGAGCCAGGGCATCTTAGCCCTGTGCTATGGGATTTTACCATTTTGGTTCCAATGATGTGGTGGAGTGATGGCACAGATGTTTTCAAAACAATTGGACTTGAGGGCTGAAAACAAAACAACTTATCTCCAGTGGCTCATGAGTCATCAGACAGAAGCACCTCCAAAAGGTTCTTAAAATAAAGTGATAAATCAGACTTTTGTGCTTAAAGGAAGAGGACTGCCCCAATGATAATAGATTGTTTATCTCATTTTAGCTGAGTTTGCAATGCAAAATCCAGTGTATTGGTGCATTTTTTCCTGCAATATGTTATTATTGGCAAAGTGCTTTCACATACATTATCTCATATACTTTTCTATTCCTCTAACATTTCATTTACTTACAGAAAAAAGAGAACTAATTGCAGAGAGGTTAATGTTTACATCTACTAAATGATTGAATTAGAACCCAAAATGGATATCCTGGATGCTATTAAAGCCTTTTATTTCATCCTCAAGCTTGCTGTTCTTGTAGTAATTTAAAGCAGTTTTTTAATTTCTCAGAACTTTTCAATGATTCTGAAATTCCTAGGTAAGAACCTCCTTGATCTTATCTCAGTTTTCATCTCCATCCTTACATTTCACTGTGCTCCTCCTTCCAGCCATTCAGGTCTTCTCCCTGAACGTATCACATATTTCATTCATCCCTGATCATGAAGTTGGGCTCAAGCAGTTCCCTAAAACTACAGACCTTCTCTATTTGTTGCCTTACGTAGGTCAAAATCCTTCCCATTATTCCGGACACTGCCCAAACCCTACTGGTGAAGCCTTGCCCTCTCCTTCGCTGGACTCAGTAGCTGCTTTCCTGGCCTTCCCCTTCCTGCCTGGAAAACACAGGCTTAATTCTCTGTTGTATCTGTGGCTGCCTCCCCAAGTCGAGTCTCGGTACCTCTTGTCTTGGTCTTTTCTAAATCCCCATAGTAGTTGCACATGCTAAGTGCTCAGTAACTCGCCATTGAGTCATCTTAGTCTACATCATGTTGGTGTCACTCCTCGGGTCCTAGAATTCTACCGTGGTCTTCGTTTTATAGAAAGAGGAAAAGTAAGCTGAGACATAAGGTTAGATGACAGTTTCCAGCCATGCCACTCCCTGTAGGCAGCAGATGCTGTCACCGAGGCCAGACCCCACACCTAATCAAAGGCAAGGTGAGCGTCAGGAGGGGCCCATTCGGTTGCTCCCCTTTTTCTCCTTCTCAGGGTGGTTCGGGGTCAGGAAAGATGCTAGGACCTGTTGGGCCTTATTGGAGCTTGTTGAACCCCTTCTGTGATGGTGTGGTGGGACGGAAGCAAAAATGCTTTGCTGCGGTCTCATGGGCCCTGGAGGGGACCAGGGAGATGAAAAGTGAGTGCAGACCAAAAACTGGCAGCTCGGCCCCCACTTCAATGACCTGAGCCCTCAGCAAGGCCACCTGGAGCTGCAGCATCCATGCCTGGCACAGGTGGCTGGGGTGGAGCTCAGGGCGGGCTCTGACAGGGGCCGAGACTGCACCCTCGGTCTCATCATCACTGCCCTACACAGTGCTGACACAGTGAGATCCTTGAAGAGAGTGGCAAAGGAGGCGATCTGCAGCTGAGCCTTGAGGGGTGGTATTGGCAAGGGGAAGAGGAAGGGCTAGCCTTCCAGGCAAGAGGGGACCTGTGGACATAGGTGTGGGAGCATTGGTCCAGGAGATGGCAGGGGGTGTGTGTGGCTGCAGGACCAAGGTCTGGGGCAGTGGTGAAGCCAGATTCCTCTAGGTTCTTGACTATGTTATTACATAAAAGAATTTTAAGACCATGTCGGTTTAGTCAGGCCAGTAGTTTATTGAGGAAAGTGGGAGAAGGGAACAGAAATGGGAGAAAATAACAGACTATGTATCCCCAGGTGGAGGTGTGGGCTGCTCCAGGCAGAGAGAGAGATTTGGCTTGTGTGGTTACTTTTTAAGCTCTTAAAAAAGAGCCCCCAGGGGAGGGGACCTAGCTGTTTGCTGCTCTGATTGGTTACCCCACCTGTCAGTTCCCCAAGGGCCCAATGATGAGGCCCCTTAAGGATATCCAGGGCTTTCCCTTAACCCTGGTCGAAATCTGGTTCCAAATGGCCTTCTCATGGCCCGGTCCTCACAGAGTTCTTGCGGCAGCTTCCTCTGTGTGGTTTTTCCTTCAGGGCGTTTCTAGGGCCACATGTTTCACGACCATGTTTTTCTGTCATGTCTTAGACTTGTCTTCCCATTCCCTAAACTACCTGCCTCGGTGGTGGTGGAAGAACCCCTGTGCAGGCTGCAAGGCCCAGCAACTAAGGACTGAGGGGTTTGGGCTTATCCTTTGCAAATTATTCTCTATGGGAACACCTTTAGAGAGGCTCTGATCAGAGCCCCAAGGCCAGGAAGGGAAAGGAACACCCTCCTTTGTTTGCCAAGTGGCCAGGTTTTGTTTTAGCACTCTTCACTTAAAATCTGAAAGGGCAGGGAAGCAGGTGTAGGTCAGTGGTTGAGTGCCTGCTTTGCATGTTCGAGGTTCTGGCTATAATCCCAGTGCCTCCTAAATAAACGTTATCTTAGAGGGCTGAGGTGTTGAAATTAGATCACAAAAGGATACCCCCCGACTTCATGTGATTTTGTTCTTTTCAAATGAAGCAATTAACAAAATGCCAAAGAAAATGAGATTACATTTTTATACCCTTGAAGGAACTTTTATAACAATATTTAATATTTCAAAAATCCTTTTTAAACCATGTTTTGAATTGGGAACATTAGGGGGAATAGGATATTTTTTATAAATAACTTTTTAACCCAAGTAGTCAATGTTTATTTTAGAAAAAAGAGAAACTATAGTTTAGTAAAAATGCAAAATCTAAAAATCCCCTCTCTTTCTTCAGAGAAAGAGTTGACATTTTGCTGCATGTTCATCCAAACTTCTTTCTCTGCATGTATTTATGTTTCTTTGCAAAGTGTAATTATACTACAATGCTGTTTTGAAAACTTTTTACTTAATCTACTCTGAACATCTTTTCATATCAGTAAATATATTTCAGCTTTGTAATTTTTAGTTCCTAAATGTCACAGGAACATTCCTAAATGTACCACCACTTGACCAATCCTCTTGTTGCTGGACATTTTGGGTGTTTCCAGTGTTTCGCTATTATAAACAACACTACAAAGAACATCCTTGAAAACAAATCAGTGCACACATCCTCTTTTATTTCCTTGGGATAAATTTCTAGAAGTGGAATTTTTAGATCAGGAACAATGCACATTTTTTTAAGACACTTGAAATGTATTGCTGAAGTGGCCATCAGAAATGTTGCAGTGATTTATATGGACATCAGTGGTATATGAGAATAGCTATTTTACCAACCCAGAATAAGAATTCTAGAGATAAGGGCACTCTAAGTTCAGAAATTTCTCTTGGGTCAGGTGCATGATTCCGTTGAAGGAAAATTGTTCGAGCCGTGACAAACCTCAGCTTGGCGAGGGAAAGCAGTCCAGATCCTGCCAAGAGACAATAAAGAGATGGATTTCTTGGGTTAGCTTCCTAAGGTGTTATTTTGCCATTTTAGCATAAAAGTACTATATTACAGAGCACAGTAATCTTTGGGAATGATGTTGATGTACCATTTTTGAGAAGATCTGTTTCTACCACTAAGAGAAGAAAATCCATACTCAGAATGAGTTGGTTTCTAGAAAGTAGTTACACCAAAAATAGGCCCCTCATATTGTTAAAAGCAAAGCAAAACAGAACAAAATGTCACTAGGTATTAACTAATGAGTAAAGTAAAATGGAATGACTTCGGGGAGGACTGTGGACCACAGGGTCTGCTGTCTGAAGGCTACTAGAATTGTCGCTTGCCCAGAACCAAGGATAAAGAAGACTTGAGTGTAAGGGTCGTCTAAGAGCATCATATGATCTGTTTTTATGTAATGAGGAATCATGGTATGCCATGAATAAAGAAAAAGAAAAACTTCTATGAAAATGACCTAGATTTGTGAGCGTGTTATCCCTGAGAATAAAATCCCAACCCCTTGGCAAAGAGCCACCTAAAGTTCAATGAGCTGGGGAAAGATAACTTTCCAGATACACGTCAATTTTTCCTATGCTTCCATGTTCGGATTACAAAGGAATATATACACCTCACTGTCAACATTAGCACTTGAGTTCTACTCTGTAGAATACCCAGAGTTCACCTTAGTTTCCAGATTCTATTCATTTATCTAAGGTGTTAGCAGTCTAATATTGGTTGAGATCTAATACCAACTAACTGGTAATGTTTGAAAATGTATGTTCCTTAAGACCCAGCAATTCCACATCTAGGTACATGCTGTGGTCCAGGAAGTCTCCAGATTTAAAGTTCACAGGAATCACCTGAAGATCTTGGGAAAATACAGACTCTAAACTAGTTCTAATGATGTGTGCCATCCACCCTCCCCTTCCCCCACCCTGGTCATCCCCACCCCACCGTCAGGCTGATGCTGCTGGGTGTGAGGACCACACTTCGAGCAGTGAGGCCATGACACAGTTGGGTTGAACCTTGGCTGCACATTAGAATCACCTGCAGAGTGTTTGAAAACTGTGCTGCCCAAACTGGGGTCCACATGAAATCAGAACCTCTGTGGGTGATTACGGGTGCAGCCAAGGCTGTGAACCAGTGCAAACGCCTTCACTTGTGGGAGGGGATGTGGACACCAAGCTGCTCACTGATAAGTAAATCGTGTCTCTTCATGCCCAGGCGCTATTTAAATGAGTGAATTTATCTACATGCATTCACTTGGCTAAATCCTGATAATACCAGTTGACTGGAGAAAATAAGATACTATTTATGTTCACTTTAAAACCACAAAACAATATGCATGGTTGAGATGGTAAAAACATTAAACTTTGTGTAGGAACGATAGATGTAGCAAATTCAGAATAGTGGCTATTTCTAGGCTATCCAGGAGGAAACTGGAACAAGGGTGCTTCTGCTGAGGTTGAAAAAATTATTCATTATGCAGCAGAATGAAAGAGAGGTGGACAGAGGCAGACAAGGATGGTGGAAGGAAAAGAGGAAGGGAGGGGGGGGGGAAGGAAGGGGAAGAGAGGGGAGGAGGACTCTGGTGATAGGATTGGCTTTTCTCACTGCTCTTGCTATTTATTTCTGTAAACTTAAACTGTATTCCCGTGTCACACTTGATGGTCCATTCTTGAGAAGCCTGCAAATTAGTGGGACCAAACGAGGTTCTAAAAAGCAACTCAAAGGATTATTCATTCCCATATCAGATCTTTTCATTCATGATATTCATCCCATTGTGACATGCCTGACCTCTAAGGGCCCATCCAGAACACTGAGCTCAAGGCTCATTTTAGCTATGGTGCATACACTTAAAGGAGACACAGACTCCCTGAGGATGCAGCAAATCCAGAGACCCTGGGATTAGTCCTCCAGGCTCCTGCTTCCTGGCAGGTGTCTCCCTGAACTTGGGGACCCGTGGAGCAGTCTGAGTACCTCTCCCGGGAGGGTGTTACCATTGGGGCCAGCTGCTCCATCTCCCCTGGGCTCTGCCCTCCTCTTCGTGCACCAGGGGGTCCTCTCCTGTGTGCAGCAGTGGAGCGTAGCATTGCCCACAGCCCCTGGGGTGTTTGTGCTGCACCGATGTGGAATGTGACCTTCATCCGCAACCCTAGCTCCTGCAGGTGAGAATTAGCTGCACAACCAAACCCTCTGCAGAAGGGGCCTGTAACCAACTGCCTCTCTCTTACAAATGGCACCTCAGGGTAGGTACTAGGGCTTTCATTTGCCTACACTCTATTCTATACTATGTTTCCAAGTCTGCGGTCAGTGTTTTTTAGTATTTTGTACAAATACTGTTGTTTGTTTGGAAACTGTAATTAGCATCTTCACTATGTGTGTTGTTAAGTCTCATTTTTATGTAAGCCTACCCATAGTTTCTTAAAGAACAACCTTACTCAATTTTCAGGGAATAAAACATCTCTATGGGAAATTTTAGATCATCTGAGTAAGAAAGGGGTCAAGTGGTGTGAATAATCCGGGACAATTTACTCTACAGACAATGACCCGTGGGTGTGAGTCAGAGGGCATTGTGTCTTTCCCCAAAGACATTCTTTTTGGACCGCTCATTTTGCCTGATCTGAGGCACGTGCTTCTGGAAGAGTCGGCAGGGGCTGCTGGTGGGAATCTCCACCTGGGATATGACTGTGCCAGAAGTTTGTCTCGGGGGTTGATCGAATATGTCTTAATCTCCTTTCAGATCCAACACTGTGGAGTACAGACCATGTCCGGCAGTGGCTAGAGTGGGCGGTGAAAGAATACGGCCTTCTGGATGTCGACGTCTTGTTATTCCAGAACATTGATGGGAAGGAGCTGTGCAAGATGACCAAAGACGACTTCCAGAGGCTCACCCTGAGCTACAACGCTGACATCCTTCTTTCCCATCTCCACTACCTCAGAGAGAGTAAGACGGCGCCCTTACTCATGCCCTGGCTCTGTTGGTCACCTCTAACCCCAGCTTCAGATGTGCCAGCATCTTCCTGCTTTAACCCATTTCCCGTTCAGGGTCTGAGAGAACTGAGCAGTAGAACGACATGACTTAGAGGAAGGACGCCCTGCCAGCATCACCCTAGTGAGGGGTATTCGGTGCTTAGAAGAAGCCCAAAGGCCACGTCAGCCCTCAGCCACTCCTCCAGGCTGAGAGGGAGCCCCCCAAACCAAGAAGATCAAACGTCAGGGGAAAACACACAATTTGTAGCCTCCGTGATGCCCAAAGTTCAAATAGAAGCATTATGGGAAGGTTCCTCCTTGATGAAAATTATGGGGTTTATCTTTCCTAAAGTTGCACAGAGCCCCCTTTCTTGCCTAACCTGAACACAAAATGAGGGACGTCTTCACTTCACATCATGAGATTTGACTGAACCTGACAGAGAGGGAATGGCATATTGGTGCTTAGAGGCATGAAACCACAGTTTGCTGCATGCTTTCATTATTAAAACATCAAGCATGGTTAGAAGGAACTCATAGTAGTAGTAGTGCAGGAGTCCATTGATATTCTCATCAGTTTGCTTTGCCTGGCATTCCAACCCTTCATTCCCTGAGTTAAATCCGGGTGCCTGTCTAGGTTTTAACACGCTAACAAAGTAGCAGGGTGAATGCGGTATGTCCAAGTCGCCCATCATGTTTGGGTGGGAAGTGGGTGATGACTATTCTTTTCCTTCCCTCCTTCCTTCCTTCCTTTTTTCAAAAGGTAATCCTCTCTCTTTTTTTTCACTTTGATGTTGCCTTTTGTTTTGTTTTGTAGCTCCTCTTCCGCATTTGACTTCAGATGATGTTGATAAAGCCTTACAAAACTCTCCACGGTTAATGCATGCTAGAAACACAGGTAATGCTGGCCCTGCCCCTCCCCACAGGACAGGCACAGGGGCTTGAGTGCAGGTTGCATGTTTTAAAGGTGAAAATCGGACCGACTGGTCAGTGCATCGGGAAGGCAGGGCTTAGAGGTGGATGGTCGAGGGGCTCTTCTGGATGAAGAGGAGGCGCTGTGGGTTGTGCTGGTGGTTGAAGGGCAGGTGGAGCCCTTGGGCCGCTGAGCGCTCCTTTCCACCCCCTTTGGAATCCAAGGATTTCTTTTACCAGGGAGATGTACAGAATGAGCCTGTAGCCAGAGCCTTCGCCCTCGCTGGCTGGATTACGAGCTTCTCCTATTAGTCCCAAGGAGGTGCTGTGCGGATAATGTGGAAACGAAAAGCCTCTTCCCTGTACAGAGCCCCGAAGCCCTCTCCTTTTTTTGTTTTCTTTTTATTCTTAAAGGAATGTATACCAGGACGAGTGGGAGTTTGATTTCCCCTTTCTGATGAAGTTTTGAGTCATGTGATCTGACATTAATTTTCTTCTTTGTAAAAGGCAGTGGTGGTGTTTGGTGAGCTGCAGTTCAGAGGGACAACTCTGAGAATTTGGGGAGATGGGAAGTCAGTCACTAACCAAATGCCTCCTTCTCTGTCTCTAACCATGACTGCTTTTTTTTTTTCTTCCTGAGCCTCGTAGGGTTAACCCAGTGCTTCACCCTGGCTAACCTTCCTTCCTGCCCTCCCCGTAGAGAGGCTGAGCCTTGTGCGGGTGAATGTGCTCCTGGCCCACCTCCATGGCCTCCCTCCTGATGGCGGGAACTACCCAGCATGGCCGCGAGGCTGCTGTCCCCTACCGTGCTTGCCCGATGCGTCCTCTCCTGCCAGCTCGCCCGGGAGTGAGACCAGCCAGTGCCAGCACGCAGGCTAACTCATGTTCAGCCCTCACGGGGAAATCCAGCAGTGTTCAAAATATTTGCCACTGTATTCTACACGGCCTAATGTGAGGGAGTGCAGGTTTAAGTAGTACGAGGAATATGCTAGTTTATCTTGGTCCCCAGCATTCGAAACACTGTGCTTTTCATCTAAAGGGGGAAAAAAGGGCTTTGAGTTTGGCAGTGCACCTTTTCAGTTGGTTACACACATCAGCCTATTAATGACTTCGTGGCCAGAAATAACTAATAACTTAGAGTAATTTCCCCGCTCATGAGAGTCCCAAGAACTTTTGAACAACACACATTTTCTGATCATTTCTAAGCTGTTGCAAATTTTCGAAGTCTGTGAGTTTCAAGAAATCTTTGATTTCATTGTTTCTATTATCCTTAAAACCTAAAGCAACAGAAGAAAAGGTCAATGGATTCCAAATGGACGGAACTGGGAGAAGGGATTTTTCTCTGCTAACAGTGCGCGAGTTGACGGAAAGAGAGACAGGGCGAATGTGCATTTGAACAGAGAGGCGAACTGGTTTTTAATAAGATCTGTAGATATTTAGGCAAACTATTTTCAAAAATTATGTGGTACTGCTTTCCAAGTGCTCTGTAAAATGTTTTATGGGTTTTTATACAATTTGAAAGAGAAAAAAACACCAAGAAAATCTCACACCATAGAGTTTTTTTAAAAATAAAATGATATGGCTGAGGGGCACAGATGGGACTTCAGCCAGAAGCTGTAAAATCAAACATAAACCACGTTAGAACAGGTGTGCACAGGAGCGCTCCTGTCTACCGTGCACCTGGGGAGCCTGTTTCTGACTCGTTTGCTTGTCCTTTCTCCCGACGGCCCCTCCGTTTGTTGTGACAGGGCAAAGTAGAGTTGGCGCAGATGCCGAGGCTGGCAACCACCACAGAAGTCCTTCACATGTTTTGTCTTTCCTTTTGTCTGCAGGGGGTGCAGCTTTTATTTTTCCAAATACTTCAGTATATCCTGAAGCTACGCAAAGAATTACAACTAGGCCAGGTACGAAAACACCCCTGTGCAAGGTCTTCATGTAGAGACATCCCAGGACGCCCTGCCGATAGCCGTGGCCTAAGTCATACGAAACAAAGAGAGAGGTCCCTGGGCCCGAAACCTGTCCCACAGTCTTATTCGGCTTCTGTTGATCTTGAAACTAAATTCAGTTAAAGCATTTCACTCAAAGATCACACTCAAGGTCCCTGCATTGGGGAATGAAAAGCAGATTAGACCTTAACTAGCTGCTCTGAAAGACAGATTGTGGAGGCCCAGCAACAAGGAGTACGTCTGCTTTCAAGTTCATTGGTGGGCTTATATGTACATGTATCCCTCCAGGGGGAACAGCACAAAGCAAGAAGGATCTTCTTTAGCAATAGTCGGCAATGGCCAGCATGCCACAAGAAACCAGTCATTCAGATGAAAAGCATGTAGTAGATAATATTTATATCTGATTCCTACTTTATGCCTTTTCATAGGCTTTATTTAGGTAATTAATTTACAAGTTCATTCACTCAAAAAATAAATACCTTATCAAGTGCCGCTTTGTGCCAGGCATGATGTTAGGGTCTGGGAATACAAGATGAACCAGACTTCAGAAGGTTTCCTGTCGTCATACAGCTAGCTTATTCACCCAACAGGTACTCAAGGGCCACCTCTGTGTCAGCCACCATTCTAGACCCTGAGGGTACAAAGGTGAACATGCTCACACCCTTGAGCCAGAGACAGCCACGCTTATAGGAATGTTCAACTTGAAGTTCTAGATGTTTCTGTAGAGATACTTACAACCTCTAACAATAGAGGCTATAGGGGCAGGATGCGGAAGGAACTCAACCCCCATGAAAGGAAGAAATTATTCCAGGGGAAGGGATATATAAGCCAAAAGCCAAATTAGATGTTTCCCAGGTGGAGAATGAGCAGAAGGACATTTTGGATGAGGGAACAGCATGCCTCAGCCATCAGTCCCCTCACTGTGACCTGGAAAAGCCCTGTAAGCTGGATATCACTGTGACAGCTTCATCATTGAGAAAATTGAAATTCAGGGGAGCAGGGCAGTTTCTCCGTGTTCATATACAGATCTGGAACTCAAATCTTCTTAGACCCAGGCTACTGCTCTTTGACCTCTATTACATGTTTCCAGGCCACACTAATCTCAGAGTTTGAACTGGCCCAAGATGCCAGGCTTGGCAGCTAGAGGGTCTTCAGTGAGAATAAGTGTGGGCCAGTGGGCTGAATAGCATAAGTGAAGAAGCTTCTTAGGGTTGTTCTCATGCCAACACTGTCCAGTGACTTTGAACTGACAAATTTTTCTTCATTAACCTCAGAGTAGAAATTTACTCCCCTGATCCTGGGAAGTATGGTGGAAAGGCTTAGCCAATGTAGTCAGTTATTTCTGTCATGCTAGAGATCTCACAGGTTACTTAAACTTGAACAGGACTCAGGGTCTAAAGTAAACTAGAATGAACCTAAAGAAACCTACTATGTGAGAAGGGAAGGCTTGAAATGAAAATGGAAACTAGAGATGCAAGTTTTACTCTAGCTCTAGGATTGTGTTTACTGCTAGTAAATGAATCCTTGGGAAAAACCCATACTGAAAAAAAATAAAAGCTATCCGCCAAACGTTAGGCCAGGGATTTTTGTTTGTTTATTTTGCTTTTCTTTTAAGCCACCTCGTAGATACCTCTGGCTGAGTTACAGAAACCAGAGCTAGTGTTGTGAACTGTGTTGAAAGATCACACTATCAGCTCAATCACTGGCACAGCCACCTGGCTTCTTGGTGCTTCATAGATAGAACAGTGGATCGTGGAACTCATTTTTCCAAACTGTAGGATATGGTAGATTTGAAATATTGGCCCATCTACGTGTGTGCATGGAGGGAAGAGAGGCTAGGAGGGTGACATCTGGCACATCCAGGGAAAAACAAGAGTCGGAATCTCAAACAAGACTCGCATGGCTCTGATGATGCTCTTCCTGTTCAAGTGGGATTTGGAAGAAAGCCTACTTGCAAATCTTGGTTTCAATAAAGTATGTTTCTGAGACCCAGTCTGTATTGGCAATACCATTTTCAGTTGCTGCTCTGATTCTGAAAGGAGATACCAATCTTAGTATCTGAACTGTAAAGAATTTAAATCAAACCAAGAAAACCAGAGACCTATTTATCGTGAGTCACATTTGGGGGTTTGACCTTGGAGATGAGAATTATTTATATGGCCTGGGTCTTCCATTGCTTTAGGGTGGAACAGTGATCAATCTCAAAATGATGATCTTGTATATCTAAACACCTCTGATACTGTAAGTGGAGAACTTTGTGGTGACTCAAGAGGAAGGCACATCACATCACTGATTCTCAGAGCATCATGAGTCATAATGAGGGTTCTCTGGGAATCTATGTCCCCATGGTCCATGGGTATCTGACTACTTTCAGAAGAGATGATGGTTGACTCTTTCCTTGAGGGTCCTTTGGGATACTGACCCTGGGGTTCCTGCTCTCCTTCACTCTTGACTTGCTGTGTCATGTTCTTCGTGTCCACTTCATTTCTTAATTCTCCATTCCATGGAAGCAGAGGACTCTGGTTAGCATCTCTGTGTCAATCCTGAAGCAAGCCAGCTTCCTAGGGAACAACAATTTGTCCCTTTTCTATACTGTAGCTGTTTTATCATAAAGTCTTTGACTTTACTGGGTTTTGAGGTTTACTAGTTAAATTAAATAACATTTTTCCTTCTTTCTGCAGAGACTCCTTCCCACCACATGATTTATCCTATAGGGTCCTATTTCCAGAGCTCCTCAATCACACTTCTCCACCCCACCTCCCTCCTTTCCTTTCTACCTAGAGGAACCCATCCCCAGGCCACTGCCCCCAATCCCTTCTCCCTTTTTTCGTGACCTGACTCCCAAATGCATCCTGTATTCCAGAGCTACATTAATGCTTACACTGTCAAGTCCACAATAATGCCACTCTGTCATTTTAATATTTTTGTCTTTATTTTTTTAATGTTACATTCAAAAAATAGGAGGTCCCCATAAACCCCCCACTCCCCTCACTGCACTCCTCCCCCCATAACAACAACCTCCTCCATCATCATGAAACATTCATTGCACTTGGTGAATACATCTCTGAGCACCACTGCACCTCTTGGTCAATGGTCCACACCATAGCCCACACTCTCTGTCATTTTAATTTGACAGCACAATTGGAAAGATGGTTTTGTGACCTTACAGAGAACCAAATAATGGATATTTTCCCCTTTGTTCTTGCCTTCTCTTCCCAAGTTTATTCCCATTTCTCTTTCCAAGTTTTCTGGGTTCAAACTCCACCATCCTTCAAGAACCCTTTGTTGAATTAACATGTATTTTGCTCTCTACTCAGTAAAGTGGTAGCACCCCGGCTCATCATTTTACATCCTTTTTTTAATGATCATTGTTTTAAGGTGTTTCCTGTTTTTCTCAAGTTGTTTCTGTTATTACTGCCAGAAACCCTTTCTCCATCTCCTCTGTAAACACCAGCTCCTCCTTTGCTGAACATACTCCTTTTAGCTCAGGGCCCCTTGAGATCTCAGAGCTAAGTGGCAAAAACAGGGGCAGGATTGACTCACAGAAAGTTGCAAGCTGTTGTTTGACCTCATGATGCACCACTCTGCGTGGCTTTTTGGGCACAGGTGATGTGAAGGTTCTCGTCTGTCCCAAGGAGGATATTCCACAAGCCTATCCTTTCCTTCTCCATCACCATGGCAACGTTCCTGTTATGAAATCCACCATACAGCCACTGTACGATACTCCTTGGTTGTGTGCTATGTAAAACCTGTATGGTACCAAATGGCTAAAAATCATTTTTTTGTTTTCCTCTAGTTAAACCATAACAAAAAGAGTTCTGCAAACCTAGACAAGAAGTGTCTGTAAAATTTCTGCAAAAGACCACAGATCTTCATGTCTTTGGTATAGGGTTTTCAGGGACTGGAGGAAAACAAGAGGAGGAAATCTGGAGGAAAACAGGAGAGTACAACTTAATCTTGTTATGGTAGACTCTAGAAACTCCTGCCATTAAACAGATCCTGGATGATACCTCCTGATCTTTCCCATTTATCTTCCCCATTAACATCTAATTTCCTTGAGAGCAGGCAAATCTTTTTCTTTTCCTTCTAGCCCCACCCCAGCCCCAGCCAGGAGACCTCCAGTGATGCTTCATAAATGCAGAATGGATTTTGCATGAATGGGGATGAACTTTCCCAATCCAAGTTCTGGCCCTTTGAAAATAAAGCGGGTGGGTGGAAGGCAAGAGGGCTGCTCTTCCGTGAGTTTGATGAAAGGAGAAAATAAAACTTGCTAACTTAACCCTTGTGGGAAGCACAGCGAGGGCATTCTCTTGACTCATAATTGTCTAGAGGAAGGAGGAGGGTGGACGAGGCCTCCCATTCAGAGCCAGGAACCTTCACCGGCTTCCCGGGAAATTAACGAAGACGTTGTTGTGAAGGAGCCAGCACCAGTCAAGCTCCCTATTTGCAGCTTCATATTGTTGTTCCATCTGGGTCATGACATGGTCTCTACTTCTAGAGTAAGCCAAAGATGCCTATGAAATGGCTTTTATGAAGCTCTGTTTTTAAACACAGTCTTGATTTACAGAAAATGAGCATAACCAACATCAGAAAACAGCCTTCTCCAATATAAGCACTTCCGCCTGCCAAGTCTATGAGTTAATTAGTTTGAAGATCAAAGTTCAGCTAAAAGCAGAGAAATGGAAAGGGTGCTGAAATGATCACCAAAAATTAAATGTGCAATATGCTCTTATTAAAAGTCCTATGCGCTACTATAAATAAAGAAGAACTAGCAAAGGTATATGGAGTAATACTTTTTGAAGCATCCAAAGAGGAGAACTACTCAAAACTGTGCCTGTTCTTAAGTGATGTCATGGCTGAAGAGGTCTCCCTGGCTCTCCCCCCTCTCAGCAAGGCTCAGTTCAACATCTGCCGATGTCACATCCCACAGGAGGGGGACTCAGTTCCCACACAACATGTGATTGGTAGTAGATAAGGGAACATTGGGCCAGAATTCCATGAATGAAAACAAAAACCTGCTTATCGTCCATGGCAGTATGTTTATGAACATGTTCACCGTTGTTCATGTAAACAATTTCAAATTCTTGGCTAAAAATAAGAACTAATTTGGTGGTGTTTACATCCTGACTTACTATCCAGGGGGAATATAGACAGGACTATAAAATCTAAGAAGGGTTTTATGAATATAGAGATTCAAAAGTATTTTTCCTAGTAGTTTCTTGGTATTAATTTTTGCCAATCACATGAGCAATACCCATGTTTAAGTAGTAGCCGACTCCTCTATTTATGCTTGCTCATTCCTTTAGAGTTCTTATACCTGGACAAAAGCATTCACCTAGAACTCTTTTAACCAGTTTTTCTTGGTATTGGCACACTCCAGATTGCATTTCTCGTAATATATCTGTAGGAACATGGGTATCTAGAAAAGAGCAAGGGACGTTGTCTAGAGCAGCGCTGCTTCACTTTACGTGTACCCTCGCCCCCCAGGGATTATGCTAAATGTCAGGTTTGGATTCAGTAGGTCTGGGGTGAGAGACTCCATTTCTAGCAAGCTCTAGGGTGTGGTTCCTGTTCCCGGCCCACAGACTACACTGTGAGAAACAAGGGTCTACAAAATATTTCTGTATCATCTTGCTGCTTTCACTTGTCTGGCTAACAGAAGCCCCTTCTTGACAATCTGTCTGTTCCTGAATTAGGCTAATATGCTATCAGGATTGCTTGCTAGTAAGTTTTTCTTTCTGAGAAAATTCTCAAATTGAATCCCTGGCTAATGACATTTTAGGCAAAACGCAACTGGAGGAGAATCCATGTGCAAAGCGTTGCTGGAGACATAAATTGAAGTTTAGTTGTAAATTGATAGCAGCTGCAGATTTCATTCCCTTAGGCACCCCCAACAGCAGAAAAGTGAGAACGTGAGGAGCTGGGTGGGAAAGGCTTAAGGTCCAAAAATGTAAAAATACTAGCTGAAAGGGAGCGGTGAGTAAGAGCAAAATTTTAAAAGAAAAAAATATCTAAGCTCAACTAAAACTCTGGAGGGTAGGATTTCATCGACCACACTAGTGGTGATGCTTGTAGCCAAACAGACCAAATAAATTAAGGCAATTCTGTGTTGAATTTCACATTGCACTGCATTTCCATTCTCTTTGGGATATGAAAATAGGATGAGACAGGTTTTCTACAACATAGTCAAGCTCTTTGAAGACTGACCCCCCAAATCACCAGTTTTAAACATGGTTAAATGATTTGTTTAAAGAGAGGCTTAAAAATAATTACATTGCCCTACCCTCAGAGTGGGATTTCTTAGCCATCCCCAGGTGTCTGGCAACTGAACACCTGCTGAACTAAATGGCTATGACATTCAGTTGGCCCCGAATGGTACATGGCGTTGAACTAAAAACCATCAATCAGAGAAGAGCATAAACTTGAAATGGTTCTGTATTAGGACTGCAGATAGAAATTGCTTTATGTCTACACAGTTAGTAAAAGTGTGTAGAATAATATTTTGGACCGTATTTTTAAAAGAAACTTAAAATGACTTTGGGCCTTGATAGTCATTAATAGAACTCATGCTAAAGATGCAAAAGTATAGTTAATAAATTTGGGAATGCAAAGATGTAATAAGGGTTTAAAGAAATCGCTGGCACATACTTAAGCCCTTATAGTCCTTGTTAATATGTTGTGGGGGCAACACTTTCAATCCTGCAATTTATTTTATGCAATTATTTTAGAGAAATTGTAAATTCATTTAGAGAAGGAGAAAGAATAGACATTTGCCTAGAAAAATAAATTATACCAGTTAGGACTGATCAGGGATCAGTTTCAATTGATAAAGGGATAAGCTTATAAACGGAAAATGAGGGGTGGCTTAGAGGGGCAGCTGGCAGATAAGACAACTTGATGACCATGATCACTTCCAATAAGAGAAGGAGAAATAAAAAGGAGCATGAATGTATCATTTGGTGGGTTTAGGGGCAGACCTTAAAAAAGTAGTTTTCAATTGATTGGTTGATTCATCAAAATTGTCATGTTTGTCTTGGGTGGCTTAGGAAGATAACAAAGAGATTTTGATCAGTCCCAATTGGAAAGAGGACAAATGAGATGGTAAGAAACTTTGTTAAAGTCTGGTCTTGAACTATGATTGTAGGAAATTACTACAATTAAAAGAGTCAGCAAGCTGTGTGAAAATCTGTCAGTGGAGTTTTCATGCAAATGGGGGGAAATTTTAGAGTTATCAATGACATATACAAAATTATAATATGTAAATAAAACCCAAATCTAGTAGAGTCCAGGGTAAATATTTAATTGCATCACTGGATTTTCCTGCACAGTATTTAGTCTTACAAGTGCAAAAATTAAAAGACCACAATTTCATTTGTAAACTTATATTATTGACTTTTCAGCTACTTTATTTGTCTTTACAGATTTACCTTATGAACCACCCAGGAGATCAGCCTGGACTGGTCATGGCCACCCCACCCCCCAGTCAAAAGGTATAATGCTGACTCCTACAGCCTTGAATTTACCTGCCACAAGGCAATGCATAAGTGTTGATGGAGTAAATAATCATTTCTCTAGCTAATCTATGATTTTTCAACTTGTAGAAGATTTGTCCCACTGGCTACAAAGCACAGCTGGCCTTTAGATGCATTCATCTTCTCTATTTGGGTTACAGCTACGTTCATACAACAAGAAACAAATCATGTAGTGTGTTTCAATGTAGACAAATTCATGTGTCATGGGATGCTTGAGTAAAGAAATAATTAGTGATTTCTTTTATCTTGGCTAGATCTTAAAAGTATCCATGGCTTCATTTTGTTTTCCTGAATAGTTTCCCTTTATATACTTGTTTAGACTTTGAATCATTTTAATCTCTTCTAAGCCACCTTAAATTCTTTAATTTTATTACTTTTTAGAAAAGGTAGGGTACAAATAAATTTTCAAAATAACATAAGCACCTTCAGTTTTGGTTACAAGTTTTACATTTGGTTTCACTAGAAAGGAAATTTTCCCTTATAAGATGCTTCTTACTCTAAGAGTAAGACTATTTTGTCATTAACTAAACTAAGCGATAAGATGATTACAAAACAGCATCAGCAACTAGTGGCCAAATAAAAGTGATAGCTAACTGTCATTTTCCTTCTTGGATTTTCAGCTGCTCAGCCGCCTTCTTCCACGGTGCCCAAAACCGAAGACCAGCGTCCTCAGTTAGGTAGGTTTTGTGGACATCAAACAGCCAAAAGGGAAGACGTAGGTGCAGCAGGGTATTTCAAAAATGTATCACTTTTTGAGTGAAAGTCACATTATTTTGTCTTCTTTATGTCTGCCCCGTATATAAAATGGGGACAAAATCATCAGTCTACTCAACTGCGATGACTTGAGATTTTGCTATAACATTTCCCAAACCTATGCAATAAATCTGGAAACACACAGTCTGGTTGCTTGTAGGCAACAAACGTAGAGATGGCTTCTTTGTGATCTCTGAATTCTTTTAATGTTAGCTTCCACATGATACCAGTTCAGCACCTGTGTCCATTCAAAGGCCGAAGCGCAGTGGGGGTCGTACCCCCAGTGCTGTGAGCAGCACGGCCCACGGCTGCCTCGGGGTGGCCGGGGCGCTGACCACGGGCTTGCTCTGTTTATCCTGTGATGGGGGGAGCACAGGGCTAGGAGTTGGAACCAAGGCCAATGAGGAGGCCACTGGCGAGAAACTACTGTCAGGTCCTATGTGACATCTTATCTAAGGTGGAGGGTAGAGCTAGGGGATTGGTGGGGAGGCATTTTCAGCTCTGACACCTGGAAACACAATTGAGTCAGCATGATGTGTGAAGGCCCATCCTGTCGAGTCATGACTGTGTCTTTAGGATTCTGACTTCTTCTCTTTTTGCTGTAGATCCGTATCAGATTCTTGGACCAACGAGTAGTCGCCTTGCGAACCCAGGTGAGATGTGCTGATGTTTTTGCTCTTACGAATTTACCTTTTTGGAAATGGTTACTTTCGTAGGTAAACTTGTGTTGGGGAAACATTCCTTGCATTGAACAAATTTTAAAAGGTGACAAGGACAGCAGCAAGACTGCAAAATTAGTTTCCTCTTTAATGGTATGTTTTTGAACTTAGATGCTAGAAGAAAGTGTAGACTCTTAATTGGCCCATTTGTAACCAGGATCTTACCAAAGACCTACCTGTCCTCACTTTTCAGTGAGGACATTGTTTTATTTGTTTGTATTCAGATCAGACCCAGCTGTGTTGGCATCCACTAAAGAAATTCATAGCATATGCTGCGAAGTCTCAACATCAAATCCAAATGTCAAGATGAAACAGGCATGTGGCAAGAACAAGCTGGAATATATATTTCCTAAATGACAAAATGGGGTTGGAAGCCAAACCATCCCCCACATAGAAGCTGTACTCAGAGAACATAAAATATTTTCACTGTTAAGCATCAGTCTCTTTGATGGTAAATTTTAGCTAACCTTAAAACAATGGCTGTTTTTCAGCAGCTGAGCACCTAGCAATGAGCTGGATAAACACTTGCTGTAAGGAGTAACACGGTATAGCCCCTGACCTCAGGGGGCTTGCTGTTGGGTAGCGAGATGGACACAGAACAGGCAATTACCTCACAGGATCCAAACTGCATTGCTCCCGGCCTCTTCTCTCTTATGTGAACATCCATCTGGTGCCTGAGTCTCCTCTGTGGTCCTTCCTCAAGCCTGTGCTCAGCTTTCCATTTGCAATGGCCCCCGTAACCATTGAAATAAAAATAATGATGATGTTTGAGATGATTAGCAGTTGTACTTCGGGAAGATGGATCTGGCAGCAATGTCCAGGATAGATTAGAAAGAGGAAAAGGCCAGAAGCTGAAATCCACTGGGCAGGTTAACCCGATAATATGAAATAACAATCAGGTAACTCCCACCCCTACAAGGCCTGCACAAGTGCTTATGTCTGTGACCCCAGGAGGTCATCATCTCCGACCTACAGGAGAGGAATCAGAGGATTGGAGATGTGCAAACATGCAGAGAGTCGCACAGCCTCTAAGAGAAGAAGGCCAGTTTCAAACTGACCTTCTGCAAAGTCTTTTATTTGTCTTGCCCTACACAGCTCCTGGTGAAGCATGAAGAGAAGAGGAAGGTCTTGGAGAGGGGAGACCATGAGAATAGAAAGGAAGGATTTCCATTCAGTGGAACAAAGCTAATTTAGGTGGAGGGGAGGAGATCAGGAATGAAGAGGAGGAAAGAGTCGAGCTGCTCCAGACAAGAACGGCCTGGCCTTCCCGCCCAGCCCACTGGCTAAATGGAATCTGTGTGCTGGACCGTGTTGTCCCAGCTCAAGGGCTCTGCTTGGTTTGGTTAGAAACTGGGGCTGAAGACAGCTGCTTGCCCCTAAGCAGAGGGTCAGCTCTCACAGCGGTGCTGCTCTCTTCCCATGCCCAGCAGCCTGGGGCGACTGCATCGGTAGAGGGACTTAGGGCCAGAGCTGCGGCGAGGCTGAAAACCTATCATGGCCCTAGAACAGGTCAGCCACTCGGTCAAGACAAACGGCTGCACTTTATTCCACTGCACTTTGTCCTTTTTAGTGGGCCTGGGGAAAATGACAACCTCCACATTCTGATCTGCCAGCAAGGGATCTTAAGGTCAAGAATGATTTTGTCTAGTTTGTAATGAATTCGCTCTCCTCTCCATCTGTCCTTAGGCCATGTGGCCGTCATATCCATGCGGCCTTTCCCCTGCAACCAGAATGTCTTTTATCGCTCCATAAATGAGAATCCTTCTTCCTGTTTGATTCTTTTTTCCTTTCTCTGATAAATCCTTCATCACTTAAAATTGCTGCCTTTGCTCTTTATACCACGTGAACTCTTTTTCATCATTTTAAATGGAAAAATTACATCACACAGCATGAATGCACAGGATGATATCAGCATCCCAACATCTCTCTCCCCAAAATTCACTTGATGCATCATTCAGACCCTGTTTCTCCTGCTGAGAGAAGCATGTCCCTGCATCTTATATCATAGATCAGTACAAGCAGCACAGCTCCTTTTTTTGTCCCAGTCAGAATGGCCGAAATTTAACGTGGTTCCTCTAATGAAATCGAAGTGCATTTCGTGGGCATGGAAGTGCATCCTGTTCCCCTGCAAGACCAGAGAGACCGGTGGAGGGATGTTTGAGCAATTGTTAAGGAGGTGGGAGTGTCCAGTCAACCTGTGGGCCCCACCGAACCCCAAGCTCAGGGGAGCGGATGGCCTGGTATGTGCAGAAACCAGGACTGGAGGCAGCGGTTTGCCACAGTGACTATGTGTGCAAACCGGGAGTCAGGCTTCCAAGCTTTGCTCACCTTGGACAAGATAAGTCTCTTTGAGTCCCGATTTCCTCATCTCTACAATGGGCTAAACAAATGATCGTTGTGGGATTCCCTGAACTCCTGCATGTGAGCACACCGTGAGCTCCGATGGGGTTTCCAGGGGCCCTGGGGACACCGCCGTTGAAGCTCTTGCATGGCCCACGTGGTGCTTCCTGGGGAAACTGCCTTCTCTTTGGCCTTTCTTGCCTACAGGAGAGGGGCATACCTTTCCCTACACCCTGGCTTGCAGCCCGCACACGTGGTGACAAAAAAATTCACAGTGTGAGTGCATCTCCATGGTGACCTGCAAGATAGTACCCCCATTGTACAGAGTACTGGGGCACAGAGCTCCGGGCGAGCTGCCCAGTGTCCCCTAAGTGGCAGAACTCACTTGGAAGCTAGTGCTCCCGACCATGGTGCTCCTCTGCCCCTCCACCAGCTCGAGCCACATGGAGCTCTGGCCAAAGCCCTCCTGCCAGCCGGGACATCATGCTGCCTTCATCTTACCAGGGTGGAGGAGCCGTGTGGTGCGCACAGGTGTTTCTGCACCATGCCAAGTGATGAAACGAATGGCGGAAGCATCTGCCCCCTGGCATATCCCTTGGCGCCTGCTGGGGTCTCCTCCCTGCTTTGTTCGCGACCCTTGTTGGCCCTTGGTCAGCAGAGTGGCTTCAGTGCCTTGCACTGGGATGTCATTTCCACTTAACCCATGGTTGCTTTCTGTACTCTACTGCTCCTGAGTTTTCTCCTATTCTTTTAACCTCATTGAGACACCTCTTTCCTCTAAAAGTTAAAGGACTGCCTTCTGTCCCCTTTCAGGCCGTACACTCTTCCCTTCACCCCACCTTCGCTCGGTGGGGGGGGCAGCTAGTTCAGAACAGGCTAGCAAAGACCTTTCTTCCTCTCCCACCCTGGCTTTTTTGTTAGTTATCCTAGGACAAAACTAGCTATTCCTTACTGATGTCACAGGATGTTATCAAGATAAAAGGAGAAAATATAGTCTGGAGGCGCTTTCTTAGCTTTGTCATGAGGTTGAGGTGGCGATTCTTTTCTGATGAAAAAGCCTCCCTTTTAAGAGCTTCTCTTTTTAATTTTTGGTTTGAGCTATGAGCGATCCAACCCATTGAAGGGCTTTTCTATGCCCTGGGCATTCTTGCCTTTGGAATCCCTAATGCATATTCTACAGTGCACCTGATTGTGCATTAAATATTATTGTTTTGGCAGTGAAACAGCATTTTTTTTTTGGAAAGTTTCTGGCTATCAGTAACTCTTTTAATTTACATTTGTCTTGGCCTTCATTGTGCACCGCTGAGAATTCTTGCACAGTGAGGAAATCTGTGGGAATTTGTGCACAGTGATTAAACTTGCCAACAGTTTGCAAGTGCAGTGAGTTTTATGGTGAATATTAAATTTAACAATGAGGTTGACAAAAGTATTATGTTTTATAGACATTTACTTTAATGTTCATTGATTTTAAATTTTCAGGTTTGTTCTCATGTTAGTAAGCTCATGAATTTTGTATACTGGCCTCTTATTTCCATAGACCCTTAGAATGGTTACAGATCTAAGCCCTGTGTCTTCAGGGCAAATGGGTGAAATAATGAGAGATTAACTCAGACTGTCCTTTGGGCTTTGAGCTTCAGTCATAAATTTACTTCCTCTGAATTTCTAGTTCTTCAGAAGCAGGAGAGGTATATGACCACGTTTGTCCATTGGGACTCTACTACCCACATTTACAAGCAAAACGGGCAGGGGGAAAATTCCCAAAATTCAGTGCCAAGGTTTTGAATAGATACCAAAGGTTATTTTGGCTGTCTAGTAAGGTCTGTGTATTTATACAAAATCTATGGAATTGTTCTCTCTATGGGAGGAAGTTGACATTGGATATTTTCAAACAAGTGCATGTGTTTATATTGAAGCATATGTTAGACTGTTAAATCAAAAATCCAGGTTTTTTTTTTTCCTATTCCCAGGTCATATATAGAATTCTTTCAAGTTGTAATCCTTTGGTTACAACATATATACTAAAACCATATGGTTTTCACATACCATTCTTTGCATGTTTTTAAAATACATATTAATGAAATGTTGGAGGCAATAAAACATGATTGAGAACCATTTGAATATGTAGTTCCGAAAAAGAAAAGACTCCCATTGCAATGAACTACAAGCTGTTAATACATTTCAAATGTGTTGCTAGACTGAAAATGATCATTTTCCATAACATATTCAGAGAAGGCTGACCTTTCTCACAATGCAATTGAATGGATGAATTCGCAAACATCTCCATTTCCATGTAGCCAAAGTGGAAACAAGAATTTGTGAGTTGGACGATTTATATAAGGAGTTAGCAGGAAGGATATAGAGAAAGATTTATCATTGATTTTTACATTACTTCAATTCACTGAATAGTTACCAAAGTAACTTTAAACATTTTATCACATCTATTGATATTTGCTTGTACTATAATAAAAGATAATCTTTTTGGGAATAAGCCCTGAGGTTCTACTTAAATGACCTCACTCAGCAAACCAGCAGTGCTATAGCTGGTGTTTGGTAGGGATGAGCCCATTCATTTCTAAAGCTTCTAAAATCTGATCAACACAGCTTAGCTTTTCCTGGTACCCAATTTTACTACCAGTATTCGGATACTTTTCTCTTTTTTGGAAACTTAAATCATCAAAAGTATTGTAATAGAATTGCCAGAATGATGTGCCTAAATTTTTCTCATAGTTTAATACAAGCTAAAAGCCATATCTGTTCCTACAATGGAAGCTGTAACATTCTGACTGTGAACATCCAGCTAAACGATATCTCTTTGACTAAATCAGAGTCTCATTCCGCTCCCCAGGAGGACTGCAATCACCCATTGTTGCAGCTTTTCTTTTGGAAACTCTGCTTAACACAATTGGCATTGCAATACAGGGGCAGCACATGGATTTCCGTTTTACGATGCATTTGCCCAAATACTGGAAATGGGTGATCTGGTTTGAAAAAGAGCCAACTTTTTTCTAAACTTCCTCATTTTGAGTAGGTTAATTCTGTTCTAGGAAAAGTTTTGACAGAATTGCTTTCTGAGTGCCAGCAAAATGTTATGTTAGAAATAACGGTGTTTACATCCATTCTGGTTTTTTCCATAAACTTTTAGAAGCTCATTTCCTAAACCCAACTTTTATTTTACTTGACCTAGCCAATATAAATGGTATTAAGTCATTATTGCCATCCACACAATGGTGCTTTCTGCCTCACAAAATAGGAAAAATTAGCCCTTCTACCCCCTGAAACTCCAGGTTGACCTTGCTTTTCTTTTAAGGAAGTCAGGGATGAAGGGAGCCAACCTGACTTTGACCCATAGGAATTCTCCACATTCCATAGAGGACCTGGATCTGTTATATCAGCCTGAAGGTCCAAGGATCTTTGTCTGAGGCCTGGTGGTGATGCAGAGCTTGGAATAAAGATTCTTGTGCAAGTGATTAAGGGTATATTCTCAGGAAAGAGGGACTGAGAGAGCAGGAAAGGGCAGAGGAAATGCTAAACCAGTTTGTGGCTTCAGCCTGATCCCACAGGCAGCTCAGGAACATACCAGTTACCTTGGAGCTGGTCCCACTTTGAGGCAAGAGGGTGGCTGTCATAGACCGTGGCTCTATGGGCGTGGGTGAGGCAGCTCCTGTTCACACCAGGGCAGTTCTCTGAAGAAGAAGGCAACGGTGGAATAAGAGCAGCCAACACCCCAAGCAGCTGAGGGACAGGTCTACAGGTCTAGAAAATGGGCTCTGGGCAGGACCCAATAGCACCCAGTTCTGTCATTGATGAAGGAATGTGTTGACCTCAGAATCTGTTCTCACTGGTGTTTTCTTTCTTTCCTGTCCGCATTAGGCAGTGGACAGATCCAGCTTTGGCAGTTTCTCCTGGAGCTCCTGTCAGACAGCTCAAACTCCAATTGCATCACCTGGGAGGGCACCAACGGGGAATTCAAGATGACAGATCCCGATGAGGTTGCCCGGCGTTGGGGAGAACGGAAAAGCAAACCCAACATGAACTATGATAAACTCAGCCGTGCCCTCCGTTACTACTATGACAAAAATATCATGACCAAAGTCCATGGGAAGCGCTATGCCTACAAGTTTGACTTCCATGGAATCGCCCAGGCCCTCCAGCCCCACCCTCCAGAATCATCTCTCTACAAGTACCCCTCAGACCTCCCTTACATGGGATCCTACCATGCCCACCCGCAGAAGATGAACTTTGTAGCTCCTCACCCTCCCGCCCTACCAGTGACATCTTCCAGTTTTTTTGCTGCCCCCAACCCATACTGGAATTCACCAACTGGAGGTATATACCCTAACACTAGGCTTCCAGCCAGCCATATGCCTTCTCATCTGGGCACTTACTACTAAAGACCAAATAGAGGCCTTTCCCAACAACATACAATCACCAATGAATTGCAACAAACTTTATTCAAGACCATGAATCAAAGTGCCTCAAAAGCAATGAAAAAGGTTGACTGGGGCTGGGAAAGGAAGCCAGGGAAGAGATCTAAAAGACTCTTACAGGGTGGGAATTATTAAAGTATTACTACAGAAATAAAGAGGATGCTAAAAGTGTAATGTATATGGACATATAATCTGTGGACCAACCTTGTAGAAGTCATTGTCAGTAGAAGCATGAAGTCATAGGACAAAGTGCCAAAGAAAGTGGTCTTAAGAAGTGTACAGATTTTAGAGTAGAGTTTGGAATCCTGCTATTGCAAGCTGGGATGAAACTAAAGCAATAGGGATAACACAGTTTTGACCTAACATACCATTTATAATGCCATTTTAAGGAAAACTACCTGTATTTAAAAATAGAAACATATCAAGGAAAGAAAAGCGAGAGACTGCGGCTGATCCACAGACTTTGATATGAAATTCAATGGCACTTGCTATTTTGGTGGAAATCAGATCCAATTCATTTGATGGGGAGCTATTAGCTCTCCCAAACTGTGAAGACGACCCAAAGTTTCCGACTCCTTTACAGTATTACAGGAACTGTGAGCCAAATGATGGGACTGAGGATGTGTACTGAGAGTGTGTGATTGTTGACAGAGGTCTGGAGGAGGAAGAGGAGGAAGCAGAGAAGGAGCAGGCAAATACTGGGAAAGAAACTTCTCAACCAGTAAAGACTGGACTTAGGACAATTTTGGGACTGTGGCAAATGAGTCATGTAGACTTGAGGTTGAATGCGGTCAGTGTTATACCAAACCTGGTGTTACAAGAAAGGACACGGTGTAATGGAGGAAGGGGAAGTAGTAGAATTCAGAAACAAAAATATGCATCTCTTTTTTTGTTTGTTTGTCAAAAGAAAAATTTAACTGGAATTGTCTGATATTTAAAAGAAGCATTCAGGACCTCATCATTATGTGGGAGCTTTGTTCTCCCCATGGGCAGGGCAGGTAAGAGACAGCCTCCTTGGCTACCACAATCAGAGATCTTGTAGGTATTTTGGTTAGGAGGGCTCCAGTTTTCCTTTTCGAGTCGCAAACGCTGTGCGTTTGTCAGAATGATGTATACAAGTCAGTGTTTTGGTTTTTTTTCCTTTTTATATAATATTATATAACTTATGCATTTATACACTACGAGTTGATCTCGGCCAACCAAAGACACACCACAAAAGAGACAATCAATGATATAATGTGGCCTTGAATTTTAACTCTGTATGCTTAATGTTTACAATATGAAGTTATTAGTTCTTAGAGCAGAATGTATGTAATAAAATAAGCTTGGCCTAGCATGGCAAATCAGATCTACACAGGAGTCTGCATTTGCACTTTTTAATGACTAAAGTTGCCTGGAAGAAACTTGTCCTGAATGTTGTGGGTTTTATGCCGTAATAAGCAAAAAGGGTGTTTGGCACCCAAACGGTGTCAGCCCCATTGGGTCCTTCTTGCCCACCCTCTCATTTCTAGCCCCTACTAGAGTAGAAGGACCAAAGGTTTTACACTGGAGCCTCCACATCTATGCCCAGAATGGAAAGAGGCCCCCAATGCTGAGGTCAGGTTGTGATGGAGAAATTCTAGATCAGCCCCTGGTCACCAATTACCCTTAACTCCTACAATGATCATGAAACATTTATTGAATGGTGAACAAGCTGCTGCTCTTAACACAAACTAAATTACTGGTAAGTAAGCGTCATGAATAGCTAGTTTCTCTCTTTAAAGAAACAAGGGTCAGCTTCTGAATTTGCCACTTGGCTTCTCTTTCATGTCACCAGGTGAAATGTTATCTTAATCTTCTCACACCAGAATAGCTTGGGTCCCCTGGTTTGAGATTTACCAGGCTTGAGCCTGACTTTTTATAAGCTCTCCCTCTCAGACACTTTATTTCTGTGATCTAAAGTCAATTTCCCTTGCCATCTTTTCCTTCACAATACATCCCAAATGCTTCCAGCCTTCGCCAAGGTGCAACTTGATAGGTGCAATACAAGGCAATTTAAGAGGGAGCAAGCCTAAGCAACTTCTTAACCTGAAATGGTTTGCGAATTGGCCCGTTTCATGGCTGTCTCGGGGCTCATTTTGCACTTTGTAATCCTTTTGCTGTAATTAAGTGAACTTGCCAAACCCCTGCTCTGTGGATATTTGGCAGTGGTCTCCAAAGTCGGTAGGATCCGATTACTCCAGCTTCAGACACTAGGCATTACTCGGATCGTAAGGAGCCCAGCCATCAATCATTCTGCAGCAGCTTAGGAAAGGCTCACCGAGTGCCTTTATCACCTTAAAAAAGAAAAAAACACCCCATAAACCCTGGCAGCTAGGGTGACCCAAACTGTTCTAATGGAAAAGGTCAGTCATTTTTAATTTTGGAATCTGAAGGCAAGGCACACCTACATTCTGTATATGAATATAGATTTATTCATACAATCACTCAATTCTACCCTTTTGAGATTGTATCAAAAGCAAAATAATAAAAACAAGACATGATTTTCACATTTCAATTTTAACAGATGTTTTCAGTTAGGTTCTTCCACTCCACCTCTCTGAAGCCAGATTATTAGCAAGTTTGACGACAAACATGAGCAAGTGGGATAATTTGGACAGCATGATAATGCTGAGTTCCCCGAAATAAATAATTCTTGAAATCTCTCTTAAAATAATGTTAACTCTCTGCTCCTGTCATAATCTAATTCCAAATTGCTCTCCAATCCATATTCACTATTAAATGAACCTTTTCTCTCCTGCTTCTCCCCATCCCATGGTTTGTCCACTCACAAGCACTGCATAATCTCACTCATGCTGGCAAGAGCTTTGTCCTCTTATCTTAAATAGTCTTTGGGGCTTTGAACTTGATCAAATCCTGATATATTCCCAAATCCCAGTCTGATGTGCTTGTTACATCTTGGAGGGGTTTATGATGAAGTGATTCGTCAGGACTGATTCATCTAGAGGTCCCTTTCTGCCCTCTTAAGCACTGCTCTGTGCTGTTGTAGTATCCAACACCTTGTAGCACAGCACTAGCGCAGCTTCTGTTGACTGGCAGGTGGAGCACAGATCACTAATGCTTGTGAGCTGGGAAGGTGATAGAGAAAGGGAAGAAAACACAGCTGGCCTGCAGGTCCCCAAATTGGCCCTTAACCTGTGATCTCTCATCTACTCTACCCAAATAAAGTTGTGAGATGGGTTATCAGAGAATTAAAAGCACTTTGGAGCACTCAGGGGTATATCAAGTTCTGTGCCTTCCCTTATCATAATTTTGGCTTTAAAAATATTGTCAGAATATTTTCATTCCAAGTGGGAAAAAGTTGCATATTTAAATCAAACAGTTGAAAATAACCAGAACCTCTTTACTTATAATAAAGTATAGTCCCTTGGACCAGCAGCAGAATTATCACCTGGGAATTTGCTAGAAATGCAAATTCTCAGGCCCTACCCAGACCTGATGAATCAGAAACTCTGAGGGTAAGATCCAGGAATTTGTGTTTTAACAAACCTCCACATGATTCTGATACACACTGTAGTTTGAGAAACACCACAATAGAAAAGAAAGTCTGAGTCCATTTGTGGAATAATCAAGATGAAATCTTGTACTGGTTTGAGTCTTTTGTGGATTCCAGAAAATCCTTGTCTTAACGCACACCCAGTCCTGTGTTTGTAAGCCCATTGTAGATGGGACCTTTTGATTAGATTCAGTTAAGGAAACTTTTGATTAGATTGCATTTCAATTAAGGACCTTTGATTAGATTACAGGACCTAGGGTGGGTCTTAATCCTCATACTTGATTCCTTTATAAATGGAGGACTAAAACCCTGCAGACACAGAGAAAAGGCTGCAGAGATGGAGAGAAGGAACCAGGAGCTCAGAGAGGATCCTAGGAGAGAGAGAAGCCACAGAGCAGCCCAAAGCAGAACCAGCAGTGAGGTCCAGAGAGGGGAGAGAGACAAGCGGCTGGCATTGTGCCCTGCACTGTGCTTGATTGCCCACAGCTGAGCTCAGGGAGCAAGTGGGCCTGGAAGAGAAGGCAAAGATCCTGACTGGCAGATGCCGCCATTGTACCTTGAAATCAGGATCGCCAGCTGCCAACCTTTGGTGAGACAGCATCTCTGATGATGCCTTGATTTGGACACTTTTCATGGCCTTGGAATTGTAAGCTTTTAACCTAATAAATTCCATTGTAAAAGCTAACTCATTTCTGGTATATTGCATTGACAGCCTTTATCAAACTAAAACAAATTTCAACCCAGTAAAGTTTCTGCTGTGGTGTATCAATGGCCATATGAAAATCAACCATCAGGAAAACCATGTTACCCTGCAGTGTCAAAATGATCTGTGCTCACTCTGAGCAACTCTCTTCCCTACTGCTAACTTCTTCCCATGTGTATTAGTTATCTATAGCTGTGTAACAAATTACCACTAACTCAGCAGCTTAAAAAAATAGAAGTTTTTCAGCTCACAGTTTCTGTAGATCAGGAGTCTGAGTATGGCATAGCTGGGTTTTCTGCTCTGGATGTTATTAGGATGAAATCTGTGTCAGCTGGGACAGCAATTTCATCTGAAGCTCAGGGTCCTCTTCCAGGCTCAATGGTTGTTGGCAGAATTTATTTCCTTAAGGCTTCAGGACTTAAGTCCCCATTTCCTTGCTGACCATTGACCAGGGATAACTCTCAACACTTAGAGGCAACTTGGGGTTCTTATCACATAGCCTTTTCTACAACAAGGCAGTTTGCTCCTTTAAGATGAGCAGAGAATCTGTCTCACTGTGAATTTCTTTGACCTCTTTTGGGGGCTTACCTGATTAAGATAATTTCCCTTTTAATTAACTCAAAGTCAACTGATATGGGTGTTTTAATTCCATCTATAGAATCCCCTCCTCTACCTAACATAACATAATCATGGGAGTGATATCCCATCACAGTCTCAGGTTCTGCTTACTCTCAGGGAAAGGAGATTATAGCGGGGCTGGGGGTGTGTGGTGTGTGTGTGTGTGTGTGTGCAGGATCTCAAGGGACATCTTAGAATTCTGTATACCATATCATAGATATACTGCCTGCCTTTCCAGCATCTCTAAACTCCCTTGTCCAATCAAACCACTTAAAATTGTCTAAAAAGCCAATGAGGACTCAGCAACAACAAATACCTGAAGCCCTATGCTCTGTCTCCTGCTGGCTAGATGGACTTCCTTGGCAAGTCTGATGGTCTACACTAATCTGAAATCATTTATGATGGAAATGTAAGGGCTAATACTACATTTTCAATAGTAATTACTTTTCCTTTGTTTCCTAGGGAAAAAAACAGCCCAGGTTAATCTATCTAGAAACACCTATGCATACTCCTCTAATTTATAATTTTAATTTATAACTTATTTCACAAAGTAAAACAGTTCATTTTCTCACAAAACAAAATATACTAAGTATGTCTTCAGATGCTGTGGGGTTGGGAAGACAATATGTCACAAGACAAATTCAGGAGCCAAAGGCTAAGTAATGGGCCAAATTTATCAAATTTAAATGAAACTAGATGTTAGGACCTGCATCTGTGTCCAAAACACCCGGGAGTTGAGCTTAGCTCAGCAGCAGCACATGTGAAAAGAATTTCAGGGTTTTACAGATGACAGCAATGATATATAGAATAGCCAGCATCTAGTGATCTCAGTATCAGACACCATGTTAAGTACTACACATGCATTATCTTATTATTCTTTCCCATTGTCTCCATAATACAAAAAAAAAAAAAAAAAAAAAAATCCTGACACTCAGATTAACAATTTACCTAGCTTGCCTGAAGTAAGAGGGGAAATTAAGGTTTACTCAGTACTGACTCCCAAACCTCCATTCTTAATCTTAACTGTCTCATCTAATTGACAAACAACTCAATAAGAGAGTAATCTGACTGCCAGATCCTAGGCTGTATTATCTGTAATAGATTGGGAAAAAGGTCTCATTTATTCTCTATCCCTTTATCAATTCTGGGCACGGCACTTTAAGAGGGTTAAAGGTCAGAGACAAGGGGAATGAGGCAACTCAAGACTATGCCATGGAGGAATAGGGGAGGGATGGTTCAGTGTCTCTACTGGAAGTGGAATGACATTAATCATCCATCTGTCCAGCACTCATCACAGTGCATGGCAATATTAAGCTGACAATAAATGTTTGCAGCCATATGCGTGAATGAATATTCAGAAAGCTAGTGTCTGAACCAAAGGTGAACTCAACAGAGATGTTCATTGGCCAAAGTCAATGTAGAGCTTTTTTTAACAGTCAGAGGAGCTCCAAATGGAATGGCCAACCTTGCCCAGGAGTCCCTCGATATGGGGTATGCTCAGGATTGGACCAGGTAGTCCAACTAATCACGAAGTGTTCAGCAGATGGTGAATGGATTACATGGTCGTTTAGATCTTTTTTAGTTCTATGCAATTTGGTTTCTGTGAAATGATATATACATAGACAGAGGTCAGGGAAGAGGGTCTGAAATGCATGATGACTTAGAAGTCTCACTCTTCATTGGTACAACGTAATGTTAAGGGCAAGAATACACTCAGAGTTTAGGCAATATAGAGGCTCTATAATCCCCCCAAATTCACTTTAGAGTGTCTCTGTCTCCACATCAACTTAACTATCCTGCTTGGAGGTTAAAACATTTATCTGTGTAGCACCCCAGGGCCCAGGGTCTCGCTGGAAACATTTATTGGCAGCGAGAAACAGCTGGCTGATGGAATCATTGAACTCTCCCTTCATATCTTCTCTTAGAAGGAAGAAGCCCTCCTGCAGCACACTTCTATAAAGGCCCATATTATGGGGGTTGTTGGTCACAGCCTGCTCAGCATTAGACACGGCTCAGTTAAATGAGTGTTGGGCTGCCCCAGGGACCCTCAACCTGACTCCAGACCAACCATTTTCACCTCTGTATAGGCACTGGAGGCTGGGAGACAAGGCTGGCTTTCCGTTTAAGTTTGGGAGGCAAAGGCTAAGGAAAGGGATGGGGCATGGGAAGGGGTTTTAATGTGTAAGAAAGAAATGGGGTCAGAAGTTATGAAACCATTTTGGAAAGTCTTTTGACTAGAAAGCCAGAATATTCCAAGAAGTTGGAAGCTCTTTACTTTAAATAAATTATAAGTTCTTTTTTCCTTTTACTTGGCAGGACAGCAGGAATATAACTGCAACTGGTTTGAAAGGTTAGGGGGGTAGATGGATAGGTACCTTTTTCTATTAAGAGGAAAGGAAAGGAAGAGGCTAGGATTCCCTTCTTTTCCACAATGTGGGGATGATGGTTTTGCAGCTACCTCATCAGAATCTGAGCAGGCATTTGGTGGAAAACTGTAGTTCCATGAACTAAGTGATATACCATGTGCAGGTTTCAGGTCCCTGAAAAGAGCCTTCCAATGGATTCTATTCCCCCTCTAAATAATACTATTTTTGGTAAAACAATAATAACTAAATAGGAAACAATTTATATATATTATCTTTTTAATTTAACCTGCACAGAGAACTTTGAGATAAATATTTTTAATCCCTATTTTACAGATGTGAAATTGAGGCTTTCAGAGGTTAAGCAATATCATAAGTCACTTTATATCTCATCAAAATATTGGCAACTTTGGGGACCTGGAATTCCAATGGCTTTTCTAAACTATCACTTGGATGACCTTCCCGGGATGATCAAATTAAGTGTCCTCTCCATGGCTAGGTGTGCTGAGTAGAAGCCTGGTTGCTTGTATTTATCAAATGGGGAGCAAAGCAGGGCCCCATTTCCTCATTTCCTCGCTCAGTCTCAGAGATGGAGTGATGCTTGCCAGGGACGCCGGGCAGATCAGGGGTCCCTTTGATGCAGAACACGGAGAACGTTTTGAAAGGTCGTCTTCTGAGACAAGTCCCACATCGGGGCCAAAGCCCAGGTCCCCGCGATCAGTGGGCAGTTGGAGGCGAAAGGAGTGTTCCTGGTGCCCGCTAAGAGATCCTTCCACGCGGCACCATCGTGGCCTCATGCCTTCCTCTGTTATTTTTCTAAACTGAGGTGGAGGCCGCCTCACATGAGGCAGGACCTGGCTTAAGGAGAATAAATAGCTGTTCTTCTGTCCCCGTGTTCAGAAGCAACTCAGGATTCAGGTAAATGGAAATATAAACATCCATTTACTTAAACTGTTTCACTGAAGTGTCCGGGTAAGGAGGCGGCAGGGAACGACCACCCACTTCCGAAAAAGCAAGAGCGGAAGAGCAAGAGACTGACTTGGCTCCAGGCATGATAGGTCCCGCCCCTTCCTGTGTGAAGGCGGAAGGGGTGGGGAGAGAGCAGGAGTAACTGCGGTAAGACTCCGTGGAAATGTGTGCGCTGAGGAATATTTATTCCCTCTTAGTAATAGGACTCGTAACAGATTGGTAAATTGGATAGTATACTTTTAGAAAAACGCTGCCCTCGTCGTATTTTCTAACCCGCAACCTTTAGTGCACATGCAGCTCCCCATTTGCATTTGTGTGGCACAGGGTATACCGAACGGGAATTATGCAATCCTCACTGGGGTTTAAACCAACAGTGTTTAGTCCATGCTCAGTTAAGCTGCCCTTGTCAACCTAAGAAGAAAACACAGAGAGGGGATTTATATCATTCATTCAGTAAAGTCGCTGCACTTGTTAAGATCACTTTGTCCAAGTTTGCTTGGCTATTAAGTGACAGGGACAGGATTTGAATCAGGATCAAATTCCAGAGAGTCCGTGTCTACTTCTCAGTATTACTTCTTAGAGAAAGGCCTGAATTACGAGTAAGACTCATAGAATGGGTAACCAAATACATTGACAAAGTGTTATTCAAATGATTGTAGAAACGCTAAGGCAGAAGAAATTGCTTAGGAGGGGAAAACAGTTGTAGGGAAGCTGAATTGTAAGTCAGTGTGTGGTGTCCACTGTGCATGTGGATAATGATTACCTGAGGCCTTACACCAAGTTCACAGTAGGTATTCCTAAGGGAGGACCCTGTCTCTTTTCTGTAGTGTAGTAAACACCAAGTAAATAAGTGATGCAAAATCAAGCTACTGTGGATCACCTTCAGTTGAGTGAATGCTATGTTTTGGGGTCCAGTGCCATCTTGTAGTTGTCTTATCAGATACCCCATATCTTGGCGTGCTTTGACCATATGTTTACAGCTTGTGAAACTGCCAGAATTTTCCTTCTTCTCTGTCTAACCAATTCCCACTTTTCCTTTGCTGTGGACCAGACTCTGTAGGAGTAGTTTTTTAAAAGAATGTTTTTACATAATGTAATTGTTATAATTCAAGATAAATCAATGAAAAGCAAGAGTGTCTGCTTTTGTTTCTTCAATAAGCATATATTTGGCATCTGTGATGTCACAGCACTGTGAGAGGTAAAGAAAGGTGTTAAGGGACTCTTACCCTTGAAGAGATTATAGCCTAGAGGAGAGGAAAAATGCCCATGTAAATCTTGAGTGCAAAATAGTGCACAATCTACACAAGGGTGTACGGAGGAGAGAGAGATCACTCTAGGTGAGCTGACCAAGTAAGGCATTTTGGAGGAGGTGGCATTCTAGGAAGTGAAGGGTTGTGATGGAGAAACTATATTCCAGGCAAGGATTTTTTTTTTTTCTTGATCAAAGGCATAGGATCAAAAACCAATTAATCTTTAGGGGGAAAGATATCAGGAATGGAGGGGGAAAAAAAAGCAAAACACTAAGGCAGCCTGTGAGTTATAAAATAATACAAAGGCCAATAGGATGTTTGTTCTTGTTCTTTTTCTTAAAGGACCAAACAATACCAAAGTGTGGGACTAGGGGCAACTTGCTGCATCTGTGTGAGCCACTTCTGAATAGACATGATGTCCTGGGTATGAACTACCACAGTCTGTGATTGTAAAGAAGGGTTGGGGCACTAGAGAGTGAAAAAGTCACTCTTGCCCATTTGAAAACATATGCCATTCAAGGGATAGGAAATTTTGGTAAATTATCTCAAGACTTTTTTCAAATGACCCTTAGCTCTTTCTAGGGCATAGGCTATATTATACAGTTGCTGAAAAATAAAATATTGGGAGCTTAGCCAAAAGTTTGAAAATGGGGGAAAGTAGTAGAAGTGAAAAGGAGGAGAGAATATTGCTGTGAGAAATAATGAAAAGGTCATGATAACAGTGTGTATATGTGATGTGTTCAGTAGTTCACAAAAAGTTTGCCCATGTGGTGATCTAGACCAGGGGTTCTTAACCTTTTTTCTTCCACAGACCCCATTGCCAGTCAGGTGAAAATCAGGGACCCCTTACTAAGTCCACACTATACTTATTATTATTAAATAATACACAGCACAGTATGGACTTAGTAAGGGGTCCCTGGTTTTCACCTGACTGGCAATGGGGTCCGTGGAAGAAAAAAGTTTAAGAACCCCTGGTCTAGATCTATATAGCTTGTGAATCCCAGAGAGCATAATCTATGTCCTCCTGTCTTGCCTTAAGGGAGAAATTATTCAGAACAATGTAGAAAGGGAGCCTATAAGAAAAATGGCAAGACAGGAGGAAGGTTGGGAGAAATCAACACAAGAGTGGACATAGATGACACAAATGAGTCATTCGTAAAAATGCATCATAGGAAAGTGGACGTGGCTCAAGCAGTTGGGTACCCGTCTACCACATGGGAGGTCCCAGGTTTGGTTTCTGGTGCCTCCTAAACAAGATGAGCAAGATAGCGACATGACAGGCTGGTATGGTGAGCTGATGCAATGGGCTGACACAAAGAGCTGATGCAACGAGATGATGCAATGAAGAGACACAATGAGGAAACAATGAGGGAATGAGAGACACAATAAGCAGGGAATGGTAATAGCACAAACATCTGGGTACCTCCCTCCTACATGGGAGGTCCTGGGTTTGGTTCCTCCTAAAAAAAAAAAAAAAAAAAGACAAGCAGACACAGAGAGCACACAATGAACAGACACAGAGAGCAGACAGCAAGTGCAAACAGTGGATAGGGGAAGAAATAAACAAATAGAGCTTTAAAAAAATACACTAATACTAAAAATTATTTTTTAAAATGTATCATAAAATGGTTTACAATTACAAGCAAAGCTCAATGCATTTCACAGGATTAAAATAATATATTAACTTCTTTGACCAAAAACGCTTACCCAAGATGTCAATAAAATTTTAAGTAGAAAAATTATTTTTAGGAAATATATTAGCAGTTCAAAAAATAAAATATCGTGGAGTATAGAAAATATGAATGACTGAATATGATGAAAATACATATAAAAGTTTGTGTGAGATGTAGCTAAAACAGTAAAAAGAGAATTTATAGCTTTAAATTTCTGTATTAGAATAGAAAAATGGTTAAAATTAGTGAACTGAATATCAATTTTAGCTAGCAAAAGCAAAACAAAAGGAAACAAAAGAAGAAGAAAGCCTTGTATAAATGCAAGGGCAGAAATTAGTGAATTGGAAAACAAACTTAAAATATAAAGTATTAACAAAGACAAAAGACAAAAACTGGGGAAGCAGACTTGGCCCAGTGGTTAGGGCATCCGCCTACCACATGGGAGGTCCGCGGTTCAAACCCCGGGCCTCCTTGACCCGTGTGGAGCTGGCCCATGCGCAGTGCTGATGCGTGCAAAGAGTGCCCTGCCACGCAGGGGTGTCCCCACATAGGGGAGCCCCATGCACAAGGAGTGCGCCCCATAAGAGCCGCCCAGTGCAAAAGGAAGTGCAACCTGCCCAGGAATGGTGCCTCCCACACGGAGAGCTGACACAACAAGATGATGCAACAAAAAGAAACACAGATTCCCGTGTGCCACTGACAACAACCGGAGCAGACAAAGAAGACACAGCAAATAGACAGAGAGAACAGACAACCAGGGTGGGGGGAAGGGGAGAGAAATAAATAAATAAAAATCTTAAAAAAAAAAGACAAAAATTGTTTATTGAAAAGATTAATAAAACTGATAAACTTCTGGTTCAAAAAGGAAAGAGAAGGCACAAATAATATTGAGAATGAAAAAATGGGTAAAACTAAGGTTGCTAGAGATTTTTTAAAATCTTAGAGGATATTGTGGACCAAATTATTATGCCTATTTGTAGCAGTTTGGTAGTATTTATAAATTCCAAATATAGACTTTGGGTTATGTTTATAAACTAGTCTGTTCCTGTGAGCATATTTGATTGGAGGTGTCTTATATTTATTAAATAAATGATTAATTTATGTTAAGGCTTTGATTGGGCCATGTCTGTAGGACATGAGTATGGGTGGGGCTTCATAGAAAAAATGATATGGCAGAGAAGAAAGTTGGAGTTTGGAGTGCTGGAGCCCTGAAAAGTAAACATGCAGGAGAAGAACACAGAGAAATAGAGATGGCTCCATAGACATGGCAGAGACCTTGGGAAGAGAGAGCCTGATAGTCTACAGCTGACCTTGTGGAGAGACCAGAGCAGCTGAACCCAGAGAGAAAGGAGACCAGGAGAGAGAGAGGACTTATCCCAGCCTACAGTTGATACTGGAAGAAGCTATAACCACAGAGCTTTAGGAGGAAGAGGAAGGCTGAACCCTCGCAGAGACCAGCAGCCATCTTGCTCCAACACGTGGCTACAGATTGGTGAGGGAAGTAACTTATGGTTATTGACCTTGTGACTGTAAGCTTCTACCCCAAAAAAATGCCCCTTATAAATGCCAACAGATTTCTGGTATTTTGCACCAGCACCCCTTTGGCCGACTAATAATATACCATTCGTATGAAAATTAGATTAAATAGAAAAATACTTATACAAATAAAAACGACCAAATATGACTCAAGAAGAAATTTTTAAAAATCTTAATAATCTTATAACCATTAAACAAATTGAATTAGTCATCAAAAATCTTCCTACAAAGAAAGCTACAAGCCCATATGGCTTCACCAACAAGGTTAACCAAATATTAAAAGCACAAACAATGCCACCCTTACCCTCAATAATGTGAAGAATATAAAAAGAAGAAATGCTCCCTAATAAAATTTATAGGCCAATCACTTTTATGCAGGCAAGATGCAAAATTATTGAAGAAAATATTAGCATGCAGAATTCACCTTGTATAACAAAGAAAATACATCATGGCCAAGCTAAGTTTATCAAACAAAGGCAAAGTTAGGTTAATACTGGAAAAATTAAATAATCCACCACATGAGGACATGATAGGAGAAAAATATGATGATGTGAATAAACAGAAAGTAATATCATCAAACTTACATATGTTAACTATTAGCAAACTAAGAATAGAATGTGCCTTCTTTAACCTGATAAAGGGTATCTATAAAAATCATACAGCCAATGTTGTACTTAATGGTTTAAAACTGAAAGTATTTTTCTTTGCTATCAATGCAAAGACAAAAGTGCCTAGTATTACTACTATTCATCTTTTTGCGGAGGTTCTGCCTAGAACACTAAGGAAAAAAAAAGTTTAAGGATTGAAAAGAAAGAAACAAATATTTCATTATTCATGGAAAATATAGCTGTGCATATAGAAAATCCAAATTAATCTGTAAGTGAATTTTTAAAAATGAAAAGAGTTTTAACAAAGTTGTTAGATATAAAATTCAATAGTTTTTCTAGATACCAACACATGCATTTAAAAATCAAACTTTAAAATACATCATTTATAACAGCACCCAAAAATATGTGACCTGGGACTAAATCCAATGAAAGAGATTCAAGAGCTCCATGGGAAAATTATACCCCTAGATGAAAACATTAAAGAGAATCTAAATAAATGAAGATATGAATAATGTTCATGAGTTTAATGCTTCTGTATTATAAAGATATCTATTATTTACAAAATGATGTAGAAATTCAATGCAACTCCTATGAAAACCTGCCTAACATTTATTTTTTTTTAATTTTACAAGGTGATTCTAGAATTTATATGGGGGTGAAAAAGGCCAAGATTAGTCAAAACACTTGAAGAAAATACAGTAGAGTTTTTTGCCCTCCCAGATACTAAATGGTATTATCAAGTTATAGTATTTAACAAACAACAATAACAAAAAAAACAGCACAGGATGGCTAAAGAATAGAAGACAGAACCCACAAACAAATCAGCGTTGTAATCCAAAATGATACTGAAAATCAGTGCTGAGAGAATGGGCTTTTTAATAAACTGAGCATAAACAATTGGAAATCCATAGTGGAAAAAAATTAATTGAACTTCTACATCATGCCACTCAGAAAAATGAATTACAAGTGATTCAAGATCTAAATGTAAAATGTGAAAGTATAAAACCTTTCAGAGATATTACAGCACAATATCTTTCTAACCTTGAAGTACAGAAATTTTTAAACAAGATACAAAAACAACAAACCAAAAGGGAATATTGATAAAATTTACTATATTAAAGTTAAGAATTTCTTTTCATTAAAAGATACCATTGAAGACAGTGAATAGGCAAGCTATACACTGTGATATTCACAATCCATATAACCTGTAATCACTAGCATACAGAATATATAACTCATAAATTAACAAGAAAAACACTCAGTAGAAAAATATGCAAAAAAATGAGCAGCTCCCTTGTCAAGAGTGGAAGAATAAATACATAAATGGACAATACAAAGAACTGATACTCAAGCTAATAATTATTGGGGATATGCAAATTAAAACCAACACAAGAATCCATCACCATTAGATTAGATAAACCAATTTTGTTATATCCATAAAATGAAATACATACAGCAGTAAATGAAACTCAGACACTTAAGGTTGAATCAAAGAAGCCAGTAGCAGGAAAATACATGCAGTGTAGTTTGACTGATTTTAATTTGAAAAACAAGCAAAACTGAGCAACTTATTAATATTTAGGGAAAATGCAATGGTGGTAAAAAAAATATATATATATATGAAGAAAAGCAAGTGAGTAATTATTTTAAAATCAAGACAGTGGTGAGCTTTCAATGGAAACAAGAGTGATTAGATCAAGAAAGGACTCTTGGGCCTTTTAAAGCCATGGCAATGCTCTCTTTTCCCAATGTGGTAGTGATCAATTTATTTAATACGTATACTTCATTTCACATATTCGTCTATACAGATGATGTGACAGAAGACACTTGAAGACACAGCTTCACACTCACTGGGAGTGCTTTTCAGCAACATTGCGCAATGTGCTATGATCTTTGCAAAGGATGCCCCGTTTCCTCCTGTGAGGTGGCTGAGAGTTCACTTTCGGTACAATGGCTTTCAGAATTCCCCGGGCGGGTTTTGCTTCCTCTGCCCAATGCTCTCTGTCGACTGGTTATGGTTGCAGCTTTCTGTCTCCAATATGAGCCACCTAAGATCCTCCTCCTTGTTGAGAGGTGGAGTGTATATTCCCACCCCCTGAATGTAGGCTGGGCTCTGTAACTTGCTTCCAACAAACAGAATTTGACAGAAGCCATAGCATATGACTTCTGAGACCGGGTCATACAAGGCAAGGACACCTTCTCTTGCCCTCTCTCTTGAATCACTCATTCTGGGGAAAGCCAGCCACCAGGCCATGAGGACACTCCAGCAGCTCTGTGGACAGGCCTGTGTGGTGAGGAACTGAGGTCTCCTGACAACAGCCATGCTAGAAGCAGGTCCTCCAGCCCCAGGCATGCCTTCAGATGATTTAAGTCTCGGTCAACATCTTGACTGCAACCTCATGAAAGACTCTGAATCAGAACCAACCAACTAAGCTCACAGTAAGTGAGATAAGTGTTGGTTGTTTTCAGCCACTAGATTCAGGGAAATGTAGTACACAGCAACACATGCAACGTGCTCTTTCTGGAGTGCTGTTTATGAGTTCTGCCCACACCAGCATATTGCTTTAGACTTTAAGAATGGTTAAGCTGAGATGGCTTTGGTTGACCTAGGATCTTCAAGGTGCTTCTTATGCTTCTGAAATATCAAGAACTGATTCTTCTCTCATTCCATTGGCAAAGTAAGTCTTGAATCTCCTACTGAATCTCTTTTCTAAAGCCAAAGCATACTTCAAAAAATACATTTTTCCTAGATGATAAGGAGACATTGCAGGAGTGTAGGGCCTGAAATTCTGGGTTTTGTGAATTATAGTTGAAATAATGTGGGTTTTCAAACTCCATGGGCATGCACTGAGTCCTACCATTTGCTGGTAGTTTGACCTTGCATCCAGCATCTGACCTCTCAGAAGTTCTCTTTTCTTACCTGTCAGGCAAAAATAGCTAACCAATAAATATGTATTACTTTGGATCAAGCTTGGTCATAAGAGAAGGAAAACAATTGTAAAATTTGTGTCTCTTCCATGTAAAAATCCAGAGGTAGATAGATGATCTAGGGCTGCTATGGCATCCATGGTCACAGAGACCCAGGATCTTTGTATCTTGTTCCACCATGGGTGGTTATCATGGTCAAAGACAGATGCTCTAACCCCTGCATATTCCCTGGAAAGCAGGAGGCTATTTGTCCTCTACAAGTCTAGTCAAGGACTGATTTCCTATTGGTTGATCTCCTGTGAGGCTCCATGATAAACAGCTACAAGGGAGTCTCAAGATAGCAAATCAGGTCCCATCTGCCACTCACAGAAACTGCATCTGCAAGGCTTGGGCTCAGCCCTAATTGACCAGGGAAGGGACCAGTGTTCCTGCAGCCAAGAATCTGAGCTGATAGAAAAGAGCCGGAGACAAAGTGCTGCCTTCTCATCCTGCTTTTGGATCCCAACTCCTGAGCTTGCCAGTAGAGGCAAGATTAAAATCCACTCTGAGACTTGGGTCCCTCTCCTTAGGTCTGATATCAGCCTCTGCTAGACCTCTCGGCACAGCATGTCCAACAAGGCCCACAGGCCCATTACTGCTTCTGAGTCCATGAGTTTTCTCCAATAAATGCTTCCTGGCAAGTTGCATGTGATCGGGCCATGCATTCTTGGCTGATTTGCCTCTATGATCCAGCTAGCCCATCATGGAGAAGATGAAGAAGAGGGTCAGAGGCACATGCCAGGTGTCTTTTAGGGACACACCTGCAAACTTCTACATGACAAAGCTGCTTTCTTCCTATTGATCAGACTGGAGTCAATGATGGCCCCTGGCAGCAAGGGAAAAGAATAGGAGAAGGGACAAGAAGGGAGACTGGTGGCATCCAGCAACCTCTGCCAGCAGTCACCAGGGCCCTTTTGAGCAAATTAGAAAAAGGTGTTGATTCTGGGCAGACAGACTCTCTGAACCAACCATTCTCAACAAGGGGTCCCTTCATCTGGGCAACACACCCCTGAGCCAGGTACAAGGCTTGGTGGACAGAGCATGGCCTTGGCAAGCACCTTTCTGCATTGCTCAGTCTGCACAACCAGGTGCCACAGCACCGTAGGCCCAGAACATTTTGCTCACTCCCCTTGCCTGAGTGATGTGTTTACAAACAAAAATGTTTATAAACAAACATTGTGTTTCAGGGCCATTCCAGAAACTGGGATGAACACTGGAATAAATGTTCTTAATCCTTGATAGCTAGTGTGTGCCCTGCTCTCCCAGCCCAGGGATAAGGCACCGTTTGAAGGTGGAATCCTTGCCTCTTTGGAAGTCAGAAAGGCTTGCCCCAGCGCAGGCACCTAAATAGCAATCCTAGAGGGCTCTGATCTTAGGACTTTGTGAAGTTGTGGGAGGGATTTGATGACAATGACATACTCTTTAAGGATGCCAATTACTGGGTACATTGTATTTTTTTAATATCCTGATCTGTAATGGGTACAAATTGAATCTGTTCTGATGTCAGTTTCCTGTGTCCTCTCACAACTTTGCTGCAAAAATCAAGTTTGCTGAGTTTTTTTTTTTAATATACTTTTTTTTTTTAAAAAGATATTCAGATTACATAAGTGTTACTATAGAGGGGATTCCCATATGCCCCATTCCCTACCCCTCCCACATTTTCCCCTATTCACAACATCCTTCATTAGTGTGGGACATTTGTTACAATTGATGAACACATTTTGGAGCATTGCCACTAAGCATGAACTATGGTTGGCATTGTAGTTTAAACTCTCTCCCACACATTTTTGTAAGTTATTGCAAGATCTATAATGGCCTGTATCTGTCATTGCAATGTCATTCAGGATAATCCTGCAAGCGACTTTGACTCCAGAAGCTTCCTATCTCACTTACATAAAGCCCCAACTGTTCACTCAGGACTGCTGGGTTCAGCGTGACCCACCCCTGCCTGCTCCTCCACTTTCTTCACGTACTGCTCTTCCCCCCTCTTTCCTTCTTTCCACTTCTTGAACCCACAGCTTCTTCTAGGTTTAGGGCTTTGCACTGCAGTCCCCATAGCCCCGACAGTTTTCTTCCAGGCTGTCACAAAGTGGACTTCTTCTTGTTCTGGTCTCTGCGAGGCCTTCCCTGACATCACTGCAACGAGCCTCCCTATGGAACCCCACTTCTCATTTCCTTTTCTTCTTGGCCCTTATCACTGGTGGTTCCCTCTTTTAAGAATGCATTTCTCCTCATCGTGGTGGTGGTTGTAACACCTGAGACAGCAAGATTCCTGACACCTGGCAGGCACTGAATGAACACCTGCTGAATCAACAGGCTGTTGAATCAGGAAGGACAATTTCACTTGTGAAAGATTCAATTTAGGAGAGTCCAGGGATAGACTTTCAGCACAGATACAACCAGGGACTCAGAGGATGCCTTCTGACTTGGTCTAATGCCATCCCTCAGCTCTGTTTTCCGTTCTGTAGGCCTCAATTCGAGTAGGCTCATTTTACCTGCTATCAAGATAGTTGCCAGCTTATTGCAGGATTTCTCCACCTCACCTGGTTCATTCTTTGATTGGGGTGTCTTTCCTATGCTTATAGGAGGTTTAGCAACAGCCCTGGCTTCCACTCACTAGATGCCAGCAGCACCCTCGGCCAGTCATGACAACCAAAAATGTCTCCGTAGGGTTCGGGGGTGGGGAGGCAAAATCACCCCTGGTTGAGAATCAGTGGCCCACGCCTTGGCCCCTTGGCCACTCCAATAGAAACAGATGTTCTTTTCCCAATGGGGCCATGAAGAGCCCTGGGATTAAATCTCACGACCTGACTTTGGTCACTTGCTCATCCATGAACCCATCACCGTAGCCAAAGAAACAAATGTACTGCCTGGCCAGTCCAAGTCACTCGGCCTTCGCGAGAGGTGGGGTTGGTTCTAGCACCTCACACCATTAATGGTTAGGGAAGAGATGACACCTAAAGGGAAGTAGGGACTTGTGACCACGCGGGAGAGATTATTGTGCTGGGTGGGGGAGCCTCTTCTACAGGGTCCACGTCACTGTTCTCACATGTGCTGGGGACCACCTCAGGCCCGCTTCTTTCCAACACGACACCCTGAGAAAACGTAGATGCTTCATTACTTTAACCTTTAGAACAGAGATTCTAACTGGGTCTTGGCCCTTTCTAAAGTGCTGTGGGTTTATGAGTTTATCTGGGGAGAACGTCATCACTTTCATTGAATTCCCTAGGTTGTTCCAGGACCCTAAAACATTTGACACAACTGCTCTAGAGATGGACCTCCTAGTTTCAAGCCTTTTAAGGGTCAATTAAATATAGACTGAGCAAGAGTGATTTGTGCCTTACTGAACAGGCCTTTAAATAAATACCCTAAATCCTGCTGGTTTGGGCCCACAGTTCTATTAGGCTAAACTGACTATGCATTTGTAGATAATGGGATTACTAGTCTAAATAAACCCGAATGTTCTCTGTGGGTGTATCAGTCAAGATTCTCACATTTCTCTAATGAAGCCAAGAAGTTAAAACTAGGCAAAACTAACCTCGTGTTTCTCACCCCCCATACCAGGAGCTCCTGAAGATGTTAGTTCGTGCAGTGAGTTCTGGCTAAGAAGGTAATACACGCCTGCCATCTTGCTTCTGTTCGGAAAAGGCTAAAGACGTCTGGGTGGCAAGTGCTCATAAGAGGAGCAGGAACCAAGTTAACAAAAGTTCCTTTCAAGAAACAGCTCCACAGCACTGGATGCGAGAAGCAAGTCACGTTGGTATCAGATACTGGCATGCCACTGGTTTGCACTATAATCTCAGAACCATATTAGGTCCTGCTCAGTGGCACCTGTGCTGCGTCTTGGCAAGTACTTGACAGATGGGCACGTTTGCTCCATAGGGGTAAGGAGGACAGGGGAAGTAGATTGGTGTGAAGATACCACTTGCCTTTACACCAGCAGTCACTGGAAGACCAGTTCTGTAGCTTTTCCTCTGAAGGGCAGACCTCTGACTTTCTCTTTACCGGGAAGGCTAGCTTTGCCATGCTTATTACCACAATCCCCGTGAATAGCCGAGAACTTGAATTAGAGAAATGTTAGTTTTCCCAAGATATCTATTTCTCATTCTCACTTCATGTCAGTGGCTGTTGTCTGCTTTTGTGACTCTGCCCTAGGTGTCTTCTAGCATCAGGACCCAGGCTGAAGGAGCATTCCCTACTTAGGATGTCCTTTCTCATGGAAGAGGGAAACAAAGCAAGAGCCAGCCATGCAGTAGCCCCTATGGAGTCCACTCAGATATGGCTTCTGTTCACATCCCTTGAGCCAGAGCAAGTCACAAGGTCAAGTCAATGTCAACGTGGGGAAGTATGCCCCCCCCCCAATGTGGGAGGCCCACAAAGCACACAGCAAAGGATGAAAATGCAAAACCCGTTGACAATAAAGTGACAATAACCCAATCCACCACCCCTCCTAATTTGTCTCCCTGCTTGCAGTTTCCCCATTCCACTCTCAACACAGCAGTCAGAATAATCCTTTTACAGTCTTCATCTGATCACATCCCTCTCCTGTTCAAATCCAGTGGTGTCCAGTCTCCTCGGAGGAGGAGTAGAAGCTGAAATCTTCAAGGTAATCTACACTGTGGGAATATATTAAATAAAATATGGTACATCCAAGCAACAGAATAATACTCTGCAGATAATATCTATATCTACATCTATATCTCTAGCTATATCTAACTGAATCAGGAGCTCTCCATGCACCAATGTGGTGTGGAGGAAAGTGGGAGTTTATGTTTGAATTGCATGCATTTTACAAATCTAAAGAGATACACAAGAATTTAATAATAGTGGTTTTCTGTTGGGGGATGTCTGGGAATCAGGGTGGGAATAAGGTCTTTTACTGTATACTATTTTATAATTTAAAATTTTTGATTCATTAGAACATGTTACTCATTCAAAAATTTTCTTAAATAAAGATAATTTTTAAAAAGAAGTAATGTTTAAAACATGCACTTGGTTGCACTTCCTCCCTTTGCTTCCAACCTATTGATTATACAAATAATACTGTAATAAGTAGCTGTGGACATACAGAGGGAAACAAGAATAGCCAGAGTTAGGAAACTGATTCTTATTTAAAAGGAACAGTTAAAAATACTTAGAACAGTGACTTTTGACCCAAAACACATATAAAGTCATCTCAAATCTTCTGAAAAATACTGATGGCCAGACTCTGCTTCTAGATATCTTGATTTCCTTCATCTTGGCTGCAGCCCAGGGGTCAGTGCTTTATAAAAGTTCTTCAGGTGTGTCTAATGGACAGCCAGGACTGAGAACTATGAGTGTGAGAAAACTGAGAGAATAGAGAAAGAAAAATAAAGTTGGGGAGGGGGGAGTTTTGGGGAGAGAGAGACGGGAACTGGAGAGAGAGGAGAGGTGAGGGAGCGCTGCCTTCCTGCCAGGTACTGTAGCAAGATCAGTGGGCCAAGGGTGTGGTGTGTTTGGCTCTGGCTCCAGTGACCTGGCTCTGCCCTCCCCATTCCAGTGACAATTAACCAAGCCTGCGGCCCCAGGTAAGATGGACCTGCAAGGGGAAGCCCACTTTTACTCAGGTAGACACACACTTTTGGCGCCTCAGGTCTCCATCACAGGTGTGTGAGCCCTACCTATGCTGTTGGAATGTTCACTTTGCAGGTGAGAATACCTGGAGCTCAGGGAGGTTAAGCCACCTGCCCAAGGGCACACAGCTCAGAAGCACAACATTTGCCCCCAGGCCGAAAGCTGAGCTCCCGGCCTATGGCTTTCTGCCACAGGGGAGCTGATTTCCTCCCCAGCAGGTGACAGGACTTGCAGACACTTTGCATCCTACATTTTGTCTTCTTCGCTCCTCTCTCCTTCCTCTCCTGTAACTTCTCTCTTCTGCTGGACCTTCCTGTCACTCTTCGCATCAGCTGCGCCCACCCCCCTGGTGAACCCTGTCTCCGGTGCGGTGTGAGTGCCTGTCGCCTGCTTTCCTGCTCCCCTTCTGGGAACAAGGCTCCGACACCTCCACGTTGTGTTATCAGCCTGCCGGCTCACCAGCGCTCACCAGAACTTGCAGGAGCCTGGAGAGCCCGGGGCTGGAGCCCGCTGATGGGAATGCAGGACGGTGCGTGACAGCTTGGGCGCACCCAGCGGCCATGGGCTGGCAGGCGGGGGGTGTGAAGGGAGACCACCTGGCCTCCCACCGAAGCCCCCCAGCTTCTTCCATTGCTCCCTCTCCTGGGGCTGCCCAGAGCTGCATCTTAGCTAGAAGATGGCGGAAGAGAATTTTTTTTTTTTTTAAACCAAGGTCAGGACCTTGATCAGGCAGCTTTGGCGATCAGGGATGGTCAGTTTGAATGTTTCTCACCCACTCTGGAACACGGCAGGATTTGGGGGAGTCGGTGTGCTCGCCCCATGAACCAGGGCAGGGCCTGGAGAAAGCCCCTGGGCGCGCGCTCCTCTCCTGGGCGCGCTGCTCTCCCGGGTGAGTGTCCCGGGTGAGAGTGGGTGCCAGCTGGAGGCTGGGATTGCAGATCTCCGATTCCCTTGAAACTCGCTTTGGTTCACAGTGAGGTGGGGAAGTTTGGAGTTGCTCCCCCGTCTTTACTGGAGAACGTCCCCCCCCAGGAGAACCAGTGTTAGAACCAACCTCGGGGTCACAAGCCTGGAGACTTTAGGGGGGGTCTGGGCAGCCAGCGGGAGCGAGTCGCAGGGGCCCACCAGGTGGCGCTGCAGCCCCGTCCACCTGCCGTCTCAGGCGGGCAGCCCGACACGCCTCTCGTTCTGCGCCTTTGCCTTCTCAGCTTGGATCATTTGATTCTTAAGCATCCCTAGAATACTTCCGAGGCCAGCTGGGACCCCATCTCACAGAACTCCCCAAGTCCTCAAGCCCCATTTTATGGACGTTCAGTGTGAGGCCCAGCTCCCCTTTAGCAGGAAATGTGTGTCCCACCCAGCCCATTGGCTCAGATGAGTAAATATAATTGGGTGACCCTCATCAAAATATATTCCAGAGTTCCTAGCAAGCATCTCGTAACGTTATTTCTAAGTCAGCATCCCCAAGGTGGGGCATTATGTACAGGTGAAGGTACGACGTCTAAGGGAATGGGCCTCTCATGGGTGGACGCAGGGACCCGATGGCCGTGGTGTTTGCAGTGGGCGGCCAGTCACAGGAGCTCCACTTAACGCCGCTGCTGATGGCAATCCGATGATCCCATTTGCCCTGCTCTGCGCCTAAGAACCAAGACACCTCAGAGCTGACGACCCACTGGTCCCCGTTTTCAGATGGGGAAACCGAGGCACTTCAGTGACTAGCTCAAGGCCCCCAGTATTGCCGCAGAGATGCCTGGCATCCGGGTTGCCTGCCAGTCCTTGATCCCTCTCCTGCCTACCCCTGGCTTGCTCTCTGGGTGCCCTGGTGCCCACAAAGCTGCAGCGGGACAGCACCAACCTCCTGGCCCCACCTCCAGGGAAAGAATGTCCCTGGCTTGGCTCAGGCAGCTGCTCCCGGTCTCCGGCCCACGCCGGCATCCACTCAGGTCTCCCCCCCACCACCACCCTACTGCCTGGCGCCTGGGGCTCCCCTCTCCCAGCTCTGCCCCTCATGAGTCCACGTCCTCCATTTAAGCCTTCTTGGGTGACCTTCAGCTAACGTTCCCTGGCGTCCTGTGAAGTTCCTCTCTCACCTGCCCTGGCATCACTGCATTCCTGCTCATTGTTCCATCTCCATCCCCGGGACGGCAGGTTCCCTGGGAAAAGGGGAGACATCCCTTAGAGAGACAAGGATTCTTGCTCTTCAATCCCCTCTCTTGGCTCCTATGGTCAACCTTGACCCAAACAAGGAGGATATGAGCATATCTGTCAGTGAAGTGAACACTCAAGCTCTAATTCTTCTACAGAGACCCTGTGTCTGTCTCTCTCTCATTCTCTCCCTCCTTATCTGAAGTTGGCAGTAAAGGAATTTCTTTTTGTCTTCTTCTTCCTCTTCTCCTGTCGTCGTCCTCCTCCTCCTTCAACCAGGGCAGGTTGCTTTGACCAGGCAGCTTTGGCCATCGGGGATAATCAGTTTTAATATTTCTCATCCACTCGGGTATCTAGTGAGATTTGGGGAAGTCAGTGTGCTGCGGGCAGACTTGCTCCAAGAGCCTGGGCAGGGCCTGGGGAGAGCTCTTGGGATGGACCCTTTGGGCACACGCTCCCCTCATTTGTGCTCCCCTGTGTGAGTGGGAGTCCGGGGGCTGGGCTCGCAGATCTCCGGTTCCGGTGAAACATCCTTTCAGTTTATAGTGATGTGGAGGTGCTTGGAGTTGATCCCTGCCTTACTGGAGACTGTCCCCCAAAAGGAGAACCAGCCTTAGAAGATTGGGGTCTGCAGTCTATGAATGGTCCTTTGGACGCGGTCACGTGAAACCTGGAGCCTACGCAGCACCACGTTGGCTGGGACCTGCGGGACCCAGGCTGGACAGCTCCATGGCAGCCGCCCTCCTTGGCCCCTCTCGGTTGTATCATCCATGCATCCATGCATCCATCCATCGCAGGGTTGAGGTGTTGGGTGCCAAGGGATGCCTCAGTGTTGTCTGGGGTTACTGGCCAGGGGCTGCGGTCGTATTTCCAAATAAAAAAGGAGACGTGTTTTCCTTTGCTGATTCTCGATAAGAGTAGGCAGACGGGATGTCCCCATTGGGAAATGTTTGGAGTCCTCCACAAGCGGCGGTGTTTGTAGTCCAGCCTCGTTGCAATTCACAGCGCGTCCTTGTGCTTGCTCCTTCGCTCAGTCCCAGGCCTGCCAGCTTAAGGAACCCTCTCACTGCGCACGGCTGCTGGTTGATGCCACGGGGAGACTTCCTTCCTGTCTAGTGAGACGGTATTAAATTCAGAGCCAGAACTCCTACCATTCTCACCAAAACCTGCTTCCCTGCGACTACGATGTTTCCTCATCTAAAGGACCATCCGTAGACCTGCAGACCCTGACCTGAACGGCAGCTGGGGGATGAGAAGACCCTCGCGGAGCCTTTCCCCTGCAGGCTTCGCCAGCCCACCCAGGCAATACCGCTCTTCTCCAAGAGATGGCGCTGGTGATTCTTTTTTAAAAAATTATTTTTTACACTTTTTAAATTTAAGTTAATAGATCACAAAGAACGTTCTGTGCAAAAACGTTTTAAAAACATAAAAAACGTAAGAGGTTTCCGTATACCCGCTCCCCACCGCCACACCCCATCATTTTTGTAAATTGTATTTTTTGAAGGTAAATACATCACAAAAAACAATGTTACATTAAAAAATATAAGAGGTTCCTGTATACTCCCCACCCCACTCCCCACCCCACTCCTCCCATACCAGCAACCTCCTCCATCACTGGAACACTCGTCGCACTTGGTGAACACATTTTGGGGCACTGCTGCACTACACAGCTAATAGTTTACCCTGTGGCTTGCGCTCTCCCCCAGTACAATCAGTAGGTTAAGGCAGGATATATAAAGTCCAGCATCTGACCCTGCAATATCACGTAGGACAACTCAAAGTCCCCAAAATGCCCCCACATCACATCTCTTCTTCCCTCTCCCTGCCCTCAGCAACTATTGTGGTCACTTTCTCCTCCTCGATGCTACAATTTCTTCTACTCCTAGTCACAATGGTTTTATAGTGGAATATCAGTAAGTCCATTCTAATCCATATTTTATTCCTCCCTCCTGTGGACCCTGGGATGGCGATGTCCCCTCCACCTCTAGATCAAGAGGGGGCTAAGAGTCCACATGGATGATGGATGCCATTCTACTTGCAGTTGTAGGCACTCTTGACTCCCTGGTGTGGTGATTGGCTGTCTTCTCCCTGTTAGCTGACCTGGGTAAGTCCAACGAACCAGAAGGTAGGAGTCGCCACTGCTGAGGCTCAGGGCCCAGCGGGCACACGGGCAGTCCAGAGATTCAAGCGCAAGCCTCCTAAGCCTCGCTGCGGCCCCGAGGCTCCAGGTGGTATTGTGTCGTGGTGTGAAAACACTGAAGCCCCCACAGGGATCCCCCACAGTGGGGGAGACTCGCCCTTCTGCTGGCACCAGCACTCCTTTCCCAGGCGTGCGGCTGCTGGGCCCTGGGGGACAGCGGAGCCCCGACTGCTCTGTACAGGGCCCCCAGCCTGTGGCGGAGCTACCCGGTGAGGGATTCCACAGGCTCCTCATCCAAGGCCAAGGCTCTGCGGAACAGCTGCTCCTGTTTCCATCCCCCGCGGACGCGAGGGGTGAGAGCGCTCACCCGGCTGCCCGGCCATCCCGCCTGGGAGGGTGGTCCATTGCCAAGAGAGGTAAACCCCAGGTCCCAGGTGCTCGTTTGTTGTCTTGGTGTTTGCTTTGCTCCCGCAGTGGAAGGCAATCCAGTTAATTGAGGGTTTCAGTGAGGTGCCTGAGGCCGGCCCAGGGCTTAGTGGACTTCCCGCTCCAAATTGCAGGGTGAGGAATCGCCCCTAATCCACCGGCTTAGTGTCTCTTACAGGAAGAGAGAAGTAGGCCTTCCTTTTTAGGAAGTGGAAGGCCAACAGAAGAGGTCTTTTATTTCAGGCTCTTACCTTCTCCACCCCCTGTCCTCCTTCGTACGGTCAAAGTTGAAAAAAAAAGTAAGAAAAAAAGGTGTGTCATGGCGCGGCTGAAGTTTAGAGCTGCCTGCCTTCTTTTTCTCTCTTCCTTTCTCCTTCCCTCTTCTCTTACCTCCCTCCTCCTCTCTCCGTCTCTGTCTCTCTTTCCTCCCTCCTCCCCTCTTTCTCCATTTCTCTTTTTCTTTCCCCTCCCCTCCCCCTTAACTCCCCTGTCCCCCTCCCCCTCTCCCCTCCTCCCACCTCCTCCCCTCCCCTCCCCTGCCCCCCATCGCTTCACCCTGGGCATGGAGTTGGGGCAGGACTGCTTACAGGGAGCGGAGTGACTGGGACCAACACTTCTCAGACTTGAAAGTGCCCACTCACGACTTTGGGATCGTATCAAAATTCAGCTTCTGAGCTGATGGGGTGAGCCTAAGAGTCTGCATTGCTAACCAGCTCCCAGCGGATGCCAGCAGCAGGATGACACTAAGGCCAGCAAGGGCCTGAGGAGGTGGCCGAGAAGCGAAGGATGCATGGGAGTCCAGCCCGAGGCTGCTGTGATGACCGCCCCCGGGGGCTGCTGCCCCCCCCCCCCCGCCGTGATGAGGCCGGCCAGTGGCGACAGCAGGCCCCCCGCCAGCGGCCCTCGTGGCCTCGGAATAGCCCCCAAGCGAGCAGCTTTGCTGCTGGGCTCTTGAAGTTCCTGGGAGCTCAGTGGGTCTCTCCGCAAATCATGGGAAAATGGACTAACGCGAGGGGAGAGGGAGGGAAGGGGGGCCACTACCTTGCCCGGAGACCCCTCACCAGGTGGTAGGGAGGCGGAGGTGGGGAGAGAGGTGAGTTGGGAGGTGCCCCTTCCAGCCCGCGCCCCCACTCCGCTTCTCTGGGCTTCCGAGTCCTCCCAGACCAGAGTTGGACACCTCTCAAGACCTGAGCTGAGGGTCCTCAAAGAGTTGAGCAGCTGGACGGGCAAACCCAGGCTACGTGTGAGTTTCTGGGGTGGGTCCCCGGCTGATCCGCTCCTGGCAAACTGGTTCTGACCTATGCCGGCCTTCAGAACCACCATCACCAAAGCCATCTCCAGCTCTAACCAGTCCATCTCCAGCTCTAACCAGTTCTCTTTTCCAAATTAGTTCAAGTCTTTCCCCTGTCGTGTCTCGCTCAGCTCCTAGGAGGCAACGCTGTGCAGGCCCTTCTCATGCACCCAGTGCCTTCTCACTTTTGAGGAGCTTGAGACCAGGTGAACTGAACACCTTAAACATGGTCCCACAGCTGCCAAGCGTGGGAAGCAGGGCAGAGCCCAGACGGTCGCCCTCCCTTTTGGAGCACCTTCCCCACCTCCGCCCCTCCTTTTCTTTCTCTCGGCCGTGCCCCCTACTTCAGCATCTCACTCCTTTCCCCTTGGGCTTCTGCCCAAGGTTCTGGGCACTGTCCCTGACCCCTACCTTTCTAATTCGTCTTTTTAATCTGTCCGTCCTAATAGCAAACTAACAGACTGGTCCTTCTCCCCAGCTCCCCCATTTTTTCTGACCCCACCCACAAATGTTCCAAGGCTACTTAACAGCCATGTTAAAAGTGAAGCAAAGTCCAAAAGCCTTTCTTACGAAGATCCTCTATGTCCCTCCAACTCACTTATAACCCCCTTCTGCATCTTCCAGGCAACAGGCATTTTAGCAGCTCCACTTTTCTCATTTCTGAGTTCCTCAGTTTGCCCACACATGGAAAACCATCTACCTAGAGTGCCTTAGCCCACTCTCTCTCCCTGTTAAAGTCTTTTCCATCCTTCCTGGCCCAACATAAATATTCTTCCTCTCTGGCAACTGCTGGGGGAAGGAAGCACTCCTTGCTTCCCATACACTGTGGGTGCTTCTATATAGTTGGAAAGCTCTTTGTATTTAGTCACCTCAAAACACCCAGAGCCTAGCCCAATGGTGAGGCAGCTTGCAGGTGCTCAGTACATGGTTGGTTGAGGGAATGAACGAATGATCAAATGAGTGACTATGTATGAGTGACCCATCCTGACCAGCGCTTCAAGCTTCATATCTGCAGGAACTTAGGGGACCTTCCACTGATGTGTGAAGGTAGTTAGGTAGAACTTTTGAGTGTTTATCAGAAAATATAAAAGCAAGTATAGCATGCCCTCAGTTTGTCTTTCCATGAAGAGGTTGAACAGAGCAGATAAAGGCACCATAAGCATAACCACAAAGATGCACTGGAGGAAAAACGCATTCTGATGATCAAAAAATTTAAACAATTTGCATTTTTGAAGTGTTATTATGTATTGCATTTATTCAGCGTTATGAAGGTTGTTGTGCTTTTATGCTAGGGACTTAACTATCTAGAACCATCTTCAAGGTCAAGCCAAACAGTTTAGACTTGGGTTGATATGTAATAGGTTGACCTTATTAAAAGAACTTGAAAATAAATCCTTTGAGGTTCACTGTGGGCAGGCGTCAGAATGTTGAGATACTTTCTTCTCTAGGGAGTGTGGGCAGCAAATCATATGAAGTGGATTCTCCAATTTCATTTAGAAGTCTAGCCAGGCTCCAGAAATCAGACCCTTCCTACCTTCCACTTAAATAACTAAAGGCATGCTTCGTCTATGGAATTAACCAGATAACTGATGCAGAGTGATATTTTCTTGGCTCCAGTCTTCCAGAGCGGTCGTCCACACTGCCCGAGCTCCCCAGGTAATTTGAAAACACTGTTCCTCTTTGCTTCCT